>NW_025422049.1:11219583-12439166 GCF_011764305.1 Mustela putorius furo
CGCTTGGCACCAGGTTGAGAGAGCGGAGGCCGACGGGTGCGTCATCTTTCTCCCGCTAGGCCCAGAGCGGGCCTCAGGCCTCGGGGCCTGAGTCTGTCAGGGGAGCGGTGGGTGACGGGGTGGGGGGGGGTTGGGAGGGGCGTCGGTCGGGGGTGGGGGGTGTGTGTCCCACAGGGTGTTTTTCATCCGGCGGCGTTCGTAGGACCGAAGCAAGGAAAGGGAGCGGAAGGAACCCCTAGAGGTGGAGGTGGACGTGGAGGTAGGTGGCCGGGGTGTGAGGGTCAGGGTGTTGCGAGTCAGGGCTTTTGCTTACCACGGGAGGGACGGAGCGTCTGCTCCCTGACCGGACACCACCCCCCCCCCCGCCGCCCCCGGCCCCCCCCCACCCCCCCCTCCCGCGAGAAGAAGCCTCTCCCGTTTGCCGGGCGGGAAGCAAAAATGTTCCCCAAGGTTTGAAGGCAGGCGAGGCGCGTGCCATTCTCGAGGAGGCAGAGGGCTCCGCGTGCCTGAAAGGAGCACATTGAAAGGGCCTTGGGCGCAGGGACTGGGATCGATTCGGACGTCTGTCCTTGAACGCTGTCGGCGCGTGCTGTGGGGCGCGAGGGCCACCAGCTGAGGTTTGGGAAAGGGTGACATCCGGCTGTGGTCTACCACGTTTTCCGGGGTCGGCGGCCTCTGTGAGCGGGTGCGTGCATGCGTGTGTTGGAGTGAATTGGCGCGAGCGTGGGTCTGTGTGAGCACCGGTGTGTTTGGAGGGCGTACGTAGCGTGGGTGTGCGTGTGGGCATCTCCGCGAGTGCGCGCGCGCCCGTCTTCCCTTCTCTTGTGCCCCAGGACCGAGGGGTCGGTCGTCAGGGTGCAGTGGATGCGACCGGGAGGTGTCCACCCCGGGATGCGGCTCGATGGACGGGACAGAGGAGCAGCAGCGTCGTGCGTTGGCCTGGTGTCCCGGTCGGCTGGGACCGGTCGGCCCCGGCCCGGAGGTGCAGGGGCGCCCCTGGGGGTTGCCCCTCCCTGGCCTTCCCCTCCGGCTGGAGCTGTCCAGAGGTGGAGCCTGACCCGCAGGAGAGGCGGTGGAGAAGGTCCCGGGGCCCGGGACCCCTCCGTCCTCTGGCCGCGGGAGGTTGACCACTGTTGACCCCACGGCGGGTGCCCGCGCGGGCGGCCGCCGACCTTGGTGCCTGGGCTCTCGGAGGCCTCGGGGTCAGGCGGACCTCTCGGGGGCGGGGGGCGGGGGGACGTCGGGGGAAAGGGTCCTGACTGAGGACCGGGCACCGGCCGTCGGGGCGTGGCCGGGCCTCCGGGCCCAGGGCCAGAACCGCGTGTGTCCCCCCCCCCCCCCGGGTGTCCCGCCGAGCGGCGCGGGCCAAGATGGAGCCCCGGCTGGGTCCGTGGCGGGGGTCGGGAGCCTCGGCGACCCACGCCGGACCCCGTGAGCCTCACGCTTGCCTTTGGGCAGGCCACGACGAGCCAGGGGAGACGAGGTGCCCCGGTCCTCCAAACCCGAGGTGCGGGAGGTCTCCCCCAGGACAGTGGCGGCGACCTGGGAGCCGCCATGTTGCAGCCAGGGTGGACAGGCCTTGGCCTTTTTTCTTCAGCGAAGGGCGGAGGGAGAGGCCCTGGGGGAAGGGCCACTTGGCTTTCGTGGTGCAATACTGCCATCAAGCGGAACTCTCCTGCCATCCCGGGAGCCCCCCCCCCCCCCCCCCCCCCCCCCCGCTTCGGCCGGCCTGGGCGGGGAAGTGGGCGTCCCAGGCGGGACAGAAGGGGCCCTGCGATCCCAGGGTGCCTGGCCCCTTGGGGAGGCGCCTCCACACCACCGGTCCTTTGATGACCAACCCCGGAGCAAGCGTGGCATTGGGGCGCGGAGGCAGGAGCCAGCCGGCCCCGTTCTCTTGTCGTTGCCCTGCCCGCTCCGGTGGGCTGTTGGCGATGGGGGCCCAGAACGGGAAGTGTGCAAACTCCGACTGGGAGGCCCAGGGCGGACCTGGGCGGGCGGCTCTGCCTGGACATGGTTGGGGGAGCCCCGGGGCCAGACCTCCGCGGGACGTCCTAGGCGGGGAAGCCGCGGGAGATGGCACTGCAGCTGCCCAGTGTATGTCAGGCAGCGGCTTCCTGGGCCCAGATCCGTTATCTGGGGCCCCGGGGGGGGGGGGGGGGCTGGGGCAGGGGTAGGAGGGGAAGGAGGCTGCTGCTGCTGCTTCCACTTTGGCTCGTACCCTTGTGGGGGGGGCCTGTCCCTCCCGGACTCTGCTCCGCTGGGTCGGCGCCGCCACCATCTTCCCCGCCGCCTCCCTCTCGGGACCAGCGTGTCCTCCAGGTGCTTTGACACCGGGTGGCCTGGGGATCACACCTGATCCCCAGAAGCCGGCAAGGGGACGTCAGGGTCCCCCGCCTCCGTCCCCACCAACAATGGCAGCAGCCCTCCAGCTTTCCTGTTGGCGGTTGGCGGGGTTTGCAGGGCCCTGGGCCCACCGGGACCCATCCTGCTCCAGCTCCTTGGGGATGGGTCCCCGCGTCCCCGGATCGCCCCCCGCCCCTCAATCCAGAGGCCTGGCGCCCAGGGCCCGCTGGGTTCTCCTTCCCGCTCCGGGCTGCCTCCCAGCCCTCTGGTCCCGCCCCGACATGGCGGCCACCAGGGTGCGTGCTCAGCAATGGCTTCCCGTGTGCCGGAGCCACAGGGCCCCGGGCCTGGCGCTCTGTCGCGCTGCCCATCTCCGGAACCTCCAGGGTTGCCCAGGGCGGGTACGGGTTGGGGATGCCTGCACCTCGCGTCCGCTGCGTGGACAGGCGGACGGAGGGCCCGTCGCCCGTCCCGCCTGGGACTCCCACGTCACTCCTGGGCCTCCGGACTCGGGGAAGGCGCGCAGCAGCATGGTGCTCCCGGGTCCGCCAAGGAGTTCCGCTTGATGGCAGTATTGCACCACGTAGGCCAACCGCCCCTTCCCCCACAGCCTCTCCCTCCGCCCTTTGCCGAAGGAAAAAGGCCACGCAGCAATCGGGCAAGAAATAAAAACCAAAACACAAGAGAGAGGCCAGGCCAGTGTCCATCCTCCCTACGTCCAGCTTGGCGGCTCCCAGGCCTCGGCCCCACTCTGGGGGGTGGTGGGGAGCATTCCGCGTTCCGAGGCTCCTGCGATTTGACCCTGGTCCCTGGGCAGCGGGCCCAGCCACGCTGTCCCAGGTGGACCCACGGTCAGTGACCGGCGTGCCACGGGCACGAGGGAGGCTCACGGTCTGCATCACTGGGACCACGCTTAGCGGAGGCCCCGGCCGTCCCAGTAGCCCACGTGCGGAAGAGGGCCCGGGATGGGTCATGCCTGCCGCGCCTCCACACGAGTCCCCAAGCATCCGCACACGTCCACCACCGGCACCCCGAGCGCGTGCTTGGAGGGGGGCTCGTGCCTCTTGTCCTCACAGGTGTCAGCTCCCAGACAGGCCCTCGGCATTTGTGGGTGGTGGTTGGGGGCGGGTGTGGTTTGGGGTAGGAGAGAGCCAGTGGCTGTCCAGGCTCACGTCCTTGGTGGCCAGAGCCCCCGGGGCAGCGGGGTGTTGACAGCCTGGATCGCCTTGTCCCCCAGCCCTTGCCCGCGAGCCCGGGGGCACCCGCGCGGTTTGGGCCGCGGCGGCCCCCGCGGTTCGTTGGGTCCCTGGAACCGTAGGCCACCCTGCTTGGGTTGCCGTCCCCTGGGGGCCTCCGCAGAGCGGAGCGAGTGGGTCACCCTGGCCCCTAGGCCGGGGAGCCGGGTCTCGCTGGCCTTGTCGTGACTGCAAATGGGGGAGGGTGGGTGTCGCGGCCGTGACACCGCGGGAGGAGGTCCTTGAGGGCCAGGGCCGTCTCCGGGCACGCACGTGTAGCCTGTGCGGCGGCGGGTGCCGACAAGGGCTCCGCGGGGGGGACCGTGGGGGACCGTGGGGCCCCGTGGGGCCCGTGCCCGGACTGTACTTGGCGAGCCGACCGCCAACCCAACGCAGCTGTCCCCCGACCCCGCGCCACGTGACCCTCCCTTGGCGCCACGCGGACCATCCGACCCTGCGGGCGCTGCACTGCCCTTGGAGCCAGGCCCTTCCTTCGCGGGGCGGCGCATCCCCGTTGGGGGTCTTCCCGTGGCTCTGGCCCGCGCCTTCGAGGGTGCTCAGGCCTTCACGTTGTGGGCAGGAGGGGGACCCCTGTGACGGGTGCCAGACCCCGGAGAATGGAGACTGGCGGTTTCAGCCGGGGCGCGACGGAGAGGGGGGGGTGCCGAAGGGCAACTGTCGGTCAGCCCGCTGGGAAGGGTGACCCCTGGGACCCGAGGGCGGCCCGGGCCAGGCGCCTGTCAGGGTAGTAGCGCGGGGCCGCGGGCAACCCCTGAGAGGGGCGCCGACCGCTCTTGCTCCGTTCACCTTGGCCCTGGGACGGGCAGGCCGGCAGGCAGGCAGGCGGGCGGGCGGACGGGCGGGCGTGCGGTGTGTGCCCCGACCGGTGCCACGGGGGCCACGACCTACATCGCCCGGGGCCCGACCGACCTTGGGAGGACGAGTCTCTTTGTGGGGCCGCTTGGCACCAGGTTGAGAGAGCGGAGGCCGACGGGGGCGTCATCTTTCTCCCGCTAGGCCCAGAGCGGGCCTCAGGCCTCGGGGCCTGAGTCTGTCAGGGGAGCGGTGGGTGACGGGGGTGCGGGGGTTGGGAGGGGCGTCGGGGGTGGGGGGTGTGTGTCCCACAGGGTGTTTTTCATCCGGCGGCGTTCGTAGGACCGAAGCAAGGAAAGGGAGCGGAAGGAACCCCTAGAGGTGGAGGTGGACGTGGAGGTAGGTGGCCGGGGTGTGAGGGTCAGGGTGTTGCGAGTCAGGGCTTTTGCTTACCACGGGAGGGACGGAGCGTCTGCTCCCTGACCGGACACCCCCCCCCCCCCCCCCCGCCGCCCCCGGCCCCCCCCCCACCCCCCCCTCCCGCGAGAAGAAGCCTCTCCCGTTTGCCGGGCGGGAAGCAAAAATGTTCCCCAAGGTTTGAAGGCAGGCGAGGCGCGTGCCATTCTCGAGGAGGCAGAGGGCTCCGCGTGCCTGAAAGGAGCACATTGAAAGGGCCTTGGGCGCAGGGACTGGGATCGATTCGGACGTCTGTCCTTGAACGCTGTCGGCGCGTGCTGTGGGGCGCGAGGGCCACCAGCTGAGGTTTGGGAAAGGGTGACATCCGGCTGTGGTCTACCACGTTTTCCGGGGTCGGCGGCCTCTGTGAGCGGGTGCGTGCATGCGTGTGTTGGAGTGAATTGGCGCGAGCGTGGGTCTGTGTGAGCACCGGTGTGTTTGGAGGGCGTACGTAGCGTGGGTGTGCGTGTGGGCATCTCCGCGAGTGCAGCGCGCGCGCGCGCCCGTCTTCCCTTCTCTTGTGCCCCAGGACCGAGGGGTCGGTCGTCAGGGTGCAGTGGATGCGACCGGGAGGTGTCCACCCCGGGATGCGGCTCGATGGACGGGACAGAGGAGCAGCAGCGTCGTGCGTTGGCCTGGTGTCCCGGTCGGCTGGGACCGGTCGGCCCCGGCCCGGAGGTGCAGGGGCGCCCCTGGGGGTTGCCCCTCCCTGGCCTTCCCCTCCGGCTGGAGCTGTCCAGAGGTGGAGCCTGACCCGCAGGAGAGGCGGTGGAGAAGGTCCCGGGGCCCGGGACCCCTCCGTCCTCTGGCCGCGGGAGGTTGACCACTGTTGACCCCACGGCGGGTGCCCGCGGGCGGCCGCCGACCTTGGTGCCTGGGCTCTCGGAGGCCTCGGGGTCAGGCGGACCTCTCGGTGGCGGGGGGCGGGGGGACGTCGGGGGAAAGGGTCCTGACTGAGGACCGGGCACCGGCCGTCGGGGCGTGGCCGGGCCTCCGGGCCCAGGGCCAGAACCGCGTGTGTCCCCCCCCCCCCGGGTGTCCCGCCGAGCGGCGCGGGCCAAGATGGAGCCCCGGCTGGGTCCGTGGCGGGGGTCGGGAGCCTCGGCGACCCACGCCGGACCCCGTGAGCCTCACGCTTGCCTTTGGGCAGGCCACGACGAGCCAGGGGAGACGAGGTGCCCCGGTCCTCCAAACCCGAGGTGCGGCGGGAGGTCTCCCCCAGGACAGTGGCGGCGACCTGGGAGCCGCCATGTTGCAGCCAGGGTGGACAGGCCTTGGCCTTTTTTCTTCAGCGAAGGGCGGAGGGAGAGGCCCTGGGGGAAGGGCCACTTGGCTTTCGTGGTGCAATACTGCCATCAAGCGGAACTCTCCTGCCATCCCGGGAGCCCCCCCCCCGCGGCGGCCGGCCTGGGCGGGGGGAAGTGGGCGTCCCAGGCGGGACAGAAGGGGCCCTGCGATCCCAGGGTGCCTGGCCCCTTGGGGAGGCGCCTCCACACCACCGGTCCTTTGATGACCAACCCCGGAGCAAGCGTGGCATTGGGGCGCGGAGGCAGGAGCCAGCCGGCCCCGTTCTCTTGTCGTTGCCCTGCCCGCTCCGGTGGGCTGTTGGCGATGGGGGGCCCAGAACGGGAAGTGTGCAAACTCCGACTGGGAGGCCCAGGGCGGACCTGGGCGGGGCGGGCTCTGCCTGGACATGGTTGGGGGAGCCCCGGGGCCAGACCTCCGCGGGGACGTCCTAGGCGGGGGGAAGCCGCGGGAGATGGCACTGCAGCTGCCCAGTGTATGTCAGGCAGCGGCTTCCTGGGCCCAGATCCGTTATCTGGGCCCGGGGCGGGGGGGGTGGGGCAGGGGCAGGGGTAGGAGGGGAAGGAGGGCTGCTGCTGCTGCTTCCACTTTGGCTCGTACCCTTGTGGGGGGGGCCTGTCCCTCCCGGACTCTGCTCCGCTGGGTCGGCGCCGCCACCATCTTCCCCGCCGCCTCCCTCTCGGGACCAGCGTGTCCTCCAGGTGCTTTGACACCGGGTGGCCTGGGGATCACACCTGATCCCCAGAAGCCGGCAAGGGGGACGTCAGGGTCCCCCCGCCTCCGTCCCCACCAACAATGGCAGCAGCCCTCCAGCTTTCCTGTTGGCGGTTGGGCGGGGTTTGCAGGGCCCTGGGCCCACCGGACCCATCCTGCTCCAGCTCCTTGGGGATGGGTCCCCGCGTCCCCGGATCGCCCCCCCGCCCCTCAATCCAGAGGCCTGGCGCCCAGGGCCCGCTGGGTTCTCCTTCCCGCTCCGGGCTGCCTCCCAGCCCTCTGGTCCCGCCCCGACATGGCGGCCACCAGGGTGCGTGCTCAGCAATGGCTTCCCGTGTGCCGGAGCCACAGGGCCCCGGGCCTGGCGCTCTGTCGCGCTGCCCATCTCCGGAACCTCCAGGGTTGCCCAGGGCGGGTACGGGTTGGGGATGCCTGCACCTCGCGTCCGCTGCGTGGACAGGCGGACGGAGGGCCCGTCGCCCGTCCCGCCTGGGACTCCCACGTCACTCCTGGGCCTCCGGACTCGGGGAAGGCGCGCAGCAGCATGGTGCTCCCGGGGTCCGCCAAGGAGTTCCGCTTGATGGCAGTATTGCACCACGTAGGCCAACCGCCCCTTCCCCCACAGCCTCTCCCTCCGCCCTTTGCCGAAGGAAAAAGGCCACGCAGCAATCGGGCAAGAAATAAAAACCAAAACACAAGAGAGAGGCCAGGCCAGTGTCCATCCTCCCTACGTCCAGCTTGGCGGCTCCCAGGCCTCGGCCCCACTCTGGGGGGTGGTGGGGCGAGCATTCCGCGTTTCCGAGGCTCCTGCGATTTGACCCTGGTCCCTGGGCAGCGGGCCCAGCCACGCTGTCCCAGGTGGACCCACGGTCAGTGACCGGCGTGCCACGGGCACGAGGGAGGCTCACGGTCTGCATCACTGGGACCACGCTTAGCGGAGGCCCCGGCCGTCCCAGTAGCCCACGTGCGGAAGAGGGGCCGGGGATGGGGTCATGCCTGCTCCGCCTCCACACGAGTCCCCCAGCATCCGCACAGGTCCACCACCGGCACCCCGAGCGCGTGCTTGGAGGGGGGCTCGTGCCTCTTGTCCTCACAGGTGTCAGCTCCCAGACAGGCCCTCGGCATTTGTGGGTGGTGGTTGGGGGCGGGTGTGGTTTGGGGTAGGGAGAGAGCCAGTGGCTGTCCAGGCTCACGTCCTTGGTGGCCAGAGCCCCCGGGGGGGCAGCGGGGTGTTGACAGCCTGGATCGCCTTGTCCCCCAGCCCTTGCCCGCGAGCCCGGGGGCATCCGCGCGGTTTGGGCCGCGGCGGCCCCCGCGGTTCGTTGGGTCCCTGGAACCGTAGGCCACCCTGCTTGGGTTGCCGTCCCCTGGGGGCCTCCGCAGAGCGGAGCGAGTGGGTCACCCTGGCCCCTAGGCCGGCCGGGGAGCCGGGTCTCGCTGGCCTTGTCGTGACTGCAAATGGGGAGGGTGGGTGTCGCGGCCGTGACACCGCGGGAGGAGGTCCTTGAGGGCCAGGGCCGTCTCCGGGCACGCACGTGTAGCCTGTGCGGCGGGTGCCGACAAGGGCTCCGCGGGGGACCGTGGGGGACCGTGGGGCCCCGTGGGGCCCGTGCCCGGACTGTACTTGGCGAGCCGACCGCCAACCCAACGCAGCTGTCCCCCGACCCCGCGCCACGTGACCCTCCCTTGGCGCCACGCGGACCATCCGACCCTGCGGGCGCTGCACTGCCCTTGGAGCCAGGCCCTTCCTTCGCGGGGGCGGCGCATCCCCGTTGGGGGGTCTTCCCGTGGCTCTGGCCCGCGCCTTCGAGGGTGCTCAGGCCTTCACGTTGTGGGCAGGAGGGGGACCCCTGTGACGGGTGCCAGACCCCGGAGAATGGAGACTGGCGGTTTCAGCCGGGGCGCGACGGAGAGGGGGGTGTGCGAAGGGCAACTGTCGGTCAGCCCGCTGGGAAGGGTGACCCCTGGGACCCCGAGGGCGGCCCGGGCCAGGCGCCTGTCAGGGTAGTAGCGCGGGGCCGCGGGCAACCCCTGAGAGGGGCGCCGACCGCTCTTTGCTCCGTTCACCTTGGCCCTGGGACGGGCAGGCCGGCAGGCAGGCAGGCGGGCGGGCGGACGGACGGGCGGGCGTGCGGTGTGTGCCCCGACCGGTGCCACGGGGCCACGACCTACATCGCCCGGGGCCCGACCGACCTTGGGAGGACGAGTCTCTTTGTGGGGCCGCTTGGCACCAGGTTGAGAGAGCGGAGGCCGACGGGGGGCGTCATCTTTCTCCCGCTAGGCCCAGAGCGGGCCTCAGGCCTCGGGGCCTGAGTCTGTCAGGGGAGCGGTGGGTGACGGGGGTGCGGGGGTTGGGAGGGGTGTCGGGGGTGGGGGGTGTGTGTCCCACAGGGTGTTTTTCATCCGGCGGCGTTCGTAGGACCGAAGCAAGGAAAGGGGAGCGGAAGGAACCCTAGAGGTGGAGGTGGACGTGGAGGTAGGTGGCCGGGGTGTGAGGGTCAGGGGTGTTGCGAGTCAGGGCTTTTGCTTACCACGGGAGGGACGGAGCGTCTGCTCCCTGACGGACACGACACCCCCCCCCCCCCCCCCCGCCGCCCCCGGCCCCCCCCCACCCCCCCCTCCCGTGAGAAGAAGCCTCTCCCGTTTGCCGGGCGGGAAGCAAAAATGTTCCCCAAGGTTTGAAGGCAGGCGAGGCGCGTGCCATTCTCGAGGAGGCAGAGGGCTCCGCGTGCCTGAAAGGAGCACATTGAAAGGGCCTTGGGCGCAGGGACTGGGATCGATTCGGACGTCTGTCCTTGAACGCTGTCGGCGCGTGCTGTGGGGCGCGAGGGCCACCAGCTGAGGTTTGGGAAAGGGTGACATCCGGCTGTGTGGTCTACCACGTTTTCCGGGGTCGGCGGCGCCTCTGTGAGCGGGTGCGTGCATGCGTGTGTGTTGGAGTGAATTGGCGCGAGCGTGGGTCTGTGTGAGCACCGGTTGTGTTTGGAGGGCGTACGTAGCGTGGGTGTGTGCGTGTGGGCATCTCCGCGAGTGCGCGCGCGCGCGCGCCCGTCTTCCCTTCTCTTGTGCCCCAGGACCGAGGGGGTCGGTCGTCAGGGTGCAGTGGATGCGACCGGGAGGTGTCCACCCCGGGATGCGGCTCGATGGACGGGACAGAGGAGCAGCAGCGTCGTGCGTTGGCCTGGTGTCCCGGTCGGCTGGGACCGGTCGGCCCCGGCCCGGAGGTGCAGGGGCGCCCCTGGGGGTTGCCCCTCCCTGGCCTTCCCCTCCGGCTGGAGCTGTCCAGAGGTGGAGCCTGACCCGCAGGAGAGGCGGTGGAGAAGGTCCCGGGGCCCGGGACCCCTCCGTCCTCTGGCCGCGGGAGGTTGACCACTGTTGACCCCACGGCGGGTGCCCGCGGGCGGCCGCCGACCTTGGTGCCTGGGCTCTCGGAGGCCTCGGGGTCAGGCGGACCTCTCGGTGGCGGGGGGCGGGGGGACGTCGGGGGAAAGGGTCCTGACTGAGGACCGGGCACCGGCCGTCGGGGCGTGGCCGGGCCTCCGGGCCCAGGGCCAGAACCGCGTGTGTCCCCCCCCCCCCCCGGGTGTCCCGCCGAGCGGCGCGGGCCAAGATGGAGCCCCGGCTGGGTCCGTGGCGGGGGTCGGGAGCCTCGGCGACCCACGCCGGACCCCGTGAGCCTCACGCTTGCCTTTGGGCAGGCCACGACGAGCCAGGGGAGACGAGGTGCCCCGGTCCTCCAAACCCGAGGTGCGGGAGGTCTCCCCCAGGACAGTGGCGGCGACCTGGGAGCCGCCATGTTGCAGCCAGGGTGGACAGGCCTTGGCCTTTTTTCTTCAGCGAAGGGCGGAGGGAGAGGCCCTGGGGGAAGGGCCACTTGGCTTTCGTGGTGGCAATACTGCCATCAAGCGGAACTCTCCTCCTTGCCATCCCGGGAGCCCCCCCGCTGCGGCCGGCCTGGGCGGGGAAGTGGGCGTCCCAGGCGGGACAGAAGGGGCCCTGCGATCCCAGGGTGCCTGGCCCCTTGGGGAGGCGCCTCCACACCACCGGTCCTTTGATGACCAACCCCGGAGCAAGCGTGGCATTGGGGCGCGGAGGCAGGAGCCAGCCGGCCCCCGTTCTCTTGTCGTTGCCCTGCCCGCTCCGGTGGGCTGTTGGCGATGGGGGGGCCCAGAACGGGAAGTGTGCAAACTCCGACTGGGAGGCCCAGGGCGGACCTGGGCGGGCGGCTCTGCCTGGACATGGTTGGGGGAGCCCCGGGGCCAGACCTCCGCGGGACGTCCTAGGCGGGGGGGAAGCCGCGGGAGATGGCACTGCAGCTGCCCAGTGTATGTCAGGCAGCGGCTTCCTGGGCCCAGATCCGTTATCTGGGCCCGGGGGGGGGGGGGGGTGGGGCAGGGGCAGGGGTAGGAGGGGAAGGAGGCTGCTGCTGCTGCTTCCACTTTGGCTCGTACCCTTGTGGGGGGGCCTGTCCCTCCCGGACTCTGCTCCGCTGGGTCGGCGCCGCCACCATCTTCCCCGCCGCCTCCCTCTCGGGACCAGCGTGTCCTCCAGGTGCTTTGACACCGGGTGGCCTGGGGATCACACCTGATCCCCAGAAGCCGGCAAGGGGACGTCAGGGTCCCCCGCCTCCGTCCCCACCAACAATGGCAGCAGCCCTCCAGCTTTCCTGTTGGCGGTTGGCGGGGTTTGCAGGGCCCTGGGCCCACCGGACCCATCCTGCTCCAGCTCCTTGGGGATGGGTCCCCGCGTCCCCGGATCGCCCCCGCCCCTCAATCCAGAGGCCTGGCGCCCAGGGCCCGCTGGGTTCTCCTTCCCGCTCCGGGCTGCCTCCCAGCCCTCTGGTCCCGCCCCGACATGGCGGCCACCAGGGTGCGTGCTCAGCAATGGCTTCCCGTGTGCCGGAGCCACAGGGCCCCGGGCCTGGCGCTCTGTCGCGCTGCCCATCTCCGGAACCTCCAGGGTTGCCCAGGGCGGGTACGGGTTGGGGATGCCTGCACCTCGCGTCCGCTGCGTGGACAGGCGGACGGAGGGCCCGTCGCCCGTCCCGCCTGGGACTCCCACGTCACTCCTGGGCCTCCGGACTCGGGGAAGGCGCGCAGCAGCATGGTGCTCCCGGGTCCGCCAAGGAGTTCCGCTTGATGGCAGTATTGCACCACGTAGGCCAACCGCCCCTTCCCCCACAGCCTCTCCCTCCGCCCTTTGCCGAAGGAAAAAAAGGCCACGCAGCAATCGGGCAAGAAATAAAAACCAAAACACAAGAGAGAGGCCAGGCCAGTGTCCATCCTCCCTACGTCCAGCTTGGCGGCTCCCAGGCCTCGGCCCCACTCTGGGGGGTGGTGGGGAGCATTCCGCGTTCCGAGGCTCCTGCGATTTGACCCTGGTCCCTGGGCAGCGGGCCCAGCCACGCTGTCCCAGGTGGACCCACGGTCAGTGACCGGCGTGCCACGGGCACGAGGGAGGCTCACGGTCTGCATCACTGGGACCACGCTTAGCGGAGGCCCCGGCCGTCCCAGTAGCCCACGTGCGGAAGAGGGCCCGGGATGGGTCATGCCTGCTCCGCCTCCACACGAGTCCCCCAGCATCCGCACAGGTCCACCACCGGCACCCCGAGCGCGTGCTTGGAGGGGGGCTCGTGCCTCTTGTCCTCACAGGTGTCAGCTCCCAGACAGGCCCTCGGCATTTGTGGGTGGTGGTTGGGGGCGGGGTGTGGTTTGGGGTAGGAGAGAGAGCCAGTGGCTGTCCAGGCTCACGTCCTTGGTGGCCAGAGCCCCCGGGGCAGCGGGGGGTGTTGACAGCCTGGATCGCCTTGTCCCCCAGCCCTTGCCCGCGAGCCCGGGGGCATCCGCGCGGTATGGGCCGCGGCGGCCCCCGCGGTTCGTTGGGTCCCTGGAACCGTAGGCCACCCTGCTTGGGTTGCCGTCCCCTGGGGGCCTCCGCAGAGCGGAGCGAGTGGGTCACCCTGGCCCCCTAGGCCGGGGAGCCGGGTCTCGCTGGCCTTGTCGTGACTGCAAATGGGGTGGGGTGGGTGTCGCGGCCGTGACACCGCGGGGGGAGGTCCTTGAGGGCCAGGGCCGTCTCCGGGCACGCACGTGTAGCCTGTGCGGCGGGTGCCGACAAGGGCTCCGCGGGGGACCGTGGGGGACCGTGGGGCCCCGTGGGGCCCGTGCCCGGACTGTACTTGGCGAGCCGACCGCCAACCCAACGCAGCTGTCCCCCGACCCCGCGCCACGTGACCCTCCCTTGGCGCCACGCGGACCATCCGACCCTGCGGGCGCTGCACTGCCCTTGGAGCCAGGCCCTTCCTTCGCGGGGGGCGGCGCATCCCCGTTGGGGGTCTTCCCGTGGCTCTGGCCCGCGCCTTCGAGGGTGCTCAGGCCTTCACGTTGTGGGCAGGAGGGGGACCCCTGTGACGGGTGCCAGACCCCGGAGAATGGAGACTGGCGGTTTCAGCCGGGGCGCGACGGAGAGGGGGGTGCCGAAGGGCAACTGTCGGTCAGCCCGCTGGGAAGGGTGACCCCTGGGACCCGAGGGCGGCCCGGGCCAGGCGCCTGTCAGGGTAGTAGCGCGGGGCCGCGGGCAACCCCTGAGAGGGGCGCCGACCGCTCTTGCTCCGTTCACCTTGGCCCTGGGACGGGCAGGCCGGCAGGCAGGCAGGCGGGCGGGCGGACGGGCGGGCGTGCGGTGTGTGCCCCGACCGGTGCCACGGGGCCACGACCTACATCGCCCGGGCCCGACCGACCTTGGGAGGACGAGTCTCTTTGTGGGGCCGCTTGGCACCAGGTTGAGAGAGCGGAGGCCGACGGGGGCGTCATCTTTCTCCCGCTAGGCCCAGAGCGGGCCTCAGGCCTCGGGGCCTGAGTCTGTCAGGGGAGCGGGGGGTGACGGGGGGGGTGCGGGGGATGGGAGGGGCGTCGGGGGGGGGGGGGTGTGTGTCCCACAGGGTGTTTTTCATCCGGCGGCGTTCGTAGGACCGAAGCAAGGAAAGGGAGCGGAAGGAACCCCTAGAGGTGGAGGTGGACGTGGAGGTAGGTGGCCGGGGTGTGAGGGTCAGGGTGTTGCGAGTCAGGGCTTTTGCTTACCACGGGAGGGACGGAGCGTCTGCTCCCTGACCGGACACACCCCCCCCCCCCCCCCCCCCCCCCCCCCCCCCCCCCCCCACCCCCCCCCCCCCCCCTCCCGCGAGAAGAAGCCTCTCCCGTTTGCCGGGCGGGAAGCAAAAATGTTCCCCAAGGTTTGAAGGCAGGCGAGGCGCGTGCCATTCTCGAGGAGGCAGAGGGCTCCGCGTGCCTGAAAGGAGCACATTGAAAGGGCCTTGGGCGCAGGGACTGGGATCGATTCGGACGTCTGTCCTTGAACGCTGTCGGCGCGTGCTGTGGGGCGCGAGGGCCACCAGCTGAGGTTTGGGAAAGGGTGACATCCGGCTGTGGTCTACCACGTTTTCCGGGGTCGGCGGCCTCTGTGAGCGGGTGCGTGCATGCGTGTGTTGGAGTGAATTGGCGCGAGCGTGGGTCTGTGTGAGCACCGGTGTGTTTGGAGGGCGTACGTAGCGTGGGTGTGCGTGTGGGCATCTCCGCGAGTGCGCGCGCGCGCCCGTCTTCCCTTCTCTTGTGCCCCAGGACCGAGGGGTCGGTCGTCAGGGTGCAGTGGATGCGACCGGGAGGTGTCCACCCCGGGATGCGGCTCGATGGACGGGACAGAGGAGCAGCAGCGTCGTGCGTTGGCCTGGTGTCCCGGTCGGCTGGGACCGGTCGGCCCCGGCCCGGAGGTGCAGGGGCGCCCCTGGGGGTTGCCCCTCCCTGGCCTTCCCCTCCGGCTGGAGCTGTCCAGAGGTGGAGCCTGACCCGCAGGAGAGGCGGTGGAGAAGGTCCCGGGGCCCGGGACCCCTCCGTCCTCTGGCCGCGGGAGGTTGACCACTGTTGACCCCACGGCGGGTGCCCGCGGGCGGCCGCCGACCTTGGTGCCTGGGCTCTCGGAGGCCTCGGGGTCAGGCGGACCTCTCGGTGGCGGGGGGCGGGGGGACGTCGGGGGAAAGGGTCCTGACTGAGGACCGGGCACCGGCCGTCGGGGCGTGGCCGGGCCTCCGGGCCCAGGGCCAGAACCGCGTGTGTCCCCCCCCCCCCCCCGGGTGTCCCGCCGAGCGGCGCGGGCCAAGATGGAGCCCCGGCTGGGTCTGTGGCGGGGGTCGGGAGCCTCGGCGACCCACGCCGGACCCCGTGAGCCTCACGCTTGCCTTTGGGCAGGCCACGACGAGCCAGGGGAGACGAGGTGCCCCGGTCCTCCAAACCCGAGGTGCGGGAGGTCTCCCCCAGGACAGTGGCGGCGACCTGGGAGCCGCCATGTTGCAGCCAGGGTGGACAGGCCTTGGCCTTTTTTCTTCAGCGAAGGGCGGAGGGAGAGGCCCTGGGGGAAGGGCCACTTGGCTTTCGTGGTGCAATGCTGCCATCAAGCGGAACTCTCCTGCCATCCCGGGAGCCCCCCCGCTGCGGCCGGCCTGGGCGGGGAAGTGGGCGTCCCAGGCGGGACAGAAGGGGCCCTGCGATCCCAGGGTGCCTGGCCCCTTGGGGAGGCGCCTCCACACCACCGGTCCTTTGATGACCAACCCCGGAGCAAGCGTGGCATTGGGGCGCGGAGGCAGGAGCCAGCCGGCCCCGTTCTCTTGTCGTTGCCCTGCCCGCTCCGGTGGGCTGTTGGCGATGGGGGCCCAGAACGGGAAGTGTGCAAACTCCGACTGGGAGGCCCAGGGCGGACCTGGGCGGGCGGCTCTGCCTGGACATGGTTGGGGGAGCCCCGGGGCCAGACCTCCGCGGGACGTCCTAGGCGGGGAAGCCGCGGGAGATGGCACTGCAGCTGCCCAGTGTATGTCAGGCAGCGGCTTCCTGGGCCCAGATCCGTTATCTGGGCCCGGGGGGGGGGGGGGGGGGGCGGGGGCAGGGGTAGGAGGGGAAGGAGGCTGCTGCTGCTGCTTCCACTTTGGCTCGTACCCTTGTGGGGGGGGCCTGTCCCTCCCGGACTCTGCTCCGCTGGGTCGGCGCCGCCACCATCTTCCCCGCCGCCTCCCTCTCGGGACCAGCGTGTCCTCCAGGTGCTTTGACACCGGGTGGCCTGGGGATCACACCTGATCCCCAGAAGCCGGCAAGGGGACGTCAGGGTCCCCCGCCTCCGTCCCCACCAACAATGGCAGCAGCCCTCCAGCTTTCCTGTTGGCGGTTGGCGGGGTTTGCAGGGCCCTGGGCCCACCGGACCCATCCTGCTCCAGCTCCTTGGGGATGGGTCCCCGCGTCCCCGGATCGCCCCCGCCCCTCAATCCAGAGGCCTGGCGCCCAGGGCCCGCTGGGTTCTCCTTCCCGCTCCGGGCTGCCTCCCAGCCCTCTGGTCCCGCCCCGACATGGCGGCCACCAGGGTGCGTGCTCAGCAATGGCTTCCCGTGTGCCGGAGCCACAGGGCCCCGGGCCTGGCGCTCTGTCGCGCTGCCCATCTCCGGAACCTCCAGGGTTGCCCAGGGCGGGTACGGGTTGGGGATGCCTGCACCTCGCGTCCGCTGCGTGGACAGGCGGACGGAGGGCCCGTCGCCCGTCCCGCCTGGGACTCCCACGTCACTCCTGGGCCTCCGGACTCGGGGAAGGCGCGCAGCAGCATGGTGCTCCCAGGTCCGCCAAGGAGTTCCGCTTGATGGCAGTATTGCACCACGTAGGCCAACCGCCCCTTCCCCCACAGCCTCTCCCTCCGCCCTTTGCCGAAGGAAAAAGGCCACGCAGCAATCGGGCAAGAAATAAAAAAAACCAAAACACAAGAGAGAGGCCAGGCCAGTGTCCATCCTCCCTACGTCCAGCTTGGCGGCTCCCAGGCCTCGGCCCCACTCTGGGGGGTGGTGGGGAGCATTCCGCGTTCCGAGGCTCCTGCGATTTGACCCTGGTCCCTGGGCAGCGGGCCCAGCCACGCTGTCCCAGGTGGACCCACGGTCAGTGACCGGCGTGCCACGGGCACGAGGGAGGCTCACGGTCTGCATCACTGGGACCACGCTTAGCGGAGGCCCCGGCCGTCCCAGTAGCCCACGTGCGGAAGAGGGCCCGGGATGGGTCATGCCTGCTCCGCCTCCACACGAGTCCCCCAGCATCCGCACAGGTCCACCACCGGCACCCCGAGCGCGTGCTTGGAGGGGGGCTCGTGCCTCTTGTCCTCACAGGTGTCAGCTCCCAGACAGGCCCTCGGCATTTGTGGGTGGTGGTTGGGGGCGGGTGTGGTTTGGGGTAGGAGAGAGCCAGTGGCTGTCCAGGCTCACGTCCTTGGTGGCCAGAGCCCCCGGGGCAGCGGGGTGTTGACAGCCTGGATCGCCTTGTCCCCCAGCCCTTGCCCGCGAGCCCGGGGGCATCCGCGCGGTATGGGCCGCGGCGGCCCCCGCGGTTCGTTGGGTCCCTGGAACCGTAGGCCACCCTGCTTGGGTTGCCGTCCCCTGGGGGCCTCCGCAGAGCGGAGCGAGTGGGTCACCCTGGCCCCTAGGCCGGGGAGCCGGGTCTCGCTGGCCTTGTCGTGACTGCAAATGGGGAGGGTGGGTGTCGCGGCCGTGACACCGCGGGAGGAGGTCCTTGAGGGCCAGGGCCGTCTCCGGGCACGCACGTGTAGCCTGTGCGGCGGGTGCCGACAAGGGCTCCGCGGGGGACCGTGGGGGACCGTGGGGCCCCGTGGGGCCCGTGCCCGGACTGTACTTGGCGAGCCGACCGCCAACCCAACGCAGCTGTCCCCCGACCCCGCGCCACGTGACCCTCCCTTGGCGCCACGCGGACCATCCGACCCTGCGGGCGCTGCACTGCCCTTGGAGCCAGGCCCTTCCTTCGCGGGGCGGCGCATCCCCGTTGGGGGTCTTCCCGTGGCTCTGGCCCGCGCCTTCGAGGGTGCTCAGGCCTTCACGTTGTGGGCAGGAGGGGGACCCCTGTGACGGGTGCCAGACCCCGGAGAATGGAGACTGGCGGTTTCAGCCGGGGCGCGACGGAGAGGGGGGTGCCGAAGGGCAACTGTCGGTCAGCCCGCTGGGAAGGGTGACCCCTGGGACCCGAGGGCGGCCCGGGCCAGGCGCCTGTCAGGGTAGTAGCGCGGGGGCCGCGGGCAACCCCTGAGAGGGGCGCCGACCGCTCTTGCTCCGTTCACCTTGGCCCTGGGACGGGCAGGCCGCAGGCAGGCAGGCAGGCGGGCGGGGCGGACGGGCGGGCGTGCGGTGTGTGCCCCGACCGGTGCCACGGGGCCACGACCTACATCGCCCGGGCCCGACCGACCTTGGGAGGACGAGTCTCTTTGTGGGGCCGCTTGGCACCAGGTTGAGAGAGCGGAGGCCGACGGGGGCGTCATCTTTCTCCCGCTAGGCCCAGAGCGGGCCTCAGGCCTCGGGGCCTGAGTCTGTCAGGGGAGCGGTGGGTGACGGGGGTGCGGGGGATGGGAGGGGCGTCGGGGGTGGGGGGGGTGTGTGTCCCACAGGGTGTTTTTCATCCGGCGGCGTTCGTAGGACCGAAGCAAGGAAAGGGAGCGGAAGGAACCCCTAGAGGTGGAGGTGGACGTGGAGGTAGGTGGCCGGGGTGTGAGGGTCAGGGTGTTGCGAGTCAGGGCTTTTGCTTACCACGGGAGGGACGGAGCGTCTGCTCCCTGACCGGACACCACCCCCCCCCCCCCGCCGCCCCCGGCCCCCCCCCACCCCCCCCCTCCCGCGAGAAGAAGCCTCTCCCGTTTGCCGGGCGGGAAGCAAAAATGTTCCCCAAGGTTTGAAGGCAGGCGAGGCGCGTGCCATTCTCGAGGAGGCAGAGGGCTCCGCGTGCCTGAAAGGAGCACATTGAAAGGGCCTTGGGCGCAGGGACTGGGATCGATTCGGACGTCTGTCCTTGAACGCTGTCGGCGCGTGCTGTGGGGCGCGAGGGCCACCAGCTGAGGTTTGGGAAAGGGTGACATCCGGCTGTGGTCTACCACGTTTTCCGGGGTCGGCGGCCTCTGTGAGCGGGTGCGTGCATGCGTGTGTTGGAGTGAATTGGCGCGAGCGTGGGTCTGTGTGAGCACCGGTGTGTTTGGAGGGCGTACGTAGCGTGGGTGTGCGTGTGGGCATCTCCGCGAGTGCGCGCGCGCGCCCGTCTTCCCTTCTCTTGTGCCCCAGGACCGAGGGGTCGGTCGTCAGGGTGCAGTGGATGCGACCGGGAGGTGTCCACCCCGGGATGCGGCTCGATGGACGGGACAGAGGAGCAGCAGCGTCGTGCGTTGGCCTGGTGTCCCGGTCGGCTGGGACGGTCGGGCCCCGGCCCGGAGGTGCAGGGGCGCCCCTGGGGGTTGCCCCTCCCTGGCCTTCCCCTCCGGCTGGAGCTGTCCAGAGGTGGAGCCTGACCCGCAGGAGAGGCGGTGGAGAAGGTCCCGGGGCCCGGGACCCCTCCGTCCTCTGGCCGCGGGAGGTTGACCACTGTTGACCCCACGGCGGGTGCCCGCGGGCGGCCGCCGACCTTGGTGCCTGGGCTCTCGGAGGCCTCGGGGTCAGGCGGACCTCTCGGTGGCGGGGGGCGGGGGGGACGTCGGGGGGGAAAGGGTCCTGACTGAGGACCGGGCACCCGGCCGTCGGGGCGTGGCCGGGCCTCCGGGCCCAGGGCCAGAACCGCGTGTGTCCCCCCCCCCCCCCGGGTGTCCCGCCGAGCGGCGCGGGCCAAGATGGAGCCCCGGCTGGGTCCGTGGCGGGGGTCGGGAGCCTCGGCGACCCACGCCGGACCCCGTGAGCCTCACGCTTGCCTTTGGGCAGGCCACGACGAGCCAGGGGAGACGAGGTGCCCCGGTCCTCCAAACCCGAGGTGCGGGAGGTCTCCCCCAGGACAGTGGCGGCGACCTGGGAGCCGCCATGTTGCAGCCAGGGTGGACAGGCCTTGGCCTTTTTTCTTCAGCGAAGGGCGGAGGGAGAGGCCCTGGGGGAAGGGCCACTTGGCTTTCGTGGTGCAATACTGCCATCAAGCGGAACTCTCCTGCCATCCCGGGAGCCCCCCCCGCTGCGGCCGGCCTGGGCGGGGAAGTGGGCGTCCCAGGCGGGACAGAAGGGGCCCTGCGATCCCAGGGTGCCTGGCCCCTTGGGGAGGCGCCTCCACACCACCGGTCCTTTGATGACCAACCCCGGAGCAAGCGTGGCATTGGGGCGCGGAGGCAGGAGCCAGCCGGCCCCGTTCTCTTGTCGTTGCCCTGCCCGCTCCGGTGGGCTGTTGGCGATGGGGGCCCAGAACGGGAAGTGTGCAAACTCCGACTGGGAGGCCCAGGGCGGACCTGGGCGGGCGGCTCTGCCTGGACATGGTTGGGGGAGCCCCGGGGCCAGACCTCCGCGGGACGTCCTAGGCGGGGAAGCCGCGGGAGATGGCACTGCAGCTGCCCAGTGTATGTCAGGCAGCGGCTTCCTGGGCCCAGATCCGTTATCTGGGCCCGGGGCGGGGGGGTGGGGCAGGGGCAGGGGTAGGAGGGGAAGGAGGCTGCTGCTGCTGCTTCCACTTTGGCTCGTACCCTTGTGGGGGGGGCCTGTCCCTCCCGGACTCTGCTCCGCTGGGTCGGCGCCGCCACCATCTTCCCCGCCGCCTCCCTCTCGGGACCAGCGTGTCCTCCAGGTGCTTTGACACCGGGTGGCCTGGGGATCACACCTGATCCCCAGAAGCCGGCAAGGGGACGTCAGGGTCCCCCGCCTCCGTCCCCACCAACAATGGCAGCAGCCCTCCAGCTTTCCTGTTGGCGGTTGGCGGGGTTTGCAGGGCCCTGGGCCCACCGGACCCATCCTGCTCCAGCTCCTTGGGGATGGGTCCCCGCGTCCCCGGATCGCCCCCGCCCCTCAATCCAGAGGCCTGGCGCCCAGGGCCCGCTGGGTTCTCCTTCCCGCTCCGGGCTGCCTCCCAGCCCTCTGGTCCCGCCCCGACATGGCGGCCACCAGGGTGCGTGCTCAGCAATGGCTTCCCGTGTGCCGGAGCCACAGGGCCCCGGGCCTGGCGCTCTGTCGCGCTGCCCATCTCCGGAACCTCCAGGGTTGCCCAGGGCGGGTACGGGTTGGGGATGCCTGCACCCTCGCGTCCGCTGCGTGGACAGGCGGACGGAGGGCCCGTCGCCCGTCCCGCCTGGGACTCCCACGTCACTCCTGGGCCTCCGGACTCGGGGGAAGGCGCGCAGCAGCATGGTGCTCCCAGGTCCGCCAAGGAGTTCCGCTTGATGGCAGTATTGCACCACGTAGGCCAACCGCCCCTTCCCCCACAGCCTCTCCCTCCGCCCTTTGCCGAAGGAAAAAGGCCACGCAGCAATCGGGCAAGAAATAAAAACCAAAACACAAGAGAGAGGCCAGGCCAGTGTCCATCCTCCCTACGTCCAGCTTGGCGGCTCCCAGGCCTCGGCCCCACTCTGGGGGGTGGTGGGGAGCATTCCGCGTTCCGAGGCTCCTGCGATTTGACCCTGGTCCCTGGGCAGCGGGCCCAGCCACGCTGTCCCAGGTGGACCCACGGTCAGTGACCGGCGTGCCACGGGCACGAGGGAGGCTCACGGTCTGCATCACTGGGACCACGCTTAGCGGAGGCCCCGGCCGTCCCAGTAGCCCACGTGCGGAAGAGGGCCCGGGATGGGTCATGCCTGCTCCGCCTCCACACGAGTCCCCCAGCATCCGCACAGGTCCACCACCGGCACCCCGAGCGCGTGCTTGGAGGGGGGCTCGTGCCTCTTGTCCTCACAGGTGTCAGCTCCCAGACAGGCCCTCGGCATTTGTGGGTGGTGGTTGGGGGCGGGTGTGGTTTGGGGTAGGAGAGAGCCAGTGGCTGTCCAGGCTCACCTCCTTGTTTGCAAGAGTTCCTGGGGCAGTGTTCAAACTCTGACTTGGAGCCCCAAGGCAGCCCTGTACCTCCTGTTTTGTCTTGACTTGTTTGGGGAGCCCTGGCTCTAGTGAATCCCCAATGCTTGTAAGGTCTTGCATATTCCTCATAGGCTTAAAGAAAATCACATAGTATGATTCTTGGTGGTTCCCCATAGGTGCCCAAGCATCTGGACCTTAAGGGCCGTTTTATCTTTGCTGGCCTAGTGGAATTTCTCTCTGAAGTCGTTTTTTGAGTCTTTGAGCACATTTACCTTTCCTCAGTTGGAAAGTATATTTGACGTTTTTACTCACAGTGCTTTTGATGTTTTTTTTTTTTTTTTTTTGCACCTGAACGCCAAGGTAAGGACTACCTTGTGGGGTAGAGTGGGACTTCTTCTTCTTCTTTTTTTTTTTTTTAAGATTTTATTTATTTGACACAGAGAGAGAGATCACAAGTAGGCGGAGAGGGAGGGGGAAACAGGCTTCTTGTTGAGCAGATAGCCTGATGCGGGGCTCTATCCCAGGATCCTGAGATCATGACCTGAGCTGAAACCGGAGGCTTAATCCACTGAGCCACCCAGGCACCCCTAGAATGGGACTTCTGTTGCTGTTACAGAAAGCAGCTAAGTCATAAACCTCAGTTGTACTCACGATTAGATATGGAACCTATCTACCCAGTGACAAAGGGTTCTGACCCAGAATGAGACCCATCAGAGTCCATAAGGGAACTACCCTCAGGACAAAGGAGTCAGGTTGAAGGAGACCTTCTCCTCTGCCTTCAGTAGATTTAGTAGTTGAGATGCCATCTCCTGGGGTTTCCAAGGTTTCTGGCTCAGTCCTTTCTCCAGAACTCCTGGAGCCTGTAATTAGATGGCAGGAGAGGAGCAAATAATTGAGGACACCATGACCAGTCATTTGCATTCTTAACCTTTTTTAGCCACCGTCTCCCAGGAATTCCTGAGACTTCCATCTGGAGAAAGCATGGCCCTGGATTCCATTTACCCCTTGTTCTCCAGGCCTCAACCCCAAGCTTGCCCCCACCGCTGGGGAATCACCAAGAGGTCTGAAGACACTGGCTAAAACTCTGAGCTGTTGGGTTGAGTCGGGCCACAGATGAAGACTTTCTGTCAATGACAGAATTCAGGTGCATCCTCCCAGGCACACAGCCTTTTTTTCTAGACCCTTACAGTCCTTATTGTCCACTTCTGGAAAATCCTCTGGGGTGGCTCGTGCTCTTTGTCTAGCTCTTACCTGTTGTGTTTTAGTAGGGGAGCAAGTCTCTAGGCTCAGTTTTTCCTTTCACACACACCCCTTGTTTTCAATCCTCCTTGTAAGGTGTTGAAACCTGCTCCCTGCTCCTTCATTTCATACTTGTGAATCACTTAAATATGTGTATAGGTGTTCTTATATGGGCTTGTGCTTTGGGGGATCAACCTTCTTTGCCAAGCCTTGGATCCAGGTCCCAACATATGCCGACTGGTCCCAGTTCAATGTGTCCTTGGGGAACCTGGGTAGGTCAGTCAGTGGAACATGTGAGTTTGGATTTCAGGGTTGTGAGTTTAAGCCCCACATTTGGTGGAGAGCTTTAAAAATATGGTCTTAGTGTGCTATTCTGCACAGGGCGATAGCTGCACCCACGGAACATGGACCATGCGTCATATACCTGTGTCATATACCCTGTGTCATATACCCTCACACTGGGAGGGAGGCCAAGAAGTAGGGTGTTTCTGGGCTACAACATTTCTGACAGCTAGAGCACAAAAGAGTCCTAGATCCACCCAGTCCCGAATATGATGTAGTGAAATTTGTCCCATTTTCTGTTCCATCCCATCATATCCTGAGTGGGTATCTACACCTTGTGTCACATGTGACAAGTTAGGCCTTCTCAGATACTGTTGAGCATGGCACCCAGGCTTTTCTAAGTGGGAGACAACATACAGAATATAAAAAATACAATTCTAGCACTAACCTGCAATCTGAATTGTTCTTCCTTGTATGGGTCTAGTACCAAATAATCAAATTCTTCATTTTTCCTGCGAAGTGCTGTCCCAGAAAGGGTAACCACCTCCTACCCTTCCCCAGTTTATGTGGTTTTTTAGTTTGAGCCTGGATCTTCCAGGCTTGGGTTTCCCATGGCCCTGAGACCCCACACTGTCCATGCTTCCTCTTCTTTGTCAGAGGTAGGTTTCCACAGGCCAGATGTCCTGGGAGTAGGAGCCTCAGCTCTTTGTTCCCTCAACATGGTGGCTGCTGAGGTCATACCCATGCAGTGTGGGGAGGCTGGAGGCCTGTGGTAGGCAACTTGGTACACTGGTCTCCTTGTTGGGTGAGCTCAGCTCCATCCACCCTGTGTCACTTCCCTCACCAATTCTGGAGGCATGCCCATTTGCTGTGTCCAGACCAGAATCTTGTGGGTGCCCCAGACCCACCCTTTCTCCATCACAGGCCTTTCTGGGTGGCCGCAGGGACAGATCCTGCAAGCTTTGCTCAAAAAGGGTCCATTTGATGGCACCGTTGCTCCAGAAATGACATTCTTGGTTGCTGTGGGGCCTGCCCTCCTCCCTTTCGAGTAGGAAAAAGGGCTCATGTAGGCCCCAAAGCCATCTAATCCCAAATAGTTTGCTGTATTGGGGTGTTGTGAGGTAGTGGCTTTTCCTGTTGGGCTTTCTACTGGCAGTAGGAATGTACCTGTAATGACATCCAAAGGAATCTACGCAGGTGTGGATCCAGTTCGACGTTTCTCTAAGAGTTTTTTAAGTGCATGTTTCCTAGTGACAGGGACCCTGTGGTTTTTGTTGTTGTTTTGGTATACTTGTGAATAGACCTTCATGTGGCAGTGTTTGGACAGAATCTTTGCCCCCTTTTTTTTTTTATTTTTTTAAGATTTTATTTATTTGATAGAGATCACAAGTAGATGGAGAGGCAGGCAGAGAGAGAGAGGGGAAGCAGGCTCCCCTCCGAGCAGAAAGTCTAATGCAGGGCTCGATCCCAGGACCCTGGGATCGTGACCCGAGCCGAAGGCAGAGGCTCTAACCCACTGAGCCACACAGGTGCCCCCCGAATCTTTGCTTTTTGAGCACATGGGTTCAAGGCAATAGGTGGCAGAAGTTCTTGATGTCCCCTTTTCTCCTTGAGGTATTGCCTGTCTTCTTTCATGCTCCTCCAGCATCTTCATCCAGTTTAAGGGCTCAGGAACAGGCTCAAGAGGGTGTAGGCCATTTTGGCAGCAGGAATAAATGACAGGGCCCAGTTCTGGTTAGAAGAAGGGAGGTGGGTTGCACAGGCTCACCTCCTGGAGCCTCAGGCAGTCAAAGGAGAAATCTTTACCTTTGTGTGATGGCCACTCCTAAGTTGTCTTCCTCTTTGATCCTCTGCCCCACAGTGGGACAGTGAGGACCACGTAATTTTTGTCATGAAATTTTTTGTGTTCAACAATAATGAAGTGCATGGATACAGAGGACATTCTCCATTTCCATTGCTCTGATCCCCTAAAGCTCCTGTAGTAATAATACTTTTTGCATTTGACTGCTCTCATAGCCTGGAAGTCCCCTGGTCTTGGCACATCTGTACAAAGCCAATGCCCTGTTGTCGTTTATATTTCCAGGGCATTGGATTCTTCCTTGGGGCCAAGGCATAGGCTATTTCAGTTGTTCTTTCTCTTTGGACACTAGATTCTCCTTTCTTTCTTGCTACTCTTCTCTCTTCAACCTGGGGCTTTGGCATCTGTGGTACAATGTAAGGCTGCCCTCTCATCCGGCCTGCGTGTGTCACCGTCTACTACAGAACCCGGGGGCCATCACTGAAGAATAACTGGGTCCTCAGGCCCTGTCCATTGCCTCTTGCTATGGGGTGGTTCATCTTCCTTTTGACTCCACTGTCAGTGACAGTGGGCTGTTGCACACCTACATGTCTGGCTGCTAGATGTCTCTCATTTAGACTTCTCTCTGTGTGTGCCTGAGCAGCTGAATTGGTTAAGGGTCCATCTCTTGATTTTTGGTTCGAGTCATGATCTCAGGTCGTGGGATTGAGTCCCATGTTAGTCTCTCCTGCGTGTAAAGCCTGCTTAATAAGATTCTCTCCCTCTTCTTTACCCCCCGCCCCAACCCGTTCTGCTCTCTCTCATGCTCTTTCTGGAAAAAGAATGATAATAAATAAAAGATAATAGACAAATAAAGTGGTTTCTGTTTGCCCCTGCTGCAGGCCAATGGCTGCACTAGACCCGACGTGGGAAACCCCAGGAGTCTCCACAAAGAGGATCCAGTTCATATACCTATATGTTGGGAGGTTGCCATGCAATATGATGTTCTGGGCTGCAGAGTTCCTGAACTGTGTGAGGAGAATACCTGGATTCTCTCATTATGGGACATGATGTCCACCTCAAGGTACTAATGCTGATCACATTTGCTCCTGTTCCCTCCCCTTCTTCGTGCATAGCCACACCCTTTGTCATATGGGGCAGGTAGGGCTATCTGGGATGCCATGGGGCCTGGGACTCAGATTCTTTTTAGTGGGAACCAAAGTATACAAAAAAACTCTAGCTCTAACTTGTGGTGCACCAGCATTACTCTTCCTTGTCTGCATCTAGTACCAAAATCATCAGGAAATTCTTTATTCTGTCTGTAGAATGCTGCCCTGACAATGTGCCTGTAGCCTCCCTTGTTCCTGTGGTGTCTTGGCCTGGACACACCAGTCCTAGGTTCCCTGTTGCCCTGGACTGAAAGTGGGGATCCACAGGCCAGTTGACCTGGAGTATGAGCTTCAGTGCCTGGGTTCCTAACATGGCGGCTGCTGAGGCCACGCCCCCACGGCCTCCCGAGCCCTGCATTCTTTGCAGCTGGAGCTGGGCTCTCTCTATCCTGTGTTGTTTCTCTCTGATATTGGAGGTTGCCAGGTTGCTGTGTCTGATCCAGAATGTTCTGTGTGTCCTGGTCCCACCCTTCTTCCTATCATAAGATTTCCTCAAGGGAGCCACAGACAGCATCTCCAAGCTTCGCTCAAAAAGTGTCCACTTGATGGCAGTGTTGCTCCAGAAATGCCAACACAAGCTACCAAGTGTGGCCTCTCAGCCTTTCAAGAATCAGAAAAAGGGTGGGTGTGGGGTGTGTTAAAAGCCATCCTTGCTCTTCAAATGGGGTTGACTCTATTGAGCTGTTAAGGTGGTCCAGGTTTTTTCCTTTGGGTTTCTTGCTGGCAGTAGGAGTATACATAGAGACACTCAAGGAATACATATATCATCACATCTCAGAGTTTTAAGCTTGCATTTCCTGGCAAAAGGGACTCTGTTTTCTCTGTATTCTTATTGAGTGGAGATCCATGTGAATGTTCTGGGGCAGAATCTTTGTTTTCCAAGGACGCTGATTTATAGCAATAGATGTCCTGATGACCCGGATGATCCCGTTCTTGAGGTATTGCCTCTCTTCTGTGCTCAGCCAGGTACTGTATCTGGCTTAAGGGCTCAGGAACAGGCCCTAGAATGTGTAGGCCATTGTGGCAGCAGGAAGAAATGACAGGGTCCAGGTCTGGTTATTTTTTTATTTTTTTTTTAAATATTTTATTTATTTATTTGACAGAGAGAGAGATCACAAGTAGGCAGAGAGGCAGGCAGAGAGAGAGGGGGGAAGCAGGCTCCCTGCTGAGCAGAGAGTCCGATGCGGGGCTCCATCCCAGGACCCTGAGATCATGACCTGAGCTGAAGGCAGAGGCTTAACCCACTGAGCCACCCAGGTGCCCCCCAGGTCTGGTTATTAAAGGGGAGATGGGTTGCCCAGGCTCACCTCCAGGAGCCTCAGGCAGTCATTCAGCCATTGTGTGCCCCCAGGATGGTTGTGGGTGGGTAGGGGTCCATGGGACAGTGGCCCTGTGGCTCCACAGTTACGACCTTAGTAAGGATCATTTGTTCTTGAGAGAATGTACTCTACCATCAAACCCCTAGTCATTTATTTGTACATATATGTGGAAATATGTACATATATATGGAAATATGTATTTCCAAACTCTTTTATTTTCCATGACTGCCTTAGAGAGGCTACCATGGGTAGAAATTTTTCCCAGTCAAAGCAAAAACTCTTAACATGGCTTGGTGACCATTCCCTATTTGTCCATCTGTGTTCTAATTCCCTTTCTGCATCAGGAATGTCTTGTCATTTTTCATCATGTATGTTTTAGCATTGAATGCCATGGATAACAATGAGACACAGAGGGCCATCTACGTTTCACCATTTTTTGTTCCCACAGTGCTCACAGAATAATAACATTCTTTTGTTTTTGGCTGCCGTTCTAGCATATAGTGAGTCTTGGCACATCTGTGACAGAGTAAATGCCCTATTCTGCTTGAACCTGTCCTTTTCTTTTTAAAGAGAGCCAGAGTGAGCACATGCTGGAGAAGCAGCAGGGGAAGAGAGAGAAGCAGATTCCCTGCTGAACAGGGAGTCCGACCTGGGGCTGATCGCAGGACCTTGGGACCATGACCGTAACCAAAGGCAGACACTTCACCGACTGAGCCACCCAGACACCCCGTTTCTTTCTTAGTTTCTAAGAAAAGAAAGAAACTACCTGGGTAGGATGCCTGTGGCAGATGGGAACAAAGTTATTTCATGTGTCTCTTCTCTTTGGACATTAGATTTCTCTTTTCTTCCTCTTCTATGACAGGAGTGGCTCTGAGGCTGCGTACAGGTGTCTGTTTACCAGAGTTCGAATGTGTGTGACCGGAATACATTTTCCAATGTCAGTGTCCACCCAGAAGAAATCAGTTTGTCAAACCGTAAGTCAGCCACATCCTAGAATAAATGCCTTTATCACCAGAAAGTCAATGTGGTGCGTCTGTTTGGGCCAGAGAGGAGAAAGTTGGTGCCCATTTCCCCACATGTCACATGAACTGCTGGTCAGTTGAGGATCGATTTGTAGAGGAGGATCCTAAGGATACAGGACTGAATTCTTTGGGTAAGGATATGCCATTGATAGGGGACTAGGGGTGCAGGTCTTATTTTAAAGCTTATTAGGTAAGTTAGGCAGAGAGAGTGGTACCTAGAAGAAAATACGCCTTCGGCTAATAGAGCTTGCAAGGAAGTTCCAAAGAAAAATGGCCTTCATTATTGTGAGCCAGTGTTTAGGGCTTGAAATGTCCATGTCATTTGGTGATAAAATTGGGCTGGTGGGAAATGGGGAAACCTGGTAATGAGTCTGGGACGGAGGGGTTCTTTCCATCGTGATGAAAATTTATAAAATTGATTTTGCTGATGTGTATACAACTCTGAATATGCTAAAGACCATTGAATTGTTCACTTGAAAGAAGTGAATTGTATGAACATGTATTTTTTAAAAAGAGGGGATCTTAAATCAACAACCTGCTGACTTCTAATCTTAAAAATCAGAAGATCAGCAAACTAACACAAAGCAAAAGCAGAAATAAGGTAGGGATAAAGGAAATACAGAATAGGAGAAGGAAACTAAGCATCAGTTTTTTGAAAAGATTGATTAAATTGATAGATCTTTAGACTGAATGGAGAAAGTAGAAATAACTGAAGTTAAAAATGTAAGGCAGGGGGAAATTATGGTCGGTCTATGCCAGAGAAATCAGATGGGTGATTGGATTGTATTATGAACAACTGTACCTAACAATTAAATAATAAGGTGAAATTAGTAGAAACATATAGGTTACCCAAAACTGACTCAAGAAGGTATAGATGATCTTAATAGACCTGTAGCAGTTCCGTATTTTGATTAAGTAGTTAAAAATCTCTTATCACATACCATTCCAGGACAAGATGTCATTACTGGGAAACTTTACCACTTAAAGAGGAATTGGCACTAATCCTCAAATCTTCTAATAAATCAGGAACACATCTGTATTAGGGTCCTTCAGAGAAATGGAGCCAGATAGAGAGGCAGAGAGATTTATTTTATGAGATTGGCTCATGTGGTAGTTGAGGCTGAGAAGTACAAAATCTGCATGGTAGGCTGGCATGCTTGAGATCCATGAGATAGGAGTGTTACAGCAGAGAGGAGGTAGAATTCTGTCTTCCTTGTGGGACTTCTGTCATTTTCCTTGTACGACCTTCAACTGATTGGATAAAGCCCACCTGTCTTGTAGATAGTAATCTGATTTGATGACTGAAATATCAATCTCATCTAAAAATACCTTCACTTCACAATTTAGACTGGTGCTGGACAAAATATCTAGGTGCCATGCTTAGCCACATTAACACATAAGATTAATTGTCTTAATATCCTATGTTGTTCTTTGAGACCAGCATTACCCTGGTACCAAAGCCAGGCAGAAATAACACAAGAGAACTACAGACCAATGTCTTGTCTGACTATACACAAAAATCTTCAGCAAAATGCTAGCAAACATAGTCCAGGCATATTTAAAGATTATATCCCAGAAACAAGTGAGTTTTACCCAGGAATGCAAGGGTGGATAGCATGAGGAAATTAATCAGTGTAATATACACATAAATAGAACGGAGGTGAAAATCCACATGATCATTTTTTAAAATTTTTTTTAAAAGATTTTATTTATTTATTTGACAGAGATAACAAGTAGAGAGGCTGGCAGAGGGAAGCAGTCTCCCTGCTGAGCAGAGAGCCCAATGCGGGGCTTGATCCCAGGACCCTGAGATCATGACCTGAGCCGAAGGCACGGACCTAACCCACTGAGCCACCCAGGCGCCCCTGATCATTTCTATTGATGCAGAATAACTCCTTGACAAAATACCCTTTTACGAGAACAACAAAAATAGGAACTTCTGCAGCACAATAAAGGGCATATGTGAAAACCCCATAGCCAATGTCATTCTCAATGGTGAAAGACTAAAATCTTTCCAATGAGGAAAAGAAGGATGCCCATGATTGCCCCTTCCAAATTCTAGCCATAGCAAAATTAGGTGAGAAAAATAAAAGCCATCCAAATTGGATGTCTTTTTGCAGATAACATGAAGTATCCCAAGAGTACATACACACACTAAATGTATTTGGCAAAGGTGCTTATGGCAGAGGACAGTGTACACATAGACATGAGGAAGAGGAGGCACTGTGAAAACAGAACAGAGATATGTGGCCATGAACCAAGGGATACCAAAAGTTCTGGAAGGTAGAAAAGGGAAGAAAAAAATGGTCTCCTGTAGCCTCTGTGGAGTACAGCTCTACCAACATTTCAATTGTGGGCTTTGGCCCCCCAAAACTGTGAGAGAGAGATTTTTGTTGTTACAAACCACTCAGTTTGTGGTAATTTGTTATGGCAGCCCTAAGAAGCTAATACAATTATCCTTATACCACTTCAATTCCCTTTGATCTTCACATGAATTTCATATTCCCTGTGGTGTTTTCCAGTTATTTAGATAAATAAGGTGGTGAGTTCACAAAGGAAAGGGAAAGAGTCAGCAGTCATATTCTTTTAACATTATACCATACTTGTGCACACCTATGCAGTTAATGTGCAAATAATGACAACCAGTGCCTAGAAGGTGCCCTTAGGTCATTTGACTCTGTGGGAAAACTTCTAGTCAGGGTTTTTGCCTTTGATTATTTGACTCTCCGGAGAATCTACTGCTGCTGTTTCAAGAATCAGTACATGGAGTTCAGGTTTATATATTTATTTCTGCTTCATTTCATAATTTAGAGCAGACAGTATGACTGTGGAGCAGGACATCCCTGAACAAAGGTGATGGTGGTGGGTATAATATTACAAGTTAGTAGAGGTAAAAGAGTTGGAAGAGGAGGAGCAATTCCTATGGGCAGAAGTAGTGCTAGGAGAGCTGGTGGTGGGAGGGCCCTCTATCTGCCTATGGGTGTAGTGGAGAGGTCCTGGAATTTATGAGCAACCTCCAAATCCAAGTCCATGTTCCTATATTATAAATAATTCAGTGTTTAAATACTTTTAATAGAATATGCAGCCCAGAGTGCATAGCAGTAGACAGTTGTGACTTTTTATAGATTATATATTGCATATTAATTTATCAGCATTCAGTGACATCACAGTACTTGCAAAGGAGTTGTATAGATATTCGATGAGCACTTCAAACACTACACAATGACTAGTTCTGCTAGCACTCTGATACTAAGAGAATTGACCTCCTTATCAAAGGCCTTGTGAAATAGTAATGCAAAATAATGAAAACCTAGATTTCATGATAAACCTATGCAAAGGAGAATCCTTGGACTGTTAGACTAGTTGGTTCACATATAGATAAAACAAGGTCATGGGCTGATCCTAAGGGAGTGGAGCACCAAGAATCTGTCTTATAGCAGTGGGGACTGAGCTGTTTTCTAATACCAATAACATTATAATAATAAGTAACATTACAACTTATCAAAAATTTTTCTGCATTTTTGATCCTCATTGGAACTCCATAATGTAGTTAGGAAAAGTAGTTTGATCTCAGAACTCTACTTACAGAAGAGTTATCAAACTCTAGAAATTTAAATGACTGATGAAATGTCTTGGATTTAATCAGTTTGAAAGCTTAGATCTCTTAATAAAGATTTTTTAAGTGTAATGGGATATTTTGGCATAGATAACTTTACATACCAACCTACCTTTTCTTTTTGCCAGGAAATACCATGGACCCAATTTTTCAAATCATCAAAACAATTTCCTCTCAACAGTTTTGCTTCTATAACATATTCTGTCACAATATCGAGGGCAACTTAATGAGCTTTTTCCCCACCTGAAAAAGATAAGTTGTTTTTAAAAACCCTTATTTATAGAGTCACTGAAACTAAAATGTATAATTGCCAGTAAGTCTGCTTGTGGTCACATTTTCCTTCTGACAAGATCATTTTCTTTTTAAAAAAAAGATTTATTTATTTTGAGACAGAGAGTGTGGACGAGGGTGGGGGGAGGTGCAGCGGGCAGGAACTAAGAGAGAAGAACCACCAGCGGTCTCCCCACTGAGTGCAGAGCTACCACCCTGAGATTACGACCTGAGCCAAAACCACGAGTCGGACACTTAAATGATTGAGCTACCCCAGGCACCTCTAGATTATTTTCTACCATTGAACTCAATGTGACAAGACAAAAAGTCTATGTAGCTTTAGTACTTTGGTCTGATGTTGCTGGAATTCTGTTCCAAGGCCTTTGAATTTTTTTCCTTGCAGCTCATCTTGAACTCGGGGTCAGGTTCTGAATTCTTCACTTCTCTGCATTAATCACCACTATGAATGTACACATAGTTTCAGGAAGGCTTTAAATAATATTCCATGTTAAATAAATGGAGGATTTTTTGCTCACTGAAGTCTCAGACACTCAGAAGTTCAGGGTTCTTGATTATTTTCATGACAGTTCTGTGCAGAGGCAGGGCTGGTGGCCATCATGGTAGCAAGATGAACTGTGCTCCTAACTTCAGGTAAAAAACCACTTCTCACTTCTGGAAAATAAAAACGAAAAAATGAGAGGACAGAGTAGTTTTTCTTTATATAGCATGAACACATTTATTGTTCTGCTGTTGAAAATTGATTGTACTTAACTTCTAAGACTTAATTAGAAAGCAAATCCTCATAATAAGCCCTTAACACCAAATGCTGGTGAGGCTGTGGCACAGCAGGAACTCTCGTTCATTGCCAGTGGCAATGCTCAGTGCCACTTTAGAAGACAGTTCTCATGCAAAACCTTTTACAAAGGTTTTATTTTTTTATTTGAGAGAGCATGAGTTCGGGGAGGGCAGAGGGAGAAGCAGACTTCCCCCTCAGCAGAGCCCCATGTGGGGCTCGATCCCAGGACCCTGGGATCATGATCTGAGCCGAAGGCAGACACTTAACTGACTGAGCCACTCAGGCATCCAAAAGTAACCATCCTCTTACCATAAGATCCAGCGATTGTGATTGTATTTACCCTAGGGAGTTGAAAACCTGTCTGCACAGAAGCCTGTACACAAATGTTTACAGCAGCTTTATTCCTAATTGCCAAAACCTGGAAGCAACCAAGATGTCCTTTAGTAGGTGAATGGATAAATGAATGGTGGTACCTCCAGACAATGGAATATAAATGGAATAAAAGAAATGAACAATCAAGCTACAAAAAGATACAGAGATGGGGGCACCTGGGTGGCTCAGTCAGTTCAGTGTCTGACTTCAGCTTAAGTTTTTGATCCCAGAGTCCTGGGATTGAGTCCCACATAAGCCTCCCTGCTCAGCAGGGAGTCTGCTTCTCCCTCTCCACTCATGGAGTCTCTCTCAAATAAGTATTTTTAAAAGACCAGTAGTTATGAGGGATTCCACAGGGTGGGGGGGATGAGATGAATTGGTGGAAACAGGAATATTTTTTTAGGGCAGTAGAACTCTGCTATATGATAATGTAATGGTGGATACATATCCTTATGTATTTGTGAAAATCCAAAGAAATACACCGCAAATGTTGAACTGCACTGTAAACTGTGGCCTTCATTACCCGTAACAAATGGACCACAGTAAGGCAAACTGTTAGTAATAGAGGAAACTAGAAAGAGGGAGTAGGTGAGGGATTATCTGTGAACACTGCACTTTCTAGTCATTTCTTGATAAACCTAAAACTACTCAGAAAAATATACTATTAATTTTTTAAAGAACTATCAAGCAGTTAAATTTCTTTACTGTATAACCTTGAAAAGAGATTGTACTGATAGAATGCTCAAATGAATGGGCATTAATGCAAATTCGAATCTTTCTACTTCAACCTTCATTGTCTGGCATCCAAAAAGAGGTGCTACTGTGTATAAAATAGTTATGTCCTCTGAGATGGCTGAGGCAAACCACTTGTATGAAATGTTATAAGAATAAAGGTGGGAGGTTAAAATACAGTACTAGGCCAGAGAGAGCATCTGATGGGGGTGACAGGTTCCAGAACAGATTCCAGAATATACCACCCCAAAGTATGTCTCTTTGGAACAGGGACTGTTCTAAGCTAAAGGCCGTTGAGAACCAGCCAACATAGGAAGGGTTCCAAAAATGACACAAGCTTTCTTTCATAAAGGACATTTCTATTGGTAAAGAGTTTCTCTCCCCCTCACCAGGGAGAGGAAGGCTATTACTATTTAATTTTTTCCCCAGATTTACTGAGATATAATTGACATGTAACGTGGTCTGAGTTTAAGGTATACCATGTGATTTGATATACGTACATCAGAGGTAAATGTACATCTAAGGATATGATTACCACAGTAGAGTTAGATAACATGCATCACCACTATGCAGTTACCTTTGTGTGTGTGTGGTGAGAACTTTTAAAGATCTCTTGGCAACTTTACAATCACCATGCTGTTCATTAGACCCCCAGAATAAATAATTTTATTATTATTTTGTAAATATTTTATTTGTCAGAGCGGGCACAAACAGGGGGAGTGGCAGAGAGAGAAGCAGGCTCTCTGCTGAGAAAGGAGCCCAATGTGGTACTCAATTCCAGGACCCTGGAAAATATCTCACTGTGGCTTATCCCAATCTTTTGAAATTTCAGACACTCCCCAAAGTCTTCATGGTCAGTGACCTTGATTCCAGCTTCACTGAGAAGATATGAGCTTGGTCAGCAGCTTCACTGCTATCCAAGTTAAGATTTTTCTGAATCCAGGGCACCTGGGTGGCTCAGTGGGTTAAGTATCTGCCTTCAGCTTGGGTAGTGATCCCAGGGTCCTGGGATCAAGTCCTGCATTGGGCTCATTGCTCAGCTGGGAGCCTGCTTCTCTTTCTGACAAATGAATAAACAAAATCTTAAAAAAAAAAAATATTTCTCTGAATCCATATTCTCATTTCCCCTCCTAAAATTAGCTCCTTGTGTGTGGTTTTTTTTTTTTTTTTTTTAAGATTTTATTTGACACAGAGAGAGATCATAAGTAGGCAGAGAGGCAGGCAGAGACAGAGGAGGAAGCAGGCTCCCTGCTGAGCAGAAAGCCCAGGACCCTGAGATCATGGCCTGATCCGAAGGCAGAGGCTTAACCCACTGAGCCACCCAGGCGCCCCTCCTGTGTGCTTTTTGAGCATAGTGCTCAAACAAACACACTGTCCACAATTTCCTTCTGTAATGGCTTATTGCTACATTTGTGGAGAGGAACATAATCTACTTATAATTTAAAAATTAACCATACAAGTCCTATGTGAATGGAAAGAGGTCTTTTATAAGTCCACTAATCCTATCCTCTCTCCTTAGTGATGCAGCTAAGATCCAAGAAATATAAATGACTTAAAACCACAACCAACTGGTGGCAAAGCTGAACTCAGATTTTATAATGAATTCATATTATTTTATTACTACTTTATATCGCCTCTTAAAAGGACTCAGAATAAGAGAAGGAATACAGATAGTCACTGGAAGAATGGAGGTTCTTCCATTTGATTACAGAATAAAATGGAGTAAACATTGCTAAGAGGGTTATTTAAAATGGAGCCAGAAGGACACTGAAAAAGTGGGACATATATTTTCTGTCTCAGACTCCCAGAACTGTCACTGACTTCAGCTAAAAGCCAAGGCGTCTGCTGCGTGTTCAAATTGAACATATATGGGGGCATGCGGGTGGTTCCTTTGGTTAAGTGTCTGGCTCCTGATTTTGGCTCAGGTCATGATCTCAGCGTCATGAGATCAAACCCTGCATTGGGGACATGGAGACTGCTTAAGATTCTCTCTCCCGGGGCGCCTGGGTGGAGCCTGCTTCCTCCTCTCTCTCTCTCTGCCTGTCTCTCTGCTACTTGTGATCTCTGTCCGTCAAATAAATAAATAAAAATCTTTAAAAAAAAAATAATAAGATTCTCTCTCCCTCTGACCCTCCCACACCCTGCTCACATGTGGGCACATGCTCTCTCTAAAATAAATAAATATAGGGGCGCCTGGGTGGCTCAGTGGGTTAAGCCTCTGCCTTCGGCTCAGGTCATGATCTCAGGGTCCTGGGATCGAGTCCCGCATCGGGCTCTCTGCTCAGCAGGAAGCCTGCTTCCTCCTCCTCTCTCTCTCTCTGCCTGTCTCTCTGCCTACTTGTGATCTCTCTCTGTCAAATAAATAAATAAAATCTTAAAAATAAATAAATAAATAAATATAATCTTTAAAAAACACTTGAACATAAATGGACTTTCTTCCTGGCATTACTCTTAACAACCAGTCCAGTCACATTTCATTCAAGACAACTTATGTAAATTCCCTCTTTCCTCCTTAAAAACCTTTAGCTTTGTCTCTCCAGAACACACATTAAAAAAAAAAAAATCTTATGTTTCCTTTCTCTCTCTGTTAAATAAATAAGTAGGAGGAGTGGGAGAAGAAGAAGCAGACTTCCCACCAAGCAGGCCCCCGATGCAGGGCTTGATCCCAGGACCCTGGGATCATGACCTGAGCCGAAGGCAGACCTTAACGACTGAGCCACCCAGGTGCCCTGGAGCACAATTTTGATTTCAGTTAACTCTGTGTCTCCCAGATTGCAAACCCTAAGACCCCCAGTAAACATACCAATTTTATTTTGCAGATTGCAGTTCTGCCTTTCAGTTATTACATGGCGTCAGGAGTGACCAGTTACCATCTCCAGCATCATTGTGGATTTGAGTGGGTACCTACAAGTCTATTTCACTTGTCTCTTCAGTGGCTTTGGGTCATGGTGGTTAAGTCCTCTCCGTCCTAAACCTCCCTCTGGTTCAGGCCTTTAGCTGGGTGTTCTGTCTTGCTGGCTTCCATCCTCACTCATATTTGAGGAGAGGATTCTGTCCTCATGTTTCCTAGTGGAAGATTTCTGTTTAGTGGTCTTCTGAGTACTAATTCATGGGAAATCCTGCTTCTAAGAAAGGCTTTTATGACCAACCCTCTATAGGACTCCTGCAGGTTTTATGTTTAAAGAATATTGTCCTTCCTACTGTAAATTATTGTCCTGTTGGATTCTTATTACCTTGGGTGATTTTTAAAATTACGCTGGCAGGGTGCCTGCTGGCTTAGATGGTTAAGGGTCTGCCTTCAGCTCGGGCCATCATCTCCAGGTCCTGGAATAGAGTCCCATGTCAGGTTTCCAGCTGGGCAGGGAGTCTGCTTCTCCCTCTCCCTCTGCCTCTCCACCTGCTTGTGCTCTGCCTCCCTCTCTCTCAAATAAAACCTTTAAAAAAAAAACTCCACTGGCTAAAGATGGAGTAAAAATTAGCTCACTTGCATGCACAATTGGAAAAAGGCTATAAAGCCAAAACAAAGCCAGTAGAAAACTTCTTTTAATTGGTATCCAGAGGCCTTAAAATGAAAAACAGAAGTTTGCTTCCCTCACAGGCAGTTAGCTTCCAATTCACATCTTTCCAAGAGGCTTTCAAAATTAGAAGAATAGGCCAAATCCGTATAAACTCCTTCCTTCACACTCATGCACTATACCATCTCCTTTTCCTCTATATCCATCCTTAGCTCAACTCCCCTTCTATGCTGGAGACCCTCCTCACCCCTCTTCAGATCCTACGGGACCTAAAGCTCCCCTTTACCCCCTCTCTTGCTGCCCCATTTAAGGTTAAGCCTGGGGAAGCAGGAGTTGCCTAGACTTCCTTCCCTCACTGGTCAAAAGCTGAATTAAGGACCATGGCTAAAGAATTCCCCAAAGCCACTGAAGATCTTCATAAATTTGCTGAGGAATTTGCCATTGTGATCCAATATGAACCTGTTTTTTTTCCTGATTTATATCAACTATTCATAATGCTAGTTGATGGAGGACAGGCTAGGAACTGCATGCATCTTGCCCATTGGGGTAACACTAGACGACTTCTCCAAATGGAGGGCCACTGACAGAACAGAAGCCCTTAAACTGAGAAAGACTCTGAAACTATTCCTAAGGCTTTCCCAGAATCCATAGATCAGGGGGAAAAAAAAATTCAGCAGTGTATTCAAAAACCTGAAGAATCTGTTCTCAATTATTGTAACCAACTAGAGAGGATCTTTGCCAACAACTCTGGCCTTTCTGCTACTGATCAAACCAGTTACACCATTTTTAATCCCATCTTTGTTGATGGCTTAGTTGAAGAACTATTACCATTCCTCATAAAGAAAACTCATTTAAGTTGGCAGACTATGCAAACTTCTAATCTCATTAATCTGCAAATCCACTATTGAACTTATTCAAAGACTAATAAAAAGAAAGCCACCTAGACTATGAGCCTTCAATTCCAACAGTTAAGAGCTAACTAAAGTAAACCCCCACTTCAGGGTTGTGGCACTATTCCAAAAGGTACTTGTCATTACTATAAAAAGCTGGGACATTTAAAAACAGATTGCCTAAAACTGAGAAGACCGACTCAAGGCAAGGTTAGTCAGCTTTCCCCGTCTCCCTTTCAAGTACTCCTTTCACCAGTCTCAACAGTAGAGCTGCTCTGAGGACTTACAGAAGCAGCTTTATTCCTATCCCCCTCACCACAGTTATGTCAGTTTCCCCCAAAGTATTGGTTTGGAGGAGAGGAAAAATCCCCTGTCTCTATTAGGGCTTTACTTACCAGTTTTAGCTCCAACCATCTTTTGCCATCCCATTCTCTCTAGCTGGGACCTATTAAAAAAAGTATTCATTTCTCCCAACACCTTTGGCTCCCATTTACTCACTAGATCAGGATTATCTTGAAGCCCATCAGGCACACATCTCCTTTTCACAAAAGGGGGAACTATTTTTAAATATGGAACCCGGAAATCCAAATTTTCAGGAAAATCCCAAAACCTTAATATCTGTCCCCATTCTTGCTCAAAAACCCCTGCCCCAGAACCTCACCTAGCTCTGTCCCTGAGATATGACCAGTATCAGGTCCATTCATTCTGCACTGCCCATCAAAATGTAAATTGATGAAAAGTACGCACTAAGGCCATCCAAGGAATTAGAAACCTACCATTGAGGACTGTTTATAGAAAGGATTAGTTGTTCCTAGTCCTGTAACACCCTCACCCTCCTTGTCCGTAAACTACATGTAAGAGGATAGAATTTTATACAGGACCTCAGGGCAAGCAATAATAATGTTATTCCTCAGCCCTCGCACCTTGCTCACAACCATTCCTCCTAACAGCAAAACCTTTCCCAGGTTAGACCCTTGCAATGCCTTCAGCATACCTGGTGATCCTGAAAGCCCGTTCTTATTTGCCTTCATCTGGGAAGGGCAGTATGCGTAAACATTTATGCCACAGGGCTACACCACTTACTTTTCCAAATGCTGAAAGCTGACTTTGTGGTTTTTTTTTTTTTTTTTTTTTTTTTTTTTTTTTAGATTTCTATTTATTTGACAGAGTGGTGCACACGCAGGAGGAGCTTCAGGGGGAGAGAGAGAAGCAGGCTCTCTGCCAAATAGGGAGCCCGACATGGGGCTTAATCTCAGGACCCCCAGGATTGTGGCCTGAGTCAAAGGCAGATGTTTAACCAACTGAGCCACCCAGGTGCCCCGAGAGTAGACATTTTAGATCTAGAATTCTCTGAAGGCTCTTCCCTGTTATAATATGTGGATGACCTGTTCCTTTGTTCTCCTTCTCAAGAGGCTTGTACCAGAGATAGCCTTCATCTTCTAAAGGCCCTGGCTAAAAATGGGTAAAGGTGTCTAAAGAAAAGCTGCGATTTTGTTTGCCCCAGGTTAAATACTTGGGACACCTTATTTCAAATCAGGGATTACTCCTTGATCCAGACAGAGCCCAGGGACTGTTGTCCTGCCTACCGCCAAATACCAGCTGTGCAGACTTTGAGGCTTAGCTAGATACTGCAGAAATTGGATACCTAATGTTCCAGCCCTGGCCCAACTGCTTTTCTCTCTCCTCAAATCTGACCAACCTGACCCCCCCTTACTTGGGACCAAGAAAGTCAAGAAGCTCTCATAAAAATAAAGCATGGCTTCTTGACTCCTCTAGCCCTGGGACACCCAAACCCTGACCTACCATTCTTTCTCTTCACGCATGAAAGAGAAGGGAATGCCCGTGGCATTCTAAGGCAGTGAGATGGGGACCAGTACAGGCCTCTCGGCTCCTGTTGCCAACAGTTGGATTCCACAACTGTGGACTGCCACCCTTCATGAGAGCTTACAACTGCCACTGCTGAATTAGTTGAGAACACTGAAGAAATGGTCATGGGTTCCATACTGACTATATATGTTCCCCTTTAGCACTAATCCTCCAGAGATGAACCTCTCACCCCCAAATACTCCTGCATGCTGTCATTCCTTAAATCCTACTGTCCTGGGACGCCTGGATGGTGCAGTCGGTTAGGCGTCCAACTCTTGATTTTGGCTTAAGTTGTGATGGTCATGGGATCGAGCCCTGTGTTGGGCTCCACACTCAGCGGGAAGTCTGCTTAAGATTCTCACCCCCCTCTGCCCACCTCACACTCATGCTCACTCTCTCTGAAATAAGTAAATCTTCTTTTTAAGGTATTGATTTATCTGACAGAGAGAAGGAGAAAGAGTACACAAGCAGAGGGAGCAGGAGAGGGAGAAGCAGGCTTCCCGCTGAGCCGGGAGCCTGACACAGGGCTCGATTCCAGGACCCTGAATTATTAGGCTGAATTATTTGCCTCAACCCTTCCCCTGCTGCCACCCTGACATTGGCAGGACAGATCACTAACATTTATGTTAACAGCTACTGTGCTTTTGGTATTAAATGTCATTTTGATATGCTTAGGAAACAAAGAGCATTTTTAACCTCTGTGACAACAGATTAAAAATAGTTACGTCTTCGAACTCTTGGCTCAGATTCTATACAAAACCGTAAGCCTTTAGCCATTATCAAAATTCCTGATCACTCAGTGGCAACCATGGAGGAAGCAAAAGGGAATGTTGCCACCCAACAGGTGGCCACTTTTACCGGCTGACTTTACTAAAAGCTTGAAGAAACACATAGAGAGGCCCAAGAAATTGACTCAGGAAAGGATTAAAAATGGTCTCGTCAAGGCTGTTGATTTTATCTTCAGTGGAATCTTTGGTATGGGTCAAAGAGCAGACCAGTCCTCCCTGATTGCCTCCGAGAACAAATTCTTAATTATATTAATGAACTTACCCATTCAAATATTGGCAAGATGATCTTTTGGGGAAACAATATTTTTGGAAACCATCTCTAAAAATAGCCTCTCAAGGGGCACCTGGATGGCTTAGTCAGTTGAGCATCAGACTCTTGATTTCAGCTCAGATCATTATCTCAGGGTCATGAGATTGAGTCCTGTGTTGAACTCCATGCTCAGTGGGGAGTCTGCTGGAGATTCTCTCTCCCTCTCTCCCTAATCCACTGCTTACACTTTCTCTCAAAAAAATTTTAAAAATAGCTACTCAGGGGGCACCTGGGTGGCTCAGTGGGTTAAAGCCTCTGCCTTCAGCTCAGGTCATGATCCCAGGGTCCTGGGATCAAGCCCCTCATCAGGCTCTCTGATCAGTAGGGAGCCTGGTTCCCCCTCACTCTCTCTGCCTACTTGTGATCTCTGTCAAATAAATAAAATCTTTAAAAAAATATGAGAAATGTCAGATTTGCCCTAAAGATAACCCTGGAAACCCCTTCATAGTTCTAGAGGTCATTTTTCCTTACCCTCTGGACCCTTTGTGAGATGTGGTAATTGGATTTCATCTAGCTGTCACCATTGAAAAGATAGAAATATGTTTTAGTAATGGTTTGTACCTTTTCTCACTGGGTAGAAGCTTTCCCTTATCACAGATCTACACTATCGCCAATAGGAAAAATCCTATTAGAAAAGATTGTTCCCTCCTGGAGAATACCCTTGGAACTTCATAGCGAGCAAGGGACCCATTTCACTGGATAAATAATGCAGGCCATTTGCCACATTTAGCCAATTATGCAACATTTCTATATTGCCTCTCCATCCTCAATTCTCCAACATTTTAGAATGAGCTGGTGGCATTATAAAAACCCAACTAGGATTTTTCCCACTTGAATGGCCAAAAGCTCTTCCCTTTGTACGACTGAATCTTAGATCCACTAACCCTTTGAATAACTGGAAGACCAGTGAGGTTAGCTCATGGTGCATAAGAACCCAGCTTTTACTTAAAGGTAAGATGATGGCTTCTTGTAAGGTATTGATACAAACTCTTCAAGGAAATGAGAGAGTGGTAGAACAGTCTTTTCACAGTGCACTCCTAGAAGATAAAGACCTCAAACATCAACAGGTTGAAGGCTGGAGACATTGTTTATTAGAAAAGACCACCATAAAGATTCCCTCCAGTCTGGCTACAGGAGACCCCAGCAGGTATTATTGGCCAGTCATTGTGCTGCTGAAGTAGAAGGCATGTACTTGTCGGTTCATGTTTCTTATTTTTAAAAGGCTTCAACATCTAACTGGACCTCAGACTAATCCCTTCTTGGAAAAGGAAGCAGATGACATCTGTGTAGACTGCCCTCACAAGATGCGGGGTTAGGCCAGTATTATGTTCATAAGATAGGTTGCACCAATTCTTATGAGGCCTATTTCTCTTCCCTTTCATTTCAGTGTCTGATTGGGAAAACAATGTTATAATTCACATGTCCCAATTCCTTGGAACTTCTGGAGACCTTTGTGTTAGATTTGTCACCATGCTCCCACTGGGTCCTTTATTGATAATAATGATCCCATAATGTTACCTATGTACAGTTTTTCCATGGTCCCAAATATTTCCATTAGTTACAGCAAACCACCTCCCTCTATCACTTTTTATGTCAAGATATTCTTGCCTTAAGAAAATCCTCCATGCTTTATGCTCCCTCCCCCTACATTTTTTAAAAGATTTTATTTATTTATTTGAGAGAGCCAGCTAGAGAGAGCCCACTCACAGAGGGAGAGGGAGAGAGAGAAGTAGACTCCCTACTGAAAAGGGAGCCCCAAGTGGGGCTCAATCCCAGGCCCCTGTCATAATGACCTGAGCTGAAGGCAGACACTTAACCAACTGGGCCACCTAGGTGGCCTTCACTCCCCCTAAATTAAAGAGCACCTCCTGGGTCAATAGAACTTTGATTACCCCCCCCCCAAAAAAAGGGTAGAAACCCACTCCTTCCCTTCCTATGATTTCTACTATAAAAATTGTGTATCTTCCACTTGTTATAACAGAAACCTTTTCAGCTGTTCATCACCATTATGTCAAGTCTTTTGGATATTCCTACTTGAATGTACCAACCCATTATGCACCAAACCTCACGCTATCTTTTAGCAGCTCAGTGGTACTCTTTTATAAGAAATATGTTCTTTTAACCAAACCATTGGACCTTCAAAGTTCTCTGATCCCTGGCTAGATGCTCTCCCCCTTCTCCTTTACAAAAATGAGACCTTGGCATTCCATGCACCCCCCACAGTATACATCTTTGTCCATATGCCAACACTCCTGCGTCATTTGATCATTTAAATAACTGGAGAATTATTGGCCAAGGCCTTTTGGTCCTTCTTATTTTTCCCCCCTCACAATTCTCAGATCCCATCGGATCTCCCATCAAATGAAGAAAAGAGACTTATCCGTAACAGATTATCTGATGAAGATCCTTCTGATTATGAAAATAATAGCTGTGATTCCCTGTAGGCTTATCCATCAATTATCAGTGACTGTTGTCTCCTTTGAGGTTTCTTTTTCTGGCTGGAGGTTGGTACCTTCTAACATGAGATCACATTGTAGAATTTAACTAGAATAGGTCTACAAATTGTATTGTTGCTGTTTTAATTTGTACCCAACTTATTATTGCCAAATTATGTTACGCCTTTCCCATTGTCGTTCTACTCAAAATGTCAAAATAACGCTTGCTCAAAGATCTGAAAATATTCATCAGACCCACTCACGAACAATGACAACTGAAACTTCAGTTGACATAGCCTAAGATCCACTTCCTTAAACCTCCTTCTTGCTCAGACGGAGCCTTAATACTCACACAGCAGGCTTGACAAATATCTACCAACCATGAGACTCCCTCCACCTCCTCCTCCACCCCCACCCCCGAGATTTGATGGACCTGGAGTAGGCTTTTGGCCAGTCAGGCATCACAGTGGGACTACAAAGCCAAGGTTGATCACTGATGCTTTCTTACATAAAGAAAGATCCTAATCAGAAGAGGGAAATGATAATGGAGAGAATAAATTGGGAGTTGCTAAGAGGGGTATTTAAAAATGGAACCAGGAGGACATTGAGGAAGTAGGACTTAAGTCTCCTGTCTCAGATTCTCAGAATTGTTGCTGACCTTAGCTAAAAGTCAACGCATCTATAGCATTGGTAGAATGGTCCAAAAGGACTTTCTGCCTAGCACTAGTTATAACAACCAATCATGTACAGATTAGTCCCAACTGTAGCTATACCAGCACCAGTCACATTTCATTTAAAATGGCTTCAAAACTTTTGCTTTAAAAACCCTAACCTTGGGGCGCTGGGTGGCTCAGTAGGTTAAGTGTCTGCCTTCTGCTCAGGTCATGATGCCAGGGTTATGGGATTAAGCCCCACGTCAGGCTCTCTGCTCAGCGAGAGTCTGCTTCTCCCTCTCCTCCACTCCCGCCGCCCCCATGCTAGCTTTCTCTCAAATAAATAAAATCTTTAAAAACAATCCTAACCACCCCCCCCAAGGAAACACACACATTTTATTTTGCCCTTCACTGATCAACACATTCTAAATGTTGGTGAGGAGAGTACTGAAATCTCTTGATTATTTTTAGTGCTGCTTTTGCCAAAATATACGTTTACAAGAAGCTTTAGTAGATAGATACGTACAAGTAGGTCACATTGTGATTATCTAGTGAAAATGTCAGCCCCAAATTAAGTGGATTCTGAATTATCAAATGAAATTTTGAATGTGCTCCTACTTAAAACAAGAATATTATAACATTAGACACATACTTTATCACCAATGAAACTGACAGCTTCCCACAAACATTTTATGCTCAAGCTCTCAGAATCTGTTCTAGTAAAACTGGAAGAGTGAAGACATTTCTTTAGAAGCCCTTAAGTAATTTCTGTGATGCTCTGTAATGTAAGGAATGAGTAGGAAAGGTGATTATTTCATCTCCATGAAAAATCCATTTTGAAGAGTATTTTAACTTCCTGTATGTAAGTATGTAAGTACTTGATCTTCCTTCCTATCAGAAGTCTGAAAACTAGTTTTGATTTGTGCTTCAATCCTTCATCCTTCCCACCAACAGGAAAGAAAGAACTATACCAAAGTTGTAAGGATTCTACAATGCAAAAGAATGGAACTCTGGCTAGCACCTTATGTAATTGCAGCTTATATGAAACAAGTGACACTCTAAATGTAAATAATATTATACTCAAAAAGCTGGCATTTCTTCAAAGACATTCATCTGAGACATTAACATGGTGTGAAAAGGCACCCTCATATTTCACCAAGCCTCTATCATTTTTAAAAAGTGAAGTAGAAAATTCAAAGAAGGGGTGTTTGGGTGGTTCAGTGGGTTAAGCCCCTGCCTTCTGCTCAGGTCATGATCTCAGGGTCCTGGGATTGAGCCCCTCATTGGGCTCTCTGCTCATCAGGGAGCCTGCTTCCCCCTTCCTTCCCTACTTGTGATCTGTTAAATCAATAAATAAAATCATTAAAATAAAAAACTTTAAAAAATCCATAGAAGCGGGGCGCCTGGGTGGCTCAGTGGGTCAAGCTGCTGCCTTCGGCTCAGGTCATGATCTCAGGGTCCTGGGATTGAGCCCCACATGGGGCTCTCTGCTCAGCAGGGAGCCTGCTCCCCTCTCTCTCTCTTTCTCTGCCTGCCTCTCTGCCTACTTGTGATCTCTGTCAAATAAATAAATAAAATCTTAAAAAAAAATCCATAGAAGCTAATTGAGCTCACTTTAAGCAGAGAACAGGTGTAATTGCTGTTTGGGTTTTGTTGGTATCAGGAAGACCAACTTTAGAGTCCATGAAGTAGGGGCGCCTGGGTGGCTCAGTGGGTTAGGCCTCTGCCTTCGGCTCAGGTCATGATCTCAGTGTCCTGGGACTGAGCCCCTCATCAGGTTCTCTGCTCAGCGGGGAGCCTGCTTTCTCCTTCCCTGCTGCCTACCTCTCTGCCTACTTGTGATCTCTCTCTGTCAAATAAATAAAATCTTTAAAAAAAATAGTCTATGAAGTATAGAACTAGGTGGCCACTCCACCGTTCTCCACCAAACTCCTGTTATCAGGAAGTGAAGACTGAAGGAAGGCAGTGGGGATTTTCTGAAGTTCATTGCTTCTAACCAGATCCTTCCTGCAACCAAATAATTTCTTTAGTGAGGCTGGTGTTTTTCTCCCATATATAGTAGAGGTGATGAAGAAGCAACGGTAGTTTATAGTTAGCTTATTAGGAAAAACATCAGTATTCGGAGTTGTGTTTGGGGTCCAGAAATAAAGTACTCTGTAATGGAAACATTATTTCAAAGGTTTTGCAAAAGAGAAAGGAGAGGATGTGGGATTCAAGCTATTTTATCTAACATTTAATGAGCCTTGTCACTCCTGAAATTCCAACTGCTGTTTTTGCTTGCTTACTTTACCTATTGCTTAGTCCGCACAAGAACTGATTTAAAGTAAACAGAGTGATTACTAATGATCCCATCAGATCTCATGCATTAGGTAGCTTCCATACCTGTAATTCTGCTATGCAGGGTATTGTTTTATTGCAGCACAGTATACTGATGGGCCTTAAAACATGCCACCCCAAAATATGGAACCATGGCATATTGAATATTTGAAGAGGAAGAAGTTTGAGAAAATGGCAGAAACAGGTTGGGTCTCTGATCTCGGCCACATCCCTTGCCTTACTTTCCGGAAGCTCAAGAAGCATCATTATCTCTAAGTAAGAAGGGCTGCCAAGAATTACCCCCCCACACACACTTATTTCAATTACCTCATGCGCCCTGACCTATCAGACCCAGCATAAAAATATGCAACTCTACAATTCCTTACAGAATTCCTGTATCCTATAAAACTTAAATAAATCTGCAAAAATGCTGTGTTAACATGTCTTTGTCAGTTTAATTTTCAGACCCAGCCAGGGACCCCAAGAAGGTTGAGGAAAGCTTTTTCCTTTCGTAAATACATAACATGAAATTTATAATTTTATAGGTCATCTCATTTCTATGTCTATGGCTATTAAAGAGAAATTGAACTATACCACACACGAAGCATAAGTTAACAATACTCTTTAATTAGCTGGCTTCCTGAATACAACACTAGGCTTGTCGAGGACCATAACTATGCATCCACAGTATATATTTTGATCACATTCTTAACCACTTAAAAGGATTCCAAATGCTTAAACTTCTACAATTTTATAATTCTATAAAATTTCTTCTGTGATTTTTTTTATGGGTGCAAATGTGCCAAAGACATGATTAAGACTCAAAATACCCTTAATATTTGATCTGGAGCAGAAAGCACTAAACCTGTACATGCAAATACAACAGGTGCATGTTTTAAAAATACATATGAAATCGCCTTAATAAATTGCTAGTTAGGATGAAACAAATAACTAGAGATTCACTTTGGAGTAACAGTGTAGTTTTCATTACTATGTATATTATACTGAGGGAACTTTCAGATGTGATGGATGTGTTCCTTACTTTGATGGTGGTGATCTTTTTTCAGGTGCAATGTCAATATTTATTGATTGTACATTTAAAATAAAGCAGTTTGTGTTAAGAAAAAAGCCCCAAACCTGTATATCTGTGGCAAAGCAGCCAAGGAGGAAGGTGGTTAAGTGATCAGGGTGAAGACAAAAACAACTGTGGCTTACTTTCTGTGTCCCAGCACTACAGGGACTAGTGTGAGTTTGTGGCCTATGGGCTCACTGAGGTTGCAGGCTCCCTGTCAACCAGATCTTGTTTGTTGCTGACCACGCTTGGGAGTTACTGTGATTCTAATTTTAATGGGACATTATTGCAGAGTTTCAAGTAGGGGTCTATATGATTTGAGTGATGAAAGACAAAGTCAAAGGGAGCCAAAACCCTGATGAGACTAACCACAAATGGGAGGGACACCAAGCACAGAAGAGAGGATGGGACCTGCTCTGGGCACCCCAGACCTGACGGACCCATGCTGGGAAGACAAGTCCTTAGAACATTTGGCTTTGAAAATCAGGAGGGGCTTAACTTGTCTTAATTTGTGTGTTTTAATTATTGGGCTTAGCTCAGGGAGAGCCAAAAGACAAGAGGAAACAGAATCCCCACCCTCAAAGAGCCACCTTTAACAAATAACAGGGCCAAGACATAGCACAAAAGCAGGAGTGTGAGAAGCATCTGAGTATACGTGATGGATATTTATTTACTCATCTCAAAGCATGTGCTGGAGGGACAGGGAGCTTTACGAGATGTCTTCAGGAACAAAACCGTTGGCAGGCACCTTTCTCTGCCCTTACCCTATCCTAGGTAGTGGGATGCTTGCAGACCAGCCCAAATATTCCACCTGTCTTGCTAGGACCATGAACCCGGTCCCTGTGCTCCCTTGCAGACCTACCCTGTAAGAGCAACCCAACTTCTCAGGCATCTTCCGAAATAGGCTGCTATCCTGACACACCCCAAAGGGAGCCCCAGGTGGTGAGGACTGATGCCACCCAAAGTGACTCCTGCCCTGGGTTGGGTGGGGGCAGAGATAAGCCCACAAGCTAGCATGCTTAAGTTCCAGCAGCCAAGTCCTTTAGCTGGCAGCACAGGGAGAGTTGCCCTGCTGTCAGGTGCAGCTGCGGGCCCCAGCAGAAAGACTGGGGGCCACACCCACCAATGAAAGCCTCTCGGGGGCAGGGCAGCTCGGGGAGCACATTGCAGTTTGGTGTGCATGCAACTGTATCACATGGACTTTAAGTGTGGAGAGCGAGCTTGAATGTTGACGCTGCCAAATCACCAGCTGGTGGTGGCCTCAGGCCCCTCGACAGCACAGGACAACGCTGCGAGGTGCACGCATAGCATTCAAACCTGCAAATGCAAAGCATGCAAATAGCCAGTGTGGCTCAGACACAACAATAGGGCACAGGCAACCCACATAGGAGACGCCACTGCAGCGCCTGGTTCTGGTGACCATGGGGCATTGTGCTACGGAGCACCACAGGCCCTCTTCTCCATAGGGGGGCACTACTTTCAAGCTCAGAAGACATAGCTGACCTTTTTTTTTTTTTTTTAATTTCATTTATTTATTTGACAGACAGAGATCACAAGTAGGCAGAGAGGCAGGTGGTGGGGGCGGGAAGCAGACTCCCTGCTGAGCAGAGAGCCCGATCTGGGTCTCAATCCCAGGACCCTGGGATCATGACCTGAGCCGAAGGCAGAGGCTTAACCCACTGAGCCACCGAGGCACCCCAAGTGACCTTCTTAATACATAGAAACAAGTACATACAGGGCGCCTGGGTGGCTCAGTAGGTTAAGCCGCTGTCTTCGGCTCAGGTCATGATCTCAGGGTCCTGGGATCGAGGCCCGCATCGGGCTCTCTGCTCAGTGGGTAGCCTGCTTCCCTCTCTGTCTCTCTGCTTGCCTCTCTGTCTACTTGTGATCTCTGTCAAATAAATAAAATCTTTAAAAAAAAAAAAGAAACAAGTACATACAAAATAAGGAGACCAAAAAATAGGTCTGAAATGAAAGAAGATGACAGAACCCTGGCAGAAGAACTAAATTCTGAAATGGAGATAAGCGATATATCTGATAAATAATTCCAAATAATGGTCATAAACATACTCACTGGACTTGAGTGGGGATCTCAGGGAGACCTTAAACAAAGAGACATAAAACACACTCTACCCTTCTCCCTTAAAAACCCAGATGGGAACAGGACCCAGATGCCATAATGCGCAAGTCTGGTACAGTAATTTTGTGACATCAGCAAGCCCAGGGTCACAAGCTCTCACCAGTCCCAGTCATGCTGGTACACACACAAAAAGCCACAGTTTAAAAGGCCTGGAGGGAGGAGACTGGGTGGTTTAGCTGGTTAAGTGAATGCCTTTAGCTCTGGTCATGATCCCAAGGTTCTGGGATCGAGCCCCGCAGCAGTCTCCAGGGAACCCTCCTCCCCCTGCTTGTGCTCTGTCAAATAAATAAGTAAAATCTTAAAAAATATAAATAAAAGTCCTGAAGAGCTTGCAGGGATACTTTCTTCCCCTTCACCTTAAACTCTCAGACCAGAACAGGATCTGGCTGACAGGGAGCTTGCAACCTTAGCAAGTCCGTAGTTCACAAGCCCACACCAGCCCCTGTAATGCTGGGGCACAGAAAGTAAGCCATAGTTGTTTTAAACCTGTCTTGTTTTTATTTTTCTTCTTCTGTTGTTATTCTTTTTTTCCTTTTTTCTCAAATTGTATTATTTTTCATTTTTGTTATTATTTTTACCTTCTGTAAGAAGCTGTGGTTTAAAGGAACAACTAGCATATACCGCCACAACTCCAGTCAGCCAGCAAAAGTCACCAGGCACACAGTCTACATTTGGGACAGCAGACACAAGGCCATTCCCTTCAAGTTTAGGAGAAGTACCTGTTCCACCTAATCCATACAAACAAACAAAAAAAACAAAATGGGGAGTCATAGGAATATTCTCTAAAAGAACTAAATGAAGCAGAGATAAGGAATATGCCTGATAAAAGAAGTTAAAGTAGTGATTATAAAGACACTGAGCTGGAGAAAAGTGGAAGAATGAAATGAGAATTTCAAAATGGGTAGAAAATACAAAAATGCACCCATCAGAGTTAAAGTATACAATAACAAACACTAGAAGAAATCAGCAACAGAGTAGCTGCTGTAGAAGAATGTATCAGCCATCTGCAAGGTAGGCAGTGGAAAGCACATAGTTGAACAGCAAAAAGGAAAACAAATTTTTAAATGAGGATAGGTTAAGAGATCTCTTAGACAGCATAAAACAAACGTTTGCATTACAGGTGTCCCACGAGAAGAGAGGAAGGTGTTAAAAACTTACTTGAAGAAATAACTGAAAACCTCTTTAACCTAGGGAAGGAATTAGACATCCAAATCCAAGAATCACAGTCCCAAACAAGATGAGCCTAAGGAGGTCTACATCGTGACACATGATTAAATTGACAAAAACTAATGGTAAAGGGAGAATTTTAAAGCAGCAAGAAAAATAAGTTACATATAGGAGAAACCCCAGAATGCTGTCAGCTGATTTTTCACCAGAAACTGCAGACCAGCAGGCAATGGCAGGATATATTCAAAGTACAAAAAGGAAAAAACCTATAACCGGGAATATTCTACATTGCAAGGTAATCATTCAGATTTAAAGGAGAGTTTCCCAGACAAAGATAAGCACCACTAACAAGAAATGTTAAAGGGACTTTTAAAAAAATGTTTCTTTCAATTCAATTTAATTAACACATAGCATATTAATAGTATCTAAGGTAGAATTTAGCGATTCATCAATTGCATATAATGCTCCTTACATCAAGTGCCCTCCTTAATGCCCATTACCCAGTTATCTCATCCCCCAACTCACTCCCTCCAGCAACCCTGTTTGTTTCCTATAGTTTAGAGTCTCTTATGGTTTGTCTCCCTATCTATTTTCACCGAAATTATTTTTCTAAATGGACTTAAGAGGAAAAGAAATGGCCATCATTAGACATAAGAAAAAGATGAATAAAAATACAAAATATAACATATAATGGAAGAGAACAGAAGGGGGAAAATAAAAGACTCTTTGGTTTTTTTTTTTTTAAGAATGTGTTTGAACTTAAATGACCATCAAATTAATACAGACTGCAATGTACTTACAATGTTATATAGGAGCCACATGGTAACAAGAAACCAAATTCTATGATAGATACTCAAAAAATAAAACGAAGGCCAAGCATAACACTATAGAACCCATCAATCACAGAACAAGGGAAGAAGGAACAAATAACCACAAAAACAACCCCCAAAAAGGTAACACAATGGCAATAAGTATATAACTACCTTTAAATGAAATTACCTAAATACTCCAATGAAAACACATGGGGTGGTGGAATGGAAGAAAAAAAAAACAGACCCATCTATGTACAGCCTACAAGAGACTCTCCTCAGACCTAAAGATGCATACAGACTGAAAGTCAGGGGATGGAAAAATACTCCTCAGGAAACAAAAAAGCTGGGTAGCAATACTTGTGTCAGACAAAAGACTACAATAAGAGACAAAGAAAGGCATTACATAATGATAAAGGGGTCAACCCAACATGAGGATATAAGTTAAAAATGTCTATACACCCAACAGTGGAACATTGAACTGCATAAAGAAAATAATAACTAATGGACATAAAGAGAAATTGATGGTAATACAAAAATAGTAGTTGCCTTTAACTCCACTTACATCAATGGATAGATCATTCAGGCAAAAAAAAAATCAACAATGACTATTAATGACACCTTAGACCAAATGAACCTAACAGACACAGACAGAACATTCCATCTAAAAACAATAGAATACACATTCTTTTCAAGTGCACATGGAACACACTCCAGAATAGATAGTGTCAGGCCACAGAACAGTCCTCAGTAAACTTAAGAAGATTGAAACCGTACCATGCATTTATTTTCTGATCACAGCGGTACTGAAACTAGAAATAAATCAAAAGACAAAGACTGCAAGAAACAAACATTTGGAGACTAAACAACATGATACTGAGCAACCAGTGGGTCAGTGAGGCAATCAAACAAATAAACATGGAGACAGATTAAAATGAAAAAAAAAAAAAAAACGGTCCAAAATCTTTGGGACGAAGTATAAATGTTGTTAAGAAGTATGTAACAATACAGGCCTAACTCAAGAAACTGGAACAACCTCAAATAATCTATCTCTACAGCTAAAGGAACTAGAAAAAACAATGAACAAAGCCCCAGGTAAGTGGAAGAAAGTAAATAATAAAGATCACAACAGAAATAAATTACATTGAGACTAAAAAATCAATAGGAAATAGCAATGAAACCAGGAGCTGTTTCTGTGAAACAGTAAACAAAATTGACAAACCCTTATCCAGATTCATCAGGAAAGAGAAAGGACCCAAATAAGTAAAATCACAAAAAAGAAAAGTACAGGCGAATATCTCTGATGAACATAGATGCAAAAATCCTCAACAAAATATTAGCAAATCACATACAATGTATTCAAAGGATCATCCACCATGATCAATTGGAATTTAATTCAGGCATGCACAGATGGTTCAGTATTCACAAGTCAATCAGCATGATACGAATGAAGGCTGAAAATCCTATGATCATCTCAGTAGATGCAGGAAAAGCATCTGACAAAATTCATCATTCTTTCATGAAAAATCAACAAAGTAGGGTTAGAGGGATCATACTTTAATATTGATAAAGAACATATAGGAAAAAACCACAGCTAACAACATACTGAATGGAGAAAACCTGAGAGCTTTTTCACTAATATCAGGAACAAAATGAGGATGTCCACCCTTGCCACTTTTATTCAATATAGTACTGGAAGTCCTAGCTGCAGCAACTGGGCAAGAAAAAGAAGTAGGCATCCATACTGGTAAGACAGAAAGTTAAAGTACCACGTTAACGTTGCACCATGTTGCAGACAACAATATACATAGAAAATCATGAAGACTCCTCCAAAAAACTGCTGGAAGTATTAAATTGCCCAGATATAAGCCCATGCTTATGTGACCACATATGATAAAGGAGGCAAAATGGTGAAAACATAGTTTCTTCAAATTAAAGTTCCTCAGACAAGGAAAATAAACAAAAATAAACTCTTGGGATTACAAATAAGACAAACTTTTGCATGACCAGGGAAACCATCAACAAAATGACAAGACAACCTATTGAATGGGAGAAGGTATTTGAAAATGATCTGATAAGGGGTTAGTATCTAAAATATATAAGGAAATTAAACTACACCAAAAAAAAAAAAAAAAAAGCCCTCTCAAGTAATCCAATTAAAGAGTGGGCAGAGGCTCTGAAAAGACATTTTTTTCCAAAGAAGACATACAAATAGCCAACAGACACATGAAAAGATACTGAACATCACTCATCATCAGAGAAATACAAATAAAAATCACAGTGAAATATCACCCTACAGCTGTCAGAATGCCTGTGATCAAAAACATAGGAAATAAGTATTGTCAAGGATATGGAGAAAAAGGACCCTGTTGCAGTGTTGATGGAATGCAAAATGGTGTACCTGCTATGGAAAACAGTATGGAGTATTCTCAAAATTAAAAAATACAAATACCATGTGATCCAATACTACCACTAGGACATCTACCCAGAGAAAGCAAAAATGTTAATTCGAAAAGATAGATGCACTATGCTTATTGCAGCCTTATTTACCACAGCCCCAATAAGGATGCAAATCAAGTGTCCATCCATAGATAAAAGAATAAAGATGTGGTGTATGAGTTTATATGTGTTTGTTATATAATAAATTACTACCCAGCCATTAAAAAGTGGGATCTTTCCATTGGCAGCAACACTGATGGACCTGGAGGACATTATGCTGAGATAAGAAAATCAGAGAAAGACGGGGTGCCTGGGTGGCTCAGTCGTTAAGCATCTCACTTCAGCTCAGGTCATGATCCCGGGGTCCTGGGATAGAGTCCTGTGTTGGACTCCCTTCTCAGTGGGAAGCCACCTTCTCTGTCTCCCACTCCCCCTGCTTGTGTTCCTCTCTCCTCATAAAATAAATAAAATCTTTCTTAAAAATTATTTTAAAAATCTGAGGAAGACAAATACCACATGATTTTAGTCATATGTATAATTTTTTAAAAAATGAACAAAGAAAAACAGATTTTTATTTTATTTTTTGACAGAGACCGTGAGAGCAGAAGCACAAGCAGAGGGAGTGGGAGAGGACTTCCCCCTCTCTTTCCCCACTCTCAGAGGTTTCCTGCTGAGCAGGGAGCCTGACACGGGGCTCAATCCCAGGACTCTGGGACCACGATCTGAGCCAAAGGCACATGCTCAATGAGCCACCCAGGCGCCCCAGAAAACTGGACTTTTAAGTAAAGAGAACAAACTGGTGGTTGCCTTAAGGGAGTTGGGTGGGGGGTGGGAGAAACAGATAAAGGGGAAATAAGTCACGGAAATGAAAGTATAGCATAGGGAATGTAGTCACTAAGAGTTAAATAATGTTTGGTAACACATGGTAAACTGTACTTCATCATGCTGAGCACAGAGTAATGTATAAAATTGTTGAATCATTATATTGTGCACCTGAAGTTAATACAACACTACATTTTAATTATACAATAAAAATATTTCTAAAAGAAATCCAGAGTTTTCTTTATACTTCCTGTGGTATCTGCTAAGTTCTGCACATATCCACTTTTAAAAATTAATTTCCACAATATACATCAGTGTCCTGGAAAGGTCCATGACCACGCATTTTTAAGAATTCTTCATTTAACTGCCCCACATATTAGTTGAAGATTAAAACCTGAAGAAGAGATTTGTTCAAAATCAGAGCTGGCAGGTTGAGGAGCTCACGGGGGGGGTGGGAGTTGGGTCCTGTCTCCCCCACTCCCCACATGCTCTCCTCTGTCCCTGCTCCAGCTGCAGGTTCACAGAGCTTAGGAACTGACACACGGTACATGAAGCCGGTGTCTGTGGAACCCTAACCGCTCACCATGTCAGCAGGAGAGACTGCCCAGGGTATGGTCCGTAGGAGGTGACAAACCTGTACCACCATTAGAAAACAGTCTCTTAGGACTCCTTCATCAGACTTGTAGAACGAGGGGGACCTGGGCGACTCAGCTGATTAAGCGTCTGCCTTTGGCTGGGGTTGTGATCCCGGGGTCCTGGGATGGAGCCCTGCATCGGGCTCCCTGCTCAGCGGGGAGTCTGCTTCTCCCCCTGCCCCTTCCCCCTCCTTGTGCTCTCTTGCTGACTCGCTCTCTCAAACAAATTAATCTTTTAAAAACTTGTATAACATTCTAAATCACCTACATGTGTGTTACTGTTAAAATCACAGAATATATCATCATCATAAGCTACTCCTCTCTCGCTATTACTGTGAGCCTGCCCTGTGTCACAGACCAAAAGAAGAACATAGAATTGGCATTCACAAGGGTAGCTTTCGTCTTAGAAAGAAATGACAAGCGAGTTCATTCTCCAGCAGACTACATTTCACAGGGAAAGTTTCAACTTCATCCTTTTGATCCCATAGATGATGACAGAAGCTCTTTTCCTCAGCAGTCCAGGGAGACAAACAGTGTTAGGTCTGTTATTAAACAAAACGAGACTGAGACAAAGTGAAAGTTATTTAAAGCTTTATTTTATGCCAAGTATTAGAAGTCAGACTGATTGGCCAGGGGAACGAGACTGGAACAAAGTTAAAGTTATGCAAAGCTTTATTCTATGCCAAGCATTAGAAGTCAGACTGATCGGCCAGGGCCGTCTCTGAAGAGAGCGACCCCTCCCAGCCGCACAGACTAACTTTTATAGAGCAAAAGCCTGGCCACACATAGGTGGCCAATGAGATTATAACATTGCATAGTCATGTTAGGCCACATGCAGGTGGCCAGTTGAATTACAATTTACCCTATAGTAGCTGTTTGAACTAACCTATCACTCTGGTCAGAATTGGTGCTCAAGTTTGGCGCCCCAAAGGTGGGGTTTACATTCTTTTGGTGGTTAGGGAGATAGTATGTGTGCTTTTTACTGATTGGATGTCTCCACCTGGCCTGACTCGTCCTTGTCTTCTGGGCTCTGTTATTAGGAACTCACTCACCTGGCCTTGTATTCTGGGCTCTGTTTTTAGGAACTGGCTGACCATATTTTACTGGTTTCCCAGACTTGCTTCTAAGTAAGTTTCAGGGGCGGGGGGGCAGGGTCAGTTTAAGTTGTACTGCACAAACAACAAAATGGCTTTTTAACCAAGATGGAGTTGCGCTGGCTAAAAAGGTCCTTACAACAGGATCACCTCAAATCTTTCCTACTTCTAGGGTTAATGCAAGTATGATCAGACTACTCTGACACCTTTAGAAGGCCTCAAGTTACTGAAAGAACACTGCCTCTCTTTACCCAACCTTGGGCACTAAAAACCAAGCTATATTAACTGAAGTCTGATGCACACCTGATTCCTCCAAGACGTCCATGGCATCAGGATAAACTGGATTAAAGCATTTTTCAGAAAGTCATGCTTGTAAATATCAAGGGAATAAAACACAAGGTACAATTTACGTTCCACGCCTATCAGGTGCATGAAATCAGCTCTGGTCGAATCACGGCCTCTTCTGGGCTGAGTTTGGAATTTACCAGATGGGTTAATAGTTCCATTCTCCCAGGCTCTTGATCTTTCAAGATCATCATAACGAACCATTAGAGAGACTGAACGTACATGGACATGGTGCTAACCAGATATGAACAAAGGAAGGTCAGTGAAAGGCCGACTTTGACAAAGGAGCATGTGTGCAGAAGGACAGCACAGCATTGAAGTACAACTGAGCCAACTTACTTAGCTATCAGAAGTGTGAGGGCAGCGTCTGCTCCTGGTCTAACCTTGAACTCTGGGGTCCACAGCTCGCACTGTAGATCACACTCTTTGGTTTTCTTCTAAAACTGTGACCTGAAAAGGAAAGAAAGGATTTTTGATTTTCCTTGCTGCGGATGCAAATCAACTTCTCCAAGTAAAGATTCTGCATGAAAAAGAGGAAAATAACACCAGTCTTTTACTAGTCCTGTAACAAAAACCCTTCCAGCCACCACACACCCGTGGGAGAAATAAGCCTGGACCTAGAGATGGTCTGGGCTTTATACCCTGCAAGCCCTTTGTGCTGTCATGCACTGTGACCATTTCATGACTTCACACTGTAGTTTGCTTGGATTCAGTGGCCAAAGATACTGATCAGCCCCTCTGCTTATCCCTGAGGTTAATGAAATAAATATCCTGTTAGCCCCATATCCATGGATACAGAAATGTTCCCCACTCTCTATTTAATGATTCCAGTGAAGGATGAATATCCTGGCACTAGGAGGGGACAGTTTGGATTTTGTACAGCACTGTCACACTAGTAGCTGTGAACAGTCTATATAAAACTGGACTGAGGGACACCTGGGTGGCATCTCCCTTGGCTCAGGTCATGATCCCAGGGTCCTGAGATCGAGTCCCACGTCAGGCTCCCTGCTCAGTGGGGAGCCTGCTTCTCCCTCTGCCTCCCGCTCCCCCTGCTTGTGCGCTTTCTCTCTGACAAAGAAATAAAAGCTTAAAAAAAATAAGATAAACTGAATTGAGTCACATGAGATGCTAAGCAAGGAACAATTTATACGCATTTTCAAGAAAGACCCAATTTATAGAAGCATATATGCTTAGTACGCAGGGCTAGAGCTTCAGTTTATTCAAAGTGGCAAAGGTCTTGAACCATATCTTGATTACATAAACCATCCAGGTAATCCTGGCCCTAAACCTGTCCACTTGCGTGCTGCCAAAATACAACACAGCCCCTGCTGCATCGAAACTGGAGGGAACACGATGATTGGTCAGGGGCGAAAAGATCTAACAGAGTAAGAGCTACAGGATATTCCCTCCTGTTGCAGCTCTCATCCCCAGCTCTCCCCAGGGCTCTCCCCCTACCCCCTTCACCTCTTATGTCACCTTCTCAATGAGGCCTTTGCTGTCCCATCTACATGAAGGTGCAAATTCCCATGGCCTCCCCAAGTCTTAACACCCCCGCCTCAGCTTGGTGCATAGGCTGGATCACTATTCATCATATAGACACGAGTCTCAGTGATCTTATCTTTTCATGCTCCCCCACTAGAACGTGAGACCCATGTGAGCAGAGACAGTTTTTTTTTTCCCTCTTTCATGCCTGCGTTTCCCTTCTTAAAAATAGCATCTGGCACACATTAGATCAGCAACTGATTCAGCTTTTGGCCATTAGCCATAAAGTTCCTGCCATTGCAGATTTGACCCTCTTAATTGCGTAGTGGGCACCTTTCAGGATCTCCTACCACATAATTGCATTCTCCAATAAAAGCCCATTCAAAATAGATTCCATTCACTTCAATTAAGATTTTGAATATTTCCTCAGTGTGTTAAACAAATATCACCTGTCTCCAGTCAGAATTAAAGAGAAGCAATTACAGCCTTTATAAACTTAACCGTCACCAACTCTTGGTTTTTGTATTTTCTCTCATAGTCCTCAAATAAGTAGTCAAACCATGATTCTTTATCCATTTTGGTTGGGAATCTTGAGCAAGATGTCAGCGTAAGGGACGCCTGGATGGCTCAGTTGGTGGGATGACTGCCTTCCACTCGGGTCATGATCCTGGAGTCCCGGGATGGAGTCCCGCCTCGGGCTCCCGGCTCCATGGGGAGTCTGCTTCTCCCTCTGACCTTCTCCTTGCTCATGCTCTCTCTCACTGCCTCTCTCTCAGATAAATAAATAAAATCTTAAAAAAAAAAAAAAGATGTCAGCGTAAGACGATCCAGCACTTGCCTCTTCCCATGGACACATAAGGCTACAACTACATACAGAGCATGTCCCTCAGAGAACCATCTGAGCAGGAGCAGAACTAATCACAGCTAAAGATACAAAGAAGCAGCCACGTCAGGAAGGGTGGGAGGGGCACTGAGAGGGAAATCCCTCGCACACATGTCCTCCCTGAAGAGCAAGGGTTTCAAGGTCCACATCAGGCACTGCCCCACACACACACCCTGGGGACCTGATACAAAAAGATGAGGCCCCATAATACTTGTCCTTGAAATCAACTGTGCTTAACTCCAGGGGTGGGACTTCACTCTGGGTGCGCCACGGGGCGGTGGGAAGATGTGACTGCTTTTTAAAAGTGAGGCCCATGCACAAACTCACTTGCTCTGAGACCCAGCAGGGAGACAGCACTTTGAAAAGTGCCTGGGCTACATGTGAAGGAGATTTACTGACAAATTTGAGGGTATTTGTGGAAGGGACAGGGATCTGAAGGTACTTTCACCAAGAATGGGAGCATTGGTGGGTGCCATTGTTTTTGCCTCCCTGCCTAGCTGGCCCGAATTGGGTGGGCACCACTCTCCATCTCCCTTGTTGGAACTGCACACCCTGCCCCATCAAACTCATCAGTAACCATGGCTGGGAGAGCCCCCTCCACGCAGCTGCCACTCTGACGCATCTGGTGGGCAGCCTTGGCTGGGACTGACAGCCTTCCAAAACACCTCCGATCCCGGGACCGTGGGGGGCAGCACTCACCACCAGTGTGTCCATGACTGGCATAGATGGGCCTCATGGCCCAGGACACGCCTAGCAGTTATGGCCACAGCAAATAGGTGCATTCAGCCCACGTGGGACACTGCTGGGACATCTGGTTCTGGTGCACAGGGAAGATTGTGCTTTTGGCCCCCACAGGATGCTTTCTACATAAGACCATTCCTTGAAGCCAGGAGACATAGTCAATCTGCCTAATACACAAAAACAAACAGGAGAGGGGCCCCTGGCTGGCTCAGTCAGTGGAACATGTGACTTGATCTCAGGGTTGTGAATTTGAGCCCCACACTGGAGGTAGAGATTACTTAAACAAAAAACAAACACAAGAGAGAGTCAGGCAAAAAAGGGCTCAGAGGAACATGTTCTAAATGAAAGAACAAGACAAAACCTCAGAAAAAGAACTAAACAAAGTGGAGATAAGCAATCTATCTGATAATGACTTCAAAATAATGATCATAAAGATGCTGGAAGTGAGAGAAGAATGGAGGAACTCAGTGAGAACTTCAACAGAGAAGATTAACAGCAGATTAGAGGATGCAGAACAACTCAGGAATCTGGAAGCTACTGTAGTGGAAATTACCGAAGTTGAACAGTAAATTTGTTTTTTATTTTTTATTTTGAATTTTTTAAAAGATTTTATTTATTTATTTATTTGACAGACAGAGATCACAAGTAGGCAGAGAGGCAGGAGGAAGCAGGCTCCCTGCAGAGCAGAGAGCCGGATGCGGGGCTCGATCCCAGGACCCTGAGATCATGACCTGAGCTGAAGGCAGAGGCTTTAACCCACTGAGCCACCCAGGTGCCCCTAAATTTCTTTTCTAAAGTAAGGATAGTTTATTTTTTCTTTTTAAAGAGACCTCTGGACATCATGTATATTAACATTCACATTTATTGGTAGGGGTTCCAGAAAAAAAAAGAGAAAAGAGCATGAAATGTATTTGAAGAAATAATAGCTTAAAACTTCCTTAACCTGGGACAGAAACAGGTGCAGGAAGCACAGAGGCCCCTATTATGATGAATCCAAAGTGGTACTCAACACGATATAATAATTAAAATGTGAAAATTTAAAGATAAAGAACCTTAAAAGCAGCAAGAGAATACAACTAGCTACAGGCCAAGGAACTTCCATAAAGCTATCATCTAATCTTTCAGCAGAAATTTTGCAGGTCAGCAGATACTGGCTTGATTTTATCAGTTTGTGTTGGCATAGTTGTTCTTGTAATTATTGTTTACTCATTAATATGGATATTTAAAGCAAACAGTACATAACAAAAATTCCCTTTACCCACTGTAAAAACACTTTCTTCTACCCTTGTATTTTCTGTGGCTGGCTTAAAACTCAAATTGGATTAAGAATAAGAAGAGTAGGGGCGCCTGGGTGGCTCAGTGGGTTAAAGCCTCTGCCTTCGGCTCAGGTCATGATCCCAGGGTCCTGGGATCGAGTCCCGCATCGGGCTCTCTGCTCAGCAGGGAGCCTGCTTCCTCCCCCCTCTCTCTCTGCCTGCCTCTCTGCCTACTTGTGATCTCTCTCTCTCTGTCAAATAAATAAAAATATCTTAAAAAAAAATTAAAAAAAAAAAAAGAATAAGAAGAGTAGGGCGCCTGGGTGGCTCAGTGGGTTAAAGCCTCTGCCTTCAGCTCGGGTCATGATCCCAGGGTCCTGGGATCGAGGCCCGCATCAGACTCTCTGCTCAGCAGGGAGCCTGCTTCTCTCTCTCTCTCTCTCTCTCTCTGCCTACTTGTGATCTCTGTCAAATAAATAAAATCTTAAAAAAAAAAAAGAATAAGAAGAGTAGAACAATTTTAATTATGTACAGAGAGGAAGGGGAGTTTCAGAATTCTCTAGGAGCAATGCTCTTAGCACAGATATTTTTATTAATGGAAATTCCCTTTTAAAATGTAAATTTCTTTTAGAAGAGGTAGAGTTTCTCTTGTGCCTTATAGTTTCTGATTGTTCTTAGCTCAAAATAATCTATATGCTGAACAGGCATATTTTGGGGTGCATATTCTGAATATCTTCACCAAGAAAGCAGCTTCAAAAATAATCCTCATTTTCCTGTTTTTGGTGGTTTTTACTGTATTATTTCAAAGCATATTGATATCACCCATAGGTGCTAAATTATATATACTCCATATAATATAATGTATCAAACATTCTAACACAAAACGCTTTAAAAAATACCATGTTTGGGGGCACCTGGATGGCTCAGTCATTAAGCATCTACCTTTGGCTCAGGTCATGATCCCAGGGTCCTGGGATCGAGCCCCGGTCAGGCTCGCTGCTCAGTGGGAAGCCTGCTTCTCCCTCTCCCACTTACCCTGCTTGTGTTCTCTCTCTTGCTGTCTCTCTCTCCATCAAATAAACAAAATATTAAAAAAAAAAATACCATCACTGCATCTTACAAATATTAGTTTTTCCCTAATGTCACGTGAAAACATGTCTATTTAATTTTATTATAGGCATCCTAGTAGAAATGAAGTAGTATCTCCATGTACTTTTAACTTCTATTTCCCTAATGACTAAAAATATTGAGCATCTTTTCTTATATTTATTGGTGTTTATAAACTTAAATTTATTAGTGTTTCAAGACACACTACCCTTGGTATACTGAATTTCTTTTTTTTTTTATAAAGATTTTATTTATTTGACAGACAGATCACAAGTAGGCATAGAGGCAGGCAGAGAGAGAGGAGGAAGCAGGCTCCCTGCTGAGCGGGGAGCTTGATCCCTGGACCCTGGGATCATGACCTGAGCCGAAGGCAGAGGCTTTAACCCACTGAGCCATCCAGGTGCCCCCTGAATTTCTTAAGCTGAAGGAATTTGCATATGCACAAAGGACTTTCTGACCTTTTGCTGAAACCCTTATATGAGAGGTGCCCTCCATAGGAGGAAAGGAGCAAAGGAGGAAAGGAGCATCCTTCTCTCTGAATTAGAAGGGACACAGAAAGGAACATGAATATGAACAGGAATTGCTGTTTCCCCCATTTTACTACACTTAATTATACTGTGTCCTATGATAACTTTCTGTGACTTTCTGCTTTTCATCAGACATAGCATAAAAACACTGTGCTTCAATCACTCTTAAGGTTTTCATTTTCTCATGACAACACCCAAGTCATTTAAATTATTAAATAAATCGGATTTCTTTTCTCTTGTTCATCTGTCTTTTGTTACTAGAGTCCCAGTGGAGAATTAAGGATACAGTAAAAAGGTATTCATCCTCCCCTAAAGAGTAATGGATATGCAGCCCAGGAGCCCTGTGTGTGAGTCCATCCTTGTGGCACCCTGGTTCACCTTGACAAAGCCACTTAATCTCCATGGACCTCCATTACTTCACACAATGAATACTCACTAAGTGTGTCTGGCCATGGAATAGGGAAAGGGGAAACAAACATGAACTTGGAGCTCTGCACGAGTGAAATAGCCATGATTAGCTAAAGTGAAGGACAAGGGAAACAACAATTATATACGTTATGAAATGCTCACCAGGTTAAGTGTAGTTATCATCTGTCACCATACAAACTTACTACAACTTTATGTACTATATATTCCCTATGCAGCACATGTCATCCTTGTGACTTATTTCATAACTGGAAGTTAGTATCTCTTATTTCCCCATCACTATTTGGCCTGTGCCCTGCAAGCTCTCCCTTCTGAGAACCACTAGTTTGTTCACTATGAGTCTATTTACATTTTTTAGTTCAAGATTCTACATGGAAATGAAGTGATAAAGTTTTTGTCTTTGTCGGACTTATTCACTTTGCATACCCATCCATGTTGTTGTGTATGGTAACATTTCATTTTTTTTTTTAAATAGTAATAGCCCACATCTTATTTACTCCCTCCTCTATCAGTGCATGCTGAGATTGCTTCCAGATGTTGACTGTTGTAAATAATGTGGCACTGAACATCTTTTTGAAGTAGTGTTTTCATTTTCTGTGGGTAAATACCCAGAAGTGGAATGGTTGAGTCATGTGGGTGTTTGTGTTTTTAATGTTTTGAAGACCCACCATACTGTTTTCCATAGTGGCTGCATGACATCGCGTTTCCACCAACAGTACACAAGGGTGCCCTTTTCTCTACATCCTCACCAACACTGGTTATTTCTTGTCTTTTTGATACTCGCCATTCTGGCTGGTGAGAAGTAATATCTTACTGTGGTTTTGATTTACATTTCCCTGATGATGAGTGATGTTGTGAGGACACTCAGTGACATTAGAGGTGGACAACAGGCCAGTTGTGCTGCCCTGGGGTTCACACAGTGTGTGCATTCCTTTTTCTTTTAAACTGAAGTGGGTGCCTGGGTGGCTCAGTGGGTTAATCTGCTGAGCCTCAGGGTCCTGGGATCGAGTCCCGCATCGGACTGTCTGCTCAGCAGGGAGCCTGCTTCCTCCTCTCTCTCGCTCTCTCTGCCTGCCTCTCTGTCTACTTGTGATGTCTCTCTGTCAAATAAATAAATATATTTTTTTAAAAAAAGAAATATTCCTTTAAAAAAAGAAATATTCATTTTTACTTCTTTAGTATTTCCTACATTTATACTGTCACATTTGGTCTCCTTTCCACTCAGAGTCCTCTTTACTGTTTCTTGCAGGACTAGTTTAGTGATCATGAACTCCTTTAATTTTTGTTGCGTCTGGGAAACTCCTTATCTGTCCTTTTATTCTCAGTGATAACCTTGCTGATGTAGTATTCTTAGCTGCAGATTTTTCCCATTCAGCACTTTGAATACATCATGGCACTGCTTGTTGGCTTGCAAAGTTTGTTTGAAAAATCTCCTAGCTTCATGGATTTTCCCTTGTAAGTTACTGACTTATTTTGCCTTCCTACTTTTAAGATTTTTTTCTTTATTAAAAAAAGATTTTGGGCACCTGGGTGGCTCAGTGAGTTAAGCCGCTGCCTTCGGCTCAGGTCATGATCTCAGGGTCCTGGGATTGAGTCCCGCATTGGGCTCTCTGCTCAGCAGGGAGCCTGTTTCCTCCTCTCTCTCTCTCTGCCTGCCTCTCTGCCTACTTGCGATCTTTCTCTGTCAAATAAATAAATAAATAAATAATCTTAAAAAAAAAAAAGATTTTGGGGGGCTCAGTGGGTTAAAGTGGGTTAAAGCCTCTGCCTTCAGCTCAGGTAATGATCCCAGGCTCCTGGGATCGAGCCCTGCTTTGGGCTCTCTGCTCAGCAGGGAGCCTGCCTCCCTGTCTCTCTCTCTGCCTGCCTCTCTGCCTGCTTGTGATCTCTGTCAAATAAATAAATAAAATCTTAAAAAAAAATGTTTTCTTCCTTTATCATTATATTTTGTGAATTTAATTACAGTATGTCTTACTGTGGGCCTTCTTTTGTTGATTTTGTTGGGAGTTCTCTGTGCCTCCTGGATCTGGATGTCTGTTTCCTTCCCCAGGTTAGGGATGTTTTCAGCTATTATTTCTTCAAATTTTCTGCCTTCTTTTCTCTCTCTTCTAGGACTCCTACAATACAACTGTTTTTATGTTTGATGGAATCACTGAGTTCCCTAAGTCTAGTCTTATTTTGCATAATGCTTTTCCCCGCTTTTGTTCAGCTTCACTGCTTTCCATTAGGTTGTCTTCTGGGTCATTAATTTGTTCCTCTGCTTCTTCCAGCCTGCTGTTCATTGCATCAAGCCTGTTTCTAATCTCATTGATTGAACTCATCTGTAATTGATTGATTCTTAACTCTTTGGTCTCTATGGTAATGGTCTCAATGATGTCTTCCATTCTTTTCTCAAGTTCAGTGAGCATCCTTATGATCATTGCTTTAAATTCTCCATCAGGCATGTTACTTCTGTTTTGCTCAGATCTCTGCCTGTGTGGCCTTATCTTGTTCTTTCATTTGGGATAAATTCCTCTTTTTTTTTTCCTTTTTTTTCTCTCCCTAAGTCTCTGCATCCTTCTTTGTGTTAGAAAAGCCAGTCATGTGTAAGAAGAAGAGGTCATGTCTTTCCCAGGTCCTGGTGCTCCAGGTAATAATGTTTCCAGTGTGTTCTGCATGTGTTCTGCTGTTGTGTTCTTGCTGCTCTGTTCTTCAGGCCAGTCATCTACAGATGCTTTCCTTGCCTGCTGGTGGCAGCGTCTGGTCCCTGTCCTAAATGTGTCAAGTTTTAACTAGCTGTGCTCTGGTCTGCTTGTGAAATGAGGCCAGCCACCACCCCCACCAGAACTGAACCCCTATAGAACTCTTTGGTCAGGAGACATAGTGTGGGCAGGGGCCTGTGCTGATCTTCCCACCAACAGAGCAGCAGGGTTCCTTTTTCTCCATATCCTTGACAGCACTTGTCATTTATTGTGTTTTCGATTGTAGCCATTCTTGCAGGTGAATGGTGATATTCCACTGTAGCTTTGATTTGCATTTCCCTGCTGATGAGTGATGTTCAACTTTTCATTTGTCTGTTGGCAATTTGTATGTCTTTGGACAAATGTCTATTCAGGTCTTGTGCCCATTGCTAATCAGATTATTTGGGTTTTTGGTGTTGTATAAGTTCTTTATATATTTTAGATATCAGCCCTTTATCAGATATATCACTTGAAAATATCTTCTTCCATTCAGCATGTTGCCTTGTTGTTTTGTTAGTTTCCTTTATTGCACAAAAGCTTAAGATCTTTTTTTTTTTTTTTTTTTAAGTAAACTTTACCCCAACAGTGGGCTCAAACTCATGACACCAAGGTCAAGTGCACGAGGTAATGTGATTTAAGAAGTGCCTGTTTGGTTTTTTGAAGATTTTTTTTTTCAATTTTATTTGAAAAAGCACATGCATGAGTGGGAGGAGGGGCAGGCAGAGGGAGAGGGAGAAGCAGGGAACCTGATACAGGGCTCGATTCCAGGACCCTAAGATCATGACCTGAGATGAAGGCAGACGTTAACCAACTGAGCCACCCAGGGGCCCCAAGAAGTGACTGTTCTTGGAAACATGGTTCTCTCCTCTGGGAAGGGAGAAACTAAGGCCATCATAACATCAGGCTTATGAATGATAGAAACTTATGCTGTTTTTTGACACTACTTGCTTAAACTTCTTTCAGTTGTAAATAGTTTTGTAAATTGTCAGTATTAATTTTCCCACTTTATTTTTCCATGACAGACATTATTTGCCCACTATAAGGAAGCAAAAATAATTTTCTTTTTACAAGTCTAAGTTCTTGTTGAGGCCACTATAACAAAAGACAGATGAACAAGAGTAAACAAACAGGTTTATTAACCTTTGTATCCTCCCTATGACACCCTGGAGTCCCCAGAGGTGAGCAACACAAAGGCTTGGTTACAACTTGAGTTTACATAGTATTTTAGCAGAGGAACAAACTTTTAGAGTAATTACATGATAACAGAAAAAGACCTTGAGTCTCCAGGGCAATAAATTATGAGAAGGCAAATATATCAGAAACTAATGGTAGATAAGGGTTAGCTGGTAAAATCCATTATGTAGATTTCTCTAGTGCCCTCTCTAGGCTAAGGGATTAATGTTTTCTCCAGGGAATAACTTTCTCCTCCCCTGTAGAGAGAGAGGAGAGGACATCTTTTAAAAATTTATGCCCTACTTTTAGGCAAATGGGGAGACGGCTGGGAGCTTTGCTTGTATAGGCTTCTGCTTAATTGCCTTCAACTCAATAGTCTTTATACCAAAGTAGCACATTTGGAGGTTCCATATTCTGCCTCCCTTCAGTATAAATCCATGCTGTATTTATTGGTTATGTATGAGAAAGTTCATGTTTGTTTCAAGCCCTGAGCAAATCTGAAGAAAGTGTAGGTTATGTCATTACATTTATACAAATAAAGGACAAAAGTCTACTCTATGCACATATATTTCTTTCTTGCATGTATATTCAGATATCTATGTCCTCTTAGTCATTTACACATGGTTAAAAAAAAGGTTAAATGATCGGACTATGCATTATGTTTACTACTGGACAATAGGATTTCGAGGAAGTTCTTTCAGGCAGATCTCCATATTGGGATATTTTTTTGGTACACAAACAGGGAATTTTAATTATGACTTTTAAATGTAGTATTGTATTAAAAAAGTGGTTGCCTAAGAGAACATAACACAGAAATGAATTTTTGAACAAAAATAATTATAGCTTCTTTCCCATGTGTAGCAACAATACATGAAAATCCTAGAATTCTCTGGGTCCTTCTGCAAGTGATAACAATAATAGTGGTTTATGTTTTCATCTTTTTACAGATCTGTGAAATAGGAGGATCTGAAATGAGGATGCCCTTTATCAACTAATGAAACAAAGAAGCTTGCTAAAGAAATTAAATTTTAAGCTAAAGGAAGACTCTATAAAGGAAACTATGAAGAGATTTCTATTTATAATACCATAAAAATGAATAAACCTAACCAAAGAGGTAAAAAAGTTGAATACTTAAAACTACAAAATACTGATGAAAAACAGTAAAGAATACACAAATGTATGGAAAGACATACTGTGAGATAAGATGTCAGCAGTACCCAAGGCTATCTTCAGATTCAGTGCAATCCCCATTAAAATACCATGATGTGTTTTTGCAGAAATAGAAATCATCCTAAAATTCATAAAGGAATTTCAAAGGACCACCGAAGACTCAAAACAATCTTGAAAAAGAACAAAGATGGAGGATTCACAGACCCTGATTTCAAAATTTGCTAGAAAATTGTTACACAATAATCAAAACACCATGGAACTGCCATGAAGACAGATATATATAGAACAATGAAGAAAACCAGAGCCAGACGCACAACATGATGTATATGAGCGAATAATTTTCAACAACAATACGAATACCTCCCAAGGGTGAAACACAGTCTCTTCAACAAGTAGTGTTTGGCCAACTGTATATCCACATATAAAAGAAAAAAGTTGGACAGTTATACTACACTGGATATAAAAATTAATGGAAATTATGTTAAAGCCCTAAATATAAAAAGCAAAATTATAAAACAGCTAGAAGAAAACGTAATTAATATTTTATTGACATTTGGATTTGGCAGTGATTTCTTGGATATGACATAAAAACGACAGGCAAAAAAGCAAAAATAGACAAATGAGACTACAAACTAAAACCTGTTTTAAGTCGAGGAACTCAAGAGTGAAAAGACAACACATGGAATGGCAGAAAATACATGCAAAACAAATACTTGATAAGGTATTAATACCCAAAATATATAAAGAACTCCTACATCAAAGAAGCAAAAAACAACCTGATGAACTAATGTCTAAAATTTTCAAGGGACATTTCTCTCAAGATGACATACAAATCACAAACTAGAATATAAAAGATGCTTAACATCACTAAACTTCAGAGAAGAATAAATCAAAACCAAAATGAGATACTTACTACCTAATACACATGATCAATGCTGTTCTTGAAAAAAAAAAAAAATCTTGGTGATTCCACATACATGTGGCAAAATAATGTGGCTAACTTCATGGAAAAACAAAGCAGAATGACAGGTGGCTATGGTTGAAGGGAGAGAAAACAGGATTGTGTTGTATGAAGGATATAGACTTAACTTGTGCAACATGGACAGATTCTTAATATCTATACTGGAACATTAAGAACATATTGAAAACTAGTAGTACAATAAAAACTGGTTATATACTAAGTTTTATATTATGAAAATAAAATTCTCAATGTAGACTACAAAATTATAAAAAATGGTGGAAATAATAAAAAAAATTCTTCAAGGTGAACTAAAAAGACTTCTGAAAAGAAAGTCCAGAAAGGAGAAAAACGCAATAATGATACTTATTTCTAGATGACAAGATTACAGTACTTTAATCCGTTTCTGTCTTTATTCACAGATAATGAGAATATTGATACTTCACCTAAAATTTACAATAAAAATACCATTTTCTATAGTAAAGCTTTAATAGCATGTTTACACAGTCAAGATATGAGCCTCATGAATTTTCAGGAAACAAACAGTATAATAGAAACCACTGTAGGATGCCCAAGCAGCCTGGACTTGGGGCAATAAGCAAGAACAGAGATTGAGGACTTAGTCTGGAGGCCATGAAAGCGGAAGATGGGTGAGCTATGAAACTGTGACAAGTACTAGTCTGTGTTATTGAAGAATGGATGTGACTCTGGGGAGAGATCCTGGACATGGTTCACCAGAATATCCTGATGCTTGCTGGTAGACTGTGCCCTGAACTGAGCTGCATTGCTTTAGTTTATATACAAAACAGAAGAGTGTGATGGGTGAAGTGGACACCCCAACTTGAGTTCCAGGAAACTTACATTGCTTTCTGACCTCAAGGTTCAGCTCTTGCACAAACTCAGGTGCAAACAGCTTATGACGTGAAGTAGTTTTGAAGATGATTAAGAATCCAGAGTAAGATCATGTACCATTTGAATGTATGACATTGACACATCTTTTTCCATCCAAGTGATGTGTGAGAGTTGGTGCTCAGAAATGATTCTATTATTTTTGGGATGGGAGCACACTGCCAAGTCGATGTGGATTATTCACTGAAGATGGTGTCCATCAACAACTAATAACCTATCTGCTGCCACCAAGTGTGAAAAGTGAACACAATATAGTAAAGCATACTTAGCAATTTAAAGGGAAAACCTTCTTCTGAAACAGACACACTATAAACATGGCATAATTTAAAGCGATTGTTAACTCACTGGTGGAAAAAAACCATTCTTCAAAAACACAATGCAGTTTTGGAAAAGCTAGACTACATTTACCCAATTTGATTATCCAAAAATACAATTTTTTAGCTTGTAAAACGAAGAAATAATGAACTCGGTTTCTCTGCAAATGCACATGTGTATTCTATAATATCTGCAGTGTCTTCATAAAACATGCAACGTAAGAATGAAAATCAATCCACCCTCAATGAAAATGGCCTAAATGAAAAAAATATATATAAATATACTTTAATATTTTTATATACCTAGTACAATATACAAATACTTTTGAATGTTGTTTATGATCAGAGCTTGTAGTACATAAAACTACTACAAAACTACATTGGAGGATGGTTATGAAAATGGACTGAAACAGAAAATTGATGGCAAGACAAATACCATACACAGTTAAGTGCTTCTTATAAAAAAGAAATAGCAAGCTAAAAAATGGCCAATTTCCATCAACCACACTAAACATGAAATATTTAATGACTGAAGAAAAAATGTCATTTACCAATTTGCAGAAACCATCCTTCCCCAAAACAGAACATAATGAGAACGCTTCCTTTGAGCCCCTAGCATTCAAGAGGATGACGGGGTGGCACACAAGAGATATAAACCTCAAGAAAACTGAGGGTAAGAAAAAACACCTACCTCTAAAACGAACTGGAACGACCAGAAAATCCTCCCACATTTCAGTGCTATCCACTTAAGAAAGCAACAGGAATGTACACCAGATCTCCAATGAATTCCACAAACAGGGCGGCCGCCAAGGGTCGAGCCTTGGCATCCCCGTGCCCGACCCGCAGGGCATCCGGACCCCGCGCTCGGCCCCGCCAGCCGTCCCTGGAGTCTCCCAGGTTGCCGCGGCGGTGGGGGCGGGGCACTACGCATGCGTGGGCCTTTGTCGGGGGGGGGGGGCGCAGGAGACAGACCCCCGCACCCCCGCTCCCATCCCGCCTGCGCCTCGCGGGGACGCCGCTTTGCGGGCTCACGGGATCCCCAACGAGTTCCGCTTGATGGCAGTAGAGCACCACGTATGCCAAGCGGCCCTTCCTCCTGGGCCTCTCCCTCCGCCCTTTGCCAAAGAAAAAAGGCCAAGCCCTGTCCACCCTGGCTCCAACATGGCGGCCCCCATGTTTCTCCTCCTCTGGCTCTCGTGGGCGGAGCTCGTGAGGTTACGGGGAGCGGGGAGCGCCTCGCTCCTCTCTAGCTCCCCTTGACCGGCCTGGCATGCCAAACCCAAGGGCGAGGCTCAGCGAGCCCCAGCCAGGGTCTCCGAGGCTCCCGGCAGTGGCCTCGAACCCATCCGGGGCTCCATCTTGGCCCGCGCGGGAGACACGCTCTTCTGGTGCCGGGCCCAGAACCCCAGCCACGCCCCGCCGGTCCCTGCCCCAGCCTCAGTCAGGACTCCCCGAGAGGCCAGCCTCACCCCGAGGCCTCCGAGCGCCCAGGAACAAAGGACAGCGGCGGCGGCGCGGCCCGCGGGCACCCGCCGAGGGGTCAACAGTGAGGTCCACCTCCCGCGCCCGGGGGACGGAGGGGTCCCGGGCACCGGGCCCTTCACCGCGGCCTCCTCCGACTCTGGACAGCTCCCGCGGGAGGGGCGCTCCAGGACCCGGGTCATTCCCAGGCCACGGGTACTCCAGGCCAACGCAAACACTGCAGCTCCTCCTTTCCCGTCAATCGGCCCAGAGGCCACGGTGCACACCTCACGGTCACATCCACGGCACCCTGACCACCAGGCTCTCCCGTGCCTGGGGCACGGGAGAAGCCAGAAGTACCGCAAACACGCACGCACGCGCGCGCGCGCGCACACACACTCACATCTCCTCTCTCACACACACCACAAAGATGCGCGGAAACACCCTTGGGGTCTCGCAAAACGCACGCTCGCACTCCTTCCCATGATCTCACGGGCGCGCGCGTACACACACACTCACACTCACACGCACACTCGGCGTCCCCCGGAAAGAAGAGAGATCCCGGCTGGATGTCACCCTTTCGGTCCTCGGGACGTGGACTACACGCTCCACTCACCTGTGCAGGTGAATGAAGGACGTCTGTCTCTACTGCCCTCTGATTGCCCAAGGGCAGAAGGGTGCACCTGTCATCCAGGCGGACCTCTCTCCCTGCTCTCAGTGCAGCTTCAAGCCTTAGGGACCATTTCGGCTCTCTGCCCTGCAAACCGCAGGGGCTGCCTCTCCCCAGGAGTCTGGCCTGAGAAGCTCACCACCTCATTCTTGCCAGGACAGCAGTGGATATTCCGTCCCACCCGGGGAAAGCAACACCCCGGCCCCCTCGCAACAAATGCCTCCCCCCTTCAACACACACCACCACCATCACCACCACCACCACCGGGCTCCAGGCCTCGAGGGTCCTTCCGGTCCTTTCCCACCTGTCACTCCTACCAATCCTTTCTGAAGGACACAAACCCTGCTCACGTGGGAGACTCACGCCCAAGGGCTAAGGGCTGGGCCGCGCCTACACATAAGGGGAGAAAGGACCGGCACCCGAGGGGCCCCGTTCTTTGATCTCGGAGCCCAGCGTTCGGGAAAGGGATGTCATCTCTGCAAGACATCCCCGCACGGGCCCAGAAGGACGTGCTCCGATGCCACGGGTCCAGGCCCTCAGCTTCGGGCCACCCCGGGCGCCCACTCGAAGGAACTAGGGCGGCCGGTGGGTGCGGGAAGGCGCCGAGCGGCCGCCGCTCCACTCGGGTGGGCCCGCGGGCCCGCGCTCCACTCCTCTGACGGGAGCCTCACCCGGATCCGCCTCCAGTCCAGAGGGTCTTCCCGGACACTCTCCCCTGCCCGGCCCCGCAAGCCGGCTGCTGGCAGACAGTTCGGCCCCCCCAACCCCGCGCTACCCCCGCGGCCGCCAACCCCGCCACTCCGCCGTCCAGTCCTGCCCTGCCACGCGAAACCCCAGTCTCCACTCTCCGAGGTCGGCCACCCACTCTAGGGATTCCCTCCTGGCCACAAAGTAAAGGCCTGAGCACCCTCAGAGCCGCAGGTGGGAGCCACGGAAGACCGCCAAGGCGGGATGCGCCGCCTCGCCAAGGAAGGGCCTGGCTCCCAAGTTGCGACGGCCGGGGTGGCGCCGAGGGAGGGTAACGCGGGGGCCCCCGATCTCAGGGGCCCTGGGCCTGGGTTGGCGGTCCGTTGCCCAACCAGTGTCTGTGCACGGGCCCCACCGTATCCCGACAGCGCCCACGCTGGGAATGGCGACAGTGGCGATGGATACCCCTGGCCGGGGGCCCGCTCAGCCCTCAAGGACCTCCTGCCGCCCCGTCACGCCCACCTGGCCCACCTAGAGTCAGGAGTAGGCCAGCCGAAGCCCGGCTCCCCGGCCTCGGGCCGGGGTGACCCACTCGCTCCCCTCCGGGTAGGCACCCCACACGGCAAGCAGGCCAGTCGACCCTTGACGAATGCCATGCTCTGCGGAGGTGGCAGTTGGCGCCGGGCTCTCGCCCAAGACTCCGGGGTGGATACCGAGGTGGTGCAGGGGGTGGGGGCTTTGGTGGTTAAAGGGGGTGGGGTTGGGGGGGTGGCATCGGCCAGCAAGGAGGTGAGCGAGTAGCGACGGAGGCCTCTAGCGCCACTACCAACGCCCCAGCCCACCCGAACCACCCCACCCCGCCAAACACGGAGCGCACACACCTTTCCGGACCCTGACTTGGTGTGAGCCAACTGGCTGCCTTGGGAAGTTGCTGGGGGAATAGGGGGTAGCGGGGGTCTGTGGGCATGGTGCGGCGGGGCGGGGGAGGGGGGGGATGGTGGGCGGGGGGGGGGTGGGTGGAGGTCCTGGGAGGGGAGAGAGGGGAGGGTCGGGGGGTGATGGGTGAGGGGGGAGGGCTGAAGCTGAGGGACCAGGGACAGGCGGTGGGGTGGGGGCGGGGAACGTGTGAGGACCCCCAGGAGCAGGCAAGGCTCACCGGGCCCCGGACCTTCTTTCACAGGTACTTGGGCTATGGGGAGAGCCTGGGTCTCCGCTACGGGTGGCCCTGGTGTTCAAGAGCCTGAGCCTCCTTTCGGGCACCGTCCCGGCGGGCACCTGACTGTGGGTGCACCGGGGCAAAGGGGGCTGGGCCCGCTGCCCGGCCCTTTCTGCAGACTCTGCATGCCGGTCCCTTGATGCCCGGCTGCGAAGCACGTGTGGCAGTGGGAGGCGGAGCCGGGGACCTGCGTCGTCGTCATTGCCCTGAAGACTCTGGAGCCATGTTGCAGAAGGTGGCCCAGAAAGCGAGCTGCGCCGATGCAGAGGCTACCCCTTGAGTCGGGGAGCGCTGGGGTAGGCCTTTCTGGCCAGACTAGGGGAAGCCCCGGGAGACGGCACTGCCGCTGCCCTGTGTGTGTCACCGCAACCGCTTGTTGGGCCCCAGCCTGGCTCTGGTGGTACTGGGGGTGGGGCGGACGAGGGGGCGGGGCGGAGGAGGCCGTTGCTGCCGTTGCTGCCGTTGCTGCCGCTGCTGCTTCCACTTGGGCTGGCCCCAGGACCGGCCTGTCCCTTCTGGACTGGGCTCCCGGCCGGACAGCACCACCCTCGCGACCCACGCCCCCGCCCCTCCTCCGGAGACCACCTCCAGACCCCATGACACCGGGTGACCAAGCAGCACACCTGATCCCCGAACGGTTTCACAGGGACATCGGGGTCCCGCCTCCACGCCCACCGCCAATGGCGGCGGCCTCCCAGTGCCCCTGCCCGTGGCCCGGCCGCTCTTGGCGGGGCTTGCAGGGCCCTGGGTCCGGACAAGCCCATGCTGCCCTTGCTCCTAGGGGAAGGGCCAGGCCGCCACAGGCCCAGTGCCCCCGGCCCGCAGCCCTCCCCCCCGCCCCCGCACGGGATTTCCTTGCCCTGCGGGGTAGGCTTCTCCCGCTCCACTCCGCCCAAACATGGCGGCCGCCTTGGCATCCCCGTGCCCGACCCGCAGGGCATCCGGACCCCGCGCTCGGCCCCGCCAGCCGTCCCTGGAGTCTCCCAGGTTGCCGCGGCGGTGGGGGCGGGGCACTACGCATGCGTGGGCCTTTGTCGGGGGGGGGGGGGGCGCAGGAGACAGACCCCCGCACCCCCGCTCCCATCCCGCCTGCGCCTCGCCTCACGGGGACGCCGCTTTGCGGGCTCACGGGATCCCCAACGAGTTCCGCTTGATGGCAGTAGAGCACCACGTATGCCAAGCGGCCCTTCCTCCTGGGCCTCTCCCTCCGCCCTTTGCCAAAGAAAAAAGGCCAAGCCCTGTCCACCCTGGCTCCAACATGGCGGCCCCCATGTTTCTCCTCCTCTGGCTCTCGTGGGCGGAGCTCGTGAGGTTACGGGGAGCGGGGAGCGCCTCGCTCCTCTCTAGCTCCCCTTGACCGGCCTGGCATGCCAAACCCAAGGGCGAGGCTCAGCGAGCCCCAGCCAGGGTCTCCGAGGCTCCCGGCAGTGGCCTCGAACCCATCCGGGGCTCCATCTTGGCCCGCGCGGGAGACACGCTCTTCTGGTGCCGGGCCCAGAACCCCAGCCACGCCCCGCCGGTCCCTGCCCCAGCCTCAGTCAGGACTCCCCGAGAGGCCAGCCTCACCCCGAGGCCTCCGAGCGCCCAGGAACAAAGGACAGCGGCGGCGGCGCGGCCCGCGGGCACCCGCCGAGGGGTCAACAGTGAGGTCCACCTCCCGCGCCCGGGGGACGGAGGGGTCCCGGGCACCGGGCCCTTCACCGCGGCCTCCTCCGACTCTGGACAGCTCCCGCGGGAGGGGCGCTCCAGGACCCGGGTCATTCCCAGGCCACGGGTACTCCAGGCCAACGCAAACACTGCAGCTCCTCCTTTCCCGTCAATCGGCCCAGAGGCCACGGTGCACACCTCACGGTCACATCCACGGCACCCTGACCACCAGGCTCTCCCGTGCCTGGGGCACGGGAGAAGCCAGAAGTACCGCAAACACGCACGCACGCGCGCGCGCGCACACACACTCACATCTCCTCTCTCACACACACCACAAAGATGCGCGGAAACACCCTTGGGGTCTCGCAAAACGCACGCTCGCACTCCTTCCCATGATCTCACGGGCGCGCGCGTACACACACACTCACACTCACACGCACACTCGGCGTCCCCCGGAAAGAAGAGAGATCCCGGCTGGATGTCACCCTTTCGGTCCTCGGGACGTGGACTACACGCTCCACTCACCTGTGCAGGTGAATGAAGGACGTCTGTCTCTACTGCCCTCTGATTGCCCAAGGGCAGAAGGGTGCACCTGTCATCCAGGCGGACCTCTCTCCCTGCTCTCAGTGCAGCTTCAAGCCTTAGGGACCATTTCGGCTCTCTGCCCTGCAAACCGCAGGGGCTGCCTCTCCCCAGGAGTCTGGCCTGAGAAGCTCACCACCTCATTCTTGCCAGGACAGCAGTGGATATTCCGTCCCACCCGGGGAAAGCAACACCCCGGCCCCCTCGCAACAAATGCCTCCCCCCTTCAACACACACCACCACCATCACCACCACCACCACCGGGCTCCAGGCCTCGAGGGTCCTTCCGGTCCTTTCCCACCTGTCACTCCTACCAATCCTTTCTGAAGGACACAAACCCTGCTCACGTGGGAGACTCACGCCCAAGGGCTAAGGGCTGGGGGCCGCGCCTACACATAAGGGGAGAAAGGACCGGCACCCGAGGGGCCCCGTTCTTTGATCTCGGAGCCCAGCGTTCGGGAAAGGGATGTCATCTCTGCAAGACATCCCCGCACGGGCCCAGAAGGACGTGCTCCGATGCCACGGGTCCAGGCCCTCAGCATCGGGCCACCCCGGGCGCCCACTCGAAGGAACTAGGGCGGCCGGTGGGTGCGGGAAGGCGCCGAGCGGCCGCCGCTCCACTCGGGTGGGCCCGCGGGCCCGCGCTCCACTCCTCTGACGGGAGCCTCACCCGGATCCGCCTCCAGTCCAGAGGGTCTTCCCGGACACTCTCCCCTGCCCGGCCCCGCAAGCCGGCTGCTGGCAGACAGTTCGGCCCCCCCAACCCCGCGCTACCCCCGCGGCCGCCAACCCCGCCACTCCGCCGTCCAGTCCTGCCCTGCCACGCGAAACCCCAGTCTCCACTCTCCGAGGTCGGCCACCCACTCTAGGGATTCCCTCCTGGCCTCAAAGTCAAGCCGTGAACACCATTCTAAGCATAGTAACTGAGCACCCTGGAGCTCCATAAGGTAAACCAGATCAATGTTCCTGGCTGCGGCCACAAACTTATGAGAGGCTACATATTTTCGAAGCGTCTTCTGCAGAAATCACCTTGCAGGTTAAGTTGATGGCACCCACCCTCTTTTTGGTTTTGGTAGTGAATCATCTTTTCAGGGCTTTGGAAGGCTCCCTGATAGTAATCTTGAAGTCTTTAGGGAGAGTTTTGTCAGGAATTATCTAGTATATATCATAGTCATATTGGGATTTATTAGTGGTTAGGGTCATTTTCATTTCCTTATTTTACTCAAGGTCTGAATTTAGTATATTTTCCTCTTTTTCACTTTTAAAAGCCTACTTTTTAGCCAATAGTAAATGTGCATGTCCCCTTTAAATGTTGTATGTGGTAGCCTTGGCGACTTAGTCAGTGAAGTTTCTCCTTTCAGCTCAGGTCATGATCCAAGGGTCCTGGGATCCAGTGTGCATCAGACTTCCTTCTCAGCAGCTCGTCTGTTTTTCTGACATTCCCCCTGCTTGCATGTGCTCTCTCTCCCTCTGCCAAATAAATAAAATCTTAAAAGAAAATATGTGTGTGTTTATATACGTTTGTAAAAATTTTATCAATTAGTTTTAATACTATTTAACTGTTTAAAATCATAGAGCCAATAGTACCATTTGAAAACTTTGAAGTAGCGCATTTATCAGTGATTACTTTTAAATATATATATATATACATATATATCTTAAAGATTTTATTTATTTACTTAGAGAGAGAGTGAGAGAGCATGAGAGGCGAGAAGTTCTGAGGGAGAAGGTGACTCCCCGTGTAGCTGGGATCCTGATGAAGCAGAACTAGATCCCAGATTCTGGTATCATAACCTGAGCTGAAGGCTGTTGCTTAACCAACTGAGCCACCCACAGTACCCCTAGGACTTTATTTATTTGACAGAGAGAGAGCCCAAGCAGGGGGAGAGGCAAAGGGAGACGAAGATCCCCATGGAGCATGGAACCTAGAGGCTGATGCAGAGCTGGATCCCAGGACGCTGGGATCATGACCCCAACCAAAGTAGATACTTCACCGACTGAGCATCCAGCCTCCCATGTTACCTTCTATTTAGCAGCGAATATATCTCTTTCACTAGTCCACAAAATACAAGCACAATAGAAGTGTATTAAGGTTTGGGGATTTTTTTTAATCCCCTTTAATGTCTAGGTCATAGGTTCCGGTTAAAATCCCTCTTGTTATGTATTAATAAGGGGATCTGCATTTTTTCAGTATGAACCAATATATTCAACTCCTACAGTCAAATCAAATTCTGTTGACCACATTACTTTTCCTTCATAATCTATTTGGTCCCCTTTTCTGTCATTCTAGTCTATTCTAAATTCCTCCTGTTTAAGAATTTACCTGGGACCTCTAGCATGTGGTCTACATTGTCTTTCTTCATCATATCCTGTTGTTAATTTTGGTGAAAATGACATACTGAGAACATCTTGCTCAGAACTGGTAGGGACCATGAGTTCATTTCCAACAGGAACTTGTTGCTAATTTAATAAATAAGTTCATAGCACTTGTCCCTACTTTATATTAACTTTCAAAATTTTTAGTCCTCAAAGTGTATAAAAAGAGATTTAGTTTTCAGTCCACCTCCAATGAAGTGTTAAAAATGTAGTGACATTTTAACTGTGCAAGAATGAATATTATAATCTTCCAAACCAAAAGCCAACTGACAGATTGGGAGAAGCTATTTGTAAATGATACATCAGATAAAGGGCTAGTATCCAAAAATCTATAAAGAACCTATCAAATTCAACATCCAAAGAACAAATAATCCAATCAAGAAAGGTATAGAAGACATGAACAGATATTTCTCCAAAGAAGACATCCAAATGGCCAACAGACACATGCAAAAAAGCTCAACATCACTTGGTCTCATGGAAACACAAATCAAAACCACAATGAGATACCACCTCACACCATTCAGAATGGCTAAAATTAACAGATCAGGAAATGACAGATGCTGGCAAGGATGCGGAGAAAGGGGAACCCTCCTACACTGTTGGTGGAAATGCAAGCTGGTGCAACCACTCTGGTATGGAGGTACCTCAAAAAGTTGAAAATAGAGCTACCCTATAGCCCAGCAGTCACACTACTAGTTATTTACCCCAAAGATACAAATGTAGTGAGTGATCCAAAGGGGCACTTGCACACCGATGTTTATAGGAGCAATGTCCAAGAACAGCCAAACTATGGAAAGAGCCTAGATGTCCATCGACAGATGGAGGGATATACAATGCAATATTACACAGCCATAAAAAAAAAAAAATCTTGCCATCTGCATGACATAGATGGAACTAGAGGGTACTATGCTAAGCGAAATAATCAGAAAAATGTCATTATCATATGATCTCACTGATACGTGGAATTTAAGAAACAAGGCAGAGGATCTTAGGGGAAGAGAGAAACAACATGAAGTCCGACAGGGAGGCAAACCAGAAGAGACTTTTAATTACAGGAAACAAACTAAGGGTTGCTGGGTGGGAGGGGGGTAGAGGGATGGGGTAACTGGGCTATGGACATTGGGGAAGGTATATGTAATAATGAGCACTGGTATTTTATAAGACTGATGAATCACAGCCCTGTACGCCTAAAACAAATAAATACAAGTAATACATTTTATATTTTAGTTGAAATTAAATAAAATTTTAAAAATAGAATATTATATAAGCCCAAACATTTGAAAGACATTAATATATAACTTTTTAAAAATTTTTTGTTTATTTATTTGACAGAGATCACAAGTAGGCAGAGAGGCGGGGGATGGGGGGACAGGCTCCCTGCTGAACAGAAAGCCCATTGCGGGGCTGGATCCCAGGACCCTGAGATCTGACCTAAGCCGAAGAGAGATGCTTAATCCACTGAGCCATCCAGGTGCCCTAATTTATAACTGCCCCCCCACAACCTTACCCAACCAGTGCTAAGAAATCTGATCCTCAGAGGGGTATGCTTCAAAAGTTTTAACCTTTTGAAGGGTTAATTATATTATGGAGAATATACCATTCCCTGATATTGAGAAAGTTAACAACTATCTTGGTTACCAAAGGTTTACTGATTTGTAAAAGCCAATTCCATGAATAAATGGCTAGTTAAAAATAAAGTAGAAAGGACTTTAACATACCAATAATCAAAGATTACATGCTTAGGCATAAACTAAAAGTTACATGAAAATCTACTCAAGGGTAACCTTAAAATTCCTGAATGATGGAATTTCTTACTCTTCTTTTTAAGAAGAGTAAAGTTGTACCATATTTTTGAATAAGGAGACTTTACCTGATGAACATTTCAATTTTTCATCAATTTTTCATCAGTAAACTCATCAATCTATTCTTCTTTTAAAAGAGATTATTTATTTATTTGACTGAGAGAGAGAGAGAAAACTAGCAGGGGAAGAGGCAGAGGGAGAGGGAGAAGCAGGCTCCCTGCTTGAGCCTGATGCTGGGTTCATCCCAGGACCCTGGGATCAGGACCTTAGCCAAAGGCTTAATGGACTGAGTTACCCAGGCACCAGTCATCAATCTATTCTAATGCTAAGAAAAATACAAAAGACTTTTTAATGTTTCGTTGTTTGTTTTCATTGTTTATAAGGGAAAATACAACAGGCAAGAATATTTTGGAGAGTTATGACAATTGACAGTCATGTCAATTTTGAGAACTGGTCTTGCCACATGTGAGACTATATAGTAGAACACAAAATCCACGAAGAGACCTGAAGTCACACAAAAATTTAGAATAGAAGGCAGGGGGCGCCTGGGTGGCTCAGTGAGTTAAGCCACTGCCTTCATGCTCAGGTCATGATCCCAGTGTCCTGGGATGGAGTTCCACATTGGGCTCCTTACTCATCCGGGAGCCTGCTTCTCTCTCTGCCTCTCCCTACCACTTCACCTGCTTGTGCACTCTCTCTCTCTCTCTCTGACAAAAAAATAAATAAAATCTTAAAAAAAAAAAAAAGATATTTAGAATAGAAGGCAGCCTCCCAAATCAGTAAGAGTGGTGTGCCTTGGGATAAAAGGGTAGCCATCTACAACAGGCTGTTGGTTTCACAAGGCTCACGATAAACCAGGATAAACTCTACATGGAACTCCAGAAGTCCTAGAGGAAATAATGTGCACCTTCCCTTATAACCCTGGAGCAGGAAAAGACTTTGGTACCTTTGACTTAGAAGTCCATTGAAAGGGGCACCTTGGTGGCTCAGTGGGTTAAACCTCTGCCTTCAGCTCAGATCATGATCTCAGGGTCCTGGGACCGAGCTCCACATGGGCTCTCTGCTCAGTGGGGAGACTGCTTCCCCCTCTCTCTCTGCTTGCCTCTCTGCCTACTTGTGATCTCTCTGTTAAATAAATAAATAAATAAATAATTTTTTTTAAAAAGTTCATTGAAAAAAATGGGTAAATGTGAATACACAATGTTAAAGAAAAACCACAATCAAAATTAGAAAAGCAAGGGCGCCTGAGTGGCTCAGTCGTTAAGCATCTGCCTTTGGTTCCGGTCATGATTCCAGACTCCTGGGATGGAGCCCCACATGGGGATCCCTGCTTAGTGGGAAGCCTTCTTCTCCCTCTCCTACTCCCCCTGCTTGTGTTCTCTCTCTCTCTCTCTCTCTTGCTGTCTCTCTGTCAAATAAATAAAATCTTAAAAAATTAGAAAAGCTGTGCGAGTAGTCTTTTTTTTTTTTTTTAAATATTTATTTGTTTATTTGACAGCTAGAGAGAGAGCACAAGTAAGCAGAGTGGCAGGGAGAGGGGCAGAGAGAGAAGCAGGCTCTCTGCTGAGAGCCTGACGCGGGGCTCCATCCCAGGACCCCAGAATCATGACCCGAGCTGAAGGCAGCCTCTTAACCAACTGAGCCACGCGGGCGCCCCAGTAGTCTTCTTAATATACAGCATGAACTTCTATCATTTAAGAGGTAGATTAACAACTAGCAAACAGGAAATGACATTAACAGTTCTCAAAAACAAACAAGACTCTTAAATTTACAAAATAATTCTTCAGGCACTCCTATAAGGGCAACAGAAACAGAAACTACACTTCTGTATAATTTCTTCCATATTATTAGTTCCCAACTAAGACCTGCCCATCTGAGGGGACTAGTATTTAATTACCTGCCATTTCCAGATCTCCCCTGGGTCTGCATTGTTTCAAAGGGCCCAAAGTCCCCTTTACCCATGAAATGGTCAGAGTGCCCCTTGTAGACAAAATGCTGCCCTTTGTATGAAAATCCCTGATTTATCTCAATTGCCTTCCCTTGTCATCCCAATTTCTCTGCAGAAGTAATTCGAATTTTTCAATTTTGGAAATAAGGCCAATCCTCAGCCGCACTATCAGCAACAAGCAAACAGTGTGTGCCCACCAACCCCTGCCCCAGCCTTATCGGTGGGGTCTAAAAGTAACTACGTGAATTGTTTTCCTTTTGGCCTTTTAAAATCCACCTGTGACTTGTTTACCTCACTCATAGTTTCTATTACCATTACCTTTTATTATCTTTACTAACCTGACACTATTTCTTTCATTAATAGACGGCATCTTCCTTTCGGATAACCCCCATTTCACAAAACTGTAACTCGATTAAAACAGTAAACTACCAGCGTTTCCATCACTTGGGGAGAGTCCCTGCAGATTTGGGGGCGTTTTTCTTCCACGTGGCTAAATGCACACGTGGAAATGGAGCTATAGTTTTGTTTGTTGTTTTAGGTCAAAAATTCATTCAAGGAAATACTACTTCTCTCGGGGTACATTCGGAGGAGCCCTCCATCCAAACCAACCAAGCGGAACCTCCTGCGGCCACGCAGATGGGGAGGAAGGGCAGGGGAGAGAGGGGAAGGAGGAACCCTGGAATCCGCGGGCCCACCCGCAGCCACAGGGAGACGCTCCCGGGCCCACCCGCCGGCCGCGGAGGCCCCAGCGGCGCTGCGACGACGCTCGCCCTCCTCCCTGCGCCCGGGCACAGAACTGAGGCGGCGGTACCATCCCGGCGCTCACGCACGACCAGCCTCGCCCCAAAGCCGCACCCCGGCCCGCCTCGGCCACCCGCCCCTGCCCTTTCAAGCCGCCTGGGCTGCCTGCCACCGCCGGCCCAGGTCGCACAACGGGCACGGGCTGCCTACACGCTGGGGGACAAGGAAGGTCCTCGGGCCCGGAAGGGCCACCCAAACCCGGCCCCCAGCCCCCAGCCCCGGGTCCCCTCCCGGCCGAGAAAGGAAAGAAGACAAAGGCCAAGGGGCCCACCTGGCGGAGGCAGCACGCCGTCAGCAAAGACCCAGTTGTACCCCGTACGGCAGTCTTGGGGTACCTCGGGGCCACCGTCGCATCTCTAGTCCCGAATAGGAAGCCACTACTTGCACTCAAACTTGAGCGTCGCTTCATTGTTCCTGGGAGCAGGTGAGAGTTGAGATACTCGGGCAGCGCCGGGAGCCAGAGAAATCCAGCGTCCACCCTGCCAGCCCCGCCCAGCGGCGAGGTGGGGCGTCTTCCGCAGGTGCCGCGCACTAGAGGGGGCGGGCAGAGGCGCGCGTGAGAAAGTCGGAGGGGAGACCCGCCTAATGCCATTTGCAAAGGAGATCCGATTTTGACCCCTTGCAGGGTCCCTGCCAGCTAGAAAGTAAGTAAATGAGGAATGTGCTAGTACAAAGAACGAGGAATTTACCGTTCAGCAGTCGCAAAACTGCTTAGAGGGAAAAGAAATTTAAATAAATACACTTCCAGACGATGTTACAAGTTTGCATCATTCATCTCCTTAGGTGAGAGTCGGGATCCGAAAAGCTGGCACTCCTTCCGCCTCGTCATCTCCCTCCCGCCCTTTGCCAAGGACCTGCTAGGGAGCCAGCACTTCTTACGTGGGTAGGGGCTGCTGCAGGTGGTGTCCACACGGCCTAGGTGGATGGGGATGTGCTGGGTCTGAAGGAATCACAGCGACTGGCAGGTTTCTTCTGCCTGACCGGTGCCTTGGTTCATTCCTTCGTAAGTATTGAAGGGGAAACAGGTGACTCTTGCAAAAGAATGCTCCCTTAATGGGGACGCGTGTTGATGACTAGCAGAAAAGGAACCTAACAGGTGATGCTGCCCCTCAGAGATGAGGGCTGTTACTTTGGTGTGTGAATCCTCCAGCAGGCAGTTCCCTAAGGACAGAGGGAGGCCAGGATGCGAGAGAGGAGATGCATATAAAAAATCTTTTAAAACAGTCATGTAAGGAGCTCCCTATGCCCATGGGTAAGCTCAGCTATTGGGGTAATAAACAACGGACTGTGAAAACATGTGTTGGCTCTTTTTTTCATTGACAAATGCAATCCTTGCTCCATTACTTTTTTTTTTTTTTTTAAGATAACATCTTCATGACTACACTTTTGTTTCAAGGGAGATCTGAAGTCACCCATGCTCACACCTGCATTGCCCCCTCAAGACCACCTGCTGTCTGGCTGCTCCCAGCCTGGCTCAAGCTCACTCACAGCCCATTTTTCTCACCCATTCCCTAGTTGTTTGAGCGGGGTGGGGGGGGGGAGGAATACAAAGAGGACCCTGAGGGGTTTCGTCCTGGTCTGGCAGCTGCCTTTTTGCATTTCAGGTCAACACAGGAAATCTCACAGAACCCTGCTGCTTTCCACTCCCAGGGGGTGGAGAGAGGGGTTAATGCTCTGCCACAACTTTCCCACCAGGTAGGGTGAAAGAGCTTCCCCCTCCTCCCTCTCCCCGTCACCCCACCCCCCTACCCCCCAACATGCCCACCCGGCCTCCCCAGGCGAATCCCTAGGCTCTGGATCTCACCTGCCCCTCTGGATTCCTCCCTGGGTTTCCTGTCCTTCACTTTAGGGAGTAGGAGTCATTTCCTCAGGCAGACATGCAAATCAAAGCCTTTCCTTCTGTCTCCATTTCCTGGACAGACACAAATTCAGTAACTACTTACCACTCATTGTACCAGGAGACGGAGATCTAGATGGCTTTGCCTTCCTGAACCCGGGTTGTGCAGGACGGGTTCATACCCACAGGGCTCTCATGCTGCAAATCCATTGCAAATGGTCCTCGCAAATGACCAAAAAGCACAGGAAAAAGATTCTCAACATCATTAGAGAAATCAAAATCACAAGAGAGACCACTTCATACCCAGCAGGACAGATATAATGAAAAAAATGGAAAATACCATGTGTGATAAGGATGTGGAGAAACTGGAACCCTCATACACTGCTGGTAAGAATTTAAAATTGTATAGAGACTGGAAAGCGCTTCCAACAAAAGTTACACTTAGAGTGAACACATGATCAGCAATTCCACTCCTGGGTATATTTAACAGAGAACTAAAAACAAATATTCAAACAAAAACTTGTACATGACTGTTTATGGCAGCATTTTTCATAAAACCAAAAGGGGGAAACAGCCCAAATGTCCATCAACTGATGAATGTTTAAACAAAATGTGCTATACCCATACCATGGATTTTTTTAAAGATTTTTTTATTAACTTATTTTGGGAGGTAGAGAGAGGAGCAGAGGGAAAGGGAGAAGCAGGGTCCCTGATGAGGGGCTCGTTCCCAGGACCCTGAGATCATGACCTGAGCCGAAGGCAGATGCTCAACCTACTGAGCCACCCAGGCACCCCCATACCATAGATTTTTATTTAGCCATAACATGAAATGAAGTACTGATACTAGATAAAACAGGGATGAACCTTGAAAACATTATGATGAAGGACCCCAGGTCAGAACTATAGTATAGCCTATAAGTTTTAACATTCTTTTTATAACCAGCTTATGCTAACTAAGAAACTGTGGCCAGCTGACCATAGATAAGGGAGGCAGCAAGCAGCATAACAGGATAACGAATAGCAAAAATCTGTGTTTAACCCAGCTGTGTCTGGCTTCTGTATAATCATGCTTCTAATAATTTGCTAAGAAATGAAAAATTGCTTAAACCCTCGTTCGCTGTGTAATCAAATAAAGTTATACCCTTCCCCTGTTAAGAATTTCCCCTACTACTAAGTAAAATTGATAAGGGTTGCCTCCCGTACCAAGGCCGGAGACGTACGGTTCAGCACGTACGCTAGCTGGAGACGTGCGGTTCAGCACATATACAGATAAAGGTTAGAAACGTGCAATTCAACACGTACCCTCTACTGTACACTACCTGAACGGTGACTGGCCAGAATGTATGGTTGGTTTTAAAGGATTGGCTACCTGTGTGTAGGCCTTACTGTAATGCTTTGAAATTACTGGCTAGAAAAGTGAGGGCTCTGATGTAATGGACTGTAAAATTCTATATTAAGGGACTCCCGAAACAGATCGGGGCTCTCAGACACTGACCCATCCCTCGCGGATTTCATGGTCAAATGTCCCTGGGAGTCCGAGCATGCCCGAATAAAATCCTCTTGCTTATTGCATCCAGTGGTCTGTGAGTGCGTCCTTGGGTGCGGGTCCTCTAGGGTCTTTCAATGATACATGAAAAAAAACACCAAAGAACCCACATTATAAGATCTCATTCATTAGAACAGGCAAATCTATAGAGATAGAAAGTCATCACTGCCAAGGGCTAACGGGAAGGAGATGTTGGGAGAAAAACTTTTCCTCTACCATTTTAGTTCAGTGACTGCGGCCTGCAAATTAATTACCAGTAAATTAACAAAAGAAGAGTTTACTATGCTGGAGCTTTTAAATGAAGAGGTTCCCTAAAGAGCTTGAGATAGGGGTTTATATACCAACTTCACAAGAGTGCACTTCAAAGGATAGAACGTTCTTATGAGGTTTGCTTATGCAATCTTTCAAAATATTCTAAGTCTCAAGATCAGGCCTCCCTGCTTAGAGACTCCATCCGCTGAATGGGGGTGGGTACGTTGTGGCAGCCCTCTCTTATAAAACTCTGCTGGAGCACCTGGATACCTCAGTTGGTTGAGTACCTGCCTTTGGCTCAGATCATGATCTCGGGGTCCTAGTGATGAAGTTCTAGAACCTAGGTGAGGTTTGGTGGGCTGAGGTCCGGAGCCGATGACCAAGAAAGAATTCTTGAGACATCTTTGGTGCAAAATGGTGGTTTATTAAAGCACGGGGACAGGACCCGTGGGCAGGAAGAGCTGCTGCTGCCCCGGGTTGTGAGGGGTGGTTGGTTATATACACAGGAGTTGGGTAGGTGAGGACAAAGGGGTGTTCAGAAGGGCTATTGGGGCAAAGAATACTATCAGGATATTGAAGGCTTAGTTGCTATCAAGTAAAGACAATTGAGAGTCTCCTGGTGGAATGTTACATTCCTGCTAGGATTGAGCCCCACATCAGGCTCTCTGCTCAGCAGGAAGTCTGCTTCTCCCTCTCCCTCTGTGCTCTCTCCCTCTCTCTCTCAAATATATGAATATAAAACTAAAAAACCAAAAACACTGTTTTAGCCAGATATAAGGAATTCAGACAAAGCTTCTGTCACACTTGTTATCTCAGGTGTTTTTACTTTGAAGCTATCTTCACAATAATAATACACAATTCAGGTGGGTTATCAGTCCCATCAAGAGAATGGGGAATGACTAATAATAAGTATGGACTTTCTTTTTGGGGTGATGAAAATGTCCTAAAATTTATTATGATGATTGCTGCACAATTTTCTTTGTATTCTAAAAATACAGTGACTGGTGTACTTTAATGTGTTGAGTTACATGTTACTCGAATGGCGTTATCAATAAAAAAAAATGTAAACCAGCACATCAATTCAATAAAATTTAGGTAAAACATTTTTAGAAAATTGTACAGTATGAGTGAATCAAGGTAAGAATACCGCAATCCACTGATCGTTGTTTACATCACCAAAAACGTGAGCAACAGATGTCAGGTACGTTCTGATATAATATAATCAGAGTACAAAGTGTCGACAATAAAATGTTCTGGCTAAAGTAATTGAGCCTAAGTGTAACCAAGTTCATAGATGTCACTTCAGGAAATTCTGTTTCTCATGGCACATGGCCAGCACGAGGATACATACAGAGAAATCTAGAATGTCAGTAATTCTACAGGACAAATAATTCAGTCTTTTCATCAAAGTTGTGGCAAGAAAAAAAATGGGGTGAGCATGATTATCAATGAAAAGAAGATTATGTCATATTTCAGCCAATGCTATCTATGATCCTCATCCTCGTTTGCATCCCAGTAAGAATAAATCAAATTTAAAAGACACATTCAAGGGGCGCCTGGGTGGCTCAGTGGGTTAAAGCCTCTGCCTTAGGATCCAGTCATGATCCCAGGGTCCTGGGACAGAGCCCCGCATTGCATTGCATTGCATTGCTCATCAGGCTCTCTGCTCAGCAGGGAGCCTGCTTCCTCCTCTCTCTCTGCCTGCTTCTCTGTCTACTTGTGATCTCTGTCAAATAAATAAATAAAATCCTAAAAAAAAAAAAAAGACACATTCAAGTCCAATAGGTTCATTACTCATAGATGTTTTCATGTGGTATCAGGGAATAATTGTAATTTTTGTTAGATGTAATGATCATATTTTGATTATTTTTTAAAGCCCTATTTGTTAGAGTTTATGGTACAGTAGAGTACATGGAGGAAATAACTTCCTTGAATTTATGCATTAGGATATATGATATCTCAATATGCTTTGAAATATGCAAGCAAAAAATTAAATAAATGAAACATAATTGGCAAAATATTGGTCCTTGTTGAAGCTCGTTGGTACATAGAATATTTGTTATATTTTTATATCTGCTTTGTTTAAATGATCTATTTTTTAAAAGATTTTTTTTATTTATTTGAGAGAGGACACTTGCAAGGGCAGGGGAGGGGGCAAGGAGAGAGGGAGAAGCAGGCTTCCCGCCAAGCAGGGAGCCCCACATCAGGCTCTCGGGATCATGACCCAAGCTGAAGGCAGATAGTTAAACGACTGAGCCACCCAGATGCCCCAAATGTTCCATGTTAAAGAACTAAAAAGCTATACAAAAACAATTATGCCAACCAAGACTGATAAAATAGTCATATTTTGAGTATGTTATTGAGGTATATGGATAAAATACCAAACTGAAAGGGTTGATCATGGATATTTATATTTACAGAACTGTGATTGGTTGCGTTTCCATTTAGGACTGAAGACAGGTGATTTTTAAAAACATGTTTTCAGGGTGCCTGGGTGGCTCAGTTGGTTGAGCGACTGCCTTCAGCTCAGGTCATGATCCTGGAGTCCTGGGATCGAGTGCCGCATTGGGTTCCCTGCTTGGTGGGTTCTCCCTCTGACCCTCCCTCTTCTCATGCTCTCTCTTTCTCAAATAAATAAATAAATAAAATCTTTTTTTTTAATGTGTTTTTAGATGTTAAATAAAAGCCACACCACACATGGGGCTTGAACTCAAAACTCCAAGATCAAGAGTCGAATGGCCCACTAACTGAGCCAACCAGGTGCCCCCAAGTGAGTTTAAGCACAGTAGCTCCCCCTTATCAACAGTTTCTTTTTGTCCAGTTGGTTACCCATAGACAGTGGTAGTTCAGAAGCAGATGCCCCATGTGACATAGTGTCAGAAGGTCAATAGCAACCTAACGCTACATTGCCATGCCTATTGTCATTGCTGTCACTTCATTCTGACACATAAGTATTTTATCATCCTCACTGGAAGAGGAAGAATGAGTACAGTACAATAAGATATTTTGAGAGAGAGAGAGACCACATTCACAACTTTTATAACAGTATATTGTTATAATGTTTCCATTTAATTATTAGTTATGGTTAAGCTCTTACTGTAACTAATTTATAAAGTAAACTTTCTCATAGATATGCCAGGAAAAAACATGCATGTATAGGATTTGGTACTATCCATGGTTTCAGTCATCCAGTGGGGGTCTCAGATCCTGTCTCCCACAGATAAGGGGAGCTACTGTATTGTAGGCATATTTGAGAGCTTAATTGTGGGGCATGGTATCTAATGGGCCCTTTTATTAAAATGCAAACATGTGGAAGGAAATTCTGAAAGACATACATTACATGGTTAACAGGTTCACCACTAGGAATGGCATTAAAATGAGGGCAGAAGGCCAAGGTGATTCATTTTTGCTGAGCACATACTATGTGCCAGACGCCATTCTTTTTTTTTTTTTTTTAAGATTTTATTTGTTCATTTGACAGACAGAGATCACATGTAGGCAGAGAGGCAGGCAGAGAGAGAAAGGGAAGCAGGCTCCCTGCTGAGCAGAGAGCCTGATCCCCGGGCTTATTCTAAAACCCTGATATCATGACCTGAGCCAAAGGCGGAGGCTTTAACCCACTGAGCCACCCAGGCACCCCCAGACACCATTCTTAATGCTAGAAACACACTGTGAAAGCGGGGGGGGGGGTCCCTGGTCGCATGGGGCTCACATTCTAGTGGGAGAAAAGGAAAAAATAAGATCACTGAGACTCATGTCTATATCATGATGGATAGTGATCCAGCCTATGCACCAAGCCGAGGCAGGGGGTGTTAGGTCTTGGGGAGGCCGTGGATTGACAATAGCAAGGCCTCGGGTTTCCTGTGAGTTTTCTTCAGCATATGAAAGATATGTCTCCAAAGGCAAAGGAAACAAAAGCTAAAATGAACTTTTGGGACCTCATCAAGATCAAAAGCTTCTGCACAGCAAAGGAAACAGTCAACAAAACAGAGAGGCAACACAGGGAATGGGAGAAGATATTCACAAATGACACTACAGACAAAGGGCTGATATCCAAGATCTATAAAGAACTCCTCAAACTCAACACACACAAAACAGATAATCATGTCAAAAAATGGGCAGAAGACATGAACAGACACTTCTCCAAAGAAGACATACAAATGGCTAACAGACACATAAAAAAATGTTCATCATCACTAGCCATCAGGGAGATTCAAATCAAAACCACATTGAAGGGGCACCAGTGTGGCTCAATCAGTTAAGCATCCAACTCTTGGTATCAGCTCAGGTCATGATCTCAGGGTTGTGGGATTGAACCCCTTGTGGGACAGCACACTGGGCACATGAGATTCTCTGACTCTCTTTGATTCTCCCTCTGCACCCCCACCAGCCCCTCTCTCTCTCTCAAATAAATAAAGAAATACATACATAAAAATCAATCTTTAGGAGCACCTGGGTAACTCAGTGGGTTAAGCCTCTGCTCAGCAGGGAGCCTACTTCGCCCTCTCTCTCTGCCTCTCTGCCTACTTGTGGTCTCTGTCTGTCAAATAAATAAATAAAATCTTTTTAAAAGGAGGGGGGGCACCTGGGTGGCTCAGCGGGTTGAAGCCTCTGCCTTCGGTTCAAGTCATGATCTTAGGGTCCTGGGATCGAGCCCCAAGTCGGGCTGTCTGCTCAGCAGGGAGCCTGCCTCCCTTCCTCTCTCTTTGCCTGCCTCTCTGCCTACTTGTGATCTCTGTCTGTCAAATGAATAAATACAATCTTTAAACACACACACATTGAAATTCCACCTTACACCAGTTACTATGGCCAAAATCAACAAGACAGTAAACAACAAATGTTGGAGAGGATGTGGAGAAAGGGGAACCCTCTTACACTGTTGGTGGGAATGCAAGTTGGTGCAGCCTCTTTGGAGAACAGTGTGGAGATCCCTTAAGAACTTAAAAATAGAGCTACCCTATGATCCTGAAATTGCACTACTGGGTATTTATCCCAAAGATACAGATGTAGTGAAAAGAAGGGCCATCTGTACCCCAATGTTCATAGCAGCAATGGCCACAGTCGCCAAACTGTGGAAAGAGCCAAGATGCCCTTCAATGGACGAATGGATAAGGAAGATGTGGTCCATATACACTATGGAGTATTATGCCTCCATCAGAAAGGATGAATACCCAACTTTTGTATCAACATGGACTAGACTGGAAGAGATTATGCTGAGTGAAATAAGTCAAGCAGAGAGAGTTAATTATCATATGGTTTTGCTTATTTGTGGAACATAAGGAATAACACAGAGGACATGTGGAGATGGAGAGGAGAAGTGAGCTGGGGGCAATCGGAGAGGGAGAGGAACCATGAGAGACTGTGGACTCTGAGAAACAAACTGAGGTTTTTGGAGGAGAGGGGAGTGGGAGATTGGGTGAGCCTGGTGGTGGGTATTAAGGAGGCATGTGTTGCATGGAGCACTGGGTGTGGTGCATAAACAATGAATTCTAGAACACTGAAAAGAAATAAAATAAAATAAATAAAAATTTTTTTAAAAAGCAATAGAGAATGGCTTCAGTTAAGAAAAAAAAAAAAAAGACAGAAAAAAGTCCTTTGGAAACTTTCTTGAATCTTTACTTCCCCCAACCCCAAACTCTATGATCAGTTGCTCCTTAGGATCCTGGGGCAGCAGCTCTTTCTGTCTCTGGGTCCTATCCCCATGTTTTCACTTAAAACCACGTTTTTGTTCTGAAGACATCTCAAGAATTCTTTCTTATTCACCAAGATTCCAAAACTACATCACTGCCAGACATTTAAAGAAGACTTAATACCTATTCTTCTCAAACTATTCTGAAAATAGAAGAGGAAGGAAAGCTTACACATTCATTCTAGGAGGCCGGCATGACCCAGATACCAAAACCCAAATAAAGACAGTACAAAAAAAAAAAAAAGAAAGAAAAAAAAAAGAAAAAGAAAATTACATGCCAGTATCGCTGGTGAACACAGATGCATAAATCCTCAACAAAATATTGACAGACTGAATCCAACAAATCCATTAAAAAAAATCAGTCTCTGAAATCAAGTGGGATTTATTTCTGGGATGCAAGTGTGGTTCGATATTCACAAACCAATCAACATGACACATGACATTAAAAAGGGAAATTATGGCGGCGCGTGGGTGGCTCAGTCAGTTAGGTATCCAGCTCCTCATTTTGACTGAGGTCATGATCACAGGGTCCTAAGATCAAGCCCAGCATCTGCACTGGGTGTGGAACCTGATAGAGATTTTCTTTCTCCCTCTGCCCCTCCCCACTTGCACATATTCTCTCTCAAAAATAAATAAATAAATAGAAAGGAAAAAACCATATTATTTCAATTGATGCAGAAAAAGCACTTGACAGAGTACAACACCCATTTATGATAAAAATCTTCAGCAGAGTAGGCTGAGATGGAACACACCTCAACATAATAAAGGCCATCTATGAAATAGCCCCAGCTAATATATTCACTGGTGAAAAAGTGGGAACTTTTCCCCTAAGGTAAGGAACAAGGCAAGGATGTCCACTCTCACCATTTTTATTCAACATAGCACTGGAAATGTCAGATACATTACTGCCTGTGCTCCCTTCTACAGTTTTTATGGTTTCAGGTCTCACACTTATGCCTTTAATCTATTTTGAATTTATTTTTGTGTCTGGTATAAAAAAAGTGGTCCAGTTTCATTCTTTTGCATGTAGCTGTCCAGTTTTCCCAAAACCATTTATTGAAGAGACCATCTTTTTCCCATTGTGTATGCTTATCTCCTTTGGCATAGATTAACTGATCATATAATCATGGGTTTATTTCTGGGCTCTCTATTTTGTTCCATTGATCTATGTGTCTATTTTGTGGGAGTACCATACTGTGTTGATTACTTCAGCTTTGGAGTATGTTTTGAAATTGGTATTGTGATGCCTCCTGCTTCTTTCCATTTTTTCAAGACTGCTTTGGGCATTTGGGGTTTCTTGTGGTCCCACAGAAATTTTAGGGTTATTTGTTCTAGTTCTATGAAAAATGCTATTGATAATTTGATGGAGATTGCATTAAATATGCAGATTGCTTCAAGTAGTGTGGACATTCTAACGATACTTGTTTTTCCAACTTATATGAGCATGGGCTATCTTTCCATTTTGTGTTCATTTTCCATATTATGTGTTTGTGTCATCTTCCATTTCTCTCATCAGTGTTTTGTAGTTTTCAGAGTACAGGTCTTTCGTCTCCTTGGTCAAGTTTATTCCTAAATATTTTATTCTTTTTTGTGCAATTGTAAGTGGCATTGTTTTCTTAATTTCACTTTTGTTACTTCATTATTAGTGTGTGGAAATGCAGTGGATTTCTGTATATTGATTTTGTATCCTGAGACCTTACTGATTTATCAGTTCTAGTAGTTTTTCTGTGGAGTCTTAGGGTTTTCCATATCTAGTATCATGTCATCTGCAAATAGTGGAAGTTTTACTTTTCCCTTACCGATTTGGATGCTTGTGTGTGTGTGTGTGTGTGTGTGTCTGATTGCTGTGGCTAATACTGGAAATCCTAGAAGAGAACACAGGCAGTAATGTATCTGACATCGGCTGTAGCAACATTTTTCTAGATATATCTCCTGGGACAAGGGAAACAAAAGCAAAAACAAGCTGTTGGGACTACATCAAAATAAAAAAGCTTCTGCACAGCAAAGGAAACAATCAATAAAACTAAAAGGCAACCTACAGACTGTGAGAAGATATTTGCAAATGTCATGTCCATTAAAGGGTAAGTATCCAAAATATATAAAGAACTTGTGCAACTCAACACTCCCTCAAAAGTTATTCCATTAAAAATGGGCAGAAGACATGAACAGACATTTCTCCAAAGACGACAACCAGATGGCCAATAAAAACATGAAAAGATGTTCAACATGTCTCATCATCAGGGAAATGCAAATCAAAACTACAATGAGATGTCACCTCACACCTGTCAGAATGGCTTTATAAAGTCAAAAACAGAAGAGACAACAGGTGTTGGAGAATGGAATGTTCTGAATATATCTGGTAAATCCACCTGGCCCAATGTGTCATTCAAAGCCATTGTTTCCTGCCAATTTTTTGTAAAACTCAAGCTTTAAGCCCCACCAGTTGCTGGAAGTCATAAAATTTGGTCCCACTCACTTTCTAAGCTAATTGCTAGGGAGATTCAATCTCCCCATGTGCCCCTGTGTGTTAGTCTCTCTCATCCTTCTCTGTGAACATGGCTCCCTCCTCACCATAGTGGCCATTGTCCATTTCTCTCCCAAACTATGTCTCTGCACTTCCTACCTTCTTCTGTTTGGCTTCTTCTCAAGACCTTTAGTTGGAGGAGTTCATTTTCAGTCTTCAGGTCAATTTCTGGGGTATTGAGGCAAATGGCAAGTGTCATACAGTGCCGGGGAGATTGTACATTGTGACCAAATATTTAAAGTACATTTTAGCAAACACATGTTGTTTGTTTTTACTATGTTCAATTAACCAACATATAGTGCATCGTTAGTTTCTGATGTAGTGTCCAATGATTCATTAGTTGCATATAACATGTGCTTATCACAACATGGTGCCCTCCTTAATACCCATCACCCGGTTACCCCATCCTCCCACCCCCCTCCCTTCTGTAACCCTCAGTTTGTTTCCCGGAGTCCAGAGTCTCTCACTCTGATTTGTCTCCCTCTCTGATTTCTTCCCATTCAGGGGAGGTGGGTGGGATGATGAATGAAATAGGTGACAGGGATCAAGAGAACACTCATTTTGTAATATACAATATAGTGGCAAATCACTATACTGTGTACCTGAAACTAATATAATACTGTATGTTAACCATACTGGAATTAAAATAAAAATAAGGAGCACCTGGGTGGCTCAGTGGGTTAAAGCCTCTGCCTTCAGCTCAGGTCATGATCCCAGGGTCCTGGGATTGAGCCCCTCATCGGGCTTTCTGCTCAGTGGGAAGCCTGCTTCCCCCTGTCTCTCTGCCTGACTCTCTGCCTACTTGTGATCTCTGTCTGTCAAATAAATAAAATCTTTTTTAAAAAATTACATTAAATTAAATTAAAATTAAAAAGCATAGTGTCTTATCATGGATTATCCAAGTGGGCTCAAAATTCAACCACATATATCTTCATAAGAGAGGGAGGAGGAGTTTACAAACAGACACAAAGGGGATGGCCATGTGAACATGGAGCAGAGAGAGATGCAGCCACAAGCCAAGGAACGCTAATAGGCTCCAGAAACTGGAAGAGGCAAGGAGGAGATTGTCTCCCAGAGCCTCCAGATGGTGTGTGGCCCAGCCAACACCTTGATTTTGGACTCTTGGCCCTTAGAATTGACAGAAAAGATGGTGTTTTTAGAAGCCATCCAATTTGTAAGCATTTATCATGGCAACCTTAGGAAACAACTACGTTTATCCTTATACGACTTTATGGATTCTTTCTTTGCTATATGAATTTTATATCTCTTTGGAGTTGACTCTATGGAGTTTCCCATTAAGATACTGTCTGACAGGGGCACCTGGGTGGTTCAGTTGGTTAAGCCTCTGCCTTTGGCTCAGGTCATGATCCCAGGGTCTTGGGATCAAGCCCTGCATCAGGCTCTCTGCTCCATGGGGAGCCTGCTTCCTCCTCTCTCTCTCTGCCTGCTTGTGATCTGTCTGTCAAATAAATAAATAAATAAAATCTTTAAAAAAAAAAAAGATACTGTCTGATAGAGAAACATAAGATGATGAACCCATGAAGGAAATCAAGAGTTAGCAGTGTTATTTTCTAGCATTATATAATACTTACCCACAGGTATGCGGTTTTCCTGCATTAATGACCACTGATGGCCAGAAGATGCTCGAGAACATTCTGAGAACATTCTACAGTCAAAAGTTTTCCCTTTGAGTTGATTCTTACAAAGGAGAATCAAGTCATGCACCCCGAGAATAAATGCACAGGACTCAGGTTGGTCATTTATTTCTGCTTTATTCCATAAGACACAGCCAATGGTGATTTTGGAGGAGGTCTTCCATCATAGGTGATCGTGGCGATGATGGTTTACCACTTATTCTAGGTATAGAAGCTGGAGAAGGAGGAACAACTCCTCAGGGTAGAGATGGCGTGGGTAGAGATGGTGGTGGGCATGGCCCTCTATCTGCCTGTAAATGTGGTGGAAAAGCTCCTGAAATTTAAGGGCAACCTGAAGGACCATGCTTCTATAACATAAAGAATCCAATGTCTAAGTGCTGGCAATCAAATATATAGCAAATAATTCATAACAGTAGACATTTGTTTTCTTACACATTCAAGGTGATAAAAGCATTTTATCATGCTTTTTGATACTTATTACCATTCAAGGACATAAGGCAAAAGACTTCTATGGACATTTGACCAGCATTTTAAGCTCTACACAATGACTGCATCTGCTAACACTAATGCTAGAAGAGTTGGCACCCCCATCAAAAGCTCTGTGAAACAGTACCCCCAAATGATGCAAAATTAGGTTTCATGATGAGCAAATACAAAGAGGAATCAATCTCCACAGCTTGAGTCTGTTAGACTAGTTGGTTCGAATATGGATAATTAATATAAGGTCTCAAAATAGGGATGATCCCTATAAGGTCTTGGTTTGTTCCCCTTGGGAGCCATTAGCTTTAAACAGTCTGTCCCACAGCTGTCTTCTAACAATGTCAGTTATAGCCATTTGCATAGTAATAAGCTTATCAGAGTTTTTACACCTATTATCTCTTTTGATCCTCATTATAACTTTGTACCATGTGTAGGGGAAGTTTCATTTCACTTCTTGTGGATGCAGAAACTGAGACTGTCAAGATTTAAGGGACTGAACAATGTTCGTGCCATTAGTGCAAAACATGATTAGGACTTGACTGCAGTTCCTCACACACCTAATTCAGCTCCCTTCTTTCCTTCCTCCCTTCCTTTCTTTTTTTCCTTTGTTTTTAAAGATTTATTTATTTATTTGAGGAACAGCAGAGGGAGAGAATCTCAAGCAGAGTCCCCACCAAGCGTGGAGCCCCATGCGGGACTTGATCTCGCAACCCATGAGATCACAACCTGAGCTGAAAACCAAGAGCTGGACGCTTAACTGACTGTGCCCCCCAGGAGCCCCCCAGCTCCCTTTCCATGAGGCTACCTCCTCATGAATGCATGTCATCTGTCATGAGCTGAGGATAAATCCTCAGGGGTGAAAAAAGAGAGAGTAACTGACTTCTCAGAGATGTGAAAAGGGAAAGAGGATCAGAAAAATAAATATTGTGGAAAATTATAAAATATTACAATGAAACAGAATGAATCTGGGAAAAGGCTGCTAGATTGGGCCATTTGGAGTTCAGTGGCAACTTTCAACGTAAGTTTTTAGTAGAATGGCAAAAAGACAAATTTAAAAAACAATCAGCTAGTGAGCATTTCCTCTGTTAAGATGCAATCTTCAGGTTCTGGATATTCCCTCCAAACGTAAGATGACCTGGAGGAGTTCAGTGCAGTTTAAGACACTGGTGCCCGAGTCTCTTCTACATATGAATATGTTTCACTGTCTTAGGAAATCAAACCTGAAGAGTTATGTAGATGAAAATATTAATTCGCTAGGAAGTCTGCTTCTGGTCCCATATTCCTTCCATCTAACAAAATAATTTCCTGCCATAGAACTCGCCATGACATGACACAGTATGGTCAAGTTTTGTTACCTGGGTTCCCTGTTGCCAGCATTCTGTTCCAGGTTGATTGATCTTTTTTTTCTTATTTTGCATCTTGGTTTAAACTTCTTTCCGGGCTCTGAATTCTTCATTTACCTGCAATGATCACCAGCATAAATGTACACTTAATCATATAGTGTCAAACACTATTATGTATGAAATACATTACAGCATTACATTTCAGATCCACAGTCATGATTATTTTCACGACAATTAAGGACTCATGTGGGGGTGTGGCTAGTATTGCTGGTGGTAGTGGGTGTAGTGGAAGGAATGAAGAAAAAGGTCTCCAACCAAAAGCAAACTAGCTCATTTTCACTTGTGGAAAAGAGAAGTTCTGCATGATTTATCACGGACATCTTTACTGTTTTAATTGTTTTAGCCATCCTTATTTGAGTCCTGGAAAATGTCCCATAAGGTCTGATCCAAAACTTTTCCAGTCCATTTAAATTTCAAACCAACCTAAGAGCCTTCATGGGCAGATGACAACCTTCCCAGAAGATCGGAGGACCTCCAGTGTGAGATCGTTTAACTTGGCTATTATCCATGTTAAGATTTCTCTGAATCCACACTCTCATCTCCCCTCCTTGAAGCTATCTTCTCCAAGTGGTTTTTTTCCCCCCTCCCATGCTTGGTGCCTATATAAGCACACTGTACACAATTTCCTTTTTTATGTAAATGGTTCATTTGTATATTTTCAGAAAGGCGCTCAATCGTTCTGCTTGTAATTTAAATTGGTTTAACAGTGTGTAACCACACATAAAGTCAGAGTCACAGGGATGCCCTGTGGCTCAGCCTGTTGGGCATCTGCCTCTGGCCTGGGTCATGATCCCAGCCAGGGTCCGGGGATCGAGTACCACACTGGGCTTCTTGCTTGGCAGAGAGCCCACTTATCCCTCTGCCTGTTGCTCCCCCTTCTTGTGCTCTTTCTCTGACAAATAAATAAAATCTGACAAATTTCTCTAAAAAAATAAATAAAATTAAAAAATAAAAGTAAAATAAATTTTATTTATTTATTTGAGAGAGAGAGAGTGAGAACACGAGCAGAGGGAGTGGGAGAGGGAGAAGCAGGCAGGGAGCCTGATGCAGGGCTTGATCCCAGGACCCTTGAATCATGACCTGAGCCAAAGGCAGAAGCTTAACTGACTAAGCCACCTAGGTTCCCCTAAATAAAATCTTAAAAAAAAAAAATAGAATCACACAAATCTGAAACATGTAAACTGGGAGGGGCCTTATTAATTCACTAATCTTATTCTCTCCTGTTAATGAAGGAGAAATGAAAATCTGAGGAGAGTAAGTGACTTACTTGAAGCCACAGCCTTTAATAACAAAGCTGAGACTTCTTAGGACTTCCTGTAATTACTTTATCTTGCCACTTTAAATGACTCAGAACAAGAGAAGCCATGCAGGGAGCCACTGGAAGAACATACATACTTTCATTTTAATTTTAAACATTGGTGATGAGAATAAATCACCAAGCACTGAAATTTAGTTTTCTTAAAATTATTTTTCAGTGCTGTTTTTAACACATGTGTTTTTAAAAGCTGTGACGGGGGTGCCTGGGTGGTTCAATGGGTTAAACTTTTGCCTTCAGCTCAGGTCATGATCTCACAGTCCTGGGATTAAGGCCTGCATGGCCCCGCCTGCTCAGCGGGGAGCCTGCTTCCCCGCCCCCCCCCAACTTGTGATCTCTCTTTCTGTGTCAAATAAATAAATAAAATCTTAAAAAAAAAAAAAAAAAAAAAAGCTGTGATGGGAAGCCTGGGTGGCTCAGTGGGTTAACCTTCTGACTTTGGCTCAGGTCATGATCTCAGGGTCCTGGGATCGAGCTTTCCATTGGACTCTGCTCAACCAGAAGCCTGCTTCCCACTCTTTCTCTCTCTTTTTCTCTCTGCTGCTCTGCCTACTTGTGATCTCTTTCTCTGTCAAAAAAATAAATAAAATATTTTAAAGAATAAAAAGTGAAATAAAAAATAAGAGCTGTGACAGATAGGGGTGTCTGGCTGAGTCAGTAGACCATGTGACTCTTGGTCTCAGGGTTGTGAGTTTGTGCCCCACTTTGGGTATAGAGATTCCTGAAAAAAATCTTACAGAAAAGCTGTGAGAGTTCATCATCATTTACTTCTTTCTTAAGGTACCCGGTGACAATGCCAGCCCCAAATTAAGCTGATTCTAAGGCTCTCTTTTTATTTATTTATTTATTTTTAAAGATTTTTTTAAAAAATTTTTTTGTTTGACAGACAATGATCACAAGTAGACAGAGAGGCAGGCAGAGAGACAGGCAATGTCGAGTATATATTTTTAAAAATTAAAAAAAATTTTTTTTTTTAAAGAACCTAACTGTAGTTATGCTTTCATAACTAGATTTAGGAATCTAGATTTAAATAACATTAACATAGTAATCAACCTGGCATTTGTTCAGCAACAATTATATAAGTCATTCACATGGGAAGAAAAGGCAAATTCAAATTACAGCAAGTCTACATGAAATAGCACTATCACAATTTTTTAAAGATTTTATTTATTTATGTATTTATTCATTTAGAATGCAAGCAGGGGGAGAGATGGAGGGAGAGAGAATCTTAGGCATGGAGCTGGACGCAGGACTTGATCTCAAGACCCCAAGAGCATGACCTGAGCCAAAATCAAGAGTCAGTTGCTTAACTGACTGAACCACCGGCACGTCCTAAAATTTTTAAATTAAATACTTCAAGGAAACCAAGTTAGGTCACTCCAAGCAGGGAAAGGAGGAGAGATATACCATTTTGTTGTTATCCAGAAGAGTGACCTTAGAGACCATGGCAGAGAGAATGAGGTTTCTAGCTTGCAATTCTACAAAGAACCCCCTATTGAAAGGAAGTGAAACCTGAAGGAATGCAGTGCAGCTTCGCCACAAAACAGGGCACATACCACACACACAGCCGACATCCCGGGAGCGCCTGGTTCTGGTGAGTGGAGGACACTGCACTCTAGGGCACTGCAGGACCTGTACTTGGCAAGGCTATTACCTTCTAGATCAGGAAATGTCGCGGATTTTCCTGATACATAGAAACGGACAAACTGAAGACACAGTATGTCCCAAATGAAAGAACAGGACAAAATCACGGCAAAAATGCTACATGAAATGGAATGAGAAATTCAGATACATAAAAGCTGAAGGGAGTTCATTACCATTAAGTATGTCCTGCAAGAAGTGCATGATGAACTCCTTTAGGTTGAAATAAAAGGGTTCTAGACGGGAACTCGAACCCACATGAAGATCTAAAGTTCTCCCATAAGGCTTTTCAGAAACCCCAAATCCTGGAAACAATTCGAATGTCTAGCAACAGGTGAATAGTAGGTAAATAAAATATATCCATACGAAGAAATACTCAATAATAAAAATGAATGAACCATTGATGAGGATACACAATGGATAAATCTTGAAAGTACTGTGCTATGTAGAAGGAGCCAGAAACAAAAGGACTATTGATCTACTATTCCATGTATATGACTTAAAAAAAAAAGACAGAGCTGTATGGACAGAAATTAGATCAGCGGTTGCCAAGGTCAGGAAATAGAATGAGATCACAGACTACAAAGGAACCTGAGAAGACTTTCTGGAGTCACAGTAATATTCTACATGACTGAATACTTTTGTCAAAACTTGTATAATTCTGTACACGTTGAAAAGTGAATTTTACAATAGGTAAATTACACCTCAAAAGAAATGAAGGTATACGAAATGAAAGTTCATGCCAAGACCCACACACATAGCTTTATTTATAATGGCCCAAAGCTAGAAATACTCCCACTGTCTATGAACATGTCTATACAATGGAACACCACTCACAATAACTATTCTGAGTTTCAAAGGCCAAGAAAAACAAGAGTGCACACTCTACGATTTCATTTATATAAAACTCCAGAAAATTTAAAATTTTGTATCATGGTATACAGATCAACGGCTTTTAGGCGATAGTAGGGACAGGGCTGTGTAAGGGGAGGATGACAGAGGGTAATTTCAGGGGACAGTGAATATGTTCCTTATGTTGATTTGGTGATGTTATTACATGAACATATATACCAAAATTTATTCAAATTTTTATTTAATTTATTATTTATAATTTCTAATCATAAAGCTTTGTATTAAAGCTTCGTATTTCATGGTTGGTAAGATTGTATCATATATTTCTTTTTTTTTTTTTTAAGATTTCATTTATTGGGGCACCTGGGTGGCTCAGTGGGCTAATGCCTCTGCCTTCTGCTCACGTCATGATCCCAGAGTCCTGGGATGGAGCCTGGATGGGATTAGGCTCCCTGCTTCCTCCTCTCTCTCTGCCTGCCTCTGCCTGCTTGTGATCTCTGTCTGTCAAATAAATAAAGATCTTATTTATTTATTTGACAAAGAGAGAGATCACAAGTAGGCAGAGAGTAAGGCAGAGGGGGAGGGGGAAGCAGGCTCTCCACTAAGCAAAGAACCTGATGCTGGGCTCCATCCCAGGACTGAGCCACCCAGGTGCCCCTGTATCATGTATTTCTTTAAGCACTTGCCATTTAACAAATGTTTTACTTGTTTACAGTTTCCCTACCATGCTACAAAAAGAAAAAAAAAAAAAAACAACCCAAAGGTTTCTTTAAAGTTCCTGAAATAACTGCAAATTTGTCTATGTATGTGTACATGTGTATTTCAATTTTTTTATTGAAGTATAATTGACATATGATGTTATATTAGTCTCAGGTGTACAACATATTCATTATACAACCCTATACATTACTCAGTGCTTACCATAAGTATAGTCACTGTCACTATACAACATTAATATAATATTATTAACTACATTTTCTATGCTGTACCTTTTTTTAAAGATTTTATTTTATTTTTTTGGAAAGATTTTATTTGACAGGGAGAGAGACAGTAAGAGAGGAAACACAAGCAGGGGGAGTGGGAGAGGCAGGCTTCCTGCTGAGCAAGGAGCCTGATGCAAGGCTCCATCCCAGGACCCCAGGATCATGACCTGAGCCAAAGGCAGACACATAATGACTGAGCCACCCAGGGGCCCCTAAAGATTTTCTTTATTTGACAGCAGAGTGAGAGAGAGAACACACTAGTGGGGGGAGGGGCGAAGGAAGAGGGAGAAGCAGGCAGGTAGCCTAACATGGGGCTTGGTTACAGGACCCTGGGACCATGATCATGACCTGAGCAGAAGGCGACACTTAACCGATGGAGCCACCCAAGTGGTCCTATGCTGTACTTTTCATCTCTATGACCCATTTAGAAACTGGAAGCCTGTGTCTTTTTATCCCCTTTTTTTCTATTTTGCCTATCCCATCATCCACCTCCCCTCTGGCAACTGCCTGTTTGTTCTCTGTATTTAAGAGTCTATTTTTTTGGGCGCCTGGGTGGCTCAGTTGGTTAAGCAACTGCCTTCAGCTCAGGTCATGATCCTGGAGTCCTGGGATCGAGTCCTGCATCAGGCTCCCAGCTCCACAGGGAGTCTGCTTCTCCCTCTGACCTTCTTCTCGCTCATACTCTCCCCTCACTGTCTCTCTCTCTCAAATAAATAAAATATTTTTTTTAAAAAGAGTCTATTTTTTAATTATTTGTGGGTTTTTTGGTTCCACATAGAAGTGAAATCATATGATATTTGTCTTTCCCTGACTTATTTCACTTAGCATAATACCTTCTAGGTCCATCCAAGTTATTGCAAACAGCAAGCTTTCATTCTTTTTTTATGGCTGAGTAATATTCCAGTGGTGTGTGTGTGTGTGTGTGTGTGTGTGCGCACGCACACACAGATACCACATATTCCTTATCTATTAATCTACTGAGGGACACTTAGGTTGCTTCCATATTTTGGCTACTCTAAATAAAGCTGCAACAAACATAGGGGTGCATATATCCTTTGGAATTAGGGTTTTCATTCTCCTTGGGTAAATATCCAGTAGTTGAATGGTAGTGGAATGACTAGATCATATGGTATTTCTATGTTTAATTTTTTGAGGAACCTCTACACTATTTTCCATAGTGGTTGTACCAACATACATTCCCTCCAACAATGTACAAGGGTTTCTTTCCCCTTTTCTCTACATCCTTGCTAACACTTACGATTTGTTGTCTTTTTGATTTTAGCTACTCAGACAGGCATGAGATATCTCCTGGTGGTTTTGATTTGCATTTCCCTCATGATTAGTGACTGCTTCACCAAAATAAAAAGCTTCTACACAGAAAAGGAAGCCATTAACAAAACCAAGACGCAACCTACTGAATGGGAGAAGATATTTACAAATAATATAGCCAATAAGGGGTTAATATCCAAAATGTATTAAAAAAAACTTACATAACTCAACACAGGAAAAAGAAAATGAACAATCTACTTAAACAAATAGACTATTGACCTCAATAGACATTTTTCCAAAGGAAATATACAGATGACCAAAAGTCCCATTAAAGATGCCCAACATGCATGTACTTTAAAATTAATTTCCACAGTTTACATCAGTGTCCTGGAAAGGTCCATGACCACGCATTTTTAAGAATTCTTCATTTAACTGCCCCACATATTAGTTGAAGATTAAAACCTGAAGAAGTAAAGAGATTTGTTCAAAATCAGAGCTGGCAGGTTGAGGAGCTCACGGGGGGTGGGGGTGGGGGGATTTGGGTCCTGCCTCCCCCCCCTCCCCACATGCTCTCCTCTGTCCCTGCTCCAGCTGCGGGTTCACAGAGCTTAGGAACTGACACACGGTACATGAAGCCAGTGTCTGTGGAACCCTGACCGCTCAGCATGTCAGCAGGAGAGACTGCCCAGGGTATGGTCCGTAGGAGGTGACAAACCTGAACCACCATTAGAAAACAGTCTCTTAGGACTCCTTGATCAGACTTGTAGAACGAGGGGGACCTGGGTGACTCAGCGGATTAAGCGTCTGCCTTTGGCTGAGGTTGTGATCCTGGGGTCCTGGGATGGAGCCCTGCATAGGGCTCCCTGCTCAGCGGGGAGTCTGCTTCTCCCCCTGCCCCTTCCCCCTCCTTGTGCTCTCTTGCTGACTCACTCTCTCAAACAAATCAATCTTTTAAAAACTTGTATAACATTCTAAATCACCTACATGTGTGTTACTGTTAAAATCACAGAATATATCATCATCATAAGCTACTCCTCTCTCGCTATTACTGTGAGCCTGCCCTGTGTCACAGACTAAAAGAAGAACATAGAATTGACATTCACAAGGGTAGCTTTCGTCTTAGAAAGAAATGACAAGCGAGTTCATGCTCCAGCAGACTACATTTCACAGGGGAAGTCAGCTTCATCCTTTTGATCCCATAGAAGATGACAGAAGCTCTTTTCCTCAGCAGTCCAGGGAAACAAACAGGATCACCTCAAATCTTCCCTACTTCTCAGGTTAAGGCAAGTATGATCAGGCTACTCTGACACCTTTAGAAGGCCTCAAGTTACTGAAAGAACACTGCCTTTCTTTGTCCAACCTTGGGCACTAAAAACCGAGCTATAATATTAACTAAAGTCTGATGTACACCTGATTTCTCCAAGACGTCCATGGCATCAGGTTAAACTGGATTAAAACATTTTTTCCAGAAAGTCACGCTTGTAAATATCAAGGGAATAAAACACAAGGTACAATTTACGTTCCATGCCTATCAGGTGCATGAAATCAGCTCTGGTCGAATCACGGCCTCTTCTGGGCTGAGTTTGGAACTTACCAGATGGGTTAATAGTTCCATTCTCCCAGGCTCTTGATCTCTCACGATCATCATAACGAACCATTAGAGAGACTGAAGGTACATGGACATGGTGCTAACCAGATATGAACAGAGGAATTTCAGTGAGAGGCCGACTTTGACAAAGGAGCATATGTGCAGGACAGCACAGCATCGGAATACAACTGAGCGAACTTACTTACCTATCAGAAGTGTGGGGGCAGCGTCTGTTCCTGGTCTAACCTTGAACTCCGGGGTCCACAGCACGCACTGTAGATCACACTCTTTGGTTTTCTTCTAAAACTGTGACCTGAAAAGGAAAGAAAGGATTTTTGATTACCCTTGCCATGGATACAAATCAACTTCTCTAAGTAAAGATTCTGCATGAAAAAGAGGAAAATATACCAGTCTTTTACTAGCCCTATAACAGAAACCCTTCCAGTCACCACACACCCGTGGGAGAAATAAGTCCGGACCTAGAGATGCTCTGGGCTTTATACCCTGCAAGCCCTTTGTGATGTCATCCACTGTGACCATTTCATGACTTCACACTGTAGTTTGCTTGGATTCAGTGGCCAAAGATACTGATCAGCCCCTCTGCTTATCCCTGAGGTTAATGAAATAAATATCCTGTTAGCCCCATATCCACAGATACAGAAATGTTTCCCACTCACTATTTAATGATTCCAGTGAGGGATGAATATCCTGGCAATAGGAGGGGACAGTTTGGATTTTGTACAGCACTGTCACACTAGTAGCTGTGAACAGTCTATATAAAACTGGACTGAGGGACGCCTGGGTGGCTTAGTCGGTTAAGCATCTGCCTTTGGCTCAGGTCATGATCCCAGTGTCCTGGGATCAAGTCCCGCATCAGGCTCCCTGCTCCGTGGGGAGTCTGCTTCTCCCTCTGCCTGCCACTCTGCCTGCCTGTGCTCTCTCTCTCTCTCTCTCTCTCACTCTAACAAATAAATAAAATAAAATGTTTATTAAAAAAAAAACAACCCAAACATTTGTCTAAGGAGCTCCCGAGGCCCATGAGTAAGCTCAGCTATTTGGTTAGTAAACAATGGACTGTGAAAATACATTGGCTGATGTTTTTTTCATTGACTAATGCAATCCTTGCTCCATTACTTTTGAAAAGAAAACATCTTCATGACTACGGATGTGTTTCGAGGGAGAACTGAAGTCACCCCTGCCCACACCTGCATTGTCCCCTCAAGACCACCTGCTGTCTGGCTGCTCCCAGCCTTGCCCAGGCTCTGATGTCGCCTTAGGGTGGGGACCAGCTTGACTTGCAAACCTCCAAACACTGTTGTGTCTTGACATTAAGAAAGGGAAGGTCTATATACTCCAGTTCCTTTCTCAGCCCCAAGTCAGGACCATTCAGAGCTGGGGCTGATTTGCTCCCGTTTTGCCTCTGCTCAGGTCATTAAGAATTAGCTCACTTCAGCACCCTAGCTCCTGGCCTCTGGTATAGCCACTTCCAGCCACGAGAACTTGGTACAGAGCTGCCTGAAACCAGTGCCTGATTGATTTAAATCCCAACCAGGGATGTTTCCTGGGGAAGTTGGCTATAAAGACTACATGTGTTGGAATATGGCTTAGACCATGATGGATTTCCATCTTTACTATTCTTTTCAATATTTTTCAATTTTTAAGAAGATTTTATTTATTTGAGAAAGAGAGGGGGAGAACAAAATGTGGGGGTGGGGGAGGCAGAGGAAGAGAGAGAAGTCAGCCAGGTGCCCCTACATCTTTACTATTCTTGGTCAATGTCCCCTACTGACTACTTAAATTGTAAATTAGGTATTTCCCCCCCACAAATTCTTAGGATCTTCGTGAGTGAAAACAGTAGGCACTCTTGATCCATCTACTGGCACTATTATGTCCCAGGAAAAACAACAGGGAAGCGAAGGGACATCCACACCCCTTCAGTAGGACAGTTCCGTGATCATAACTACTTTTTGAGGGACACTTCTGGTCACTTTGAATGCTAGGAACCCTTGACATTACCCTGAGCAGGACACTGTGCGGGAGAGGGGGTCAGAAGGGCTTGGATTATGGTAATGGGTTTTTCTTCTTCATGCCCCAAGAATTCCCCCTTGGAGTGTCTCTTAACCCACTGGAGCCAATTTGGATTGTAAGATTGATTGACTGATTTTTTAAGATTTTAATTATCTACTTGACAGAGAGAGACAGCAAGAGAGGGAACACAAGCAGGGGGAGTGGGAGAGGGAGAAGCAGGCTTCACACTGAGCAGGGAGCCCGATGTAGGGCTTGATCCCAAGACCCTGGGATCATGACCCGAGCTGAAGGCAGACGCTTAACAACTGAGCCACTCAGGGGCCCAGGATTGCAAGATTTAAAGAAGAGAGGACATCTTCTGCAATAACGCATGGCCTCAGTACTCCTTAGTAGATGAGGCAAAAATGGTCCATGAATGTGTCCTTAACCTTCAGTTCTATTTCTGTCGAGAGATCCTGTACAGGCCTCCCTCTTTCTCCTGAGTTACTCCTCTCCTCTTTGTTTGCTTCTTTTATGTGTCAGATCTGGAATACCTCTTGAAAGGATTGAATGAATGGAGTCTGACGCTTGTTGAGTCGGGGAGGTTTTCTCCCTCATTCATTTCCCGGGTTAATGGCTATGACCACTGGAGCCGATGGTCTGGCTAGTCCAGCTCAGGATGGGACTTAACCCAAGCAGCTGCTGAAACTCTTTTTCATCTAGGGGAGGTTCTCTGTCTTCTCTGGGCTGGCCTGGACTGCCTAGTCTCCATTTTTGTTGGTGGAAATAAAACCCATCTGCTCCTCTGTCTGAGCTGACCAGCTTTAGGACTGGGAGTCCTCTTTCTTCTGTCCGGGGTTGTGGCTGCTGGAGGCACCTCAGCTCTTCTGCAAAGCCTCCCCCACACCCCCTACCAGCCCCTACCGGCCCCGCTGCCCCCCGCCCCCCCCCACCCCCGCAGTTTCAGCACCAAGGTCAGTGGAGCTTGTGAAACCCTCGGTCATCATTGGTACCTGCTAACAAAGACCGTAGAGCACCAATCCCTGGACTTGAACCGTCCTCTTCAGATTTCCCCACAGGTAAAAAGTGACAGTGGGGCACAAATGGCTTGACTTTTAGTTGCCCCAGGTGCAACATATTCAGTATTTAAGCCAATTTAAGTTTGTTAGTTTAATTAAGGTAAGTGCGTCTTTAGAGTTACCAGCATTAAACAGAAAACTTTTATTCTAACAAGGTTTAGTGATGGTCAAATAAGCTCATGTCATCGCGGTTCAAATTTGCCAGCAAAGGGACGCCTGGGTGGCTCAGTCAGTTAAGCATCTGCCTTTGGTTCAGGTCATAATCCTGGGGTCCTGCGATCATGTCCTGTGTGGGACTCCTTGCTTGGGGAGCCTGCTTCTCCCTCTCCCCCCATCCCCACTTGTGCGTGCTCTCTCTCTCTCTCTCTCAAATAAATAGATGAAGTTTTTAAAAATGATGGCTAATTTTGTCTGTCTCAAAGTTTTCATGGCTATATGTTAAAAAAAGAGCAAAAACCAAGTAGATTGAATAAATAAAACAGTTGAAATGAATGGATTTTTAAAGTACACTGGTATAAAATTCAAATTCTGCATTCCTCTCTGTTAAAAAGTCCAAGTTGTCTTGGATGGTTGGTCTGCTATCCATAAGAAAATGTAAATAAAGTTTTTTTTGTCTCTTTTCTTTATCTGTGCAGAAAACCAGGGTGTCTATATTTTGTCTTTATTTGGTTTTTCATTATTTGAGAAAGTTAAAACTGCTCAAGGTTAAAGGAGTTAAGTTTTGCTAACAAGTTTAGCTTCCTGTAGAAGCTCTTATTGCCACCTTGGTTAAATGTAAATATTAACTTTATAATAATCTGTAATCCTACTTAGCATATGCTTTAAAACTTTGAGGGGTTTTAACAAACTTCCCTGAGACACGAATTGTAAACGAAGTCTTTTTGATTCCTCAGGCTTGTTTATTTGGTCTGTGAAGTTACTCCGGAAATGGAAGTGCGGCAAACAAATAATAAGCTGTGGTTGTATTTTTTGGATGACTGCCATAACTGTTATAGATGTGGTCTGAAATTTCCAAAGTTTTTATTTTATTTTATTTTTATTTTTAAAGATTTTATTCATTTATTTGACAGAGAGAAAGAGACATCACAAGTAGGCAGAGAGGCAGGCAGAGTGAGCGAGGGGGAACCAGATTCCCTACTGAGCAGAGAGCCCAATGCGGGGCTTCTATCCCAGGACCCTGAGACCATGACCTGAGCCAAGGCAGAGGCTTTAACCCACTGAGCCACCCAGGTGCCCCTAAGATTTTATTTTTAAGTGATCTCTATATCCAATGTGGGGCTCAAACTCACAACCCTGAGATTATGAGACACACTCCACCCACTGAGCCATCTAGGCGTCCTGAAATTCCTAAAGTTTTTTTTTTTTTTTTTTAATGTTCTGGTATAAGTCTGTTCTAATTACTGAAGTGTTATGTGTCACAAAAATAACTGGGTTTCCTTGTCAGCCATATTATAATGAACTTTCGTATCATATATTTAACTGTGACCATTTTTTAAAAAGATTTTATCTACTTATTTAAGAGAGAGAGAGAGAGAATATGCGGGGCTCAATCCTAGGACCCCAAGATTATGACCTGAGCTGAAGGCGGACACTTAACCGACTGGCCACCCAGGTGCCCCAACTGTGACTGTTTTTAAAAAATCTTTTGTCATTTATCGTTATTGTTCTGATGTCCTTGCAAAATGTGTTTTGTCCTCAAGGAGAGTCATGAAGAGGGCTTTTGACAAAGCCAAGTTTATGTCTTTTTTTTTTTAAGATTTTATTTATTTGACAGAGAGAGAGAGATCACATGTAGGCAGAGAGGCAGGCAGAGAGAGAGGAGGAAGCCGGCTCCCTGGGGAGCAGAGAGCCCAATGCGGGGCTCGATCCCAGGACCCTGGAATCATGAACTGAGCTGAAGGCAGAGGCTTTAACCCACTGAGCCACCCAGGTGCCCCTCTTTCTTTCTTTCTTTCTTTCTTTTTTTTTTTTTTTTTAGGATTCTTGAATGAATTGTATACTATGTGAATTATATCTTCACATATCTGTTTTGTTTTATTTTCTTAAGATGTAGAAGGACTTTGGTAATAAAGACTTCATAGGGCAAATGGACATCTAAAAATAACTCAGTTTTTCTGATTTCCTAAAGGAATATTATCACATACATTTTTAGAAAAAAAATATTTATTTATTTGACAGACAGAAATCACAAGTAGGCAGAGAGGCAGGCAGAGAGAGGAGGAAGCCGGACTGAATGGGTTGAGGAAGATGAGTTTTTATGATTTACTTGAAACACTGTCGGTTTTCTAATGTTCGCTCTGCCAGATTAAGGCAACTTTCTCTTAAGCTATCCACGGTATGCAGAAATACGATAAAATATTCCTTTATAGACAAATTGAAGCATTTCGCTTTTCTCCCTACCTGAACCCTCTGAAATTCAGAAACTCTCAGTGAGGAATCTTCCTTTCCTGGCAATCACATCTGCATAAGTGCAATGAGAAGCTGTTCTCTCTGTAACAGGACACCACTGGAAAGACTGGCTATATTTACTAGGGCTTTGCCTGGAATGTCTCATTTGAGACACATGCCTAGACTCAGAGATGAGCAGACAGCTTTAGGGAATTAAGGTTGACTTTATGGAGATAGTAAAGCTCCTTGGAACTGCCGGCCTGGTCCCTTGCTTACAGGCATCCCAGTAGCTTCACTGGGTGAGTAAAGAATCTAATTTCCTGGCAGGTGCAGGGACCTCGGGATATTTTGGGGAACCTGAGAAAAGGAATTTGTCCAAATCTATGAGTATTGCAGCCATGTCTGATCACAAGTATTTGGCTTGGCTTCTGGCCTCGAGAGGCTATTAAAAGGTCAATCTCGAGATTCCTTATAAAAAATTCCAGCAAAGCCAATTTTAAAAGATCTGTCTGGCCCATCACTATTCTTGTTGAGTTTCTGTAAATAATCAGGCCAAGCGTGTTAAAGGCATACACTTAACCAACTGAGCCACCCAGGCGCCCCAACTGTGACAGTTCTTAAAAAATCTTTTGTCATTTATTGTTATTATTCTGATGTCCTTGCAAAATGTATTTCTTCTTCAAGGAGAGGGACTTGTTTTTACATACAAATGATTCGTGATTTGGCTGTCTTGGATAAAAATAAGTGTGGTTATAGAGAGAAAATATGTTTCAGTAACACATCTTTGTAGATATTGGATTTTAATACTATTTATTATAAACTAGACTAGATCCTGAATTCTTCTGGTTTCCTCAAATAGCTGGCTACGGCTCTCCAAATTCAGGTTTCCAGTCTTCTTCCATTCTCTTGAGTTAAAGTCATTAAAAACTAAAACTGCCCTTTTCCCGAAAACCCTGAGAACTGATGCCAGACGGCCTGAAGTCAGCTTCAGAGAAATTGTCACAAAATGCATGTATAAGAGTGCCTGGATGGCAGCACCTGGGTGGCTCAGTGGGTTAAAGCCTCTGCCTTCGGCTTGGGTCATGATCCCAGGGTCCTGGGATCGAGTCCCGCATCGGGCTCACTGCTCATTGGAGAGCCTGCTTCCTCCTCTCTCTGTGCCTGCCTCTCTGCCTACTTGTGATCTCTGTCTGTCAAATAAATAAAAAAAATCTTAATAAAGTTAAAAAAAAAAAAAAGAGTGCCTGGATGGCTCAGTGGGTTAAGCATCTGCCTTTGGGTCGGGTCATAATCTCAGAGTCCTTTGGCTTGGGTCATGGTCCTGGGGTCCTGGAATCGAGCTCCACATCAGGCTCCTAGCTCTGCCTGCTTCTCCCTCTCCCACTCCCCCGGCTTCTGTTCCCTCTCTCGCTGTGTCTCTCTCTGTCAAGTAAATAAATAAAATCTTTTTAAAAAATGTGACACGGTTGCTAAAAGGTATGAAAGCTCAAATTGGTGCTTTTAATGATTGGTTAAGCTTCACTGGATCGGAGGAGGATTTTTGTCAGCTGTCAAGGATCTTTTTATTGGGCTTTTTCTCATAATAATATTAATCTTATTTTGTTTCCTCCGCCAACTTTCTGCCTGCTGCTGAGACTCCTTCACTGCCATAACTTCAGGCCAACTGCTGATCATTTGGCTGCCTCTGCCTTTCATAACTCCTACACCCCCGCTGACTGATGCCAACACACATGTAGGGACAGCTCTACACCCCTATTCAGCAGAAAGAAGTTACAGAAGATAAGTCCTTCCACCCTCGGCAACCTTAAAGATTTAAGGGTCCAAATTGCTCAGGTGGGGAAATGAGGAGAACAAAAGCAAGAGAAATGTAGCTTAAATTAATTCTTACAACTTGCAGCCCCCTGATAAATACCTGAGACATTCAGAGAATGACCTTTTTTAAGGAACTCATGGCTGCCTTAATGTGGATTTTTTTTTTAATGTTAAAGAAGTTTTTATTTATTTATTTTAGAGAGGGAGCGAGCATGAGTACAAGTAGGGGGAGGACTCTATACTGAGCACGGATCTCGATGCAAGACTGGATCCCCCAACCCTGAGATCATGACCTTAGCAGAAATTAAGAGTAGGATTAACCAACTGTGCCATCCAGGCGCCCCATGTTGGTGTTTTATTAGAAACTAAATACAACCGTATCTTGACCATAGCCAGACCTCCAAGGTCTTGTAAATGTCAATTTCAACATAGAGAAATTCCTTAGAAACTGATGTTATCTCTACCCCCCCCACACACACTTAGAAGTTTATAATCAGTCACTCCTCACAATCACAGTGCAGCTCTTTCTGCTCAGGAGTCCTATCCCTATGTTATAATAAAAATACTTTTTGTACCATAAAACATCTCAAGAATTTTTCCTGACCATTGGACTTGGTGACCCTGCATCCTGTAGACAAATTTTAATTTTCAAATTCAATACTCAGTGCATCAAAGTCACTCTTCCCTGCATCTCCTTTTTTTTTTTTTTAAAGATTCTATTTATTTATTTGACAGAGATCACAAGCAGGCAGCGAGAGAGGAGAAAGCAGGCTCCCCTCAGAGCAGAGAGCCTGATTTGGGGCTCGATCCCAGGACTCTGGGATCATGACCTAGCTGAAAGCAGAGGCTTTAACCCACTGAGCCACCCAGGTGCCCTCCCTGCATCTCCTTTAATTCCATAATTCTCTCTGGCCTTCTGGGACACAAATCCTGGCCCCCTCCAGCTTAGCTGCACCCTTGTGGGTGGGGGGGTTGGTTAAAGAGGCTAGTCTGGAAGACTGTGCCTGAAACCTGCATGCCCACCTATTGTGCTTTCAGAATGCTGCTGTCTGAATGTATCCCACTGTGATTTCAGGACAAATATGAACACATGTACTCATACATGGTGGTGGTCAAAGGAATCTGCTTCAATGTCAAATCCAAGTTTTTCTCAGATGAAGACTTTTGTTTTCCCATCAAAGGCAGACTATTCCTGGGGTACCTGGGTGGCTTAGTGGGTTAAAGCCTCTGCCTATGACTCAGGTCATGATCCCGGGATCCTGGGATCAAGCTCCACTTTGGGCTTTCTGCTCAGCAGGGAGTCTGCTTCTCTGCCTGCCTCTCTGCCTACTTGTGATCTCTCTGTCAAATAAATAAATTTAAAACAAACAAACAAACAAACCAAAAACTAAGTCTTAAAAAAAAAGAAAGCAAACTATTCCAAAAGTTTAAAGTGTTCCTTGCATCTTGAAATACAGGAGGCTTTGTTATTATTCCATCCAAGCACCAGGAGCCTGGTGAACTTGGGTTCTGTACATCTTGATTCCTAGCTCAGACAAGCAAGTAGCTACGCGCAATTTGGCCACTAGATGGCAGGAGTGTCCAAGGTTAGCATCACAAGAAACTGCCTCAGAACACCCCCAAGTGGTCACTCTGGCAAGCCGCAGGCAAAGCAAGAGGAATTTTACCAAGTTTTGGTGAAAGGAATTCTTCATGCATGGGTCTTCCCAAGTCTATCCTTATCTTGAGAATGACGTTAGCAAGTGTAATTCTGATCTACATGGTTTCCACATTAATAAGTCTATCCTGTTTACATCCTGTCTCCACGTTTAAGGACCACTCTAAGGAAAACCACTCTAATCAGCAAATGAAATCAGAGATTTTAAAAAAATGGAAATATAGGGCAAAGACAGAGGCTCCACTTTTGTGGGAAAAATATCTTTCAAAGACAGTCTCCAGGAATCCTCAAGCAAGTTTCCTGAGCTCTTGTGATTTCAAACATGAACAACTGATCCAAATTTCATTCAGAACAATTATCCACAGTTAGTTGTTTTGTTTTGTTTTGTTTTAAACATAGAAACTATTCTCATTCATTCACTCATCCATTTACTTATTTGTTTGAGTAATCTCTACACCCAACCTGGGGCTCGAACTCAAACCACACCATCAAGAATCACATGCTCTCCTGACTGAGCCAGCCTGGTGCCCCACCGATTTTTTTTTTTTTTTTAAGATTTTATTTATTTATTTGAGAAAGAGAAGGAGAGGGAGAAGCAGGCTCCCCAAGAGCAGGGAGCCCAATGTGGGGCTCCATCCCAGGACTCTGGGATCATGACATGAGTTGAAGGCAGATGCTTAGCCGACTGAGCCACCCAGGCACCCCTCCCACCCCACCCAAGCTTGATCTTTGGTGCATTTTCTCATTGCTTTCCTTATAAACTACCTGGAGATGGAAACAGTTGTTTCCAGTGTCTGAGAACACCAGGACCACCGAACCTTGTAATAAAACAGATGGGATTTTTTGGTTTGTTGAAGGAACTATGAACTGCCTCTATAAAAGGGTATTAGAAAGGACTTAATTTAGGATTTGAATTTGTAAAAAATGGTTTTATAGAGAATTTAAAGGATTAGTGCTTTGTTCTTAATTGGATGCTGTGCTATAATAAGAAATAAATGATTGGTCTTTGTCTTTGGCGCTGGCACACTGTTTCTAGAACCCTTGGACTCTCCTGGGGGATGAGTGTCATTTATATGTTAATGAGATGACTGGAGTCTGGGGGTCTGTAGTTCAGGGCTGGTCCCAGAAAGACCAAGGCATTATTAGAGGGTTGAAAATGACCTCCAAGGAGGGGAAAGGGACTGGAAAGTGCATTGGGTCCCTCTCAGGAGTGTGAGCCAGCATCATCCGATCTGTTGAGGGTCTGGATAGAGCAAGAAGGCAGAGGAATGTGAATTCTCTCTCTCTTTTCTTGAAGTAGGGCCATCCATTTAATCCTGTCCTCGGGTATCAGAGCTTCTGGTTCGTGAGCCTGCCAACTCTAGGAGTTTACGGCACTGTAGTCTCCGCGGAGCAGAAAGGTAATTCAGACAGAGGATCAATAGCCGGTGAGTACTCAGGTCAGTGAGGACAGGATGGGCAGTAAGAGTCACATCAGCCTTACCCTCTTGTTTTAGGTACCTCTTGTATCTTTCTTTTCTTGTCTTTCTTTTTTTTAATCTTTCATTTTTCATTAGCCTCTTGCAACAAATCTTCCAAAGAAGCTATTTCAGAACTTTGAGGTCTTCTAGAGGCTTTTGCATGCCCATTAAAATAGGTATCCCATTCTGCTTGATTTGGGAACACTTTTTTTTTTTTTAAGATTTTATTATTTACTGAAGAGAGAGTGAGAGAGAGCATGAGTGGGTCGGGGGAGAGGTAGAGAGAGAGGGAGAAACAGATTCTCCACTGAGCAAGGAGCCTGATGTGGGACTCAATCCCAGGACCCCGGGATCATGACCAAAGCCAAAGGTAGACACCTGACTGAGCCACCCAGGTGCCCCAAAGCAGTCTGAACTTCTTGTCTTAATTTATTTCCCTAAATCCCCCAGCGGTTTATGCTGTGGACTTGCCTCAAGGCTTTGTGAATCTCCTAAGGGTTGTCATCTGGCTCTTAGACTGAGGGATACCCATTATTTTCCCTTGTTGAAATAGTCCTAACTTAGACTTCCTGTGTCTGGCTCTCCTGCACAACTCCTGAGACTGGTAAGGACCTTCCAAAACTTCTTACTCTGTAGATGAGTTCAGCCACACACCCAAATGGTGGGGCCCATGAAGTCCCACCTGGAAAAATTCTGCAGCCTCTCCTACCCCAATTTTTCATAGCCTGTGAAAAATCTGGAGTTTCTCACACCCCAATCTTCCACCCAGAAGGATTAGGACAAACACACTCCAGGAGTGCAGAATGCAGAAGAAGCAGAGCCGTGCAAGAGAAGCTTACCGGAGGTTCCTGAGTCGGTACCTTCACCCCAGCACCGGGGAGCCCTCCCCGGCAACTTCAGCCACCCTCCTCCAGTTCCACCTCATTGCCCAAACCGGGAAACGACATGTGGGCAGCAAGTCTGATGTCCTTGATTCAAGGGGAAACGATGCATGGTTTGGGGGTGGCCAGTGCCACCTATAAGAGGTGAAACCCTCTTCCTGAGGATTTTGGGCAAGAGTAAATCTTACACTGAGCTTTAGAAGAGGCAGCTCGGACACAGGGCACGATGGGGAAGGAGGAAGGCGATTTCCTTAGAAAGGCTCTCCGGTCCTGTTTTCTGGGGGAAGGTAGAGCAGCTAAAGCTGAGTCGGAGGGCTGGGGCAGGAGTACGTGCGGTTTCCTTGGCAGGTGTTTCTCCTAAGGGCAGGCTGACTTACATTTAAATTTGGGATGTGGGCTAGCCCACTGGGGGGGGACCTCTGTTTTGTGGGTCCTGATGTACAAATCAACCTTATCAGTAGGTACAGCAAGGAGTGCTTAAATTGCGGTAGCATAAATTGTAGCATAAATTGCTCCTTGACCCGTTAAGAAGCAGTCGAGGGCTGTGTACGTGATGGTCCATAACAATCCTAACGAGTTTAGACTAGTTTGGCTTTTAGAGTTGAAGCTGTGTTACTTAATGATTTTTATTAGGGTCGTGCCAAGTTTTGGGCCATGTTTGCCAGTGATACTGTCCCTAATGGGGAGAACTGCCACTTACACAGTATGCATAAAATCAGAGTCAGTTATTGGCTTTTAGGAGTTGTTGTTGTTAATAAGCTTGTGGGGTGCCTGGGTGGCACAGTCAATTAAGTGTCTGACTCTCGGTTTGGGCTCAGGTCATGATCTCAGGTGCTTGGGATCGACTCCGTAGTCGGGCTCCGTGCACTCAGCACTGGATCTGCTTGAGATTCTCTCTTTCTCCCTCTGCCCCTCCCACTCTCTCATATAAATAACTCTTAAAAAAGAAAATAAAATAAGCTCATATGTTTGGAAGTTTCTGGTAGTATTTTTTCCAGAGAAACATGATCCACTGGAGTGATGGTACTTTTCAATATCTAAAAGTACACAGCTGGGGCTCCTGGGTGAGCCTTCAGCTCAAGTCATGATCTCCAGGTTCTGGGATCGATCCTCATGTCGGGCTCCCTGCTCAGTGGGGAGTCGGCTTCCGCTTCTCCCCCTGCTTGTGCTCTGTCTCTCTCTCTCTCTCTGACAAAAAAATAAATAAAATTGGGGCACCTGGGTGGATCAGTTAGTCAAGCATCTGCCTTAGGCTCAGGTCATGTTTCCAGGGTCTTGGGATCAAGCCCCATAAGGGGCTCCCTGCTCGGCGGAAAGCCTGCTTCTCCCTCTCCTTCTCTTTCTCAAATAAATAAATAAAATCTTAAAAAAAAAAAATCGGTGGGGCACCAGGCTGGCTCAGTCAGGAGAGCATGTGATTCTTGATGGTGTGGTTTGAGTTCGAGCCCCAGGTTGGGTGTAGAGATTACTCAAACAAATAAGTAAATGGATGAGTGAACGATTGAGAATAGTTTCTATGTTTAAAACAAAACAAAACAAAACAAAACGACTAACTGTGGATAATTGTTCTGAATGAAATTTGGATCAGTTGTTCATGTTTGAAATCACAAGAGCTCAGGAAACTTGCTTGAGGATTCCTGGAGACTGTCTTTGAAAGATATTTTCCCACAAAAGTGGAGCCTCTGTCTATTTCAATGAAATAGAAACCAAAAAACAGTAGAACAGATCAACGAAACGAGGAGCTGGTTCTTTGAAAGAATTAATAAAATTGATAAACCCCTGGCCAGACTTACCAAAAAGAAAAGAGAAAGGACCCAAATAAATAAAATCATGAATGAAAGAGGAGAGAGCACAACTAACACCAAAGAAATACAAACTATTATAAGAACATACTATGAGCAACTCTACGCCAACAAATTTGACAATCTGGAAGAAATGGATGCATTCCTAGAAATATAAACTACCACAACTGAACCAGGAAGAAATAGAAAGCCTGAACAGACTCATAACCAGTAAGGAGATTGAAACAGTCATTAAAAATCTCCAAACAAACAAAAGCCCAGGCAGGGCCAGACGGCTTCCCAGGGGAATTCTACCAAACATTTATTTATTTTTTTTTTAAACTTTTTTTTTTTTTAAGATTTTATTTATTTATTTGACAGACAGAGATCACAAATAGGCAGAGAGGCAGGCAGAGAGAAAGGGAAGCAGGCTCCCTGCAGAGCAGAGAGCCCGATGCGGGGCTCGATCCCAGGATGCTGAGACCATGACCCGAGCCGAAGGCAGCGGCTTAACCCACTGAGCCACCCAGGCGCCCCTCTACCAAACATTTAAACAAGAACTAATTCCTATTCTCCTGAAACTGTTCCAAAAAATAGAAATGGAAGGAAAACTTCCAAACTCATTTTATGAGGCCAGCATCACCTTGATCCCCAAACCAGACAAGGATCCCATCAAAAAAGAGAGCTATAGACCAATATCCTTGATGAACACAGATGCGAAAATTCTCACCAAATACTAGCCAATAGGATTCAACAGTACATTAAAAGGATTATTCACCACGACCAAGTGGGATTTATTCCAGGGCTGCAAGGTTGGTTCAACATCCGCAAATCAGTCAATGTGATACAACACATCAATAAAAGAAAGAACAAGAACCATATGATACTCTCAATAGATGCTGAAAAAGCATTTGACAAAGTACAGCATCCCTTCCTGATCAAAACTCTTCAAAGTGTAGGGATAGAGGGCACATACCTCAATATCATCAAAGCCATCTATGAAAAACCCACCGCAAATATCATTCTCAATGGAGAAAAACTGAAAGCTTTTCCGCTAAGGTCAGGAACACGGCAGGGATGTCCATTATCACCACTGCTATTCAACATAGTACTAGAAGTCCTAGCCTCAGCAATCAGACAACAAAAGGAAATTAAAGGCATCCAAATCAGCAAAGAAGAAGTCAAATTATCACTCTTCGCAGATGATATGATACTATATGTGGAAAACCCAAAAGACTCCACTCCAAAACTGCTAGAACTTGTACAGGAATTCAGTAAAGTGTCAGGATATAAAATCAATGCACAGAAATCAGTTGCATTTCTCTACACCAACAACAAGACAGAAGAAAGAGAAATTAAGGAGTCAATCCCATTTACAATTGCACCCCAAACCATAAGATACCTAGGAATAAACCTAACCAAAGAGGCTAAGAATCCATACTCAGAACACTCTAAAGTACTCATGAAAGAAATTGAGGAAGACACAAAGAAATGGAAAAATGTTCCATGCTCCTGGATTGAAAGAATAAATATTGTGAAAAGGTCTTTGTTACCTAAAGCAATCTACACATTTAATGCAATTCCTATCAAAGTACCATCCATCTTTTTCAAAGAAATGGAACAAATAATTCTAAAATTTATATGGAACCAGAAAAGACCTTGATAGCCAAAGGGATATTGAAAAAGAAAGCCAAAGTTGGTGGCATCACAATTCTGGACTTCAAGCTCTATTACAAAGCTGTCATCATCAAGACAGCATGGTACTGGCACAAAAACAGACACATAGATCAATGGAACAGAATAGAGAGCCCAGAAATAGACCCTCAACTCTATGGTCAACTCATCTTCGACAAAGCAGGAAAGAATGTCCAATGGAAAAAAAGACAGCCTCTTCAATAAATGGTGCTGGGAAAATTGGACAGCCACATGCAGAAAATTGAAATTGGACCATTTCCTTACACCACACACAAAAATAGACTCAAAATGGATGAAGGACCTCAATGTGAGAAAGGAATCCATCAAAAATCCTTGAGGAGAACACAGGCAGCAACCTCATCGACCTCAGCTGCAGCAACATCTTCCTAGGAACATCGCCAAAGCAAGGGAAGCAAGGGCAAAAATGAACTATTGGGATTTCATCAAGATCAAAAGCTTTTGCACAGCAAAGGAAAGAGTTAACAAAATCAAAAGACAACTGACAGAATGGGAGAAGATATTTGCAAACGACATATCAGATAAAGGACTAGTGTCCAAAATCTATAAAGAACTTAGCAAACTCAACACCCAAAGAACAAATAATCCAATCAAGAAATGGGCAGAAGACATGAACAGACATTTCTGCAAAGAAGACATCCAGATGGCCACAGACACATGAAAAAGTGCTCCATATCACTCGGCATCAGGGAAATACAAATCAAAACCACAATGAGATATCACCTCACACCAGTCAGAATGGCTAAAATCAACAAGTCAGGAAATGACAGATGCTGGTGAGGATGTGGAGAAAGGGGAACCCTCCTACACTGTTGGTGGGAATGCAAGCTGGTGCAACCACTCTGGAAAACAGCATGGAGGTTCCTCAAAATGTTGAAAATAGAACTGCCCTATGACCCAGAAATTGCACTACTGGGTATTTACCCTAAAGATACAAACGTAGTGATCCGAAGGGGCACGTGCACCTGAATGTTTATAGCAGCAATGTCCACAATTGCCAAACTATGGAAAGAACCTAGATGTCCATCAACAGATGAATGGCTCAAGAAGATGTGGTATATATACACAATGGAATACTATGCAGCCATCAAAAGAAATGAAATCTTGCCATTTGCGACAACGTGGATGGAACTAGAGCGTATCATGCTTAGTGAAATAAGTCAAGCGGAGAAAGACAACTATCATATGATCTCCCTCGTATGAGAAGTGGAGACGCAACATGGGGGCTTAAGTGGGTAGGAGAAGAATCAATGAAACAAGATGGGATTGGGAGGGAGCCAAACCATAAGTGACTTTTAATCTCACAAAACAAACTGAGGGTTGCTGGGGGGAGGGGGGTTGGGAGAAGGGGTTGGGGTAGTGCACATTGGGGAGGGTATGTGCTTTGGTGAGTGCTGTGAAGTGTATAAACCTGGCGATTCACAGACCTGTACCCCTGGGGATAAAAATATATGTTTATAAAAAAAAGAGAAAAAGGCAGTTCTCTCAAACACATATTATGAAGTGAAAGAACCAATCTGAAGAGGCTACATACTGTATGGCTCTAACTACAGGATATCCGCAAAAGGCAAAATTAGGGAGACAGGAAAAATATCAGTGGTTCCGAGGGGTTGGTGGATGGGGACGGATGCATAGGCAGAGCACAGAGGAGTTTTAGGGCAGTGAAACTATTCTCTAGGATGCTGTAATGGTGGACAGGTCATCATATGTTTGTCAAAATCCACAGAATGTACAGTGCCAAGAGTGAACGCTGATGCTAACTGTGAACTTTGGGTGATTATGATGTGTCAACGTAAGTTCATCAATTTTGAAAATATTTATCTGTTTATTTATTTATTAGAGAGAGTGAGTGGGTGCATGAGCAGGGTTGGGGGTGCGGGAAGGGCAGAGGGCGAGGGAGAAGCAGGCTCTCCAGCTGTGCAGGGAGCCCGATGCTGATGCCGGGCTCGATCCCAGGACCCTGGGATCATGACCTGAGCCTGAAGGCAGAGGCTTAATGACGGAGCCACCCAGGCGCCCCTAGGTTCATCAGTTTTAACAAATGTACCACTCCAGGGGAGGCGTTGATAATCAGCTATGCATTTGTGTTGGGGGGTGGTACCTGACAGCTCTGTACCTTTCACTTCATTCTGCTTTGAATCTAAAGCTGCTCTAAAAATAAAGTCTACTAAAAAAAAAAAAAAAAGCAGTTCTCGGTATCAATGACATAACCCTCCTTACTTTTGAGAATCAGCATTCCCTTTTTACATTCATCAGCCAATTATACTTATTTGAATTGGGTAATCAAATCCTTTGCCCATTTTTCTTTTTTTAAGATTTTATTTTTCAGTAATCTCGACACCCAGCGTGGGGCTCGAACTCACAACTGTGAGATCAAGAGTCACATGCTCTGCCGACTGAGCCAGCCAGGTGCCCTTGCCCATTTTTCTTTCTTTTTTCTTTTTCTTTTTTTTTAAGATTTTATTTTATTTATTTGACACAGAGAGATCACAAGCAGGCAGAGAGGCAGGCAGAGAGAGAGGAGGAAGCAGGCTCCCTGCCGAGCAGAGAGCCCCATGCGGGGCTCGATCCCAGGAACCTGAGATCCTGACCTGAGCCGAAGGAAGAGGCTTAACCCACTGAGCCACCCAGGCGATCCCTGCCCATTTTTCTAATGGAACTTTTTTTTTTTTAAGCAGAAGACAGGTTGTTAAATGGGATTGTCCTTATCAGTTTCTCTATATGTTTGTAGAAGACTTGCCTTTTGCTTACTCATTAAAGCTGCTTTTATATTAAGAAAATTAACCTATCATATGGACCAAATGTTTGTGTCTCCCCACCAAGCTAATCCCTCATGTGATGGTATTAGGAGGTGGGGCCTTTGGGAGGTGCTTAGGTCATGAGAGTGGAGACCCTTGTGAATGGGATTTGTGCCCTCACCAGAGACCCCAGAAAGCTCTCTTGCTCGTACCTCCATGTGAAGTTAACAGCTAGAAGGCCTTCTATGAACCAGGCAGCAAGCACCTTGATCTTGGACTTCCCAGATTGCACAGCTGTGAGAAACAAATGTGTTGTTTATAGGCTACCTAGTCTGTATTCTGTTATAGCTGCCCAAATGCACTTAAGGCAATGGGACTCAACTCCCCACTCCACCCCACCCCCATCCCTGGTCATCTATATTTTGACTTTGCTTATTGTATTGATTTATATAAGTTTCTTTCCCCCCCCCCCCAAAGCAGAATTGTCAAATTTCTTATTCTTTTATTTTAGGTCTTTGGGGTTTGTGTCATACTCAGAAAAATCTTTCTTACTCGAGCTATAAATACAGTTGTTTGTACCATCACCATGCAGTTCGTCAAAGGACTGGATTACATATTACTCATTTGCACAAAGCCTTAAAATGGTACCATAAACCACTGGTTGTCAACTAGGGATGACTTGGCCCCACATGGGACCTTTGGCCGTGTCTGGAGACGTATTTGTTCTGTGCATTGGGGCTGTGTTAAGGACATCTCGGGGGTAGAGGCAGGAAGGCCAAGGAAAACTCCTACTGCGCACGGGCCAGCCCCTCCCCACCGCCCCCCAGCAAGGAGTCAGCCAGCCCCCAAAATGTTGATGACCAGAAAGATAAGAAAACCTGCCAGGGACCAACTCCCGTCTCTGGCTCCCCCATTGTTCAGGTCTTTTGTATAACACAGAACACTGGAAAGATGGAGTGAGAGGAAAAAAAGAAAAAGGGAGGAACCGGATAAGGAAGTTAGAGTAAGTTGGAGAAGGCCCTCTGACCCCACTGGGGCTCTCCTTCATTCAGCTCCAAGAGCTTAGATTGAACAGACATCATTTTTGTACAGTACATCAGAAAAAGAGAACATCGGGGGGAAAAATCTGGCAAACATGACTGGCAAACCGCGAAGGGTGGAAACACGAGAAGACTACTTATTATGTAAATGCCTTTATTGGAACTAATACATTGCTACCAGATTACATCACTTTTCAGAGTTAGAGTAACATTATGATCTTGGAAACTATAGCAAACAGCTTGACAAAGCAAGAGTACATTACGTCCTACATACATATTTTATTTTTTAGCGACCGCATCTCCTTGTTTTAGGTGGAAAATTAGAAAATTTATGGTACACTTAGCATGCTTGGCCTACCGTCTCCTGTCTACATTCTGAGCACGCTCTCTCCTCAAAAGTGTCATATTCAACAGCATTTTAAATCTAAAGAGAGAGTTTGACGATACAAGTTTTTAAAACAAATAAGCATATATGGAACCAAGTGTGTGAAGACAAAATATGTCAGCTGTTTACAGCTTGGGTGTGAGAGGGTAGATGCAAAATCAAGGTACACTTTTTCTCTACCTACAATGTATGGTTTTTACGTACTTGGAGACCCCTTAAAAAAAGTAGCAAAATCAGCAGTCTTATTTAATGTAATCAAAATATTCTTAAATGTACAAAAAAGATCACGTAGAAAGAATACTGTAAAAAGATACTGATCTTAAGAATAAAAGAATATGAAAAACTTCTATTACTTCTGCCAATGTTCTGTACTACAAAGATAAGCAAAGGATACTCTTATCCAGATACCCTCTGAGCCAAGTTCTCAAATAAGAACTAGCATCCTGGATGGAAAAGCAAAGTTATGGTCTAATGGTATTCATATCCAATCATCTAAGCAAGTCCCAAGAGGCGGACATTCTAAGGGGGTGGCAAAGATACACAGAAATGACATACAGCAATGGGAAATGTCACGGGCAGCGATCTAGGAGGAGAGAGTAAATGATCCGGCCGTGAGTGCATTTCAGGTGTGCCTGACAAATCCAACTGTGACTATGGGAAAGAGGAGCTGTTGCCATTAAAACTCTTCCCCTGTGAGCTCTCAAGATGAGGAATCTTGTTCATCAAAACTATGAGTCCTTGCAGTGACCATCAGTTCTTTAAGCCATGACCGCTTCCCCTGGAAAGAGCTGACCTGCTAATCATGCACCTGGGAGCAAGGCTGTTTTTATTCGAATTGGTTATTTTACACCCTCTTCATTCCCCTGCCCATCAAGCATGCAAACACAGTCATGACCATCTTGGGCTTTACTTCCACGAGGTCTTCTGGGAGAGCATACACCCTGGCTCCGATTCTTCTAGCCATTGACACAGCGTACCTATTGTCAGAGGAAACAAAAATCAAGACGAACCTCTTGTTAGTCAAGGACATGACAGGAGACATGTTTCCTATTGTAAAATCATTTGGCTGGGAGGGGAAACTTTCATATTGAAACTTCGGAGTGGTACCATTTTAGTTTTTGAGGTCACTCTTAAGTGACCCTGGTTTTTTGGCTCTATGACTTAGGGATGATTTTATTCACCCCTTCTCTGCAATGAGAATTAATTTTGAAGCTGATGCGATACAAAGATGAGAAAAAAAATTATCATTATCATTTTCTCCCCACTGAGCAGGGAGCCTGACATAGGGCTCGATCTCAGGAGTCCAGGATCACGACCTGAGCAGAAGGCAAATGCCTCACTGACTGAGCCACCCAGGCGCAAGAAACTTTCAAGACATAGTTTCAGTGGAGGCTTAAGCATCCTGCTCATTTAGGGACCAAGATAATAAACTCAACATATGTAGGAAAGGGGATCTGTGCACAGTAAAAAAAAAAAGGCATCAGTAAATAATGCGTTTTGAAAAAGAGCAAGACAGAAGAATATTCTTAGCCTATCTTCTCCTTGTTGTCAGATAAAGTATATAATTTTGGTAATTCCCTAAAGCAACAGCTGATTGAGTGCCTATGATGTCAGGCACAGTCTAGGCTCTTATATCTTGTATTCATATCAAAATCTCTAAGATAAGTATTATTGCTCCCTATGTACTGATAAGGGGTCTGAGGCTTGGAGAGGTTTCCCTCAGGTGACACCACTCTTTTTTGGTTCTGTTTTGCTTTTTAAAGATTTTTAAATTTTATTTATTTATTTGAAAGAGAGAAAGAGAGAGAGAGAAGATGAGCCAGGGGGAGAGGCAGACTCCCCACTGAGCAGGGAGCCCGATGCGGGACTCGATCCCAGGACCCTGAGATCATGACCTGAGCCGAAGGCAGACGCTCAACCGACTGAGCCACCCAGGCGCTCCTAGGGCACCACCATTCATAAAGTGGCCGAACCTGAGCGAGAATGCAGAGCTGCCTGGCTACCCAAAGCCCATGGGTATTAATCATTGTTATCGTCAGTGTCTCTTACTTGGCATTATTGTGCTTGTCGTCTTCTGTCAGATTGCCACTCTTAACGAGGTCATAGTTTATGCAGCCCGGCTGGATGGCATCAATTAAATCCACAACGGCCAAACTGGAGCTGATCGTCTTGTCCTAGTGCCAAAGGACAATAAATCCGAGAGTTTCCGGTTTGTACAAGTGAACACGTGATTACTTGCATCAAGTTGCCACGCACCAAGCCCAGCAGGTGAAGAGAAGCTCGTTGTTAGCCCAACACTAAATCACACTAACCAACCAACCAGAGGCCATCCTTCCAAATTACTGATCCTTTCTGGCAAACAGAACAGTTAATTGTCTAACATGCAATTCTTACCTTAAAACTCTGAATGGAAGTTGATTTTCCAGCTTCACTCAATGTTCTGTTCACCCAGCTCACAATGATGTCATCATTGGCTTTCTGCCCGTCTCCAAGGTCTTCCAGAACATTGAGGGTATATCTAGAAGGAGAAGTGAAAGAAGAGGTCCCAAGCTACTTCATGAGGAAAAAAACCAAAATGCACCTTCTGTACTAGTTTGACAGTGGCCGTAACCTAAAGGCAGTTGTGCTCTGGCCGGCACTCGGGCCGTCAGCACTCTAGCTAAGAGGTCTTTTTTCAAATGGATACACAGGCTGTTCAGCATTTTTGCAACTATCCATCACTTAAGCTCACTTCAGAGTCTAAATCCAAAAGTTTCCAAGGTGTAGTCATTGACACGTCTATCTGAAAATGACAAGGGCCGGATCACAGACTGCTAGGACAGTGGTGCTTGAGCAGCTAAAACTGGGTGCCATACCTTCTCATCAGCTGCCAGACTAAAGCTAGAGTCAGGGTTTGGTTTCCATCATTCAGGTCTTGCCCTCCGATACCAACCAGGGAGAATTTGGCAGGATGCTTCCCCAATTCAACAGCATAGTTGCAGTTTTCCAGCTGTAAACCCACAAAAAAGCAAATGGTTGAGGATTTTTTTCCCATTGGCTTCATCTGTACACGTGAGTGAGTACTGAGGGCACACAAAGCTGGGTACTTAGCACATCGGGATACATGAGACACAGCTCCTGTTCTCAGGAAGCTCAGATGCAAGTTTCCCAAGCAAAAGAAATGAACTGGGACTGAAAACAGTTGCCTGTAACAACTGAATGCAGTAACTTCTGATCTACCTTTTTCATGTTGGCTCCGAGTTTCGGGTATGGAGGTTTATTAACCTTACTCCAGTCAACAGGAACTTTAATTCGTTCATACAACTGTAAGATTACAAGGGCGTCCTGCAGGTCGCTAAGGAATAAAATAAAGAATAAAATAAATAATAAAATAATATAAATAATTTCATCAGTGTTTTCAGACAGCCGGGCCTTTGTTTCCTTAAACACAGTAACAGTACACTGGCAACTGAAACATATAAGACCACAAATAAGACCCACGGCTCACATTTTCTAGCAGTCTATGCTAAAAATAGAGCTCACACCATCCCGTTCACTTAAAATACTTGAGAGCTTCCGGTTTGTGAGGTACGACTCTAGAAGCTGGGCACATAGGATGAAAACCCGTGGCCTTACACCATAGTCAGAGAGAGAGTGACAATAAACAAGTTATGGATTGATAGATAATTTGATTTGGGGGCATATATACTTGCTATGAAGATGAAAAGAACTGGGGTTAGGGTTACAGAGCATTAGGTGGTGGTCAGGGTCTGAATCTGAGGATAGGAAGGGAGTAGGGCATTCCAGGTGGACAAGAACGTTCGAGGCTGAGAGAGCAGTGAGTACAAAGGCCTCAGGACATCATGGACAGTGCACTTAAGTCTTTCCCTAGTCTCTGTTACAAAATGTAAAGGATCTGTTTCGTAGGATGTCGGAAACAACATTCATACACTCTTTCTCTTAATGATCATGTAAAGAAAGAATCTGGGCTTCTGTGTATTTGGAAAATGATAATGGATGTCACCATTCAAAATCTTCCAACCTCAATGACCAGTGTCAATGAACATCTAGAAAATGTTTAGAGCTATAATTCTTTCTGCGGCATCCATTCACGCTGTTCCTAACTGATCGTAACAGTAGAAAGGCTTACGCGTAGAGATGGTTTACATGGGGATTAACTCCAAGAGAATTCATCCAGTTACGGAAGGTTCTTTCTTCACGAGTTTCTCCTATTAAGAATATTTACAAAATTTAGATATTAATTAAACACCTTTTATACATGCATATAATATCAGTTCTAGCTAAGGTGAATTCATTTCCTCTGTGCAAATCTAGAGGTATTCTCTAATACAAATCTCCAAATATTTTCTCTAAATACATTCTCTCTAGGTATAGGCTTATTTTAAAAAATTTGCTGACTTATTTTAGAATTGAAGAATACAACTTTATAACCAGTTAAACAATTTAGAGATTTATGAATTTTTTATAATCTCCTCCCCCTTCTAAGGATTCCCCAATATCTCCCCAAATCCCCATACCTCAAAAGTAACTGATGTTATCGGTTTTACCTTTAAAGAAATTTGGGGGGGGGGGTCTAACTTTGGGGCAGCGAGCATATGAACCCTCTATACTCATGAATTTACACCTTCCCTCTACATATTTATAAATTATAAGCTACACACAAGCACTTCTTTTACATGCCTATATTACAGCTGCAAGTTACATGAAACTTGAAAAGCCTAAAATTTAAAAATGTTATAGTCCTGCCAGGGGATATTCAAGGGATGACTACTACATTTGCTCATTTTTGAATCTTATACTTCATGTATTTATAATCTGGAAAAGGTAAACTCTACCTTCCCCAAACTCAAATAATTGCCATACATTAATCATTTTAAAGATTTTATTTTTAAGTAATCTCCACACCCAATGTGGGGCTCAAACTCACAACCCCTAGATCAAGAGTTGTATGCAATACCGACGGAGCCGGCCAGGTGTCCCAGTATTATGATTTTTTGAGTAGGTAAATAGAAAAGGAACTGGGGCTAATTCTGTCTGGTTAGTCTGAATGTGGAAGAATGAAATAATATCATGAACCGATAGGTCAAATTTAATGCATATATACATTTTTCTAGTGAGGGGTTTAGAAGGTGATCTATTTCTAAAATACTAAAATAAAACTGGTTTACTAAGCTAGGTGAACCTTGCTTTATAAGGTTCCCAGTATCATCCGTTTCCATCAGCTGCCACTTTTGACTCAGCCCTCAGGTCTACTTCCAGCAGAGACTTGCTAAAGGAAAGTGGGGAAGGAAATTTATTAGGCCAAGATCCTAGAATCATCGTGGCCTATGTATTTCTGGTCTGTAGTCCCGCACATTAGAATGTGAGAAAACTTCAATTACCTTCCAATAGAGTCCAGTCAATGTCCTGGTTCTCGGGCTTCGTTAGTGCCGGGTATTTATTAAACAGGTTAGCCACAAAGGCTAAGTTCAGTTTGGGGTTTCCACTGACAACATCAGCCGGGGTGACAAACTGTCTGCACCCCAACTTGTCTGCTTGTTGAAGCATACTCTCAGCTCTCTTCAAATCATCTGTTTCCTGTTGAAGTAAAAGAAGCAGCCATCTTTTAAAAGGCTATACTAAAAACATAGACCTGTTTCCCTACAATGATAGGCTGGATATACAATTCTACTTTCTCTTAGCCGACATATGGTACAGTACCTCAAAGGCACGCTAGGTGGAACCAGATCATTTCTCGAAGGACAGTACATTTAATTTAAATGGGATTACATCGCTCCTGTGAAAACTCATCAAGAAAAAAGCTAAAACTGTTGAGATTTTTCAACTGGGCCCTAAGGAAGGTGTAAGACTGTAAAGGGTAGAGAAATTATGAGAACATATTTAAAAGATAATCATCAAGAATAGCAGTTTCCAATAATTTAATTTCAGGTTTAAACTGTGTATTTCAAATTGTAGTTTTCCTCTGCAAGGATTTTTTTTTGGGGGGGTGGGTTACGGCTTGTTTGACTTAACTTTTCCACTCAGGCAGAAGCAGAGTTGCTCATTTCTGTAAAGAATACTTACTTCGAACTAATTCCCATGACTCCTAACTTGTTACCCGTCCCCCACCCCCCCCATTCCTCCCCACCCCCTCCAACCCACCCCAAAAGATGAGTGCCCAGCTCTGGATTAACACAGGGTTTGGTGAAGAATTTAAGTTATCCAATCATTTCAGCCTGATGTAAAAAGTATAGTTTCTCAAACACCCACTATGCCCACATCCCAAGGCTACAAGTAAAAAACCTGGAGCTGTGGGAGGAACGGGTGCTTTTGGATCTGTTTCTAGTGACCTACACTTGGAAAGGACAGAGTGGCAGTCTGGGCACTTCCTACATATACACGGTACAGTTTTGCCCGGGGGCAAACGTAAGCACTTCTGTGGAACAGTGTCATGGGAGGAAGGGTTTTACAATCTGGTGAGAAAAGAAGAGATAATGATAAATGAAACTTGAGGAATGTTACTTTTAAACTAAAGCTGCCCAGAATGTATAATTTGACAATCTTAGCTTTGTCTTCAATGGGTGATGCTATCTTTAATTAGTTTTTTAACCCCCGGTGAGGTGCCTTGATTGTACAAGACTCCAGAACAATGTGTATTCATTGTGTTACCCTTGTTACCTTCTGCAAAACAATCAGTAACCACTAGCGGATGGGCAGTTGCGTGGGATTCAACCTTTCTTCAGGGTTCTCTCTGAGCATAGTGAGTTCCTCTCATAGAGCCTGTTTTATTTCTTGTAATCTGTCAGTTATTACTTTAATATTGTTTGCTTTATGCTATTTACCAACTTTAAATTGTCAAATATACAATAATGAAATATAAAAAATCAAATAAAAATATATATGAAAAACTAACTTCAGCCCCTACCTCACACCATATGCAAAGTTAACCCCAAACATACTATATTTCTAAAGGTAAAACCTCAAACTATAAAACTTCTAGGAGAACACGTAGGAAGAAATATTAGTGACCTTATGTTAGGCTAAAATTTCTTAGATACAACACCAAAAGCATGATCCATAAAAGAAAAAAATGACTAAATCAGACATTGCCAAAATTACGAACGTCTGTTCTTTAAAAAACACATTGAGAGAAAATTTGCAAATCACATATCCAATCAAGGCATTGTCTCCAAAATACATAAAAACACTTAAAACTTGCTAATAATAAAACAAACAATGCAATTAAAAATGGGCAAAATGTTTGAACATGATGATACAAAGATGGCAAATAACCACATTAAAAATATTCGACACCATGTGTCATTAGGGAAATTCAAATTAAAACCACAATGACAGATCATTTGGCACCTGTTAGAATGATTCAAGTTAAAAGGACTAACCACACTAAAGTATTGGTGAGGATATGGATGAACTGGCACTTCTGTATACTGCTGGTAGCAATGTAAGATGTACAACCACACTAAAAGTGAATTGGTTGCTTCCTAACATACCCGATTACTCAGCCATTTCATTCCTAGGTATTTACCAAAGAGAAATGAATGCATGTATTTATACAAAGAGTTCTCTATGTTCAATAGCAGCTATATCTGTAATAGCCCCAAACTGGAAACAATCCAAATGCTCATCAACATGTACATGTGCAAACAAATGGTGGTATATCCATTCACTGGAATATAATTTAGCAATAAACAAGGAATGCATTTATGATACATGTGACAACATGAGTGAATCTCAAAATACTACACTGAGTGAAAGAAGCTAGACAAAAAAAAAAAAAAAAAAAAAGCATACATACTGTAGGGGTCCATTACATAAAACTTGTAAAAACTCAAATGAATATAAAGCAAAAGAAAGCAAATGAGTGGTTGCCTGGGATGGGGGAATATAGGATGGGAGCCGGAAGGCATTACAAAGGATCATGAGAAAACCTGATGTGATAATGGATATAAAAAAAAAAAAATCAATCATCAGTCAGTTAGGCCCTAAAGAAGGTAATAAAGCTGAAAAAGATGAAGAAGGACACGAACTGACAAGGGAAAAGTGTGAGCAAAGGCTCAGAGGTAAAATGAGTGTTGGGGGAGGGCGTGGGGGTGGAGACTAGCGGGGAAGAGCACTCGTCGGCAGACCATGCAGGGCCTTAAATGCTAAGCAGAACACTTCAGACTGAAGTCTAGAGTCAATGGGGAATCCTTGAAGGATTCTGGGGAGGGAAGAGACAAAGGAGTGTTTGGAGATCAACCAGGGAAGAATGAATGCAGAAGAGCGGTCTTAAAATCAGCATCAGTTAGCATACTAGTGCCGTTTACGCTGGCCCAAGGTCACCCGGTGAGCCTGCTCGGACAGCTGCCCCACGCACAGGACAGCTCCTGATCCATACCAAGTCACCTGAACCAAAGAATCTCACATCTCACATCCAGACAGAAATAGAAGCACACAAGTCAGTTACAAATTCAGTTCTGATAAGGGCATTGTAAGTGGTTTAGCCCATGTTATCTACTGGATCCTACTGCCTACTGGGCTAGAAACATGGATTCTCTAAATTAGTACAATGCATTCTATACCTAATGGGTACAAAGAACGCACCAGGGGATCACAGAAACTTAAGACTAAATTGTCTAGTCCAACTCCTTCCTTTATGGATGAGCAAAGTGAGATCCAATTTGGCGAAGAAATCTGTCCAAGGTCACTGAACAACTGAGTGATATAACCAGGGAATATGGTCCATGAGTAAGTCCCCAAGTTGGATCTGCAGTTTGTAAACATAGTCATGTTACTCTCAACACACGAAGACTACAAATGCATATATGACTATCTTGTCATTACATCTCTCACTGTGATTATAATCCAAACACTTGGAAAAGGTTAGTTTCTAACACTTATTTCCCGACCCTGGCTTTGAATATTTTATGCAATCAATACAAGCCAATAGCGCCATCGTTATGGAACCCATTAATAAACTACCAAAATACACCAAAGCTCATCTTTCGGTCTTTGAATTATACCCACAGCAATAAATTTTAAAACAACGCTCAAAATTTTTAACACCATTACATGCGATTACCAAACTTCTTGTTATTGAGAAGAAATTGACAATCATTTTGTAAGACTGTAGAATTCAAATGAACACTTATACTTACATTGAAACCTGACATGTTAATATCTATCCGCGGTTCACCTTCCTTTTGTCCTTTTGGTGCAATTTGATTGAGAAGGTGGAAATAGGCTTTGGAATCCTATAAATGAATTGAAAATCTCAGTGAGATCACATCTACAAAGAATGAATGTATCCCATTGTCCTATGTTTGGAAGGATATTTGCACGAGATTTTGTGAGAATATATGGCACAAATTGCTGTCTTCTAATCTAACAGATCTTTCCCCCAGAAAAGTCCAGCCATCTGGCCTACTCTCTGCCTTGAATATGGATAACTGGATTTTATCATGACTTTATAACTGATTAACATTGCCAATACAATAAAGCTAGTAAACACAGAACTAGTTCTGTACCTTCACTGAATTACTGAAGTCAATAAGCTTGGCAGATAAAACAAGCAAGAAAAGAAAGGAGGAGCAGAAATCCAGGAAGCATAGGGAAAGAGAAAATAGACAGGTTACATCATTACGAAACACAATATATACCATAACCTATGGAGAAGAGATTAGCTATGTTAAAGATGTATTTAACTGTAAATTTAAATGACATTTTTAAATTAACACTTGAGTTGGTGAAGTAACATTTAACCCTGTATGACCTGAACATAGTTAACCAAACAAGATATTTATTTTAACTAGGCTCCCAGTGCAGGGCTTGAACTCACAACCCTGGGATCAAGACCTGAGCTGAGATCAAGAGTCGGACGCTTCACCGACTGAGCCAGCCAGGTGCCCCCGAAGATTTTCTTTTGTTTTAAGCTCCTGAACTCATCCATTGTTTGAATGGTTTTACATGGTTAGGTGGATTCAGGCTATGTGGACCCTCCACAGAGGACAACTTGAAAACCACAGCACCAGGGCAAACACTTCATAACAGTCTTCAACCATGTCAAGTAAGCGTTTGCCTTGAGGGGACAGAAACTGGGGTCAAGACTCCTTAATCCTGCTGAATTGGAAGATGATCCTCCCAGCAGTGATCAGATTCTGTTACTGAACCTTGACAGTCCAGACATGCTATTATAAGGAACGTCTCTTCCAGCAAACTCGGTAGATAACCGGCACCATAATCACCTGGGGGAAAGCTGTTCAATACACAGGTGACTGGGTTCAGCCCCAAACCTACCAAATACGAATCTCTGGGAGCTGCATTTTTCAGAAACTCCCTGAATGAGGTGGATACAGAATGCCGGAAATGACTCTAAAAGAGGGGAAAATCACGCCAGTGAAATCTACTTCAGAGCCATTCATGAAGTGCAAAGCCAGATCCTGCCGTGAGCAGGCACAGGATTTGCCTTCCCGTAATTGTGCATTACCGTTGTGAAAGCGCTTGTGCTTACAATTTCTTTCTAATGGTGCATGAGCAGCTCATAATCTAATCCTCTGCCCTTGACAAGAGTGAGTAAAAAGAGCAGACCCAGCAGGGTCTTCTCCCCCAGAAAGGGCTTTACAGGGCAAAATTACACTTGGAGTATAGACCAAATGGAAGCCTTTCTTTTTCACATTACTAACAATCCTTTGCTTTTTAAAAAGATCCACAGCAGGCTCCATTTTTAAACAATATTTCCTTTTGTACCTTTCAAAGAGGTCCCAAACAGAAAATCCATTTAAGAGTGGTTTTTAGGAACACAGCTCGTGCATAAAGCAAAAATATATACCCGACCAAACATCTTGTGTAAGTTAAAAGAAGAGGTAGAAGGCCTGCTGGTTTTGTCATTTGGGAGCTATCCTTAACTGTCACTGGTGAAACCAGTAATGGAAACATCCCAAGGTTCCCTCTCCCCACTGAGCACATCGATAAGATAACAGACTATAGTTTTCATAGCCCCGTGGGTCAGTGACATCTGCTGAAGATCCTTGAATTTGTTCCCTGTGTCCCAACACTCAGATTTGGGAGAGAGTGGAGTCAATGAATGAGAATTTTTTTTTTTTTGCTATCGTAATTTTGGGCCCCCTCTTTGGGAAGCTACCAACGTCTCCTCCCTCTGCTAGTTTTTTCCTTACTGCTTTTGAGACGTGAACGCCAAAATGTAACACAAGAAATGTTTGAAGGTCTTTTATGTGGCGGGTCTTGGGGTTAGAAGTGGGCTTTGGTAGGAGGACCATAGGACAGGGCTGAGGTAGAAGAGACAGCCATATGTGAGCTCATCACTACCCTCATGAACTCAATGGCTAACGGTGGGAGCACATGATGGAAAGAGGCCAAGTAAGAAAGGAGGAGAACCCTGGGGCCCTTTCTCTTTCTCCCAGGATTTATTAACAGGTACCCTGAGGTCTGAGAAAGGCAGTTAGGAAGAGAGTGGTCATGGCCCACCCTTTGGTACTCCATGTTTAACAGGGAGCAGAACAGAAAGCGTTAGGACTATAATACTTTGACCATTTGCCACAGAAGGAGAGTCCTTCTAGGTTTCAGCTCTCCTGAAATCTACCATCAGCGCCAAGGGCCAACAAGGCCTGGCAATATCCTGGTAGGATTTTCCCTCTGTCTGGCTGGTAGTCACCCAAGCCATCGTATCCATGCCCAAAGGCATGAGGGTTCCTTGCATGGTTACCTTGATGTCAGCACTGAAGTTGTTGATTTTCTGCCAGCCTGAGTTTTCCAAGTGAAAGTTTGCCCATCTGAGCAGAAGCTCTTCCGGAGACAACTTCATAAGCTCCTCCAAAGTCTCACCATCTCGAAGTAAGGCAGCCAAGGCTAGAAGGGAAAAAAAAACCCACAACCAAGATATTACATGACAATGGTCATTACAAGTTCATTCGTTCTTTGGACACTCTGTTAGGTAACAGAGGGACAATAACTGGTCTGACCTAGTTCCTCATTTTCAGGTACTGTCACTCTAATAAAAGATAATATATTCGTAGATAATTATATGATGATGTAGATAAAGATACTGTTATGAGAATATATAGCAAATATATACTATATTTTATTAGTCTTTATGTTCCAAATGGCAAATAAGTTACAGCTTTTAAAACACTTTACATTATGACATATGTTTACCTTGTTTTTTTTTTTTAAGATTTTATTTATTTATTTGAGAGAGAGAAAGTGAGCAGGGAGAGAAGCAGAGGGAGAGAGACGAGCAGACTCCCCACTGAGTGCAAAACCTGGCTTGGGATTTGATCTCACAACCCTGAGATCCTGACCTGAGCTGAAATCCAGAGTCACACAACCAACTGAGCCACCCAAGCGACCCCCAAACTGTCCTTGTTTAATTATGTTAAAATTAGAGATTTGGAGGAGGATATTTAAAACGGTGGCGTCTTTATACTTAACCTTTTGACTAAAGGAGTATAGAACCTTATGGTACTTATATTTAAATGTAATTAATGGATTCTCGAAGGGGTAAATCTATTTTTTTAAAAGATTTTATTTATTTATTTGACAGAGATCACAAGTAGGCAGAGAGAGAGGGGGAAGCAGGCTCCCCGCTGAACAGACAGCCCAATGCGGGGCTTGATCCCAGGACTCTGAGATCATGACCTGAGCCGAAGGCAGAGGCTTTACCCCACTGAACCACCCAGGCGCCCCAGGGTAAATCTATTTTTAAACATAGTTTTATTTTTAAAAATAATCTCTGCAGCCAACATGGGGCTCCAACGACCCCGAGATCAAGCGTCCCACGTTCCACCAACTGAGCCAGCCAGCCGCCCCGGGTTAAATCTATTTTTAAAGGGCTATAATTTAGCTTAACATTTTCTATAGCACCTAACTTGTAAAAGCTGTTCAGTTATTTTTTGTTGTTGAATTGAATATGAAGAAGCCAAGGGTTCCTGGTAAGTATTCCCTATGGGTACTAGGTAGAAGCATGGGGTGTCTGCACGGAGAACAGCTGAACTTCCGGCATGGTTGCAAGAGTAGTCATGTGGTCCCTAATGCAGTAATTACCTCCCCTGAAATAAAAGGAGGTTTCCCTTAAACAAGAAGACTGAAACTGCCTGATTTCTGAAGAGGTCTAAGTGATACCTTTATCAGGCAAATTTCATCTCTCATGGACTCTGCCTCATGCCATTCTGATGCTGAGGGACTTAAGCAAGGGTAGAAGCAGCAGGTCACTTGTCTAAGACCTTCCTTTTGCTCCCCATCCCCACCACATCAGAGGCCAGAGAGGATTAAACAGCCTGATATCTGTGCACCTGAGACCTTGTCAAAGAAAAGTTATTTGATTTATTCCACACGCCAATGTGATTGTATTTGCCTTCCCGAATGGACCTTTTTTTTTTTTTTTAAGATTTTATTTATTTGACAGAGAGAGACACAGCAAGAGAGAGGAACACAAGCAGGGGGCGTGAGAGAGGGAGAAGCAGCCTTCCTGCTGAGCAGGGAACCCGATGTGGGGCTCGATCCAAGGACCCTGGGATCATGACCCAAGCCGACAGCAGATGCTTAACGACTGAGCCACCCAGGTGTCCCTGGACGTCAGCTTCTTTAACAAGACAAACACCACTGTGAAGAAGGCCAGCAATGAGAGCAATCGTCTTTGTTCAAATATAGTTCAAATATAGGTACCTTTGAGCAGATTGAAACAAAGGCAAGGGCAACAGTCTCAAAAGTGCAAAAAAGTCTTATCATGGATCAATGTGCAAAATAATAAAACCATTGACAGACATTCTGGGGGACCTTGAAAAGACTGAGAACCCCAAAGAGATATTTCCCAGAAGTGACAAGGACTGAGAGGGCGATTTCTGGAATAAAATAGGAATATGTGGAGTGGTGGTTCATAGTTAAAGCTTTGCAGGAAGAGGATCATGTAGAATTGCCCAGGACACAAGTCAATTGTATCGTGTGTGCTTATAGAATCTACAAATCCACGGTGTGACAGGAAACCCCATGTTGTAAGAAGTTCGGAAAACGTGATCATCAAGGGTGGGGTAGATTAGTTTGAAGAGGCCTCAAAATCCAGGAGTGAAGATGGGGCGGGAGTTGGGCAGCCAGATTAGAAATGAAAAATACCCAGACTGGGGACCTTGGGAAAGTTCCTTCAACTCTGTGCTTTTGTGTCTTTATTATTATAAAATGAATTCTAAAGCATCAGGCAAATGTGAATTACTACTAAAGACGAAAAGTTGTAATTAGACTGTTTTCCACAACAACACTATAGCATTACCTTCTTTTAATTCTAGTTATCATCTAATCGCCTCAATTAAGTGAAAGCACGACAGTCTGTGTGACCAGGAAAAATACCCAATAAACAATTTTCAAAATAATGACTGTGTTCCATTACCTTCATTCCTGCTTAATTCAATGTCGGCAAACAACCCGATCTTAATAATCTGCCAAAGCAGTCCCAGAACCAGATGTGGTTTCCCAGCCCGCAAATCCTCCGCACCGATGTTCACAACGTGACACCCAATGGCAGAAGCAGAGTTCAGGGCCAAGTTTAAGTTTTCCTGCAAGAGAGCCAACGTACACATTTGCTTCTTGACCTTTCCAGTTTTTAGGAGTCTACTCCTTTACTGAAAATAATGCTCAATGAGGAAATTAATTTCAGCCGCACATGATCCACAGAAAACAAAGTCCAGACAACCAACTCCAGACTTTGGTGTTAAAGGCATAGCTAAAACAAATCTCAGCTTTATTATTGTTACTGTATTTTCCAGAATTCTGTGGGAAGTTAACTTGGTATTTTTATTTGGTCTCTTTTGAAGTACATGGACATTGTCACGAAAAGAAAAGGCTGAGTGACTAGAGTCAGGCTCTCCATCCAGGTTAAGGGTCGTATTTCTTTTTTTTCTTTTTTAAAGATTTTATTTTTAGGCAATCTCTATACCTGAGATCAAGACTTATATGTTCTACCAACTGAGCCAGCCGGGTGCCCCAAGAGTGGCTGTATTTCTACTTTTTTCCTCAAGATTATCTATCTATCTATCGACAGAGCGTGTGTGCATGAAAGAGCCCAGCAGAGAGAGAGGGAGAAGCAGACTCCCCGCTGAGCAGGGAGTCCCTTTATCCCAGGTCCCGGGATCTGAGCCCAAGGCAGACGTTTAACCGACTGAGTCACCCAGGCACCAGAGTCATTGTATTTCTAAAAATGTCTAAAAGAGGGGTCTAATCCATGCACCTGAAAAAAGTTCTAGAATTGTAATCTCTGCGTCCCAAGAGGTGCTGCTGCCCGAGGGAATTTTGCTATTTCAGAGTGTAATACTCACTTGACAAAAAGAAAAATGCTCCATTGCTTAAGCATGCTAATTAATTAAGAGCTTAAATATTTTTGCTTATTTCTGCATGCTTGAAAACAGCATGTAATGAGAAGAACACAGGGCTTTGGAGTTAGTCCTGGATTTGAACTTCAGTTCCAGTGTTAACCTTGGGCAAGGCAGGAGCCTGAGTTCCAGCTCTCCTCTGTCAAATCTGGATAATAGTCCTAAACTCAAGAGTTGTAGAAGAATTAAATGGGAAGACATGAAGGGCAGAACTGATGGGCTACAGAATAGGATCTCACAAGGCCATTTCCAGGAAGAGGGTAGGGATATCCATTTGTACCTGAATGATGAAGGGTGTCAGTTTCTTCTTGTTGATTGCTCTTTCATCAATTGTATCAGGAACTGAAAGGTTGATCATTTTACTGAAACACAAATTAGCAGGGAGTTGGTTTACTTTTAAAGAGCCTGTAAATATTCACAAATGTTTTAAGGCACATGACATGTCTCTCATGTAATCTGAAAAAAAAATCAGTGCAATATATGACTTTTACCATGTTGATCACACACAAAAAACTATACATGTGAAAAATGCACATAAAAAAAAAGACCAAAATGCTTACAGTAGTTGAGTATTTCTGAGTTGGGGATTGAGGCATACTTTATCATTCTAATTTTTTGTATTTTCCCATCATTTTGTAAGAATGACTAACTTGGATACTGGAAAAACCCTTACTGCATACATTTTAAAAACAGATAAAATCCCACATGGAAATTGTGTCTCTTTCTCGATTGTAAAATTCACAAATAAGAATGACCATTTATTCACAAGGAGGTCAATTTATTGAGCATGAGATTCTTTCATTCACCATATTTATTGAGAGCCTAAATGATGAGCTAGGCACGATATTCGGTATTGCTAATCCAGTCGTGAGATAAAGAAATGTTCTGCTAATTAGACTAGAATCTGTGATTTCTTCGGTTAGAATCTCATTCGGTAAAATCTGGACGAAGACACTAACATTTTAGGTGTTTATAATACTGCCCCAAAATATGTGATTCCACACAGGGAAAAAAACCATGCTTCTTTCCATGTCAGATTTTTTTTTTTTTTAAAGATTTAAATTATTTGGGAGAGAGAGAGAGCACAAGCGGGGGCGGGGGTAGCGTTGCATAGGGAGAGGGAGAAGCAGGCTTCCCGCTGAGCAGGGAGACTGATGTGGGGCTCAATCCCAGGACCCCAGGATCATGACCTGGGTCGAAGGCAGACGTTCAATGGACTGAGCCACCCCGGTGCCCCTATGTCAGATTTAAACATCAAATCAACAGCATCTCCTACGTAGCAGAGCAGCTCCCTCGCTGCGATCTATTGAAAGTCAGCCCTCGACACAAGGGTTTGAAAGAAAAGAAAGAATAAAGAAAAGAAAAGAAAAGAAAGAAAAGCTTTTTAAAACGTTAAAGAAGAAAAAAGAGAAGAAAAAGTTAATGAAAAAAATCAACAGCATCATGTGATTCTCTCTCTGTACTAAAACACATGGGAGAATTAGTTCTTTAGTGCCTATACATGGACAAAATGGCATTATCTTATGGTTTTTAATGGGGATCATAGTAGATGCAGCGTGAAATGCAAAGGGGTGTGAATATTCTGACTGCATTTTGGTTGGTCTAACAAGCTCCTGAGCGGCAGAGGCAGAGGATGAACCCAGGCCGACTGATTACGGAGCATATGCTCTTAGATCATCAACGGGACAAAGTGTTGATCATCTTACATCCTTTTTACCAATATAATGCTAGCTCTGGGGCAGCAAGGACCAACACAGTTTTCAGAACTAAGTAACTGGAGAGTGAGAACTGAAGAGGAAGCTTTTTTTGTATTTTGAAGCTATGGTACTTTATTTTTTTAAAAAGATTTTTATTTATTTATTTGACAGATAGAGATCACAAGCAGGCAGAGAGGCAGGCAGAGAGAGAGAGGAGGAGGAAGCAGGCTCCCTGCTGAGCAGAGAGCCCGATGTGGGGCTGGAACCCAGAACCCTGTGATAATGACCTGAGCTGAAGGCAGAGGCTTTAACACCCACTGAGCCACCCAGGCGCCCCGAAGCTATGTACTTTAAAAATAAGTAGACACTGACATACTTAAGTCCAACAAAGTTGTCATGTTCTGCTTGTACTTCAGCAGAAATTGGAAGCTGGCAGCTTCCTTATAAAGCAGTCCCCAGTCTAAATGAGTGAGTTTTAGATTTGTATCTTGGTGGTACTTTCTCAGACACACCCAGACGACTTTCACTTCTGTTTCCCGAGTTGAAGCCGTCAAGCACCCAGAAACCAATAATATATCAATTACGTGGAAGGCTGTTTTGGAAATCGGGACACAAAATCAACCAACATCTTACCAGAGCACAATTCCATCACCCACAGCTTTGAACAGGTCGTCAGTATTCGGGTTCATGGGTATTACGTGTCTGCAATCAGGATCATTTTCCAAAGCTTTGTTTATCCAGTTAACAAAGGCATATTTTTCTTCCTCTATAGTCATGTTGAATAATAAGAAATTAGTTCACACTCTAGGTTGACTCTAAAGTCTAAAATAATTTGTACATAGTACTGAAAGTTAACGTGTCACAAACATGAGTTCTCCCCTTTGAAAACCCAGATACTTGAATACAATATGGCTCTTATGAAGTACAAAATTAACAGCAAAAAACAGAGAGCATGAGCAGGGTTAACCGATCCTTAGAAAAGTTAGTTACCAAATTCTTTAAAAAAACATCACTTACATTCCTGTAGAGTTCTACTATAATAAAGCCGATCATTGCTCACATCATATAATATGTCTTGCAAGCTAACAAAGCCATATGATAAATACTTACAATGCCGTTACGGCAAGTATTAGTCCCAGGTCTAAATACACACCACAGTGGGCTTCTGCTGTATTCTTAATTAGGAAGCAATGTTTCTCTAGCAGCCCTCCTTAGGTCACTGCATCACCCTGATGCACCTGGAAGTCGTACTATTATTACCTGAGTAAGAATGCTGCGTTCCTTCACTGGACAACTCGGAAGTGCCTCCCAGAGCACAAATCCCTTCTTTCCTGTTGATTGCTTTGCGGAAGGTTTTAGCAATATCGCTGCTTTTTACCTCTTGGAAAATCTACGAATGAAAATATGTTGTTAATTCACAGTTTGTTTTAAATCAGGTGCAACGATAAGCCCTTCTATCTTCTTTTAGACTCCGCTCACCTACATTTTCCCATATGGGTAGTGAGTCTTAAAAGGAGATGGAAAACTGGGCTTGTGCTTTTAAGGTGCTAAATAAATACTACAATACTGCTACTGAAAATGAAGCCAGACAGTCAATTGCACACACTTGTCAAAAATGTTAAGTGCCACATGCATTGAATCCGCTTTAAGCCGCCAGCTAGTGTGGTTCAAAGGCATAGGTAAATCTGCTAATTTTCTACCAACAAGTAAGGCTTTGTTCGTTCCCTGGAGAGAAAAAGCTGAAGGATCCCCCTTCTTTAACCACAATTCTTAATGCAAAGGAAGACGAAAATTTAATGATTCAACCAAAAAAACCTCTTTTGGGGGTACAATGGTAAGAGCGTGTTCAATCAAAATTTACAGAGTAATCAGGTGAAAAAATGGGTTGAGTTGGCAGCAAAAAGACAACTTTGGAGAATAAACACAAAAAAGAGGCTTTTCAGTAACTGTCTTGAGTGTTTATGAAATCTAGCTTCTCGTCATGAACAACATGGTAAACAAAATGAATGTGTGCATTCTAATTGTACAAAGCAGGTGGTAACAAAGCAGATTTCATACCCTTTCCTAACTGCCTGATTGAATGAATGGATGTTCTAAAGGACTACACAGCTCTACATATTTTTAAAGATCTCCTATTTTTTAATGATCTATTTATTAGAGAGAGCACAAGAGGGGAGGGACGTGGGGATTGAGAAGAAGAGAGAATCCTCAAGTAAACTCCCCGCTTAATGCAGAGCCCGGAGGTGGGGCTGGATCCCAGGACCCTGAGATCATGAACTGAGCTGAAACGCAGAGTTGGAAGCCCAACGGACTGAGCCACCCAGGTGTCCCAGGACTAACTATATACTTTTAAATACTGGAACTCACCTAAGCCCAAACTTGTTTCTGATCTACCAATGCACATGGCTAAAAACTAGCTACTTCCAATAAAATGAGAGAAACATGTAGCATCTTCATAAAATTTCTTTAAAAGACACACCTGGGTGGCTCAGTCACTTAAGTATCTGACTCTTGATTTCCGCTCAGGTCATGATCTCAGCGTCGTGAGATCAAGCCTGGTGCAGGGCTCCATGCTCATCAGATCGTCTGCTTGGGATTCTTTCCTCCTCTCCCTCTGCCACTCACATTGTACATGTGTGCTCTCTCTCTCTCTTACTCTGTCTCTAAATACGTAAAATCTTTTTTTAAAAAGGTGTTTATAACACATAAGTGGACCTACAGAAGGAAACATACTACCCTAATGGAAGAGTTGCTGAACAAACAGAACAGGAGTCAAGGGCCTTTGGCATTATTGACAGTTACACACACACACACACACACACACACACACACACAAATATCTCAGGAGGTGCAGCCCATGCTTGAAGTTCATAGACCACGGTCACAATATGTAGCAGTTCAGGTTTTATCTATGAGAACAGGCACGAGGATAAGTTTGAAATCCAGCCCCATGTGCCACTGACCAACCCCTGTGTCCTGCACAAGACATCCGTCCAAAAGCTGGGAGGGCCTTTTCTATTTAGGTTTCCCAGGAGGGAACCCTTTTGTCATTAATCCACTAATCCATTAATCCAAATCAGAGAGAGAGAGATTTTCTGTAACTGGTGTGAAAGTTGTTAAAGGTGTTGTGGGTGGCTCTCTCTCTCAAAGCCACGCTTTTTCCTCTTGCCTTTCTAAAATCCTGTCTTTCCTTGGACTTTTATTTAGGAAACTAGGGAGTAGTTAAGTTCCACAAGATCAAGCTTAATTTTCAGAGCTGTGATTTCTCTGCTCTACCTGTAATGTCAGAGGTGGAATTTCAGAATGGGTGTGCACGTGTGCAAGTGTGTCTATGTCTACTTATGTCTATAGATACACACACACAGACTACTCTAAATATTGCACACAGCCAATAAAATCATTTTCCCTCCTTTCTGGCCATTATACGGACTCCTGTTAGGTATCGATACTGTAGAGCTGACTACTCAGGCACTCTGGGCAAGTTCTAAATGATAGAAATTCTTTTTATGCACACTGATTTTTTAAATCCAACTTTCGTTTCATTTCATTTACCTTAACTTCTGAGCCAAGATTATATGATAAAATGGTGACCAGTGAATGTAGCAGTCTTCACTGTGATGCGTTTGGTTCCCATACCTCCCCTTTGAGAATTATATATCTGCTTAGTAAAAACGCAATATTCACTATTCCACCCCACTCTGAACTCCACTTTATTTAGACATTGTCTAGTAAATTAAAATCTGAAATGTGTGCTTTCTCTCATGACTGAGGTACCATAAATCACTTGCATGACCAAAAAAAAAAAAAGCATACACAATGTTATTGCCTCAGAAATGACCTATGAAAAGTTATTTTTTTATTAGGCCTATTTTTGCCTCAAGATCGTTTGCTTCTAAAATTTAGGTTGGGGGGCACCTGGGTGGCTCAGTGGGTTAAAGCCTCTGCTTTCGGCTCAGGTCGTGATCCCAGGGTCCTGGGATCTAGCCCCACATCGGGCTCTCTGCCTGGCAGGGAGCCTGCTTCCCTTCCTCTCTCTCTGCCTGCCTCTCTACCTACTTGTGATCCTGTCTGTCAAACAAATAAATAAAATCTTAAAAAAAAAAAAATAAAAAAAATTAGGTTGGTTTCCATGATCACAACTGCAGCTAAAAAATAAATCCAAATTTAAATATAGCATGGAAAAAAGGAACAATACAAATAATAAGTTAAAAAAAGAATGTCTACTGTGTAATATCCTAATGCAATTACTTATGTCACTGTAGTTAAGTTCATGCTTGGGAACGAAAGCAAAGTTGCAATTAAATCAGTTAATTTTTAATTGCCTTACAGAGGTTATAGGACCTTCGTTTTCTAAATATTTTTAAATAAATGTTTCCAGCCAAGCTCAAACTTTCGGGTTCATGGTAATTTCCTCTGTTGCGTAGATTTAAAAAAAAAAAAAGCAAATTAAAAGGGATAATTGAAGATTTACGTCTCTTCAATGGATTCACAGCAGGAGAACTTGCATTTTGTTTTCTAGGTTAGGGAAGAATTGCTCCAGCGGATGATAAAGTTATTTGAGTAGAAAACCCTGGCTTAACAAGAATCTCTGAAATCAGAGATAACACAAGGCCAACTACTGTGCTGAAGTCTTCTCAATGAATCTTTTTCAAAGCTGCCTGTCGTGATACTAATGAGCTCACTGTTAGTGCTGTTTTCCCTCGAGGAGGAAGGACTGGCTTTGTCATGCGTGAGCAAACTCCTGGGGACCCTGCAGCTCTGGTTCTATGCATCCCCCCCTTAATGGAGTATATATATGTATATGTTTCTTATTCCTTTTTAAAGTTTCATCACCTTTCTAGTTCTGTGCAGGACTAGCAGCCAGACAAAGCAATCCAGAGGCATAATGACTTAGGAGGAAGGAAAGATTTCAGAAAGAATTGCAAAATATTGACTGGCTTCCGGGGTTTGAGGCTTGCTTCCAAAGTGTTTCCAAAGTAGTACACTTGAATTTTTTCTTTTCTTTTTTTTGGAATCTGTTGTAGGCCTGAGCTTAGTAATAATAGGAAAAGAACACTGCTTTACAAAACAGAACAGAAATCAGTACCCCCAACAGTTGACATCTACATAGCGTTTGCTATATGCCGGGCACTGTTCTAAGCACTTTACTTATATGAAGCGATTTCATCTGATGAGATTGGTGCTATTAGCAAAAGTCCTAGGGCTGGTCAACAACTTAGTGCCATCATGCAAGAGCAAATTTCTCACTGTGAAAACAAGAGTTTAATGCAGACATCTCTGCTGAAAGGAAGGGCCATACCAGTCTTTTTAAAGATACAGGTAAAACAACAACAACAACAACAAAAAACCCAAAAAACCCCACCATTACCTTGTAGGTATAAAAATCCAGTAATGTCGTTTTGAGAGACTTAGAAGAAACAAAATCCTGGTATTAAATTTAACTAACATTTGAAGTGTACATAATAACTTAGGGACTCTTTTCTGCCCTATATATATTCGTCTCCAAAATTAACATAAACTGATTTTGTCTGTAGGCCGCTTTGCAATTAACACCTCTTATGCAGCAATTTAAATAAAAAACCCCAAGATGTAAGAACACGTTTATTTCTACTTCCTTATGTTAACACCTGATAGGAATAACTCGCTTGCTTTTTTACAGATGACGAAAATCTACCCATATTTTTGACAATTTCTAAGATGTCTCATCAGTGACAAAGCAGATGGAAGCGGACGGACATTTGCTCAGACACCCGTTTTTCAGTCCGGTCATGGCGGTATCATTCTGAAATTTCAGGCAGGTTATTTTACTGTCCTTCACATTTCAGATGTCTTGAACAGAAGGGAAGTAACTGGAAAAAGCTACTAGTCCTATGTGTAATGTTGGGGAAGCCACTTCCTTTGTTCAGGACTCCAAGCTTTTATTTTTGATTTGAAAAATGAAAGAGTATACTGGGGCGCCTGGGTGGCTCAGTGGGTTAAAGCCTCTGCCTTCGGCTCAGGTCATGATCCCAGGGTCCTGGGGTGGAGCCCCATATAGGGCTCTCTGCTTAGCAGGGAGCCTGCTTCCTCCTCTCTCTCTCTGCCTACTTGTGATCTCTGTCAAATAAATAAATAAAATCTTAAAAAAAGTGGAAGAGTTTAAATATACTGATTCCTTCCAATTAGAAAGAAATGTACATTTTAACCTGAAATGTCCTCATTAATATTTTCTAAAAATTCCTAGCGATGCCAAAATTAGTATGCACGTCATTTACTTTTTAAGAATATACTAGGGGAATCAAACCTTCTCCCTTAAAAGCCTCCGACAGCTCGGATGGAAGAACCTGCAACATTTCAAGACCTACAAAATTAAGTATTTCCCTAAGATCATTTTTCTCAAAGACGCTTTCACAATTTTGTCCTTAATAATACTAGCCACACTGCAGATCTTCACGATTTAGGTCCATTCTTTCTAGCAGATTAAAATTCTGGGCAGTAAATTATCTCAAAAATTAACCCATCATAGTTAACTACTGCTCTAAGCTGCTTTAAATTCACAACTCAACATGCAGTTCCAAGGGGAGCACGTTCACATCAGAGACATGCAAGTGCTCATACTGCAAGTCAATTGCAACTTACTATTGAACACAGAATTCAAAACAAAAGGCTTTGGCAATAACTGAAGACAAAAAACAGTGGGTAGGAAATCAGTATTTCAAAAGAAGCCGACAAGAACGCCATCATGACACATGTCTACATTTTTAAAACAGCAGCCCTCCCCGCCGCACCAAATGCTCTCAGCTCTGGAGACATCATTAGCCAATCTGCTCTTAACAATGTTCTAAAGGAGTTAATTCTAATGGGAGAGAACATACCAGAATTTCACTGGCTATAGGGAGCCTCAGTTACCATGGAAAAGGAGGATGAGAAAGCTGGGAAGTTGGTGAAAAAATGAGGCAACTCATTACCTGTTTGTAACCCAGTAAAAGGAATGCCTAATTAGAGCTAGACAAACTCAGCCTTAAATTAATAAACCCAACCAATAAAATCTTCAGGGTGTTCTTCATGGAGGGAAGAGGCAACCGCTACATCTCAAATACTCCTGGCAATGGCTATGGACTGAAAATGGCACCAGTCGCCTCGCTCATTGGCAGCTACAGTGTCAGGCTTCAGGAAGGAGGGCTAGAGAACCCCTCCCCAAGCACTGAGTGCGGAACTCTAAACTCAGTGCTTGGAAGTGGAAGAATTAAGTCAGCCCCGAACCCTGAGGAGTATCTGATGATACTAGAAATTTTAAATGCCTCCTCCAATGGACTAAAAAGATACGCTTCTAACTTTCAATTATCAAAATTATTATCCTCGAGAAAACCGTCCAGTTAAATACTACTAAGACAAGAGTCACAAACATCTTTTAATCAGAAAGCTCAAGTCAGGAAGCTTCCAAGACTGTGAGTCAGGGTGTAGCATTAACTAACATCTGGGAGCACCCTATTCCCCAAGGCAGACACCAAGGGAGATGGAGAGAGCACTTCAAGGACGACACTTAGCACCTTGAAAAATCCCCTTTGAGGAAGCCCTAGAGGAAATGGTTCCCCTTTCAGAGCAAGTAGAGTAGCCGTGATGTAGCTTTGATTCTTTCAGTGTTCTTTTTCCCAATTCATTTGCTAAGATACTCTAATGGCTAAGAGAACCCAGGACACTTGGTGGGATGATGGAAACTTCATTAATCCTAACAGGACTAATACGAAACATTTAGCAACTTCACAGGATTGACTACTTTTAAGATCCCGCTAGACAAAGGAACAGTCATGACCCCTTATACTAATGGTGGACTTACACATACTTACATAAACAAATTCATCAAAACTTATCTTCCCATCTTTATTCCTGTCACCATCCAGCATGAGTTTTTGAATAATTTCTCTCACTTTATATCCTGGTAATGGCATATTGGCCTCCTTGAAAAGCTCATGAAGTTCATAGTCACAGATGAATCCGTTGCTGTTGAGATCTTTGTAAAGAGGGAGAGCAGGCAAAAAAAGGAAAAAAAAATTAGAAGAAATAAGTGAACCTCTTGGAGTAGTCTTATGATGAGCATTTGTCTTCATTTGAGACTCAGTTCCTACTAAGCTCACCTGAACACAGTGTTTGCTCTTCTTGCTGTTTGGTACCTAAGGTTGTTGAAAAAGGAAACGCAAATTTTAACAGAAAGCACAGTTTTACACCATGTTTTCTGTATTTTAAACAATGTATATGTAGCTTCACTTAAAAATAGCATCCCTGGGGTGCCTGGGTGGCTCAGTGGGTTAAAGCCTCTGCCTTCAGCTCAGGTCATGGTCTCAGGGTCCTGGAATCCAGCCCTGCATGGGGCTCTCTGCTCAGCAGGGAGCCTTCTTTCGCCCCCCCCCTCTACCTGCCTCTCTGACTACTTGTGATCTCTCTCTGTCAAATTAAAAAAAAAAAATAGCATCCTTAATACTAACAAAGCAGAGTTGCCTAATAAATTATTTTTCAATCATGAAGCTGACAGGACTTCTAAAAAATAATTAATAGACAACGTACCAATAAAACACCGCCATGGTAGAAAACGGTTTCTGTTGTATCTATTTAGGAGTTTTACGTCCCTCATTCTTCCATTAGTCTGGTAGAACAGTTTATGAATGGATGCTGATTATATTACAAAGCACACCTGAAATTAAACTACCCTCTTCAACACCACTTTTTTCCAAGAGCTAATGTAAATAAATACGGAGTTCATAAAAATAAATGCAGTCCCGAGTAATGCAAATGTTTACCATGACTCTATAAATAACCTTTTTATTTTTGTGCTAGGACCGTTCTAACGGAGTGTATATCTTAAGTGCTGATGATGCTTAGTCTGAAACTATTCAAAATGAAAAAACAAAAAACTGATCAATGACCAGAAGTTAATTTACTAAGAAAGAAGGTTAATGTCCTGAGGGCTGTAATCTCTTGGGCATATATAGTTTTAACAAAACTGGACTTTCACCACAAATTTCAAATACCTACTGTTTCAACAGTGCTTTTCCTTAGGTTCCTCCACTGAATTTCACACATAAATTTATTACAACAAAAGGATACAATCTCAATAGAGAAACCAGAGCACTGTTCAAGAAAATGTATTGTGAAATTAATCTATCTGATACGTTACTTTAAAACCTGACTGGGTGCTGTTCTGGGAATGGGGGTACTGCTGGGATTGATAGAGAAGTCCTGTTATTCTAATGACAACTACTAAGCAAATAACATCTAAGGTGAGGTAAGACTATAAAAATATAATATAATGAAATATAACTTAAGTGCTGTGCTGAAAAATAAAGCAGGGAAAGTGGTCAGACTGGGGGCTAATTTGCCCCCCCCCGCAAGGCTCCTGGCATCCAGTGTCTTGTGCTGCCCCATACCCTACGACACATATGACCCCCTCCCGCAAAACAGAATTATGCAGCTCAAAATGGCAGAGGTCAAGGATGGCCACTTTGACAAGGTTATATTTGAATGAAGACTTACACGAAGCAAGGGAACGAATTGCAGATATCTAGGGGGAAGAGATTTCGAGTAGAGGAAAGAGTAAATGCAAAGTCTGTGATATGGAAGAGTGTCTGATATGGTTTGAGAAGAGCAAAGATCCAGCAGGATTTGAGCAGAGTAAACAGAGGAGAGAGTCAGGGATGAGGCTCGGGAGCTGATCACGTATACTCTTACAGATCATGGAAAGTACTTGGGATTTTTTTTTTTTTTTTTAAGATCCTGCTTATTTATTTGAGAGACAGAGAGAGAGGTCAAAGACAGCAAGAGAGGGCACACATAGGGAGGAGAGAGGAAACAGAATCTCCGCTGAGCAGAGAGACCAATGCGGGCTTGATCCCAGGACCCCAGGATCATGACCTGGGTCGAAGGCAGACGTTCATCGAACTGAGCCACCCCGGTGCCCCTATGTCAGATTTAAACATCAAATCAACAGCATCATGTGGTTATCTCTCTGTACTAAAACACATGGGAGAATTAGTTCTTTTAGTGCCTATACATGGATGCTTAACTGACTGAGTCACCCGGGCGCCCCACAGATCTTATTTTAAGTGTGATCTAAGTGTAATTCATTTCAGCTAATTTTTGTCAACTATTAAAATATTAAATATCCTATGTAAAACCATTTCCGCAATATTTTGAGGGCTGATAAAATTCTATATTTAATTTTAGTGAAGTATATTTGTAGATTCAAACAAATACTCTTAAACGCAATTGGCACATTTAAATCTACCAATTAGAGTATCTATACTTCTCAAACATCATCCCCAAGCTACCCCAAACTTCTGAAAATCATGAATATTCCCTTCGATAAGAGTACTTAATTTCCCTAGGGCACATCTTTGCTTTCTTTGCTTTGAATTAATAAAAGGCCATACATCATTTTCTTTATAAAGTTAAATAGAGGGTTGCCTGTGTGGCTGAGTCCACAGTCATAAAGTGACTGGCTCTTGATTTTAGCTCAGGTCATGATCTCAGGGTCATGAGATCGAGCCCCACATTGGACTCTGTGCTAGGTGTAGACGTGCTTAACATTCTCACTCTTGGGGTGTCTGGGTGGCTCAGTCAGTTAAGCATTTGCCTTCAGCTCAGGTCATGATCCTGGGATCCTGGGATCCAGTCCTGCCTCAGGCTCCTTGCTAAGTGGGGAGCCTGCTTCTCCCTTAAAAAAAAAAGAAAAGATTATCGCTCTTCCTTTCTCTTTCTCTCTCTCTCTCTCCCTCTCTCTCTCTCAAAAAAAAAAAAAAAAGTAAAACCGAGCTCATTACTAGGGTGTAAGCATGGCATACAGAAAGATACACAGCATGGCTGAAAGGATGCAAGTGAGAGTAATGGGACATAGGATTTGCATAAGTCACCTCTCTGGGTCTTCGTTTTCCCACCTGTAAAAGATGTCTTTGGATCAAACGATCCCCAGATTCCCTTTTTGACTCTAACACACTCTGATTCTAAACTTGAGTAGCCAAGACTTCACAAACCACACACACACACGCACACATACACTTTTAAAAATATTGGAGGTGAAATTGTAATACATAATAGAAACAAATATATAATAATAACATTCTGATCACTACTGCATCACATCACCTAAATACAGCATTCCTTCATTTTTAGATCTTTTAGGAAAAGATGGCTTATTCCTTGCCACTATTAAAACTTTGTCCACCTGGGGGGTGCTGGGGTAGCTCAGTTGGTTAAGTGACTGTCTTTGGCTCGGGTCATGATCTCAGGGTCCTGGGACAGAGACCCAGCATCTCCCTTTTCCTCTGCGGCTCCCCCTACTTGTGCTGTCTCATGCTTTCTCTCTGTCAAATAAATAAAAATAAAAAAGTCTTTAAAAAAACAAAACAACACAACTTTGTCCACTTGGCAATTTCTGATAGAAAAATATTTTATGGGCTGCCTGGGTGGGGTGGCTCACTAGGTTAAGTTGCCAGCTCTTGATTTTGGCTCATGATGTTGGGGTCCTGTGTCAGACTCCACACTCAGCATGGGGTCTACTTGACATTCGCTCCCTCACCCTCTGCCCCTCCCACTCATGCTCTCTCTCTCTCTCTCTTAAATTAATAAACAAATCTTTTAAAAATATTTTAAAAATATTTTTAAAATATTTGTTAAAAGATTTAAAATATTTTTAAAAGATTTGTTTATTAATGTATTCTACTTTACCCTGACTTCTGAAATGATGTATCTGAGCATAATTTATTTTATTTATTTTTTATTTTTTTAAAAGATTTGATTTATTTATTTGACAGAGAGAGATCACAAGTAGGCAGAGAGGCAAGCAGAGAGAGAGGAGGAAGCAGGCTCTTTGCTCAGCGGAGAGCCCAATGCGGGGCTTGATCTCCGGATGCTGGGATCATGACCTGAGCCGAAAGCAGAGGTTTTAACCCACTGAGCCATCCAGGTGCCCCAATTTTTTTTTTAAAAGATTTATTTATTTATTTGGCAGAGAGAAAGGGAACACAAGCAGGGGGAGAGGGAGAGGGAGATGCAGGCCCCCCTGACCAGGGAGCCTGCTGTGGGGCTCAAACCCAGGACCTTGGGATCATGACCCAAGCAGAAGGCAGACGCTTAATGACTGAGCCACCCGGGTGCCCCTCTGAGCATAATTTAACCTGTGATTGACTCCAGTTTTGACCTAGCATAGAACAGGTGCTTAATTGTTCCTTTTGTATTCTCAGTGATCTAACAGAAGCAGAAGGCAGAGATTTTTAAAATAAGTATTGGAGAACGGTGAATTCAAAACGACCTGAAACCAACCAGGGCGCTGAGAGTCTAGGCCATTTCGCAGGTTATCAGCCTTAGGTAGAATAGAGATGTAGGCAATGAAGAGAATTAACATTTGCCTGAGCCCTTTCTGAAATAACCTGTTGGGCATTAATTAGAAGACAGCTCACTGACATGATTAAAAGATGCCAGGAAGTACCCACCCTAAAATATAACTAACATAAAATAACCACGTGTAGAAACTCCATTTTGAAGTAAGAGTGGTAATACACAGATGCTGTTAGTAACCGACAGGACCATTTTAAAGGGGGCTGGAGGGGCAGGACTTGGTCAGAATGCAGCAATCTTCCTTATTAGGTTGTAAATCTTTTGACCTCAACCCCAGTACGTGGCCCAGTCCCTTGCATGTAACAGGCGATGGGAAAAGACCATTTTTTGTAGGACTACTGATTCTCAGGTATTAACCAGGAAAAGAATGTTCTAATCTAATGAGCATTTTAAAAACAGAATTAAACAAACAATAAGGAACACATACAGAAATAGTACTGAAAGACCGAATGGCAATTCACCAGGAAACCATAACGACAGAAATATCCCTTAAATAACATTCAATCTCATTCCCTTTGTTCTAATCCTGTCCCCACCCTGGCAGCCTTCAGATCTGTAATTTGGTTTTCTAAGTGAACACACCCACAGAGGAGTACCCTGGTAGAAAACCAGTGATGGCTGTCAGGTCAGGAGTTCCGTTCTAAATGTAGAAACCTGCTTTGTTTGTATTAAGAAATACCGTGTGCACTTGGTTGGCAGAAGGCAGCCTCCAGAGCAAATGGAGAACCTACTGTGTGGCCAGCACTAAGCTAGACACCAGAGATACAGAAATTAATGACATTTTACATATTTTAAAAGTTTTGGGGTGCCTGGGTGGCTCAGCTGTTAAGCGTCTGCCTTCAGCTCAGGTCATGATCCCGAAGTCCAAGGATCGGTCCCTGCTCCGCGGGAAGCCTGCTTCTCCCTCTCCCACTCCCGCTGCTTGTGTTCCCTCTCTCACTGTCTCTCTCTGTCAAATAAATAAATAAAATCTTAAAAAAAAAAAGTTTTACCTACTCTGCTGTTTTCCTATAATTTATCAGCAGATCGTATTACCTCCCGTAATCAAAGACATTTTAGTGTTAGTACTAGTAAATTAGAGCCAGCCTTTCTTAGAACTCCTAAATCGTATCTTTTTGAAGACAACAATTTCAATTTCAATAAAAAGGCAGAGGGAGCCTAAAAAGGCAGCTTGCAATTAATTTTACAAAATCTCCCAGCTGGAAAAGTACTTGAAAGACAAAATAGGGTGCAATTATTTTTAAAGAGTTTTATGCTAATTTTATTTCCAATCCCCAGCCAAAACACGCGCGCGCGCGCACACACACACACACACACACACCCTTAAACTATTATCAGAGATCTAATACGCTGTGCTTTGGAAAGCCAGAAAATCAAATAGCACAATGGCATTTTAGAAAGCTTCCATCTTATCGGTGACATTATTACTGGGAGCCCAAAACGAGGTTTGGCGGTGATCTTTTTCTATTCGGAGTTTTGACATAAACATGAGAATTTAATAATAAACTGACCCCCAAAACACAGACCTGGATTGAAAACAGTCTGAACAATTAGAAACTAACATCACAACGTCCTGGCAATAATGGCAGCCCTCTATTTTCTCATTAAAGCTGCCGATATTCTGGAAGCCCTTTCTGGCTCATTTGCCACATCTTCATTAAACTACACATTGGCATGGGGTCAAACAGGTTCTGCATTTCGAAGACTCCTATTTTCAACTGCCTGATAAGCTAGATACTTACTATCCTATAGCCTGTACTATCTAGAGCATTCTTAATGCTTCTGTGGAAGCAAGTCTCAACTTTTGGGTTCAGAAAATAGGGTCAGTTAGGAAGTCGACATTAACAAATGGCAGGAAAAAAAGAAACTCCAGACACATCCCCGCTGAACAAAGTTCCCGCAGAAAGTAAACAGCTAAACATTCAGGCCACTGACCAAGTGTTCTTCTTTTTAAAGAAAAATCACTACACTTAAAAAAAGAAAAATCACCAGCAGGCTCCCAGTGCTAAACCGAGAGGCCTGTCTTTCATACTGGCTGCTGAATTCCTCAGAAAGGAACCAACTGTTTGTAACAACAGATTCTTTCTGTCTGTTGCTCTGTCTCTGTGTGTGTGTGTGTGTGTGTCTGATGACACGTGTAAGTTCACATCTGCATTCTGTTTTAAAAGAAACCCCATTATGCTCTTGTACCAAGTATTATTTAAAATGCCAGTTAACTCTCTCAACACCCTCCCCCAAGTAACCTTAAAGTAAATAAACTTATTATACAGCCGTGTTCCTGCAGAAGTTTGAATCACACCAAGAATGCATATCCTTAAAAGGAAATGTTTTCCCTCCCCTTGCATCCTGTTATTTAAGCTATTTTAAGCACTTGTCTGGAGAACGCTGAGCCAGAATTCAAGTGGTTTTGATTTTAGCTGTTCTACACTGCCCATGTCCAGGTGGTACGAGGCGAAATCTATCACTTCAAATGCATCTTTTGGAGTGCTACTTCGTCTTATAAATCTGACAGTAAGAAAGGCTGGGATTTCCTTTGACCCCCAAGTTCTGTGTGTGTGTGTGTGTGTGTGTGTGTTGCTTTAACCATCCTTGAATCAGTCTAAATCCAGTGTCTCAAGAAAGAGGTTGCATATGTGTGTCCTCATCTGTAACACACATGCAACCTCTTCACTAACCCATCACGGACAGTGCGCATTAGGACTTAAAGAAGAAAACCAATCAAGTACAGATCCACATCCTTTCAGAAAAGCTGGGTTTAAAGTTCCATTTAGTTTAACCAACATATCCCAAACTTTTTCACACTAAAAAAAACAAAAAACAAAAACTAAAACCAAAGACAAAAGGAATCTATGTGTCTAACAGGAATGGATTTACACACGTGTACACATGCACATACGCCATCTCCAATGCCCGCGAAAGCACACGAAGTATTGACTTGGAAGACTCAGCCAAAAGACTTGTGTAGAAGAATTTAGGTTATATTCTATCCTAAGATCTAAGCAGTAAAGTCGAGCTTTCATTAGGCATTAAAACTTCAGAAAAGGCAGCTGCTAAACGTCTCCAGATGCTTCACTAAACGTGAGTTTTGCCTTTCACAGCTTACACCTTTTGAGGTAGCTCATTCCAGCAAATAGAAGAGACAGTTTAATGAGTCCCAGCTCAGGGTAGAAGTGAGGTCGCTATCGAAGAGTTCATCCTAATGGTGGATCCTCAAAGGTGGAGGTCAAGGACGGCTGAAGGCCAGGCAAGATTAGAAGGCTGAAACCAGGCAATCAAAAATGTCACCTATCGATCATTTTCCAACTGAAAATTTCCAGCAAGTTTGGCCACCGGTTCCCACCTGCTGCAACTCTCCCGCTTTAAAAGTACACACACATCTCCACACACGTGTGCTCTTGCTCTGAAGCCCACCCATCCACATGTGTGTACGTCTCCAATCTTCCACACCCCCAGAACATGGTCTGCAGACCATCCCAAGGCCTTCATCTTCAACAGTCAGTCCACTGAGAATTAGCCAGATGGCTGAGTGAAATAGCACTGGTTAGTTTATTTTTTTGGCTGGCCTGTAGGTTTTATTTTTTAAGTCATAATTAAACAAATATGCACTGGTGGACTTTTATTGAACACTAAAAGTAAATTAAACTAAACCACTGTGCCTTTTGTGGTATCATCCTGATGTGGGTTTTATGTACTACAGAATATCAAATAATTGGAAACAACTCAACTTCCTGAGAGGAGAAAATCACCATAACCAAAACGTTTTGACTTCGGGTGGTAGGCAGCCACAGAGGGATATACCCACAGTATTCCTCGTCATTTATGAAACCCCGTTATTCTTTTATTTCAAAGTGCTGAATTTGTGGGGGCTTTTTATGCTTTTTTGTTTTGTTTTGTTTTAAAGCTCAGTAGCAATTGCTTAGGAGAGAAAAAAGTCAGATGTCAGTGTTTGTGGGACTAAAGCCAATCTGAAAAGATTTACATTACGTGAATTTATCTCCATGACAAGTAATCATCCAAATGACTTCTAGCTTCCATAACAAGATTAAATTCTCAGATTGTGTAAGACATTTTATAGTCGGTAAAATATTTACTTCCTAAGTACTCTGAAAGTTTTATTTATTCTTCTTTAGAAAGAACTTATGCAGCATTTACATTAATAGGGAAACATTATGAAGTAGGAAAAAAAAAAAAACCAAAACCAGAGCCAAGGCTTCTGCTATCCTTGTGGGATATACTGGAAACAAATGTTGAGAAAATTAAAATAATTAAATGAAAATATACTGCTGGGAGCTTAACACTAAGCAGGTGCAGAAAGTGAGTGAAAGGATAACTTTAAGTCTTAATACTCCATTTATTGCTAGTAAAGAGAATTTCAAAGCACTATTAATTGATTGGACAAAACCTATGGTTAGTGGTAATTACAGAGATTTTCCTCACACGCTGTGATTTTGCTGAATTTCTAAAGAGATAATCAAGGCTATTATTGTTAATAGATGGGAAAAATCACATAATGATTTCCATATTTTGTCACAACTGAACAGAGACAAAGTGGTCCTCCCTGCCTCCCCCCACCAATAAGAAAGCATTGTCCTTGATAGGAAAGCAAGTTCTAGAGCTTGTTTTGTCAAATCAAGTTTTTCCCTGAAGGAAGAAAAAAAAAAAAAAAGATTCCCATAACACCTTTGACAGCTGCCTGAGGGCTCCGTAACTAATAACTACAAACTACAAAGATTTTAAAGGAAAAAAATCAAAAGATTCAGCTGGGTCTTTAAACACTTTTGGAAAAGACAGACTCCACACAAGCCTTTATTATGCCGAAAAAATATATATATAAATTTTATGTGCTATAATGTGATGGCCAAAACCTCTAGCAATAAATTCCACCATGATGAAAATCTTCATAACAAAGGCCCTTTTATTTTTTAATTTAATTTTATTATTATTTTTTAAAGATTTTATTTATTTATTTGACAGAGAGAGAGAGATCAAGATCACAAGTAGGCAGAGAGGCCGGCAGAGAGAGAGGAGGAAGCAGGCTCCCCACCGAGCAGAGAGCCCGATGCGGGGCTCCATCCCAGGACCCTGAGATCATGACCTGAGCCGAAGGCAGAGGCTTAACCACTGAGCCACCCAGGCACCCTGACAAAGGCCCTTTTAGTTTACAGTGGGTAATAACAAAGTCCTAGTATGTGAAAAGACTATGTGTAATTCCTAGGGATTCAGTCAATTAAATATTTATTGTGAACCTAACATGTGTGCAACACTGAGCCAGATACTGAATAATATATAGAGCAGGCAGAAATTGGGGACTCCAGAATTTCCACATAGAGCACACAGAGTAATAAGAGCCTGCATATCTTAGGAATGAATATGTGCCTGTTAGGGACATCAACAGCATGTATGGTCTGATCTTGTGCCTTTGGGAATCTCTTTGTCTACCCTACCCCCTCCAAGATGTAGGATTTAAAATAAGACAGTAGTTCTACCATGACCCTTTCTTGCAGTCCAAGTTGATCTCTCACGTAGGGCAATTTAACCCTGGTTCCTCCATGGCAACAACTGGTGAGCGCTCTTCATGTCATTAAAGCTTGTCAGGAGCGATGAAGCTCTTTTCCTGATTAAGAGTATTCAGTTCTGTCAGGTAAGCCACAACTGAATAGCTCGACATTCTAAAAAGATACTGCACACAATTATTTCCAAGATGCTTCTCACGAGAACAAGGCCTGTATTCAATAATAAACTTTTTTTTTTTTTTTTTTTTAAAGGAAGCAAGGCCTTAAAGATTCAATAATGGCCATAGTAAGTCCTGGTCTTAGCCAAACTTCTATTCATAAAGAAACAAATGAGCCTGTCCCCAGCAATGAGGGAGGATTATAAGGGAAAAAAAAGAAGGTTCAAAGGGTATGCAATCCTGAACAATTCTGATAAGGCTATTTCTACAGAGCAATGAGATTTTAAAAAATTTGCAGCCAACAATTCACCAGCTTGTTTTCTCCTACTCAATCTTGTATCAGACTGATAGTACTCTTTCTTATAGTAGGTAGTATCTATGGCCAGTTAACAGGTTGCTTTTTTTTTTTTTTAACATACACACACAGAAAAGTGTGTTAGAATAAGGTCTATCCATTTTTTTCTACTTAGAATTCTGATGAGATTGTGAAGAGTCACTTTGGTTGTGGGAGCGGTCATTATTCTTCCCAAGGCAAGCTGTTACTTACTAAAAGCCTTCACAAAAAATGTTGGCCTTGAGTCTATGGGAATAGAGATGTAAGCTTCCTTACTTTTCATTAATGAGATTTGCATCACAGGTCCCAGAGTCAAGTCTGATTTAAATAACAAATCATTATGATCTAACTTTATACCTTTTCATCAAGGAGACACCAAATAGTAGTTTACCTCTCTAAGCCCATGTTGACTCATGTGAGTACACATGTCAATAATCGGTTCTTACCCTGTTTTCTCACTAGCTTTGACTGATTTGACCTGAGCACTGAAATTTGGAATATAAATACTACAAACTCCATAGCAGCTAAATTCTAAGACATGTTCAATGAGGTTTAAAGAAAAACCAGATGGCATGCTAGGTCTTCCCATGTAATGCTGATACTAGAACATAATGTGAGAAAACAGAATGGGCTGCGTTATCCAAAGGCATAGTAGATCAATGGAAAATGCAAGAAAGCCAAGCTAATGAGGTAAAGCTAAAACATCATCTAATCATCATCTGACATCTTCAGCGGTCTCACACACCCCTCTGAGAATATGGTGAAATCTCCCAATTTTTCCCTCGGAAAAATAAGATACACAACGCAATAAACAACACAAAATTTGTCCCAAGTTTTCAGGAGCCAGAGTAGACTAAAAACCTTTGACCATAGTAGACAGATGTAATCAGAAATAATAGTTTAGGGCATAGCTTCTAAAACTTTACCCCATTGATTTTAACTACCTTGCCCTAAGGTTTGTGATTAACCATTCATATGATTTTTTAGAGAATTAACCTCCATCAGGGCCAAACAAAAATGACTTTACTATTGTTAAAGCTATTAAAAAAAAATACTTACCAACTTTTGCAAAGGCCTCTTTGAGTTCATCAAGCTCATCTTTGGAGATCTGAGTGGTAGCCATCTCCTCCATTTAAAGATCTAAGAGAAACCAGAAAGGTTTAAGACTGAAAGAGGTTTGTGATGTTTATACTATCAACATTCCTATGAAAGTCTCATCTTGAGGTAATTTAAACAAAACAGCAAACTGCTAAAGCCATCTCAATACATTTCCATATTTACAGCTAAAGCCATAATAAAGAAAAACAAACACATGAGAAGTCTTTTGGTAAACTTTATTTACCAAAAGTTTTTCGGAAAAAAAAAAAATAGCTCTGAATTCTCCTTTCAAGGACAAATTCTTAGAAAGGAAGAGCCAGGGTACCTAGTAATGACAGGAAGAGATACATACTAGAAATCTGTGGTTATACATATTACAACTGAAAGTCCAAATTTTGTGACTGAAGGTGGAGGGAATATGTAACTGTTCTATTAAGCCCTTCTCTCGCTCCTTCTCTCTTACTGGCTGCTTCCATTTTTTCCAGCTTTATTGAGATGTAACTGACATATAATAGTGTATAAGTTTAAGGTGTATAACATGATGATTGGATACACTAATATAACATGAAATGATTACTACAATAAGGTTAGTTAGCACATCTGTCACCTCACATTGTTAACCATTTCTTCCCATTAAGTCACTTAAAAATCATTCAATGTGAAGGAGTGCCTGGGTGGTTCAGTTGGTTAAGCATCTGCCTTTGGCTCAGGTCATGATTCTAGGGTCTTGGGATTGAGCCCAGCATTGGGCTCCCTGCTCAGTGGGGAACCTGCTTCTCCCTCTCCCACTCCCCCTGCTTGTGTTCCCTCTCTCACTGTCTCTCTCTCTCTCTCTCTGTCAAATAAATAAATAAAATCTTTACAAAAATAAGAAAACAAACAATATAATATTCTTGATTTTGCCTCTTGGCTCACAACATTTGTGATCTGGACCTTTACAGAAAAACTTTACTGAACCCTGCAATAAAGAAAGGAGGTCTGTTTCACAATGGGTAATCCCCAAATGCAAACTTAACAACAACTTTTGGATGGAAAGCCATGAAAATGATGACGTGTTCTCTGGGTTTGGTTGGGGTTCTTTTTTGTTTTGTTTTGGCTTTTTCTTTTTCTCAATCTTTTGTGAGAACTTTACTTTTAGAGAACACTTAGGTTCATAGCAAAACTGAGCAGGAAGTAAAGAGATCTCGGTCCTCACACACCCCGTTTTCAACTTCCCCCAGCAGAGGTGGCTCCTTTGTGACAGTCGATGACCTTACACTGACACATCAGACATGCCCAAGTCCGTGGTTATACCTTAGAGTTCATCTGTGGTGTTATACATTCTATGGGTTTGGAACACATGATATCATGGATCTACCATTACAGTATCAAACAAGATAGTTTCATGGCCTTAACTGTGTTCCTCTTTCTAAAAAGTACCCTTGGGGCACCTGGGTGGCTCAGATGTTAAGTGTCTGCCTTCATCTCAGTTCATGATCCTAAGGTCCCGGGACTCGAGGTCATGATCCCAGGGTCCTGGGATCGAGCTCCACATCAGGCTCCCTGCTCAGCGGGAAGCCTGCTTCTCTCTCTCCCACTCCCCCTGCTTGTGTTCCCTCTCCCGCTGTGTCTCTATCTGTCAAATAAATAAAATCTTTTTAAAAAAAGTACTCTGTATGTTAAATTTCACAATCTATACAAAACACAAATTAGAGATTGTATATTTACCCCTTTTTGATATTTTTGTTACTAGTTAAAAAAAAACCTATCTACCTGTTGTATGTAAATGATAAATCACTAAATTCTCCTGAAACTAATATACACTCTATGGTAACTAACTGGAATTTAAATGAAAACTTGAAAAAAACCATCTACCCACCAATTCATCAAGAGAGAGCTGGGCTACACCTGTCCTTTTCAGAGCCAGAATTGTTCTCTCTTGAACTTACCACAGTCCCAGACACATAGGAACGCACTCGATGAAACAGCTTTTTGTTTTTTAATTTTTATTTATTTATTTGACAGAGATCACAAGTAGGCAGAGAGGCAGGCAGAGAGAGAGGAAGGGAAGCAGGCTCCCTGTTGAGCAGAGAGCCCTATGTGGGGCTCGATCCCAGGACACTGGGATCATGACCTGAGCCGAAGGTAGAGGTTTTAACCCACTGAGCCATGCAGGCGCCCTGTTGAAACAGCTTTTTACTAAATTCTTCCATTCAACAACAGCGTGCCAAGCATAATGTCAAATAAATTCATATTTGTATTAATTCCCTGAACCCTGACAACAGCCTTAGGGGGTAAATATTCTCCTCTTTTTTTCCTTATAACTTAGGTTCAGAGGGACCATGGAACTGGAATTCACACTCAGCTTTCTCAAATCCCTGGGATGTTTTCAATCAACCATATGATACCATGAGCTATGTTTCCACCACAACACAATACCCATTTCTAAAGACTGGTTATTTTGAAAAATTAAATAAAAACAGAGTTTTATTTACTTATTTATTTTTAACCATTTTATTATTAGTATTTCTTTATTTGTAAACTCTACCCCCAGTGTGGGGCTCAAACCCATGACACTGAGATCAAGACTCATATGCTCCACTGGCAGAGCCAAACAGGCACACCCGAAACAGACTGTATTTTTCTAATTTTATTTTACTTTTAAAAGATTTTATTTATTTATTTGAGAGACAGAGAAAGAGAGAAAGAGAGCATGAGTGGGGATGGGGGTGGGGGGTGGGGAGAAGACAGGGAGAGGGAGTAGCAGATTCCCCACAGATTAGGGAGCCCCACGCAGGGCTTGAACCCATGACCCAGAGATCATGACCTGAGCTGAAGGCAGATGCTTAACTGACTGAGCCACCTTGGTGCCCCCCAAAAAGAGTCTTAAAAAACAGAAAACAAGGCACGCCTGGGTGGCTCAGTGGGTTTAAGCCTCTGCCTATGGCTCAGGTCATGATCTCAGGGTCCTGGGATGGAGGCCCACATTGGGCTCTCTGCTCAGCGGGGAGTCTGCTTCCCGCCACGCTCCCACCAACGCCCCCCCCCGCCCCCGCCTGACTACTTGTGATCTCTCTCTCCTGTCAAATAAATAAAATAAAATCTTAAAAAAAAAAACAAAAACAAAAACAGAACTTGCTTCCTCATAAACTTTTCTTACCTGTGATGTTAAAATATCACTCAAGAGGGACAAACTTCTCAGCAGATAAGCTGGACGAATCACCTTTCTGAGTAGTCTGAGGCTCTAGAAGGTAAAAGAAGATCTTCAGTTAGATATGAAGCAGGCATTTGAAAAATTAAGAGTAAAAAGCTATTTTTCATATGTTAACTTATAATCTAATGGTGGCACTTTTAAAAAGCATCCTTTATTTTTCTATTATGATGTTTAACACTTCCGATTATGAACAGACTATATAGGATTTACTTCAATTTTCTTTATGCAAATTTTAAGTAGTAATGTTTTCAATATGAAATTATTAACCAACCCCATGAACGATACCACACAGAATAAGGGGACACAAAGTTTGAAAGTGAGACCATCTCAGAAAATCCAAAACATGTGGCCTCTCCTGTATCTCTAAAGGTCCTTCACAGTTTGGGCTGTCTGGGCATCAGTAATGATCTAAAGTGTGTAAATTAAAAAAAAAAAATAGAAGACAAGTGATTTTATTCTCATACTACCATCTCCCTTCTTTACGAAAGAGACCGTGAGACAAAGATGGTTCTAGATACCCTCCCTCTCCTATCCCACCCTTCAAGCTGCTGAGTAAACCCTTCTCCCCGGCTTCTCCCTTTTGCAGGTGGCAAGGTTGATTGAGGCAGAAATCTCTTTCCCTCTTCTTCATACTTCTCCCCAACATAGACACACACCTCTATCCTCACACAGTTTTACCAATATTTTAGGCATCTGATATATGCCTAGTTCCTGCCCTCAAGGAATTTAAAATCTGGGGAATGCAACATAAAAATAATGATAAATTGACACAAAGGGAATTAGTGGCTGTAATAAAGGTAGAGAAAAGAAAGGCTCTGGAGACTTTAAAGATCATTAATTTCTTTTCAGATAGGCGAGGAAAGACTTTTGTTCTGCCTGCAAAGTTAGGAAATACTTAGATCTCACAGAAATGATTTCAAAACAATCATTTACTTAAACAATAGTATTACAGATGGTAACTACACTTATGGAGGTGAGTACTGAGCAATGTCTAGAACTGTCGAATCACTATGCTGTACATCTGAAACTAATCATTATAGGTCAACTGTATTTCAAAAATAAAAATTTTAAAGATCAATATAATGCAGCATTAATAAAACTCAAAGTATACTTTCAAGCTTTCTCTTTTCTTATTCCTGTCTAATTGTCTTCTTCTTCTTTTTTTTTTTAAAGATTGTATTTATTTATTTGACAGACGGAGATCACAAGCAGGCAGAGAAGCAGGCCCAGAGAGAGGAGGAAGCAAGCTCCCTGGTGAGCAGAGAGAGCCCGATACGGAGCTCAATTCCAGGACCCTGGGGATCATGATCTGAGCTGAAGGCAGAGGCTTTAACCCACTGAGCCACCCAGGTGCCCCATGTCCTTTTTTTTTTTTTTTTTTTTTTTTTTAAATTTTGAGAGCATGTGCACATACCTGCATTAGTGGGAAGGGGGCAGAGGGAAACGGACAAGCAGACTCCCCACTGAGCTGGGAGCCTGATGCTCCTGCTCCATCCCACAACCACTGAGATCATGACCTGAGCCGAAATCAGACACTTAATGGACTGAGCCACTCAGGTATCCCTGTCTAATTGTCTTAATGAAAGCCTAAAGTGAGTTCTTTAACACTGAAGGGGAGCAGTCTATATCACCCCAAAATATTCCTCTTTGGCCTACTAATTATTTTAAGCTGGTTATTTTTAAGATAGCAAACAGTGGTGAAGCTCTGAAAACTGAGAAGTTAATATATGAAATATATATATATTCGTAAGGGAAATCTCCATTTGTCAGAGTGTCCTGTCCTGCTCTAACAGGAAGAAAATATCTAAATCTCCAGAAACTCTTATTAAGGGAGGAAGGCATAGTCTTAAATCTGCATAACAAGCTTACATTGTTTTCTGTCCCATAACTGACTCCCCACCCCTAGCATCTTCTTTTGTCTTGTATTTAAGGTGGTGGCTTCAGCCATTTTAGGGAGTTACTCAGTTTTCCTGGGTCTCTCCCATGGATACACAAGGTGAGCAGGTTATTAAGCCATTGTTTTTCTCTTGTTAATCTGTTTTATGTCAATGTACTTACAGCAGCCAAAGAACCTAGGAGGGCGGAAGAAAAATTGTTTTCTCCCCAACAACACCTATAACTCACAGGAGACTTCAAGAGGCACATACAAGAAAGAATAAAAAGAACTAGAATATGCATATATCCCCCAAAATAACATTGCCAGGTAAGTTGGTCCAGGATAACAGAAGTGCTGAATTTAGGAGTCTCTTGCTTAAATAAAACTCAATTTCATTGATTTATAATTATTTGAAATAAATGCTGCCCTGAGACACCTGAGCTAAATCTAAGAAATACAAAGTCAAATTTAAAAGCCTCACAGTAGATGATTTTGTGGATAAAAGTCACAATTTTTTTTGAAGATTTTAGTTGTCAGAGAGAAAGAGAGCAAGAGAGAGAGCACAAGCAGGGAGAGCTGTGGCAGAACAGGCAGAGGGAGAGGGAGAAGCAGGCTCCCCACTGAGCAGGAAGCATGATGGGGGGGCTGGATCCCAGGACCCTGGATCATGACCTGAGCCAAAGGCAGGTGCTTAACCGACCCAGGCATCCCAAAAGTCACAATTTTTGAAGTAGCTTATGTAACGCAGGCCTTTTCCCATCATGAATTTAAAAAGCTCTTTTCTTTAGACTTCTAGTAGATATTTGATGGTATCTGTAGGGATAAGCAAGTAAGTACTATCGTGGGGAAAATATCACACTTAAGTAATTTAGTAAAGACTGCCAGTAAGTTTTTAAAATGAAGATTTCAAAAATCTCAATCGTACAAGTTAAAATTATAGATGCTCTATTCCTCTCCATGGGCCATTCATTGCACTTTAGGACTTTCTTCCCTCAAAGCAACTAAAACATCCTAGACTGGGGCTTATGAAGCAAAACCGAGGATGTGACATCATTATTGCCCTGTACATGGGCAATAGTTGTTCCTTACTCAAGCCTGTAGGGAGTTACAAAGGCAAGATGGAAAGTCTTGAACATGCCATCAGAAAGCATCAAGCAGGGTCCATTCTGCTCTCTCTTAGCAGGGTGTCCATGAGCAAGTTAAATCCATCTGGCCCCCAGTGTCCTCATTTGAAAATAGCAACAATACCTCCTTTCCCAGGATCCTCATGAAGATTAAGAATGGCATATGTGGGGCACCTGGGTGGCTCAGTGGGTTAAAGCCTCTGCCTTCGGCTCAGGTCATGATCCCAGGGTCCTGGGATCGAGCCCCACATTGGGCTCTCTGCTCAGCGGGGAGCCTGCTTCCCCCTCTCTCTCTGCCTGCCTCTCTGCCTACTTGTGATCTCTGTCTGTTAAGTAAATAAATAAAATCTTTAAAAAAAAAAAAGAATGGCATATGTGAAGACATACTGTAAACCATAAAATATTATATAGTAACTTCAAATCCTTAATGAAAGAAAATAGGGAGTGGCATCTGGGCGGCTCCACTGTTTGGGCGTCTGTCTGCCTTCGGCTCGGGTCATGAACCTGGGGGTCCTGGGATCAAGCCCCGCATCAGGCTCCATGTCAGAGTCTGTGTCTTTGTCTCTTTCACCCTCTGCCCCGCACGCCTACCCCTGCTCGTGTTCTCTCTCTCTCTCAGATACATAAATAAAATCTTTAAGAAAAAAAAAAGAAAAAGAAAAAAATGGTGGAATAAATGAACGTCTAAGTAGTTGTGAGAGGCTATATAAAAATAGGCGTAAGTTCTAATAAGAACCTTTTCAATGGGGTGTATGAAGTTTTTCCATTTGCCCTATAATTATTGACTCCAGAGTATAAAGATGTCCTGTGTACATAAAAATTATAAGCCTTTACTCAAAGTAATTTAAGAAGGATGGGCCCCATGAAAACCTGTCAGCCACTTTTCATCCATGACTCAATCTGGCTCCTTCATTAAGGCCAGTTTCTAACTACAATTTGAAGAATAGCCAGGAGATGATGGCAAAAATGCAAATTTTACTTTAAATATTTTGGGGCCACTTTTAAAAATCACTAACAGCTTGTCGATATTATCATAGTCCTCCCAATCTGCACATTGTCATCAGCGATGAAAAGTAAAAGGTAAAGAGGTAAAAAGTAAATTTACTTGCTGAATAAAAGTTTAACTTCAAGTTCCCAGTATGTAATTGACAGGCCAAAAGAAAGTCTGGCTTTTGAAATACGTCCTTTTCCCCAGTCTGTCTTCCCACAAAAGTGAACTTTATTTACATGGGAGAGAGAAAGACAAAGTATGCTGATATTAACAAAATATATATATATATATTTTTTTTCCATTTAAATGTAGCCAATGAAATACTAATCAAAAGTAAAGAGGTGCCTGGGTGGCTCAGTGGGTTAAGCCTCTGCCTTCTCGGGTCATGATCTCAGGGTCCTGGCTGGGATCAAGTCCCACATGGGGCTCTCCACTCAGCAGGGAGCCTGCTTCCCCCTCTCTCTGTCAAATAAAAAAATAAAATCTTAAAAAAACAAAAAAAGTAAAAACTCCCAGGGTCTCTGCATATTTCTGAGTTTTCTCATCTGCAAAGCACTCCATCTGTCCTAAATTCTGTTTTCTCCCTAGCTCAGGAAAAACAACAACAACAACAACAACAACAAAGACACAGATCCTCTCCCTCCCCAAACATCTGACACAAAGGAAAACAGAATTTCCCAAAAGGGAATAAAACAAAAAGCAAACAAAACCTTGTTTGTTGGTTTTTTTCATAAAAGGATATGGTGTACAACTGGGTCTGAATTCAGGGCGTCACCCATAGAGAAACCTTAGGCCAATGAAGTCATCTCTAATTACAGAGTTGGACTAACAATGCAGCAATTATGAAACCACTCCACCGGCTCATTTAACTACACTGAAATCCTGAACACAAATCTTTGCTGAGAAAAGTGTACCTACAACTAACTACCTGAAACTATCAGGAAAAATTCTGGAAGGTATTTGATGGGAGAGGAGGAGGGGTGCCTGTTTTCACCCCCTACAGCGATTCACTGGAGGAATGCAGCCGCTGAATAATCTATTTACTAATCTTTGTCACTCAGCAGCATGTGGGGCGGGACCGCAGGGCACACACACGCTGGGAAACTCATCCGTGGATAATCGGGAGTTGATGATGAACTCTGTATTTCTTTTTCCGGCAACTGAAAGGGAACTGCAAGAGAAAGGCAGGGGATACTCATTCAGCCAGAGGCTCTAACCCAGCCACTAAGCAGGCCAGGTAAAAAACCGATTGGGAAAGCGAGGCTGGTTACTTAAATCAGAGCTTTGGCAAGCTCACATCAGGAAGGAGAAGGAGAGCGCGACAAACAGTGGACAAAACATGGAAGAATACAGTTTCACAATAAATGAAAAAAAAAACAAAAAAACAAAAAAAACCCAAACCCGTAGCCACGGCTAAGGGTGAATAATTCAACAGCGGTCAACAAGAAGGGGTGTATTAGTCACCTTCCTTTGTCCAAATCAGGCACTGCTCTGAAACACCCACACTCCACATACTTACCTGCACCAACAGAAACTGCCGCCCTTTCTCCTCCCTCGTTAGGTAAGTCAGTGGCGCTGGTCTCCAGGTCACATGGGTGTTCAACACCCACTTAGAGCTCCCCTCCTCTTCCCATGATTACTCAAGCTCCACACCTGCCCTTCCAAATGACTTTCTAGAAGGTTTCAACTTGATTGTCTACCCTATTCACTCACTTATTCATTTATATCCAGTCCTTAATTGAAAGCTTAGTGGGTACCAGGCAATGTGTCAGGTGCTGCACATTTAGGGAATTAGGACCCGAAGTTCCCTTCTCTCGAAGAGCTTACTGTCTAGTGGGAAAATCAGACAGAAAAACTAAGACATAATATTAGTGCTGTCATGCTATTAGAGTCCTATTTCCTGAGTGGTGGAATGAGAGCCGTGGGCGTCAGGAAAGATTTTCCAAAGACGACTTTTGAACTTTAATCTCAGAACGTAAGTAGGAATTCCTCAGACAGACATCCCTGATGAAGGCGTTCTAGATACAGAGAGGTGAAGAGACGATTCTATTCTGGAGGCAGAGAAACAAGTGTTGTTGGAGCACTGTGCCTGGGGTTTAGGACAGACATGATTGAGAGTCGAAGGCCAGGGACAACCATAGAAGAACTACACTTGGGGCGCCTGGGTGGCTCAGTTGGTTAAGCCTCTGCTTTCAGCTCAGATCTTGATCTCAGGGTTCTGGATCAAATCCTGCACCGGGCTCCCTGCTCAGCATGGAGCCTGCTTCTCCCTCTTCCACTGCCTGCTGCTTCCCCGGCTTGTGCTTTCTCTCTCAAATAAATAAAATCTTAAAAAGAAATTTAGAGAAGCTCCACCCTCTGGCCAAGGGAGAAGAAAGCTGAGTGAGGAGGATTCCAGTCAGGAAAGTCTGAGTGTCTACACTGAACTTCCCGCCGCATTAGTTCCCATTTTCAGCTATCTTCCCCTACCAAATCCCATATCCCTTTCCAATTCCCCACTTAGCTCCATCCCCAGGTTTACAAATTTGAGACTGAAGTTTGGCCACAAGAAACAAAGGGAGGGCGAAGTAAGTAAGTAAGCAGTCTGGATTCTTCCATCATACCCGTGGATCACCTCGTGTCTGACCTATTCCAAAAGACTTTGCATTGGTCTATCTCCAGTCTTGTGACCCTCCAAAGTAATCTTCACACTGCCAGATCCCTGGAGAGATCTACCACCAATTCTACCCAAAAAAAAAAAAAAAAAAGCCCCACCTCTCCTGCATGACATTCAAGTGGTTCTGTTTTGATACCTGTCTATCTTTCCAATGTCACTTCCCCTCACATGCATGGTCTCCTTGACCCACACTCTAGAAAGATTCCATTTCCCAAACAGGCCACCAGTTTCCTACCCCCTGTTCCTTCCCCTCTGTGCTTCTCTCCAGTGGAATGCATCTCCTAACTGCTCTTCCAAAGCATCTTTAAGGAAGCCCCACCTGAGATCCCCAATCCTCTCGGCCCAGGACCGGCTGTGTTTTCTTCTCTGACAGCCAGTGCAGGCTTCTTTCAGACAGCTCGGATTGTAAGTATCTTGTTTTTCCGTCGGAGCCTAGGTATCAATGTCTGAGTGGGAACATACGGTCCCCACGAGGATAGCATTTATAACAAAGCTCTTGGATAGAAGGGGCCATACCCCATTCATCTTCAAATTCCCAACCCTGATCACAGTGCCTACAGAGTAGGTAATAATAATAATTAAGACAATAATGCCATTATTACATGTCATTGTAAGTTTACATGACAGCTGACATTTACAGAGGACTTATTATGTACGTGTATTCTGTGACATGCTTTATATACATCATGTAAGTTATGTCCCAGAAAAAAACTCTATAAACCAGGTGATACTGTTACTCTCATTTGACGGAAGAGCAAGTGAGTTCAGAGAGGTTGGGTAACTTTCCCAAAGGCACACAGCTCTTGAGAGGTAGAACGAAGTCTCAAGCCCAGGTCTGCCTGCCACTGAAGTCTCAACCATTTTGCTATGGAGGCTTCTCAATGACAGCTTGTTGGATGGATTTATTTCCCCAACAAATCTTTAACCTATTAGAGTGGAGACACAGCTTACTTATCTCTGTATTTACCACAGCCCTTAGAATAATGCACAAACACAGTGCATTTTCTATCTCTTTTTCAGAGAGAGACAGAGTGCATGCAAATGGGGGAGGGGAGCGCAGAGGGAAAGGGAGAGAGAGAATCTCAAAAAGGCTATCCACCCAGCATGGAGCCAGACACGGGGGCTCGATCTCTCAACTCTGAGATCACGACCTGAACCGAAATCAAGAGTCAGACTCGTAACTGACAGAATCACCCAGGTGCCCCGACAAAGCATTTTCAATACATCTCTTCTGAATAAAAAATGGCCCACAGCTAGTGCCCACCCCCCTACTGATCATGTCTGTTCCCTTATAGGAAGCTATCATTGCTTATGCGTTAAATAGCTTATCTAATCTCTGCCTGATATTCAGGTCCTCTAGAGTGGTCCAACTGGACACATCTAACCAGTTTTACATCTCGACAACACTCACAATCAGCTTTTTGATCACAGCTAGTCTCCTGAGGTAGTCCTGTTAAGTCCTACATTAGGACCGTCTGTTTTATCCTGTCTCTCTTCCTTGTTCCCTCTCTCCCGCCAAGGACTCCCTCTCTTGCATCCACCTCTCACGCTTATAACGCCCTCCTCATAATTTTTCTTCTCTCCCTATCCAAATCCTACTCACCCTTCAAGGTTCAGCAGAAGCCTTACCCTCCTTCCCCAAAGCACGTTTCCCAATGCCTCCACCCCCTGGCACCCCTCCTCTTCAAATCCCGCAGGCTTTAGAATCCTGTGACAAAATCCGGCCATTTCAAGATGGCCTTCCTCCTCTCGTCATGTAAGTGGATGTGAGGACTGTCAGGCTGGAGCATCCATCATCCTTCTTGATTCAGTTCACCTACCTCTCCCACATAGCTCCTCAAACATGCTTCGAGAATAATCTTCTCCAATAAAAGATTCCTTCCTTGACTAAGAGCACACAATTGCTTGTCTAACTACTTGCTCTGCTGGTCTCATCTCGAGATCGTATCTCAGGAACAGAGCCACAACTCTGTCTTCCTCTTCTGTACTCCCACCACAGTGATCCACTGTTGGATCCCAGGTAGAGAGGCGTGGCTCAAAAAATATTCCAGGGACGCCTGGGTGGCTCAGTGGGTTAAAGCCTCTGCCTTTGGCTCTGATCATGATCCCAGGGTCCTGGGATCGAGCCCCACATCAGGGTCTTTTGCAGAGACACCTGCTCAACCAGGTGTCTCAGCAGAGCAGAGAGCCTGCTTCCTCATCTCTCTCCCTGCCTGCCTCTCTGCCTACTTGTGATCTCTGTCTGTCAAATAAGTAAATAAAATCCAACTGACTGCACCATTCTGAGGGTGGTGATCATTCCCAGCATGCCTGATATCCAGTGAGTACTGAAACTGACATAGGGAGGAAGCAGGTGCCTAGGGTAGTTACATGATTTTGCCCAAGGCACAGAGCTGCGTAGTAAACATTAAATTCAGAGTATGTGTGAGGGGCACCTGGGTGGCTCAATGGGTTAAGGCTCTGCCTTTGGCTCAGGTCATGATCTCAGGGTCCTGGGATTGAGTCCCGCATCAGGTTCCCTGCTGAGCGGGGAGCCTGCTTTCCCCTCTCCCTCTGCTGCTCCCCCTGCTTGTGCTTTCTCTCCTTCTCTCGCTCTCTGTCAAATCAATAAATTCTTTAAAAAAAAAAAAAAAGAGTAAAGAGGCTACACACTGCTTTGTGGGAAGAAGGCTCATCCCTGGGAGAGCCTACCCAAGATCCTTGAAAGGCTCTAACAAACGTGACCATGCAGAAATATGCAGTTACCAGAAAACGCAGACAGTGACTCCCCTACCTAATACTAACTTGTTTTTGTTACTTCAAGGGTAAGGGGGTCCCCTTGATCCTTGAACTGAAATCACAAAAACTGATTGTGGAAAACATATAGAATATAGGAAACATTCAGTGAAGATCATGTACTATGGAATTCTCAGGGTTCTTTCTTCCAAACATTCATGTTAAACGGGTTACCGACAATAAGACAGACTTACTTTTAAAAAGTAAGGACACCGGGGCGCCTGGGCAGCTCAGTGGGTTAAGCCTCTGCCTTTGGCTCAGGTCATGATCCCAGAGTCCTGGGTTCAAGCCCCACATTGGGCTCTCTGCTCAGCGGGGAGCCTGCTCGCCCCCTCCCCCCCACCGCCTCCTCTGTGCCTACTTGTGATCTCTATAAAAATAAATAAATAAATAAATAAAATCTTAAAAAAAAAAAAAAAAGTAAGGACACCAATGCTTCCCTTCTCCCATGGTCCATTCCCCTTCCTTGATATGACAGGTTTGTGCTTTATGGGATTTAATGACTTCATTTCAGCCTCTTAAATGCTAAGTATTGTGAACAACCACTCCAACCATATCAGTGCTAATAACTTAGTATAAACATAACCAAACACTTAAGTATCTACGTGAGTTACTTTTTATTTGAAGAATTCTTTCCATATGTAAACCATCACTATGACACCCATAGTTTTTTTGTTTTGTTTTGTTTGGTTTGGTTTTCGTTTTCAGTGATTAGTTCTTAAATTTAATAGCACTTCCTTTTAGAAAATTTCAATGGAAGGGCGCTTGGATGGCTCAGTGGGTTAAGCATCTGCCTTGGACTCAGGTCTTGATCCTGGAGCCCTGGGATCGAGCCCCGTGTCAGGCTTCCTGCTCTACCAGGAGTCTGCTTCTCCCTCTCTCCCTGCCCGCCCCCTGCTCACTCTCTCTCAATCTCTCTCACTCGCTTGCTCCCACTATCTTTTCCTCAAATAAATGAAATCTTTAAAAAAATTTTCAATGGAATCTTGGGACAGGAGTAATTGTGAGAGCTTAAGACATTATGTGCATCTTGCTGAATTTAATGATTTGTTGCTCTGAAGTTCAAACAAGCGAGTCGAACTCTAAATGCCCTCACATGCCATGGGTTCCTAGTCCTGACTGTTCAGGAAAGGTTAGAGCACTAAGAAGGGGTGACAGACTTTACTGTCGATTACAAATTGCTTCTGATAGCCGAAGTGGAGAGCAAAGTTGTACAAGAGCAATATTCAACACGTACGGCATACTTCATTATTGAGGCTGTCTTTCGGGCCTAGATCTTTGATTCTACCTGACATTTCAGCCACAAATTGGTCAAACTGACCAGAGGACACGGCTAGATGATCCCAAGTAAAATGGACAGCGTTTTCCCGTGAAGCACTGCTGTATAAGTCATTAGGTTATAGGGTGTTGAGGACTCCTTATACACTCTCAGGGTGTTGAGAGTAAAGCAACTGGCCGACAGAACATAAATCTGGCTATCTTTAGCAACTACACTTTTATAATTCATTTGGATTAAAATAACATGAACATGTTACTTCGGGTAATACAGTGTATCATTTCAGGGACATTTGTGGGGTGACCTGAAAAACCTTACCTGCTACCTCCATGACAGAACAGGTTTTAAACTACAGATGGATTGAGAAATGAACTTTGGAAGGCTCATCAGTGACTGAAGGCTAACATTCCCCTTTATCCCAACCCATGGAGCTGCCCACCTACAACTGCAACTTGGCCAAGGAGGTGCCCTTGAATGTTTAAGGAGACTTAAACATTAGCTTACTATTTAATGTGCCAAAGAGATTGCTATCTCCTGCAGGTATGCTGCTCCAGCAACCCTTGAGATGCAGGAGGGAAGGGTATAACTTTTATTAAGAAGTGCAGGCAAACAAACATGGCTGTTACTTGGGAAGTCATGCATGGCAACTGCATAGAGTTAATGAAACTAAGCGATGTTAGCCCTCTACCAACTTCCCTAGCTCTTACGAATGATTAAGCCATCTCAAATTCTCTTGTTTGCATTGTTTTAAAGATTCTATTTATTTATTTTGAGAGAGAGAGAGAGCATGAGCAGGGGCAGGGAGAGAGGCAGAAGGAGAGGGAGAAGCAGACTCCCCACTGAGCAGGGAGCCAGAAGCAAGGCTCCATCCCAGGACCCGGGGATCATGACCTGAGCTGAAGGCAGACGCCCAACCGGACTGAGCAACCCAGGTGCCCCCTTGTTTGCATTGTTTTAAAGGAGATGCCCCATTGAGTCCTAGTTGGTCACCACTAACTTCCCTTCTCCAATTCCTGTAGCCCCGCCCCCTTTCATTGTGGGATGACCACCTACTTCTCTATTTCTTGCACCTGTCTGGGGAGCTCCCTGAAGGCAGGGCTGGTATCTTATTTGACTTTGTTATCTTGGCTCACCATAAGCACCTACTAAATGTCTGTTGAATAAAGAAACTGATGGAGGCAAGTAAGGAAAGTGAATAACCGTAAGCAGAAAGCAGGCTAAACAGTTGTCTTCCTGTGGTTTTAAAAATGCATATTCTATTAGAGAAAGCTGTGAACAAAACAGTCAAGACAAAATAATGTTCCCGCATTCTTCACATGCAATTGGTCTATTAGCATGCTTTAGCTATCTACTCTTGTTTAATGCTCCAAGATACTACAAAACTACTCAAGATGTTTGCAGCCTGTCCTTTGAATTTAGCTGAAAGTCAAACAGAAAGGTTTTTTTTCCCCCCCAGAAACTGTTTTTACTTGTTACAATTTTGCAATCAAATAATACCCATCAGACACAAACAGTCCTTTGACAAACCTGCAATTTATAGGTAAAAGTAATGTTTGGAAAAAAAAATGTAAATTGCCCCAAACTAAATTTAGCTACATTTCAATGTTTTATTATGTAAATTTCCAATAAACACGAAAGAGAAAAGAGTACAATAAACACTCATAAACCCACCATCCAGACTGTATGTTGATCAGGATTTCCCGGCAAACTACTTCATCTCTTCTCCCTTTTCTGTCACTTTCTCTCCTGAATTACTTTATTTATTTTTTTAAAGATTTTATTTATTTGACAGAGAGAGATCACAAGTAGGCAGAGGCAGGCAGAGAGAGGGGAGAGGGGGAAGCAGGCTCCCTGATGAGCAGAGAGCCCAATGCAGGGCTCTCTGGAGATCATGACTCAAGCCGAAGGCAGAGGCTTAACCCACTGAGCCACCCAGGTGCCCCTCTCCTGAATTACTTTAAAGCAAACCCAGACAGATATCTCATGAATTTGCCCTACATAGCTTTCTTAAGAAATGAGTTCATTTTCTGGAATTACCTCTATTCTATTCTCAAATCCGGCATAAGCTAGATTCTAATTGATCTTTTTTTCAAGTACCAATGCCTATGAGTCACTTAAACGCCCAAGGGTGCCCAATCCTGTGTCATTTCCTGGAGGGATATCAAATACTTCCATTTAAAGTAAACGTTTCCTCTTTTTGTACTTAAGAGAGAGAGAGAGAGAGAGAGAGAGAGAGGTAAGACCTTAAAGTAATGGCTATTTAAAAATAAGTTAGTAACTTTTCCAATAATGGAAACATTCAATTCAATTTAGTCAGACTGAAGACATTCTTTACATTCTTAAGTCAAGAGTTTTACAGATATTTTAAATATGTCCTAATCATATTCTAAAAGCCCCTTTCCCCTTGACAAATATTAAATCAAAGCCAAAGATAAAATAACAAAGTGATACCTCTCCTTCTCCCACCAATAGCCAAGCTTGTGTGAACTCCTTGGATGGAAACAGCACACTCCCCCTTTACAACGGTCTGAGCCTGTCTGTATTTCCTAAGTGAACACTGATACTTTCCCCCAAAATCTGAATAATTCATGAGAAAATACATTTGCTGCTAATGAAATTAATTAACCTTCACATCGGAGGGGTATTTCATTGTCCTTTCTATGAAAATTAACATTGAAGCCAAGGGCAACCTTTAGGTGTGTGCGTATGCGTCTATATGTGGTACACACACACACACACACACACACATACACACACATCACAAGGCAAGATCAGACTAGTTAACACACTTCAATTCAAAACAAAATATCTGTTAGTCACTGAAAGTATCTCCTGCAATGTTCTCAAATTGAGAAAACACTTCTTACTGCATAAGTATATCAGAGTCGAATATCTAGCTCTGCTGAAAAAGGGAGAGAGAAAACGCATGTGATCACCAATGGATGGAAATCCCTGACAAGTCTGTGGGCACTGGAAATCACCATCGCTCCCACATTATAGTAACAGCACCCAAGTTTCAACACCTGTGATTTTCATGCACCTTGTAAAATATAAATACACAGTAACATGACGTTTGTCACAAGTCATTTCATAAGAGCAGAATACTGGTCTAACCATAACCAATTCTGTCATGACAGCTACCTCATCTTTTCCACAGAATTTTGAAGAACCATTTATGGATCAAAGGCATCAAAGACATCCACTCCCCACACCCCCAATCCATAAAGTAATAGTTTCTGTCATTTAAACCTCTGAGCCTCTAACGTGACAGATACAGGTATATAATTAAGATCTCAAAACCAATTTTTAAGCAAGTACAAAGTCCTTAGAATATTCCCCAAATAACGAAAAGGCAGAATATAAAGACAAAATTTTAGATTTGAAAAACCTCAAATATTTTCTCTCGTACTTGGTCCTCCTCCAGTAAGGAAGCTTTAGAATGCATCTCCAAATGCTTAACTATCCAAACACAGAGTAAGAATCTCAAACTTTTGAAATAAATTTCTGCTTAAATATTCAGTCATCGAGAAGTTAGAGCCTAACAAAATAGTATTAAAATAGTTACCCTTCTGCGACGAGAGCAAACCTGTTTCTTTCTCTCTCGCAGCACTAATAGAAGGAACCTCCCACGCCCAGAAAGCCAATCTGGAAACCCAACATTCTTCTTACAATTGCAACTTTGGAGAGCAAGTCACAACACTTCCTGCTAGAAAAAGAGAACACCCTGACAAAGGAATGATACAATGCTTACGAATCCCCTTCCGGACAGCCTTGTGGGATTCTGCCAAATATTAATAAATTCTAACTTTACGAGGTTTAGCAAAAAGTTAATTTTTTTTTTTTTTTTTTAATTCCAGCTCTGCTGAAATCCTGCAAGAACACAGGGGAATTTAAAAGTTGGTTCAGGTCAAATAGCTACAACCCACATACCTATTTAGAGCTTGAACATTAGCCAAGTAACCTGCTTATTTTAGAACACCTGGAACCAGCTTCTCCCCAGTGCCCAAGTCACTTGTCCACAGGAAAGTACAGTACTTCGAAAGGCAAACGAACGGTTCTCAGACGACTTGCGTTCTCTATTGTTCATTTCAGTCTATACCTATTCGTGCCTTCATACAACATTTACGCTCCATATGCTAAGTGTTGTACCGTTTATTGCCAAGGACCTAGGTCTTGTTTTCTTTCAAAAAGGTCAGCTATTGAGTGTGGGAACCGTATTTTCCACAGGCATGGCACAGGGGGGAGTAAGCCAATACTCGGCTGAACAGAATAACTTTCTATTCAGGGGCAGTCCCACAGAGTAGAGAAGGGCTGTGTGAGTCCTTGGGCAAGCTGCTTATGCTCCCGAGCCTCTGTTTTCTCATGCAGGGATGATAACGGTGACGACTTCGGGTAATAGTCACTGTTTTCTACGTTGTTGGAATGGTTAAGTAAGTGATGCAGTATGCGTTCACAGCTGAGATCATATCCTTGCACATGAAAGGCGTTCAGGATGTGATAACGGGTAGTCTTCCTATTGAAATTTGCCTTTAAACCAATGGAGCCATTCCAGTCTGTCAATTGCTAAATTAAGCAACTGGTTCTCTGCGAGTGCCTTTTCAGGGTGAGAACAGAAAAGCCATAGGGGTACTGTGCTAAGCTCAAGAGACCACTTCTAGGGATGCCTGGGTGGCTCAGTTGCTTGGGCATCTGCTTTCGGCTTGTGTCATGACCCCAAGGTCCTGGGGTCAAGTCCCACATTGGGCTCCTTGCTCAGAGGGGAGCCTGCTTCTCCCTCTCCCTGCAGCTCTCCCTGCCTATGCTCTCTCTCTCTCTCTCTTTCTTTCTGACAAATTAAAAAAATAAAAATCTTAAAAAAAAAAAAAAAAGAAGACCATTTCTAATACTGACATGGGGCAAGTTGATCATCTGAAAGGAAAGGGAGCACAGGGCAAGTGTCAGGGTCTTAGGAGTCTGCCAGATGTGAATTCTGTGTGACCTCACACCACTGCTTAGCTTCTCTGAGCCCTAGGTTCGTACCTGTATAGATCGAGCTCATTCCATGTACTTCACAGGGTTACTGTAATGAAGGAGATGACAGAAGTACGCAAGTGTGTCTGGCTCTGACGAGGTGCTAAGTGGCAGACATTATTAAAATCTTTCTGGGATATAATACATGTAATGCCGTCTGCCCTATTTACCTAATATGAACGAAGTGAGATCAGAGACACTCCAGCCCTTTATAAATAATCCAAAGCAAACCAAAGAATTTTCTGACAACATACTGAACTCTCAAAACAAGGAGGCGACTCCGACTGTACTCGCTTGTAAAAAGGTTCAGGGTAGTCCATGTTCGGAGGCAGATGATCTTCCTGTCCTCATCACTGACCACCACTAGCAGACCCTGGATTACATGTTGTCTCCTTAATGGAAACACTTTATTTCGTCAATCACAAAAACTGCATGAAGTAGCAAAAGGCACCAAATCCGGAACAGAAGGAATATAGCGGCAGGAGCCAAAGGATGTGTTTTTCTATCTGTCTCCGGGGCTGACTCACTACCTGAAGCCCCTTCAACCTTCCGGAGTCTTGATTTCTCCATTAGTGAAAATAAGCACAGCACTACCCACCTGCGGCCTGCCAGGGAACACAGGACACGGTAAGGACGTCTTGAACACTTGGAGCTGACCGGCAGGAAGGAGACACTCGGATGTGTCACCATGCGTTTTACAGACAGAGAAAACCGGGGTGCAGACAGGTGCCTTAGGCAAGATGACAGTATCCGCCTTAGACCTGAAACAGTGGGTTTTCCCAGCCTTCGCTTTTCTGTGCCACACTTGTCACTCCCAACCACTTGGATGGGTCTGTCTCAAGACAGACCTCAGGACTGTCTCTGGACCTCTGGACCTCTTCAATAATAATGCTCCCTGGAATCCACTTGTCTTGACCTGCCCGTCCATGGCCATCTGGAGGGAATGTGTCTCCTTTCTACCTTTGTGAACTCTAAGGCTCATCTGTGATCCCAGGGTCATCCCGTCAACACCCAGCCTCTGGTTTTAAAGTCTATCGACAACATCACAGGACTCATGTGGACTGCAAAACCTCGTGAGGTCATGAAAGCTCCAGGGATGGATGGATGGATGGATACTCCCTTCAGAAAGGCACATCTTCTCCCGAGGAACCATGAGGCCATTTTCTGAAAGACTGTTCTACTGCATCAGCAGTTGAACCAGTTTCTGTCTGCGGCCCATTTTGTAACCTCAGTGTCTCACCCTCTGAGGTATGTGTGGGTGTGCAGGGCTGGGGTGGGGTGAAGTGGGGTGGGGGGCGGGGCGTGCTAGTGCGTGTGCCCGTGTGTGACTCTTGTGTGGGAACAGACGCTCTGTTCGTACTGTGGGTAGTGAAAGTCAGGGTGAGAACAGAAAATGGCGGCAGGCATTGTGGAAGACATTTCATGTCTTCTCTAAGCAGGCCACACATTGAAAACCACTTTGGCGCTGCATTCCAAATTCATCATGATGAACATCTGGATGGTACAACCAGATCCATAAAGTGAAAAGTTCACACATGCACACCTTGGGAGACACACACACACACACACACACCCCTAAGGGTGGAAAGGAAGGGAAGAGGCACACCCGAAGTTGCCTGAGAGTTTCACAGACGTATCAGGGTAACTCTCATTCAAACGTCATGTTCTCCACCGCACCCAGTACCGAGAATATTCTTTCCATGTGTGACATAAACCCTGGAGGCCTCTCCCACCGTGCTTAGACACACCTCAGTAACACTGACCTATTGTCCTCTAACACAACAGGATTTTACCCATCTGCGCGCCTTATAAGGCAAACAAACAAATAGTAACACTCACACTGCAGCATGGAGGCAAAGGGATCGTACATAAATCATAGGCAGGGAACTGCTACTGTATTTTGGACTATACTGGAAAGTTTAGGAAATTTATACTAGGAGTAATATTAGGTACACGAGCTTCCGGCAGCACGGTTGTGTCTGCTTTAATAAGCAAGCGTGTCTGGTTTATGTTATCATTCTTTTCATATTTGAGGCGGAAATCAGCCACAAATACATCTTAATTATTTCAGTATTCCAAGGGATGTCTCCTCAACAGTAAGGATTTATTACCTCTGCATCTGTGTAACAAAGTAATCAAAATCTTAAAATAGGATGTCTTATTAGACATTAAATTATATACTTTGTCTTAATGCACTAAAACAAAAGGCTGCAATAAGTAGAAGGTAGTTTTAAGCATTTGATCCTCCAAAAATAGCTGAACTATAGACAGGGCAAGGAACTGATTTAAAAGGCATCTGTTGTGACTACAGTTAACAATACTGAACTGTATATCTGAAGTTTGCCAAGAGAATAAATCCTAAAAGGTCTTATCATAAGAAAATCTCCATGTGAGGTGTTGGATGTTTACTAGCCTTTTTGTGGTGATCATTTCACAATATATGCATATATCGAATCATTATGTGGTACCCCTGAAATTAATGCAATGTTGATGCCAATTACATCTCAAGAACACTGGGGGGGAAAAGCCATCTGTGTTCTGTTCATAGCTAGTAAAACCATACAAAGGAACAGCTCAGATGCTATCCACCTTTCTATCCCGAGGGTCTCTCATTCAAAAAAAGAAAGAAGAAAAGGAAACAGGAGAGAAAAAAGGAAAGGACCAGAAACAACAAAAGCTCAGCTCAACAATTCCTACATTTTTGGGTCAGGACATGAGGACCCCAAAGAGTTTTTTGATCTGAGGGTTAGATCTACCAAGCCATCCATCATATCAGGAACTACAACTGGGAAAAAATTTTAAGTTATAAATAAATGTTAACATAAGTAACTTCTTTAATGAAATCCACTAGATCCCCCCGCCCCCGCCACCGCCCCAAATAAGTGGAGAGTATATTGTTTACATTCTTGCAAACTGCTTTATCATTTAACTTAAAGACGAGTGGATTTTCACATCTGCCTCACTCAATGCTGTTTTAGGTTTAAGTGTATTCAGAAAATAAGGCCTTGCACAGATACATTGTTGAAAGAAGTATCTTAAGAGCCCTTTCAGATAATTATGGATATTCTTCCTTATAATGCTACACCAAAACTTGAGAAGTGGTAGTTTCTTAAATGTTAATTGCAGTGTGGAATTTGATACCATCCAGATGAATTTTTCCTACTCTGTTACATTAAAATCCATGCTCTCTGTGTTGCACATTAAATGGGCCTCTTGCTATTTTATCATCATGCATGGGTCATTTGGAACAATATTGTTTGACTAATGCAGGTCTTCCAAATGTTGTTCCACTTCATTTTACTATATGTAACAAAACACTTTCACTAAAAACACCACTGATCTCAGAAAAATCTAAGTATTGACACTCAGCGGCTGAGGCAAGTTTTCAAAATTTTGAATTTTTGCTCGAGAGCTCTAATTTTATCTTTGGCAACAAATACTCTCAGTTGTTTGCCTGGTAATAACAGGCCCACTTGGTTCATTTTTAGAAGTTTTTAAGTAATCTCTATACCCAGTGTGGGTTTGAACTTGTGACCCAGAGATCAAGAGTTGTGTGCTCTCCCAACCGAGCCAGTGAAGCGCCCCTTGCTTGGCTCATTTGTGATAAAATATCTGCCACATACTCACGTCTGAACAATCAGTTAACATGTCATTCCATCTTTCGAGTAAAAATGGTTTTCTGGGGCGCCTGGGTGGCTCAGTGGGTTAAGCCTCTGCCTTCGGCTCAGGTCATGATCCCAGGGTCCTGGGATCGAGTCCCACATCGGGCTCTCTGCTCAGCAGGGAGCCTCCTTCCTCCTCTCTCTCTGCCTGCCTCTCTGCTTACTTGTGATCTCTCTCTGTCAAATAAATAAATAAAATCTTTAAAAAAAAATGGTTTTCTGTTTTGAAAAGATGCGGCTAATTTAGCTTGCAGCTCTAACAACCACACACATACTTTTCCTCAGGACAAGGGTACGCAAGAAAAGCCGTATGTATCCTTCCCATCTCATCACACAGAATTTAAAAGGTGTATGCCCAAGAGTTCAGAGTTAATAAAATTAGTTTTTCCTGCTTCATGAACGACATTCATAAATGAAACCCATGTCATAGGTCTTTAAGGGTATGGAGTTGAATACAGTGACCACTCACAGAGGGTCCTGCCACTGCCTCGCGTCTTGCTAAGGTGCTAGTTTTACCACCGGGGCTTGGTACCACTGCTGCAAACGTCAACACCGACAAAAAAGCAAGTAACATCTTAGTGTCAGTATGCAAGTAATTTTGATCCCCAAGGGCCCATAGGCCAACATGTTTTTTGAGAACTGGTACTTTATTTAGTAACATTTATCATGGAGTCCTTGAATTTTAGAGAGACAAAACATATAAAGTGTGCACTTTCAAAAAGTATTTATTTTAGAGGGAGAGAGAGTGTGCATGAGCAGGAAGGGCAGAGGAAGAGTGAGACAGAATCTGAAGAAGACTCTGCACTGTGTGTGGAGCCTGATGTGGGGCTCAATCTTACAACCCTGAGATCACGCTGTGAGCTTAAACTGAGAGTCAGACACTTAACGGACGACTGGGCTGCCCAGGCACCCCAGATGTGTAGGTTTTGACATGAAATTTCAAAACTGAGAATACAATTGCCAGAATTGCATGGAGCAGTTTCCATGTGAGTTCGGTGGCTGTTGAATTAAGAAAAGGAAAACGAGGGGCACCTGGGTGGCTCAGTGGGTTAAAGCCACTGTCTTCGGCTCAGGTTATGATCTCAGGGTCCTGAGATCGAGTCCCACATCGGGCTCTCTGCTCAGCTCTCTCTCTGCTTCCTCCTCTCTCTCTCTGCCTGCCTCTCTGCCTACTTGTGATCTCTCTCTGTCAAATAAATAAATAAAATCTTTAAAAAAAAAAAAAGAAGAAAAGAAAAACGAATGCGTTGATATTAGTTCTGAGGGGATCATTCCATAGCTTACCCATTCCAAGGCACATTTGGCAGAATCAGGTTCATGTCTGTAAGACATGAATTTATCATGATAGTGTAGTTGAGAAACTTCTAATAAATTTTTTTTAAAAGATTAGGAATGGCAATATATCTGTTATAACACTGTTACAAAATCCCCAGTTCATTGGTGGTACATCAGATTTTTTTCCTGATAAACAGTGTTTCTCTGACATAAGCTAAAACAGAAAGCAAGGGTTTGAAAGTTAAATTTCTGTGAAATGCAGAAATATTAAAATAAAAATATTTTAATATTTTAAAATATTAAAAACTGGGGTGCCTGGGTGGCTCAGTGGGTTAAGCCATTGCCTTTGGCTTAGGTCATGATCTCAGGGTCCTGGGATTAAGGCCTTCATCGGGCTCTATGCTCGGCGGGGAGCCTGCTTCCCCTCCCCCTCCTCTGCCTGCCTCTCTGACTACTTGTGATCTCTCTCTCTCTGTCAAATAAATAAATAAAATCCTTAAAAAAAAAAGTTATAAAATATTAAAAACTGCCTGCCCAGCTCAGTCAATGGAGCATGTGACTCTTGATCTTGAGGTCGTGAGTTCAAGCCCCACATTGGGCTTAGAGCTTATTATTTTTTCTTTACAATAATCTTTTATTATTTACTTATGGATAAATCTCATTTTTTATTAATTATTTTTATTAACATATAATGTATTGCTTGCCCCAGGGGTACAGGTCTGTGAATCATCAGGCTTATACACTTCACAGCACTCACCATAGCACATACCCTCCCCGGTGTCCATAACCCAACCGTCCTATCTGTACCTCCTACCCCCCGGCAACCCTCAGTTTGTTTCATGAGATTAAGAGTCTCTTATGGTTTGTCTCCCTCCCGATCCCATCTGGTTTCATTTTTTCCTTCCCTACCCTCCAAACCCCCGACTCTGCCTCTCAAATTCTCTGTATCAGGGAGATCATATGATAATTGTCTTTCTCTGATTGACTTTAAAAAAATAGAAATAGAATATTAAAAAACTAGTTGTGCTGTGGGGCGCCTGGGTGGTTCAATGGGTTAAGCTTCTGGTTTAGACTCAGGTTGTGATCTCCTGTATGGGGATGGAGGCTCATGTCCCAGGGCTCCACGCTCAGCAGAGGGTCTGCTTCTACTTCTCTTGCCGCCCCTTCCCCCCACTCGCATGTTATCCCTCTCTCTCTCTCTCTGTGTCAAATAAACAGATCAATGAATAAATAAATAAATAAAATTAACTAAAACTAGGTGTGTTATAATACTTATGAGTAATACATGGGGTATTTTAAAGCAAATCCCAAACAACAAATAAAAAGGAAGGGGAGCAAAAGGATGGAGATAAGAACATCAAATATTGGTAATTGTTGAAACCTGGGGGTGGGGGGCGGAATTCACTATGCTATTTTACATTGTATGTTTGAGAATTTCCATCAAAATATGTTTTTAAAAATTCCATGTACTTGTAAGAGAATATTCAGTACACCGGCAAGCACAAATAAAATTCCTGGCTCACAGTCATTCACAGAGACAAACACTGAATGAGTGTGCATTCGGTAAAAGGCGCTGCACTAGAAGGCTCAGGAAACATAAAGGTTATTAAGATGTTTCTATCCACACTCAAAGGGCTCACTCAGAGCATCTGCATCCATATATGTCATGAATTCCCTAAAATGGGTACAAAATGGATATAATGCCTCTGCCCCGATCGTCTTTAGAGGCACCTACACTACGCAAAGCCAGTCATCACAACGCAATTTTCAGAAAAGAGAAAGGACAAAGGGCAGGAAAAGAAAATACAAAAAAGAAACTAAGAAGCTAGGAGACGAGAAAGTCTCTCTGGAGTTCTTCTCTAAAAGGAAATGAACAAGGGATGTGAGCAAACATGGGCATGACCGTGTCATGTTTCCACCACAAGCCATCATCTTATTTCGCTGCAGGACAGGAACCATCATGTCATATCCTTTGAGTCAGCGCTTGTACTACTCACATAGGTAAAAATAACTAAGCAATGCATTCATTTTCCACGGAGAACACTAAGTATTCTAGAATCCTTCAAAGGACTGAAGGCAACATTTATGAATGCCAAACGTGAGGGCTACCATGTCCCTTTCACCACGTCCCTCCACACGACTTCGGCCCATCCTGAAGAATAAATCCACACGGTAAACTAGTAACATTCCTCAGTTACTCAAAGCATCTGATGATAACATTAATAAATGAAAACTAAAAGTGGCAAGCAAAAAGCCAATTATTTCCTTATCAGGCTCCAGCTTCTTGCCATAGAGTCCGAACAAATGGTCAGTTTTTCCCTATTCCCACTTCAGATAAAATGTGTCAGTGTTCTCAAGACTCCTGCAATGAAAGTCTTGAAAAGCTGAGAGCATGAAGTGATTTAAAATTGCTCTACTGCTTCAGTATTTAATAATTGTTAAGCTCTAGGAAGGCATTGATTTGTCTGCTTCGTTTACCAATCTATCTCAAGCATCTAGAACACTGCTTAGCACACATAATATATGATAACGACATTGCATCCAAAAGGAATTAAACTCATGTGCTATAGGGGTTTATCACATAACCAAGAACAAACTCTGAGCGCTTGTAATGCAAACCAAACACATACACATGTAAGAGGCATCCACTCCCGTCCACATTGGGTGACTCTACAAAATAAAAGAATTCCTGAGAGCTAATCTGGCAAAACAAATGGTAGGTGACATCTTCCTAGGGGCACCGAATCCACAATCATATCTGAATGAAATATGAAGGGAAGGATTCTTAAAATTCTCCGCTTCTAGAAAATTCGGGTCCTTCAGAGAAAAGCAGCGGAACACAAAGTAGAAAGAACTTTGAATTTTATCAACTTTCCCCTCAAATTTACCACACAAAGAAAGAAAGAAAAATCTCACTTAGCTGTCAAGACCCCACCGCTGATAGTTTTCTAAACTTTAAAACAAGTACTTTTCGACCTCACAAGGAATACCGAAACCTTCCAAAGAAAGAGCAGCTTTAGCATTTCCTGCCGGCCTGCCCTAGTCCCAGATTAACCTTGTCAGTTCTTAGGAAGACATATAAAACCCCTTTAAATGACTAATTCAGACGAAGTGGTAACATGAAGCCATAGTTTATAAGACGCTCGTTTCTACTTGTTACCAGATGTTGCCATCACTTCAAAGTGTTAAATGCATTCATGAAGGGGCTCAGATATATTTGCATGTGAAATATTTTCTGACTGCTACTATTACTGTGGAGACATGTTCCCAGGGAAAAACTGTTGCCTCATTGTCTAATAAAAAGTCTTTAAGATTGCCAGTCTTAAAAAAAATAAAAATTGAAAAAAGAAAGGATTGCCAGTATTCACTTTAAGAACCACCAAGTACTCTAAGTGAATCTCCCTTCCACGTAATTCTTGCAAGCACCTATATACACAGTTTCAAAACACAACACAAATTAATCCATTTCATTGGGAGTTTGTTATGAACAGCCAGCTTAAAGGTCTAGGTCACAAATCCAAATTTTTGTGTATGTATACTTTTGGAATATTTTAAGCAAGTACATAGTCCCCAGCTTTATCCCAGGTTAGGGCTCCTTTCCTAGGTATCGTTCAACAACTGCACGAAGTTTTCTGCTTCTATCCATTCTTTTATGATTACTTTCTTTGGTTATGTTGCCGTTAATTTTTATTAGCTTAATTAAAAGATTTTTTTTGCATCTCCAGAGAGAGTTTAATTCGACAACAATGGTTGCTGTTTTCCACACATAATGGTCATTTGTTAAATTTAGCCCAACAAAGAATCCTGAACACAATGTAGGGTTATCCTTAAGACTGGCCGCAAAAATACTGTGGTCTAATAAAATGTTATCTTCCCTTACTATTCAAACTTGTGGGCGATGCCCCATAAATGTTATTAATTATATTTTTGCTGAGATGCCCCAATTTTATTTCTCTGAGGACGAAGCTGAACCCATGAGCATTACACTATGTGGGCTCTGGTTTTTAGAGACAAAATTATAACTGACCAGAGTGCTGCTTGCTCAATATTTTATTTGGCAATCTGTTAGCTGGTACAACTAAAAAAGTCTCATTATAATTCTGCCACAAAGCAAATGGCTTGTATGGCTTTCGCTTGCTAAAAATCATATTGTTAGCAAAAAGTCACCCACACCAGGGTAACTTCTTCCCTCTCTCAGTCTGTCCCTCTCCCTGGTACTACTCTAACTTCGGAAGTTGGCTAAAGCCTCTAGCAGCGTTCTTTCGATGGGGTAGACTGTCACAGGCTTAAGGATTCTGAGAATTCACCACTTTAAAGAATGCACTTTTAAGTCTCTCATTAGACCGGAATACAAACAAGCGCAGATAACCCGTATGTGAAAAAAGAAACCGGAATATCCATTTATGATGGGTGCCATTTCATTGCATTCTTCCTTAAATCACACGTTTTATCGATTATGGGGAAGGGTATGGTGCCTGAACAAAGTTAGGTGTAGCGGACGGGGGACTAAAACTATGAGCCATAGGTTCTAACTTAGGCTCTAATGAATTAACTTAGTATTCATTATTGAGAAGTTAATTCTGCTAACTGTATTTAAGATAGAATAATTGGACTGTGATTTTCAAATTCCTATCTAAGCCTAACCCCTTAATACCACATACATAATGTTATAGGCCACCAGTGATATATTTTGTTAAAGCGATAAAAGCTGATCTAGGATAGAAACAGGATGGGAAAGATTGCCGGAGGATTTTTGGTGTCTCCACCCTGAATCAGTAAGCAGAAAGAAGGGTGGGAAAGCTTTATCTTGAGAAAGCAAGACAGAAATGAATGCATGATCTCATTCACTTTCCTTCATCCAAAAGCAACAAGGTGACATTTTCTCTTCCATTCGTCTTCAGCCCTAATCAACAGTCTCCCACTTTTTTTTTTTTACACCTAAGAATAAGTTTCCAAGTGTCCTATTTGAATTAAGAGATCTACCAGATTCCATTTGTAAGTTTTAAAATTTGATTTTGCAGAATCAAACATCAAAGCATGAGAATGCACAAAATTTTCCATTTAAAACTTTTTGATTTATTATTCGTGAACAACAAACATATCTCAAACTTCAAAACCCTAAATCCCAATGCTTTAGTGGCATATTCTATCTTGCTATTTGAGGAAATGCATTTGTTTAAAACAACCAGAGAGGTAAACCATAATTTCCTTAAGGCAGAACAATAGGTTTAGGAATCTTGTACACAAAAATCTAATGCAGGGTTGGGAGGCTGGGGTGAGGTCTTAAAAATTCTGGAAGTAAGCCATCAAAAAAGTTTTAAATTAAAAAATGGATCAATCATTTAGATCCTGAAAGTCATGTATCTAAATCAAGAACGTGACACTCCTTTGAAAAAAAGGAAACTTCCAAATTTGGTAATTAAAAAAAGGCATTCAAGTTATGTCTGAAGAGAAATGACCAATTAATAGTCATTCAATGATTTAAAAATCATAGCAGTTGGGGTGCCTGGCTCGCTCTTGATCCCAGGGTCATGAGTTTGAGCCCCACAGTGGGTGTGGAGATTGCTTAAATAAATAAACCTCTAAAAAAGGGAAACAAAAAATAAAAATCATAAAAATTGGGACCACCATAGAAAATAAGACCTAGTGTGAGACCAAAGAAAACATTAAATTGTCTTCCTTACTGGAACTACCATTTTTAACTTAATTAACATTACATATGCAATCTCAAAATTCTAATTCATTAATGCAATTTCTATCAACATTCTAGCCAAGTTTGGGGTAGTCACAGACCAGCTTATATTAAAAAATTATGTGGAAACAAAGAGGTCTTAGCCCAGGTAAAATATACTGAAAAATAAAGTGGGTGCCATCACTCCACTTGGTATAAAATCCTATCTTGTGGCTACAGCAACCAAGACAAGGTGGGACTGGCAGAGCAACAGACATAGAATGATGGAACAGACCAGAGAACCCAGAAATAGACCTACACGAGTATGCTCAACTGATTCGTAACAGGTGTTCAGAAGCGTATGAGTGAAGGCAACTGAAGAACCATTTAAAAAGAAAAAAAAACTTTAACCTAAACCTCACACCTTTATACAAAAATTAACTCAAAATGGGTCTCAGACTTAAATGTGAAGCATAACAATATACAACTTCAGAAAAGAAATTTGAAAAATTTCCAGAACTATGTCTGGTGAAGGCCTGTTAGATATGATGTCAAAAAGATAATCCATAAAATGAAATAGTGATACACTTGGCCTCGTCAAAAGAAATACTTTTGTTCTGTGAAAGACCTTGGTTCAGAGGATGGAAAGACAAGTTACAGACTAAGAAAATAGCTGTATACCACATATTGGACAAAGGATTACTATCTAGATACAGAAAGACCTCTTGCAACTCAACATTGAAAAAATCCAGTTAGAAAAATAGGAAAAGACAGGAATAGATATTATACCAAAGAGGATATACAGGTAGGAAAGAAACACATAAAAAGATGTTCAACATCATTAGCCACTGGGAAATGCAAAATGAAATCATAATAAATCACTACACACTTACCTGAATGGCTAAAATTAAAAAAAACCAAAAACAAAATCAGAGATAACACCAAATGCTGGCAAGGATGTGGAAAAACTGTATCACTCCTACATTGCTGGTGGGAGACTAAATGGCACACTCTGGAAAAACACTTTGGCAGTTTCTTACAGAACTAAACATGCAACTCTCCTACAACCCAGAAACTGTACTTTTCGGGCATAAATCCTAAAGAAATAAAAACTTACATTCACACAAAAACCTGTATGCAAATGTTTACAGTAGCTTTATTTGTAATACCCAAAGTTGGAAATGGCCCAGATGTTCTTCAGTGGGTATGTGGTTCATAAAACTGTAGTACTTCTATACCTTGAACACTACTCAGCAATAATAAGGAAGTAATTGTTGCTACAGACAGCTTGGATGAATCTCCAGAGACTTAGGCCCAGTGGAAAAAAAATTCCCCAAATTATATACCCTGTGATTTCATTAATTTTAAAAAAAGATTATTTATTTATTTGACAGACAGAGATCACAAGTAGGCAGAGAGGCAGGCAGAGAGAGAGAGGGGGAAGTAGGTTCCCTGCTGAGCAGAGAGCCCAATGTGGGGCTCGATCCCAGGACCCTCAGATCATGACCTGAGCTGAAGACAGAGGCTTAACCCACTGAACCACCCAGGCGCCCCTTCATTAATTTTTTTTTAAGAAGATTTATCTATCAGCTTGAGAGAGTGAGCACAAGAGGGAGGGGCAGAGGAAGAAAATCTTGAGCAGAATCCACACTGAGTATAGATCCTGAGGCAGGGCTCAATCTCACCACCTGAGACATGACGTGAGCCAAAACCAAGTTTGTCACTCAACCCGACTACATCACCGAGGTACCCCTGTGATTTCATTTATACATACACACACACACATAAAATATTTATATTTATATCTAAAGTTTTATTTATTTATTTATTTATTTATTTATTTGTGAGAAGGGAGAGACTCAGGACTCTGAGATCATGACCTGAGCTGAAGGCAGAAGCTTAACTGACTGAGCCACCCAGGCACCCCTCATTTATGTATTTTTGAAATGACAAAATTACAGAAATGCAGAACAGATTACGGTTTCCAGCGGTAGAGATGGAGGAGAGGAGAAGGAGGTTGTGTTGTTATAAAAGGGTAACAAAAGGGATTCTAGCAGTGATGGAACTTGGCTCTGATTCTGTGCTATGGTCTTGCAAGAGGTTCCTACTGGGGGAAACTGGGTAAAGGGAACCAAGGATCTTTCCAAGTTCTTTCTTACAAGTACGTGTCTACAATTATGGCAAAGTAAAAATTTAAAAAAACCTAATTCAGACTAAACCACAGAATGTAGTATAATTTTTTTTTAAAAAAGATTTTATTTATTTATTTGACAGAGAGAGACACAACAAGAGAGGAAACACAAGCCGGGGGAGTGGGAGAGCGAGGAGCAGGCTTCTCGCGGAGCAGGGAGCCCAATGTGGGGCCCCATCCCAGGAGCCTGGGATTGTGACCTGAGCTGAAGGCAGATGCTTAACACCTGAGCCACCCAGGCGCCCCCAGAATATAGTATCATTAAACTGATAAGAAAAAGAGAAGAAAATCTACTTGCAATAATTCCATATTATGTCTTCAATTATTTCCGCTAATCTTGCAGAAACATTACTGACATAACTCTTAACATAATAGCCTTAGCACAGACGGTCAGTTCATGATTCCATTAAAGTATCTGATCTGGGTCAAAGATTCTTTTTTTTTTTTTTTCCTGTTCAATAACAAAATAAAAATTTGAAATAAAGGAGAATTTCAGAGCTAAACTTACCGATGTAGGATAATTTAGGCATCTGTTCTTGGAATGATTTCCTTCAGTGGTACTTCTCCCCAGATATTCACGTGGCTCTCTCCTTGAGCTCCTTCATGGCTTGCCCCAAACATCTTCCTGTCAGTGAAGCCTTCTGGACCAACTGATCTGGAAATAGCAATGCCCCTCTTCCCACTCCCTAGACCCTCAATCCTGCTGTGATTTTCTTCACATTACCGTCAAATACACTATATCATTTTAATTTTCTATCTTCCCCCAGTAGGATGAAAACCTCGTAAGGGTGGTAATTTCTGTCTGTTTCAAAGTTATTGCCTGTGCCTAGTATACTACCTGACCTATAGAAAGCATTCAGTAAATATTTGAATAAATGAATGACATGGAATTTTGTGTGTGTATGTAAGGAGTAAAACAAAGAGGAAATACTGGCTCTCTCAGAGTAACAAAAGCCACTTTAAAAGAAATCAAGAGTGAGAAATCCCATAACATATATCCAATATATTGACACTAGAGTTTTCAAAATCTTTTGGATACATCACAATATAGGAAACTCTTTTAAGATCAGTAATTGGACTGCAGTTTTGTTAGCGTTAAGAGTAATCTGGACTAGGGGCATCTGGGTAGCTCAGTTGGTTATGCATCTACCTTCATATCAGGTCATGATCCCAGTGTCCTGGGATTGAGCCTGGCATCCTGCTCCCTGCTCTGCAGGAAGCTTGCTTCTCCCTCTCCCAATCCCCCTGCTTGTGTTTCCTCTCTCACTGTGTCTCTCTCTGTCAAATAAATGAATAAAATCTTAAAAAAGAAAAAGAGAGAGAGAGAGAGAGTACTCTGGACTGAATATATGACCTAGAAAAATAATTTACCACTTAAAGCTATCACTAATGGATTTCCATTAGTGATAGAAGAGCTGGCCGAGTTAAAACAAGCTGCTTAAATTATGCGTGAAGTGTGTGTCCTAGAGTCCATGTCGACTTGAACGACTAGGCATCTGCCATTTTGTTAATACCTGAAGGAAAACACCACTTAGTATAAGGGAATTCAGAGAGCAAGAGGCCTTCTCAGTAAACAAAGTTGGACTCTGAATGCAGTGTTTAGCTTTATGTAAGAAAACTGATGAATTAGGTATCAGGAGACCCCACCTTCCATCACTGTCCTCTACGGCTGTATGCTGGGGCAAAACAAAATCAACTAGACCTCTGTCACCTTATCTATAAAAATCAGTGGTTGGATTAGACTCTGAGCTCTTCAAACAATGGCATATCGTTTTATTTCTCTTGCTGGTACCAGTGCCTGGCACACTGCTGATAATTAATAAAGGCCTGTTAAATGAATTAAGTAATTACATAGGAAGTTCTAAATGGCTCTCCTGGAAATTATATCTTCTCTTGGCTGAACCAACCTCCTCTCTCAGGGAGGCCTAACCTTATGTAAGGGTTCCCAGGATATGCACTGCCCATAAGGCTAAGGAGATGAGGGGTGAGGGAGTGCCGGGTTGGTTAAGTATCCGACTCTTGATCTCAGCTCAGGTCTTGATCTCAGGGTCATGAGTTCAAGCCCCGCATTGGGCTCCATGCTGGGTCTGTAGCCTACTTAAAAAAAAAAAAAAGAGAGAGAGAGAGAGAGACTAAGGAGACTGGGTCCAGAAACTTCTCTGTGGGTTGAATCCAGAACATAATGGGAGAGGTAGGTTCTAGGTATCATCAGCTATTTTGACCTGATACCATGCAGGTGAATCTGAGGTGGTCAAGGGTGCTTGAAAGAAAAACTCTGATCCGAAACTGAAGGGGATTCTTTTTATCATCCTTTGATAATTTCTCATTCTCGTATTTTAAGTCAGTAAGTAAAGAATCCCTCAACTTTAACATCAGACCTCCTAAATGTAAAACACCAAGCTCTCCTGAAAATGGCAAGCATTAAATGTACTTATTTATGGACACGTCATAGACAAGAAACTAGTTCTAATGGTCAGCTCCTGGAAAGGGAAATGGGGGACTGGGGTCAGGGGCAGGAAACTCATTTTCTTTTCTTTATGTTCCTTTGTAGCTTTTGAATTTTGTTCTGTGAACAGATGTCACAGTTGAGAAGCAAATTAAAAAATAAACATATCAGATGTGCTCAATAATGGTCTAGGTCAACGGAAACTGTTGTGTTTCAAAGTGTTTATAATTTACTTGTGCACTACTCAATACTTAATAGTACGTGTTTGATAAAGGTTTATAAGCAAGAAATTTTGTATAGATCTATCGTACAGTAAGTTTTAGAAAAGGTGATTACACAACTTTATAGGCTTTCAATTCAAGTGAAAATATTATGAAGGAAAAAGGATCTGGCAACAAGTTAATAATATGCTATTAAACATAAGGAAACCAAAAATTAGCTACATTGAGACGTAGAAATCAGTATTGCTCAGAGTCAATCAAGCCAAGATTTACAGTAGCAGCCGAGTCACGGTAAATGAAAAGTCATCTTGTCAATAGCACCTCTACCCCATTAGCTGATCTGTGGCTAGACATTTAATATGAGCATTGTCCATTATTCCTCATAGCCGGAAAGCAGAAACAGTCCAAACATCTAGCAACAGATAAATGGACAACCAAAACAAGGTACATTCATACAAAGGAACATTATGCATAATTATTATTATGTAAAAAGGAATGATGTCTTTGTCCATGCTTCAGTGTGAATGAACCTTGAAAACACTATGCTAAGTGAAAGAAGCCCATCACAAAAGACCACGTGTCTATATGTTCTATTCATATGGAAATCCAGAATGGGGGAAATTGCTGGAGACAGAAAGTAGATTGGGGTTGCTTAAGAACGGGGAGGTAGGGGGCTGGGGAGAGTGTGATAGCTCAAGAATATGAGGTTTCTTTTCTGAGGGGATGAAAATGTTTTTGAAATTGACCATGGTGATGGTTGTACATATCTCTGAATATACCAAAATCTGCTGTAACTCTACACTTCACTTAATAAAACTGCTGCAACACATAAAAAAAAAATTAGTATGTCCCACTTTCTTCTTTGAGCCTGAAATTAAGCAGTTATCACAATGCAAGGGCCATCCATGACATTCACTCCTGACCACTGATTTAAAGCCGCTGAAAGAGAGAGAAGACCAGGGAAATCATTTGCCTAGTCTTCATGTAGGGTTCACACCATTCTGTATTTTATTCGGTGTGATTCATCAGTTACGAATTTGCTGGTTAGGTTTTCACAATTTAATCTTTATTGACCAAGGCCATTCATGGCCAATTATTTTTCGCTCTTTTAAATGTATATATGGAGACCTGGCTCGTGCCAGGTACAGTGCAAGGAGCTAGAAGAAAGGGGCTTCCCCTCGGGGTTCCTTTTCCTCTATCCCCAGAAGCACAGGTCTTTCCCTGGTACCTCCAGACACCGTCCAAAGAGCATCTGATGCCCTCCCACCAAAATGGAAAGATGGGATTTGGAATCCTGGCTTTTCCTGCTCCTTTTAACATCTGTGACAATCGATTGAGAAGTTCAAGGGAGGAAATTCTGGTGCAGTTACTTGCTCCTGCCATTGAGTCAGATAAAATTCACAGCAACACCGTGTTACAGAAAGTACAAGAGCCGCAGGTACAAGTCATGGCTTATCAGCGTTTTCCAGGGCTTCTGCACACACGGCTGTTTCCACAGCTGCAGATCCAGCTACCGCAGAACTCTGCGCTGTGCACAACATCTACAATTTAGTAAAGCTGGAAAGAATTTTATTTTTGTAAAAACTAAATGGGGTGTGGCTCATTTTCTTGCCAAAGGGCTATTTTATTCCAAGACACTGCTGTCTGCTGACCTTCATTTATAGGCTGAGCAATGTTCTATTTAAGTAAAATTAACTCATAGTGGGCACTTTTTTTGGGATGCAATAATTATTGCAAAGAAATAACAATGTTTAAATTTGATTTGTTCTTAGTTTAGATTTGATTATATTGGGTTATAAATGAATGTCTTTGTTCACACACGGTTTAAATTTAGAAATTATTTTATGTCGAGAAAAAGGGCCATATTTAAGTTCATTTTCTACATGTAAAGGATATTTTTAGGGTTCGTGACATCCAATATTTTGTGTTTTTTGTTCTACTAGACTGCAGGTGTCTCTTACCCACCTTTACAGCGAGGGCACCTAGCAGTCTTTGTTGGACATTTCATTTCATTGAATGAGGAAACCATGCCACAGAGTAATTAAGGCATTGTCTGCGTTACTATCCCTGGTTAACTAGTACTTCATCTGTAGTTCATACTATTTCAATACATACTTGGCAACTTTGGGCACATTCGAAAGCTTTCTTGAGTTTACATCTATTTATAAATGGCCTAGAGGACTTCTTTTATGTGATTCTTACATATTTCGAGGTACTTGATTTGACATACCATCCTTCTCTTTACACAAATCTCTGGTTAGGGAAGTTTCCCATCTTTGGCTTACACTTATAAATATATTCTAGTTTCCTTTTTTTTTTCTAGGAAAAAAAATGCTGGAACACTTTGACTTAGGATCAGACACCAAATATGTGGGTTGGCATACATTTTAAAACATGCAAATCTATCAGTATTACTTTTTGGTTACCTATACTAATGATAATTCGGCTATCTTTGTTTTTTAGTTATTATAAGATAAAATACGACATTTTCATTATTCATAGCCACTTGTAAAAATGATTTCGACTGTAGCTTTAAACTGGAGACCCACAAACTGCTCAGAATATTTGTAGAATGTGTCAGTGTCCTTCATCATTTCCTGGTTTTTGCTTTTGAAAACCTCCACTAGAGGAAACTAAGGGTATCATAAATTTAAGATTAATGTGTTTTGGATTCACCCATTTCTAAAGGCTACATGTCCTCTTGGGAAAATGTTGATTTCATTTATAACCCTCGGTCTTCCCAAACACTTTAAGTTCTCACTAATTTATTTTCTGTTGTTTCTTGTTTTTATAAAGGTAAACTTCTTAACATTCACATTTCTATTTCTCCTACTATAGAAACACTGAAGACTTTGAAGCTTTTTTTCCTCTGTCCCCTCTCCCAAATCAAGGAACAACATTACCTATCACTACCTTTCACCATTATCGAAGCTGTATTTGTTAATAGCAGAGGGTTTATAATGTATGAATAATGTTTCCAATTTTCCTTTGAGGGCAAATTCTTTAAGCCTTCAAGTGGCATAGCCTCACAAAAGGATAACTGAACTGGTAAACGGGTTTCCTAGCTAAGTCAAGAATCTTCTTCAACCTGGAACTTTGTTAAAATCTTCCCTATCCATAATAAAAAGCAACAGAAAGCAATATTTTTATAATGTCATTAAATAAAGCAGAAAAAATAAACGATCTTAGTTTGAATGGTGATACGTAAGGAAAAAGTGTTTGAATTAGAGGAAAAAGAACAGAAGGATATACATACCTAACAAGGTCATCTAAGGCAACGTTCACTGACCTATAAAAGGGGAGTATTTATTGAGCACCTACAATCTGCTAGCTTCTTTATATATGTTTTCATTTGATTTGAAGGACAACACTGAAAACAAGTGGTATTAGCCCCATGTGAGAGATGGTGAAACTGAGGTTTAGAAAAGTTTCAGAACTTCCCTAATGTCACAGAGATGGTAAACAGCAAATCCTTTGGAACCCATATTTTATGCTAAAATCCATTCTGACAATAAAGCATAATTGTAGATGATCATGAAAAAAAAAAGAAGGTGGTAGGAATGAGTTTCAGGTCAGACAAATTTTCTTTTTTAAAGATTTATTTACTTGAGAGAAAGTGTATGTGCATGAGTGGGGGGAGGAGGAGGGGGAGGGAGAGGGCTCAGGCAGACTCCCCTCTGAGTGTGGAGCCCAACAATGTGGGGCTCAATCTAAGGACCCAGAGATGACCTGAGCTGAAACCAAGAGCCCGGAGGTTTAACTGACTGAGCCACCTAGGCGCCCCAGGTCAGACAAATTTTCTATATCACTTCCGGGTCATCATGCTATACCCAGACCAACATGGACCTTATAGAGACTGGTGACCTGGTGGAAGGAGAGAAATATCAGGGAAGGGTCTGGGAAACAGCATGGGTTGAATTTTGAGAGGGACATGCAGTGTACAACAAGCCATTCAAATCTACAAAGTATTTGTTAAGTGTTTGCAATTTGGTGAGTCACCATACACCGAACTTAGGCACAAAATAAGTGGGAGTATCAGAGTTTCTACCACTGTTGGATCTCTGCTTATTTAGGCAATGTGAATGAAATATAAAACTTCGAATTTATTGACTGATGTCAAGGTAATTTAAGGTAATTTAATGTTGATTTCTTTTATAACACTCTGTCTTGGGCGAGACGGAAAAAACCCTATCAAGAAACACATTCATTTAATCAACTCCAGGACTGAAAGTTCCTTTAGGATACTGAATGTTTATGGTCACAAATAAGCCCTGTATACTTGAACTGAGTTTTAAAGCAACCTAAAATCTAAAGGCAAGTTAAAAACAAAACCTGCCTCCCTTCCCCCATTAACAGTTCCGTTTGAAAAAAATAGACTTCCTATGATTGTATACCCCACAGGATTCTCCTTTATCCTGCTTTGCACCTGTTAAGTAGATCAGAGGAAACCAAAATATTTCCAAGACATATACTTTACCTAAACTAGCTTCAGTTTAGAGTCAAATACCATACACTATATAAAGAGCAGTCTTTTTTTTTTTTTTTTTTTTTTTTTTTTTTTTGGGAATACCACTGTTTGAAATCAAGGCCTATTTTTGCTTAAGCCCATGTTTAAATTTCAGAGACTGTCAAAGAACTTCATCTTTAAAAACAAAAACCTTGCAATTTCTCTTCTATTCTTTATCTCAAAGAAATAATCAGAGTTGCAAAATGGTTTTTGCAAGGATATTCACCGAAGCATTATCTATAAGATACGGAAACAATATAAACTTGCAACAACCTAGAATTAGTGAAAGAAGTTATTAAATACCCATTATATGGAATATCATATAGTAATTTTAAAAATTTTCGATTACAAAGGCACCTAGGTGGGTCAGTGGTTAAGTGTCTGCCTTCGGCCCAGGTCATGATCCCGGGGTCCTGGGATCGAGCCCCACATCAGACTCCCTCCTCAGTGGGAAGCCTGCTTCTCCTTCTCCCACTCCCCCTGTTTGTGTTCCCTCTCTTGCTCTCTCTGTGTCAAATAAATAAATTAAATCTTTAAAAAAAATTTGATTACAGGAGCACATGGGTGGCTCAGCTCATTAAGCATCTGACTTCTGCTCAAATTGTGATCTTGGGGTCCTAGGATCCAGCCTCCCCTCCCAGCTCCCTGCTCAGCATGGAGTCTGCTTCTCCTTCTCTCTTTGCCCCTCCCCCAGCTCATGTGCACTCTCTCAAATAAATAAAATCTTTAAAAAAATTTTTGATTACATGAAAACATGTAGTAGTAAGTGAAAAGAATGGAATACAAACTGTATGATTCCAACTTTTAGAATATGTAACTTTTACACTGGAAATAGATAAAAAGATGAGCAGGTGGTACAATTATGAATAATTTTAATTTTCTTCGTTATAAATCCTCTTATATTTTCCTCTAACGTGTTTACAATGATTTTGTATTTTTTAACTCAAAGCGAAGTGGTTAAAAACATTTTAATTGTGTGCTACTTAAGATACTTCTCTAGTAGATTAACTAAATTTTGACCAATATTTTAACTAAATATTGACCATTGTAGAATTTCCCATCATGTTCACTTCTAGAAAACACTATGCAGTCTATAATGGTAATTCTCCCTGACCTGAAATACAAGCTCCCAAATGTCAAAAAGAATGATAAGAAATGACAAAACTGGAAGTACACAAGCTGATTAAGAAATACAGAGAAAAAGCCTACAGATTACATTAGTCTATGAAAGATAATGTATTACTCAGTGTCAACAGCAGAATGTCAATCTGAGTGCAACTCTATGTAATTAGACTATATAATAAATATTCAAAACTATTATACTGACCTCACAAATTTTATTTTATTGAAGAGGAAAACTATATATATTATATAAAAATTACATATCTACAAGCAGCTTAAAAGAATCAGAGTTTGCTTTTCAAAAAAAGCACTACAAGATTACAAAAAATAACTTGCTACTGAATCTTTTAAACCAAAGACAGCAGAAAGAAGAGCTCAGACTTTATAAAAGAAATTGACTTCTATGAGCAAAAGGAACCCACTCTTCAGAACTAGTCACATGATACCAAGTTATTTGAAAAGTTCTTTCTCTCAGATGTTTCTGCTTATTTCAATTCAGCACTATCACTTTACCAATGATATCTTCACAAATACTATCAAATACCATATGACTTCACTCATGTGTGGAATTTAAGAAACAAAACGAACAAAGGAAAAAAGAGAAATGAAAGAGAAGTCTCTTAAATGTGGACAACAAACTGGTGGTCGCCAGAGGAGGGATGGGGGAAACAGGTGAAGGGGATTAAGAGTACATTTATGGGGGCGCCTGGGTGGCTCGGTTGGTTGAGCGTCTGCCTCTGGCTTAAGTCATGATTGCAGGGTCCTAGGATCGAGTCCCTCTCCCTTTGCCCCTCCCCCTGCTTGCACTTTCTCTCTCTCTCTCTGGCAAATAAAAAAAAATAAAATCCTTAAAAAAAAAGAGTACATTTAATGGTGACGAGCCCTGAATAATGTATAGAAGTATTGAATCACTTTATTGTACAGCTGAAACTAATAGAACACTCTATGTTAACTATACTGGAATTTAATAAATAAGAACATAATTTTAACCAACGAGATAAAAGGCATGGTAACTCAAAGAATGACAGAGTTAATGAACCATCATAGAATTGGCCAGATGACAATAAACACTGGAAATTAATCCAAGGTTAACAGTTTTAAGGGTGGGAGTTGAAAAGGACCCCTCTGGCAGCCAGCTATCCAATAGGCTTCTCAAATGCAGATCTACATTAACTTTTCATCTTTTCTGTGTTAATGAGGGCATACCAGTTAAATATACAGATTATCTCCTCCATTAGGAGCTTTTCCAAACCCGCACTTCTTTAAAGGGCAATTATAAGGAGAAGCACTTGCTTTTTGGGAGTTTTACACAAGACCTCCCAATATGGGCAGACACAAAACTAAGAATGAAGTAGAATAAGCCAACGGATTCTGTAAGATTACCAACAAACACTAAAATACTGCTCAGTAGTTACTTCAGGAGGAGGGGAAAAAAAAACAAAACCCATCACAGGAATGGCTTTCACAGGCTATCTGGCACAACATTTGAGGGGGAAAAAAATTATAAGCAAGCATTACATATAGGTTTTTATTCTTGTTATCAGCCAGAAATAGATTATGCCTGGCTTTATTTCTCCTTTGCTTGTAAACGTGGATAGCTGGAGAGTCTCTACAGGCGAGTACAAATGGGGGCGAGATTTAAGTGATGAGGACTGTGCCATTTCTGCAAGCTCCTGTTAAAGTTTTAGTGTGTCAATGACAGACTACGACAGTACTTTGAGTTTATATAGCACCTGTCTGCTAAGAGCCAAGGCTCACTTATCCTTTCAGCATGGCTGTGACATATACAGATTGGAAACAGATGGCTTGATAAAGCAAAATCCAAACACGGACACAGGAGAGCTTGTGTGATTTACCGATGATGGCCTATATGCCCAAACTGCAGAGGACGCCAAGCCCTCGGATTCCACATTTGATGCCTTTTCCAATAAACGACACTCCCTCCTTATCCTCAAACAACATCTAGACCGTTAAGAAAAATTAAGCTTTCTTGTAACACAAAATCGGTAGGTTTAATGCACCAAAGTCCTCGCTAAGGAGTGATGTTCATGGTGCCTCTATATTTTAAAGAACTAACATGAGTCATGGAATAGGCCACTGGTGATCGTCTTCCTGCACGGCTACCAATTTGCTAACAAAGTAGTTAGCTTGGTTCTACACAGGTGCATTAAAATTTGAAAAAATCAACTAATATTAACTGAAATAAGCCAGACTATGACTACTGGGGGAACAAAAATCCCGGCAAAACCAAAAACCCTGAGCCATGCTCTCACTTGTACGAATGGCAAGATGCATAATGTACTCGATGTTAATTATCAGTATAATAATTTTAAGTGACTTTCTCTAGGTCGAACTATAAGGCAGTAGCATAGCCTTGTCTAAAACTTATTTCTTCTGAAAGCAAGGCCAATATGGTTTTCCCTTAGTATTTCAACTTTCACTTAAAAGAATGTATTTTCATCCCTAAAACATTTTATACTAACATTTGTCTTTCAAGTGCCAAGATTAAGGCAAATTAGATATTACTAAACATATTGAATTTGACAGTGCCTTACCTTCATAACTACAGTGAGTTGGCCCCCAAAATTAGGATCTTCTGAGACTGACATTTCATGATTAGACAGTATTTTATATTTCTAAGCCATAACTGTAACCAAAGTTGTACCATAACTAAAAACAGCCAGTCCCAACCATTGGTATCTAAAACAGCTTCCAGGGAGTTCCTGGGTGGTTCAGTTGGTCTGCCTTCAGCTCAGTTCATGATCCTGGGGGCCTGGGAATGAGCCCCAGAGCCCCACCTTGGGCTCCCTGCTCAGTGGGGAGTCCCTCTGCCCCTCCACCCACTTGTTCTCCCTCAACCAAATAAATAAATAAAATCTTAAAAAAAAAAAAAGAACTTCCAACCGTGTAATGTATCTAAAAAGCTTCTGAAACCTCCCAACACACTAAACGAACATATATATACATATATATATATGTATATATATATGTATATATATGGTAGATCACTCTCTAGAGAAATTACATGGACTCAAACCACGATCTAGTTGTTTTTGTTCAAACTGTGTTTTATTAGTTTCACAGCTCAAATTCTTCCCTCTCTGCATTACTTTTAACCAACAGAAAAATTATCACTGAGCAAATATGAAATGATTTTAAAAACAGACACCGGAGTTGTCATGTACCGATAGACACTTAGTTTCAGTTTTATGCCAGCTACTTTTGGAATCTGTGCTGAACAGCAAGAAGAGTTTAGCATTCACATGGTGCCTAGATGGTGCTCAAGATACGCAACAGCAGATTCCGGAGTTGATCATATGTGGTAAGACTATCACGTCAGTCTATTTCTTGGAAAGGCAAGCAGAAATGATGTCTAAAACAGAACATGGAATAATGGAAAGTGGACTTTCTTCCTTTTTTGCCTTGTCAGTTTCACCAGAAAGAATCACTTTAGTTCTCAGGCAACATGGCCAAGCTACCCCTTCTTTTCAGCAACAGTCATGTGGTTTGCATAGGAGCAAAATTTCATTTGGTTTCTGATAGTGCCTTGGATACTGACATTCTGCCAGTATAAATAGTCAAGTCTAATGTGCATGTAACCATTTGTAGAAGAGATGTAATCTCAACCAAAATATTACTCACCAGTTATAATTAATCCTTCTACCCCAAATGTCATAAGCCCAGACATTTTTAGCAATGCAATCTAAATGATGGCATCAGACTGGAGACCCTGGACTTCAGTGTTGATTGTCTGTACTACGTCAAGGCAGAGCATAATTTGCTTGGCTCCCCACCCCGGGTAAAGAGAGAGGTTGATAAATTGCTAGATCTAACAGTAGAGATTAAGAATTAGACTCACAACCCCCTAATCTTAATAAAAACCCGAGTTCATTAAATGATACCCCCCCATTAAGTCAGTAACAAAGTCAGTGGTTTTAAATGAGTGGACATTGGAAGACAAGAAAATGTTCCACAGACTAAGAGCTTAGTGATGATCCTGTTTTGACATGAGTTAATAATATTTCAAGAAGAGCTTATCTCCCTTCCACTTTAACCTCATTTGATAGTTAGCTGTATTCTCTCTTGAGGTTACAATATGTATTAGGAGTTCAATCTAAAATTCTATGATCACCTCACTTCCACTAGGGGGTTCTATTTACCAGTGTAGTTAATCTCAATAACTCAGGTGCTGCTTAATTCCACTTTGAGCAAATCTGTGCCACAAGGCTAGCCTTGAGGTCAGAACGCTATGCTTTCAAGGAGTTCTAGTACTTAGGCTCAGAAACCCCAGCCCAGCACAAAAATGGAGTGCTCAAGTCATTCCGAGGCTGCGGCAGTAGACGGAGGGTTTGTTTTGTTTTGTTTTGTTTTGTTTTGCTTAATGCATACAAAACCAACATCTCTTCAATGTTCTCCATTTCATTTATAGCTGCCCTAGTTTCAAGGCTGAATATGTATCAACTGCATCCATTTTTGTAAATAAGTAAAGCTTTTAAACTTCTGACCTCAGAGACTCCTCTGCCCATTTCTATACTCTGCAAAATATAATCTGAATACCAGAACTGCCACCTTTTTCCAACAGCAATCTTAACTTGGGCCACATGGGCCGGTCCTGGTCATCACCAGAGCTGTTTCGGGGGTCTCTCGTTATTCCATCGAGATATTGACAGGCAAAACCCAACCAGTTCGATTGGTCAGATTTAGAATCCACTGTTCTTGTGCCTCATTTCTGATCCAATTAATTGCAAACCACAAATAACCGGTGGTTAATTTTAGTCAAGAAATGATCCACCACCTTCAAGTAGATGCCTAATAAAGAGAACAGTTCAGTTAGAATATAGGCCAGAACCAGGAATATGGGTAAATCCTAATTTTTTTTTAACACTATCTCACGGACTATGGCTTCAAAACTATCATCTAGGGATGAAGTGTGTGTGAATTAAAGGTCGATTTTCCCAGAAAATAGTAAGATATTTCTTAAATTCAGGAAAGCCACCAGGGAGATATATGTCTGGCACAAACAGATTTCAAGCCCTTATTTTAAAAACAGCTCCCGTTTTTTTTTTTTTTTTTTTTTTTATAAAATCAGAGCACCAAATTCCCTTTCTGTTACCTTTCTACAAGTCCAAGTAGAATTCCCTGGAGTAGAGGCTAGTTCACACTCTCCCTCTCCTTTTCTTTTTCTTTCTTTCTTTTCTTTTCTTTTCTTTTTTTTTTTTTATTGTGGTAGTTTTTTGAAAATGGGCTTCAGCCATTACATTCCAGTTTTCAAGGCAAAAGAAGTCATGTGACCATTACCCTAGGGGCATCAGAGACTTGGGGCACGTGATGCCAATCAGCAAGTGTGGGACTTAGGCCACTTCGCTGGAATTCACTGGAAACCACATCTCCAGGATCCAGTTGAGGCTCCCAAACACATTGTGACATCATTAAAGTGGCCCGAGTGCTTACTTCTCAGGAGCTTGCCGTTTCTCTTTACGTTTTCTACCTGCTGTGGGGCTAGCCCGGCTCTCTTCCCCATCCCACCTCTTCCCTCCTAACAGGTCGGGCACCCCCAGCATCCCCTCCATCGGATCCTAAATGGCGAGGCTCTCCAAGAGTTAGTTCTAAGCCCAACCTGCACCCCTGGGGATGGTGTGCAGATCCGGCGGGGAGCAAGAAGCCGCGGCGAGCGCGTCGGGCAAATGTCAGATAGCATTAACCCCACTCCACCTCCCAAGCCTGGGATCCTCTGCAGTCCTGGAGCCGGGCCGGTGGAGCCGCCTGCGCGCTACCAGCAGTAGCGGCGACGGCGGCAACTTTGGGACTGGAAGGAAGCCAGGGCGGGGGTGGTCAGCGTCCCCCCGCCTCTTATTGGAGCGCTTAAGTACTGCGGGTGGAGGAAAGTAAACAGCGGCAAGTGCAGCTGGGGGGCGGGGGCAGGAGAGATCACCCCCCTCCCACCGCCCCTGCCGCCCTGGTACCCGGGAGCCCCGAGAGGTCTCGGGCTGCCACGGCCCCGACCGCGCGCTCGGAGCTGCAGAGCCAGAGGAGCCGAGCAGGGAGTGGACAGAGGGGTCCAGGGATATGGGGAACCGAGAGGTTCTGCCCCAGTGGCCCGGAGATGTTGTGCTACTGAAAGGGAAAAAAGTGCTTACTCATAGGGAGACGCGGTGCAATCGCTGCGCTCTCGCTAATGGCCAGGGAAGCAAGCGGGAGGCCGGCAGCCGGAGCCCGCCCGGCTCCTTCCCTGGGCCAAGGCAGCGGCTCAGAGCCCCGGAACTGGCGTGTGCCCGAGAGGTCACCCGAGGCGGGCGAGCGGGGGCCGGAGGCGTCGCAGGCTGCCGGCTCCGGGATTTCCTGAGTCCGGGGCGGGAGAGGGCGGGGGGCTGAGGGGAGGGTAGCAGTAGCTGGGGAAGGACGACGCAGGGAAGTTAGGCGCTCGGTTTCCACTCCGGGGCCGCCGCCACGAAAGGGGAGAAGGACAAGGGTTGGCGTCAAGGACTGCAGCCTCAGGTAAGCAACAAGTTACGAGCAACTAGCGAGAAAGCACCATCCCGGTGGTTAAGAGCAGAAAACGTGTTTGCGGCGGGTGGTCGTGGGGACACTGTCAATCCCACCCATCCTGGATGCCAACGACCCGCTTTAGCGCCGAAGGTGCCGGGACCGAAATTTCTGCAGCCCCCTCTCCGCTCCGCGTCCCCCGGCGCGGGGCACGTTCCGGCTGAGGTTCCCGGAGATGCTCTCCGCTGGACCCACGCCTGCCCACGCCCCAGGAATCCGCTCCCGTCGTGCCCTGGCGTGCCCACAAAGCACTTACATAAAGTCGCAGAGTCCCGGATCTGGCCCGACAGCCTCCGACCGACGCACCCAGACAACTTCTGCCTCTTGGAATCTTTGCGGCAGTGGTTCTAAAGCCAGCGCTCCCTCCCTCCCGCCTGCCCCCTCCGCCCCTCGGCCGCCGCCATTGGCTCGGGTGGTGCTCACAGTCGGCCTGGGAACCTGGAAGGGGATTGGGCCGCGAGCCTGTCACATCAACTGGGTGGGGAGCCCGGAGAGGAATCGACAGGCACCCTGGAGGGATGGGGGCTCTAACTCTGCCTCAGGGAGCGGAGAGCCGTCCCTCGCGCCTGCTTCTCCCTCTCCCTGGCTAAAAAGTACGAGATTAGAAGTCCACGGTGCCTGGCTCAGAATCATACGCAATAATAAAACAAAATAAAGTGGAATAAATGGAAAGGTAGGAATGTTGGGAATGGACGTTTGAAAGTCACCAAGCCCCTATTTAAATCCGAGGGTACAGTTTCTCCCCGGAATGGTAAAGAGAGTCTCGGCCAAGAAGGACCATTTACTAGCAGTTTCGTCTGCGTGGATCAGCCCAGGTGTGAAACCTTAGCAATTTTCCCTTTTCCCTTCGGAGGTCTAGGGAGCAGAATATGGGCAGGACGGGGCTCTCGGGTCTTTGGCTTGGTGCCAAGTGAATTGTTGGCCAAAATCACCTGTCGGTTAGGGTTGTCCATGCGGAAAACGGTGAGAGGTCGAGGTGGGAAGGAATGGTGGGAGTAACGTCGTTCCCTTCGTTGGGAAATGGATGTCAATTCTCATCAATCTCCTTCCACCAGAGAAAACTTGGAGACATGCTCCTGCTTCCCAGAATACCTTTTCTGTTCCCCAGAGTCCCCTTTCTTCTTTACCCATGAGATTGCCTCCATCCATATCATAGCTAGCTTCTTGCGTCAATACACGGGGAGGTTTCCCCTGCATATCTGCATTCCAATCCTTTGGCTTACTCCAGGTCAGCTCGGAGGACCAGAGTTGGAGGGATTCTCCAGGGTCAGGACAAGTGATTGGCTTGTGGGACAGCTGTCCAAGAGAAAGTCTAAGCCCTTTCCCTTTCCAGTCGTAACTATTTGGTTCAAGAAATGCGTACTTGGATTTTTTTTTTTTTTTTACAAATTTAAAATTGGTTCAAATATATACCATTTCCCACGCATTTTGGGAAAAATGCTAAATTAAGAGTGACCTGAAAAATTGAATGCTCTTGTAAAGAAACCCCCACTTGATCTGCTATTATGAACTTCCCTAAAGAAATTAACCTGTAGTGAGTACCGGGACTTAAATGGGAAGGCGTTGAGGAGTCCATAGACTACCTAAAAGCTAGATAAGCGGAGAAGGATTTGGCACTGGCAAAAAAGCCTCGTTAAATATTTATTAATGATTAACCAACCAGAAGGACTTATGAAAGGCACAGGAAGGTGAAAAAGAAATGAGAGGACAACAGTGCTTTCAGAAACATTACATTTCTGTTACGAGAGATTTCATACCAGGTCAGGTTGGGGTCACCGCAAAAATACATATTTCAACATGTTGCTGTTAGCCTGACCCACACACATTGACAATAGGCTCCAGAATGAGATTCTGACTTCCAATAATTGTCCGGAGGTTTGCTATGGTTTCTGGAATTCTTTGCACAGAATTTCTAGACACAGTAAATATGGTACTTTTTTTTTTTTTTTTAGAAAAGATTTTATTTATTTATTTGACAGACATAACACAAGTAGGCAGAGAGGCAGGGCTGAATCCTAGGACCCTGAGATCATGACCTGAGCCAGAGGCCAACGCTTAACTGACTGAGCCACCCAGGTGCCCTTGGTGCTCCTTACTTTTGTCTGTGAAAACCTCCACCTGCTTTTAGACTTAGACTTAGCAATTTCCTGAAGGAACTCAGGAAGCATCGTTTTCGAGGATGGATATATTTGCCTCATTTACTTAATTTTCTACTTTAGTTTATTTTTCAAGTTTTGGAATTTAGAGTGACTCAAAATATTAAGAGTCCTATGCATATCCTCTTTTTGCTTTCTTGTTTCTCAACCAGAGAAACTTCCGTTGAAACGTTAATAAAAGTCTTTGTTCACCACTAATGCTGCAGATGTCAGACTTCAGCCAAGAGTTTGTTGCCGAGAAACATCACTTTAATGGCAGTGCAGTGGTCTATAGTCTGAAAGCTTCAGGGTGTCCAAGCGGGGCCCTACTCATGATCTCAAGAGAAAAAAAGGTGCCTTAAACACGGAAGCACCTCTTTGGATGCTAGTTGAGATTTCTAGGTAATAAGTTCAGCAGTATAATCCAGGTCAAACTGCATTTTTTTTTTAAAGATTTTATCTGTTTATTTGACAGACAGAGCCAGAGAGCACTAGTGGAAGATGACAGAGGGAGAAGAAGAAGCAGGCTCCCTGCTCCTTGATGAGGGACTTGATCCCCGGACTCCAGGATCATGACCTGGGGGAAGGCAGACGCTGAGCCACCTGGGCATCTGGTTAGAATTGCATTTTCATGAATATTATTAAAATAGGCATTTTGGTGTAACTAAGCTACCTTTGTGTTGCCCCAAATCTGAAAGATATCTTCAAAGATTAGCGTTTTCTCTAAGAAAGTAGCCTCAGACTGGAAGATTTATTCAAACTGCATTTCTTTCTGATCTTGCACATCATCAATTTAACTCCCACAGGATCATTCATAGACAAACCTTGAATTGGTCATTTTTCTATCTTTGTAAAAAAAATTTGGGGGCAGACGACCTCTAGCATCCTTTCTAGCTCCTTCTAGTCAGGACAGAGGCCCTAATTCATCTCAGAACACCTTGCACAACAGCCTGGCCTGTAGCAGTTCAGTAAATGTTTATTGAACTAATGGTAATTTTATGGTTCTATTCTTGTAAAACAAAAAACAAAACAAAAAATGTATAAATATAAATATATATGTATATATATAGATATATACATATATATATATGTCTCTCGCAGATTCTGTGAATCAACAGCCTGTAAGTTTTCACCCTTTCCTTCCATCTCCAATTTTTAATTCCACAGGCCTTTAAAATAAATAGCTTCAAATCAATATCACAAAATTTTGAAAACTGTTTCTTTTTTCCTGTATTTTTTTCGACATCAGACGAGGCTCTGGTCTCACTCTTAGGTTTTATCTCTGTCCAATGTATCTTTCCTCCTTTCCACAAGCATACCTTCCTTTTCTTTGCTCTGCTTTCTGTATATCTTCCCAACGCTCTCATCAGTCCAGTTCACAATTTATTATTTGCACATATTCTGGGGTTTTTTCCCTGACAATTTCTTAGGGTAAATTCTCTGTTTCCCCTTTACCCATTTTTTTAAGCCTTCTTTCTATAGCCCATTAAAAGGTGATTTTGCTACACGACCATTATATGATAGAAGAAATCAAGAATCTCGATCAGTTCAATACATTTCTTCTGATTCATTATTGTTTTCTCACTGTCTAAATGTGTAATTGTGTACCAATCTATTTTAATTAATTTATTCTTGATTTAGCTGTTCATTTCCAGGAACCAATATATTTTGATTTCATCTTATGTTTTAGTATGATAATTCAATTCCATGTTATGATATTTTAGGTTCTTGGATTGATCCTTGATTCCTCTTTTTATTCAACATGTTGTATCTGGTTAAAAATACAGCTTATATAAAAAAAGAAAAAATATATAGCTTATATGATAATATCCATAGTGAATAGTGACATATAATTTCTTTAATAAGTGTGATTTTTAAGATTTCTCTTATCCTTAAATATTAGGCATGGAGGTGGATCTTGGTAGACCTGTAAACTTCTTAAAATTTTTTGACTCAGAATATAATAATTGCAAGTTATTTCCATTGTTTACTAAGTGAAGGTGGTTTTCATGTTTCCAACTCAAAACCCATGAATGTTAATTCCTTGAATAGGCATTTTCAAATATTTCTCAAGTCTCAGCAGTTCCTATCAATTATCAATCTGAATGTCTGTTGAAACCTTCCAATTTTCTTCTAAGCACATTTTCATAAAGAAATTATTGTGACATGTCCAAGAGTGTTTATACATTTTCACTTGTTAAAAAGAAGAACAAAAGACCAAAAAAGTCAAATGGAATGTCTTTACTAGGATTAGGATATATTTGATCAACTTTAACCTTCTATTATGTAGACCCAATAACGGTCACTATCCATCCTTGGAAATGCTCAGAATTAAACTGTTACCTTCAGGTTTCCTGTCAAATATATCATTAATGGACAATATTCTTTTAAATGCCTATTATGTTCTTGGCATTGAATTAAATTTTATGGGGTGTCCGGGTGATGCAGTTGGTTAAGCATCTGACTCTTGTTTTTCGCTCAGGTCATGATCTCAGGGTCCTGGGATCCCCAGCCCCACTTTGGACTCCACACTCAGTGCAGAGTCTGCTTAAGTTTCTCTCTCCCCTGCCCCTCTCCGCTCAATTAAAAATTATAAGCAACACAGAAAAAGTCAATTAAATATTATAAGCAACACAGAAAAAGTATGGTCCAACACACCTGGAATTAATAGTCAAAGAAATCAATAGCAAAACCAATGTAGATGAAATACTGAGACAATAATGCAAGATAGAATATATAAGCGATGCTGTAGGAATTCTGGAGAAAATGGGAATGATTAGGCCGAAACAGTCCGAAAGGCATCTTTGGTGCAATGGGACTAGAGTTTGGTTTTAAAAGATGCATAAGACTTGATAAGTCTAAGTGGAAATGAAAGGCATTCCACTTCTAGGAGAAATGCAAAAGGACAGCTTTGGGTGAGTTTCTGGGATTGGGCTTCCTTTATAGGTTTCCACTTCGCCATCTGCAAAACAAAAGCTTTGAATTTGCCTGTTTTAAAGGTGATAACATCAGTTAAATCAGGAAAGTCAGTTAAATCAGGAAAAAGGGTGGCTTGACATCTCATCTATTTAATCCACTTCAAAGATAAAATATTTGTTATATTTCCTTTAGAGACAGACTTCTGAATCTTGTTTTATAATGATCAAAATTGCAAATTACAGAAGATCTTGCCTTTTTTAAAAAAAGGATTTTATTTACTCATTTGACAGAGATCACAAGTAGGCAGAGAGGCAGGCAAAGACAAAGGAAGGAAATCAGACCCCCTGCTGAGCAGAGAGCCTGATGCGGGGCTTGATTCCAGGACCCTGAGAGCATGACCTGAGCCAAAGGCAGAGGCTTTAACCCACTGAAATCATGACCTGAGCCAAAGGCAGAAGCTTTAACCCACTGAGCCACCCAGGCATCCCAGATCTTGACTTTGGTTACAGCAATTTTGACAGTCGTTTTAGATAATGCCCTGTTAGTCCCTCCTGTGAAGTTTACATAACTAATTAGCACATGTCACAGTTTAGTTCTGGAGGAAAAATGAACATGCCTGTAAATTACGGGGCAGGGTAGGTGGGTACACTAGCTCCTGTACATATCTTGACTTCACTATTTTGCGTCTCTGGGTTATAAGAGCATTCTTTTGGATGAAATATTCAACTTAACCCTGCATCAGAACATAATTTCAAATACTGAAGGTTTTCCTATGAGAAGAGTCTGTTAAAGATATACTGCAGACTTTCAGAATAAGTTGTAGAGCATATTTCAAAATTCATCTCAATAGATTTCCAAACCACTAATCGGGATCCTCAAGAAACAGTCCTGTCTAGCCTATTATGTTTGGTTGTTTGATTCTCAACTGTTAGACTAGATTTTGGTGAATTTAGGAGTGTCTCTGTGTGTGAGTGCGTGTGTACATTTGTTTGTGTGGTTGTGTGTCTGTGTGTGTGAATGTGAGAGAGAGAATATAATCAGATTTTAAAATGCTATAAATAGGGGCGCCTGGGTGGCTCAGTGGGTTAAAGCCTCGGTGGCCTTCGGCTCAGGTCAAGATGGAGCCCACATCGGGCTCTCTGCTCAGTGGGGAGCCTGCTTCCTCCTCTCTCTCTGCTGCCTCTCTGCCTACTTGTGATCTCTGTCTGTTAAATAAATAAATAAAATCTTTTTTAAAAAATGCTATAAATATTTGAGTCTGTGTCTACTAAGTATGCAAAATGTGACTTTGAGAAGAGATTGACAGTGTTGCAAGATGGATGAACTTTGGGAACATGGTAAATGAAAGAATCCAGTTACAAAAGACCACATACTTATGTGATTCCATTTATATGAAATGTACAAGAAGGGAACATTCATAGAGATATCCATGGAGGAAAATGGGGGAGTTACTGCTAATGGGGTTCCTTCTTGCGTTCATGAAAATGTTCTAAAATAGATTGTGATAATGGTTGTACAACTCTGTAAATAACACTAAAAACCATTGATCCTTACTATTTAAGCAGGAGAATTGAATGGTACTGGAATTACATCTCAGTAAAGCTAGTGTTAAAAAAGAAATTGACACAATTAAGCTGCTTCAACACAGGAAAACCATATTAACGAGGATATGATGTGTGAGAGCAAAAAACACTATTATATAGATCCGTATTGCAAGAGACAAACTACACTCATAAATCAAAAGTATTTTGGAATATAAAGGATTCGATGTCCTGGTCAAGTGTGAGCTCTTGTTTGCCACTGTCATTGAAAGAAGGACAAAGTGCTTCGATGTACCACAAAAGAGATTTCAATGTTGCAAACACATTTTAAGCCAACCAAATAAGCCAGAGTCAGAACTCAGACAGTGAAAGATGATGTATTTCTTTTGATATTTTTAGAAAAGTTTAATTATGTGACTGTATTGGTTTAAAGATTTAAATTGTGCCAAGATTTTCATAACAAATTGCAGTTAGAAGATCTGGTCTAAATAACCAAGAGGTTCCTTAGAAAGTGTCACAGAACTTTCATTTTGAATCAGCAAACATCTATGATGATTCAGAATCAAGAATGCATTCACTGTTTGTTTCTTCATAAATGCCATAGGATCACCTGGACAAGGGTGTAAACGGAATATCAAGTTGTCCATTCAGAGAAGCATTCCTGTTCACACACTAGGCAACATTATAGGAAAATATATCTCATTTAGGGGATGGAATGGGGATGGAATTAGGTCTATAATTAACTAAACTTAACTACGCTTTTAAAAAAGTTTGAAATATGTGGGGGTCCTCCGGAAAGGACATCATGTGAAATGAGATCAAACTCTTAAGGAACATTGTAGCTCAAGTATCAACAAACATTCATTATCTATAAAGGACCAGATAGTAAATACTTCTGGCATACAGTTCCTACAGTCTTTGTTGGAGCTACTGGATTCTGCTGTTGTAGCAGAAAAAGAACCACAACCAGTAAATAAATGGGCATGCTGGTGTGCCAATAAAACTTTATTTCAGTAGATTGGGCTGGTTTGCCAGTAGACCTCTGTCTGGGTTTCTGTGTTTCCTCCAATATGGATTTGGCATCTGTATAAATTTGTGTTCTTAAAGGGATATTTAAGTAAGAGTTAATTCAAGGGATATTTAAGTAAGAGTTAAGTAAGAGTTAATTCTCAAAGGGATATTTAAGTAAGAGTTAATTCACCCCACCTGGGTGGCTTAGTTGGTTGAACTTCTGACTCTTGATTTCCACTCAGATCATGATCTCAGGGTCATGGGATCAAGTCCTGTGTCCAGCTCTACGCTCAGTGTGGAGTCTGCTTGTCCCTTTCCCTCTACTCCTCCTGCTCATTCTCTCCCTCTCTCTCAAATAAGTAAATGAATAAAATCTTAAGAAAAAAAAAAAGAAGAGTTGGTTGGCAACTGGACATAGGAAATGTTTAGAAATTAGCACCCGTCCCTCATTACAATCTTAGGTCTTCACAATCTTTAATCCCAAGCAATAAGCAGGTGGTTATATTCTACTCATTTCTTTTTCAGCTTTCAAATTTTAATATAATCATAATGACAAAATTGTACCAAGGGGGAAAAAAAGGACAAATCTACAGTGATCCCTTATTGAGCTCTTCAATGTGGCGGGACTTGCACTCAGAACTTGATGTATATTTCCTCATTTCACACTAGTAACTATTCCACCAATGGACATACTATTATCCCCATTTTCAGATGAGAAAGCTAAGGCTTACGGAGTAAGTAAACTTCTACACAAGGTCATTTGGCTTGTAATACAGGAGCGGAGTGGGGTACAGGAGCGGGGAAGAGAGAATTACAGGCAATGTTCGCTACTTTATCCCAAGAAATAAAGCACAGGAACTGTTCATTAAACATCAGCCCAACTGCCAACCTTGACTCAGCCTCAAGCTACCAGGACACAGGCCCCACTCCTCCCCCCGACCCTGTATTTTCTCAGCATGTCTACTGAAGAATTTGGCCTTCACGATGACAGGCTGTTTGGGAAGCTTTCCCTTCCCCAAAACTTTGTAGTAGCCCGATTGCACCACAGCAGTGATAGGAGCTGCCCCCGTCGTGGTTTTGGCAGCATTTCCCCGTGTCTGCTCCCTGATCAAGGTCCACAGTTTATCAAGGTTGACGGTAGGGCAGAAGCTCCCATTCCTCTTTACGTGGTCTTGATACCTCAGACCAGCTTTGCCAGAGGAGCCTGGGTGATATTTATGGAAGCTGATCCTGGGTGACACTTGCTGCCAACATCCCCCTAGCCTCCTGGGTACTTCCGGAGCTTGACCATGGGGCAGTGGCTGTGGCTCCTGTGGCTCCCCTGGCTCCCCTGGTTCCCGTGGCCACAATGATTCCAGGTCTTCCTGAGTCTGGATGGCATATCCGCAGCCCCGATGAAAGAGCTAGGGTTGCATTTTGAGGATTATAATTTTCTTTCTAAGTAATTTTCTTTCTTTCTTTCTTTAAGTGTGGATTTGCAGATATGTTAGGCATTGCCATAACTTGTGCCATAGAGCCGACTGGGGTCCCTTCCAGCTGCTAGTTTCCTGGACCAGGGAAGCCAACCAGAGGGTAGAGGCTAAAGTCAAATAGCGTGTGGGGTATAAGTGCGTCACCAGAGCCTTGCACCTTACAGAGCAAAACTAGGGCCAGGACTGACGGAGACCAGGAACTCTGTCAACCGAAAGAAATGCAAAATCCAAGCTTTAAGAACCTCATCTGAGGGGCACCTGGGTGGCTCAGTGGGTTAAGCCTCTGCCTTTGGCTCAGGTCATGATCCCAGAGTCCTGGGATCGAGCCCCGCATCGGGCTCTCTGTTCAGTGGGGAACCTGCTTCCTCCTCTCTCTCTCTGCCTGCCTCTCTGCCTACTTGTGATCTGTCTGTCAAATAAATAAATAAAAATCTTTAAAAAAAAAAAAAAACCTCATGTGAGATGAGCGCTTGACAAGAAGGCCAGGTAAGGTAAAGGAAACCTGACTAGTAACTAAGCAGAGAGCTAATTTGGACTGCGATTTGAGTCTTCTGATTAATTACCCTGATTTTAAGAGGCGTGGAAGGAACTGCATTATTCCTTGGGAAGCTGGAGGGAATTATTTACATCATTAGAAGCAAGTCAGTGTCTGCAAAGAGGTCGTGTGTCAGGTCATTTGGCCACACAATGGAAAGACTTCATCTAGTTTACTGCCTTCGTTCCCTTCTCTTCCCTACCTTACTGTTGACTATACAAAATTCTTTCCCTTCTGTAAACGGACAATGAAGCTCTTTGTCTTCATCAAATCTGTGAATGAGATTGTTTCATTCTTCCCAATTTCTTCTTTCTTTCTTTCTTTCCTTCTTTCTTTTCTTTTCTTCTTCTTCTTTTTTTTTTACCTTGATTGAAGCAGGTACTGCTCATTAAAAGGGCATCATCATTCTGAGTCATTAGAATGTACAGCTTTAGCAGAGCAGAAAACCCCAAAGAGAGAGGTAGAGGTAACAGATTGCAAAAAAAAAAAAAAAATTGGAATTACTTCCTTTCAACCCAGCTATGAATACCAGTCTCTCCGACCTGCCAGCGACATATGATTATGTGTCGGAGCTCCCCAGGTGCACAGAATAGATGTGCAATACTCGAACCATTTGTTCAAGATGCTTTCTTCTATAAAACTTATCTTGGGATATTTAAAATAGTAATATACATCATTCTTTTTACCAGAAGTGACTCAGAACATTAAGGTCGTTCCTATACTTTATTTTCCATTTTGAATCAAATATAAATTTTTCAAAAGTGAATCAATACTGCCATTAATATTTATATCAACCCAGTTTGTGTGTGTGTGTGTGTGTGTGTGTGTGTAGAAAAGAAAATCCTCTGAAAGATGGAACAGCTCAGCCTCCAAAGTGCAGGTCAGAAAATCAGGCTAATTGAGTGCTTATCGGTAGTAGTATCATTTTTCCCAAATGTCTCATAGCATTTTATAAATAATTAGAAATACAATTTCAGCTTCTAAAAAGGAAACTGGTGCATAATTTATAACAATGTTTATGATGTGTGTGAAAACATGAAATGTTATATAAATACAAGAAATATCTAACTATTAGTAGGATTTTTCCAATTACTTTATCTAAAATGAAAGTGCGGTGCTCGGAGCTAATTTCTCTGTTTTTGGTTATTCCAATTAAAGGGCCTTTAATTATAATGCTTTGGTGCTCCACAAAAGCATATGCTTCTATATAAAATAGAAGCATATGAAATATATGCTTAAACATTTAATGTCTAAAAACTTAAATTCAACATCTTTAACCTCAACACTGGGTGCAATTCTTTTCTGTGACCCCTGAGATCGGTCAATACAATTATTGCCCTGAAGGCAAAACAGAAGTCTCGTGAAGTGACTATAGGTTTGCACTACTCAGCAACTCAATCTTTCTTAAAAAAAAATTATTTAAAATCAATTAATTAACATGTAGAGTATTATCAGCAACTCAATCTTTGTTGCCAAACATTTTCTTTTATTTTCTAGCACAACTTAACCTATTTTTAGATCGTTTAATGAGATGTAATTTTTTGAGAAACACGTGTCAAGGTATATGCAGATCTTGGCAATGTTTTTTGGGATATGTAAATATGCAACTACATAAACACAATACAGTGGTGATGCAAAGTCAAGGTTATTTGGTACTTCTCTCCATATTTGCTTCAGATAGCTATTCTCTTATCATTGCTTGAGTTCTGGCATATTGTCTGGAAAGTTGAGTGACAAATATTCATGATATTTTAAAGTAATTACAAGTAAAAAATGGTTGCACTGAGAGTCTTTTTTTTTTTTTTTTTTTTTTTTTCCCTGAGAGTCAATTTTAATTCCTTCTTGGATTTTCTTCCCTCTTAACATGGTGGGGTCATAAGTTTCTAAAAACTTTAAAAAGTTATTATTGTACCTGTTCCAGGACCTTCTTGGAAAGGCATAAAAAAGGAATGATTTCTCCTTTTCTAAAATCAAACGCAAATGATCAGATATGTAAACCTTAACATGCAAATTAGTGAAACATTCCACAAATTTTCTGCTGCCACTTCCCACCCCCTCCCCACATTCTCTTATATCCTAGCCAAACCAGAAATTTCATCATTTCCCAAATATGCCTGTATACCTATACAATCCAGTTTGAGGGGTGGAATGGAAAACATGTGTGCTTAGGAGAGAGTCAGAACTTGGTTTGAATCTGCCTCTTACTATCTGTATGGCTTCAGAAAAATCACTTAGTCTCCATGTGCCTTATGAAAATTCAGAGAATTTGTACTTCCGCACAATGCTGAATCCGGAGCCGTTCAAGTCCCGCATCAAATGACATGTCTTTGGAGATGATTTCTCCAGCCCCTCCAGGCTGACCAAATGGTTCTAGCTCCACATTTCCATAGCATCTTACACCTACCTCTCAGAACATTGTGTTGCCATTGGTATTTTATTTATTTCCCCAACTATGTTTAGGAAGCTCTTTTTGGGCCATGATTTTACCTTATTGGGCTTTGTGTTTCTATTTTCTGAGTTCCAAGTATATGATAGAACGAATAAATGTTTGTTGAAAAATGAAGAGATTGAGTTGTCTGTCAAAGCTTTTCTAGAATGTAGGATTTGACCATACCTTTTTTTTTTTTTAAAGTAATCTCTATACCCAACATGGGGCTCGAACTCATGACCTTGAGATCAAGAGTTGCATGCTCTACCAACTGAGCCAGCCAGGTGCCCCTTGACTATACTTTTTAAATCACATATTTTCCCCACTAGACCTTGAAATCTAAGAGAAGCCCTCTTTCCTTGTATTCATAGCAGTGACACAGTGCCTGAATCAATAAATGTTGAATTAATGTAGGCAAGATCTGTCATTAGGGCTTTTCCTCCTATTTTTTTTTTAAGATTTTATTTATTTATTTGACAGAGCAAGAGAGCATAAACAGGGGAGTGACAGAGGGAGAAGCAGGCTCCCCGCTGAGCTGGGAGCCCAGTTATGATTATGGGCTCAATCCCAAAACCCTGGGATCATGACCTGACCACTTAATGGACTGAGCTACCCAGGCGCCCCCCTCCCCTACCTATTCTGTATTTGATTAACTCTCCTCCTCCTACTTTAGGAACTCCTCTCACTACAGGATCCTTACAATATCTGTCTTTCCATGTTGTCAGTTTCTGCTTTCTTTTGCTAGTACCAAAGGATAGGTTTAAATTAGGTAAACTCATCTGTGCTACTGTTTCAATAGCTAACTCCTTGCTCTCTTTCCCAATCAGTGCCTCAGTGCAGCTGTACTGTAAATGTCCTGGCAAATGACGGTGTATCTGGCTTCATCACAGCCTGTTTGGGAGGAGGGGGTGATTTGGAAGCACAGTCCTTAAAATATCTTCCAAATTCCATTGTATATGGTGGCTATCCCGTGTGTTAGTGGCATGTCTAGCCCTGGGCAGAGAGATGTGATAAGTTAGAGATAGTGCACCAACCTGTGAAATATCTTGGTTTTTTTTTGAACTTGTCCTTTTACATAGAGCATTAATTAGAGAATTAACCTCATCATGTCTAATTGCCCGCTCAATTTTGGGAATGCTCGAGTCATGACCTCCCATGGAACTAGGAGAAAAATTTTAGTTCTACCTCCCTTCCAGATTATCTAATGTGACCCCCAGTTCATTTTGTTTGCCCAGCAACCAAGAAGGGATCATCTTCCGTGCGATTTTCATGTGAAGAAATTTGTGTTCTGGGTGGGTATTCAGCTAACAAGTAGTACACTAGAATTAGCTGCTTTAGGAGTCTGTTAAGCTGACTGATGCAAAGTTGACCGTGACCAATACAAAATTAATATGGATGCCTAAGTTTCCTTAGTATTGTCTCATGCAAAGCTGGTCTTCAGTTGGTCTAGCCTGTGTCATCAAGAAAGGAGTAAGACATTTCCCTTATGATTACAATTTTAAATTTTTGAAGGAAAGCCTTTTCTGTTAAAATAAAAAACCCTCATAAATATTAATGGTGTTATGTTGATCAATTGATGTATCAGATTGTACAAGGAGAAACGTTTTTAGTCTCAGAATCTTAAATGAGAATGTAGCTAGACTAAGGATTGTTAGTAAAATTTTCCTTTTACTTTATCCCGATACTTGCCTTATCTCCCTTCAGACATGTGTTCCCGGAGACTGTTGTCTTTACTCCATATCCCCGTCTTTCAATTAGGGAGACAGATAAGCAGTTGTCTTGAGAATATAAGGTCACTGACATTCCATAAGAGGATTCCAGTGTCTTCTATAGAAACAAGTGGTGAGTGTTCTCTGTCACTTGCAAACTATAAATTCATTAAGTTGACAACTTTTCCTTCTTTATGTTATGCTCTCAGAAGGACTTTTGAAATACCATTTGTTGATAGTTTCTGACTGTAATATAACATATGATCATTGTAGAGATTGGTAGGACAGAAAAGAGAAGAATAAAAATCTCGACTCCTAGAGATAACAGATGTTAGCATTTTGATGTATTTATTTACAGTTTCTAATGTGTGTATAACATATTTTTATTAGGATTCTATTAGATATAAAGTGCTACATTTTGGGTTTTCAAAGTGTCCTTACATCTGAAACATTTTCAAGTACCATTAAGTATTTGAAAACATTTCAGACTGTTAGATAACATTTTGTCACGACTGTACCATACGTTGTTTATTAAAAAGAATATCCTTTTATTGTTGGGCATTCAGTTTGATTTCAATTTTTCCATCTTAAAAATAATTCTGGACTTTATCTTTGTCTTAATTTCTGATTGCTTCATTAGACTAGAATCCTACAAAGGAAATTACTTGGTCTAAGTGTGTGAATTTTTTTTTTTTTTTTTTTTAAAAACACTCATGAGGGGACGCCTGGGTGGCTCAGTTGGTTAAGCAGCTGCCTTCGGCTCAGGTCATGATCCCAGCGTTCTGGGATCGAGTCCCACATCAGGCTCCTTGCTCCGCAGGGAGCCTGCTTCTCCCTCTGACTCTGCCTTCCACTCTGTCTGCCTGTGCTCGCTCTCGCTCGCTCTCTCTCTGACAAATAAATAAATAAAATCTTTAAAAAAAAAAAACCACTCATGAGGGGTGTCTGGCTGGCTCAGTGGGAAGAGCATGCCACTCTTGAACTTGGGGTAATAAGTTTGAGCCCCACATTGGGGGTACAGTTTACTTTAAAAAATATATACAGGGGCCCCTGGGTGGCTCAGTGGGTGAAGCCTCTGCCTTCAGCTCAGGTCATGATCTCAGGGTCCTGGGATAGAGCCCTACATCGGGCTCTCTACTCAGCAGGAAGCCTGCTTCTCCCTCTCCCATTCCTCCTGCTTGTGTTCCCTCTCTCTCTCTTTGTCAAATAAATAAATAAAATCTTTAAAATATACGGGGGTGCCTGGGTGGCTCAGTGGGTTAAGCCTCTGCCTTCAGCTCAGGTCATGTTCCCAGGGTCCTGGGATCGAGCCCCACATCAGACTCTGCTCAGCAGGGAGCCTGCTTCCTCTTCTCTCTTTCTCTCTCTACCTGCCTCTCTGCCTACTTGTGATCTCTATCTGTCAAATAAATAAATAAATAAAAATAAAAATACATATATATACACATACATGATAATAATTTTCAAATTGTTTAAAGAAAGATTGTATCAATTTACCTGCCCACCAGCAGTATTTGAAGGTGCCTGTCCATTTCACTGATGTCTCTCCCAAATAATTATATGAAAGTTCTTAATTTCATGGACAAAAATGATATATATCACAGTATTTTATTTTATTATTTGATTTTAAGTATGCTGTATGTCCAACGTGGGGCTTGAACCCATGACCCTGAAATCAAGAGGCACAGGAGCTTGACTGATTGAGCCAGCCAGACGTCCTTATCACTGGTATTTTAAAATATTGAACCTTCCAAAATATGTATTCACCAGGTTCTTGAACTTGTGTCCAGTGTATTTATCCCTGTTTCTGTTCTTCAGCCATTTTCCATTTTGATTTTTGTGAGCTTTTTAATACTTCAAATCTATCATCAGTTTTTTAGAGTCTGTTGCAAATATTTTCCCCAGCCCGTGTGGCTGGTGTCTTAGGTTTTCTTATTTAGTAATGGCTTTTGAGCTTCCATTTTTTCCATTTTTGTGTAGTCCCAATCTATTGATTTTTCCATTTGTGGTTTCTTCCACTGCTTATATGCTTAAAAATTCCATTCTTATTCAGTAGATTTTTTGGGTTAGCTTTAATTAGTCAGATTTATAATTTTGAAGGCAATGGATTTGTTCTACACAACTGCAAATATAGCTATTGTCACTCTTTGTTCTTTTTAAATATTTTATACACAGACTTGGAAGTGTTAGTTACAAAAGTAGGAGCAGCTGTAATTCCTTTTGAACAGGATTGTGTCTGAAGAGAGGGATTCTTAAGAAGTTTTTTGAAAAAAAAAAAAAAGACTTGAAATGTTGACATTTTATCGCAGTGAACAACTGTGTTGATTGAATGTTCCACATTATTCACTTCACATTGTTTAAGGGCTCCGTAACTCAAGGCAACACAACACTCAAACTGAAGACTCCCCCAGCAATTTTCATGTCGAGGATTATCTTATTTCTGAATACCTACAACCATGCTTCTCAAAAGGGTGGTCTTTGGACTCCTTTTCTTTTTTTTTTCTTTTAAAAACATTCTTTTTTTTTTTTTTTTAATTTCCTTGAGAGAGAGACAGTGAGAGAGAGCATGAGCGAGGAGAAGGTCAGAGGGAGAAGCAGACTCTCCATGGAGCTAGGAGCCTGATGCGGGACTCGATCCCGGGATTCCAGGATCATGACCTGAGCCGAAGGCAGGCGTCCAACCAACTGAGCCACCAGGCGTCCCTGGACTCCTTTTCAAAATGGAGATTGCTGTGTCCTCCCTCCAAACATAACAAATCAGATCTATCGAGGTTGAGGTTTAGAATCAAGCATCCCAGGTGATTCTTGTGCCCACTAAAGTTTGAGAATCTCTGGGCTAGGAAGGAACATTAGTTTAAGAAATGGATCCGTGGGGGCACTTGGGTGGCTCAGTTGGTTGAGCACCTGCCTTGGGCTCAGGTTATGATCTCAGCGTCCTGGGATTGAGCCCCCTATCAGGTGCCCTGCTAGGTGAGGAGTCTGCTTCTCCCTCTCTCCCTGATCTTCCTCCCTGCTTGTGTTCTCTCTCTGTCTCAAATAAATAAATAAAACCTTTTTTTTTTTTTTTTAAATAAAATGAGGATAAGAAGTACTTGTGCCCAACCATACAAGATGGCGAAGTCTGGGGGAAATATGAATTTAAGTGTCTTGCAAAATTCGTAGGCATTATTGTTAGTGATAGAATCAGAGGAAGTACTGGTGGTGGTCAGCACCCAGATGATGTGGCCCCGGGTACACAGACTCAGTGTTGACAAGTGTAGAGTTCAGGGTCAAGAAATTCTGTCCCCGGAAGGACTTGAAGTCAGGGTGGCGGGGTGGGGGGGATAGGGTGTTGGAGGCGGGAGGGGGGGTGTTGGAAGCGGGGCGGGAGGGGGTTGTGAGGGTGGGGGAGAGGGCAATACATCCCCAGAAACTCAGCTGGCTTTGTGAGACTGAAATATTTGGTCAGTGAGGGAAATGCATCACATGAGGCATTCAGCCTGGAGGAATCGCTCCCTTTTCTGGAGATGCATTCTCTTTCATTTGTACCCTGCACACGACATTCATCCCTTTATGCTTTACTATCGGCTGACCCACATTGGAAGGAACAAAGCTGTCAGGCTCTTTCAAGGGTCTCAGTCTTACTGAGCGATGTGACTAACAGCCACCAAGTTCTTTCATCACTTCCCTTCCCCATTCAGAACCAGGATCATGTCAGGGTATGAGGTTACGGGACACCCAGAAGAGGTTCATAGAATTAGAGGATTGGGCGCTCTGGGGCTGGAGGGAAGGTGGAAGGATTCCAAAAAAGTGTGTACTGTTTTTTTGTTGTGACAGCCTCAGGAAATGGGAGGTATGCTGCCCCCTGAACAATCTGATTCCCTTTTTGACTTCTTTTCCCCATAGGATTTCAGTTGCCTTTATTGCAAAGTTAATACATTCCAGAGTGATTAAGTCTCAGTGGGTAATAGATGATATAGCAGTAAATAAAGAAACACATAGTTAATTGAACCAGCCTGTTGTAAACTATTCATTAAGTCTAGTGGAAAGAGATGGGCTTCAGTCTGTTGGGAGCTACCTGAGTTATTTCTGAGTTAGAATTCCCTGTCAATTTCTTACTGTTTGATCTTGAATAGGATGTCTATGGGCCATCATCCTATACTTCTGGAAAAGAAAGCTAACATTGTCTACTCAAATAGTTATTCGAGGATTCAATCGGATATAACAGTAAAAGAACCCGGTGTATTGACTGTTTCACAGTAAGGGTGCAGTGTCCTTTTTTAGTTGGTTAATCAAATTTCAACCACTGTTTTTTTTTTTTTTTCAATTTCCATACTCCTTATCTGATTTTCTTTTTTTTTAAATTTTATTTATTTATTTGACAGACAGAGATCACAAGTAGGCAGAGAGGCAGGCAGAGAGAGAGGGGGAAACAGGCTCCCCGCTGAGCAGAAAGCCGGATGCGGGGCTCCATTCCAGGACCCTGGAATCAGGATCTGAGCTGAAAGCAGAGGCTTTAACCCACTGAGCCACCCAGGTGTCCCTCTGATTTTCTAATATAGTACCTCAACTCCTTGCTATAGCCCTCATCCTCTGGGGTCTGCTTCCTTCCTAGTTTCAGCTTTCTTTGCAGCATCCAGCCCAGCTCTTCCTTCTCTTTCTCTTTCCCTTTCATGTTTCCTCCGTCCTTCCCACTTTCGTTTCTAAGGAAGTGAGGTTCTTTTTGTTCTGGAATCCAGGACCCCTTCTCTCTAGGTGGAAAATTCTGTCCTCAGTCTCCTGAATACTGAATATATTCTTTCAGTCTTCTGCTCAGAGGAATCTCTTTCAACTAGCCTCCCACAGTTTTTCCCAGCCCCTTCTCAAACTTGTTCATTTTGCATCATTTATCCTGCTTTTTTTTTTTTAAGATTTTATTTATTTAATTGGGGGTGGGGTGGGGAGAGAACACAGAGGGAGAATGAGGAGGAGAAGCAGAATCTCCACGGAGCAGAGAGCCCAAGGTGGGACTCAATCCCAGGAACCTGAGCCGAAGGCAGTCGCTTAACCAATTGAGCCCCCCAGGTGCCCTATCAGGCTTTTGTATCTCAGGTTTTTGAAAATCTCCTCCCATCCCCCCACCCTTACTCCGGAGTAACTTATTGTAGCCTTCATGTTCTGTCATCCTCTTCTGGCTACATCCGAGTCTTCCCATAGCTATGTAAGAACAGGCTGACCAAAAGCCTGACTAATGATGAATGATATCCCAACCAGGCTAGGGCTTTCACCACTTGATTTTGAGCGTATGACAAGAGACCTGTTCTACGACTCTAGAAGACACTGCACTGTGGTCAGTACTCACTTCAGCTAAACCTCTCTGTTGACCCACAGGGGACCAAGGAGTTACAGACCCAGCTGTGCTGAGCACTACTTACTTTTTAGACGTTGTCAGTGGGGAAACTCGCAAAACCTCTCTCTCCTCTTTCTCTCTGCTTTCAAGTAGCTCCCTATAATAGACATGTAAAGTCTTTTGAGTTAGTGAGACAGGAAAAAACTCCTTTCTGAGATATTTGCTTGGAAGCCCCACACATCTGGGTATGATGGGGCTGGAGTTTAGTACAACTTAAAAACAGTTCCTACATTCACTCATTTAACAAATATTTATCGAGAACTTAGGATATCCAGTGTGAAGTTCTGGATGGGAGGATGAAATGAGTTAAATTAAGTAATTAAATTCTGCTGAGATCTCACAGAGTTGGGAAAGGAAGGCGAGCCACAGGCCGCCAAGTTATACAGCATAAAGGGATGAATGTCGTGTTCGAGGGACACATGAAAGAGAATGCATCTTCAGAGAAGAGAGGGATTCCTCCAGGCTGAATACCTCATGTGATGCATTTCCCTCACTGACCAAATATTTCAGTCTCACGAAACCAGCGGAGCTTCAGTAACAAGATCTTGAAATATTTCAACTCAATGTAAGGAAAAAAAAAATGAAATTCAATTGTCTCAACAATGAGCATAGTGTCACTGGATGAGGGCAGCCCGTGGGCACCAGAAGACCTGACAATTGCTGTGCTTCATCTGTGAAGCCTTCTTTCTTTTCCTCAGGTTGTGGAAATAAAATAAAACAGTCCTCCAAAGAGCGAAGTTGAGAATTTCCAATTTTGTCCTCTAATAAACGGTTTGTTGGCATTGAATAGAAGGAAAATAATGATAGGTCTTTTGGCACCAAAGCATAATGACCCTTGTGGCCTTTCTCTTCACTCTGTACCCTGTACTTTAGATGGTAAACAGCAATTTGAGTGGCAATATTGAAAAAGATTTTAACTCTCTGTTGCTCAGCAAGCATGAAGCAGACACAGAGCCCACATTGTGCTCAGTGAGCTAGGACAAATAGCAAAGGAGTGGTCCTCGAATTTCCCCCTGTTCCCCAAGTTCACTGAAATAGAAAGCCTGGTATCAATAGATATAGGGCCTAGATTGAAAAGGATGAGAATCCACGCGTAGCCAGAAAACTTATAAACCTAGAATTTACTGTGACATTGATATTGAAACTGCATAGAACTTAGGCTCTAATTTCTATAGGTGAAATTATTACCATCCTAACCTTTAGAAAAGTAATAGGACAGCCGGAGTTCAAATTTTCTTTACAGTCAAGGGAAAAAAAGTTTTTTCTCCACATAGCTGTGTAAAAAGTCTTTATCCTTTAAAGAGTGTTCCATTATATAACCTGACTCCCAATTTCAAATGCCACAGTTGTGATGGAGTAGCACCTTAATAGGGTTGCCAGAGTTAGCAGAAATCAACCAACAAACCAACCCTCACAAAACTACAGGATACTGAGTTAAATCTGAATTTGAGATAAACAACAAATAATTTTTTAGGATAAGTATGACCCATGGAATATCTTGCAACCCTAACCTGAGGGGGCATTGCCTGATCATATGACATTCCAGTGGGTTGGTTAAATTTTGGAGGCAGGTTTGCTTTAAGAAAGAGTATGTAAGTGAGAGAGAGATGGGGGGAGAGGATCTTCAAGCAGACTCCCCGCTGAGCGGGAGAGCCTGACACAGGAATCAGTCTCCAGTCTCCGATCTCATGACCTGAGCTAAAACAGAGTCTGATGCTCAACCAACTGAGCCACCCAGGTGCCCCCAGGTTTGCTTTTAATCCCCAGTGTTCATCTTTCCCTTGTCCTACATGCCTCCTCAACATACAAGATTTGAATGAATGGAAAGATCTTCTCTGAAGACCATTCATTTCATAAATGAATTATTTTAATGCCTTCTACCGTTCTGCAAAAAAAAATTTTTTTTAAAAGTGAACAAAAAGCCTCTTTTTTTTGGTCCACTTTTTGTGCTGTCCCAATGGCTTTTCACTTGTTGATCTGAGTTGCGTCATTTAGAGCAAGTCCCTCAACTCTAAGTGTCTAGTTTTCTGTTGTTCTTGGTCTGAAGGCTCAACCAGATGGAGGTTGGGCTGAGGTGGGGGAAGGTGAGAGTCTAGGAACTGAGTCAAAAAAGTAGAACTAATTTAAAAAAATTTTTTAGATTTTATTTTTAAGTAATCTCTATACCCTACATGAGGTTCAAACTTACAACCCTGAGATCAAGAGTCTCATGCTCTTCTAACTGAGCCAGTCAGGTGTCCCAAAGTTGAACTATTTTAAGTGAGAATTTGGAGAACACCCAAAAGGAACATTTAGTGAGCCAAAATGTAGACCTCAACATGAGATTTTCCTTTAACTAAAGAATCTCACCTCCCCAGATAGTAACTCTTGTCTGATCATTTCAGTGAACATTCAATTCACACCTCCATCAGAAAGTTTAAAAAATGTATGAAAAATTGATGATTCTGCATTTAGTTCTTATTAATTTTGCAAGTAAAAATGCATCTTCTTCACAGATGAATACTTTGATGTCAGCTTTCAGGAATCCTTAATTTCTCCTTATCTCAAAAGGATACTGGGGGGCACCTGACTGGCTCAGTTGGTAGAACATATGACTCTTGATCAAGGGGCTGTGAGTTCAAGCCCCACAATGGGTATAGAGTTACTTAAAAAGAATAAAGGAGGTTGGTTCCCTGCACCTCAGGCTATCCCTGAAGGCAGATTCTAAGTAGACAAGTTGTCTGAATGAATATGAATAAGACAGGCTCATCTCTAAATTTATAACAATTTTGGGAGGGGCATCAAATTATCAAACAAAAACTGTAAGAAAGATTATAGACTTTCAGTAGTTGCTTAACTCTATCATAAGAAACCTTTTTTATGAAACCCTGAGACAGCTTATCAAAGTTTTAAATCTATTAAACACACACACATTACATATCAATATGCTGATCATAGAACATTCTTTTCAATAAAAAATCTTGATAGAGCTTTGCATGGAAAATTCATTAGCTTGGTTTAACTTAGTGTACATCCTCAAAGATAAAGAACCACATATTTTAACATACCGGAAGTTCTAGTCAGACAAAACTGGGTGACAAGATGAAATTTGGAAAGGTAGAAATAAAGTTATCAGCATTTGCAGATTACATGACCATATATGTAGGAAGTCCTAAAGAATCTACCAAAAAAAAGTTAGTTAATAAGTGAATTCAGTGATCTATGTGTTTTATTTAGGTTCAGGACCTATTGTCTTGATGATTACAGCTATGGTACTGGCACAAAAACAGACACATAGATCAGTGGAATAGAACAGAGAACTGAGAAATGGACCCTCAACTCTATGGTCAACTAGTCTTCGACAAAGCAGGAAAGACTGCCCAATGGAAAAAAGACAGTCTCTTGAACAATGATGTTGGGAAAACTGGGCAGCCACATGCAGAAGAATGAAACTGGATCATTTTCTTACACCACACACAAAAACAGACTCAAAATGGATGAAAGACCTCAATGTGAGACAGGAATCCATCAAAAATCCTTGAGGAGAACACAGCAACTTCTTTGACCTCAGCCACAGCAACTTCTTGCTAGAGATATTGCCAAAGGCAAGGGAAACAAAGGCAAAAATGAACAATTGGGACTTCACCAAGATAAAAAGTTTTTGCACAGCAAAGGAAATTGGTCAACAAAACCAAGAGACAACTGACAGAATGGAAGAAGACATTTGCAAATGACATATCAGATAAAGGACTAGTATTCAAAATCTATAAAGAATTTATCAAACTCAACACCCAAAGAACAAATAATCCAATCAAGAAATGGGCAGAAGACATGAACAGACATTTCTGCAAAGAAGACATCCAGATGGCCAACAAACATATGAAGAGTTGCTCCACATCACTCAGCAGCAGGGAAATACAAATAAAAACCTCAGTGAGATACCACCTCCTATCAGTCAGAATGGCTAAAATTAACAAGTCAGGAAAAGACAGATGTTGGTGAGGATGTGGAGAAAGGGAAACCCTCTTACACTGTTGGTGGGAATGCAAGCTGGTGCAGCCGCTCTGGAAAACAGTATGGAGTTTCCTCAAAAAGTTGAGAATAGAACTACCCTATGACCCAGCATTTACACTAGTAGGTATTTGCCCCCAAGATACAAGAGTAGTGATTCGAAAAAGCACGTGAACCCCAACGTTTACAACAACAATATCCACAATGGCCAAACTATGGAAAGAGTCTAGATGTCCATCAACAGATGAAATAATAGGGATGCCTGGGTGGCTCAGTTGGTTGGACGACTGCCTTCGGCTCAGGTCATGATCCCGGAGTCCCAGGATCGAATCCCACATCGGGCTCCCAGCTCCATGGGGAGTCTGCTTCTCCCTCTGACCTTCTCCTCACTCATGCTCTCTCTCACTGTCTCTCTCTCTCAAATAAATAAATAAAATCTTTAAAAAAAAAACAGATGAAATAATAAAGAAGATGTGGTATATACATGCAATGAAATATTATGCAGCCATCAAAAAACAAATTCTTGCCATTTGCAATGACATGGATGGAACTAGAGGGTATTATGCTTAGCAAAATAAGTTAATCAGAGAAAGACTATTATTATATGATCTCATTCATATGTGGAATTTAAGAAACAAGGCAGAGGATCACAGGGGAAGAGGAAAAAATGAAACAAGATAAAACCAGAAAGGGAGACAAACCATAAGAGACTTAATCTTAGGAAACAAAGTGAGCATTGCTGGAGTAAAGGGGGGTGGAGGGATGGGGTAAGTGGGTGATGGGCATTGGGGAGGGTATGTGTAGTAATTAGTACTGTGTGTTATATAAGACTGATGAACCACAGATCTGTAGCCCTGAAACAAATAATACATTATATGTTAGGCCCACCTGGGCCCCTAATGACTGGGTTGCTCAGTCATTTAAAGTGTCTACCTTTGGCTCAGTTCATGATCTCAGGGTTCTGGGATTGAGCCCCACAAAAGTTTCCCTATTCAGTCTGCTTCTCCCCTTTCTCCCCACTCATGCTATCTCTGTCTCTCTCTCTCTCTCAAATAAATGAATAAAATCTTTAAAAAATACGTTATATGTTAATTAATGGAATTTAAATTTAAAAAAATAATAAAAATTTTAAAATAAGGGAATTCAGCAGACTTACAGGATATGAGGTCAACATGCCAAAATTAATTGCATTTCTGTACACTAGCAATGAACAATCCAGAAAGGAAATTAAGAATTCCATTTACAAAAGTACCAACATGGGTAAAATTCAGAGTAGATTTAACCAAGGAGATAAGGACTGTACTCAGAAAACTACAAAACACTTAAAAAGGCTTTATTTATTTATTTGACATAGAGAGAGACACAGCGAGAGTGGGAACACAAGCAACGGGAGTGGGAGAGGGAGAAGCAGGCTTCCCGCAGAACAGGAAGCCCTATGCAGGGCTCAATCCCAGGACCCCAGGATCATGACCCGAGCTGAAGGCCATGGACTGAGTCACCCAAGTGTCCCTACAAAACACTTCTGAAAGAAATGAAAGAAGCCCTAAATAAATGAAAGGCCATCCTATGTTGATGGTTCAGAAAACTTAATATTAAGATGGCAATTTTCCTCAAAATGATCTACAGATTCCATGCAACCTCTACCAAAATTTCAATGTTTTCTGTTTTGTTTTGTTTTTTTAGAAATGTAAAAATTTCCTCAATTCATAGGGATTTGCAAGGGGTCCCAAATAGCCAAAACAACCTTGAAAAGGAACACTTTTGGAGACTCACACTTCACATTTTAAAACTTAATACAAAGCTACATTAATCAAGACTGTTGTACTGACATGAGGATGAATGTGTAGATTGGTCAGCAGAATAGAGGGTCCAGAAATAAACCCTCACATTTATGGTCAATTGATTTTCCACAAGGATGCAAGAACATTATTCAATGGGGAAAGAGGAATCTTGAACAAATGATGTTGGGGCAACTAGATATTCACATATAAAGGAATAAAATTGGATCTTTATCTCATATTATATTTAAAAAATTACCTCAAAATGGATCAAAGACCTAAATGTAAAAAATAAAACTATAAAACTTTTAGAAGAAAACAAATAAGCGAAATCTTCATGACCTTTGATTTGGTGATGGTTTCTGAAAAAATGACACCAAAAGAATAAGAAACAAAAGCAAAAGCATATAAATTGTATTTCATAGAATCTTTTGTGCATCAGAGGACACTATCACTTGGGTCGCTCAGTGGGTTAAGTGTCCGACTCTTGGTTTCAGCTTAGGTCGTGATCTCAAGGTCCTGAGATTGAGCCTTATGTCAGGCTCCCTGCTCAGTGGGAGTCTGCTTCCCCACTCCCTCTGCCACTTCCCTGCATTCGCTCTCTCTTCTCTGAAATAATTATATAAAATCTTTTAAAAAAGCAAAGCAAAACAAAACAAAAAATAAAGGGCACTATCACGAGTCTGAAAAGACAAGGCACAGAGTGGGAAGACATATTTGCCAATCACATTTCTGATATGGGTCCAGTAATCAGAAATTAAAAGTAACTGTTACCACTTAACAACAAGGATGTCCATTCCTTACAAAATACTAGAATACTAGGAATAAAAAGAAACTCAATTTGACAAAAGGCATCCACAAACTGTAGATAACATTATGCTCAATGGTAAAAAATGGAACGTTTTTGCTGAAGATTAGAACAAGATGAGGCCTGCTCTTTCCACTTTCTCTTCAATGTACTGGGTGTTCTAGCAAGTGTAATCAGGCAAGAAACAAAGGGCATTCAGACAGGAAGGAAAGAAGTAAGACTATCTTCATTCATATGCAACATGACCATCTGTGTAAGATATGGAAACTACAAAAAGTATATTAAGTACAATAAGTGAATTTAACAAGGTTGCCGGATATAAGATAAAAATAGAACATCGAGGGGCACCTGGGTGGCTCAGTGGGTTAAGCCGCTGCCTTCGGCTCAGGTCATGATCTCAGGGTCCTGGGATCGAGTCCCGCATCGGGCTCTCTGCTCAGCAGGGAGCCTGCTTCCCTCTCTCTCTCTCTGCCTGCCTCTCCGACTACTTGTGATTTCTCTCTGTCAAATAAATAAATAAAAAAAATGTTAAAAAAAAAAATAGAACATCGATGTTCTTTCTGTATACTAGCTACTAACAATTGAAAATTGTGATTCAATGAAATAGCCTCAAAAAAGTGTAAATCTAACAAAAGACGTTCAAGATCAGACTGCTGAAAACTATGAAACACTACTGAAAAAAATTAAATTACAAATAGAGATATATGGTATCCACAGATCCGAAGACTCAATTTGGTCATTTTGTCCATTTTCTCCAAGTTAAATATATAGAGCCACATAGATTCAAATTCATAGGGAAATACAAAGGATTTAGAATAGCTAAAAGAATCTGGGGAAAACAGTACAAAGTTGGAGCAGGAAGAATATCTGTTTTCAGGGGCGCCTGGGTGGCTCAGTTGGTTAAGCATCTGCCTTTGGTTAGGGTCATGATCCCAGGGTCCTGGGATTGAGCCCTGCTTCTGGCTTTCTGCTCTCCCTCTCCTTCTGCCTCCAATTTCACCTGCTTGTGCTCTCTTGCTCTCTCTCTGTCAAATAAATAAATAAAATCTTTTTTAAAAAGAATACCTGTTTTCAGAACTCATTAATCTATAGTAACCAAAACCCCAAGGTACTAGTATCTTTACAGTGGTTATTTTTAGAAACATGCAGACCAATGAACAGAAGAGAGGGTTCAGATAAGCCCACACGTATATGGACAGCTGATTTTTTAACAACCCATCAAATGCAATTCAGTGGAGAAAAGATAGCATTTTCCACAAACTATGCCAGAATAATTAGATATCCATACGTGAAAATATAAATGTGGGTTCATACCTATTTTTATATGTGAAAGTTAACTCAAAATGGACCTAGACCTCAATGTAAAATCTGCATATATAAAACTCCTAGCAGAAAATAGAAGAGAAAATTTTGTGTCCTTGGATTCAGCAAAGATTTTTTTAGCCAAATGTATAATCCATACAAATGAGAAGTTGATAGAATGGACTTCATCAAAATTAGAAAATTCTGCTCTTTGAAAGACACTCTTAAGAGAATGTAAAGACTAGTCACTGGGCGAAAATGTTTGCATTATAGACAATAAAGACTTGCCTGCAGAACTCATAAGGAGAAAAAAAAGAAAAAGAAAAAAATACATAAAGAACTCTCAAAACTGAATTGTAAGAAAACAACCCAATTTAAACAATGGGCAAAATTTGAACAGACAATTCACCAAAGGAAATACATGAATGGCAAATAGGCACATGAAAAGATGTTTATCATTAGTAATTAACGAAATAAAAATTAAAAACACAATAAGATACCAGTATATAGCTATTCAAAGGGAAAAATGAAAATGACCAACCATACCAAATGGTGGCAAGAATGTGGAAGATCTGGAATGTTCATATACTGTTTGTGGGAATGTAAAAGGGTACAACCACTTTGGCAACCAGTTTGGCAGCTTCTCAAAAAGTTCAACATACGCACACTGTATGATATACCTATCCAACTCCTAAGTAATTATTTCAGAAAAATCAGGGACACTTGGGTGGCTCAGTTGGTTGGGCATCTGCCTTCAGCTCCGATCCTGATTCTAGGGTCCTGGGATTGAGTCCCGAACCTGCTCCCTGCTCAGTGGGGAGCCTGTTTCTCTCCCTCTGGCCCTGCCCCTCTCCCTCCCCCTCCCCCTGCTTGGTTTCTCTTTCTCTCTGGCAAATAAATAAATAAAATCTTAAAAAAATAAAATACAATAAAATAAAAGTATATGTCCATACAAAGACTTGTATGTAAATGCTCAAGACATCTTTATTTGTAAAATAGCCCCAGCCAGGAAACATCCCAAATAGCTGTGGACAACAAAATGATAAACAAATTGTGAAATATGTACCCAATAGAGGGCTACTCAGCACTAAAAAGAAATGAACTTTTGATACATGCAAAGACATTTTTTTAAAGAAGATTTTATTCATTTATCGAGAGAGAGAGAGTGAGCATGCAGGTGCACGTGGAGGGGGGAGTAGGGGCGGAGAGAGAGGGAGAAGCCGACTCTGTGATGAGCAGGGAGCCCAATGCGGGGCTCAATCTCAGGACCCCAGGATCATGACCTGAGCTGAAGGAAGACACTTAAATGACTGAGCCCCCCGCCCCAGGGACCCCACAATAAAAATTTGGACGAATCTCAAAATCATTGTGTTGAGTGAAATGAACTAGACAAAAAAAGAGTTCAGACTATATGATTCTATGTATACATAAAGTATTAGCATATGCAAATGGATCTATAATGACAGAAAGCAGATCGGTGATTGTCTGGGAATGTGGAAGGTGGGCACTGAACATGGGGAAAGGATTCCCATAGGGCACAGGGAACTTTTGGGGGGTGTTAGATTTGTTCATTGCGTTGATTGTGATGACAATTTTGTATATATATGCGTGTGTCAAAACTTATTAAATTGTATGATTTAAATGTATTCAGTTTATTGAATGTCAAGTTATATCCTAATAAAGTTGCTAAAAAATTAAACATCAGCTTATGATATTCTTTCCTGAAAAGCTTTCACAGTGAATGTCAAATAACCATCTTGCTGGCATTTCTATGTTAATTTGAAGCCAAATGACAGGCTTCCGTGGGTGAACACATTGTACTTTCCCTGAATTTTACTAGCTATCATTTCATATTTTTAAATTTTTTTTAAAATTTAAGTTTTATTTAGTTAACATATAGTGTATTATTAGTTTCAGGGATAGAACGTAGTGATTTATCAGTCGCATTTCGCACCCAGTGCTCATTACCTCAAGTGCCCTCCTTCATGCCCATCACCCGGTTGCCCCATCCTCCCACCCACCTCCCTCCAGCAACCCTCAGTCTGTTCCCTATAGTAAAGAATCTCTTATGGGTTGTCCTCCTCTCTGTTTTTATCTTATTTTGTTAAAAACAAAACAAAACAATGAGAGCAGAATGGCATACCCGGTGTTCTGAAAAGCTGAAATAATTAGAGGGCAAGGAAAATTATCAGAGAGAAATGGCTTTACTTAGCTGGTAAAAGAAGTCAGATATTGTCTCAAACAACAAATGGAGAGATATACCATGTTTATTGGTTGGAAGACTCAATATTGTGATGATATCCATTCTCCCAAATAATATAAGGTAGATAACAAGGAGAGAGGCCCCCTACCAGGCACTCAGTGAATTGTTACTCTTGCTATCACTTGAAAATCAAAAAGTTCTATAAAACAGAAATCATTATATACTTCTGGCAGTAACCAATTAAAACTTGAGACAGGGGCGCCTGGGTGGCTCAATGGGTTAAAGCCTCTGCCTTCGGCTCAGGTCATGATCCCAGGATCCTGGGATGAAGCCCTGCATGGGGCTCTCTGCTCAGTGGGGGGCCTGCTTCCTCCTCTCTCTGCCTGCCTCTCTGCCTACTTGTGATCTCTGTCTGTCAAATAAATAGATAGAATCTTTAAAAAAATAAAAAAATAAAACTTGAGATAGTCTTTTGAAATCGGAAGTACTCTAGACTGGAAAACTGGAGACCTACTTGGGTTCTAACAGGTCAGCATTTAGTTTTGTGATATTAAACAAGTCATTTTCCCTCTCTGGGCTTAAGTTCCCCATGCATGAAATACGATTGTTAGTAGACGCTCACTCCTGTTCCATTTCTAATTCTTACCTAAATCATTGAGGGTTTAACATTAAATTTATTACAAAAAATTTAAGATACTACCTCACTAGTGCAAATAGCAACATTGAAGAACAGAATAAAATGCTTTATAAATGCAGGCAAGAGTGAACTTTTTATCTGAATCATTTCAGATAATTGTCTTAATTGTCCATTGCTATAGATTTATCCACAGCGTGTTAGTGTGCTAGTCATAAAAAAATCAAATAAATTCCCCCAAATTTTGCACTTCCCCAAACAAAATGATTAAGAGTAATCAAAGTACTAGTCTTTATGGTCTGATTAGATTTTTAAGGCTTTCATAAGGCAGACTACAAATTGATCATTGCAAGGCATTTAAAGTAGCATTTAAAACAAAAAAATGTGCAGTTTTATTCTTATGCTAACTATTTCGACTCTCTTTTGAGGACACATATAGCTTTATATGCAACCAAGTACATAACCAAATTGTCAGTTTATGTGTCTTATCAATAATGTTATTTTCATTTCCCTATACTGATTTCTTTAGCACATTCAGGTGTTGATGTCTAAAATCATGAATCTTTTCTTTGAATATGTCTATATTTTTTTCAAAAGAACAAAAAGTTCCCACCAACAGTGCATGAAGATTTCTTTTTCTCCATTTCCTCACCAACACTTGTTATTTCTTTTCATTCTGATTTTAGTCAATCTGACCAGTATAAGGTGATATCTCCTTGTGGTTTTGATTTGCATTTCCCTGATGATATGTGACTTTGAGCATCTTCTTATGTGTCTGCTGGCTATCTGTATTTCTTCTTTGGGAAAATGTCCATTCAGGTCCTCTGCCCATGTTTCAATTGGATTGTTTGTTTGTTTGTTTGTTTTTGGTGTTGAGTTGTGTAAGTTCTTTATATTTTTTGGATAATAACCCCCAATCAGATATATCTTCTTCCGTTCTGTAGGTTGTCTTTTAGTTTTGTTGATTATTCCCTTCGCTGTACAAAAGCTTTCTATTTTGATGTAGGCCCAATAGCTTATTTTTGCTTTTGTTTCCCTACCCTTAGGAGACATAGTTAGAAAAATGTAGCTATGGCTGATGTTGGAATAATTACTGCCTCTATTTTCTTCTAGGATTTTTATGGTTCCAGGTCTCTCATTTAGGTTTTTCATCCATTTTGATTTCATTTTTGTGTGTGGTGTTAGAAAGTGGTTCGGTTTCATCCTTTTGCATGTAGCTGTCCAGTTTTCCCAGCACCATTTGCTGAAGAGACTGTTTTTTCCCTATTGTACATTCTTAGCTCCTTTGTGGGAGATTAATTGACCATGTTAGTGTGGGTTTATTTCTGGGCTCTCTATTCTGTTCCATTGATCATTGTGTTCATTTTTTTTCTGACCAGTACCATGCTGTTTTGGTTTCTACAGCTTTGTAGTAGATCTTGAAATATGGAATTGTGAAATCTCCATCTTTGTTCTTCTTTCTCCAGATTACATTGTTTATTCAGGTTTTTTTTTTCTTTTTTGGTTGTTGTTGTTCCATACAAATTTTAGTTCCATTTGTTCTAGTCCTGTAAAAAATGCTATTGGTATTTTTATAAGGATTGCATTGAATCTATAGATTGCTTTGGGTATTATGGACATTTTAAAAATATTTGTTCTTCCAATCCATGAGCACAGAATGTAATCTGGTGCAGCCACTGTGGAAAACAGTATGGAGGTTCCTCAAAAAATTAAAAATAGAAACACCATAGGATGTAATAATTCCACTAATGGGTATTGATTCAAAGAAAATTTGAAAAGATATATGCCTCCCTATGTTTATTGCAGCATTATTTACAATAGCCAAGATATGGAAGCAACCTAAGTGTCCATTAATAGAAGAATGGAGGGGCATCTGGGTGTCTCAGCTGACTGAGCGGCCGGCTCTTGGTTTTGGCTCAGGTTGTGATCTCAAGGGTGTGAAATAGATCTTCACAGTCAACACCATGCTCAGCAGGGAGTCTTCTTGAGATTCCCTCTCTCCCCCTCCCTCTGCCCCTCTTCCTGCTCAGTACTCTCTCTCTCAAATAAGTAAATAAATCTTAAAAAAAAAAAAGATGGATAAGGAAGATGTGAGATATATCTCTGTACCTCTCTATATAGATGACTAGATATCTATGTCTCTATCTGTCTCTCTATATAATGGAACTTTATGCAGCCATAAAAAAGGATGAGAGTATGTCATTTGCAACAACATGGATGGGCCGAGAGGGTATTATGCTAAGTGACATAAGTCAGACTGAGAAAGACAAATACCATATGATTCCACTCCTACATGGAATCTAAAAAACAAAACAAATGAATAAACAAATGAGAACCAGAATCAGATCTGTAAACACAGAGAACGAACAGATGATTGACAGAAGAAAGGGGGTTGGGGGATGGGCAAAATGGATGAAGGGGTGTGGGAGATACAGGCTTCCAGTTACAGAATGAAGAGGTCACAAGACTAGAAGGCACAATGTAGGGAATATAGTCAATGGCGTTGTATAGTGCTGTGTGGTGACAGAGGGCAGCTACACTTGCGGGGAGCAGAGCGTAATAGAGTGTAATGTAGAGAGAAGTTGAATCGCTATTTTGTGTACCTGAAACTGATGTAATACTGTGTCAGCTCTATTCAATGCAAAAATTTTAAAAAAGAACAGAAAGTGATGTAACATTCACTATTCTATACAGAATATGAGTCTTGGAATTGGTGATGTGCTATATAATCGTCCTTTTGGTAAAATTTAGAATGAAACCTAAACCTTTTTTTTTCTCATTCACGCATGTCAGTTAACCTGTTCCATTCAGCTACTTATATCCGGTGGCAAAATTTTGTTTATATTTAGTTAATTTGCTAAATGACTGCTAAGTGATTTAATATTCATAGACACCTATAGATAGGGATCTTGTTCCATTTATGTTAGGAGAGGTCAAAACTGTTTGGACAGTTAAAATTTCAAGAAATATGAAATACGAAGTATGTTGCTTCATTTGTATGTTTTTAGTGAATTTGAAGATTTCATTAAAGTTGACAGTTTTGTATGTGTCTAGGTCTCCTCAGTGTCTTTCTGTGGGTAACAAACTTCTTCATGTATATATATGATTTTTTCCCTCCTCTTTACAATTTTTACAGAGGCAAATTTCAACTATAGGCCGATGTTGTTTCTGCATTCCAGTTTGATAATGAGCCTTAACATTATGCCATTTCATTCCATTAAAAGAGTAAAAATACCTACTTCCAAAGCAAATGGCTCATAAAGTAATCTGAATGATGGAGAAAGAACAGCTCCCAGGCCAAAATGAAAATATCTTTCATCACAGATGAAGTAGAATCATAGAAGTCCTCCATCTGCTTTTGACAGTTTTCTTAAATAAAAATCCCCTTGGGTCCCTCACAGGATGTTTGACCACTAAGGTTTTAAAGCCTGAAACATGATTAAGCGGGGCAGTCGCAAAAAGAACCCTATACTTTCTTCAGATTGGAGGGAAGTCGGCATTCTATCACACCTACTCCATTGGTTACCCTCAGTCTAATACATTTCTTTATAATAGTACAAACATTTATATATTTTTCTTTCAAATAGAACTTTTCTAAAATGTACAGCATACAATTTGTTTTGGGAGGTCAAGGTGGTTGGTCCAAGGGATCCTAAGCAATAATAAAGCAGTCTAGCATGAAATAAGGAGCCAGACTTCAGTCCGAATACGAGCTTCTTGGCACAATTGCTATGTAGTATTGCAAAAAGCCTCTCACTTTTCTGATCAGAGTTGCTGTGAGGGCTGAGCACAAAAATTTGAGGAATACCCCTTTTCACCATACAGCATTATGCAAATAAGAAGTGTTTCTCGAAATAGTCACCTAAAGGAATGTTCCCGACAAGTTGTGTCTGTTCCAATTGGTTGTCCAAGCCATACCATAGTTCTCTAATTTCCTCCCTTCTCCATCTTTTCAAGCATTTTTTAAAAAGATTTTATTTATTTGAGAGAAAGAGAGAAGCAGACTCCCAGCTGAGCAGAGAGCCCGATGTGGGGCTCAATCCCAGGACCCTGAGATCATGACCTGAGTTAAAGGCAGACGCTTAACGACTGAGCCACCTGGGTGCCCCCAAGCAGGTTTTAAAATGAGAAGTTCTGAGCTGTCACATCGAGTCCAAGGAAACGGGGGGGGGGGTCAAAAGTCCTTAGAGGAGCGCCTGGGTGGCTCAGTGAGTTAAGCCTCTGCCTTCGGCTCAGGTCATGATCCCAGGGTCTTGGGATCGAGCCCCGCATAAGGCTCTCTGCTCAGCGGGAGCCTGCCTCCTCCTCTCTCTCTGCCTGCCTCTCTGCCTACTTGTGATCTCTCTGTCAAATATAAATAAAATCTTTAAAAAAAGTCTTCAGAGACTGTTCCCTGAGGAGAGCTGCCCAAGTGTTGCTTTGACTAAAATAGTCCGGAAAATGTTGAACATCATTAAGAAAAATAGCAGGAGAAAGAAACCCCAGTAAGCAGTCATCCCACTAATTTGTTCATCCTGGAGCTTGTTTTGGTAGTTCAGGGCTGTGTGTATGACAGGAATAATAGGGTTGGGAAGATGCAGAGAAAAGCAACTCAAATAATGATAGGGATTAGAGAAAGCAAGGCGGGGGTGGGGAGAGGTCACACATAAAATGACAAGTTTCCTTTATGAAGCTGGCTAGGGGAAGTGCCATCCGAGAGCCATGTGGCTGGCGGTCTTTGTGACTGGCACCTGGCCAGAGCATGCGCGCTATGGTTTCTCCCTCAAGTGGCCTCAGCCTTGGGGCTGAAGTTTTGTTCTTCCATTTTCCTCTGTGTTGTTCAGCTGAAACGTCCAGAGCTTCCCTTAGCAGGAGTTTCTCATTACAGGATGGGGGAACATCAGGATGTCTTTGTGAACCGGTAAGGGGCAGGTGAACCGTCTTATTTAATGAGCCAGAGAACTCATTATTGTTCATCAAGGTTCTGGTTTGGTTCCCCCTCCAGGACAGTTGACTGACTTTGCAGGCTCCGTGTGTTTCAACCGAGTTACCTACGTCAGAAACCGCTCGGGGGAACGGCGGTGCTATGAATCATTTAGCATTTAATTTATCTATTGTGTAAAATCAGAATGGCCTATGTGTGCTTCTTTAATACAGAAAACGATCGAATAAACAACAAAAATGCATCGGTAAATAGAAAAGTGCTCTTGGTTTTACATTAATTTAAATTTCTCACACAGAGAGGCATCCTAACGTGGAACAGGCTCAGAGGCCAAGGTTGGCTTTAGTTGGTTGCCAAGAAGCAGAGGCAAATAACCACTTACGTAAGCATCTCCATTAGGCAAGGCCAACCCCATTGTTTACAATCCTGCTTCCGTAGTCTTTATTATTTCCAACACATCGCTTAGTTAGACCCTTTTCACACTAACCTTGTCATTGTACAAATCGCTGCCTATATACAATAGAAAGAAAAAAAATGAGATCTTAGCCAGTCATGCTTCCATTCACCTCTGCCCACCCCGTCTCAATATTTTTTCTTACTATTTGCAACCATTACAACTGGTGACTACCACCTCTCCTGCTAATTCCCCTCAACCAGAAAGAGCTGCTGCTGCTAGTCAATTCCGTGCCTTGGTGTAATTTAGGAAAAGACACCCTCAGAACACAGACCCAGCCCACGAAGAACAGAGTGAGGGGTTGGCCATCAGCCCCATTTCCCATTTCATTCTCTCCCGCAGGTGCCCCGGTGATGTGAATAACAGAGCACCTGCGAGACTAGTGGAGCTAAACAAGTTGATTTTTGTGCCAGTGCTAAAGAACTGACAGTGGCTGTCTTAAAACAAAAAACAAAACAAAACAAAAAAAAAACATGGTGTTGAGAGGGATTTTGAGGTTGTTTTCAGGCTCAACAGATAAAATGTATTGCAAGCAGTGACGATTTCTCGGGATGGGGAAAATGGCATAGATGTGACAGAAATTGGCTCTGGAAGGACTAGAGGCTTCCAGCCTTTCCTGAAGGGGTCTGAGGCTTGGGATAGGCAGAAGCTGGTATAAAATGTGGGCCTAGACGAGTTCTGTAATTTATAGACTATTAGCTGGCAATGCCCTTGGGATAAAGCATCTGGCTGAGCCAGTGTTTCATTAGAACTCGGCTATACAAAATTATTTCTTGCTTAAATAAATGAATGGTATCTCAGTGTCATTTTATTGTTCATTTTTTTAGATTTTATTTTAGAATAATCTCAACACTCCACATGGGGCTCAAACTTAAAACCTGAGATCAAGAGTCACGTGGTCTACTGACTGAGCCAGCCAGGCGCCCCTCATTTTACTGTTTAATGAAAACTGATTTTTATCACCTTTAGCCATAATTCCAAGAAGAAAGCTTCAGTCTCTCCCTCTTTAAGTCTTAAAATGGATGGTATTGTACAAGGTGTAGCCTTGTCCCTTTACTGAGCTCCCTCTACATGACCACCAGAGTGACCCTTGTACAAAAGCCACTCTTTTGCTTAAAAATCTCCAGTGGCTGACACTCACAGTAAAAGACAAAGTCCTAGATGCCCAGGTGCCTGGGTGGCCCAGTTGGTTAAGCATTCAACTCTTGATTTTGGCTCAGGTAGTAATCTCAGGGTTGTGAGATCGAGCTCTGTGTTGGGCTCCACTCCCGCGTGGAGCCTGCTTAAGATTCTTTCTCTCCCTCTGCCCCTCTTCCTGATTCTCTCCCTCTCATTTCCCTCCCCGACCCGCCACCCCCTTTTCCGCCACCAAAAGGGCAAACTCCTGACCCTATTCTGTAAGGCCTCATAAGAAGGCTGTGCATCTCCCTCCCCATGACATTCTCTCCTGTTAATTCCACTGAGCTTCAGTCACATTGACCTTGCTTTTCCTAGACACAACTAGACTTATCCATGGATGTTCTCTTTGCTGGAATATGTGATACCAGACATAAGCATGATTTTCTTCCTTGCCTATTTAAGGTCCTGCTCAAATGGCACTTTCTGAGGCATTGTCTGAGTTTCTCCTGTCCTCAATTCTTATCTTCCTTTTTTTAAAATAAAGATTTTATTTATTTGAGAGAGTGGCATGTGTGCAATCAGGGGGAAGGGAGAGGGAGAAGCTGACTCCTCCTGAGCACGGAGCCTCATGTGGGGCTTGATCTCAGGACCCCAGGATCATGACCTGAACTGAAGGCAGACGCTTAACTGACTGAGCTGCCCAGGTGCCCCCCACCTTCCTTCCTTGTCGAATTTTTCTCCGTAGTGCTAACCATTGACTGCCATGCTACACGTTCTCTTCATTTCTTTCTATTTCGTGTGTATCTATTTCACCAACTGAAATCTCAACTCCATGAAGATAGGAGCTTTTCTCTTGAACATACAGTATATGGCACATACAAGGTGCTCGGGATTTATTTTTGGAATGAATTAAAATCACTCTCTCTGCAGCCACTCCCCCAATTTTCGAACTTTTACTTTCCTGTGGAATCCTTTCGGTGCCTCATGAAATATTTCTTCCCCAAGTCCTAACCACCTGAATGACTTTTCCTCAGTGGCAATCTCTTACTTTTGTTCATGTACAATTTTTTGTTTATCTGAAATTCTAATTATTTATTTTTCTGGCAACTCGACTACGATGGACATAGGTATTATTGAAAGGGCATTTGTAAAAGATATTATTTATTTATTTGACACACAGAGAGAGATCACAAGTAGGCAGAGCGGCAGGCAGAGAAAGAGGGAGAAGCAGGCTCCCCGCTAAGCAGAGAACCCGATGTGGGGCTCGATCCCAGGACCCTGAGATCATGACCTGAGCCGAAGGCAGAGGCTTAACCCATTGAGCCACCCAGGCGCCCCTGAAAGGGCATTTTTAACTGATTATTTTCTAGAAAAACCCTATCTAAGAGGGAATGTTAGCAAACTCTACAAAGTATAACAAATGAGATACACGTAGACTATCTCACTATCTTCAAGAATACCAGGAATTGGGGAATATTCCCTTGAAACTTAAAGAAGAGGTTTTGAAGTTATTAAGAAATTGAAAAGCTTTGCCCAGTAATAAATATATGGAATTTATTACTCCCAGGAAGAGATATAGCCAGAAAATTTCTGAAAGAGATGTTTGAAGTTTTAGATATGTTCATGTACAGTAGTGGGAATCAAATAAAAAATGATAAAACATCCACTATATTCTGGGAATTCACAATCCAGAGTTGAAGATACTGTCCCTGTACTCTACTAATACTACATATAAAACTCAAAATGACAATATAGTATTTAGAAGGAAAGTAGAAAGGAATAATAAAGTACAATTGCAGTGTGGGGGGAAAGCATGGTTAATTATCTCAACTGGGATAAGATGGGGAGCATCCAGCTGGCTCAGTCTGTGGAGCATGCGACTCTTGGTCTCTGGGTTGCAGGTTCAAGCCCATGCTGGGTGTAGAGATTACTTAAAAAATAAAATCTTTAGGGGCACCTGAGTGGCTTAGTCTGTTGTGCGTTTGCCTTCGGCTCAATTCATGATCCCAGGTTCCTGGGATGGAGCCCCACATCGGGCTCCCTGCGCAGCACGGATTCTACTTCTCCCTCTCTCTCTCTCTCTGGCTCGCCCCCCCACCCCCCCATGATCATGCTTTATCTTTCTCAAATTTATAAATAAAATCTTTTTTAAAATCTTCAAAAAAATAAAGTGGAGGAAGATGAAAAATAAGGGAAAGGTTCTCTAATAGATGACCCTTGAGTAGGTATAGTTTCTATGTAGTAAAACCCATTTAAATACAATTTAGTTTTTGTTTTATTTGTATAGATTTACTGAGGTGTAATTCACATACATTAAATTTTAGCCTTTGGAGGTACACAATCCTATAATTTTTGACAAATTTACTCAGTCATAGAACCACCCCCAGAATCAAGATCTAGAGTATTCAAAAGTTGTTAAGAGAGCACATCTTCGAAGTTCTCACCAGGCAAAAAAAGGTAACTGTGAAATGATGGGTGTATCAGTTGACGTCTTTGTGATCGTCATTTCACTGCTCTTACATCAAATCGTCACATTGTACACCTTAAATATATACAATGCTATATGTTAATTATATTTCAATAAGCCAGAAAAAAATGTCTAAAGAGTATTTTCTCTACCCAAAAGAGTTCCTTCATGCCCTTTTGTATTAGTTCTCTATTGTTGCCAAAAGAAATTGCCACAAACTTAGTGGTTAAAACAATACCTGCTTATTTTCTCACACTTCGGTGTCAGAAGTCTTGGAAGTCTGGGATGGTGTTGGGGCCTGTTTGCTTGGGGTCTCACAAGGCTGATGTCAAAGTGTTGTCCAAGTTAAGTTCCTTTTTGGTCTGAGTGAAAACCTCTTTCAAGCACATTCAGGTGATTGGCATGATTCCTTCCCATGTGGCTCTAGGGCTGACGTCCTTGTTTCTTTGGCATTTGACCCCCTTCACCTTCAAGGCAGCAACAGAGAGTTGAATCCCTCTTGTGCTTTGAATCTCTCTTCCTCTTCTGCTTTTAAAAGCTCATGTGATACATTAGGTCTACCTAGATAATCCAGATATATCTTGTTATTTCCAGGTTAATTGGATAGTAACCTTAATTACATTTGCAAAGTCCTTCCTGCCATTCGTGGGTGTCAAACCAGAGTTGAAGGTCATGGGCGTCAAAATTTGGTTTCTTCCAATTTCTTAGTTCCTCCCAACTTCCCTTAGTTCCATTCCAGCTTTTGGCAACCTCTGATATGATTTCTGTCTTAAATGTCTTAATGTCATAAATGTCTTGTCTTAAATGACATATAAATAGAATCATACAGTATATACTGTAGTCTTTTGAGTCTGGCTTTTTCATACTCTGCATAAGACCCTTGAGATCTCATCACAATATTGTTGCATGGATGAACAGTTCCTTCTTGTTGCTGGTTAGAATTTCATTGTATGGATGAATTTCATTGTATGGATCAGTTTATTTGACCTGTGGTCTTGGCACAAATGCAGTCCAAGACTATGAGGAGTGGTTACATTTGGTTTAGGGGAACAGGAAGAAAATAGAAGCTAGGACCCTCTCAGCGATCTCAAATCGCCAGTAGATTCACACATTCAGGGGATGACCTGATCCTAGGAAACAGTCTCTAAGAAATAAGAAATTTTGCAAATAAGAAAAGAGAAGTTCCAAGAGTTTAACTAATGGGCTCAAATCACACAGCTGGTCAGTGCCTGAGGCTAGACTTAAACTCATGACCGTCTGCCGATAATTCAATTCGTGATTCCCAACTATTTTTCTGACATGATAAAAGCTATGAATCTAATCCCGGAAAAATAAACTTATATGAATGAGTTCCAGCCCCAGTGTAAGAACATCCTGCACTAGGGTGATATTTCTAGCTATGCGGGTACCTTGGATTGATGATTTCTCCTCAAACATAGGACTAGAGATCAGGGAATGTCATTTGCTAATGAAGGCATCTCCTGAACCCAATGGGATGTTTTAATGGGTTAGCAGTGGTCAATAAACTTTTTCTTAAGGGACTAGAAAATATATATTTTAGGCTGACTTGTATATGGTCTCCATGAGAACTACTCATCTTTGCAGTTGTAGACCATATGTAAGTGAATGAATGAGCCTGGCTGGGTTCCAATAAAACTTTATAAAACTTGGTTGTGGGCTGGGATGTCTGGGTGGCTCAGTCCATTAAGCGTTTGCCTTCTGCTCAGGTCATGATCTATGGGTCCTGGGATCCAGCCCTGTGTCGGGCTCCCTGATCAGTGGGGAATCAGCTTGTCTTTCTCCCTTTGCCCTGCCCCCCACCCCACTAGTGTTCTATGTCTCTCTCTCAAATAAATAAATAAAATCTTAAAAAAAAAAAAACCCCAAACTTGGTTGTGGGCCTTTAGGCCATAGTTTTCTGACCCCCAGATTAGAGAGCGCCCACACTCTGTGAATAAAGCTATAGAATCTAATGTGCATGCTTGTACCTTCTTATGCATTTTTCTCTAATCCCCTAAAGCCAATCATAATCACTCCTAGTGATAAGAGAAATGCACAGAATATTACTGCAGGTGGCATAATTTAAGCAGGAAGACCTTGTTTCAGATTCTGTCATTCACTGCCTTGTGCGACCTTGGTCCTGTTACTTTAACTGAGAGTTAGCAAAATGGAATATAATACCAGTAAAATTAGTATTAATAATGGCACCCTGGCAAGGTTGCCGTAAAGCACACGGTGTGCACTCAGTAAGGCCTGATAAACTGAACTGCTCGATGAATTCCACCTCCCTGTCCCTATCCCTGTCTTCTGACCATCCCATCAAAACACAGGGCGCCATCTTGAACCTGAATGGGTTTGACTCTAAAAGTCAGGCTCCTCTGGGCCAGGCACAGCAGGAGGTTTGATAAGGCATTAAACCTTAAGAGGTCTCCAAAGAAATAAGTCATCCAAAGTGAAAAGGGCGCCCTGTAACTTGATGGCCAGTGTTAGGGGCAATCATGCTAGATTCTAAGCCCCCTTCCCCGTGGTGCCTGCCACGGATAGCATTGGACCAGGCCCCAGGAACTCATGCCTGAATCCTACAGCAGAGGATCTCTAATAAAAGAACAAGCGAAAATGAAAAGAACTCTACTGTAGTGTGTCAGTGACCTCCGTGCCAACAGTTTGGGCAGCCCCTGAGGTGATCCACCACTGGCTTCTACGGCATTGGAAGATAGCATTGTTTTTACTGGCCACTGACAGTGTGTGTGTGGACCCTGCTGGCCACCCGTCATACCCTTGGCAGCACCAGGAAGAGTCCTACCATTGCCATTGGCCATGACAGCCTATATAGCAAGGCAGACTGTAGAAAAAAAGAAGAGAATGGGAGCTATGCGGTGACTGTGAGTACCAGATACCAGAAAGCTTGTGAGATGTCTTTCTGGTTTACCAGAGGGCCTTGTGTGTGTGTGTGTGTGTGTGTGTGTGTGTTTGTGGAAGGGCAGGCCAGAGGACATACAGGAATGTGTGGGTATGGAATGGGGAGCAAAGTTGTTAGAGAGTGCATGGGATTGGAGCCAGAAAACCATTCACTTGTGATTTTCCCTTTTCTGCAAAGCTCGTGTGATCATGGAAACCCCGGTGCAGAACAGTAGTATTTACTCTCCCAGAAGAGTCTGTATTTCATAACCCTCTGACCTTGGGATGTGGATTTTTTTCTCTCAGCAGTATCTTTCCTCATGTGGCTTTCCTTTCTGAAGATGCTAGTCGTTCTCAAACTTGCTCAAGTGTCTGGAGGACTTGGGAGTCACGTTGCTCTCTGTGGGACTCGGACAAATGGCATTTTTTCATCTGATTCTGTCACGTAGCGAGAAGACTAAACTAAGAGCAGTATCCCAGCACCGGCCGTCTGGGGGCACTTACTATGTACCAGGCACTCTGTTAATTCTTTTACCGGCATGGCCTTACTCTCCTCTCCCTATAACCCTATCACCCTATGTCCTGTGCGCTATGTGAAGATGGAGGCTCGGAGACATTCAGAGACTTGACCAGGGTCACACAACCAGGAAGTGACAGAAACTGAATTGGCATCCTGGATTTCAAGTTTGGGTCTACTGCCTCCCCCTATGAATCATCTTGCTAATAGAGAACACGATTATATGACAACTGGACAGTATAAAACATACCCTCTAGCCTATGGATTCGAGTACACCAATGAGCTGACGAAAAACGAATGTTTGGCTGAGGATCCTCTGTCAAATAAATAAAATCCTTTAAAGAGAATACATTATAGCAACAGTTGTCTGGTCCCCTCGGGCTTGTTTACAGTAATTAGCTGTACTTCCTTATCTCTCTGAGGTTCATTTAAAAGCATCAGTTGACACCAAATGATGTATTGTTTGCCCTTAGCTGCTAATAGGAGAAAGAAAAGAGAATTGGTGCTCTTAAGGGTGCACATTCGATTACTTCAAGAAAGTGCTCTTTGAAGAGAAAACTTTTTTTTTTTTTGAGAAAACTTATTTTAATCATTCTTTTTCAAATCCCTTCACAAAACTTGAGATCTTCACAGTTTTAAAGAGCAGAGTGTTGGAGATGTTAACTAGAAGGGTGTCTGAGACTTTTAACACACTTTCCTTGGCCAAAATGCCAGGACTACACAAGTAATAGAATATTCCCCCTTTTTTGTCATCATTTCTCATCACCTTTCCTCAGAGGCTGAAGATTTGCTCCTTCTGGCTGTTAGTACCTCTCCTCAGGATTGACTTTTCTGCCTCACCATGAAGGACGCATGAAAAGCCACACTGTGAAAAATCTCAGGTTCCAAACCATAGCCAGGGAAACAAATGATTGTTGTCTAGATAAGTCCAGAGTCAAGCCTAAGTTGTTTTCTTAGTTTCTTTCTTTTCTCTCTCTCTCTCTCTTTCTGAGTGGAGGGAGGGGCAGACAGAGAGGGAAAGAGAATCTCAAGTAGACTCCTCGCTGAGCAGGGAGCCCAGGGCAGGGCCCCATTTTGCAGCCCCTGACACCATGACCTAAGCTGAAACTAAGAGTCAAATGATTAACCAACTGAGCCACCCAGGTGCCCCCTTGTTGTCTTAGTTTCAACCTCCTTCTCTCTCAAGCCAACCAGGCAACTATGAAGCCCCTGGTAACTGTAGAAAAACAGGTCTTTGTGCTAGGACTTCAGGCATAAGCCCAAGATTCTACACCAGTTTGAGCATAGCATCTGTCCTGACAGCCCAGCTGGACTGGTCTCCTCCAAACACCCTGAATAAAATCTTAGCCTGAACATTTGACCTGGGTTAGGTTCTATGAGCTGTTGGAGTTGATTGCCCAGGTTGGCCATCTTGCTTTTTCTCTGGCCTGTTCTTATTATGTCAGTCCTTTGTCTTCTTGTCTTCTCACAGTTTACACTTGACTCAGAATCCTCTTAAATTCTATGTTGTTTGCACATTTGCATATTACCATCCATGAACCAGCAGCCATATTGCTTGCGTTTTCTCCAACATACAAAAATTGCTTTTCTTCGGGTAAAATGGAGCTCCATAGACAATACAGATGGTTCTTGGGAGGCACTAGTCATCACATCAGTGCCTAATGTCCTTGGTGCATAATATCAAAGAAACAAACCTCTGAGGTCTCGGACCATTTCGTGTGCATCAAAGCCCCAAGAAGACAGAAGGGGTGTTATAGGGAATGTATGGCTTTTTTTTTTTTTTTTAAGATTTTATTTATTTATTTATTTGAGAGAGAGAGAAAGAGAAAGCACAGGCAAGGGGAGGGGCAGAGAGAGAAGCAGCTCCCTGCTGAGCAAGGAGCCCAACACGGGGCTCAATCCCGGATCAGGACCTGAGCCAAGGGCAGGTGGTTAACTGATTGAGCCACCCACGTGCTCTGGGGAATGTCTGTTTTTTAACCTAACCTTAAAAACTACACTTTAAGAGCACCTGGGCGGCTCAGTCAGTTACACGTCTACCTTCAGCTCAGGTCGTGACCCAGGATCTGGGATCGAGTCCTGCATTGGGCTCCTTGCTTGGCAGGATGTCTGCTTCTCCCTATGCCCTTTCCACCTGCTTGTGATTTATCACTCTCTAATAAATAAGTAATATCTTAAAAAAAAAAAAACCCAGCACTTTAAAAAAAATGTCAAGCAAAAAATAAATAACTACAAAAATTTTAAAAAATTAAAAAAATTAAAAATCTTGGACGCCTGGGTGGCTCAGTGGGTTAAAGCCTCTGCCTTCAGCTCAGGTCATGATCCCAGGGTCCTGGGATCGAGTCCCACATCAGGCTCTCTGCTCGGCGGGGAGCCTGCTTCCCCCTCTCTCTGCCTGCCTCTCTGCCTATTTGTGATCTCTCTCTCTCTCTCTGTCAAATAAATAAATAAAATCTTTAAAAAAATTAAAAATCTCAAGGAGTGAATTGAAAATCTTATTTTTCAGTGCAAAGATTCCTGTATGGCGGGGTCATAAAATATTGGTTTGAATTATTTCAGGGGAACCTAACTTGACAGAAAAAAAGTATGTGAGAACACAGGCTAATTGAGACATAAGGTTTTCCCAAGGGAAAAGTTAAATACCAATGTCATCGTATCTGGATGGTTCCACACTTGTCAAAGTTGCTGCCGGGTGAGAACGACATTCTTTCACAATGGCTTGCTGCACTGAAGCATCTTTTGTTAAGCTGAAAGTCCTTTACCAAAAAGTTTCCTTTAACTAAGATTTCTAAAAGACCATTCAGAGAAAAAGCAGCTAGACATTTGTGTTAACAGTTTTCTTTTTAGATTTTTGAAACTGTGATCAGATGCCTAGGCTTCGTGCCAGATTATGAAGACTGAGCTTCTGTGAATGACAATGTAATCGTAGAATCCCACTCTCTAAAATCCGTATTTGGCCCTGACCTTTCACCTTTTTGCCAGGTCAATGTTTTCAGCTGCCTATAGCTGTCTTTATTTGAGTTTCTCAAATTTGAGTCTCATTGAACCCTTTATTTAAAAATAAAGTAAGCCTCTTGCTAGTTTTCTCTTCCTCTTGATGGTATTCATCTGTATTTCCTACCTTGAAATCTTGGTTTCATCTTAGACACACCTCTTTCCTCCTTTACACAGGCACTGATGGAGCATCTACCATGAGCCAAGTACTGTGCACAGTGCTAGGGCTGGGTACCAGCTCTCCAGGGGCTCTATACTCAGATTACTATTTTTTTCTACACCCAGATTCTGAGTTGTACTGTTGCCTGATTTACATGAAGGCACATAGAAAATAATAAATTATAATATTGCCAATGTAGTGTTGTTGTTTTTTTTTTTTAATAAATGTGTTAGATTCATCTTCTTCTCCACTTTCCACTGTGTAAATCCTGGCTTTTAAAACCTGATGTTTAAGATATTATAATAGCCTTTCCTTGTCTTCAAAGAGCATCAGTGGTTACATGTGATCATTTTAGTCTTGTTATTTAGTCGGCTTGCTGGGTTTGCCCATGTTTAGGCATAAATTTATGCAATTTTAGAAACATTATTAGTTCCTTTTGCCTTGTGTCACTTTCTGCAGAAGCAGGGATTTGGTTGTAAATGATGTCAAGGGAATGCTCTTTAGTAAACGCCTGGAAGAGAGTGAGAAAAGCAGGACAGGGAAGAGAAAAGAACTAGAAAAAGATGTGGTCTTAGAGAAGTCCAGCCTTGGTCTGATCGACGAGGTTAGGGCTCTGGAGTGGGTCAGAAGGGATGGGACACCCCCGCCCGTCACGTGGGACATCACTTCCTGGAAGAGGCAACTCTTGACAATCAGAGGGCAGTTGCGCAGAGAAAGGGGACGTGAGAGGTTCCCGGCCAACTCTTCAGCAGTTGCAACAGGACACCCTGGTGATCTCTGGCAGGGGTGCTAATGGGGCTGTCTGCAGTGGTTGTTTTCAAACTTTAATATCTATCAGATCACTCCGTGGGCATATTAAATCAGAGACTGCTGGGCTCCAAACTTGGGGTTTCTGCTTCATTTAGCTTGCCTGATGTGAACCCAAGAATTTGAATTTGTATCAAGCTCCCAGGTAATATGGATGTTGCTGGTGTCAAGATCACGCTTTGTGAAGCCCTGCTCTATATAGAATAATGTCTTATAATGAACATTCGATCCACTTTGATGAATTTAATTAAATCCTGCACAGAACTGCCAGATAAAATATAGGATGCCCAGTTAAACTTGAATTTCATATAAATAACAAATCATTTATAGTATAAATACAATTATTATATATATTTATATGTAACATAAGTGTAATATAAATACAAAATATATATAAATATGTCCCTAATATTGCAAGGGACATACTTATACAAAAATTATTATTTATATGAAATCCCCATTTAAATGTAAAACTACTTGCTAAATCTAGCAACACAAATCCTACTGTTGTAAGTAGAAATGTAGAAAAGTTTTGTTAAATGTTAAGATTGGTGGACTCATGATAAAAATAAAAATAATGAATGCCATCAACAAAATGAAAAACAACCTACGAAATGGGATAAGAGATTTCCAGATGACGTATCTGATAAAGGGTTAATATCCAGAATATATAAAGAACTTATACAACTCAACACCCCCAAAAGCAAAAAACAATCTAATCTAAAAATGGAAAGAAGACTTGAATAGAGGGGCACCTGGGTGGCTCAGTCGGTTAAGTGTCTGCCTTTGGCTCAGGTCATGATCCCAGGGTCCTGGAATCGAGCCCTGCATTGGGGGGGGGGGTCCCTGCTCAGCAGGAAGCCTGCTTCTCCCTCTCCCACTCCCCCTACTTGTGTTCCCTCTCTCACTCTCTCTCACTCTGTCAAATAAGTAAATAAAATCTTTAAAAAAGACTTTGAATAGACATTTTTCTTTTTAAAAGACTTTTGAATAGACATACAGATGGCCAAAAGACACATGAAGTGATGCTCAACATCACTAATCATCAGAGAAATGCAGATCAAAACCACAATGAGATATCACCCTACTCCTGCCAGAATGGCCAAAATTAAAACAACAACAAATCACAAGTGCTGGAGAGGATGTGGAAAAAAGGGAAGCCTCATGCACTGTTGGTGGGAATGTAAATCGGTGCAACCACTGTGGGAAACAGTATGCAGGTTCCTCAAAAAATTAAAATAGAGACAGCTTATGGTCCCGTGATTCCTCTACTGGGTATGTGCACAAAGAAAATGAAAAAACTAATTTGAAGATATATGTGCCTCTAGGTTTATTGCAGTATTATTTATAGTAGCCAAGATATGGAAGCAGCCCAAGTGTCCATCAATAAACGAATGGATAAAGAAGTGGTGTATATGTGCAATGGAATATTACTCGGTCATAAAAAAGAATGAGATCTTACCATTTGTGACAACATGGATGGGTCTAGATGGTATTATGTTAAATGAGATAAATCAGTTGGGAAAGACAAATACCATACAATTTCACTTATATGTGGAATCTAAAAAACAAAACAAAACAGACTCATCAATACAGAGATCAAACTGGGTGGTCATCAGGGGAGGTGGGTAGGTAGGTGGATGAATAAAATAGGTGAAGGGGATTAAGAGATACACACTTCCACTTATCAAATCAATAAGTCACAGAGATGAAAAGTACAGTATAGGGAATATAGTCAATAATATTTTAATGTTGTATGGTGACCAACGGTGAATAGATTTATCAGCATTGAGGAATCACTATACCATACACCTGAAACTAATATAACATTGTTAACTACAAGGACAAAAATTAAAAATTAAGTAAATTAATGGAATAAGAGAATAAAAAATTTCGAATTGGTGAGAAATGACCAGTTTGTGATTGGATGACTTCTGTGATAGAAACAACTATGAATGATAAAGAGCACGTTATGGAAGATGGAAGATGTTCTGTGCTTTTGTGATCCATGAAAATCAGGGAGAGGACCTACAATTTTTTAAAGAGATGATTTCTTTGAGAGACAGAGCAAGCCAGAGCACGGGGGTGGGTTGCAGGTAGGATGAGATGGAGGGGTCCTCCAGCAGACTCCCAGCTGAGCGCGGAGTCTGACAGGATAAGGGGAAGGGGCTCGATCCTATGACCCTGAGATCATGACCTGAGCTGAAACCAAGAGTCAGATGCTTGACTGACTGAGCTTCCCAGGTGCCCCAAGGAGCTGCAAATTAATTGAGGAAATGGAAATCTTGTGAACAAGGGACTAAGGGCCCAGCATTGGTGTCATATGCCTATTAGTGTAATAGTAATTAAGGAGAAGGCTAATTTAGAGGTTTGTTGAGACCCTCAAAACCTAAACATGGTAAAAATGGTGTGGATGAAAAAAAAATTTATTTTTGCATCGATTCAATCTGCTGACCCTATTTTAACACTACAGGCCCCATCTCGTACCTTCTGCCCTGGTGCTCCCAATTTCTCTTACCCTGCTTTATCTTTTCTTTTCCTATAGCACATATTTCCTTACAATATATCATATACCTACTTATAATGTTTATTGTCTGTTCCTTGCTGCTAGGATGTAAGCTCCATGAGGGCAAGGATCTTTACTTTGTCCACTGGTGTGTCTATCCTAAGGAGTTCAGAACAGTCTCCGACACATACTAAGTACAGTTGACCCTTGAACTCAGGGCTTAGGTGTTGAAAATTTGCTCATAATTTTGCACTTCCCCAAAACTACTAATAACCTAATGTTGACCACAAGCCTTACCAATAACACAAACAGTTCATTAACATGTATTTTGTGTATATAATATATATGGTATTCTTACAATAAAGTAAACTAGAGAAAAGACAATGCTATTAAAGGAATCATAAGAGAAAATACATTTATAGTACTACACTGTATTTTTGTGTTTTTTTGTTTTTTTGACAGGAAGAAAGAGAGAGAGGGAAGGAGGAAAGGAAGAGAGAGAACTTTAAGCAGGCTCCACGCTGGGCATGAGGGGTTTGATCTCATGACCCTGAGATCATGACCTAAGCCAAAGCCAAGAGTCAGATGCTTAAGTGACTGAGCCACCCAGGCGCCCCTGAGGACTTCGAATTTACACAGGAAGGTGCGATCAGGCTGTGAAGCTAACGCAGTTCCTAGAGTTCTTGCAATCACAGGGGTTTGGTGTTGGGAGAAGGTATTTATCTTAACAGACTTTCAGTGTATTCAAAACTGGCCTGTTTAGGGAAGAGATGCCTGATAGAACATATCAACAACAGGAGACATGTGTGTTTGGTTTCTGAGCTCACAAGGACAGACCCACACTGACTTGGCCTTCGGCAGAAGGTTCTGGAGCATAAACCACACAGCAGTGTTGTTTGCTATAGAGGCAAGGGAAAAGCCTTTTGAAGGCCTTACCAATCTCTAGCTAGGGGCCAGTTCCAAATGCCACTGGATTTGGGGGAAGGGGTGTCGCCTTCTTGGTAAGCAGCTCCTATCAGCCCCAGGCAATTCTCCAGAGAACAGAGGCAGCTGTGAGCCCTAGGCCCTCCGACACTCACAGCAGCTGCTTGTAAATGTTCCTAGAAATGTCAATCGTAAGCCTCTCTCTCTTGACTTCTGAATACGGCAACCTATAGCTCTTTTGGATTTATCCTCTCCTTGACTGTGGGAGTATTTGTACTCAGGCAAAGGGAGGAGAGAAGGCTCTGTTGGAAGTATGAGTTAGGAGAGAGGAGGCAGGTGTGGCTGGAGCCCCGAGGGAGTGAAGGGTTAAGGCAGAGACACTAGAGAAGCGGTGGGAAAGATGGTCCTGTGGCTGGCCTGGGTGGAGTTCCTATTTCTGGCTTGCAAATGGACTAAATTGGTGACACAACGGTTCCAGTTTGCTTCATCCTTGGCAAATTTGGGGGCCAAGAACCCCTCCAAGCTGCAGGTGGGTTTGAGCAGCCCGTCATTAATTCTCAATTTTTGACAGTGGCCTTCGAACATTTTCACTTGCGTAGCCTCTACAGGAATTTTGGAAAAACTGTATGCTCTGTAACCTAACGTTTACACCTAACAACTTTTTATGGAGGGATTTATGAAAGTTCAAATATTGTGAATGATGTAATTTCTGGCATATTGCAAATATTGACATTAAAAAAATAAACTGTCACATCCCTCTTTGAAATGTATTAAGCGGAACCAAATACCATAGCGTTTGATATCCTCTATGAATGACTTACAAGATACATGAATGAACTCCTTTTGAACAGTCAGAAATTTTATATCCTACCTTTTTCTCTTGAACTCGTTTCATTCTGCCCCCACAGAATTGTATCCTAATGCAATATGTTTTTATTCTTGGGAGTCTTTGATCATCACGACCTACTTTCAACCATAAAAGCATGTATAAACTCACATTGTAAAAAATGCTCATTTCCTGTGACTGTCAGGCTTTTGAGTCTTTGGGACTGTTTTCATTATAACCAGTAGTACACGACTGATTAAGATAACACAAATATAAAACTTTATAATTAATAAACATAAAATAGAGTATTATTGGGAATATATCACTTAAGTGGTAGAAGAGGATTTTTTATAAAAGATTTTATTTATTTATTTGAGAGTGAGAGACGGAGTGAGAGAGAGCGTGAGAGGGGAGAAGGTTGGAGGGAGAAGCAGACTCCCCATGGAGCTGGGAGCCCGACGCAGGACTCGATTCCGGGACTCCAGGATCATGACCTGAGCCAAAGGCAGTGGCTCAGGCCATGATCTCAGGGTCGTGAGATCGAGCCTTACTTTGGGCTCCATGCTGAGCGTGGAATCTGCTAAAGTTTCTCTCTCTCTCTGCCCCTTCCCACCTCTCTCTCTCAAATAAACAAATACATCTTTTTTAAAAAAAGAGTCGGTGTTGAGTCATTGTGATATGGAACCCCAAAACTCATACTCAGCCTGAACTCAATCTGCCTACATTACTCGTATCCTTGGGACAAGGGGTTCATTTACTTATATTCAGACTAACGCGTAGAGGACTGGTACAGAGGTAGGGGAGGACTGCAGAAATGTGAGTGACCCTTCGGACCAAGGAACTCAGTAAAGAGAGGATGAGTATCATAACTGAAGTTAGCCATTTCCATGGTTTCCCAGATTCTTCATAACCGAAGGCTTAGATACGTCTCTTTGAAGTGCTTTAGATGGTTGGTACCTGGCGCAGAACTTGGATTCAGGGAACAACAGGCCTACATCAGGCAGCTCATGTCACTCTTCTTTATGTGGTCTAATGATTCAGTGATCTGGGCTTCCATAGACTAAGTTCTGCTCCAGCAAGTTTTTAACTAGGGTTCTGTAAGGATTGATAGGTCAGCATGCTTCAGAGTTCTGCAAACTATGACATATTTTGTCAAAATATTTAAACTGCCTGAGGTATCAAGTCATCACGTCTGTTTTAAACATTAAGCTTTAGAGAAAGATTTAGTTGGCAAAAAGTGCTTTTTTGCTGAACACACACACACACACACACACACGTGCATACATGTGTACCAGTCAAGCCATTCACTGAACACACACTTTGACTCATTTGTGCCCTTGTACATGTTGTTTCTTCTGCCTGGGAACATGAGAGCTCATCTTCTCATTAGATCTAACCTTTCCAGAAAATGTTTGCTATCTATTTTATTTTATATATTTTTTAAGATTTAAAAAATTTATTTGAGAGAGAGAAACAGAGATAGTGAGAGAGAAAACACAAGCAGGGAGGAGAGGGAGAAGCAGGCTCCCCACTGAGCAGGGAGCCCAATGTGGGCCCTGATCCCAGGACGCAGGCTGGGACCATGACCTGAACTGAAGGCAGACGCTTAACTGACTGAGCCACCCAGACATCCCTGCTATCTTTCTCTCTCTTTTTAAAAAAGATTTTATTTATTTATTTGACAGAGAGAGATCACAAGTAGGCAGAGAGGCAGGCAGAGAGAGAGAGAGGAGGAAGCAGGCTCCCCGCTGAGCAAGTAGCCTGATGCGGGACTCGATCCCAGGACCCTGAGATCATGACCTGAGCTGAAGGCAGCCGCTTAACTGACTAAGCCACCCAGGCATCCCTCTTTAAGGTAGTATTTTGTATTTACTGTTATTATAGAGTTTCCCATGTTGTCTCATAGCTGTATTATTACATGTAGTGGCAACTCAATGTTCTAAATATTACTTGAATGTGCCTTCTCTTCTCCATTCCCTCTACGGATGTGTTCAGTGTACCCTCATCTCTCACGTGGGTTATTGCAACAGCATCCAACTGTGACTTTTTCCCATTTCTTCATACTGCTACCACACTTAAGGTGCTATTCTGACGATATCATGCCCCCACTTACAACATTTTGTGGATTCCCACTGCCCTAAATGATAAAGCCCATGACTCTTGGACGAGCTGAGTTGTCTCTGATTTCTTCTTTAGCTTCTTTTACTCTGCTCCTTACCCTTCCCTTGAAAATTCTGCCCCAGCCATGAGGAATTACTGATAATTCACCCAATAAGCCATGTTATCTCAAAGTTTTGTGCCTTTGTAAATGCTGCCTCCCCTACTTGGGATAGCTGTTCTCTAATATGTAGTGAAGTTAATTCTTGTAGATCCTTTGGAATCCCACTTAGATTTCACTTCCTTTAGGAAGCTTTTTTGATACTGGAGTATTTTCCTTTTGTGATCCTATAGTTCTCTTTCATCCTTACTTAGCATATTTTATAACTGTCTAGTCTCTACCACCATAAGATTCAAGTCTTGGGACACCTGGCCCAATAGGTCAAGCATCCAACTTTTGATTTCAGCTCAACTTATGATCTCAGGGTACTGGGATCAAGCCTCACATTGGGCGCTGTGGTCACCGGGGAGTCTGCTTGAGGATTTCTGTCCCTCTCCCCCTGCTCACTGTCTCTAAAATAAATAAATAAAATCTTTTTTAAAAGTCAAGATTTTATTTGAGAGAGATCATGAGCAGGGAGAGGGGCAGACAGAGAGGGAGAGAGAATCTTAAGCAGGCTCCACGCCCAGCCTGATATGACCCTGAGATGATGACTTGAGCTGGGTGCTTAATGGAAAGAGCCACCCAGGTGCCCCAAGACTCAAGCCTTAAGGACAGGGACTATATCTTAATCATCTCTTATCTCTATTGCCTAGTACAATGCCTTGCCCAAAGTAGTTGCTCAATGAAAAGCTTTTGAATGAGTAAGGAATGAATGCTTAGTGGGGAAGAATGTATGCCTGGCCTAAGGCAGGCTTAGGGGAACTGCTTTATTTGGTGTCCTGAGTCATTCCAAACTAACAGGCCACAGGGCTATAAAGTGTGACATAGGGAGCCAGAGTGTTTCTGGGCTCTGCCTGGAAAGAGATAGCTTGGTGTAATTTACACAAATTTTGGGAGTTACTGGTATTAAAATCAGATTTAAATAGAGCTTCAGTGTCGAAGAACCACGGCCGTATACCCTACAGCATAATCAATAGCAAAACAAAGGCATTAGGAAAATGAGATTGATGAAACTCTACAGAAGAAAGGAATCTGGGTGCTATGGAGACGAAGCAGCAGTCACAGCTGTTGACTCTAGAGGACAACAGAACAAGAAGGGGATAAAAAGAGCAATAAAAGGCTATTGAAAGCACACCTGTTACAGTAGGAGACAGGCCTTGGACAGTATCCGGTTACATGCCTGGGACAATTTGCCTCTTATTTATTTTAAACTCTGAGAAATCTAGGGATAAATTTGGATAAGATGGGGTATTGTTCTAACATTTCCTATTGGCCACATCCTTTCTGTATTACTGGACAAAGAAATATATATAAATATAGCTAAACACAAAGCAAAGACAATTCATCTTTTAAAATACATGTATGAATTGTAAATAATGAAAGAAAAAAAAAAGAAAATTAGTGAGTTACTCACCCTCCAACTCAATTGCCGTCTCACTGTTGTCCTTTTGTGATGCCCTGTCTTGCCATCAAATAACATTTTTGAGAAACCTTGTCATCCAAATATTATTAAAACAATTCTTTCATCTTTGGCCTCGCAGTTGGCTTAGGATCCACAGCAGTCTAGTTTGAGAACATAAGTACCATATTTTAAAGATTTCTAAAAATAAGTGGATAGCTTAATGAAAGAGGTAATGCATACAAACAACCACAAATATTTAGATAAAAATGGAAACATTCAGTCAAAAATCTGGATTTACGTCAACATGATGACAGAGTAAAATTTCCATTTTTTTCATGCAACATTTTAGCCGCACCTGTGTGGACATGGCAGTAACATCTTTTTCTCAGTTATTCATTTCTCCGTATAGAGTAGATCCTTGCCATATCAACAAGAACAACAAATTTTGATTATTATTCATACCAAGAGGCAGGTCTTAACATAACGGGCTTCCTATAGGACTTCTATATTTTTCTGTGTGGTGTGTTCGCTATTAGGTGAACCATCTATAGTTCATGTAGTTTCAGTTCTAGAGGCATTCCTTCATTCTTGCATTTGAAATTAAACTGGGAATGGGGGGAGAAGGTATGGAAGAATATTTCAAATAGAAGAGCATAGGTGTGGGATCTGAGCTGGTAAGGAACTTGGCATGTTGGAGAAGAAGGCCCAGCTTGGGATGCCTGGGTGGCTCAGTGGGTTAAGCGCCTGCCTTAGGCTCAGGTCATGATCCCAGGATCCTGGGATCGAGTACCACATCGGGCTCCTTGCTCAGTGGGAAGCCTGCTTCTCTCTCTCTGTCTCTGCCTGCCGCTCTGCCTGTTTATGTTCTCTCTTTCTCTCTCTCTGACAAATGAATAAATAAAACCTTTTTTTAAAAAAGAGTGTATTGATCTGATTTACATCTTAAAATGGCCATTAAAGGGTACCAGGGTGGCTCAGTCAGTTAAGCCTCTGACTCCTGGTTCTCACTCAGGTCATGATCTAGTCTTGAGACTGAGCCCTGCATGGGCCAGGTTAGGCTCCGTGCTCAGTGGGGAGTCTGCTTCTCTCCCTCTGCCCCTCTCCCTTACGTGCACAAGTGCATACGCATGCGCACACATTCTCTCTCTCCAATCAATCAGTGAATCGTTCCCCCCACCCCAAAAAGGTCATTAGATACACAGTGTGTAAAATGAATTGGAGGGCTGGATAGGAGTAGAACTAGAGGCAGTGTTACTTGTTGGCTCACTTGAATCCTAGTAACGAAGATGGAGAGAAGTGGGCAGATTTGAGAGAGATGTCAGAGGTAGAATAAAGAGAATTTAGTGATTACTCAAAGGCAGAGGAGGGACTGTAATGTTGAAGCTGACTCCTGGTTTTCTGACTTGAGTAATTGGGTGGATGGTGGCGCCTTTAACCAAAAAGAACAGGAATTGGGGGAAGCTGGTATATATCCTGAGGATGTTTGTTGTCCTGTTGAATTTTGGGTGCCTCTCAGAGCCCTGGGTTAGGCAGTTTTTAAGCTCAGTATGAAAATGTAGGCTAGTGTCCCTGGCAAGTAACTGAAATCCTGGGAATGAATGAAATCATCTAAGGAGAAAGTTATTCCCTGAGGAATGCCAACAGTTAAAGTTTGATAAAAAATGGAAGAATCAGGGGACACCTGGGTGGCTTACTCAGTTAAGCGTCTGCCTTCAACTAGGGTCATGATCCCAAGGTCCTGGGATCGAGCCCTGAGTCGGGTTCCCTGCTCAGCGGGGAGTCTGCTTCTCCCTCTTCTTCTGTCTTGCCCCCCCCTTACTGGTTCTCTCTCTCTCACTTGCGCTATCTCAAAAAAAATAGAATAAAATAAAATCTTTTTAAAAAATGGAAGAATCAACAATACAAATACAATGAAGGAACCCACAAAGATGCCAGAGGAGTGACCAGATAAAAGGAAGAAAACTGAAAGAGGGTAAAATTGAGGATGAAATGAAGGGAAGACTGTTTCTCTCTCTCTTTTTTTTTCCCCCAAAGTTTTTTTTATTTAAGTAATCTCTACACCAAACATGGGACTTGACCTCACGACCCTGAGATCAAGAGTCATGCGTTCTTCTGACTGGGCCAGCCGGGTGCCCCAGGGAGACTTCTTCAAGGATGCTATGATCTTCTATGATGAAGACTGAAAAGGTGCCACATGCAAGATTTTCTCTGACCAGCAACCACTTGAGCCCTTATACTTGCAGCTGAACTACGGGGCATAAATACACGGGCAAGTTCTACAGAACTGGGGCAATATGGAGAAAAATTATTCTCCTCTCGAATCTAATAAAGTTTATGGAGAAATGCCCTGGGTATTTTTCCACAGGCATATGACAAACTATTTTCCTGTCTTAGACAGGAGCATTAGGCTTCCTATTTATGATTTATTAGCACTCACATGTGCCAAACACACTGGAGCTCAACAAAAAGAATTAGATTCTCTTCTAAATGAGAAAGAAATACAACTTCAGGAGACAATACCCACAGGGACACAGATATTATGTCTATATTTTCAAGCAGGCACAGGAGAAAGCTCAAAGAGTAGAAAACACAGAAAAATGGTTCTTGAGCTAGAACTCCCTAAAGTTTGTGGATTTCTAGGAATACGAAACTCTTTCAATGAAGAGTATAAGCTGTGTACAAAGGTTGAGTCCAATTAGGATTGGATAGCAAAGATGATCTTGCCTACTTCAAATGAGTTAACTGGATGTTGCCCGAAAAGAGCTTAAGTTAAAAAGGAACTTTCTAGAAATGCTGTAACTAAGATTCTGACAGATGTGAATAACAGGAAGAAGTACCCTGTGGCAATCCAGAGGGAAAAAAAGAAATGGAAAAGGGGCCAAATAGATACGAACTGCTGATTAACGTACTCTGACTGAACTATGAATTCAAATTGTAGAGATACCATTTCAGAAAAACAAATCTCTCCTAACAAATAAAAATTACACACTGTTGAACTTGTAAGCCCATGCTATCAATATAATCTTTTTGAGAGAGAATGAGGGTTGGGGGGGAAAGTGAGGGAGAGAGAGAGATAGAAAGAGAGAGAGAGAGATTCTGAGAAATTGACTGTGTCTGCCTGATAGTCACTGGACGGAATCACAAAGAAAACATTGGCAAGAGATCAGGCCTCCTGGAATCCATTAAACACAAAGGAGAAAAATATCTAAATGTTGTTGCAGAGCAGCATGCTATATCCAAAGATTTCACTAGAACTGTTTAAGAGCAAGCAGATCCAGCAATAAAATTCCATAATCAGCATTCATAAAAATAGCAAGAACAGAAGTTTGCTAGGTTAGAGGGCAACTGTTGCTACTACATATGTTGGATCTCATATGTCAGTCTTAACCAGAAACAAAGACCTTGGTGGGACTTGCCTTTCAGCTTCTGCAAGTTTCTGCCACATACACCTCTACTAGTTCCTGGTCACAATTCCACAGTCCATGAAGGTGTGCTCAGAAAAAAAGACTGATCTTCTGGCCAACTTAACCACAGACTTAGAATAGAAATAAGGGCTAACCTAAGCTGGGCGATGGTCACAGAGACTGTTGTGTCCCAACCCCATACCTCCTCTCACTAGACGCATTCCACAGACAAGAGCTGTGTGGTAGAAAAACTTGGCAGTGTAGCTTGCTTTAACAAGAAGTATCAGAGAGAAATTAGAGATCAGATAGGTGAGAAGCCAGGGATAGGGAAGTCAGCTAACACAGGATAGAACAGGTTGACACTGGAGGCTTGAACAGACTGGAGCAACCATTTCTGACCCTTTAGAGACTGAGGAGTACTCATTACTCATAAGACAATAACTTTCTGAAAAATTAGAAAAAATAATTGTTCATTATCTAGAAATTTGAGGAAATAAAAAATACACACATCACTACTAGAGACTGCCACAATTGGCTCATAGGGTCACATCCCAAGAAATCTTTCTCAATGCATATGGAATTGATATGTTTATATATAGTTACTATATTTTAATCACTTCCAATTTTTTACTTATGATATTTTTATGAACAACTTCCCATTACAATAAATACTTATGCAGAGTACTCTTTTTATTTCTGTATAATACTCTATTATAAGGGTGTATCACAACTTATTTTACTAATCTATTGTTGAGTATGTATGGTATTTCTAGTTTTTTTACTACGATAAAGAATATTGCTGTGGGGGCGCCTGGGTGGCTCAGTGGGTTAAGCCTCTGCCTTCGGCTTGGGTCATGATCCCAGGGTCTTGGGATCGAGCCCCGCATCAGGCTCTCTGCTTGGCAGGGAGCCTGCTTCCTCCTCTCTCTCTCTCTCTGCCTGCCTCTCTGCCTACTTATGATCTCTCTGTCAAATAAATAAATAAAATCTTTGGAAAAAAAAAAGAATATTGCTGTGAATATCACTGAATACAACATTTCCTTAAGGATCCCTTCCTAATATCAAACATATAAAAAAATGGAACAACTGGAAATCTACTTGCAAAAGATCTATATTGTAACTCTACGTCACGCTGGATGCTAAAATTAACTTGAAATGGATCGAAGGCCTAAACAGAAGAGCTAAAATTATACAGTTTTTAGAACAAAACATAGGTGTAAAACTTCATGGCCTTGGATTTGGCAGATTTCTTCAATAGGACACCAGATGCACAATCAACAAAAGAAAAAATAAATAAAATGGACTTCATCATTAAAAACGAAAATCGTGTTCTGCAATAAAGAGCAGGATCAAGAGACTGAAAAGGCAAGCCAGAGAATGGAAAAAAAAAAATTTGCAATCATATATCTCATTAGAAGAGGGTCGAGAATATATAAAGACTTCTTATAATTTAACAACAAAAAGAACAACCTAATGAAAATATGGGTATGAGTCTTGAACACATATTTCTCCAAAGAAGATATACAAATGTTCAACAAGCATGCGAAGAGACACTTAACATCACTAATCATTAGGGAAATGCAAATCAAAACAGAATAAAATATTGCTTCACTCCCATTAGACTGGCTAATACTACAAAAGTCCAGAAAATAATAAGTGTGGACAAGGATGTGGAGAGGATGTGGAGTAACTGGGATGGTGCTACATCACTGTCGGAATGTAAAATGGTGCAGCTACCGTAAAAAACAGTGTGAAGTTTCTCAACAAATTGAACAAAGAATTCCTATATAATCTGCAATTCTACCTCTAGATAAATTCCCAAGAGAGTTGAACAGGTGTTCAAACAAAAACAGGTACGCCCATGTTCATAGGAACACTATTCACAATTGTCAAAACATGGACACAACACAAACATTCATCTGGGGAATCCTGGTTAAACAAAATGAGTATATCCATTGTAGGGCCAAGGACAGGTCACCCCCGAATGAACTACGAAGGCATTTTGATTATTATAATTTAAAGCTACTTAAAACACAGCCTGTGCAAGAACACTCAGAACCTCCTTTGTCCCCCTGAAAAAAGGAAATAAATCTGTGAGAAAGGTGCCTTCCCTGGGCCAGGAGGTGAAGAGACATCGTTATTACCAGAGATAGGGAATCTAGAGCCAAGAGGGCTGTATAGACAAATCCCGTTACTTTTTAATAAATTACTAGTCCAGCTCAAATTCTGTTTAGAATTCCTTACTTGAAAAAGTATAAAAACTTCCTGCCTTAGTCATTTCTTTAAGTCTCAATTTCATTATTGGACCTTTATGTGCAAGTAATGAAGCTGGATTGTTTCTTCTGTTAATCTGTCTCACATCAATTTAACTCTTAGACCACCTAGAAAAACATTGGACAGAGGACAGTTTCTTCCTCCCCTCACCATACAATGGACTATACTGAGCCATGGAAAAGAGTAAGTGCTGATGCAACAGGGATGAATCTTGAAAACATGCTAAGTAAATGAAGCCAGACAAAAAAGGACATGTATTATATAATTCCACTGAAATGAAATATCTGGAATAAGCAAATCCATAGAGCTAGAACACAGATTGGTGGTTGCTAGGTACAGCAAAGAGGAGGTATTGTGGAATGACTGCGTAATGGGTGAGCAGTTTCTTTTTGGGGTGATGAAAATGTTCTGGAACTAGATGGCAGATGATTGTACCATATTGTGAAGGTACTTAATGCCACTGAAGTGTACATTTTTACATGTTTTAAAAGGTAAATTTTATGTTATATTCATTTTATTTTTTTAAGATTTTTAAAAATTTGATAGAGAGAGAGGGAGAGAGAGAGAGAGCATGAGCAGGAGGGAATGGTAGAAAGAGAAGGAGAAGGAGACTCCCCACTGAGCAGGGAGCCTGACACGGGCCTCGATCCCTGGACCCTAGGATCATGACCTGAGCAGAAAGCAGACACTTAATGGACTGAGCCACCCAGGTGCCCCTATGTTATGTTTATTTTACAATAAAACTTAAATAAAAATATATTTATAAGCTTACATAATGGTATTGCTTCCAATATTCATTATTTGAGACATTATATAATGACAGAAAGCTACTATGACTTTACTAATACATTATGAGTTAACATTCTATTAAACACCATATATGGACGTGTTGGAAAAAAACACTAGATGTGTATGCAAGATAAATGTATATGACCTAATACTGGGCCTGTTTCATACAAGGATCTGACGTCCTTGCAATAATTCTGCTAGCTCCTGGAGATTTAGAGCCCACAGGCTATGACTTATTAAGCAAGAGAATGAGTTCACAGAAATCAAAAAGGCAGTGTATTAGTTTTCTGCAGCTGTTGTGACAAATTACCACAAACTGGGTTGCTTGAAGCAGCAAGAATTTATTGTCTCACAGTTCTGGATGGCGAAAGTCCAAAATCAAGGGGTTCACAGAGTTACACTCTCTAAAGTTTCCAAAGGAGGATCCCGTCCTTGCTTCTTCCAACTTCTGGTGGCTCTAGAAGCTCATTGGCTTATGACCACATCACGCCAGTCTCTGTCTCTTCTGCCTCTCTGTGTTTACACGACCTCTTCTTCTGTCCCTAAACTCTGTCTGCCTCCATCTTCTCAAGATAAGTGTGATTGCTTTTAGGGACCAGCCAAATAATACAGGATGAACTCTTCCTCTCAAGATCCTTCATTTAATGGAATCTTTTGGCCTGTAATATTATTATCCACTCATTTGCCATACAAGGCAATAGTCATAGTTACTGGGGATTAGGTTGAGGATATATCTTTTGGGGAGACCATTATTTGGCACCTTACAGTCTTCCCTTTGCCCCTCCCCCTACAAATTCGCATCCATCACAGAGAGTAAGGACTGAACCCTCATGGTGGGGTAGCTATAGTCCTTCATAGGAGGAGAAAGAGAATCCTCCGAAGAGTGGAAAGAAGAGTAATGGGGAAAGGGAGAAGATGTTTCAAGCCAGAATAGTTCCATTTAATTGTTCCATTTGATCATGCTTTTGATAAAGTACATGGAATTGAACAATACAGTCTTTGTGACTGGCTTCTTTCATTCAGCGTATTTCTACGGTCCGTCCATCAGTAGGTGATGGATATTTGGGTTGTTTTTTACTTTTGGCTGTTGTGCATAAAGCTGCTGGGAGCATTTGTGGCCAAGGTTTTTAGTTGTTATACTTCTAGTTCTTTTGAATATATCTATAGGAGTGGATTACTGGGTTATATTGTATCTGGGTTTAACATTATGAGGAAATACCAAGCTTTTCCAACGTGGCCGCACCATTTTAACTTCCCACCATCAGTCTATGAGGGATCCAGTTTTTTCACATCTTCACCATCGCCTGTTATTATATCTTTTTCATTATAGCCATCCTAGCATGTGTGAATCAGAAATGTTGAGCCGAGAATACAGAAAATTCCCATGTATGCCTTCACGCACCTACACAATTCCTCCTATTATTAGAATCTTGGATTAATGAGGTACATTCATTACAATTATTGAGTTGATACTGATACATCACTATTAAAATTCATAGTTTACATGAAGATTCACTCCTTGTGTTCAGTTCTATGGGTTTTGACAAATGCATAATATTATGTATCTACCATTACAGCATCATACAGAATAGTTTCCCTACCTTAAAATTCACCTGTGTTTTACCTATTCACCTCCCCCTGAACACCTGGAAACCACTCATCTTTGTTTTTTTTAAAGACTTATTTATTTAGGGGTGCCTGGGTGGCTCAGTCAGTTAAGTGTCTGCTTTCGGCACAGGTCATGATCCCAGGGTCCTGGGATTGTGTCCCTGGTCAGGCTCCCTGCTCCATGAGGGGCCTGCTTCTCCTGCTCCACCCTCCCCCACAAAAATAAATAAAAATCCTTTAAAAATTAAATAAATAATAATCACTATTACAATATACCATTGACTATATTCCCAATGCTGTGCTTTTTATTCCCATGACTTATTCATATCATAACTGGAAGCCTGTATCTCCCACTCCCCTTCACTTATTTTGCCCATCCCCCCATGCTTCCCTTCCCCTCTGGCAACCATCAGTTTTTTTCTCTGTACTTATGGGTCTGATTCTCCTTTTTGTTTGTTTATTCACTTGTTCTTGTTTAGATTTTACATATGAGTGAGACCATATGGTATTTGTCTTTCTTAGTTTGACTTATTTCACTTCACATAATACCCTCTGGGTCTATTATCATCCTACTTTAAATAACCTTCATCTCTCTTGAGTTACAATGACTTCCTTACTGTTTTTCCTGTCTCCAGTCTTAACATTTTCAATGCAACCTACCTTTTGCAGTGAGAGGAAATTTTCAATAGTGCCGACCATGTTACTTCCATGCTCAAAACCCTTGGCCCCCAGCCATTATTTACAGGAGAACATCTTTTTTTTAAAAAATATTTTGTTTATTTATATGAGAAAGAGAGAGGATGAGCAGGGGGAAGAACAGAGGGAGAGGAAAGAAAGAACCTCAAGCAGACTCCCTGCTGAGTGCAGAGCCTGATGTGGGGGCTCAATCCTAGGACCTGAGAGCAAGACCTGAGCAGAAGTCAAACGCTTAACCGACTGAGACACCCAGGCACACCTACAGGATAAATTTTTTAAGTTGGGACACAGGGCTTCCTTGATCTGGCTCCCCCTTACTTCTCCAACCTCATACCTCATCCCTTCCTGACTCAGACTTCATCCAGCAACCACGAATGCTATCTAGTTCCTTGGAATGCACCATGCCATTCTTCACATCCATTCCTTTGCTCCTAGCCTTCTCTCCCTAAAACACCCCTTCTCCTCCTATACTGTTTTCCAGCTTATTCTTTGGGCCTCAGTTCAGACATCACCCCCTGAAAGATTTATTTGATCCTACTCCATCTAGGTTTACCTCCTTAATGTTCTTTTATAACATCCTGTATTTTGTCATTGCTCTTTTTTTTTTTTTTAGATTTTATTTATTTGACAGAGAGAGAGACAGTGAGAGAGGGAACACAAGTAGGGGGAGTGGGAAAGGGAGAAGCAGACCTTCCATGGAACAGGGAGCCCAATGTGGGGCTTGATCCCAGGACCCTGGGATCATGACCTGAGCTGAAGGCAGACACTTAATGACTGAGCCACCCAGGTGCCCCTGTCATTGCTCTTAACACATTGTATTATTATGATCTATTTACATGCCTATATTTTCCCACCCCAATTCCAGCTAGAATTTGAACTCTTAAAGTACAGGGGTTGTTTCTTATTCATTGCTCTATACCCACAGCACCCAGCTTGAATGAGTTTATTAGTCTCATCAGCTGAGAACAGGGCCTTTGGCCCCCTATTTCCCTACACTCCACTGCAATGAGTTGGGACCTTTTGCCCAGAATCCAAGATTCTTGAGGACTGTTAACATTCACCCAGAGACAAGAGATAAAGCGTGAGGCACTGAAGGAATCTGGTAGTGTGGGGCCAAAATTGAGTCATACAAAACGAGCTGGCTATACTCACCATTCTTGTGGCAGAAGAGGAAGATTATTGTTTTTTTAAAAAGGTTATTTATTTGAGAGAGAGTGAGCGAGAGAGAGAGAGAATGCAGAGGGAGAGGGAGAAACAGACTCCTTGCTGAGCAGAGAGCCCACGGGGAACTCGACCCCAGGATCCCAAGATCATGACCTAAGCTGAAGGCAGACGCTTAACTGACTGAGCCACCCAGGTGCCCTGAGATTATTGCTTATTATTTGTACATCTACCAATCAAATACCACCTCTTCTAACATCAAATCTGCCCTTGGAGACATTTCATGGGTTCCTCCAATTATTATGTTTCCTGAAAATGGAGCTTTTAATGGGCTTCTAAAGCTCTGAATTCAAAGAAAAATCCAAAGTGGTGTGGTTTCTCCACTCACTGTACAATGCAATCATGAGAGACCCTCTCTATCCTCGGCAACTCTTTCAATGGCTCCACCAACCAAGAACTCACAATTGAGAGTAGGAAATCCTCATATCCAAGTGGGTCCTGGGATACGTTCGCAGACATTTCTAACTTAATCAGTGTATTTATGGTCCCACCCAGCCGTCAAACTGGACCACACTCATTCCAGTGCAAGTGGACATTAACAAAACACACCATGGACTTAGGGGTCTGATGACTGATTGCAGCCCTATCAAAGGGTTCATGCTATTCACCCCTCACTGCCTATTCTTCTTCCTCTGTTCCTCAGCTTCTCATCCCCGCAATCTCGTTCTACTTGGAATCCAATTCTGCTATTTCCTTTATCTTACTTCTAAGGTTTTGTTTGTTTGTTGTTTTAAAATTACCATTGCCCTTCCTAGAATCTCAGATAAGTATGCCATGTCTCAGAACAAGAGGGTTTGTCCACTGGAGGTTGTCAAGGCAGAAATCACTTAGCCAACAAAATGTACTGAACACCTACTATATGCTGGGCTCTGTTCTATGTCTTGCAGATACAATGAATGAATCAGGCAAAATTTCTGCCCTCATCACTTAGAGTGTAATTGGTGGGGTAGACATGAAACAACATAAATAAGTAAAATATATGTCCGATGGTGATGAAGACAAAATAATTCGGCAGAAGTGTGGTTGAAAGAGTGGCTATCCTATTTAGATAGTGCAGTCAGTGGAGAGTCAGAGAAAGTCACACTGAAAGACTTGAAAAGTGAGGGAGTGAGTCATGTGGATGCCTGAGTCATGTGAATATTACAAGTACAGAGAACAAGGGGAGAGGTTCTGGTGCAGGAAAATGACTGGAGGGTTTTAGAAAAAAGAGGCTGGCATGGATGAGCTGAAGTGAGCGAGGGGGTGCGTGGCAGGAGATGAATCCAGAGAGGAAACAGAGAATCAGATCTCGTAGGACCTTATAGGTCATCACAACAGCTCTGGATTTTACTCTGATAATTTGGTTTTTGAGAAGACGACTTATGTGGTCTGACTTATGTTTAACAGAATTGGTCTGGCTGCTGTGTTGAGAGTAGGCTCTGTGGGGTAAGGAGCAAAAGTGGAAGCAGGGAGACCAGTCAGGAGTTTACTGTAGTAATCCAGACCAAAAATAAAATAATAGTTTGCACTAAGAAAAAGTGGCAGTGGAGGTGGTGAGAAGAGGTTGCCTTCTAGATATGTTTTGAAAGTTACTGTTGGGGCGCCTGGGTGGCTCAGTGGGTTAAGCCTCTGCCTTCGGCTCAGGTCATGATCTCAGAGTCTTGGGATCGAGTCCCGCATCGGGCTCTCTATTAAGTGGGGAGACTGCTTCCCCCTCCTCCTCTGCCTACTTATGCTCTCTCGCTCTCTCTTTCAAATAAATAAATAAAATCTTTTTTTTTTTTTTTAAAGAAAGTTACTGTTGGTGGGACTCATAGATGGATAAGACGTAGGTAGTGAAAAAAAGGAGGAACAAGGGTAGCAGATTTCTTTCTTTCTTTCTTTTTTTTTTTTTTTTTTAGCTTGGACAACTGGAAAGATCGAGTTGCTCTTTACTAAGGTAAGGAAAAAGTGTGGGAAGAACAGGTTTGAGGGGAGCTATCAGGGATTTGATTTTGTGTCTGTGAAATTTCAGAAGCCTATTAGACATCCAAACAGAGAGGGTAGGTAAACAGTTGGGAGTCTGGAGTCCAGGAGAGACTTCTGATTTATATATTTGGAAATCATCAGCATACAGATAGTATTTAAAGAATGGGTGAGATTACTAAAGAGTGCCCCAGGGTTCAATAGATAAAGAGGAGATTAGGACCAAGGATTGAGCTCTAGGCGCCCTAGAAAGTTGAGTTAATAAGAGGACCCAGCAAGGGAGAAAATGAGCAGTCAATGAAGCAGAGGACTGTGGGGTCCTGGGAGCCAATCAAGAGAAAGTGATCAACTATAACACTCATTGCTCATACTGCAAGTAAGGTTGAAACTGAGGCTCGAGCATAGGATTTGTCAATGTGAAGGCCATTGATGATCTTGAAAAGAATAGTTTTTGTGGAATAGTGGTGGCAGAAGCCTGACTGCAGTGGCTTCTCAAAAGAGAATAGGACTATAGACAGTTTTTATTTTTGAGGAATTTTGCTACGGGGTAGAGAACAAAAGTGAGAGGAGGGATTGCCAGAGGGAGATATGAAATAAAGAATTTTTTTTCAGATGGGAGAAAGAACAGATTTTAAAAATACTGATGGCAGTGATTCAGTAGAAAGTAGAAAATGAAAGGTACAGGAGAGAGAGGGCCAAATGGCTGGGGTGATGTCCCGAGTGGGTGAGTAGGGGTGGGATCTTGTGGAAGGGCCGGCATTAGATAAGGACATGGGGACACATGCACAGTTCCACAGCATGTAGCTGCGCCCATGCGGTGGTGGTGATTGTGGGGGTTCTTTTCTAGTTTCTCTCAGGTGAGAATAAGGGCAGCAGGAAAAAATGTTGATGGTCTGAGGAAAACATAAGTGGGAAATACTTAGGAGAGACAGAGAGTGAATGCGCTAGGAAATGTAGTCAGATTCTGGAACAGCATTGAGGATCTATTTGAAGTGGGTGGTTGTGGCTTTTTCCTGCCATCTACATCCAGCAGCAGAGGTGCAAGGGAGTAACGGGCAGAAAGATTTAACTGAAGTTGGTGCTTTTCCAAGTGTGTAAGACAAAGCAAGCGTTAAGCTAGTTCAGCTTGAATGTGAGGAAATGATTATAATGACTGGTCCCTGTAATGGGGAATCTGGGAAGTGGGACCATAAAGCAGTTGGTTGATGGACTGTGAAGGCTGAAAAGGCATCCCTGAATGGGGGTACACAATGTACTTGCTAGCGCACAATATACTTACTGCCTGAGCCTCATGTTATTAATATAAATTACACCATTTCAGACAAACAGATGAAATCCCGCAGTGACTACTTTGACTATCACAACACTTATTTGAAAAATAAGTTTTGGCAAGTGTGTTTAAAATAAAAAATCCAGTCACATTACTAAAGTAATGTACTAGTCTCACCTCATTTATATGTTACCTTTCCTCTGAAGGGCTTTAGCTGCTGAACAAGAATTTATCAAACACTAAACACGCCTCAGAGGCTACAGCTCCTAGAGGAGTCAAGTTTGAGTAAAAGCAGATGAAAGGCTAGAGATAGGAGGAGAGCGGATGAAGAAAAAGCTGAAATGGAAACGAAGCAGCACCCTTGAAGGATAAACATGACATTGGTAAATCAAACTAGTGGATAAATAATACATTAAAAAGAACTAAGAGTATTGGGGCTCCTAGGTGGCTCAGTCAGTTAAGCATCTGACTCTTGGTTTCGGCTCAGGTCATGATCTCAGGGTCCTGGGATGGAGCCCCAGGTCGGGCTCCGCACTTGGTGGGGAATCTGCCTGAGTTACTCTCCCTCTGCCCCTCTCCCAGCTCACACACACACACTCTCTCTAAAATAAATAAATAAATCTTTTTAAAAAAAAAAGAACTAAGAGGAAAGCAAGAAAAATAAAGGGGAGGGTACAGGGAGAAGAATAATAGATATGGCAAATACAGTAAAAAAAAAAAAATGTGAGAACATTACAGAGATTCTCCAGTGGTACTTCTGATAGAATACTTTTATTCTAAGGGATTTGAATAGAATATTTATTCAGTCCTTGGTACATGCCAAGCATTTTACCTTATTCATTTGTATTACAGTCTTGAGGTCTGCCATTATTATCTCCATTTTACAGATGAAGAAACAGAGGAACGGAAAAGTCACTTACCTGAGCCCTACAACTTGTCTCCCTGACTTTTTTTTTTTTTAAGAGATTTTGTTTTTTTAAAGTCATCTCTACGCCCAATGTGAGACTCAAACACACAACCCGGAGATCAAACTCACAACCCGGACATCAAGAGTCACATGATCTACAGACAGAGCCAACCCGGGGTCTCCTTGATTTCAAAGCCAGTCCCCCTTGCACTTTATCAAACTACCTCTCAGCTGATGGAGAGACTTCATATAAAAGTATTCTTGGGACACCTAGGTGGCTCAGTTGGTTAGGCGGCTGCCTTTGGCTCAGGTCATGATCCCAGCGTCCTGGGATCGAGTCCCTGCATCAGGCTCCCTGCTCAGTGGGGAGCCTGCTTCTCCCTCTGCCTCTGCCTGCCACTCTGTCTGCCTGTGCTCACTCTCTCTGACAAATAATAAATAAAATCTTTTTAAAAAAGTATTCTTTTAAGAAAGTTATTTTTCAAATCCATATTGATTAAAACATTTCTAAATTATAATTTACAATTACAAACTAGAACAGTATGTTTGCAGGTGTGTCCAGAAGCTAAGTATGTTGACTAAAATCCACGCAAAAATTTGAAAGATGAATGGGAACTCCAAATACGAGTGAAAAATGTTCATCTGAATTAATGCATTTCTTTGAGCATCAAAACCCACTAGTATTTTACTTCTGTTTTTGTACATTCTGCTTTTCCCACATCCATTTCATCTGCGTGGAATCTTTAATTTAATTTTATTTTCTATGTGGCCTTCTCCTCAGATATTAACATAGCATTGGCTGCTGCTCTGGGGTAGGCTAGGCAGTACACAGCACAGAGAACCTCACGCTCTCTTCTCCCAACTCAGCACATCACTTGTGACCCCCAGCTTGTTTTTCCTAACTGTTGAAGTTTACTAATACGGTCAAAGAGTTAGCCTTTGGATTACATTGACTACTACATTATGCCATGTGAATAATATTTTAAAATAAAAAAATGAATGATACCAAAAATATGAATAGAAAAGTTCACCATCATTTTAAAGCACTTTATTTTTTAAAGATTTTATTTATTTGAGAGAGAGAGAGAGAGCATGAAATCAGTGGAGTGGCAGAGGGAGAAGCAGACTCCCTGCTGAACAGGGAGCCTGACATGGGGCTCGATCCCAGGACTTCGGCATCACGACCTGAAGGGAAGGCAGACACTTAACCAAATGAGCCACCCAGGGGCCCCTAATGCACTCCAGATGAAAGCTGATTTCAGAAATCTATACAAAAGTAACATTGTTCTACGTGTAGCAAGTCTACCTTCTATGGATTTTGGCCAAACTTTTGCCTTCCTCCTTACAGAAGGGAAATTGGGTCTTGAAGATGTAGGAGACAAATCATTCTTTTATTTTTGTAGGGCAAATGATTCTAAGCTCTACAGATGAGATGGAATTTTATGTCCCTGGTCAGATTGCTGCAAATCAGGTCACCCTGATCCGCATCTCAATCATAGGAATCAGAGCATAAATGTGTTTTGTCTGAGTCAAGTACAACAGAAGAAGAAAAGATGATAAAGAAAAAAAAGAAGGGCTTCCAAATTTATCACTTCAGCCCTATGTGACATATCTACATAATTTGACTTCAGACAAGGGTCCGTGAAAGCCCTTGCCTGGCATTTGTTGCCTGAATTTCATGATAAAAACTGGGGCAAGTTGCACAGCTTCATGATTGCTTCTGTTACAGACAATGCAGAAGAAAGCACTAGAGCATTTAAGCCAAGCAATAAACTACTCACTAATATGTTAGAAAGGTCAAAGCAACTTCTTCAAAGCAATGTATTAGAAAAATAAGGACCTCAATGTTCCTAACTAACTTTAGGAACGACAAAACAAACCCCAATGTTATCTACAACTTATCAGTAATAAATATTAACATGTTCACTTAGTGTTCCAAAACATGGAAAGAGAAGAATCATTTTATCTTCCTATCATTCTTTGGATAAACACTAAAGGGTCTGTTGTGTTTTTACCACATAAGCATACTCGGTATTCCAAATAACCAAGAAAGTACTGTAGAAAAAGGGCCCATACACAGAATGCCTTCAGGATGGGGGTATAAATCCTTCTCTGACTTCCTTAAACACAAGGAATATAAAGGCCTTATGTAAATGAGAAAAGTTTAAAAACTGGAATTTTTTTTTTTTTAAGAGAGGACCAGGGAGAGGGAAAAGTACAAAGAGAGCGAGCGAGAATCTCAAGCAGGCCCCACACTGAGCGGGGCTCGATCTCACCATCCTGAGATCATGACCTGACGTGAAGTCAGGAGTGGGAAGCTTAACTGACTGAGCCACCCAGGCCCCCCTAAAACTGGAATCTTTACATCTTAGTTCAGGCTTCCATAACAAAATACCATAGACTTGGTTTAAGCCACAGGAATTTATTTCTCACGGTTCTCTAAGTACACCATCAAGGTACTGACAAGATAGGTTTTGTTCTGAGGTCATATCTCTTAGTCTGCAGATGGTTACTGTCTAGCCCTGTCCTCACAGGTCGTCTTTGTGTTAGAGTGGGGTGGGGGAAGGGAGAGCACGCTCTCAGGTGTCACCTCTAGTAAGGTACTAATCCCCTCAGACCAGGCCCCTACCCTTATGACCTCATTGAACCCTAATTACCTCCCCATGGCCCCATCTCTACATACCATTACAGTGGGGATCAAGGCTTCAATATATATAAATTTTGAGGGGACACAAACATTCAGTCTGTAACACTTTGCAGACATATATGACTGACTTTTAAAAAACATTTGTAGTTTTTATTTATTTACTTATGTATTTTTAAGTAATCTCCACACTCAACGTGGGCCTCGAACTCACAACCTCGAGATCCAAGTCACATGTTCCACCAACTGAGCTAGCCGGGTGTCCCAGCATTTGCAGTTTTTACTGCAAAAACTGACATTTTTAATTGTGGGAAAAACATATAGCCTGAAATTTATTATCTAATCATTTTAAGCGTACAGCTAATGGATTTAAGTACATTCATATTGTTGAGCCATCATGACTGGCTTTTAAAACCAGTGCCCATGAAGCTATTTATTTTCCCCAGGGTAGTAGGTGCATAAATCAAATGCAGTCAAGGGGATGTGACAGAGCCTTTGTTATGTCTTCATTGTTTGCTCAGCTAAGCTTCCTATTACCTTAGTATTAGTTAGAATTCTCCCAAGAAACAGAACCAATAGGAGATAACTATCTACCTATATCTAACTATCTATCTATCAATCTATCTATCCTCTGTCTATAGAGAGAGATTGGTTCACATGATTATGGAGGCTGGGAAGTCCCATGATCTGCCCTGTGCCCACCAAATACCCAAGAAAGCCACTGGCATAGGTCAGCCCAAGTCTGAAAGCTTGAGAACCAGTGAAGCTAATGGTTTAATTTCTAATCTGAAGGTAGAAGTGTATCTGAGCTCATGCAATCAGGTGCACAAGAGGCAAACTCTCCTTTCCTCTGCCATTTGTTCTATTCAGGCCTTTAACAGATTGAATGATTAGGGAGGGCAATCAACTTTACTCAGGCTTCCAATTCAAATACTAATCTCATCTGGAAATACTCTCACAGACACACCCAGGAACAACGCTGAACCAGATAGATGGGCACCCCACGACCCTATCGGGTTGACATATCAAATTAACCATCACATTTGGTTATTAGAGATATAGCAAGTAAAGACATTCACCCACTGGTAGTTGATAGCTGGCATCATATCTGATCGGTCAGTGTCTATGCTGTACAAGTTGTTAAATATTTTGAGTATTGCTACTGATTATACATATTCTGTATTAAGTAAAATGGTTTTTTTTTTTTAAGATTTATTTATTTATTTATTTGCCAGACAGAGATCACAAATAGGTAGAGAGGCAGGCAGTGTGTGTGGCGGGGGAAGCAGGCTTCCTGCTGAGCAGAGATCCCGATGCAGGGCTCAATCCCAGGACCCTGGGATCATGGCCTGAGTCAAAGGCCAGTGAGCCACCCAGGCGCCCCAAGTAAAATGTTTTTTTTCCCACTAAAGTAGAAAAGTAAATCAAAGTTTATAGAAGTAGAGAAGTTTAAAAATAATTAGCTAGAATGGATAAATGAATTCAGTAAGGTCACAGGATATAAAATCAATATACAGAAATCCATTGCATTCCTATACACTAATAATGAAGCAGCAGAGAAAAAAATTAAGAAACCAATCCCATTTATAGTTGTATCAAATTCAATAGCTAAGAATAAATTTAATCAAGGAGGCAAAGATCTGTACTCTGAAAACTATAAAACTGTCACAAAAGAAATTGAAGACGACACAAACCAATGGAAAGATATTCCACGCTCATGGACTGAAAGAACAAATATTATTTAAATGTCCATACACTCAAATCACTCTAAAGATTTAATGCAATCCCTATCAAACACCAACAGCATTTTTCACAGAACTAGAGCAAATTATCCTAAAATTTGCATGAAACCGAAAAGACCCCAGTCTAAGCAATCTTGAAAAAGAACAAAATGGGTGGTGTCATCCCAGATTTCAAGATATACTACAAAGTTGTAGTAATCAAAACAGGTATGCTACTGGCACAAAAATAGACACATAGATCAATAGAACAGAATAGAAAGCCCAGAACTAAGCCCCCTACTTTATGGCCAATTAAAGGAGGCAAGAATACATGTGATGGGAAAAAGACAGTCTCTTCAACAAATGGTGTTGGGAAACCTGGACGGCTACATACAAAAGAATGAAACCGCACCATTTTCTTACATCATACACAAAAATGAAATCAAAATGGATTAAAGACTTAAATGTGAGGCCTGAAATCATAAAAATCCTAGAAGAGAGCACAGGCAGTAATTTCTCTGACATCGGCCATAACAACATTTTTCTAAATTCGTCTCCTGAGGCAAGGGAAATGAAAGCAAAAATAAACATTAGGACTGCATTAAGATAAAAAGTTCCTCCACTGCAAAGGAAACAACAAAACTAAAAGACAGCCTACTGAATGGGAGAAGATATTTGCAAATGACATGTAAACGGTTAGCTTCCAAAATGTATAAAGAACTTAATACAACTCAACACCGAACACGCAAATAACCCATTTAAAAATGCGCAGAAAACATTAACAGACATCTCTGCAACAAAGACATCCAGATGGCCAGCAGACACATGAAAGATGCTCAACATCCCTCCTCATCCCTCCTCAACAGGGAAATGCAGGTCAAAGCCCCAGTGAGGTTGCAGGGGCTGTGGTGGCCACAGGTGGGTAGCTGACATGCAGCTCCTTGTCCACGCCCAGGAGCTACATACTCTCAAGGTGACTGGCCAGGAGATGGTCACCCAGATCAAGGTTCCTGTAGCCTCACCCGAGGGCATCGCTCCAGAAGCTCAAGTTGTGCTCTTGGCAGGCACACCCTTAGAGGATGAGGCTACCCTGGGTCGGTGTGAAGTGGAGGCTCTGATCACCCTAGCAGTAGCCAGCCACATGCTTGGAGGTGAAGTCCATGGTTCCCTGTCCCATGCCGGGAGAGTAAGAGGGCAGACTCCCAAGGCGGCCAAACAGGACAAACAGAAGGAGACAAACCAAGCCAGGTGGTGGATGTGTACAACCGGCGCCTTGTCAATGTTGTTGCCCACCTTTGGCGAGAAGAAGGGCCCCAGTGCCAATTCTAAAATCCATTGTAGTCCTGGCTTTCCCCCAGTAAGACCACTTAGTCCAGTCAAAACACACACACACACACACACACACACACACACACACAAATGACACAATGAGATATCATCTCACACCTGTCAGAATGTTTATGGTGAAAATAAACAACACAAGAAACAAGAAGTGTTGACGAGGAGACGGAGAAAAAAGAACCATTGTGCCCTGTTGATAGGAATGCAAACTGGTGCAACCATTGTGGGAAACAGCATGCAGGTTCCTCAAAAAAATGAAGAATAGAATTACCATATGATCCAATAATTCTACTACTGGGTATTCACCCAATGAATACGAAAACACTAACTCACAAATATATATATGTTCCCCTATGTTGATTGCAGCATTATTTACAATAGTCAAGACATGGAAGCAGCCTGAGTGTCCATTGATAGGTGAATGGATAAGGAAGATGTGAAATATATATATATATATAAAATATTCTATTGCACATCTATGTATATGTGCAATAGAATATTACTGAGCCATTAGAAAGAATGAAATCTTGCCATTTGTAACAATGTGGATGCAGTCAGAGAGCATAATGATAAGTGAAGTGAATCAGTCAGAGAAAGACGAATACCGTATGATTTCCCTTACAAGTAGAATTTTTGAAACAATGAATGATCAAAGGGGAAAAAAAGAGACAAACCAAAAAAACAGACTTAACTACAGAGAACAAATTGGTGGTGACCAGAGGGGAGGTGGGTGGGGGAATGGATGAAACAGGTGAAAGGGATTAAGAGTATACTTACCATAATTAGCACTGAGACATGTATGGAATTGTTGAATCACTGTATTGTATACCTAAAACTAACATTGTATGTTCACTATACTAGATTTAAAGTTTTTTTTTAAATAAATAAAAACAATTATCTATGGTTCTCATTAACCCTTCAATATTATTTTCTGACTTTGATGTAAGGCCAGCTTAAAAAGAACTATCTAAACTTCAATATTGAATGTTAGAGTTAGAGCCCCCTGTAATTTGAGGAAAGCTTAAATAGTTTTTCTACGGAGAGGAAATTCACATAAAATTAACCATTTGAGAGTAAACAATTAAGTGGTTTACAATACTGTATACCCACTGGCACTATGTAGTTCCAAAATGTTTCATCAGCGCAAATGGAAACCCCATTCCCATTAAATAGTTGCTCCCAAATTCCCATCCCCTACCCCCGGCAACTGCTAATCTGGTTTCTGTTTGCTTGGATTTGCCTATTCTAGACATTTCACAAAAGCGGAAGCCAGCAACCTGTGACCTTTTGTGTCTGGCTGTTTCCCTGAACAATGTTATCAAGTTCATCCATGTTGTAGCATGTATCTCTCCGTATTTTATTCCTTTTGTGTGGCCGAATCAGATTTCGCAGCAAGTGTACACCATACTTCGCTGATTCATTCATCTATTGATGAGTTTTGGGGGCTGTTTCTACCTTTCCAGCTGTTGAGTTAGACTTGTAACAGTTCAGTCAAGCGGCAAAACCCCTGCCTATCTCCCTCCCTTCCACGCAATGAGCTTAGCTACCCTCGAGAAAGGACTGTGACTGCTTTAAGCATCTTGTGGCACTTGGCTGTCTTTCCCAGAACCGTCTTTTTTTATCTGCAAGCCAAGGACACATCCGTCTCACCCCCCCAAGCCTCCGCAACAGAAAAATTAATCCATCCCCACAGCATAAACCACTCCTTTCCTTCCTCAGCCCTTCCCTGAATAGGGAGCTTTTCAACCTCTGCTTTTGCTTTCCCGAAATTTTCCATCTGTAATTTGCCGTCCGTGCATTTGGTCCTGTGCAAGCGATCTGACACATGCAAGAGTATTTTTTTTTTTTTCTGATCTAAACCCTCCCTTAAAAATAGTTTGATATTATATAACTCAGCTACTCCTTAGCATCACTTGAATAACACATTTAAACAGAACTCATATGAACCACGTTTCAGCTTTTCCCTCCTCCTGCCAACCTCCCTGCTCCATCACGGTTGACCAGCCTTACGTCTGGCTTTAAGACGTAAGCTTAAAGTAAGCTTAAGTCTGGCTTTACTCAAAGAGTATATTTTAGTTAAGTAAACAAATTCCTACAGATGTTATGTTTCTGACATAGCAGGATGCGTCAATCCAGGTAAGCTGCTCATTTCTTCTTTTGAAGTGCCATGAAGATTGAGTATATGGTGAGAAGTACAGGTCAGGAGGGTCAGACTTCTGCAGTGGCCCTCAAATCACACTGTGGCAACAGCTATCTTCTCTGGACATCAGCATAAGAGCAATATCCTTCATACTTCTACTCAAGACAACCTTATTTTTGGACATTCCTCAGCCCTGTATTGCACTAAAGAAATAATTATAGGGGCGCCTGGGTGGCTCAGTGGGTTAAGCCTCTGCCTTTGGCTCAGATCATGATCCCAGGGTCCTGGGTCGAGCCCCGCATGGGACTCCTTGCTCAGTGGGGAGCCTGCTTCTCCCTCTGCCTGCGGTTCCCTCTCTCTGACAAATACACAAATAAAATCTTTAAAAAAAAAAAGAAAAGAAAAGAAATAATTGTCATTAGGATTCTAAAATCGGAGGGAACAGTGTGGATCTCTCCTTACATAGTGCTGATTTACCCAATAGACGGTCTAAGCACATGCTTGCAAACCTGGGGCACCAACTTTTTGGAGGGTGGTGGGAGAATTTGGTCCTCCTTATTTTATATAAGGCATCAAGATAGTCATTGTGGGAAAAATAGAATATGTCTTTGAGTCCTGTATACTTCGTTGATGGTATATTGTTATTTTATTTTTAAAGTTATCATAGAGTAAAACTGATACTTTGGTGTGCTACATGTTTTAGCAATGAAATTTCTGACCAGATCTTTGGACTCATTTACTTACTTTTTTTTCCTCTTTGATGTGAGGTTGTACTTGAGGGAATGAATAGACTTATAGTTTACTGTATGTAGTTTACTATGATAGATACATGAAAAAAAAAAAACCTATAATACAAGGGAGGGAGCAATAGGACCAAATGTATTAAGGCAGGAAAACACAGGGAATGGTCAGTAAAGGGGAGTAGTCCAATTTTTAAAAAAGTATTTTATTTACTTATTTGACAGAGGAGAGAGAGCACAAGCAGGGGAGCAGCAGGCAGAGAGAGAAGCAGGCTCCCCACTGAGCAGAGAGCTCAACGTGGGGCTCGATTCCAGGTACCTGGGATCACGACCTGAGCTTAACCACAGACACTTAACCGACTGAGTCACCCAGGTGCCCCGGGAGTGGTCCAGTTCCATCAAAGTAGAGCATGGGATGCCCAAAGAGAGTAACATAAGATACTTCAGGAAGCATTTGTTCACTTGGGTGCACAGCAGAGCTAATAATGGTGTCACTGTCAATACTTGGCTGAGCTGGTGAGTTTTATTGATAGAGATAAAAGTCTTTGCTCCACAGGCCCACGGAGCAGCTGGAACCTGCCAGCTTTCTCTCCAAGGTGCTCCAGAGGAAGCCTTTGGTCGTTCAGGGCATCACAGCGTTTCCATAAACAAATGAGGCTCTCCTACCGATTAAGGGGCACAAGCTACTTCAGATACAAGCGTGTGCAGTTGAAGAGTACTAGGTGCTGATTTAGTAAGTTGGGGCTTGAGTCTGTTTAAATAGACCGACAATCTCCGTGGGTCTAATTTTCCAAAAGAGTGATCCTGTCTGGTATTTCTGGGATTCTTTGGAACAAGACACATTTCAATAGCTTTATCTCCAGCCTTGCCAAAGTAAGAGTGTTTAGAGATTCTGACACCAGTAACAGACATTCTATCCACCCCATGTCTTTTTTTAAAACGATTTTATTTACTTATTTGACAGAGAGAGACATAGTGAGAGAGGGAACACAAGCAGGGGGAGAGGGAGAGAGGGAAGCAGTCTTCCCACGGAGCAGGGAGCCCGATGCGGGGCTTGATCCCAGGACCCTGGGATCATGACCTGAGCCGAAGGCAGAGGCTTAACAACTGAGGCACCCAGGTACCCCCCAACCCTATGTCTTGCTACTGAAGAGAGACCAAGCTTAAATGACCACATGGAGGGTGAAGTGGAAATGTGGGATCAATTGTGAAATGGCAAAGATTATTTACGGCATTTAATTTTTCAGAAGTGTCAAAAATTTTGATTTTGGAGGCCCCTGGGTGGCTCAGTCGGTTAAGCAACTGACCCTTGAGCTCAGCTCAGGTCTTGATCTTGGGGTGGTGAGTTCAAGTCCCATGCTGGGCTCCATGCTGGGCCTGTAACCTTCTTAAAAAAAAAAAAAAAAACTTTTGATTTTCCTATGTGTAACTGTTTTTGCTATTTTAAGGCTTGCCTAGTTTAGAAACGAAATTTCTACAAAAGTTGATTCATTTGAATATCTGTTTTAATTCATTTATTCAGTCAACAAATATTAGCTGAATACCCAGTATGTGCCAGGCCCTATTCTAAGTCTCGGGGTAAGGCATGAGCAAAACCAAGTCTCTGCCCTCATGGAACTTGTGGTCTGGTGAGGCACAGATAATAAATTAGTCAACACATAGGTATCCTATCATCACATGGTGATAATTACTAGAAGGAAAATTAAGGCAGCATGAGGGGATAAAGCTAATTTTATGTCAAATCAGGGGCAGCCTCTCTTAGCTGGTGATGTGTGACGAGAGATATCAATGTAGTAAAAAGGTAAACTTTGCAAAGGTCCAAGTCAAGAACGTTCCAGACCATGAGAGCAGCAAATCTGAAGGTCCTGAGGCAAGAATGCGTTTGGCACGTTCTGACAAGGACAAGAGCATGCCCAGAGCAGGATGTTCAAAGAAGTGAGACATGAACTCTGAGAAGTAGCCAGGATAACAAACATATTGGCTCATGATTCAGATTTTGGATTTGGTTCCGAAAGTGATTGGAACCCATTGAAAAAGGTTCACATGATGTGATTCACAGTCTAAAAAGCCCTCTGCTTGCTCCATCTGTGTATAAGTTAATATACCACCCGATTCCTGATGACCAGTTGACATGGCCTTCTGAAAATCCCAAGTTGTCTTATTTTAGACAAGATGAACTTGGCCTTAAGTGCAGACACTGGGAGAACTCGGTACAATTCCAGTTCTCTGCCTATAGTGTTCTCTTTGTGTCTTCCTTCCTGGGAGACATGGTCCAAGTCCCCTCATCCACAGCTGCCTGAAAGGGCCCTACTCAGCTTTAAGGACACGTACGCCTTGTGCAACTCCGGTGGTTCTTGTCCCTAAGCCTGTCGGGTGGATGGCTATTGTCCCTACATCATTGTTAAAACCTGGTGGCATTTCATCACTTGGGTTCTCCAAAAGAATTACTGACCCAATCAGTGGTGACGTTCCTGATGCTCGGAGACTCGTCCTATTGCCTTGCTCTGATATGTCTGGTGTCAAAATTCCCCCAGTGATTGCGGTAAAAGCCCCTTTTTCTTTTCCTCCAAAAGGATAAGCACATACCTGGATAGGCTTATAACATAACTTAGAACCTAGAGTCCTAAAATTGCCACATTGTTCCAGGAATAGCTTTCATTCTGGTTTTTCTTTCTTTCCCTGTCTCAGAGAAAAACCGAGAAATGAAGTTTCTTACCAACCAAATGGTAGAACCAGATTTAGAATTGAGAAAGAGCTATTTGTGAAAAGTATGAATCTATGTCATTATATGTGGCTTTGTGGCTAAAGATATACTAATTTGCCATTTAAAATTTCCCCTTCCTCAGTGTCGAGACTCTCAACTTTGCTGACATTTATTCAGATCCTATTTTTGCTTATCATTTTTTAAGTAAACTCTACACCCATTGTGGGGCTTGAACTCACAACCCCAAGATCAAAAGTCACGTGTTCTACCGATTGAGCCAGCCAGGTGCCCCTTAGATCCTATTTTTAAAAAGAAGCTTTTCCCTACCGCTTTTAATTGAAAATATATTTTAAACCTGCAACTCCTTGGGAAAAATATGGAGAGGGCTTTACTTTTGTTGCAGGCATTAGATAACTAAATAACCAAGACTAGCATTAGCTTGAACTTTACCTTGGAATGTGTCCACGAGGAGGAAAGAAAGCCAGACTAATCTTGACTTTCTCTCCTCCAGCTTTTTGTGTTAAAGACCCTCCGACACAAGTAAGTGAAAGCTTTTCCATACTTATAGCAGCGATGGTCCATCTCTAACTTCTGCGCACTCAGAATGGAGATTTTGCCCTGATCCCTGACTTGTCTTCCTCCGTTTTTTTTCAGTCACTGTTTTACTTCATTTGGATTCCTTATCATTCAAACCACATTATTTGGGAGGATGAACTATGGGTTGAATCCGACTGATTGTCAGTTCTGATTTGGGAGGAAGGTTTATGAGACTCAACAGGGCTCTAGCTCATTGTTCAGTATTCCAAGAAATATCATTGCTGTGATTCTCAAGGTTTTCAAAATCTGACAAAGAATGTTGGACAGCTAATACATTTTCAGCCATGTTATTTCAGAGCAGGTCTCTTTAGAGATTGGTGGATGCCCCCCACCACTCCCCAAAGCTGACTTTGGCTATAATAAGGTTTATTTAAGTAAAATAAAGTCAGCTAACTGAAGATTAGCCTCCACATGCCTTTGCTATAATGCAAAGTCTACAGTCACCCTGAAGTCAAAATTTGGCAAACTTTGCAACATACGGTGTCACACCACTGACTTTTATTATTTTGGAAAGGGAATAAGCATGAGCCAGGTGCACAAAGAGAATTCTTTCTCTCTCTCTGCTCAGAAATTTTCTCCCAGGCAATCTACAGATGGAGTTAATATGGTCATCTTAAAATGAAAATATCCCATGGATAGGTTAAATATATTGCCTTTGATTTTAGGGGTTAGAGCTGAGATTAGCACAATTTTTCTGCAACGATCCAGATAGTAAATATTTTAGTCTTTGTGGGCCAGATGGTCTCTGCTACAACTATTTAATTCTGCTTGTTGTGGTATGAAAGCAGTCATAACACATAGCTGAATGGGCATGGCTGTGTTCCAATAAAACTTTATTTACAAAAACAAAGTGGTCTGAGTTTGGCCCCTGTTCCAAAGTTTGTTGACCCCTAGATGATAAGGCTTAATTAGAGTAGAGCATAGGTTCCTTGGCAGAATTATTTCAGCACAGCTAAGGACATCATGAAATTATTGGACAACTAAGAGAATGCCTTGAGGTCAGGTAGCTACTTTATAATTTTGCCATCGATCTACTCAGAGTCACCTCATCTGCTCCTTTTAGGCTGGAGGCTAAAACAGTAGAAACTGTGGATATTTCTTTTCATTGATCTTGTTCTCATAATTCCCTTAAAAATAACGAGACCCGACATTTTTATACATTAGAATTTCTAGATGTCTTGCCGACAGCACATTTCATAAAGCACCCATTGACCCTAAAAAAGATTTTTATAACAGCAATTTAAAGTTAAATAAATAGAATTCATTTCAATGCATCTCACTCCAGTGTATAATTTTGCACTTGGCTAAACATCACGTTCCATTGTCAAGGCTTTTCGAACTCATGTAAATAGTTTGGCACACGTACTAAGACATGTATTTGTTTATTACTTTATATTATAATAACCATGTATAACTATTCTCTTTTTCCACTGGGGCCTAGGGGGAACTATCCTTCAATGAGCACTTTCACATCTGTTTTCTCATTTAATAAAATTTAATTATATTTGCAGATGAATCATAGGGAAGATAAAGTTACTTGCCCAAGGTCACCCAGCTAGTTAAGAGTGCAGCCAAGCTTCCAAAACAGGTCTGTTTGACTACAGAGGTTATGCCTTTTCCACTACATCACAATTGCCTACAGGAAGCTACTTGTAGTTCTTGGCGGGCTTTATCTTTTTTTTTTTTTTTTTTTAAATCCAAGCTATTTTCAAGTAAATCAAAGGAGAACTGAGTAACACAGTATTTAGTTCTTCTCATATATTTTGGAAGTACATATTTTCAAAAGGAGATATGGTGGATGCTTTTGTTTAAACAACCATGGTTCTATGACTAGAATATTTCCAAATAAGGGTGACTTCCAAAAATTATTTGCTTTCTTGGCAGTCTTCATACATTCTTTGTGAATGCAACTAGATTTCCCATCTTCCCTTGTTTAGGAAAGAATCATATGTTAATAACATTTTTTGAAAGGTGTGGCTTGGTGATATTCTTTTCAGATTTGAAATAGCTGAACTTTCTGGCATCATAAGTTCAAATCGTGGAGAAGCCAGCTCATACGTTCCACATTCCAAAATTGATTTTTGTTTGGGTATAGCTTTGTGTAGCCCTGAATGTGCATATGAGTTAGGGGTAGAAGTTACTGCCCAAATCTTAAGATATAGTTATTTAAGCCTTTTCATCAGATATGGAATAAATTCCCTTCTGTTGGAATTTTCTTTTTTTTTCTCTCTCTCTTGGGCAGAGCAAAAATCACTACAGTGAATCATTGCATGATTAAAAAACAAAAAAGGTGGGGCTGGGAGAATTGACCCATAAAATGGCTATAGCCTATATGGCTCTCAGACCTCAGTCAAAATACTGTTGTGCAAAAATATAACTACTTCCCCTCACATCTGTATTTCAGACATTGAGCATCAAGGGCTCAATGATAGGGGAGTTTGGGGGGAAAAAAACCCCACTAACTTCAATCCTCCTTAGGATCTTCTCAAGGTTGTCAGTATCACACCGTCAACCTCTTAAATGGTGCCAAGGTGTTGGGGGGGGGGATCAGGGAGATAGCAGTCATGAGATGAAAGGACAGGCATGTAGTTATTCATCAGAGGTCCATATAGGTTACTGCTAAGATGTCCATTCTCCTGGCCCGCGTGGTTTCTTTGAGTCAGAGGTCTTTGGCTTCCTTCCTACTGCCCTTGGGGCCCAGAAAACTTTGCCATCTTCATATGTAGACCTGTATGGAGAGAACAGCTCACAGCCATTGTTTTCTAGGGTCTGGATGCTTCCTTGCTACAAGTGCTATGAAATGAAGTAAAAGATCCTTGGTTGTCTTGAAGAATCTCTTACGTTTAGACTTCATTCCTCTCCCCTAGCTTGGAAGAATCCATTTTGAGTGTGAAGAAAAACCTTGTCCCTTTCTCGGTTTTAAAGGACTTCTATCCCTGTGGGATTTCTTCCTCTATGAGCTTGGACTTTTTGAATCCCCGAACTTGCAAGCTCCTTCTGTTTTTTGCTAAGGTACCCTCCCTCTTTCCCTTCAGGCGATGAGAACAGAGCCAGCCATCTGCTTGGATGGAGGGAAGAGGAAGGGGCCAATATACTGACAACAGAGAGTTGAGGTCTCAAAATACCTGTTCACCTTATTCATCACAACCAATAAATCGTTTTTCTGTGAAATTTTCCCAGGACTTGGCACACTTTGGTTTGGGGTACACAAAGTCCTTAAAAGCCTCCCACTGTTCTCAGGTGTGGCCACGGTGCTGAACAAAGAGATGCTCTTGTGCGTTTTGACTTCTTTTAAGAAAAAAAAATCAAAACAAAACTGTATGGTGACTAACATAATAAAAACAATTTAAAAAATACTTTGAGTATTTGGGTGAGAGAAAGAGAGAGAGAGAGAGCACAAACAGAGGGGGAGGGGCAGAGGAAGAAAGGAAGCAGACTGTCCACTGAGCAGGGAGCCCGATGTGGGGCTCGATCCCAAGACCCTGAGATCATGACCTGAGCTGAAGGCAGATGCTCATTGACTGAATCACCCAGGCACTCCTTAACTTTTCCTTCTCAGCGTAGAAGAGCTTTCTGGAAGCTGTCTTTGCTTGCCAACCTCAGCAGCTGGGCTGTCCTCCCTCTGGGCTCTCCTCAAGCTCCCCCTTCCTATTGCTCCCTCCTGGCAGGTCCACAGCTCTAGGGAGCAACCAGCTCTCTCTGAGGTCTGCCGTGCGACTAAGGGCCATGTCAACATGAGCTTCAGAATCAATCATTTTCAGATGGATTTGGGGTTTTCTAATTATCATTGATACTGATTACAGAACTGCTGATTGGGCCACAACAAAGTAAATAATTTTCAGTCACAAGACCACCAAAACAGCCAGACATGTTGTACTGAAAGAAATGCAGCTCGGAAACCAAGACTCAGGAAAGTTAAAGTGCTGGTCTAGGTTCAAACAGCAAGTTCATGAATGTGATTAAAAGCCACCCCTGAGAACCCTGTTAAGGGCAGAGTTGTGATCACATTCAAATACATTGCAAAAGACTCTCCCGCTGTTTGATGACTCTAATAAAACCGCAGCAGTGGCTGATTAAACAACACCATATAACAATGGTCCACATGGGTTCTAGACCCTGACCACTGAGTTCCTAAGCTAGTGTCACCACTTAGAAACTATGAAATTGGGCCTTGTTACTTTTCCTCTCTGTGCCTCAGGGTCCTCATTTGTAAGGTGGGAATAATAATAGCACCTGCTTCATGGCTTGTTAGGAAGTTTGAATGAATTAATACATATAAAAACACTGAGGATAACGTTTGCCTCATTGTGGGCATTTATATTATTTGTTATTATGAAATTACCATTACTTCCGAATAATATCCCAGTGATGCCTCCAGAGAAGATAAATGTGCATGTGAAGATTGAAGGACATCAGAACAAAGTCTGTAATCACCGTGGAACTGGGGTAATCACTTACTCACTTGTTAAACATCCAGGGAAATCACGGGTTCATTAGATGCTGTAATAATTTTAATAACAGTGTGTCTGAAAGCTGTAATGTGACTTGGAGACTTTGTTTTTAATAATATATGATTACAATGTGTTTGAAAATGCTTCTCTTTTATAATGTGTTAAGAGAGTAAAATGATGGAAGGTACAAAAATACTATTATAACTAGCAACTGAAAACGAAAAATCAAAGCAATAAAAAAATTAAAAAATGAAAATATTAAAATGAAAGCAATAATAAAATACCATGATTCCTCTACCATCAATAACCAAAAACGTTTTTAAGAGTTGTTGAATATGTTTTGAAATGCTATCCTAGGGGTGCGTGGGTGACACAGTTGTTTGGGCAACTTGATTTTGGCTCAAGTCGTGATCTCATGGGTCGTGAGATCGAGCTCCACAATGGGCTCCACGCTCAGCACAGAGTCTGCTTGAATTACTCTTTCCCTCTCCCTCTGTTCCTTCCCCCTGCCCCATGCACTCTCTCTCAAAAATAAATAAATAAAATCTTTTTAAAAAATTAAATAAATAAATAAATCTTAAATAAAAAGAATGCTATTCTAATACTTGGCTGCAGTTTGGAGAGTTAACTTGAAAAAAGTATTCCAGGAAACAATATTTCTTAAAATGTTGGAAATTGTCTCTTTGACATCATAATCCCAATTCTAAAGTTTATCTTAAGAAAACAAATATGTAACCAAAATTAATATTTATCTATATAAATTGTTATAAGTTTAAATTAGGAATTAATTAGAGGTAACCTAAAAGCTCAACAATTGAATGGCAATAAATAATGATACACCCATAAAAAAGACATATCATACAGGATTAGAAGTCACGCTTTTAAGAAATGTTTAATGGCACAGAGGAGAGTGCTCATGGTGTAATGCCAAGTGACTGAAGTAGGAGGAGGAGACCTGCTTATGCAGAATCTCAGAAATTATGTTTAGTTGTATCTAGTAGAACCCTGACTAGAGTAGGTTATTTAAATAAGGTTTTATTTTTTCTCATCTAAAAAAAATGTGGAGATAGAATGTCCAGAGCTTGTGCCTTGTCTCCACAACACCATCAATGTCCTAGGCTCCTTCTGTCTTTACATTTACCATCCTTGGCCTGTGGCTTTTGTCCTTATGCTTGTCACCTCAGGGTCACAAGATGGCTGTTCCATATCCAGCCCCACATGCTTGCTCCAGGTCAGGAGCAACTCTCCCTTACATCTTATTCATTTAGAACTATATCACACGATTACTCCTAACTCCAAAGAACACTGGAAAACACTAGTTTTTAGCTAAGAACATTGCTATATGGGACAGAATTGGATTTCTTCAGTAAGAAAGAGGGAGAGAATGCATATTAGACTACTAATAGGATTTCTTATATCTGGTGCTACTATAGTTTTTAAAAAAAAGTATAACACAAACAGCTATCCTTTTATTCTCTTGCCCAGTTAAAAGACCACAACACTATATACCAAAATGTTAACAATGGTCATATTTTAGTGGTAGGATTCCATGCATGTGTTCTTAATCTTATTTACAATTTTCTGTACAATTTGACTTGAAATGGCTTGACTTATGGTTTCTCTACTTTACAATGGTGCAAAAGCATTAAACATTCAGTAGAAACCATATTTGGAGTTTTGACTTTTAATCTTGTCTAGCAATAATGCGGTACAATCCTCTCTTGTGATGTGGGGCAGTGGTAGCTCCCAGTCAGTCACTGATCTCAAGAGTAAACATCTGATACCCTTACACCCATTCTGTACAACCATCCTGCTTTTCACTTTTGGTACAGTATTCAATGATTTACATGAAATAGTCAACATTATTATATAATAGGCTTTATATTAGATGATTTTGCCCGACTATAGGCTGATGGAAGTGTTCTGAGCACATACAAGGTAGGTGTGGCTCAGCTACAACGTTGGGTAGGTTAGGTGCATTAAATGTGTTTTTGATACATTACATTACATTAAATGTGTTTTTGATACATTATATTACATTTAATGTGGTTTTGACTTATGATAGTTTCATCTTATGATGGGATTGTTGGAACATAACCCCACTGTAAGTCGCTAAAGACCCATGTTTTGCAAGTCTTCTATAGTAAACATATCCTACTCTCATAATCAGATAAAAAGCAATTTTTAAAAATTTTTTATTTTTTTAAAATTTTATTTATTTATTTATTTATTTTAATTTTTTATTTTTTATAAACATATATTTTTATCCCCAGGGGTACAGGTCTGTGAATCACCAGGTTTACACACTTCACAGCACTCACCAAAGATAAAAAGCAATTTTTAAACAAAAATTTACATATATTTCATTTCTGCTGTGTTTATAATAGCCAACATTGGACAAACAACTTATATATTAATCAGTTGAGGACTAGCTAAAGAATTATGGTATGTTCATACAATGTGACATCATAAAAGCTGAAAAATGAAATACATCTAAGTATACTGATGCGGAAAAGGCTCATGACATGAGACTTTAAAAAGTAAATTTCAGAACACTACAATCCCATTTGTTTTTTTAAAATACAGAGAAATCTGGACAAGGCAGAGATACCTTATGAACACTGAAGAGGCTCTCCAAGGCTATTCCCCAGCTATTAAGTTTTCTTGGAGAACAGTATTGCGGGAGGAAAGTATTCTTTATTGTTTTCTAAATGAATACTTTTTGTATTTGAACGCCTTTTTACCAGAAGAACATAATGTTTTATTACTCAGTCTAAATATATGAAAAATAAAAAATATATATTTAAATTAGTCCACTAAAGTGTTGCAGTCTCTAAGGCTCCAAACTTCTGGCTTGGGGACAGGAACTTCTGTTCCTTTTGGGTTGAGTGAAGTATGAGATGTTGCCTTACACAGCTTCAGAACTGAGCTGTTGAATGATTGATTGGATACATCACATGGCTATCAGTGAGGAAAGGGGTCCGAGAGCCCCCAGAACTGGAAGGGTGGTAGCAGACCAAAAGATGGATTGCATTCTAGAAGGCACCTCCAAGCTTTAAACAATAGTAAGGCAAGGCTTCAGGATGGAACAGTCAGATCCTTTCAGTTGGTGGTCTTGGATTTCACATGAGTATTTGCTTTAGTTCTCGATTGCCAAAATGCTCCTATTGTGGTTCTACGAGCTGTTTACAGCCTTCTTATAGGCTCCTTTCCTGGGAGATAAAGATAAAGTTGGTGGCAGGTGACATCTTGGAGCAAACCGCACATGGTCCCTGTTCTCTTTCTGCAACCGGAAGGGCCATGATTACCCCTTGGAATTACTTCAGCCTTAATGTACCCAGCATGCAAAGGGCTTATGGCAAGAGACAAATAGGACCATTCTTCCAAAATGAACTTATTTCCACTTGCGTTGTTTAAATATGCTGAAAACGCAGAAGAATGTGAGACAACATTTTATATATAAAAGCTCCTGTTGGGAGTGGTTGTAGAAAAAAGTGTTTCAACTCAAAACACTGAACTTTTAGCACTTCTGTCAAACCCGCCTCCCCCACCCCCCCACCCCGCTGCCTTTCATAAGGCAACAAAGTAAAAACAAGCAGCTTCTGCTCCCAAGACAGCACATTCTCCTTTTGGCAGCTCTGTGTGCACTTTTGATTTATATGGTTTGTTTAATTAAAAGTATGAAGAATTTTCTTTCTCAAATTCTTTCCCACATTCTTTGATTCCCAGTGTCTAGGCTTCAAGGATTTTTCCGTCTGCTTCTTCTAATCACCCAGAGAAATAGGCTCGCCTAACTTCTCTCTTTTTCCTGTTGTGGAGCCCACAATGTGAGAGTGAGAAAGTCTATTACTTGTTTCAGTTTCTGTTTTCTTCTCTGGCCACCTTAGAATCAGATACGAAAATTAACGAATATATATGCGAAGTGCTTGAGAAGTCATTAAAGATGCGGGCAACGAAGTGTAAATGGTTCTTTTTTTTTTTTTAAGATTTTATTTATTTGAAAGAGAGACAGATCACAAGTAGGCAGAGAGGCAGGCAGAGAGAGAGAGGGAAGCAGGCTCCCTGCTGAACAGAGAGCCTGATGCAGGGCTCAATCCCAGGACGCTGGGATCCCAACCTGAGCCGAAGGCAGAGGCTTTAACCCATGGAGCCACCCAGGCGCCCCAAAGGGTTCTAATATTACATTTGTACCCATTGTTTTGGATCTCATCTTGAGGGTTCTGGGGTTCTAGTTAATACTGAAATAGCTTGCCTTTAAAGATTGATCGATTGATTGATTTTAGAGAGAGCATGTGCATGGGGGAGGGGCAGAAGGAGAGGGAGAGGGAGTCTTAAGCAGGCTCTGTGCCAAGTGCAGAGCCCGACATAGGGCTGGATCTCACGACCCTAAGATCACGACCTCATCCGAAACAAAGAGCAAACCAAGACAGACAACGGAATGTGGCACCCAGGCGCCCAAAAATGGCTTGCCTTTACATTCAATAGTAAGAACGAAAAATTCACAGCATGGGGGTGGGGGACACCAGCAATGGTTGGTTTTCTTACTGCTATCATCCCACATGGCCACACACTCTGTCCTCAAGGCCATCGTCTAGACCCACAAGGTCCACTTTCTGGAAGAAAGGAGGACCCATAAGGGTCCTCCTCCACAGGGTGGGTAGTGATTGGGGACATCATGAGGCATCTGCAGGGGGCAGGGACTTCCTTGACGGACCCACTGCCTCTGCTCCCAGTCCAGGATGTGGATACTGCTCAGTGGTGACCTTCATCTCCCCACCGCCTGAGCAGGAGCTTTTTGAAACTTCCAGGCAGGATGCGTCCTTCCGCAACATTCACATATAAAGTACAGTAGCCTCCCCCTTGTCTTCAGGGGAATACATTCCAAGACCCCCAGTGGATACCTGAAACCCAGGATATACCTAACCCTATATAGCCTTTTTTTTTTTTTTCAAACATACTTATCCTGAAGTCATTATCTTTCGTGACTCTCCTTAAGTCATTGTTTTATTCTCACAATTCTCTTAATTTATATTCTCTTAATTTATAAATTAGGCACAGAAGAGATTAAGAACCATGAATGGAACAATTAATATACTGTAGTAAAAGTTATGCAAATGTAGACTGTCTCTCAAAATATCTTACTGGACTGTACTCACTCTTCTGGGGATGATGCAAGATGATAAAATGCCTACCTGATGCAATGAAGAGGTGGGAAGAATGTAGGTGTGATGACGTAGCTTTAGGCTACTAGTGTGACCTTCTGATGCTACAATGGAAGGAGCCTCTGCTTCCAGATTACAGCTGATGGCGGGTGACTGAAGCCATGGAAAATGACACCAGGACTGAGCGGTGACTGCTTGAAGGGCTCCTGTTCCCTGGACCTGATGGAAAGAACAGTGGACATCTTGATGTCAGGACCTCACTGTGGGCCCAAACTGACCCTGGACACCGGCCATCTAGTCATCTCAGACCTCAGATCCTGGTTTTGTGACCTCAGCTACTCAAGGGGACTCCATGCTAGTCCCTTTCATCTAAAATGGGAAACTTCTTCCTTCAGGAGGGAGGCACGTTTTAAGGCTTGAATGAAATAAAAGTTAATTTATAAAGTTAAAAAATTTACTGTATCTTAGTAAAATTAGCCTCATAACCTTTTAAAAAATTGTTTCGTGAAACTTTTCACCCATTGAAAACTAGCAATCTGCATTTCACGCTTCCTGAAAGGACAGCTCTATGAATGCTTTCAGGGGTTGTCAAACAAATAGACTTAAGAGATGAATTTATGGCAGCATTCAGGAAATGGGACAAGCCAAGCCATGAAATTGCATCCTGTGTCATTTGGGACGCCAGGATGCCTGACTTGCTTACAACTGTTCTGGTAAGCTCTCTTCAGTACTAGTTGAATAACCATTGCTCTTCTTGCTCTCTGTTGATTTCTGACATCTTTGAACGATTATCATTTTTAGAGTTTTGGAACAAAGGGGAAAATGCCTTGGCTCCCATATCCATCCCTTTCAGAGCACTGAACATGTGATTGGAGAGTCCTGCTTCTCTTTTTTCTCCTGAGGACATAGGTATTGAAAAGAGAATTGGCTCAAGCTCACTGGTCTTACCCGTCTGATATACGGTTGCTAATATGATATGATTGGCCAGACAGTTGGGGTATAATGTTGTGGCGGTGTGGCCACAGAATTTTAATTTCTTCCACAGGCTCTTTTGCTATTTTATTACTTTCCCCACTTGGGTCCATTTTTTTTTTTTTATTTGTAAGGAAAAAAGTTACAGTCAGATTGTAGCCCTATGGCAGTGCCACATCAGCCATTTTGTGTTCAATTTTCATTTTTGACTGTCATGAAGTCTAAGATTTAAAGCACTGATATGAATCATTCCAAGATGTTCTGCTCCTTAAGACAACATAATAGCCAGACCTTCAGGTTCCCAGTCCTGTTATTAACGTAATTCAACCAGCCAACCAGGCAGGCAGCGATCCAGTCTATTGCTCAGCCACTGAACCCCAACAGAAAGCTCATTTCTTCAGTTATAGCAATTTTGTTTAAAGCTTCATAATTTGCGTAATGCTCTTTTAACAGACTAGTTTTCCAGAGTGCATCTGGAAAGTGTGTCTGGAAAATGGAGATGCTATGGAAAACAGAGAAATAAACCTAGGGAAAAGGGGGATCATCTTCAGATGTGTTCACCATGTTTCCCTCTCGGTCTGTTTTTAGCATTTGACTACAGTCCGTTCAAGTCTACAGGCCATCATTCCTTCCATTCATCTCAAAGCAATTCATCATCATCTCCAAAGTGTGTTTTGATTTATCCAGCTTATGGAAAGGATACACCCAGGGTTGGAGGTGAAATATCATCAGAGACCAGGGCTACAAAAATGAAACTCTTGGCTTTGTTTATGGATGCTCCCCAAGTTCGATCCAGGCTTCTGCCATATGCCATTCTGTTCCTTTTGTACAAAAACATGCCTTGATTCCCTTGCACAACTGATTCATTCTGCAAAGGCCTCTGAGATTCAAATCAAGTGTCACATCTCCTAGAATGTCTTTCTTGACCTCTATGCCTAGATTATAAATGATATAACAACTCCCATTTTTTAGTACTTCCTGTTAGCCAGAGAATGTCCTGTTTTGGGGGGAGGCTAGGGGGAGGGCAGATGGAGAGGAAGAAAGAATCTTAAGCAGGCTCCACGCCCAGCATGGAGCCTTACACAGGGCTCCATCTTGTAAGCCCGAGATGGCAACCTGAGCCGAAATCAAGAGTCGGATGCTTAACCAACTGAGCAATCCCAGGCACCCCCAGAAAATGTACTGCTTTGAAGTCATTATCCTTTGTGACTCTCCTTAAGTCATTGTCTTATTCTCACAACTACATTATGAGACAAATATTAATGAAATCAACCCAAGAGGGAACTGCAGCTTAAAAATATTAAGCAACTTTCCTAAACTACACAGTTCATACATGGTAGAGGCAACCAAGTTCTGTGGTCTGTACTTTAAGCTTCTAAAGTATTGTTTTCCAAAGTGTGGCCCATGAAGCTCTGATGCTATGGGAGTTGATTTGAGATGGTGTAGGACCTTTTATATGAATACTTTTCTATGTATTCATTTTTGTGAAACATACAGAGAATAAGAAAACAGATCAATTCTCAGCATTTTGTCAAAGTTGCTTCATTTTTAAAATTTATTTTTAAAGATTAAAAAAAAATTCTTAATCTCTGCACCCAACATGGGGCTTGAACAACTCCAAGATCAAGACTTGCATGCTTTACCGACTGAGCCAGCCAGGCACCCCACTTCATATTTCTATTTAAAGGAATAAAACATTACATATCCAGTTGAAGATCTCTTTGTCGATCTCCTCCAGATCGAATTCCTTTCCAACCCTCCTTAGAGGTAGCCACTGTCCTGAATTGAGTGGACATCATTCCTTTACAAGTTTTTAAACTACAGTCAGGTATGTATTTTTTTTTAAGATTTTATTTATGTATTTGACAGACAGAGATCACAAGTAGGCAGAGAGACAGGCAGAGAGAGAGGAAGGGAAGCAGGCTCCCTGCCAAGCAGAGAGCCCGATGAGGGGCTCGATCCTAGGACCCTGGGATCATGATCCGAGCTGGAGGCAGAGGCTTTAACCCACTGAGCCACCCAAGCGCCCTGGCCAGGTGTGTTTTTAATATACAAGATGTAGCATTGTTTTGATTGTCTTCAGACTTTATATAAATAGCATACCATGTGTGTTATTTTGCAACTTGTTTTGTTCACTCCCCATTTTGTTATTGATACTTATTTGATACACACGGGTTTTGTTCCTGTATTTCAAATGCTGTGGACCATTCCATGATATCAATATGTCAGATTTATTTAGACATTTTTCTCTTGACTCACATATAAATTGTTCCCATTGTTTGATATTACAAATGATACTACACTTAGCATTCTTGGGCATGGATGTCTCCTTGTGTACATGTGGCAGATATTCTTTAGGATTAGAAGAAGCAGAATTGCCTGGGCATCTTCAAATTTACAAAACATTACCAAGTGGCTCTCCAGAATTTATCAATTTACACACACACCAGCAGTTTTTAAGAGTTTCCTTTTCTCAAAAATCATTTCTTAGTTTTTGCTAACCTTGTGAGTAGGAAATGTTATTTCATGGGGCTTTTTACTTGCATTTCCTGATTTTAGGTTGAAGGTTGAAGGAAGGCTGAAGGTTGAAGATCTTCTCATAAGCTTATTGTCCACTGGGATTTCTTCGGTTTTAAGTTGCCCATTTTTCCCTTTAAAAATTATTTTAAAAGTTATATCCAGTACAGTCCATTCTTTCTGATGTACAGTTTTATGAGTTTTGACAAATGCATGAAATTGCATAATCCCCACCAAGAACAAGATACAGGACAGGACAGGATGCCCCTTTGTAGTCAATCTCTCTCTATCTGGGGTCCCTAGAAACTGATTTTCCATACCAAGAGTTTTGTCTTAGTCCAAACGTCCTATCAGTGGAACTACACAGTATGTATAGTTTCAACACTTAGGTTCTTTGGCTGAGCATAATTTGTTTAAGATTCCTCCATGGGATGCATTTCAATAGTTCATTTTTGGTGCCAAGTGACATTCCATTGTATGGATCTATGGCACTGTGTTTATTTACCAGTCGAAGGATTGTCTCTAAATTTCGGCAAGTACAAATGAAGCTTCTATGAAAGATTGCATATAGGTTTTTGTGAAGCCTAGCTCTTTATTTCTTGTGGGGAAATACCCAGGAGGAGGATTGCTGGGTGACGTGGTGGGTATATGTTTAACTTTATAGGAAACTGTCAAGCTGTTTTCCAGAGTGGTGGTGTCATTTTGCATTCCCACCAGCAATGTTTGAAAGTTGTAGTGGCTCAACAGTCTTACCGGCACTTGGTATTATCAGAGATTATTTTTTTAGGTTGGTCATTAGTATACAGAAACAACTCATTGTGGTTTTAATTTGTATTTAACTAATTATTAATGTTCCGCATTTTTTCATGGGCACATTTACCATCCATGCATCTTCTTGGGTGAAGTATCCATTCAGATCTTGTCCAATTGTTGAAAATTGGGTCATGTGTTTCCTTAATACTGATAACATAATAATTGTTAATACAAGTCCTTTATCAGAAATGTGATTTGCAAATATTTTCTCCAAGTCTGTGGCCTTTTCCCCCTCATTATCTTAATAGTCATTCAAAGGACAGAAGTCTTCAATTTTGATGACTTTCAATTTGTCAATATTTTCTTTTATGGATAGTACTTTTGGGGTCACATCTAAGCAAAATTTGCCTAACCCAAGGTTAAGAATATTTTCTCCAATCCTTTCTTCTAGAATTTTATTCTTAGGATTTATATTTAGGTCTGGGTTTCATTTGAGCTCATTTTTATATAGGATGAAATATTTTTTTAAAGATTTATTTATTTATTTATTTGAGATAGAGAAACAGCAGAGTGATAGAAAGCATGAGTGGCGTGATGGGGGAGGGACACAGAGAGAGAAGCAGGCAGAAGAGGGAGCCCAGGCAGGGCTGGACATAGTCAGCTGCTTAACCAACTGAGCCGCTCAGGTGGTCCTCTCCTATTCAATATTTTTCAAAGATTTTATTTACTTATTTGAGAGAGAAGGAGGGAGAGAGAGAGAGAACATGCATACAAGTTGGGGCAGGAGCTGAGGGAGAGGGGCAAGCAGACTGCGCTGAGTGTAGACCCCATTAGAGGGTTCAGTGGGGGACCTGATGGAGGACCCAACCTCAAGACCCTGAGGTCATGACCCAAATCAAATTCAAGAATCCGACACTTAACCGACTGAGCCACCCAGATGCTCCATTCTCATATTCAATTCTTTAATGATTATCAGTGTACCTAGGTTTTCTATTTTCTTTTTGAACAATTTTGGTTGGTAATTTCTTTTTATCCTCACAACCTACTATTTGTCTCTCCGCCTGATAAATAACAAATTAATAAACGTGTGTGTTTATGTTTTTTCATTTGTTTGTGTATTGTGAGATATGCAACATTTTTATATGCATGTATTTTAATCTAAGGAAATGGTATCCTATTATATATTGTATTTCATTCTGGTCCCTACTTTTCTACTGAGCAACATATTTCTGAGACCTATTTGAGTTGCCATGAGTGAATCTAGTTCGTTGCTTTTAATTGCTGTATCAGAATCCCACAGTTTATATCTACCACATTTTACCTATCTGCTTCTGTAATGAAGAGCCCTATGGTTACATTCATCATCTTATTTCCATAAACAGTTCTGAAGCAAATGTTTTGTTTCCTCTTCCACCAACAGATTGTTTGTTTTCCTATCACCACATGCCTACATTTGGTATTTTATATCTTTTTAAAATTTTGCCAGTCTAATAAGTGTCAAGTGAGAGCTCTATTTTAATTTGCACATCTCTGATTATCAGTGATTTTAAACATCTTGTCCTATACTTGCTACTTTTTTGATATTTTTCTACAAATTGCCTGTTCGTGTTCTTTATGCATTTTCTTTTCGGTTTGGTGGTGTCGTCTCTGAGATCTGCAGAATGCCTTTTTGCATTCTAGATGTTAATTCTGTGTTTGTTTTTGAAAGTTTCTCCTCCCATAATTCCATTATCTAATAATTTTGCCAATGCTGTTCTTTGCTGAACAGAACTCCTTCATTGTGATGTATCAAACTAAGCAATGTTTTTCTTTAGAGTTTGTGCTTTTCAAGTTTTTAGAAGAAGTTCTTCCCTATTGTGAGGTCACAAACATATTCTCTTATATTTTCTTTTATTAACATCATTGTTTTACTCTTCCTATTTAGATCTTTAACACAATAAGTGTGTATTTGTGGAGTTAGATAGGGTCTCGATTGTATTTTTCTTTAAATAAATTTTTCTTCAAAAGCTGGTTTCCCCAATAATCTTTTTCCTTCATTGATTTGTTTTGCTACTCTATTCCATAGTTCTATTATTACTGAGGCAATCCTTCTCACTTCCTTTATAAGGTTGACTTAGCCATTCATAGGCATTTATTTGTCAATATAAGTGTCAGTTAAAGTTCTTGTTTTCAAACAATCCAGCTGGAATTTCGATTGGTATTGTGTTAAATAGATTAAACTGGGGAGAACTAACATCTTTTTTTTTTTTTGAGAACTAACATCTTTATAATAAGTTGTCCCATCGAAGAGCATGGACTATTTTTTTCATTTATTTAAATAATATTGTGTTCTTCTATGTCTTTTATGAGAGATTTTCTTCATAAAGGTATTAGTTACTCTCACCCTTATATTTACATATTTTCTGTCATTATGAATAGTCTCACATTTGATTATCTTTTGTAGTTGGTTATTATTTGTGCAGATAAATAATTTTTGTAGGTTGATATTTTATCTGGCAACCATGCTGATTTCTCTTATTAACTGTAATACTTCGGTTTGTTTGTTGAATCTGTTGCCGTTGTTTTTCAGATAATTATATTCTCACCATATAATAAAGGTTTTTTTTTTTTAAAGATTTTATTTATTTATTCGACAGACAGAGATCACAGGTAGGCAGAGAGGCAGGCAGAGAGAGGCGGGTGATGCAGGCTCCCTGCTGAGCAGAGAGCCCAAAGAGGGCCTCTATCCCAGGACGCTGGGATAATGACCTGAGCTGAAGGCAGAGGCTTTAACCCACTGAGCCACCCAGGTGCCCCCAAATAATAACAGTTTTATCTCCTTTCCAATCCTTCCCTTTTTCATTAACTTATTTTTTTTCTTTATACCACTGATCACAGCTGACAATAAAATGTTAATGGTAGCAATGATAGATTGGAGAATTACGATCTTTTGTCTGATCTTAAAGAGAATGAATCTAACATTTCTCCATTGGGGCACCTGACTGCTTTAGGTGGAGCTTCAAGGGAGCATGTGATCCTTGATCTCAGGGTTGTGAGTTTGAGACCCATGCTGGGTGCGGACATAACTTAATAAAATCTTTCAGAAAAAAAATTTAAAAAATAATTCTCCAATAGTTGTAATACTGGCTTTAAAAAACATATAACTTTTAACAGGTCACAAATTTTTCCTTCTATTTCTGGTTTGCTAGATTTTTTTCTTTTTTTTTTCTTTCTTCTTTCTTTTCTTTCTTCCTTTCTTTAGAGAAAACAGAAAGGGTAATATTTTTTTGTGTACTTATGCTCCAGGAACTATGCTATGTACTTAAATGCATTGCTCCTTTTTATTCTCACAGGCACTTTAAGAAATATATAATATTAATCTCCATTTTACCCATGAGGAAATAGAGCCTCAGAGAGGTTCAATTTTAATACATTATCCAAAGAATGATGGGAAGATAGTACTCAAACCTTGGTTAGGCTGCCTTCAAAGGCAGAATTTTAATGAAATGCCAACATCAATGCATTATTTACGACCTTCTGTATTAAGCCTTAATAATTTGCACTTACCTCTTTAGTCCCGTATTTACTTCTTTCTCTTAACTCTGAGTATGATCAAACTTATCAGCATCCTCTCAGGGACGACCATGACTTCTGATTTACTTGATCAGCTGTATTTCTACTGCTCCCTGAACTCCCCTTTCAACCTCTGACCTTTCCATCATTGAAGAAACTCTACCTGCACATTAATCGGAGAAGCGGTATTAAATCACCTTCTCAGTTAAATTTTTCTCACATGAGGCAGGATCCAACTTTTATGTTAAACACTGAGGAATGTCAACAAGTCAGGATGTTTTTGCTTAAAAATCTCTATTTTAGTATTTTTTAAAGTTTTTATTTGGACTTCAAGCTCTATTACAAAGCTGTCATCATCAAGACAGCATGGTACTGGCACAAAAACAGACACATAGATCAATGGAACAGAATAGAGAGCCCAGAAATAGACCCTCAACTCTATGGCCAACTAATCTTCGACAAAGCAGGAAAGAATGTCCAATGGAAAAAAGACAGCCTCTTCAATAAATGGTGCTGGGAAAATTGGACAGCCACATGCAGAAAAATGAAATTGGACCATTTCTCTACACCACACACAAAAATAGACTCAAAATGGATCAAGGACCTCAATGTACGAAAGGAATCCATCAAAATCCTTGAGGAGAACACAGGCAGCAACCTCTTCGACCTCTGCCGCAGCAACATCTTCCTAGGAACAACGCAAAAGGCAAGGGAAGCAAGGGAAAAAATGAACTATTGGGATTTCATCAAGATCAAAAGCTTTTGCACAGCAAAGGAAACAGTTAACAAAATCAAAAGACAACTGACAGAATGGGAGAAGATATTTGCAAACGACATATCAGATAAAGGACTAGTGTCCAGAATCTATAAAGAACTTAGCAAACTCAACACCCAAAGAACAAATAATCCAATCAAGAAATGGGCAGAGGACATGAACAGACATTTCTGCAAAGAAGACATCCAGATGGCCAACAGACACATGAAAAAGTGCTCCATATCACTCGGCATCAGGGAAATACAAATCAAAACCACAATGAGATATCACCTCACACCAGTCAGAATGGCTAAAATCAACAAGTCAGGAAATGCCAGATGCTGGCGAGGATGCGGAGAAAGGGGAACCCTCCTCCACTGTTGGTGGGAATGCAAGCTGGTGCAGCCACTCTGGAAAACAGCATGGAGGTTCCTCAAAATGTTGAAAATAGAACTGCCCTATGACCCAGCAATTGCACTATTGGGTATTTACCCTAAAGATACAAACGTAGTGATCCAAAGGGGCACGTGCACCCGAATGTTTATAGCAGCAATGTCCACAATAGCCAAACTATGGAAAGAACCTAGATGTCCATCAACAGATGAATGGATCAAGAAGATGTGGTATATATACACAATGGAATACTATGCAGCCATCAAAAGAAATGAAATCCTGCCATTTGCGACAACATGGATGGAACTAGAGCACATCATGCTTAGCGAAATAAGTCAAGCAGAGACAGACAACTATCATATGATCTCCCTGATATGAGGAAGTGGTGATGCAACATGGGGGCTTAAGTGGGTAGGAGAAGAATAAATGAAACAAGATGGGATTGGGAGAGAGACAAACCATAAGTGACTTAATCTCACAAAACAAACTGAGGGTTGCTGGGGGGAGGGGGTTTGGGAGAAGGGGGTGGGATTATGGACACTGGGGAGGGTATGTGCTTTGGTGAGTGCTGTGAAGTGTGTAAACCTGGTGATTCACAGACCTGTACCCCTGGGGATAAAAATATATGTTTATAAAAAATAAAAATTAATTAAAAAAAATAGAATAATTATACTTTGACAAGAAGTTTTTTTTTAAAAAAAAAAAAGCATGTCCAGGGATGCCTGGGTGGCTCAGTTGGTTAAGCCTCTGCCTTTGGCTCAGGTCATGATCCCAGGGTCCTGGGATCAAGTCCCGCATCGTGCTCCTTGCTCAACGGGGAGCCTGATTCTCTGCCTCTGCCAGCTTCTCTTCCTGCTTGTGCTCTCTTTCTCTCTGATAACTAACTAACTAACTAAATAAATAAAATCTTAAAAAAAAAAACCCTTGTACAAAGAGGTCTTCTCTACACTTTATCCAGTCTCCCCCAATGGTATCATTGTGTAGAACTGTAGTACATATCAAACTAAGAAATTGTGTAAAGGTCACAGAGATTACTCAGATTTTACCAGTTTCCCATGCAGTCATGTGTGTGTATGCGTGCGTGCACGTGTGTGTCTGTGAGCGTGTGTGTGTAGCTCTATGCAACTACATGACGTGTAGATCTGCGTGATCACCACCACAGTCAAGATAGAGAATTGTTCCCAGAGCCCCTCATGATACCACCTATAGCCACATCCACCCCCTTCACTCCTAATCACTAATCTGATCACTAATCTGATCTTCATTTCTAATTTTGTTATCTCAATAACATCATTTAAATGGGATCATACAGTATGTGACCTTTTGAATTGACATTTTTCACTCATAATGATTCCCTAGAGACTCATCCAGGCTGTTGCTTGTAACAATAATTCTTTCCTCCTGCCCTCCCTCCCTCCCTTCCTTTTTTAGAGGGAAAGAGTGGAGAAAGGCGGAGGGAGGGGGAGAGAGAATCTTAAGTAGGCTCCATGCTCAGCACAGAGCCCCATGTGGGTCTTGATCCCATGACCCTGATATCATGACCTGAGCGAAAATCAAGAGTTGGACCGTTAACCAACTGTGCCACCCAGGCACCCCAATGGTTCATTGTTTTTTATTGTTGAGTTTCATTTCATGGTATGGATGTACCACAGTTGGTTTAATTATTCGCCTACTGAAATGTGTCTGGATGGTTGCAAGTGTTTAGCTATCACAAAGAAAGCTGCTATAACTATTAGCACACGTTTTTGTGTGAATGTAAATTTTTATTTCTCTGGGAAAAAAGACTGAGTTCAATTTTGGATGTTTTTTGTCTGTGGACAAGGTAGCTGTGTTGCACGACTCCAAGAGGTAATATTTATATGGTTGTCTATAAAAATGGCTACCCTCACTTTGGAGTTGTATAGTACACAGTCGTCACAACCATATACAATAGTTTCATCTCTGGAATCCAGGTAGAAGTGTCCAAAAGACAACTGGATATAAGCTTGATATTTGGGAAGAAGGATGCCTGGGTAGCGTTGGCATAGATTTACATGGTTAGAGGTGGAGAATACAAAGAAATGTACATTGAGAAAGAAACACATGCTGTGAATAGAACCAACACTCAGTTGTAATCAAATGTATGATTCAGTTGGATTCTTTCCATAAACCTATACTCAAATACTACAAATATCTGTTTTATAGTAGCTAGGCTCTTCTCTATCTCATTCTGTACATAATGCTGCATACAATAGCATCTGTAGTGAATCTTTTATAACTTAATTACAGATTCCTCACTTCCCTAAAAACCAGATAATTCTAAAATTAGCAAAAATTAATGTGTCCACAGGTCGATTTGGTTGAAAAATGCCCCCCCAAAAAATGTATTGCCCAACAAACACATCCAAAAGCTTTACAAGAAGAGATTAGTTTGTAAAAATGGGCAAAGATTCAGAAGTCTTCATCTTCTTTAGTTAAAATGAGGAACTCCTCCTAAGTTGTGTTTATTCTTATGCACTCATTCTGCATATTACTGTCATGAATCTTTCTGGTTGATGACTAGTCTCTTTAAAAAAACATTTAATCTCTCGAAAGGATGTCAGATTGAGACTGAATTACGATAAAAAATTGAACCTTACTCTTAAGAGGGGACCACCTCTGTTACTTTTGAATTAATCCCACTGATTTTTGTGAACTCTTGCTAGAGGGTACATAATGTGACTAAATAACTTGACAATTTGAACAAAACAGATATGTCTGAACCCATATTTTTTAAGGAGTGTTGACCTTCAACATCAACATGTGATTCTCTTGGAATATCTGTTTACCCATCTACTCCTTAATTCATGAAATCTTTAGGTGCTGAGCCAGTATATAAATCAGGCATGGAAATAAACTTGTTATGTTATAAACATAACTTACTTCTGCTCAAATTGTATTACTCAGTTTAATCACATTTACTTGTATTTGTTTTTGTTTTTTGTTTGTTTGTTTGTTTTTGTTTTTTTGTTGTTTTTGTTTTGTTTTGTTTTGTTTTTGAGAGAGAGAGCGAGAGAAAGAATATGTGTGAGCTGGGGTAGGGGGCAGAGGGAGAGAATCTTAAGCTGATTCCATGCTCAGCGCGGAGCGGGATGCAGAGCTTCATCCCACAACCCTGAGATCACGACCTGAGCCAAAATCAGAAGTCAGATGCTTAAACCACTGCGCCACCCAGGCACCCCCAGTTTAATCACATTTAAATCCATAAAATGATTGCGCTAGTTTTCCCTCAAAGAACTAAAATTTACCACCATTGAGAAGACTCAAGCTAATGACCTATAGACTGTGAGGATATTCTTTTTTTCTTTTAAAGATTTTATTTATTTTATTTGACAGACAGAGATCACAAGTAGGCAGAGAGGCAGGCAGAGAGAGAGAGAGAGAGAGAGAGAGAGGAGGAAGCAGGCTCCCTGTTGAGCAGAGAGCCTGACGCGGGCTCGATCCCAGGACCCTGAGGTCATGACCTGAACCAAAGGCAGAGGCTTTAACCCACTGAGCCATCCAGGCGCTCCTATTTAAATTTTTTTTTAAGATTTTATTTATTTATTTGACAGACTGAGATCACAAGTAGGCAGAGAGGCAGGCAGAGAGAGAGGGGAAAGAAGACTCCCTGCTGAGCAGAGAGCCTAACATGAGGCTCGATCCCAGACCCTGGGATCACGATCTGAGCAGAAGGCAGAGGCTTTAACCCACTAAGCCACCCAGGTGCCCCTGTGAGGATATTCTTGAAGACAAGTCCCACAAAGTTTTGAAATGAATATAATAGAGTTGGTCAAGATGGCTTCTTTGAAGGATTTTTATGTGTATAAATCAATTTAGTTACATTATTTGATTGAAATATTGTATGCTTTTTGTGGAAAGAACATGGATTTTGTATCAGGCATACCTGATTTCAGTTACTGATTTTACCTCTTAAATAGATTTAGGACAATGGGCCATTTGTTTATTTTTCTCTTTTTAGGTTTTTCCCCAATTTTTTATTCTAGTGAAATACTCATGACATAAAATTTACTATTTTAATCATTTATAAGTGTACCATCAGTGATATTACATACATTCATATTGTGTGTAACCACACCACCATCCATCTCTAGAAGTCTTTTCATCTTGCAAAACTGAAATCCATATGCATTAAACAACGGCTCCCCAAGACTCCCTCCCCCAAGCTTCTGGTAACCTCCATTCTACTCTCTTTTGCGATGAGTTTGACTCCCCCCCGCTCCAGATTCCACATATAAGTTAGTCTTTCTGTGTATGGCTTATTTCTCTTAGCATAATGTCCTCCAGATTCATCCATGTTGTCACAAATGGCAGGATTTTCTCCCTTTTAAGGGCTGAATAATATCCCATTTTACACACACGCGCCTTCGCGCGCAAGCGCGCACACACACACACACACACACACACATTTTCTTTATTTGCTTGTCCGTTGGTGGACATTTAGGTTGTTTCTATACCTTGCCTATTGTGAATAATGTTATAGTGGACATGGGAGTAAAGATCATTTCTTTGAGATAGTGGTTTTATTTCTTTTGGATAAATACTCAGACTGGGAATTACTGGATTATATGGTAGCTCTATCTTTAATTTTTGAGGAATCTTCATACTGTTTTTCATAGTGGCTGCCCCAGTTAATGGCTGCACTAATTTAGAATCCTACCACTGGTATATTTCACTGATTCCCACCATCAGTGTATTTCATTCTATGTTTATTGGGCCACTTGTTTATCATCTCTAAGATTGTTTCATCACCCATAAAATGTATATGATAATAATACCTACATCAGAAATGTTTTGTTGGAATCAAATGAATGAAAAGTATTTATTTATTTATTTTTAAATTATTTATTTATTTGAGAGAGAGAGAGCAAATGATAGAACACAAGCAGGGGTGGGGAGGGGCAGAGGGAGAGGGAGAAGTAGGTGCCCTGCTGAGCAGGGAGCCCAACACACAGGGCTTGATCCCAGGACCCTGAGATCATGACCTGAGCTGAAGGCAGACGCTTAACTGACTGAGCCACCCAGAAGGCCCCAAAACTATCTAGTATAGTGCTAAATATGTACCATATGAACACCAGATTATTATGAAGCACTCCTATCTGAGAGTCAGTCTGCTCATGGATACTTCCACTGATGTCAAGAACAGTTTCCTTTAAGAGAGAAGCCCAGGCAAGGTGAGAGTTATTACATGGTGACTCGGGCCTCATGAATGGTTCTTGGGAATCATGAAGTCTAAGTGTCACCCGCACAACCAGGTAAAATCCAGTCCTTCATAATTTGACAAAGGAAGAAACTTAATCTTATTTTGTATTTAATTCCAAAATATCATCTTGAAGAAATATTTATGTTGCTAATGAAGACAGGTACTATCTAAGTCTTGTTCACCAAATTATCATGGGATGGGGTCACTGCTTAGAATTCTGATTAACCCACCAGCTCAGTCAGTTTCTTCTGGCTGATTTATAATGATAAATACCCCATGAAACGTTTCTCCTGGCAATGGCCTTCCTCATTTACAAGGTCTTCTACAATCAAAGAGGAAATACCTCATTGTGTATATGAATTTGATATTAATTTTGTGGTCAGCTCAAGCTTTTCTGTCCATGGTCTTTCTATTTAAACAATCTTCCTCCTGCATGGCAGGTTAGGAGTCAAGTGCGCAGGAGACTTGGGAGACCTTATTTCAGAAGGGTTATTAATCTCTGCAGAATCACCTGTGGGATGGCATTCTTCCACACTTCTTTGTCAAAGGGAGAGACAGAGATAGACAAAGAGGGAGAGAAGTGAAGGGGCGGGGGGAGAAAGGATTATATGAAGATGGGAAAATGGGAGTAGACATAGGAAAGAACCTGAATCACTATCATTGCCAGAGGTATAAGTGAATGGTTTATAACTTTGGGGGGTCAAGTTCTTTCTCTAAGATTCCATGGAAGCTATAGCTCTTCTCAGCAGAAATTTGGTGGGTACACATCCATGGGAAATGTCACTTCCCATTTCAAAGTGTTCTTATACAACATGAAGTACATCCTTAAGCCCCAGGTCAGTCCTTAATTGATAATAATGACCTCCACATCTTGAAATTCCATCACACTCTCTGCAATTCATGTGACAAGGATTTGAGCATCATTTTGTAAAGACGTCTACAACTTAGAGTTGACTGATTTCCTAGTGTCCCTCATGGGAACTTCTTCTGTCCCCACTTTCTCTGGATGGGGCTCAGTCATTTCCCAAGCTTCACCTGAGCCCTCTATGAAAGGCTAACTTTATTTCCTCTCCATTTAGAAAACTCATGAAAGTTACAAAACCTCTATCCAAAAACACACACATATAGGTATATCTTATCAATTTTGCACTTGATGTTAAAGGTACTCATGTGCTATTTATAGTCCATCCATAGACCCAAGATTCTACATCCCTGTCTTGGAGGGAATCTGGTCTCCCTGTCGAAGTGGTTTCAGGCATCTGGCATTTATACTTGGTTCTTAAATTGATTATAATGGCTAATAGAATCAAAGTTTGAGGTTTTTAAAGAACTGTATATTCTGGCCTTAGATCTTGCTGATTTTAGCTTCATTTTGGAAATAGTGCTCAAATCCCCTATGCCAAAGACCTTGGTGGCTCACACAGAGCCCTGCAGGGCCCAATCTGGGAATGTGCAAGCCAAGTGTAGGCCTTGGTCTACTGTGGTCGGCTGGGGACAAAGTCAGTGTGTTTTATTACTATACTAAACTATGAAGGAAACTTAGTCTCCTTCCACTAACAATAGTATTTTCTGGGTTAATCAGTCCTTCGGGATAATTCGCAGTGTTTCAGAGTTTCAGCCCTAGCACCACTAGTTCCTTCCTCCTCAAGATATGACAGAGAAGGAGGAGCCATTTGGCATGGGCATCTCTGTGTGGCTCGTCATTGGTCTCCACACGAACGTACTCAGTAATGCTCCCACTCCTTCAACACTGGGCACCCTGTAAATCAGAAATCCAGGGCTTGTGAAAAATAGGGTCTATGCTATCAGTCCATTTAAACCCAGAGTTGTTCACCACCTTGCTGTCATGACCTCACCTTGACCCCTATCTGCCTCTCAGATCTTCTGGTGTCAGCCACATTCTCCATCTAGCCCCTGAATGAGGCTATCCTCCTCCAGTCTCTGCATGGGGTCACTTTGCTCCTCAGTCGTGGCCCCATGGCATGTCTGTTGGTTCTCCATTCAGCTAGTTTCCATGTCTTCCACTGGAAACATGTGGAAACTTCTAGATCAGTCTATGCCAAGAGGAGCTGAGGAAGTCACGGTCGCCTCTCTCTGCCTAGATACACCTGGTATCCATCTCTCTTCTGTTATGATCACCCCTTGTTAGTGAGGGGGAATTCAGGAAGGTGATGCCTCAGAGCTCCATAGACCAAAGTGGGCAAAATTCCACCCTGTTTTCAATCCTCCCCCCAACACTTGGTTGTAAAATGTTTGTCAAACCTTCACAACCCCTCAGGTTTCATCCTTATGATGGTGGGATGGATGGAGGAGGGAGGAAAACTGCTATCTAGCCTCTCATTTTTCCTTCTTTCTCTCTTTCATCTCTCAGAATGTTTCACTTTTTTTTAGAGTTTTTATTTAATTCCCATTAGTTAACATACAGCCTAATATTAATTTCAGGTGTACAATAAAGTGATTAGAATATTCTACTTTTTTCCCTGGAAAGTGTACCCTCCACTTGTATCTTGTCCTGAGTTTTCCCAATCTAATAGAGCTTGAGAATGCCAGTCAGCCAGGCCTGCCTCTTAAAAAAAGGAGGTGGGCGGAAGACTGGGTGTGCGACTCTTGATTTCCGCTCAGGTCCTGACCTCAGGCCATGGGATCAAGCCCTGCATCAGTGCGGAGTATGCTTCTTTCTCTTTTTGCTCCTTCCCCTGCTTGTGCTCTCTCTGTCTCTTGCTCTAAAATAAATAGGTAAAATCTTTATTTAAAAAAAAAAAAAGAAAAACAACACAACCAAAAAACCCAGCTTCACTGAGATGTAATTTACATGCCATGAAATTTATCAATTTTAAATGCAGAGTCCATTGACTTTTTAGTAAATTTATACAGCTGTATAACTGTCACCATATTTCCAGCTTTGGAACCCTTTCATTATCCCAATACAATTGTTCGTGCTCATTTACAGTTAATCTGCTTTCTCATCCCAAGTCCCAGATAACCAATCTGCTTCCTGTCTCTATGGATATGCCCATTCTGGACATTTCATATCAACTTAATCATAAAACATGTGGCATTTGGTGTCTGGCTGCTTTTATTTAGCATGTTGTTTTGGGGGTACACCTGTGTTTCATGTATCATGACTTCATTTCTCTTCAAGGCTGAATAATATTCCATTGTATGAATATACCACATTTAATTTATCTGTTGGTAGAAACTGGACATGTTTCCACTTTTGGTTATTGTGAATAGTACTGCTTTGAACATTCATGTACAGGTTTTTGTTTGAATATCTGTTTTCAATTTTTTGGGATCTAAGCCTAGAAATGGAATGGCTGAGTCATATGGTAATTTTATTTAACTTTTTCAGGAACCACCAAACTTTTCCATAGCAGTCATAGCATTTTACATTCCCACTACCAGTGTAGGAAGGTTCCAATTTTTCCACATCTTTACTGACACTTGTTATAGCCATTCCAGTGGGAGTGGCAGGCTTGTTTCTTGCTTCTGTGTGGCTCAGTCAGTTAAGCGACCAACTCTTGATTGCTGTTCAGGTAATGATCTCAGGGTCATGGGATCGAGCCCAGCATCAGGCTCCACGCTTAAGGTGGAGTATGCTTCAGATTCTCTTTCCCTCTCCCTCAGGTTCGCCTCAAAAAATATTTCTTGAAATAATAACTGATTTTATTCAATATGAGTGTAGTCACAGGCAAGGAAATTAGATCACTTGGCCAGAGAAATTAGAATCAAGAGGGTAGGGAAAGGAACTAAACGTGAAGGGAGGAGTGAGGCAAAGTCTCTCACAGAGTTCCTTCCTTCCTGGGTTATCCTACAGACCTGCTGCTAAAATCTACAGAACAGTGGAAATACAAAAAGGAACAATGGATTTCCAGTTACATGAGGCCAAATCAAAGAATCTGGTCCACACTAGAGGTCATTTTCCCTTGGCTTACTCTCAAAGGAGATCAGCAGCTCAAAGGATCCAAATGAGATAAAGACACCAGGGTCAACTTGGCTGCCCACAGCCTCCCATTCATCTCTCAGAGATATGCTGTAAGTTCTGCAGACTCGTCATCCCACACAGAAGGAAATACCCATCAGGTCTGGGGAGGTGTGAACTTTGGGCTTGCTATATTTTATATCCTTTCTGCCCCCATATTCAGCACCCAGAGGCAGCTCATACTGTGAGAGCCGGCGATAATTCCCCTATTCAGGTAGTCCTATAACCCACGACCAATTTCCCTGCTGAAGCCTTGGACTTCAATGGACCAATGCTAGGGCAGTCTCTAAATTGCTGTGCCTGTACTCCAGGGTCTGGCAGTTTTCATTTTGATCCTCACTGGGGTCTCCTTGGATCATGTCCAGCCATGGCCAGTCACACCAGGCACAGCTGCTACGTGATAGCAGATTGGCAAGAGCAACAAAAGAAAGGCAACATGGGCTTAAAGCATATAAAGAATAGCATTAGCAGGCGGGAGCCAACATTGGTGAAACAGCATAAGGCTGTAGACATGGTGGTCGAATAAGAAATCGCCCTGTGCAAGATGAGAAAGTAGAAAAAGAGCGAGTCAGAGTTATTGACTGTTGTTTCTGGGGGAAGATGATGCCAAAAATGATACTAAAAAGTGGTTTGTGAGAACAAGGACATCAGAAAATTAGAGGACCATCTGGAGTTTGGAGAGGTTTTTTTTTTTTAAGATTTTATTTATTTATTTGAAAGAGAGTACACACACATGTGCATGCATGAGAGAGAGAGAGAGAGAGAGAGAGAATGCACGAGCAGGGAGAAAGACAAGCAGATGCCCCCGCTAAGCATAGATCCTGATGTGGGACTCGATCTCAGGACCCTGGGATCATGACCTGAGCTGAAGGCAGACATTTAACTGACTAAGCCACCCAGCGCCCCTGTGTGATAATCTTTCTAACAAACTCTCCTTAGCTGTTTATATCGCAGTCACTTCTTAAGAATTTGGAATAAATATTTTGCTTTCATCAGAATATCCCCTTAAACACATATGGTCAGTTCTTTCTTCTGATTTATCTACCTCATTTTGCAGCATGCAATATTCAAGAACATTCCAATATCTGGCATGAGCATGAATGGCAGACCTTGGAATAACCTTTCCATGCCTGAGAGATTGGGTCAAAGAGTACAGGCTTGTTTCTTCTTTCTATTCTCCCTGCCTCCTGCTTAGTTGGGGGGGGGGGCTCTCACCACATTCACTTGAGCTTTTTATTTTTTTTTAAGATTTTATCTATTTATTTGACAGACAGAGATCACAGGTAGGCAGAGAGGCAGGCAGAGAGAGGAGGAAGCAGGCTCCCCACTGAGCAGAGAGCCCGATGTGGGGCTCGAACCCAGGACCCTGGGATCATGACCTGAGCCAAAGGCAGAGGCCTTAACCCACTGAGCCACCCAGGCGCCCCTCACCTGAGCTTTTAATAATCTCCAAATTTCAGCTCTGATCATGATACTTCCCCCTCACCTTCACTCACTGTGGCTTTATAGTGGAGATATTTGATAAATAAGAGTTGAAAAGAAAGAATGTTTGATATAAAATTAAACAGAAGAATATCCTCCACTGTTTTGTGAATAATTCTAGTTTCCAAATCAATGAAAGAATAAATCATTTGAAGGCATACTTTACCTATTTCGTTGTTTTCAAAAAATACTGAGCCACCCATGCGCTCCCTGGAGACTTTTTCATTAAGAACTTATAAGACTGGGACACCTGGGTGGCTCAGTTGGTTAAGCAGCTGCCTTTGGCTCAGGTCATGATCCCAGTGTCCTGGGATCGAGTCCCACATAGGGCATCTTGCTCGGCAGGGAGCCTGCTTCTCCCTCTGCCTCTGTCTGCCACTCTGCCTGCCTGTGCGCTCTCTCTCTCTCTCTCTCTGACAAATAAATAAAAATAAAATCTTAAAAAAAAAAAGAATTTATAAGACCGATCAAGAAAGTTCTGGTATCAGTTCTCTCTTCACTGCATGGCTCCCTTTTACAGTGTCAGGCCTGTCGGTGGTGACCTTTGGCGTGACCCTCAGAAATTACAGTCAGAAGGCAGACTGCCACAGAGACAGTTGGGCATCATCAATACAGAATTATTTGAGACTTTTGAGGTTTAGCGCTTTAATTTTAAGTAGAGGATAATGACTAGAGGCTAGCTTTCAACCCACCAGTCCATGTAGCAACACAGGCTCAGAAAATGTCACACAAGAACCTTTCAGCCAATATTATGGGAGAAAAAAATGCAGAGCAAGTTAATGGCCATAAAGAATTTACAGGGTCCTATTAAAACAGAGTGAAGTTATGAGGATCTAGAACAACAACAACAACAAAATCACAATTTGAGGGATGAAGAATTGAGCACCTGAATGGGTAACTCACATTCTAGGAAAATGGTAAATAAAATAGTCAAAGGATAAAAGTGAATACTGGAGAGTACTGACTTCATAAGGAATTTATAAATTGTCCCTATGGGCTTGTAATTGACTTTGCTGATGGGAAATTTATAAATAGAAATGTGTATAATAAAGGAAAAGCTGCCTATTCTTTAGTCATAGTTCTAAGTAGTGAACTAAAAACTGCAGAAATGATTTTAAGCCAATGGTCCCATGAAAATGGGATCCCAATGGTCCCCAAGTTGGGAGGTGAAGGGGCACCTGGGTGACTGAGTCGGTTAAGCATCCAACTCTTTGATTTGGGCTCAGGTTATGATCCCAGAGTCCTGGGTTCGAGCCCCAGCATCGGCATCAGGCTCCCTGCTCAGTGGGGAGCCTGCTTCTCTTTCTCCCCATGCCCCTCCCCCTGCTTGTGCTCTCTCACACTCTCTCAAGTAAATAAACAAAATCCTTTTTAAAAAAACATTGTGAGTTGAAGCAGGTTATATTAACATTACCAGTTTCATCCCTAATTTTCTATGAGTTATTGGTGCTGAAAGAGACATGAGGAGGCAGTGGGAGAAAGGGGGCTCCTCTAGACACCTAAGCAGGGACGATCCTGTTCCTCAGATTAATTTCATATGCAGAACCGGCTCCAAATCAAACGGTTAGACAGAATGTACTGAAATGCAGAGAAAATTCTTAAGCAGCAATCAAAAAAATAATGAGAGTAATTTTTTGAAATGACATTGGATTCAACCACAACAATATGGTGTGTGGGAAGAACATTGGCCTAGGATTGGTGCCAGTTCTATTCCTCAATCTGCCTCTGTCATGCACAGCAGACAATCAACATGTGACACTCCCTCCTAAGCCTAAATGGCCGTGACAAGATCAAAATATGGAAAAACTTACGTTCCCACAGAATTCAGGGAAGGGAGCTATCCACGTGATAAAGCCATTGCATGATTCCTGTTCCCATATCCTGCTTGTTGCCTCGTGAAATCACAGGTGAAGTGACCCTATTCCCACTTTATCAGAAATCTTCTGGGGCGCCTGGGTGGCTCAGTGCCTTCCGCTCAGGTCATGATCTCAGGGTCCTGGGATTGAGCCCTGCATCGGGCTGTCTGCTCAGCAGGGAGCCTGCTTCCCTCTCTCTCTGCCTGCCTCTCTGCCTACTTGTGATATGTCTGTCAAATAAATAAATAGAATCTTTTAAAAAAAGAAATCTTCTACTATTATCCCTTTTTCTCTTCTTTTTTCAATTTCCTGTGATCTTCTGACTCATTCCCATCATCACTTCAAGTCCAGTTTCTCATATCTTTAATAAACACTGCTGGGACCCTCCATATCACTGTATTGTTCCTTATGGGAAAAAGAAGTTATAGATGTAAGATAAATCAAAGATAGGGGTGCCTGGGTGGCTCAGTGGGTTAAAAGCTCTGCCTTCGGCTCAGGTCATGATCTTAGGGTCCTGGGATCGAGCCCTGCATCAGGCTCTCTGCTCAGCAGGGCGCCTGCTTTCCCCGCTTTCTCTGCCTGCCTCTCTGCCTACTTGTGATCTCTCTCTCTCTCTCTGTGTCAAATAAATAAATAAAATCTTTAAAAAAAATCTTTAAAAATAAATAATTAAATATAGAATTTACTACAGAGGGGCGCCTGGGTGGCTCAGTGGGTTAGGTCTCTGCCTTCTTTTTTTAAAAAAAAGATAAATCAAAGATAGATGAAGTTAAGCAAAAACCTTGTAGTCCAGAGTTTGAATATTAGACTAAGAATTCTTATTATTCCAACTGAAGAACCGAATAAAACAAAGACTTCTTATTGCTTTGTTATAGTTCCAAGCTCCAGTGAACAGAGAATCATGAGTATGGTTTGAAACTAATCAAAGCAGTGTCAAAGGTGTAAGGTGAAACTGCTCAGATTAGCACCATCCTTCATTTCTTCTGTATTTTTCCCATGTTTCTTTTGCTGCCCAAGGTATCTTTCTCTTGCCTGTGATTAAGAATTGTGTGATTCACGGCAAACATCATCCTCAATGGGGAAAACCTGAGAGATTCCCCCAAAGGTCAGGAACAAGACAAGGATGTCTACTGTCACCACTTTTATTCAACATAGTGCTGGAAGTCCTAGCCTCAGCAATCACACAAAAGGAAATAAAAGGCATCCAAGTGGGTAAGGAAAAAGTAAAACTTTCACTATTTGCAGATGACACGATACTCTATGCAGAAAACCCCAAAGACTCCACCAGCAAAGTACTAGAACTGATAAATGAATTCAGTAAAGTCACAGGACACAAAATCAGTATACATAAGTGTTGCATTTCTATACACTAATAATGAAACTGGAGAAAGAGAAATTAAGAAAACAATTCCATTTACAGTTGTATCAAAAATAATAACATACCTAGGAATAAACCTAACTGAAGAGGTGAGAGACCTATACCTCAAAAATTATAAAACACAGGTGAAGGAAATTGAAGATGACACAAAGAAATAAAAAGACTTTCATGCTCATGGACTGGAAGAACAAATATTGTTAAAATGTCTATAATACCTAAAGCAATCTACGTATTTAATGCAATCCCTGTTAAAATACAAATAGCATTTTTCACAGAATTGGAACAAACAATCCTGAAATTTGCATGAAATCACAAAAGACCCTGAATAGCCAAAGCAATTCTGGAAAAGAAGAACAAAACCGCAGGTTGTCATAATTCTGGATTTCAAGTTATATCATAAAGTTGCAGTAATCAACACAGTATGGTCTGGCATAAAAGAGACATACAGATCAATCAAACAGAATAGAAAACCCAGAAATGAACCTATAATTATATGATCAATTAATCTTCAAAAAAGTAGGAAAAAATATGCAATGGGAAAAGGACAGTCTCTTCAACAGATGGTATTAGGAAAACTGGACAGTGACATGTAAAAGAATGAAACTGTACCACTTTCTTCCACCATACACAAAAATAAATTCAAAATGGATTAAAGACCTCAATGTGCAACCTGAAACCATAAAAATCCTAGAAGGCAGTAATTTCTCTGACATCAGCCAAGGCAACATTTTTCTAGATATGTCTCCTGAGGCAAAGGAAACAAAAGCAAAAATGAACTATTGGGACTTTATCAAAATTAAAAAGCATCTTCACAGTGAAGGAAACAATCAACAAAATTAAAAGACACCTCACTGAATGGGAGAGGATATTTGCAAACTACGTATTCCATAACAGGTTAGTAGCTAAAATATGTAAAGAACTGATACAACTCAATACTTAAAAAATAAATAATCCAATTTAAAAATGGGCAGAAGACATGAACAGACATTTTGCCAAAGAAGACATACAGATGGGGTGCCTGGGTGGCTCAGTGGGTTGAATGTCTGCCTTCAGCCCAAGTCAGGATCCCAAGGTACTGGAATCGAGTTCTGCATCGGGCTCCCTGCTCAGCCAGGAGTCTGCTTCTCCCTCTCCCTCAGCAGCTCCCCCCTGTTCAAGCTCTCTCTCTCTCTCTCTCTAATAAATGAGTAAAATCTTAAAAGAAAAGAAAAAGATATACAGATGGCCAACAGACACATGAAAAGACACTCAACAAAACTCATCATCAGGGGAATGCAAATCCAAACTATAATGAGATATCATCTCACACCTGTCAGAATGGCTACAATCAGCAACACAAGAAACAATAAGTGTTGGTGAGGATGTGGAGAAAAAGAAACCCTCTTCTACTGTTGATGGGAATGCAAATTAGTGCAACCACTATGGAAAACATTATGGACTTTCCTCAACAAGTTAAAAATAGAGCTATCCTATGATCTAGCAATCACACTACTAGGAAACACACACTACTATTTACCCAAAGAATACAAAACTTCTAGTTCAAAGGGATAGATGCACCCCCATGTTTATTGCAGCATTATCTACAATAGCTAAGATATGGAAACAGACCAAGTATCCATTGACTGCTGAGTGGATAAAGATGTGGTATATATACACAATAGAATATTATTCAACCATAAGAGGGAATGAAATCTTGCCATTTGCAATGACATGGATGCAGCTAGAGAGTATAACACTAAGCAATATAAGACAGACAGAGAAAGACAAATACCATCTGATTTCATTCATATGTGGAATTTAAGAAACCAAAAACGAGGGGTGCCTGGGTGGCTCAGTGGGTTAAGCCTCTGCCTTCGGCTCAGGTCATGATCTCAGGGTCCTGGGATCAAGCTCTACATCAGGCTCTCTGCTCAGTGGGAAGCCTGCTTCCCCCTCTCTTTCTGCCTGCCTCTCTGCCTACTTGTGATTTCTCTCTCTCAGTGTCAAATAAATAAATAAAATCTTTTTTAAAAACCCAAAGACAATAACAACAACAACAAAAATGACCCAAAGAAAGAGAGAGGAGAGAGAGAGAAATCAAGAAACAGACTCTTAACTGTAGAGAGCAAACTGATGATTACCAGAGGGGAGGGGGGATGGAGGTTGGGTGAAATAGGTGTTGGAGATTAAGGAGGCCACTTGTGATGAGTACAGGGTGATGTATGGAATTGTTGCATCACTATATTGTACGCCTGAAAACTAATATAACACTCTATGTTAACTCTACTGGAATTTACAATTAAATTAAATTAAAAAAATAATTGCATGGGTCATAGTACTGTAAAATAATTAGACCCATTTTCCCATGTGACAAATATATTCACTAAGGCATTTTTGCATTTTGCTCGGGGGTCATATTTGAACAACAAAAATCTAGAATGGTTCCCAAAGTATCAATCTGTTAGTCTGTGCCAAGTAAGAGAGCGGAATAAACATAACCAAAGTAGTCAAAGAGAGTCAATTTGATGGCAGCATATAGGCCTGTCCTGGTTTGGAGACTAACAGTTATCTGTAAATCTGTACTTCTACTTGGAAATCAAAAGTATGGGCTGTATTTAGATATTTGGTTTTTGGGATTATATCCAAATTAGATCTTTAATAAGAGACACTCTAAATCTTTAGGTCATGCTATCTCCACCCTCAAGTATCACTGAATTCCAGGCAATGCATATTTTTTGTAACTGACCACATTTGAAAATCCTGGCACAGAGCAGATAACTTATTTTCCTGTTGATGAATGCCCAGGTATAATACTTAGGTTGGAAATACACACTCCCAGACTTCATCCCAGAAAATACAGGACCTCAAAATGGGAGTTGTGAAACCAGTTTTTTCCTATTGCCTTTGCCAAGGATGAGCAATACTTTAACAAAAAGTTGAAATGCATCCCCTATGTTATAACATAGAGTTTCATCTTGAAGAAATAGTTTATATTTTGGCAGCTGGAGAAATTGATCTATGATAGCATAGAATTCAAGACATATTGAGAGAGAATTATTAAAAATAGTAAATTACATGACTGAATCACTTTCCATATTCCATAAAATTTTGGAACAGGCTTAATTAATCAATAATGAGCTGAAACCATGAAAAATGAACTCAGAGACTTGACAGGACTACAAAGACCAAAAGTAAATACTTTTTATTGTGCCTTGATGTAGTTACTGAGAGTTTTACTGAGTATATATAATTTTTACCTCATTGTTGAGCAACCATTGTGGCAGGAAAAAGAATTTGGTTATCAATACTTGTGCTGCTTCTTCTTCTTCTTCTTCTTCTTCTTCTTTTTCTTCTTTTTTTTTAAGGATTTTATGTATTTATTGGAGGGAGAGAGAGAGCAAGCAGAGGGGCAGAGAGAGGGACAGGCACACTGTGCGCTGAGCACAGAACCTGATTCAGGGCTCCATCTCATGGCCCTGAGATCATGACATGCGCTGAAACCAAGAGTCAGATACTCAACCAACTGAGCCACCCAGGCACCCCAGTACTTGGGTTTTTTTAAAGGATGGAGTGAGACAAAGAGATTGCTCCATTTGGCTTTCGGTTATAACAAAAGTTATTGAAAGACAGCCTTTGAATGTATATTATTATTATTATATAATTTCTTTTCTTACATGTCTCTCTGCTCATATGATGCTAAATGCCTCATTTGAGCTTGGTGAAATTGGTCAGGTTAGCTAGACCTAGAACTGGACCAACCACAAATGCATCATTCAGGCCGGTAGAGAGTTGACCATCAGGGAGATCCCAGGAACCTGGCCATTGGCCACAGGCACTGAAGTCAATACACAACACTCCCACTGATTTAAGTGCTTATGGATGGATGAATGGATAAAGAAAATGTGTGACACACACACAAACACACACACAGATACAACCTGGAATACTATTAGTCATTAAAAAGTAGGAAATCCCACCAACCACAACAAAATGGCTGGACCTTGAGGGCATTATGCTCAATGAAATAACTCAGACAAAGACAGATAATGTATGTTCTCACTTACATGTGGAATCTTAAAAAACCTCATAGATACAGAGAGTAGACTGGAGGTCACCAGAGTCAGAGGTTGGAAGGTGGGCAAAATGAGTGAAGGGGGTCAAAAGGCACAAACTTCCAATAATTAAATAAGTCACGGGGTTGTAATATACAGTGTGGTGACTATGGTTAATAATCCTGTATTATGTATTTGGAAGTGGCTAAGAGAGTAGGTATTAAACGCTTTCATCGCAAGAAAAAATTTTGCAACTATGTGTGGTGATGGATGTAAACTAGACTCACTGCCGTGATCATTTCACAACATATACAAATAGCGAATCACGCTGTACATCTGAGACTAATATAATGTTACATATCAGTTATATATCAATTTTTTAATGTCAAACGTTTAAAAGAAAGCACAACTCTCAGGGTGCCTGGGTGGCTCAGTCATTAAATGTCTCCCTTCGGCTCAGGTCATGATCCCAGGATCCTGGGGTCAAGCCCCACATCTGGTTTCCTGCTCAGTGGGAAGCCTGCTTTTCCCTCTCTCACTCCCCCTGCTGTGTTCCCTCTCTTTCTGTGTCTCTCTCTCTCTGTCAAATAAATAAACAAAATCTTTACAACAAACAAACAAACAAAGAAATGAACAAACAAATGAATGAAAAAAACCACAACTCTCCCATCTCCAGGAGCACTTTGGGTTGGGAGTCATGATGAGACTCTAGTTCTATAGGAACTGGGTGCCAAGCCAAACTCAGACATACAAGAAAGTGTATTTATCGGAACTGGTGTGCAACTCAAGTGGTTTTATCAATTACAACTGTATCAGAGCCCTATTACTAGATCAAAGTGTAGAAATAGAGCAGAACCATCAAACAGACTGATTTTATGAGTGGATCAGAGGTAGAGTTTATTATAGTGTTCCGTCTATGGCCTGATTGTCACAGGAGCCTGGAGCAAGGTTAATCCTATCAGTAGGATACCCGTGGCCCTACTCACAGTATTGGAGACCAAAATTAGTTGAATCACTGCCCACTATGGCCCACTGCCTGTTTTTGCATGATTCACAAGCTAGAAAAGATTTTGACGTTTTTAAGCCGAAACAAATCAAAAGAAGAATAATATTTTCATGACACATGAACATTTATGAAATTCAAATTCCAAAGTCCATAAATAAAGATTTATTGGAGCAGAGCCACACCCATCTGTTTATATACTCTCTGTGGCTGCTTTCATGTTACAAGGACAGAGCTGAGTACTTATGACAGATTCTACATGGCCTGCAAAGCCTCAAATATTTATTATCTGGACCTTTGCAGAAAAAGTTGCCAACCCTGGTTTAGTGTCTGAACTCCACTGATACACAGAAACCTCATAGCTCAATCATTAGGGCCCAATCATATTTAATTCCCTAAGAGGTTGCCTTCAATTCTGATGGAAGTAGCGGAGAGAGAGGTTAGCAATCAACAAGAACGATGTGTTTGTGACTACTGAATCATTGTCAAATGCAGTTGGATGAAACAAAGTCCACAAGGTAGCCTTCTACTAGTCTCTGCCTTGCCTTGCCCTGCTCTGACAGAGGCTAGGAGGATTCTACCTCTTGCATCTAGTGAGCCAAACACTGCCTGCAAAAGCAGGATATTAGGCATTCCATCTCGCTAGTATGAGACACAGAATAGACATGACTGTCCACGTTCCTCTCTGTCTGGTGTGTGTTCGCGGAACTGTGTCCTCTTCTCTGACCTGACAGTGTTGGGCTAACTTCTCCGATTGGCTTTTCACCTTGGTTTTCTGATTAGGGCGATAATTCTCACCTTGAGGTGGGATCTTCCTCTGAGTTCCAGCCTGATGGGTGGGTGCTCTGATTCTCCAAGAAATCCTTTCTACTGTCCTGGTCCCTGGGAGCCGGATTCTGCTCTATATGGCTTCCTCTTCTAGCTAGCATCTCGCTCTAATCCCAGGAGACCATCGATACTAGGTCTTTCCCTCAAATATTTAGTCCTGCTGCTGTCCCTTACCCCAACACCAGGACCTGATCGTCCTTTGAATATGGTTCAGATTTGCCTCATTCATCAAACTCTGATTTCATGTGCTACCCAGTGTCTTAAAAGTATAGTCCTACAACTGAGTTAGCTTGCAGAATTTCAATCAGGCCCTTTCCAAGATTCTTACCTATACCTTCCCTCTTCTTCCTTTTGCTAAGGTCCCAGCATGCATCATGGTACAGTCTGTATTAATTATAATTGCCAACAGATCATAGACAGTCAGACCTAGAAGGAATCTTACAAGTTACTTACAAATGAGAAGACCCATTCTCAGACATGAAAGGGGAATATGCATATCAATTCGGTCTAAGAACTAAGGAAGAAGTTGCCCCATATCTTCCAGGGAATGCCTTGGAAATAAAAGCTAAATTAAATATGGTAAATTGTCTTTAATGAGTTAATTCTGAATTTATTTTTGATCCACCATTTTTTAAAAAGATTTTATTTGGGGTACCTGGCTGGCTCAGTGGGTTAAGCCTCTGCCTTCAGCTCAGGTCATGATCTCAGGGTACTGGGGTCGAGCCCCACATCGGGCTCTCTGCTCAGCAGGGAGCCTGCTCCCCCCCCCCACACCTACTCGTGATATTTCTCTGTCAAATAAATAAATTAAATTTAAAAAAAAAGATTTTATTTCTTATTTGTGAGAGAGTGAGAGTGAGCACCCACAAGTAGGGTGGGGAAGGACAGAAGAAGAGGGAGAAGCAGGCTCCCCACTGAGTAGGGAGATGGATGCAGGGCTCAATCCCAGGACTCTGAGATCATGACCTGAGCCCAAGGCAGATGCTTAACCAACAGTGCCACCCTGATGCCTCAATCCACCATTTTTTTTCTAAAAGCCAAATAAATAAAAGTAAGGAGAAATCAAAATGACTAAATAAATCCCTCCCCCCAAAGGAGGAGGAAGTAGAGGAAACCCATAATTTGAAGCCATATGCAAGTAGGAGAAGTTTTGCTAAGGTATGCCATAGCCTATCGCTTCAGTGCCCTTTTTCATTTATCAGTCATCTCGCAAACTAACTCCTTTAATGCCTAAATCTTTACAAGGAGAATCTCCAAGTCAAATCTCCCATGGTACTTGTTCAGTTACATTCCAATTTGGCAACCAGAATATTACAGGTACTGAGCAAATGAGAAAGGATTGCTTATCGCCACTTCTGTCTCTACCCGCAGAGGCTAAAGGAGAGGAGAACTGTGGTGCTTGCTGGCAACCGTCTATAGAAATCAGGCAAAAATCCTGTGCTATCACAGGAACGTGGCGGTGGAGTGGGAGTGGAGATTTGTGTAGAACCGAGCTCCCCTGGCTAATTATTCGGAACTATTTCCCTGTAGGGGCATCGTCCGTATCTTGTGTGTGATTGTTCAGCCGGACCACAGCAGAGCAGGTCCAAACAGTTAAGCAATCTTCAAAATCTAGCAATGCATTTTCCCTCTGGGTTCAAGCTGCTCTAAACAGTCAGAAGATGCTGAAGATGGCCAAACCGATTTGATTGTCATGCCTCAAGGTTCAACATAGCTCCCATGCATAGCTAGGCATTGCTCACATTTATCGTAACCACTCGTCGCCTGCCCTAACACTTCCAATGTATAAAAAATTTGATAACTCTTGGTTATGGCCTAGCACATAGTAGACTGAATAAGTATTTGTTGACTGGCGTTTAATGACTGACTGTACAAGTTGCAAGAGAACAACACATTGTCTCAAAAGTGGAGGACGCCTAGTGGTCCTTAACAGGGGATGACTTTGCTACCCAGTCCCAGGGGGCATTTGGCAATGTCTGGAGACATTTTGGGCGGTCACAGCAGAGAGTGGCCTTCACCCAATAGATGCCACAGGAATGTCACCGAACATCCTACAATTTGTAATATGTCCCCTTAAAAAATGAAGTATCTGGTCCAAAATGTGAAGAGTCCAAGGTTGAGAAACCCCAGATTAGACTGATAAGAGATACGGAACAATTGGCTCTTTAAAAGTGGATAAGGACGAACAAATAAGTAAAGCACAGAGGACTTTTAGGGGAGTGAAACTGTTTTGCAGGACACACTAATGGTGGCTACACACCATGATACATTTGTTGAAGCCCATAGAATGTGCAGTATCAACACTGAATCTTTTTTTCTTTTAAGATTTATGTTTTGAGAGAAAGAGTGCACCTGCAAAGGGGGGGAGGGGCAGGGGGAGAAGGAGAGAAAGAATCTTCAAGCAGGCTCTCTGCTGAACACAGAGCCCTTCGCAGGGCTTGATCTTATGACCCTGAGATCGTGATCTGAGTTGAAATCAAGAGTCAGCCGCTTTACCGATTGAGACACCCAGGCGTTCTCAACAGTGAATCTATGGACTTTGGGTGATTCAGTTAAGTCTGTGTAAGTTCATCAACTACAACAAATGGCACAGGATGTTGGTAGTGGGGGAGGCCATGTGTGAACGCGGGCAAGGGGTATATGGGAACTCTCTGTACTTTCTATTCCATTTTGCTGTGAACCCCAAGATACTCTTCACAATGGTGTGTCTTTTAAAAAGTGGATGAGTAGCTGGAGATAAAATTTTGGCTTTCAAAGAATGGTCAGGTTGTCTTTATTCTGGTATTTTGGAGGAAACCGGATTTATAATGTAAGGATTACCTTGTGCTTCAAACAGACAAATTTGTCATGACTTTTTCTTTCCGTGTAGTTTTTGTTAAAAAAAGACATCATTTCCATCAGCCACCTTAATTAAGAGCAATTTCCAACTGCAGTTGTGGCACTCTCAAATGTACGTTTTCTCCAGCTTGGAGCCTGGTTCCATGATCGGTTTCTGAAACTGAGGTTCCAAGGATATTCAGGAAAACTTACTTGGAATTTTCCTTCCTTATTACCAGCAGTGGAGAGCTGAAAGAAAGCTTCTGGTGAACTGGTTTTGCCATGTACATGAGAGCAATCATAAATTCACTTAAGTCTGATATCAAGATCTAGAAAATTCTGTGACACAGGAAGGGAAGAAAAGAGTACTAGTGAGAGAAACTTCAGTCTTCAATCTGCTAGACTTCCTGGCAAGGGTAGTTATGACTATCTGCTATATCCAAAATCCCATTCACAAAGCAAAAAGCAGTATGATCTTGTAGATCCAAGTTATTTCCAATAGACCAAAAATAGATTCAAGGCTATATTAAAAAAACTCCCAGCTGATCCTTTTTTTTTTTAAAGCAGATACTCCTCAAATTACTGAAATCTAAACATTATTGAGGACTTTTAACCTTTGCTGCTGTTCTTATTTTTTTTCTTTTTTCAAGCTTCAGAAATCAAATGTCAAGCACTGTAATAACAAAGTGTGAAGATTATAAACTGAAACTCATGAAAGGGCAGGTAATGCGCAGAACTCTAAGAGTGACAGGACATATACAATCTGTATGTCCAACTATTAAAATGATAAGAAATAGTTTATCCAAACAACAACATTATTTACTGCCTAGCTTTTGGAATTTCATGCTATTATCATGGCCCACATATCATTGTGACTTTTATGAAAGGGAAGAGTTTTAGTTTTTGCCAAGTCCAAATACCTAGCCAAATATTTCATTCCCAGGAATTTTCTTTTCAGTACCTAGAACCATAGTCTGTTATTATGGATGTAATTTATGAATCAGAAAGACCAGCTCCTTCCTCTGCTGGATTCCTCAAGGTCAAGGACCATCTCTTATTCATCTCATAGCACAATGTCTACACTGTGCACTTTCTGGCATCACCAGGGAGATCAGTGAATGTGTATTAATTTTATTGACTATATGAACATTAACTACTAATCATTCACATGTGAAAATTGGATTTCAAGTAATTATACATCACTAACCCTATCCTGTGTTCCCTTAAGTTTCATAGGTTTAGTTTAGATTTTTAGGAAATAAGAAATGGTTTTCTCACATATGACTAAAACTTCCTAAACCATGCTCTGCGGATATCCTTTTTTACTTGAAAAACAATTATGATCAAGAAGTGTCCTAACATTTTTACCATGTGAATTATTATGTAGTTAAGGGCACAGGAACTCCATCAATGTGAAACATATATAGGATTTGTAGACTCGTGCTAGATTTACCTAGGTTTCCCTTCCCTAAGCTGGTTCCTGTCTGATCATTAAAATTAGTACACTGTCAGCCACCCATCAAATGTCTTTCAGTTTGTTGAATTACTTCTGATAATAAGATCACCAAGATCAGCCGGAATTGCTGACAGGAAAAGGATTTTTTCCATAATGATATTCAGAGGATTCATTCAGTCCTTACATTACAATAATATTTATTGATCCACTGCTTAGAATATTATACAGAATTCATTTTTTGAACAAGCATACTATGAGGGAGAACGTCAATTTCTAAAATGGCATAGGAAGAAGAGACTTTTCTTTATAGAGCTAGAATGTGGTATATGGTTATCATTACATATCTTTTAGGAAATCATTACCTCAGACCAATGGACAATTTTAAAAAACCTTGATGACAGCTGAGCAAAAGCCACTCGAGACAGAGAGTCCTAAGTTCTAACTTCACTGAGTTCTAACTTGCTATACAATGTGAATCTTGGTTCTCTCTCCTTAACTGTGAAAGGAGGAAAAAACTTGAATTATTTTTCCACTAATGCCTTCAGAAGGAAGTTTGACTTTAGTAGGGAACAAAGTATTAGTGGTTTCTGTGTTTTTACCGTTTCTTTCACAAGAATAAGAGAAACTATTTGAAAATTGAAAATAAACACACAAAGAAAGATCCACCAAAACGTATACTTAAACTACGGCAGTAACAACAACAGAAAAAAACAAAGAAGGTGAGTATTATTCACTTGAGGTGGCTCCAACCTGTCCCTTAGTGCAGACACTTGCAGTTGTAGCCCATGAAGACAGTGAAGGTTTGTATCTTCTAATTTAGTGATCCTAATTTAGTGTACATAATAATCACCCCCAAATTTGTCACAATGTAGATTTCATGGGCACCTGGATGGCTCTATTGGTTAAATGTCTGACTCTTGGTTTTGATTCAGGTCATGATCTCAGAATTGTGAGACTGAGCCCTGTGTTGGTCTCCATGCCGAGGGTAGAGCCTGCTTATAATTCTCTCTTCCTTCATCCCTACCTCCTCCCCTCTCTCTCTCTCTCTCAGAAAGAAAGAAAGAAAGACAGATAATATAGATTTCAGATTTTCTACGCAGGAGATTGTGATGCAAAACCCATATTTGAAATTTGGATCTCGTTCTGTCCTCAAGTGGGGTTTCTAAGTTTTTCTTAGATTGAGATCTAATTCACATATTGTTCAAATTCACCCATAAGTTTTTTAGTATATTTACAGAGTTGTGCAACCATCATCACAATCTAATCTGAATATCTTCATCACCCCAAAAGAATACCCATACCTATTAGTATCACTGTTTATTCACCCCTTCCCCCAGGCCCTGGCAAATACTCCTCTACTTTCTGTCTCCAGAGATTTGCCTATTCCAGACATTTCATATAAATGGGATCATATAATAATGTGTTCTTTCTGTCAGGCTTTTTTCACTTAGTGTTTTCAAGGTTCATCTGACTAGAAACATCTATCAGTATTTCATTCTTTTTTTTTAATAAAGATTTTATTTATTTATTTGACAGAGATCACAAGTAGGCAGAGAGGCAGGCAGAGAGGGGGAGGAAAGCAGGCTCCCTCCTGAGTGGAGAGCCCAATTCGGGGCTCAATTCCAGGATCCTGAGATCATGACCTGAGCCGAAGGCAGAGGTTTAACCCACTGAGCCACCCAGGCACCCCTCAGTACTTCATTCTTTTCAGGGCCAAGTAATGCTGGTTGGGAGGCTATAACACATTTTGTTTATCCATTCTTCAGTTGATGGACACTTGGGTTGTCTCCGTTTCTTGACTATTAGGCATCGTGCTGCTATAAATATTCATATTCAAGTTTCTGCATGGACATGCTTGCTAAGTGCTTTTAAAAAAAACTATAAAGCTTTATTAAATTGAGGGAACATTTCTATTTTTTTAAGGATTTAAAAAAATATTTTGACAGAGAGACAACAAGAGAGGTGACACAAGCAGGGGGAGTGGGAGAGGAAAAAAAAAAAGCAGGTCTCCCACTGAACAAGGAGCCGGATGTGGGGATCAGTCCCAGAGTCCTGGGATCATGACCTGAGCCGAAGGCAGAACACTTAATGACTGAGCCACCCGGGCGCCCTGAGGGAACATTTCTAATTGAATACTTTTTATAGGTAGTCATTGGCGGTCCATACAAAATGATGACAGAGTGGTGGCCAGCGACTAGTAAGGGTTAAAGGCTTTCAGAGGAAATATGATGATAGACTAGTTCACATTCTGTGGCAGCTAGAAAAGACCAAACAGAGACCAAAAAAAGAATGCAACTTTTTATCCTTATTAATAAAAAAAATATAAAACTGAAGGACTGGAAGAAGCAAACCAGACATCCATCTCATCTGCCTTCTGACATGGTCAAGAGGATAGTTTATTATACTAGTTTTTTTATTACACTAATTTTAAGGCAAGAAGAGGAAAATTCAGGTGCAGTTAACCTAACCAGTTCATTGTGTTAGAAAAGTATCAAAATGCCCGAGAGGAAACAGATTCATTAGAATAAGAAATGAAACTCAAAATACAGAAAGAAGGGGAGAAAGGGTGTTATTCCCCCACCCTGCCGGCACATCACGCAAGGAGAGAGGAACTCACATAACGCCTAAGCTGTACTGTGTCTTTTGTTTCTAAATCTACGGTGGGTGTCCCAATATCATCCATGAAGAGTTTAGGCCTAGAATAGCCTAATCATTAAAAACTTGGGCTTTGTGATCTCTCCTATAACTAAAAATATGATCATGAGTTTAATTTTTTGAGACCTTATTCAACCATGTTTCTCTAGTAGCCACAAAAATGAACCATTTTTTAAAGTTGTATTTATTCACTTGAGAGAGAGAGAGAGGAGGAGCAGGGGGGAGGGTCGTTGGGAGAGGGAGAAGCAGACTCCCAGCTGAGCAGGGAGCCTGATGTGGGGCTCGATCCCAGGACCCTGGGATCACGACCTGAGACAAAGCAGATGCTTAACTGACTGAGCCACCCAGGCACCCCCAAAATCAACCATTTACAATTCACTTTTTTCCTAGCTGTCTTAACCTCTCACAAGACAGCCAGCTAGACTCTGAACAAACCAGATTTAGTTGCCAAAAAAAAATTGATTCTCAAAAATTTATCACTTTGGGTGCCTGGGTGGCTCAGTTGTTTAAGCGTCTGCTTTGTCTCAGGTCATGATCCCAGGGTCCTGGGATTGAGTCCCACATCGAGCTCTCTGCTCAGTGGGGAGTCTGCTTTTCCCTCTCCTTCTGCCTCTCCCCCTACCTGTACTCTCTCTCTCTCCCTCTCTTTCAAGTAAATAAATAAAATTTTTAAAAAATCTATCACTTTGAGTAATATTGACTGATCTTTAGGCCTTCTCACAAACCTGGTTCTATGGTTCTTCTGGAACCATAGATAGACTAGTTCACATTCTGTGGCAGCTAGAAAAGACCAAACAGAGACCAAAAAAAGTAGGCTATGGGGATCTCAGTTTTTTTCAAATTAGAAGAAATTAGTAGTAAGGATGAATATAGGTCCGTTGACTTATCAATTTAATAATCAGCAGCACTATTACAAAAGGAGATTAAGATATGATCGTTGCCCAGGAGAGCCAATACTCTTGCTGAAAATAGCAAGACACATGCATCACAACGTTTGAGAACACCATAATATATTATCTCTGCCAAAGGAATTCAGACATGGGAAAGATAAACGTGGGCTCAAACAGTTAAAGATGACATTGTGGATAAAATAAGATTTAAGCTGGGTCTGAAGTTCAGGGAGGATTTGATCAGAGTAAGAGAAGAGTATTTCTGGAATGGGCAACAGTGTGAACGACAACAGAGCTGAAAGACTGTGCATAATGTGGAATGGAGGACAGTCTCAGGAACAAAAGAGAAGCAAGGCTCTAGAAACTGGAGAGCCAAATTATGATGAGCCTTGGAAATTAGGCAGACATCCAGAAGGTCCTCCTACTCAAACTGGGAGAGTCTCACCAGAGCCGGGTGTGTCCATCTGGATTTTACTCAAAGACAGCTGCCTGACTGTTACAGAAGTCAGAACCCAAGCGTGGGGATGTAGGGAAGAGGGTGGATGAGGAACTTGTAGATGGGGCCGATCCCATTCAAAGAATAATTAACAAGTGCATTCCTGACATTGGTTTGGGTGCTTTCAGGGGTGATAAAGATGAACGAGAGTCCCCGATCTCATGGAGTTTACAGAGCAGACATACGTATTACTGACACCTGGAAGAAAGTCCTGAATGTTTTAAGTACAAACAACGAACAGATGAGGGGACAGAATTAAGCAGTAAGTCTATCATGGTAAGAGGAAAAAATGACCTTTTCTTTCAATACTAACAATATCAGATTTTAACCCTGGCAGGGGAGTGTGTTTGGTCAAGGTAGGGGAACCAACAAGTATGATGGAACGAAGTAGGATGTGTTTGGGGAAAGGCAAGAAGCTTAGCAAGTAGGATGCAGAGAGGAACAGTAGAGAGTTGGGTGAAAGCTGAAAAAGTTGAAAAAAAGAAAAAAGTCAGAAAGAGGAATTTGGACTTAGCAGATGATTCGTAGTCACTGTAAGTTTTTGAGGGGGAGTGAATTGGCACTCTTATATTTATTGAATCTCTTCTATGAAAAGCCCCCAGCCACGAAGGATTGTGTATGAGTAATTAGCCTGGCAACAGTATAGAGAACAGATCTGAAAGAGGGTGATACTGAGGTCAGGAAGGTCAACCAGGAAGATGTCTATTATAGTAACCTAAGGGTAAAGAGACCCCGAGAGCAGAAGAGTGGGAGGGAAAAGGAGAGAAAGGAATCAATACATGAGCCACGTTTCAAAGGGAATTGTGTTAAGACTTGCTGGCTAATAGCATGCATGCTATCAAGTAGTTGAGGGAGTGGGTGATGCCTGATGTATAGAACCCCAGTGATTAGGAGACTCTCAGTTTCAACCGACAAACACAAATTATATTGCAGGAATTCACTGAGTTGGGGTGGTTGGGTGCTATGGTGTTCATTTATAGTTTATTTAAAGTGTCAGGCAACCAGTACTCCTTTGGATTCCTCTGACTAAAACATGGATCTGGGAGATATTTGAAGCCATGAGAGTAAATGAGTTCCTGAGGAATGAGGGAAGGAAGGAAACAAATTTTTTTGAATGTCTTTTAAGTTCCAGACAACGAATGTGAAGAAGAAAGGTAGAAGGGTGAAGAGTGAAGTATTGGGCAAAAATCCAAAGTTAAGGGACAGGAAAGGGGTCAACGAACAAGAAGGACTAGAAATTGTCAAAAATGTAGAAAGAAGGGAGCGCCTGAGTGGCTCAGTTGGTTGGGCATCTGCCTTTAGCTCAGGTCATGATCCCAGGGTCTTTGAATTGCACCCCACATGGGGGGGGCCCTGCTCAGCAGGGAGTCTGCTTCTCCCTCTCTGTTGGTCCCTCCCCCGTTCATGCTTGCTCTCTCTGTCTCTCTCTCAAATAAATAAATTAAAAATCCTTGTGAAAAATTAGAAAGAGAATTTACATATGATGCTGTCTCTGAAAACAAAGAATAATTTAAAGAATACAGGGAAAGATCAAATAATTTGAGTGTTCAGAAAGATTAAAATTAAGTATAAAGGCTTCGCTTTTGGTAAGGATCCTTGGTGACACTGAATTCAATTCCATCTCACAAATACTTCTTGCACATCTCCTGTATACTTAGCATCAGAGGTCTAAAAACACCCTCATGGAGAATACAGTCCAGAAAAAAAGATAAGTAAACTGTCAATTACAAGATCATCTGTAAGTTTAACATGGGGAGACATAGGGTACTAATGTAGCACATAAGAAGGGCCTTCTATCCCAGACTGCAAGAATCTGGAAGGCTTTCAGAGGAAGTCATGTTTAAACCAGGACCCATGGGATGAGTTGAAATTAGCTAAAGGAAAGGCAAGGGGTGACAAAGGCAGGAAATACCCAATGCGGTGATCCAGCGAGAAAAGGAAATATGACCACTCAAACAACTGCAAGAAAGAGTGGTCTGTGTGAGTGATTTTGTAGAGAGATTGTTGAAGAGGTCATCAGGGAGCCGCTGATGAAGAATGATATCGAGCCATATCAAAGTCTTTGAATTTAATCCAGATTGGTATTGGGAAGCTGCGGAAGGGTTGAAACAGGAGGACAATTTAATCGAATTTGCTTCAGAAAGATCCCTCTGACTGCTTGAGCACTGGGGCAGGATCCAAGTCAGGTCGACCAATGATGAGACTATTTCAGCAGTTGTGGGGAGAGATGATGGGGTTAGTAGAAATGGAGAGGAGTGGGTGGACTCAATAAATATGTAGAAGGTAGCACTGACAGTGCTTGGTAACACATTAGTGTGGGAGATTTGGGGAGAGAGAAGAGCTTAGAATGATGCCAGTATTTTTGACAGAATGGATGTGGATACAGGAGCCACTGGCTGAGCAGTTTTGAGAATACAATATGATGAATTCAGTTTTGAACATGTTAACTTGAAGATACCCACTGGACATCCTAGGGCTGGTTATATGGTAGGCAGTTGGCTAACCGCATCTCAAGTTCAGGAGAGAGATTTAATTCAGAGTTGAGATTTGGGGGACAATGGCAAATAGTTGGTATTTGAATGCTTGAGAGAAAATGATATCCCTGGGTGGGGGTAGAGTAGGTTGGTGTTGAATGAGAAGATGAGATGTCTGAGGACAGAACACTGTAAGGGCTGGGCAAAAATGAGGAGGCAACAAAAAACCTGGGAAGGATGTGTGTGTGTGGCTCAGCAAAGAAATAAGGTGGCAATTTGAGAATTCAGTACCATAGGGCTTTTCTAATGGAGGAAGCCTAACTCCCTGGATGACAGAGGGGGTGGGGGGGTGGGTAGAATCCAATGCAGGGGAAAACAGTGCAGATGTGGCTAAGGAAGGGATAAATACTACAGCAAGGTCTTTCCAGAAATAGGGTAGCTGATGAGTGAAGACTCACCGAGGAGACTCTTCTTCCTTTAATAAGGACAAGAATGATAGGAGAATGAGTATGGAGAAAGGAGCTTGGCTGTTGGTAGCAAAGGAATCTCACACTGGATGGCCAAGACTTACTAGTGAAGTAAGATTCAAAGTTTCCACAATGCACACGTGTCAGGAGATGGAAAATAAATTAGATGGAAGAAAAGGTTGTGCCTTAAGTGGCTTAAAGTTGCAAATTTCACCATTCCTGACAAATATTCACTTATAAGTTAGCTACTTTTAAGTAATGTTTATGGATATTTTAGTGGTTGCCTAAAACGTCAGGAAATCCAAAACATCTTAGATTTTCGGGACCAGAAGGGGCCGGAGATACGAGGCAGAAAGTAATATTTTCTGATATTCTTCTTAGTAGAATAAGCCTGGTTTACACAGTCTAAAAGAATATGTCTGGGGTGCCTGGGTGGCTCAGTCGGTTAAGCGATCGGCTCTTGGTTTTGGCTCAGGTCATGATCTTAGGGTCCTGGGATTAAACCCCACGTTGGCTTCTGCACTCAGCAGGGAGTCTGTTTGAAGCTTCTCTCCCTCTGCCCCTTCCCTCACTCTCACTCACTTTCAAAATAAATAAGTAAATCTTTAAAAACTTTTAATAAAAAAGAACTTTTAATAATAAAAGTTCTAATTTTGATATAGTACCAACAGTTACGATAGTTCCCACTTCATGAGTACCTACTATATTCTAGGTCTGACACTGGTCACTTTACACTCCGTGATTCTCAAGCAGGGCATCTATTCCCACTATGACCATGACCAACCCCCCCAACCCTGGGGACTTCTGGCATTGTCAGAGGATATTTCGGATGGTCACAATTTGGAAGGGTAGTCATGGGTAGAGGTCCTGGAGGCTGTTACATAATCCTACAATGCACAAGACAGTCTCCCACAAAAAAGCAATATGCTACCCGAAATGTCAGCAGTGCCAAGGTGGGGAAACCCATTGACATTAGAAAGAACTATACCTTCCTTGCTGTACTGTTGCAAGGATGACACAAAATGGTAAGCATAAATCTCTCTACTATAATTCAATGGAAAATTGGGGAGCTTAAATAACTTGCTCAAGGTCACAACACAAGGTCTGAAGAAGAACCAGATTTTGAATCCTAGCTGCCTGATTCCAAAGTCAAATTTTAAACCGCTAAATGCATTGCCACATCGTATTCAAGACATACAGACTACCATAAAACCCAAATATCCCTGTGAATAATTTTTCCTAAAAATATATTGGTTACTACGCTGAAATCTGCATTTCCCCTAAGCTTACCTAGGACCCATACCTCAACTCTAAACCTTTTCCATCTGAGAATATCACAGCAGCGTTTTCCTATAGAAAACAGACTTGAGTCAGGCACATCAGATGCAGACATGCCAACAAGACATGATTTACCACTCAAGGAGGTCTTCCAATTGAAACAATTCCATGGAATGGCCAATGGCAAATCCATTCTCAAATTCTATCCAATGTCGCCATGACGAGATGGATTCTTTCTGGACTTTGGATTACAATTGGACTTCTGCACCGACACCATCCATCATGCAAACTACCCAAGTGCCTCTCGACAATCACGAGGCAGGACCCCAACTCCAACTGAAGTACACAAATATAGGTTAAAAAGTCCTCAGTGACTCTGGAGCTTTGGTGGGTTTTCTTTCTTTGTTTTGTTTTGTTTTTGTGACTTTTGAGTTTTTGCTACTTTTGTACAAATGGTAACAGTGAACTTCTCCTTTGGGTGACTGTACCATGGGTAAAGGGAAGTAGAATAACTTCAATTCTCCCTAGAAAGGAGTCATTTTTTGCAAAATGCCTGGCCTCCATGTTGAACATCCTCCCAATTTGTTTCCCTCGGGGTATGAGTGCAAATAATTTTATGGTTCATACCTTCTTCTCATGTGTATTTCAGGTGACCTGCTCATCCCAGTTTTTCCACAACTGTTCTGACTTCAAACTGAAATCGCACTTCCTGGGAATCTCTTCAGTCCCAGGTAATAGCAGTATTGGTTGCCCTAGATATATCTGGGGATTAATAACTAACACTAGAGATCAAAAGCTGATATTACTGCTATTTCTTGAGGTTCAATCAGAAGAAGGTTTTGTATCAGAATTCAGCTCGAGGAACATTGATCGTCATTTTTGGCCCTCACCTGTTTTTGGCAAAGATGACTTTTGAAAGAGGAAAATCCAGTCAAACCCTGATATTACAAAAGTAGGTTGTTGGTGGGATCTCTTACAGGATGCCATCTGGCAGCAAGCAAAGGATTTCACGCTGTAATTGGGTAGGTGTCAATTCTAACTGCGTATAAAATCACCTGGGAGGGGTGCCTGGGTGGCTCAGTGGGTTAAACCTCTGCCTTCGGCTCAGGTCATGATCTCAGGGTCCTGGGATCGAGCCCCGCATCGGGCTCTTTGCTCAGTGGAGAGCCTGCTTCCCTTCCTCTCTCTCTGCCTGCCTCTTCTGTCTACTTGTGGTCTATGTCTGTCAAATAAATAAATAAAATCTTTTTTTAAAAAAAATCACCTGGGAGGGAGGACTTCCAAAAAGTCTGGCTGCCCAGGCTGCACACAAGACCAATTCAATTAGAATTTCTTGGGGTGGAACTCAGGCAGCAGTGCTTTTAAAGTACCTTCAACCATTAAGATAGACAGGCAGGGTGAGAATCATTGTGGTGGCAATGAAGCTTCCTTCTTCTTCACTGTGCACATGGCTTGTGAGGAGATGATGTTGTTAGCGACTTATGTTGTATGACTGAAGGATCCTAAGAAGGTCTCTGCTGCTCCTCCCTCCCCAACAAATATTGCATTATCCAAACAGTACTATTTTTAAAATATTTTTTAAATATGAGAGAGAGAGAGCAAGAGTATACAAGCAGGGGATGGGAGGGGGAACAGAAGGAGAAGCAGACTCCCCATGAGCAGGGAACCCAACTCGGGGCTCGATCCTAGGACCCCAGAATCACGACCTGAGCCAAAGGCAGACCCTCAACCAACTAAGCCACGCAGATGACCTTAAAATGGGACTATTGGGGATCAACAATCTTCCTCTGGAGATACATTAGCAAAGGCAGGCAGGAGCAGAAAACAGTAACTATTAAGTTTTAGAAGGATTTTCTGCCTTCAGGAGGCCCCACTTCAACTGTTTGGAAAGGCTCACCCAACCTTTTTATTTGGTTCTGACCCAGAAGATGAAAGACTACACAAGGGAAAACATTGTCTACCATAAAATGTTACCGTGAACAGGTCTGATATCAAAGCAGAGGTAATATTAACCCCTGTGTGTATTGCAGTGTTATTTACAACAGCCGAGATGGGGAAGCCACCCCAGTGTACGTCTAGTAATGAATGGATAAAGAAATTGTCACACACACACACACACACACACACACACACACACTGAAATATTACTGGTCCATGGAAAAGAAGGCAATTGTATGCCATTTGTGACAACACGATGGACTCGGGGGGTATTATCCTAAGTTGAAATAAATCAGAGAAAGGTAAATATCATCTGATCTCTTTTCTACATGAAATCTAAAAAACAAAACAAGCAGCAGAGTCTTAAATACAGAAGACAAACTGTTGGTTGCCAGAGGAGAGTGGGGTGGGAAGAGGGGTGACACCAATAAAGAGGGTTAAGAGGTATAAACTTGTAATTATACTTGTAACTTGTAATGTGACTTGTAGTAAGTCACAGAGGTGAAAAGTACAGTATAAGGATTACAGTCAATAATATTGTAATAAACAATATTGTAATAACATTGCTGTATGGCAACAGATGGCAACTACACTTAGGGGGAGCACTGAATAACGTATAGAATGTTCAGATCAATATGACAGATGCCTGAAGTGGATGTAACATGCTATGTTAATTATACTTCAATAAAAAATAAAAGTAAAGGTGCTTTTACAGTGGGTTGGGTCAGAACAAGGCCCAGAGAGAGTTAGCCGCTAGGGGTTGAGCAGACAAGAGGGAAGCAACCCAAAACGTCATCCAAGTCACAGGCATGATTAAAAAGTGAGATCTGGACATGAGGTCAGGCCACAGACGTAATCTAAAAGACCCAACTGCTTTCCCAAAGGAATCTGTAGAGCCAATTATTCCTTGGTGCCTAGGAATAACCTTGAGAATATAGAACTAAGTCTGTTCTCCCCTTAACTTCTCCTTGTTCAATAACATTAGGGTACCTTGGTACTACAAGAGAAAGGAGGACCGCTCCAAAAAATTCAACCTTCGAAGCAAACTGAGTTCATAGGGACTTGTGTGGATTGTAAGATATCACAAGAAAGTTTCCCACTCTCAGCCTCTCTGATTCACTAAGGTCTGAGGAGTGACTGGCGCCAGGGATTCTGTGTAGCACCTGGCCAATGACAACCCTGGGATGGTCACTCTGCCTTGAAGATTCTTCTTATTAGTATTCATTTGAGAGAGAGAGAGACTAGGAGAGAAAGTGAGAGTCCAAGCAGCGGGGAGGGTCAGAGAGAGAAGCAGACTCCCTGCTGAGCAGGGAGCCCGATGATGCAGGACTCGATCCCAGGACTCCAGGATCACAACCTGAGCTGAAGGCAGTTGCTTACCCAGCTGAGCCACCCAGGCGCCCCGGTCACTCTACCTTATAAGGCTGACCCCATACTACCTTCCCTAAATGGCTGTCAAGGTGCCCGAAATCCTGCCCTGAGAAACACATTCCTTCAATACTTGAAAACTGGTTAGTATTAAAGAAGCTCTTCCTGACCGAAAAAGCTAGTATCTTACACTAGAAACTCCTAGCAAGAAAACAGCACCCTAGCCTCATTTTCTAGATCTCTAAAATGGTTGCCCCAGTCCAGCCCCACCATTTTCCACTTTCTAGGTTCTCACTTCCCTTCCCCTGCTCTCCTTCCCCATTCCCTCTCTGCCTCTTTCTGTCTCTCTCTCACACACACTTACACACATACATGCACAAAACTGTTGAAAACCACCCCCACCCCCTGGCCTGTTTAAACCTTATCAGCCAAGACCCTGCCTGTGATGATTTGACAGCTAGCTGAGAGCAAGATGGGTCTTAGGGAGGAAGGGGGCAGATTCTATGAAAGCAAAACTATTTAGGGGATGAAACTGAAAAATGTTCACTGTATCCTGGGCCATTGATTTTTTTTTCCCAACGGAAGCGTCAGGTTAGGAATGAAGGGTTATATATACAAATAAAGATCAGCCAGACAGCCACGTACAACCTTTGGTTTCAAGAACCAAGTCTTTTCATTGAATTGCATGTGTGTGTGCAGGCGGAATGGGTCTCCTTAAATGGATGATGTCATTGAGCTGTTCCATACCTCTTTACCCGAGGGGCAATAATCAGATCTCAGGAATACCGTGGAGTTTTCTGGGCTATTAAAGAGAAATTCCACTTTTATCATCTCTGAATGATAAAGCTCCACATTCCTAAAATAGTTAGCTTAAAGCAGCAAAAGGCTGAATCTTTCTCAAATTTAGAAGACAAATAAAATTGGAAACACATACTGTGTCAGTTAGGCATTTGGGTAGATTTGCAGCTGGGCAAGACATAATTCAGGGAGAGTTAAATAACAAAAGTTGGATTTCAAAAGATTTCACCCTCATGGGAATCTTACTGATAACATTACCACAGGTAATGTCATAAAATATGGTGCGTTCATCTTTGACATAGAACAGGAAAAAAAAAAAAGTACGGAATCTGAGTGAATAGGGAAACTTCTGGAATACTAGCAGCTTTAAGAAAGGGAAAGTCATTGCACTAATGGTTTTGGTGCTGGAACAAGGAAGGGGGAGCAGACTAACTTCGTATCTAGCCCCGTTTGGTTTCATTGGTTTTATCAGGAATGTTGGTCAGGGAGCATGCTGAGAGTGAAGATTTAGAGAAAAAAAATGTGCTGTGTCTAAAGAGAGTAAAATGCTGAGTGGGTTTGATTCCAAATTCACCACAGGCCAGGAAAAAGATTGTGCAAATCTCTGGCCCCTTGCTGCTCACACATGGCCTAGGCCTCAGATTCAGTAGCTGCATTTGCTTTTCAAAGAACGGGGTCCTTTTCTCAGCCCACACTTTTCATTAAGTTCCAAACACTTCCTTAAGATATGAAACCTCCTCTTTCTCTTTCACCATTCCTAGCAAGGCTGGCTTGTTCACACAATATTGAAAGGGGCTGCTCTTTGTGCCGAGACAGGATGTTCCATTGATCAGTCTTGCTGGGACAGCCCATAAGCATTCGTCTGTTGGTGTCTCACACAAACGTCAACTGTTTCTGCCCAGACTGAATGAAATGATCTCTCTGAAAACTGTGTGATGTTTGTGGCATTCCCTCAAGAAGAATGTACTGGATATTTAGTCTGTGCAAGGTACTGAGCCCTGGAACAGGAAGGGGGGAGGGGGGAGGAGGAGACACTACAGGAAATGTTGGAGAGATACAGAGATGAACGGGCAGTAGCTTCTGCCTTTAATAGTAAGAGCTAATGTTGAGTTAGTAGTTAATTTGTGCCAGTTACTGTGCTAATGGCTTTATACAGATTTGATACTTTACACTTTACAAAACTACTATACCCTCTTTTATAGGTGAGTTGAGACTCAGAGAGTTAAGTCCCAAGTCACACAGCAAGTGATAGGCTCAAGGTTTGAGCTTGGTCTCTTTGATCCAAAGCTGGAGTATATAACCACTGTGAGCTAGTGCCCTCAGAGACGCGGTGTCTGGTTAGGGGGAGAAACACACGCAATGACCTCTCATAAAAAAGCACGATATGGGAAGAGTTACAAAAGATGGAGCCAACTGCTGTGGGACTGCAGACTCAGGAGCAATTAGTTTCCGGGAAGACTCTTTGGATGGAGCAGTCATTGAGCTGGACCTTAAGTGAAAAGTAGAATTTGGCTAGATGGAGGTGAGGAAAAGAGTATTTCAGGTAAAGGAGTTAAGTCACAGAATGACAAGTACAATCGAACGGGAACATTGTGTGTATCACAGAATATAGGGTCACAATGAAAAGGCTATAAAGATTGGCATTCCAGGATGCCTGGGAGGCTCAGTCACTTAAGTGTCTGACTCCGGATTTTGGCTCAGGTCATGATCTTAGGGTCGTGAGATTGAGTCCCATGTGGTGGCAGGGTTGGGGCGGGGGCTGGTTCGGGCTCAGCAGGGAGTCTGCATGATATTTTTCTCTCTCCCTCTCCATCTGCCCCCTCCCCCTCTCTCTAAATAAAATAAATAAAATATTTGAAAAAAAAAAAGATTGGCATCCCATTGTCACGTAGCTTGAGTACCAAGTCAAGAAGTCGGGATTTTATTCTTTCTGAAGTCCATAATGGTTTGGGCACGGATAAGTGAGATGACTGGTTATGTGATTTAGAAAGAGAATTTCAGTGGCACCTTCAGTCATGGAAGGAGCGTCAGATGGATTAGAGGCTAAAGACCCATTGTGTGACTAGAGATATTGTCTAGACGAGGGCTGGGTGGGAGCCTGAACCAGGGTGTTTTCATGGTCAATGGGGTAGAAGCAACTAGTAATCAAGGCAGTTGGTAACTGACTGTGAGGGAAAAGGATGATTTGAAGGGGATGCCGACATTTCTAGCCTGACTGACTAGGCAGCTTATTGTGCCCCTGAGACAGGGGACACAAAACAGAGAAAGTTTGGAGGTGGGAGGTGACCATGAATCAGGTGATTTGTTGGCAGTTGTTGGTCATACCTGAAGCTCAGGGAAAAGGCAAGAAGGTAGATTTAAGAGTCACCCCGGGAGAGGATATGGTCTAAACAGAAGTGAGATTTCTCAGGGGGAATATTGTAAAATAAGAAAATGATCTTTGTTTCTGGCAATAGGATGAGTGTATGGAGAACATGTTCTCAAAAAAGAATGCCTACTTATAACAGACCCTGACACGGCAAGTGTAATGTGGGGGAAAACAAGAGTGCCTAAAAGTCTAGATAAAATACTTTCCACGTTGGGGCACCTGGGTGGCTCAGTCCGTTAAGCTTCTGCCTTCAGCTCAGGTCATGATCCCGGGGTCCCGGCATGGAGCCCTGTGTTAGACTCCCTGCTCAGCAGGGAGTTTGCTTCTCCCTCTCCCTCTGCTGCTCCTCCCACTCATGTGCACGTGCTCTCTCTCTCTCTCTCTCTCAAATAAATAAATAAAATCTTTAAAAAAAAATACCTTCCATGTTGTTTTTATTTATATGTTTAAGACTTTTTAAAATTTTTGTCATTTGAAAGAGAGCCATAGAGTGAGTGAGAACACAAGTGGGGGTGAGGAAGAGGGAGAAGCAGACTCCTCACTGGGCTCTACCCCAGGACCCTGGGATCATGACCTGAGCTGAAGGCAGATACTTCACCAACTGAGCCACCCAGGCGGCCCCTCCATGTTGTTTTTAAAGTGAAGCTGAGCTGAAGTGAAGCACAGGAAACAGATAACAACAGGGCCTGATTTTCTAGAAGTAATCAAGCTAAAATTTGCCCTGGGCCAAATCTGCTTCTCTTTGGTGGCCACAGTTGATACTAAAGGACCATGTGGTAGGGCCAGGGACAGGGGATAAAGTGTGAGACCCAAGCAAGGTGGTTGAGCTGACTGGAGACCCTGCCAAAAAGCAAAGATTCTGTAGGGGTGACTCCTTCAGTGAGTGACTTGAAAAATACCCACTCTCCACATAAAGATATTTACCTACCTAGGGATCAGACACAGGGTTTGGAGAAAAAGTTCTTTCCTCTGAGAATTCCTAACCACATGCTCACACTCAACCACTTTTGGGAGCAGAATACTATGTGTCTTCAAAACCACCAAACAGAAACATTAATTCAGAGTGGTCCTTGGTTGATAATGCCACTGGGCACATTGCAATAGTAAATGAAAATTTTCTCTGGAAGAGTTTTACATGGCCTCAAAGGATTCCCACAGATAAAATTCCAAAGAGCATGAGCTCACAATGAAAAGAAGTCATTAAACCTACAAAGAAGCAAGGCATGATGAGTGTGAGTCTGCAGAAACAGACTTGTAAAAACTGCAGATCCAAAAATGATCAGCTATTGGATACAAAATAAGTACATTTGATATGCTAAGTGAGAGAATTCAGAAACTGAGAAAGTACAACATCCACTCATGATAAACACCCTCAACAAAGTAGGTTTAGAGGGAATATACCTCAACATAATAAAAGCCATCTATGAAAAACCCACAGAGAACATCAGCCTCAATGGGGGAAAACTGAGACCTTTCCCCTGAAGGTCGGGAACAAGACAAGGATGTCCATTCTCACCACTGTTATTGAACATAGTACTGGAAGTCCTAGCCTCAGCGATCAGACAATGAAAAGATATAAAAGACATCTGAATCAGCAAGGAAGATGTAAACCTTTCACTATTTGCAGGTGAGGTGATGACTATATAGAAAACCATAAACACACCACCAAAAAACTGCTAGAACTGATGAAAAAAAATTTGCTGAAGTCACAGAATACAAAATCAACATACAGAAATCTGTGGCATTCCTATACACCAATCAATAATGAAGTAGCAGAACGTGAAATTAAGAAAACAATCCCATTTATAGTTTCACCCCAAATAGTAGGATGCCTGGAAATAAACCTAACCAAAGAGGTGAAATATCTGAAAACTGTAAAATGCTGATGAAGGAGATCGAAGATGACACAAAGAAATGGAAAGACATCCCATGCTCATGGACTGGAAGAACAAATATTGTTAAAGTGTTTCTACTACCTAAAGCATTCTACACATTTAATGTAATCCTTATCAAAATACCAACAGTATTTTTCACAGAACTGCAACAAACAATTCTAAAATTCATATGGGACTACAAAAGACCCCGAATAGCCAAAGCAATCTTGAAAAAGGAAAGCAAAGTTGGAGGCATCACAATTCTGGACTTCAAGTTATATTACAAAGCTGTAGTGATCAAAACAGTATGGTGCTGGCACAAAAATAGACACAGAAATCCATGCAACAGAATAGCAAACCCAGAAATGAACACACAGCTCTATGGTCAATTAATCTTTGACAAATCAGGAAAGAACATCCAATGGGAAAAAGACAGTTTCTTCAATAAATGGTTGAGTTGGGAAAACTGGACAGCAAGATGCAAAAGAAAGAAACTGAACCACTTTCTTTCACCATACACAAAATAAATTCAGAGTAATGGATTGAAGACCTAAATGTGAGCCCGAGTTCATAAAAATCCTAGAAGAAAACACAGACAGTAACTAACTTCTTTAACACTGGCCCTAGCAACTTTTTTCTAGGTATGTCTCCTGAGGCAAGGGAAAGAAAAAAAAAAGTGGACTATTGGGACTTCATCAAAATAAAAACCTTCTGCACAGCAAAGGAAACAATCAACAAAACTAAAAGGCGACCTATGTGTCTGGGTTATGGACATTGGGGAGGGTATGTGCTATGATGAGTGCTGTGAATTGTGTAAGACTGATGATTCACAGACCTGTACCCCTGAAGAAAATAGTACATTATATGTTAATTTTTAAAAGGCAACCTACAGGGTGGAAAAAGATATTTTCAAATGGCATATCTGATAAAGGGTTAGTACATAAAATATATAAAGAACTTAAAAACTCAATACCCACAACATGAATAATCCAATTAAAATTGGGCATGGGGAACCTGGGTGGTTCAGTCAGTTGAGTGTCTGACTCTTGATTTTGGCTCAGGTCATGGTCTCAGGGTCCTGGGATTGAGCCCTATGTCAGGCTCTGTGCTCATGGGGAGTCTGCTTTTCTCCCTCTGCCCCTCCTCACACTCACAGTCTCCCTTTCTCTCTAAAATAAATAAACAAATCTTTTAAAAAGTGGGCAGAACACTTAAATAGATATTTCTCCAAAGAAGACATAGAAATGGCCAATAGACACATGAAAAGATGTTCGTCATCACTTACCTTCAGGGAAATGCAAGTCAATACTACAATGAGATACGACATCACACCTGTCAGAATGGCTAAAATCAACAACACAAGAAACAACAGGTCATTGGCAAGGATGTGCAGAAAGGGGGAGCCTCATGCCCTGTTGGTGGGAAGGCAAACTGGTACAGCCACTCTGGAAAAACAGTACGGAGGTTCCTCAAGAAGTTAAAAAATAGAGCTACCCTGTGACCCAGCAATTGCAGTACTAGGTACTTACCCAAAGAATACAGGAATGCTAATTCAAAGGAATATGTGTATCTCTATATTTATAGCAGCATTATTTTCAATAGCCAAGATATGGAAGCAGCCCAAGCATCCATTGATTGATGAAATTGATGAATGGATAAAGAAGAGGTGGCATATGTGTGTGTGTGTGTGTGTGTATGGCATATATAATATTCTAATATATATTCGAATATTATTCAGCCATAAAAAATAATGAAATCTTGCTGGTTGCAAGGACATAGACAGAACTTAATGCTAAGCAAAACAAGTCAATCAGAGAAAGACAAATACCATATGATTTGACTCACGTGGAATTTAAGAAACAAAACAAATGAGCAAAGGGGCAAAAACAGAGAGAGAGAGACAAATCAAGAAACAGACTCTTAACTATAGAGCACAAACTGATGGTCCCCAGAGGAGTTGGGGATGGGGGAGGGGGGAAATAGGTGATGGGGATTTAAGCGTGTGCTGGTTGTGATGAGTACTAGGTGACATACGGTACTATTGACACCTGAAACTAATAGGATGCTATATGTTAACTAAGTGGAATTAAAATTAAAATTTTTTTTTAAAAAATCAACTATGAAAACTGAGTAACAGGTTTGAAAAAAATGAACTAAATAGAACTCTGAGAAATAAAAAATATGATAATTTAAGTAGAAAACTAGAACCTCCCTTGATGGATTAAACAGAGCCAAAGAGAATCTGTGGCATGGAAAACAGGTCAGATGATTTTACGTAGTCAAAAACACGAGGAGGCAAAGATATGGGGAGGAAAAAAGTCTGAATGAGCTTAAGATGGCAAAATGTCTGAAATACATCTTAACTAAGTTTAAAAAGGCAAGCGTGGAAAGAATGTTAAAGGAATGATCTATTCAAGGAGATAAGGTGGTGATAACTTTCTGAGATTTAATAAAAATGAAACGAGACGGAAAAAAAATCTCAGTGTCTTGAAGAACTGGAAGGGCTGTTGGAAGGAAGAGGAACCGGCCAAGAAAACTGAAAATGACTTATGAGGAAGGAGGAAGAACAAAGAAGATTCAGTGTCTGGAAAGCGAAGAGGGAGTATGTTTCAGCAAGGCCATGGTCAATAACTCTAAATGTTGCAGACACATCAAGTAAGGTGACGATCAGTAATCACTGAGTATCTGCTATACGTCAGACAACGGTGCTGGGTGGATCCAAAGATGTTTAATGCATAACTCTTGGACTTAAAATTAGGGAAGAAATGTAAATAAAAGGTTGCAATCCAATGTGACTAAGGCTGTAATAAACATGAGCCAAATGGGCCATGAACAGAGGGAAGGAGGTTTCTTTTGTGTGATGATGATTTCTCTAATGAGCTCTCCTCAGCTATTTGTCTCATGGTCACTTTTGAAAAATTTGGAATAAATATTTAGCTTTCATCAGAATATCCCCTTAAACACATATGGTCAGCTCTTTCTTCTGATTTATCTACATCATTTTGAGGCATGCAATATTCAAGAACATTCCAATATCTGGTATGAGCATGAATGGCAGACCTTCAAATAACCTTTCTGTGCCTGAGAGATTGGGTCAAAGAGTACAGGCTTGTTTCTTCTTCCTATTCTCCCTGACCCCGCTTGGTTGGGCGTCTCACCACAATCACCTGGGCTTTTAATAATCTCCAGGTTTCAGCTCTGATCATGTTATTCCCCCTCAAACATTCACACACCGTGGCTTTATAGTGGAGACATTCAATAAATAAGAGTTGAAATGAAAGAATGTCAATATATAATGAAATAGAAGTATATCCTCCATTGTCATGTGAATAATTCCATATTGCAAATCAATGATAGAATATTATCATTTGAAGGCATATTTTATCTATGTAGTTGCTTCCAAAAAATACTGTTGTCAACAGTTAAATGTGTGTATTTAAAAAGATTTTTTAAAAGATTTATTTATTTATTTAGAGAGAGAGAGAACACACAACCAGGGGGAGGGGCAGAGAGAATCCCAAGCAGACTCTATGATGGGTGCACAGTTTGACACGGGTCTCAAACTCACATCCCCAAAATCATGACCAGAGCTGAAATCAAGTGTCAGACACTTAACTGACTGAGCTACCCAGGCACCCCAGAGAAGTTATGTTTTCTTTTTTTAAGATTTTATTTATTTATCTGAAAGAGAGCAAGACAGATTGCAGAGGGAGAGGACAGGGAGAAGTGGATTTGCCGCTACGCAGAGAGCCCGATGTGGGACTTCATCTCATGACCCTGGAATCATGACCTGAACTGAAGGCAGATGCTTAAATGCCTGAGTCACCCAGGTGCCCCCAAAAGTTATGTTTTTATTGCAAGTTTATATTTAATTCAACAAAGATTTACTAAATGTCTACTATGTGTCTGTGCTATTTGTTGCAGAAAAATGTAAAGAAATATACAACACAAATAAGATCATTAATACTTATTACACAGACAGAATTATGTATGTATATGAATGTGAATATATATTATTCATTCATTCATTCATTCATATATATGAATGTGATATGAGTATATCATAAACTTCCCTAATTTTAAATGAATATATATAGACATATATATATATATATTCATTTCACAAAAGAGGTTCAGATGTCCAGATAAAAATGAGTCAAAAAGAGGGAAATAGCACACCTAGATTTGGAGGGGATAAAATTAAATCCTATAAAGCAGCTGTTGTTTGAACTGAGTCTTCAGTGATGGAGAACATTTGGTAGGCAGAGGGACGCCTAGGTGACTCAGTCAGGTAAGCATCTGCCTTCAGCTCAGGTCTTGGCTTTGAGCCCTACACTGGGCTCCCTGCTTGGCAGGAAGTCTGCCTCTCCCTCTCCCCCTCCCCCAGCTCATGCTCTCTCTCTCTCTCTCTCTCTCTCAAGTAAATAAATAAAATCTTCAAAAAAAAAAAGAATAGAAAAGAAAAAGATTTGGTAGGCAGAGATTGAGGGGAAAGGATAGTAGGAGGCATGAATACAGCTAGGGAGAAAAGAACAGAACTTGTTGAGGTAGATTGGTTCAGAATTGCATTAATCCGTGGGTTAAAAAAAAAAAAAGAAAAGAAAAGAAAGAAAAAGAGAAAAAAGAAAATTTGATCACAGTGGCTGAAGCACACGAGGGTTTATTTGTCTCATGTAATGAGAAGTCCAAAGGTAGGCGGTTGCTGGTGTTGGTTTAGCATCTCAAGAATGTCAGGGCTGTTTGTAATTCTCTTGACCTTTCCCCCATGGTCCCAAGATGTCTGCTGGAACTTTAAGCATCACATTCAAATACCAGACAGTGGGTAGAAAGGAGGATCAAAGGCAAAAAGGGCTTCCCAGAAACCCTACCCTAAGACTTCTGCTCATGTGTCACTGTCCACCTCTATCTGCAAGAGACTATGAAATAGAGATATTTTTAGCCAGGCTCATTATAGCAAAGAGGCAGGGAAGAACAGGTAGTGGGGAGGCAGTTAGCAGTCTCGGCAACAAAACAGAAGTCAAGTTTAGCTTGAGCATAAAGAGTGGAGATACCATTTCTTAAATATGAGCCAACTGATTTGGAAAACAAGAATGCCTATTTCTTGTCCCTGGCATCTTCCTTTTCTGCCGTTTTCTACTTACTTGCCTGGAACAAAATCAATGACAAGGGTACAGGGTGCTATAGGAGTACAGAGGAGGAGCACCTTCAGTTGCTCAGAGAGGACTGTGCCAAGCTTGGTGGATGGATGTGGATGTGGTCGAAGGCTGGTGGGTGAGGGTTATCTTGGGCAAAAGCCTAGACATAAGAAGATGGAGAGCTCTGGGGAATGCAATTATTTCATGCTAGCTGATGCAGAGTGCAATACGGACCTGGTGAGAAAGGAGGATGGAGAGATGGGTAGGAGCCAGATTATGAAAACTTGTTGGCCGTGGTAAAGGGTTTGGGCTACGTCCCTAGATTTATTTTTTAAAAAGCAACAAAAATATTTTCTTGATTACTTACTGAATCTCTGCTGTCTTTCCGGAAAAATTTCATAAGGGCATCTTGTTTGTTAATCTTGTTCATTTACTGTCTTCCTAGAGCCTAACACTGTGCCTGAGCCCTGAGATTTACCCAATAAATCTACGTTCTTCCTGAAATGGACTGTGAAAACATTAGGCCAACTGTCCAATGTACTCTCTGTCACTGAAACTCTCCTTTTCAGTTGAGGTCCCGTAAACCACACCTATTTTGGTCCAGGAACTTCAAGAAGCAGGCAAAAAGATAGGATTAAAAGCCTAAGAAATCTGGGGTGCCTGGGTAGCTCAGTTGGTTGAGCGACTGACTCTTGATTTCAGCTCAGGATGTGATCTCCAGGCTCAGTACAGAGTTTCTTGGGATTCTCTCTCTCCCTCTCCTCACTTGTACTATTTCTCTCTCTAAATAAATAAATAAATAAACAAATAAATAAAATCTTTTAAATAAGCATAAGAAATTTATTAGGGGCAACTTGCGTGATAGAAAATGGAAGGCAGGGGAGAGTCTGGGAGCGCTACCAGTATGTACTGCAATGCAAAGCAGGTCTGACCTTGAGTGAAGGAGAGAGGGAAGGAAAGATGGAAGGAAGGAAGGAAGGAAAGAAAGAAGGGAAGGAGGGAGGGGGCAGGGAAGGGAGGGAGATAAGTCAGAGGGAAGTGTCTTTGAGACATGGCATCTCATCATGGCGTCTTTGAGACAAAGTCAACAGTCAAAGGAGCCCAGTGTCTCCCAAGAACAGACCTGTCTAATATCCCTACTGTGCCCATTCCCTGCCCAGGTGCAGTCTGTAGGAAGTGTGACCTCAACGCAAAGGCAGTGAAGATCTCAGAAGACAGTAGCAGCTTGGTCCCTCTGCCAGCAGCGAGATATCACAGAAGGACATTCTTATGGCTGCCATGCCTGCCAGCTCCGCTACTGTGAGCATGGCTCCCATCCTGCTTTGTGTCTTCCCCCATATTCTAGTTACTATCTAGCATATTGTTTCTACCTCCATCCCTGTCTTCAAGTCCTCCTTAATACCCTTCCTCCACAAACTCAGCCACAGATATCCTCTGGGACCGAGGTCTCCTTTGTTCTCTAGGTCCCTTTATGGATTAGGAATTTGAACCCTGAACCAGAGCGCTCATGGCCAGCTCCTCTAGTCCCAAGGGGAAACCCTCACCATCCACCTGCTGGCCACCTGCCTTCACCATAGGATACTCTGAAGGATAAAATTTTATCTTATTAACTAATCCCAACATCCTGGCTTGCTGGAAACCCAGTAGTCAGATACAGATGTTCTGCTGACCATCCATGCAGGTCTGGTGCCTTGTACTTATGTACATCCATTATCCTTATGCTCTAGAAGAAACATAGGCGATTTTGTGACATAACCTAAGAAATAAGTGGCAAGGCTGGGGTTTCAACCAGGACTGTTGATTTTAAAATGTATGTTCTCAACCACTGACACTGCCTCTGCTTCGCAGAATGGGCCATCCTGTATTATGACCCTCTGTTTACTTGTCTGTCCACCCCATCCCTCAAGATGAGAGTTTCCTATGACTCCATAGGTCTCCACAAGACAGCATGTAGCCCAACACCCAAGCTGCTCACTGACCCGATAAAGAACTTGCATAGCCAAATCTCTGGAAATGCGAGAAATAGGACGCTTTCTGCCCACTAAGGAAGAACAAGCCAAACAAGGGGAAATTCTAAGAGATGTTTCATCTTCTGCCTGCCTCTCTGCCTACTTGTGATCTCTCTCTGTCAAATAAGAGATGTTTCATCTGGGTGAGTTGGGGGTTGCACAAGGGGCCCCAGCGTGGTCATACCGCCCAAAGGCAGCTCCCAGTGTCTCCAGACAGAAAAGGAAATGACAACAGCTTTTGACGAGAATAGAAGGACAAATAAAGATCTTATTGAAAAGCAGGTAAATTGGCTGGGCTCAGAAGCCTGCGATGACTCAGAGCTGGCAAGGGGCCTGTCTGGCAGCCCACCTCTCCCTCACAGCCGAGCTCAATGGATTCCATGTTGCTCTCTCACCCTGGACCCCCTCGTGTGCAGCTCGGGGTGGGGGGGAGCCTGCACATGAAGTGCCTCTTTGTTCTGCAACTTTCTCCTTTACGTAGGCCACGTGGCCTTGGGAAGCAGGGATGACCCGACAGCAAAAGAAGGTTCTGTGCTTCTTTCAAGTTCATGGAAACCCAATGGAAATCAATGCAGGACCCTGCCCATCTGAAAGTGCCTTTCCCTCTGTGCATCGCGGCTTTCCCAACATAAATAAACCGTGCTGGGAAGGAATCTTTGATATATTAATGAAGCTCAGAGAGAGAAACAAAAATATCACCTAGAACTTTCTGTGCCTACTCCTTATTCAGGTAACGGATATGAAGTTAAAGACTTAGAAGTCAAGGACATAGTTTCTGTATTCTTATTTTAATACAAGTTGTATGTACTTCATGTATGCAACATGGTGTGTTGCATACATGATACACATAAATAGTGAAAGGATTACTAGGGTCAAGCTAATCAAGGGAACATGGTTTCTGCATCTGATAACTCTGATCTGAGTAACAGCTTTGGGGGCACCTGGGTGGCTCAATTTGTTAAGCATCTGCCTTCGGCTCAGGTCATGATCTCAGGGTCCTGGAATCAAGTCCTGCATCAGAGTCCTGCACTGCAGGGAGTCTTCTTCTCCCTCTCCCTCTGCTTGCTACTCCCCCTGCTTGTGCTGTCCCTGTCAAATAAATAAATAAAATCTTGGAAAACACACACACACACACACACACACACACACACAGAATAACAACTTTGTCACCTGCTAGCTGTAGAACTCTGGGCAAGCCACTTCATCTCTCTAATTCCTCTATCTCCTCATGTCTAAGATGAGGTCGGGGACACCTGAATGGCTCAGTTGGTTAAGCAGCTGCCTTTGGCTCAAGTCATGATCCTGGAGTCCCAGGATCAAGTCCTGCATTGGGCTCCCTGCTCAGCGGGGAGTCTGCTTCTCCCTCTGACCCTCCCCCATCTCACGTTCTCTCTCTCCCTCTCTCAAATAAATAAATAAAATAAAATAGGGTTGGGCCAGATATTGAGATCTTACATGTTACATGTCTCACAGTATTCCAACACACAGTAAGCATCTGGTACATTTTTGTTAGAAGAATTAACGTACTATTACAGAGTATCCTAGTCCCACATGAAACACGAAGGCTGTGCCCAGGATGGACTCCTAGCCGGCTGCAAGGACAAACCAGGCTTTCTCTCATCTGTATTCCGCATAACTCTGGGCAGTATGGGCGGGATGGAGAGGGGGAAACAGGTAGAAATAAATGTCAAGTACTGTGTGTTCTCAGAGAGGCTTTTAAAGGCTGAGTGCTGCCATGCAAGACTTTCTTATTTCTTAGAACCAATTGCCTGATTCTTTGCCATTATTTCCATTTGGGCTGCTACCAGACATGCTCCCCATCTGGAAAACAGCAGTAGACATCTCGTGTATTGCAAAATTCTTCTACTTCAGTGGCAAGAGCTTCTTAGGGTGTAAATTCTCTCAGGACCTGCAATTATAGGTTCAGAAAACTAGACAAAATGAATGGCTATAAGAGGATCTACTATTTATTGATTGTTTACTATGTGCTAGGCTCCTGCTCAATTCTTGACATATATTATTTTATCCAGACTTCACGTTTGCATTGCCTTCCCGATGAGGACAGTTAGGGTCATTCTCTAAGGACATCACATGGCTAGGAAGTGGACCCAAGGTTTGCATTCATGGAGGCCTGACATCAATCACCTCGTGGTCTCATCTAAAAAGTCTTTGTTATTATTACAGTGTTGAGACATAAACAAAAGTAGATAAGGTAGCATTAATCCCATGTGTCTATCACCCAGCCTCAACAACTAACAAATCATGGACAGTCTTGTTTCATCCATACCCCATCCAGTTACCACCCAACACACACACACACACACACACACAGAATTTCATATTTTCATTTGTAAATATTTCAGGATATGTCTTCAAAAGACTTAGACTCTCTTAAAACACATAACACCTATAATAATCATTTCTTAGTCTCATCAAATATCCAGTCCATGTTCATATTTCCCCAACTGTCTCGTATTTTTTCCCTTTTTTCTTTTTTTCACAGCAGTTTCATGATTCAAACAAGGTCTAGCTCATATAATAGCATTTGGTTAATAGGTCTCTGAAGTCTCTTTTCATCTATAGAGTTCTTTTCTCTCTCTCTCTCTTTTTTTTTTCTTGCCACTTGTAAAAAGAAATTGAAAGCCTATGCTCTTAACCACATGATACGGAATCTTATTTCCATTTTAAAAATTATGCCTGGGGAGGGAATGCCCTCCTCCCCAACATATTTCTTGTATTAAATATGACTCTCTATTTTCCTGGGGAATAGGAGGTAATCACACATTAAAAGTGGATCTTAGGAACGTTTCAGTGCTCATTGGAAACACCGAACAGTCAAAAAGCCGCTTTGTTTTGTAGGCGTTTATTACATGACATAACTTGAGGGCAGAGAAAAACAACTGTTGAAAACTAACTCTTCTCCCACCTCCCATACCTGGTGTCTTTAAGTATCATAGGTAACCCTCGCCAGTCACTTCCAAAAATCAGACTCTGACAGCTTAGGTAGGGAGTTAGGATACAAGCAAGAGAGGAAGTGCCTGAGAAGCTCTAGCCCGCAGTTGACCCTGAAGTGTAGTGACCTGAAGCCAACTATGGGGGAGGGGCGGGGAAACGAGAGGAACCAGACACCTCTTTGGGGGTGCTCTGCTCTCAGACACAGGGATCTACTTCAGAGTTCTGCTGTTGGCTCTGGATCAGAAATCTGAATGATATCAAAAATATTTCAGGGGGCGCCTGGGTGGCTCAGTCGGTTAAGTGTCTGACTCTTGATTTCGTCTCAGGTCATGATCCCAGGGTCCTGGGATGGAGGCCCATTATTGGGCTCTGAGCTCAGCGTAGAGTCTGCTTCTCTCTCTGTCTCTCCCCCTGCTTGCACGCACTGTATCAAATAAATAGATAAATAACATTTCAGGAGTGGTATGCTGTATTGGGGAGGCTGATTTCCCATCAGTGGCTTAGTGGGGGCACTCGAGGGGCATGCTGGCAGATAATGGAGAACCACCTCTCTAACCTTAACCCTATGTGCACCCTGGTGAGCCAGCGTTCCTGCTGGGGGGGGGGGCGGTTCTCCTGTAGCCCATGTTTGTCTCCTCTGGTCACTTGGATGCCTTGGATGCATATGGATGGGAGCCTGCACGAGGGAGCTGGCTGGCACCAGCAGGACTCCCCCTTGCTGGGACCATCTGGACAACCACTGGAAGGGCTCAGGGCAGCCACACTGCAACAACCAGTGCATAAGTATTTTGCCGTTTGAATGACTACTCCTGCCTCCAGGCCGAACTGTAAGCCCCGTGGTAGGCAACGCCTCTGCTTTTCTGAGAAAAGGTAGGCAGCGCCACATTCTGTGACATGTCTTAAGCCTTAGCTTAACCGCCACCCTGGGCAAGTCACTTAACTTCTTTTGGCCTTATTTTCACTACTGGTAAAGTGGGGAGAAAACTTACTCTGCTTGTTGGGTGAAACAGAAATGCATAGGTGCAAGTAGTGTAGAACCAATCATGCCTTGGGCCTGCATGGCAGGCTTAATATGTCATTCTTAATAATTTGTATTTTTTTTAATTTTATTTAAATTTAATTAACAGGGGCACCTGAGTGGCTCAGTGGGTTAAGCCTCTGCCTTTGGCTCAGGTTATGATCTCAGGGTCCTGGGATCGAGTCCCGCATCGGGCTCTCTGCTCAGCGGGGAGCCTGCTTCCTCCTCTCTCTCTCTCTGCCTGCCTCTCTGCCTACTTGTGATCTCTCTCTCTCTCTGTCAAATAAATAAAAATAAAATCTTTTTAAAAATTCAATGAACTAACATATGGTGTATTATTAGTTTCAGAAGTAGAGTTCAGGGCGCCTGGGTGGCTCAGTGGGTTAAGCTGCTGCCTTCGGCTCAGGTCATGATCTCAGGGTCCTGGGATCGAGTCCCGCATCAGGCTCTCTGCTCAGCAGGGGCCTGCTTCCTTCCCTTCCCCTCTCTCTGCCTGCCTCTCTGCCTACTGTGCTCTCTCTCTGTCAAATAAATAAATAAAATCTTTAAAAAAAAAAAAAAAGAAGTAGAGTTCAGTGATTCATTGATTGCATATCATACCCAGTGCCCATTCCATCAAGCACCTTCCTTAATGCTCATCACAAATTTACCCCATCCCCTACTCCCCTCCAGTAACCCTGTTTGTCTCCTAGAGTTAAGAGTCTCTTATGGTTTGTCTCCCTCTCTGTTTTCATCTTATTTTTCTTTCCCTTCCTCTACAATCCTCTGTTTTGTTTCTTGGATTCCACATATGCGTGAAATTGTTTTTCTCCAATTGACTTATTTCATTTAGCATAATGTCCTCTAGTTCCAGCCATGTTGTTGCAAATGGCAAGATATCATTTTTGATGGCTGCCTAGTATTCCTGTGTGTGTGTGTGTGTGTGTGTGTGTGTGTGTCTACACACCACACCTTCTTTATCCATTCATCTGTCAATGGGCATCTGAGCTCTTTCCATAGTTTGGCTATTGTGGACATTGCTGCTATAAACGTTGGGAGGCAGGTGCCCCTTCAGATCACTACATTTGTATCTTTGTGGCAAATACCCAGTAGTGCAATTGCTGGGTCATAGGGTAGCTCTATTTTCAACTTTATGAGGAACCTCCATACTGTTTTCCAGAGTGGCTGCACCAGCTTGCATTCCCACCAACAGTGTGAGAGGGTTCCCCTTTCTCCACATCCTCTCCAACATTTGGCATTTCCTGACCTAAGATTTTTATTTTTATTATTAAGATTCTTGTGTAACATGTTAATGAATGGCACCAAGCTAGTCAATGAGTTTTTAGCTTCCTTTCTCTGGGACAAAACATCATGGCAATGAAATCACCCCAGGAACATTTCTGAGCAAACCTGAAGTTCACAGGACAGCCGGCCCCAGCAGTATATAAAAGCAAGCCACAGGGAAAGGCATTTCCTTTGAAAAGCCTAACCTAGTCTCACAGTCTCCACGCTCACTTGATCGCTCGTGATTTCCCACTTCAGGGCGTTGAACTTGAGCAGTGTGGCTGAACTTTTCCATTCTGACTGGAGCTTCCTCAGGCCAGAAACGAAGGCAAGCCAGTTATGAGTGAAAGATTCAAATAAACACACCATGGGACCGCTACAAACGGCAAAGCAAATGAGACAGCTACCGGACTACCATTCACCAAAGCCCTCTCCCAGAACGCCCTAGAGGCCAAGAACGAGGCAGCCTCTTCCTTTCTGGAACACAGTGCCTGGTGAACAACTGGCAGGAGGAAGCTCTGTGAGTCCCTTTGAACGCCTGCTTTTCCCTGCACAGCCACGGATGAGGGAGGAGAGGAAGTCTTTAAAAAGCTAAAGCAATGTGGCTCTCATTTTGGACAAGGCTGTCACACCAAAGGGTAATTTTTCAAAGTGAACACCAAGACTTAAATTCTTCCTATAAACAAAACCCAGTCCCCAACCTTTCTTGTTAAAGAACTGGAAGAAACATCAGAGATTTTTAGTGGGAGTAGGTTGCTGCTGTGGGACTGACAGACACATTAACAATGGCCCCCAATTCCCTTCCTTGTCTGCGCAATTTCCTCAGGTTCCCAGGGGAAAGGGAACTTGAGGTATCAAGAGAAGGCCCAGCTGTGGAAATGGAGTTAGTTGGGACTCCATAGACTCTAATTAGTTTTTTACCCCTACTTAACTAGAGTAAACAAAAAAATGTCAACTCCATAGGAGACACGGAGGGTCTCTGGTCTTGAAAGCTGTTCTAATGAAGGGATAAAGACATTGGCACGGTACCAGCTTGGTCAGATAGTGTCTTATGGTTTTTAAGGCTAGAAGGGGTGCCAGAGATGTTGTCCAACCCTCCCCCTTTCAAAGGGAAGTCAAGGGGCACTGACTAGCCTAGGTTGACACAGGGAATGAATGGCTGAACTCCTGTTCAAGTGAACTACACCATCCTGGGGTAAGGTGAGCAATGGACTGTCAATGTCCACACACAGTCTTCTTCCTCCAGGCAGGCCTTCAAATTCCTCAGCATTTATGCATCCTCCTCCCACCACTATCCAGTTTCCACTTCATGGCTCCCATTCCAACTCTGCTAGTCTTCCTGCCATTGTTTCCACTGTCAGGTGTTCAAAGAAGAAAGGGTTCTTTTGCCCACTGCCACAGGTGTTCCATTACGTTCTCCAAAGCTGTGTGATTCTTTCAGTTTAGAGCTCCCTTGGGCATGGAACTTGGGAGAACTTTCCTGAGGCTGGGCCACAGAGGAAGGGTTGACAAAGTATAACTTGTGTACCAAGTCTGGCCTGTTGTCTGTTTTTGTATGGCATCTGATCTAAAAATGTTTTCGTTTTTGTGGTTAAGAACATGTGACACAAAATTTACCATCCTAACCATTTTAAAGTGTAGTTCAGTAGTAGTAAGTATATTTACGCTGTTGTGCTACAGATCTCCAGAACATTTTCATCTTGAAAAATTAAACTCTATACCCATTAAACAACAACTCTCCATTTCCCCTTTCCCTCAGCTCCTGGTAACCACCATTCTACTTTCTATTTGGATGAATTTGACTACTTTACGTACCTGAGATGGACTCATACACTGTCTTTTGTGACTCATTTGTTTTCAACCGCCATAACGCCTTCAAGGTTTACCCATGTTGTAGTGTGTGACAAGATTCTCTTCCTTTCAAAGGTTCAATAATATTCCATTGGGGGTGGGGGGCTGTGGGCTGCCAGGGTCAGTGAAGCTCTCAAGATGGTCTAAGAACTTGCTCTAACAGTCATTGACTGGGTAACTTTTGTGGCAATCATAAGGCCCCAAACCAGAAGGCCATTGCTAACTCCCCGAAATCCTAGAATGAACACCTTACCTCCATGTTGGCTACTCTCCCTGAGAATCCACCTCCTAACAATTGGGCTTACTACAAAGCCAATGTGGCAAAAAGTGGCTTGGTAGAGAACTTTGAGAAGAAGTTCAATGCCCTTAAATTTTCTGTGCCAGAGGATAAATATACTGTTCAGGTGGATGCCAAAGAAAAAGATGTGAAAAGCTGTGCTGAGTTTTTGTCTCTCTCAAAGGCCAGGATTGAAATGACCATTGAGCACTTGAATGAAGACTTTCCAGAAACCAAATCAGATGAGAGAAGTATCTCTATTGGTCTCATAAGCCAATCAAAAATTTATAAACTTGAGTTGGGGAGGAAGCGCTGGCCCTCATATTATAAATGCTGGTCGTTAAAAATAATACGGTAAAAAATATTCCATTGTAGGCATACACCACATGTTAATTATCCATTCATCCATCCATGGACGTTTGGGCTGCTCCCATGTCTTGGCTGTTATGAATAATGCTATGAATGTGGGTATACAGCTGTCATATTTTGAAATTTTGGCGGAACCATGTACTGTTTTCCAGAGTGGTTGTACCATCTTATAGTCTCATCAACCGTGCACAAGGGTTCCAGTTTCTCCATATCCTTGTCAACTTTTGTCATTTTCTAGTTTTTCTTTTAATAGTACCCATCCTGAGAAGTATGAGATGACATCTCACCGTGGCTTTGATTTGCATTTATCTAACAGTTAGTAAGGTTATGCATCTTTTTATATGCTTAGTGGCCATTTGTACATCATCTTGGGAGAAATGTCTGCTCAAGGACTTTGACCAATTTTGAAATCAAGTTATTTTGTTTTTGTTGTCGTTTCCTCATTGGAGTTCTTTACCTATTCCGGATATTGGCCCCTTAACAGATATAGTGATTTAGACATTTTTTTTCCCATTTCATAGACTACTTTTTCACTTTGTTTGTGCCCTTTGATGTACAGAAATTGTTTAGCTTGATATAGTCCCATGTACCATATTTTCTTTTGTTGCCTATGCTTTTGGGGCCATATCCAAGAAATCATTGTCAACTCTAACACCATGAAGCTTTCCTCCTATGTTTCCTGTGAGTAAGATTTTTAATATAAAAAATCAAGGCAAGAAAAATATTTCCTGATGTGTGAAAATCATATGGATTTAAATTTCAATGCCCATAAATAAAGTTTTATTAGACCAGAGTCAAATACATTCATTATACATCGTCTATGGTTGCTTTTGAGCTGTAACCGCAGAGCTGAGGACTTGCAACAGAGACCAAACATGGCTTGCTCATCTCTTTGTACTACTGTTTAGTGTACTATAAATCACAGCAACATATTTATAACTCCACAGCATTTAAAGTGTCATGTGTAACTCCACACTGCACCTCTTTTTTTTTTTTTTTTTAAATTACCAGGGCATACCCATTATGTCAAAACAAGAAAAGTGAAGTGGATTTTGGTTGTACTTTTAAGGCACACCAGTGAGGGGATTACTTAGTTATCCAACTAGATGGCGTATTAGCTCAAGCTGTCATAACAAAAAACCATAGGCTGCGTGGCCTAAACAACAGAAATTAATTTCACAGTTCTGAGGGCTGGAAAGTCCAAGATCAAGGCACAGGCAGAGCCAATCTCTGGTGTGAGTTCTCTCCTTGAGTTCTAGATGACCTTTCTTCTGTGTGTACATGTGGGGGAGAGAGAGAACTCTCACTCTCCTTACAAGGCCATCTTAGAATCCTATAGAATTAGGACCTCACATTTATGACCTTATTTAACGTTCAGTGCCTCCTAAAAGCCCTATCTCCAAATACAATCACGTGAGGGTTTAGAACTACAACATATGAATTTGGGGGAAGCATGATAGAGTCCAGAGCAGATAGCAAAATACCGTGTCTATTATGCACTGACACGATAGCTGTGTTAAAAGAATACCACATATGTCAGCATTACCAGACTAAACACTCATCACAGTAATCCCAACCCACACGAAAGCAACGGTCAGAGGAATTGGAACCTTTAAAATGGAATATCTCATCACAGCAGAATTTCTTCAGAAAACTAAACAATATAAATGAGCCTGTCACCAAAGGAAGTTTCCAAGTGGCTCATTTCTTAGCCAAGCAAAGAAAGACATTTACTGATGGTGGGTTAATTAAACCATGTTTGATTGCAACAATTAAAGAAAAGTATCCAGAGAAAATAAATTTGTTTCAAGCTATTAGCCTTTTGGTGAGAACAGTTGTTCGAAGAGTTGAGGCTCGTGAAAGCAACATCAGTGGTCAATTAAAAACAAGCGAATGATTGTGAGTGCTTTTCCTTGGGTCCCAATGAGTTGACAGGTGTTATCAATGCTGCTTAATTGTTTATTTGAGGAGAAGGTGCTAAGTTTGAAGTGATCGAAGACCTAGCCTTTATGAATGGTCTGTGTGGAACAATTACGGGAGAGAGTGTTTTCAACATTGAGAAAACACTCATTCAGTACCACTTGAAGTAGAAATATGGGAAGATGTGTTACAACTGATGGTGAAAATCTGTGTGGAACAGAAAAAGGCCTAGGGGAACAAATTCACAAAATGTGTGAAAATGTAAGCTGTCTACAGTCTATGGTTTATTCATCGCATTATTCATCAGTAGGTACTTTGCAGAAAATAATTGAGTCCATCATGTGTTATTGAACCACTAGTATGCTCTCCTGGACTTAGCCACTGATGGCTCTGTGAGTTGGAGTTCAAGAATAGAAACTGAGGGGCACGTGGGTGGCTCAGTCGGTTAAGCATTTGCCTTCAGCTCAGGTCATGATCCGGGGGTCCTGGGATCGAGCCCCGCTTTGGGCTCCTGGGATCGAGCCCCGCTTTGGGCTCCCTGCTCAGCGGGGAGCCTGCTTCTCTGCCTGCTGCTCACCCTGCTCGTGTTCTCTCTCTCTCTGACCAATAAATAAAATCTTTAAAAAAAAAAAAGAATAGAAATTCAATATCCTGATTTGCCGGATGCAGCTGAAGTTTGTTGGCTTAGCAGTGCTAAAGTTTTATAGAGATTTTTTTGGAGCTCCCAAAAATCCAAGACTGGATTTTGTTCTGAATGAGGAGATCTGCCCTTAATCGCTATTATTGAACATTAAATGTGTGGAAACATTTGTTTCCACATTTGTTCTCTTTTGTTATATGAACAGCTACAGAATATCCTCAATTTGACCTCCTGGTACCCAAAGCGCTCAGCATTTACTAGCTGCCCATTTATGGAAAAAGCTCACAGACCCTTCCATAGGCATCTGAGTGATAGCCACCTGGGTTTTACTGGGAAAGAGTCCGATCGAAACCTATGTCTGCGACAAGGCTTCTTAACCCTATTCTCCTTTGGGGTGCCCAGGTCATTCTTAGCACTACTCACTATGTCCCTCAGATGGGAGCAACGAATGCCCCCTTCCTTTCTTTGTGGGTCTTACTGTCTGTGGCACAGGATCCTACTATCCACCAAAAAGTCCTCTTCGGTTTTACTCCTAAGAGGCCCAACAGGTACTAATTTTTTTTTTAAAGATTTTATTTGTTTATTTGACAGACAGAGATTACAAGTAGACAGAGAGGCAGGCAGAGAGAGAGAGAGGGAAGCAGGCTCCCTGCTGAGCAGAGAGCCGGATGCGGGACTCGATCCCAGGACCCTGGGATCATGACCTGAGCCGAAGGCAGCGGCTTAACCCACTGAGCCACCCAGGCGCCCCAACAGGTACTAATTTGACTAGGGTTCCTGGTTATCAACACCGATCCAGATTTTCTGAGGCTAGGTCTGTGGTTCAGGGGTCCTCACTAGGGAAACAGAGACCTAGTTACTATACTACCTTCTGCCACCATCACCTTTTCGTTCCTATATCACGTTTCATGATATAAAGAATCCCCACACAAAATATCACCCACCCAAGGATGAACTGGGACTAGACAAGGGCCTAGAGAGCTATTAGACTGTAGCCTCCAGTTATCTCTGCCTTTGTTTATAAGAGCAGTAATTTAGAAATTGCAGATGTGCTGAGTTACTAAATACTCTTTGGGGGAGTATAAACTTACTAATTCAGCAGTATCTAATTCAGTAACTATGCTACTCTAAGACCACTTTGGTGAAAGTGTGTTTCAGCGGATGTAGAAAGGGCAAATAATTTGCTTTTATAAGCGTAAGACACTTGTCGTGACGGGACCATGGGGTATGTATGTACAAACTGCTTTACGTTCTTCCTGCTTATGGAAGAGCTACATGTCCTTATACTAGTATCTGTATTCATGGTGAAAAGATAGGAAGCTAGGCTACAAGATGGATATTAAAGCAAAGATGAATCTGTGACCAGGAAATGGAAGGCCAAGAATTAGTCTCCAGGGCACATATTATTGTTGTTGAAGAAAACCAAAACAAAAAACTTCCCAAACAAAAATCCACAGATATCTTTTTCTTCTTTTTGCAAAACATAGCCTCACTGGTTGAGAATTTATGGCTTGGTACTCGTAGGGATAGTTGTTTATTTTTATTAGCCTTCTATAGTGGCCATTAAACTGACCCTTAGTGGGGTCAGTCATTTTCAAATTATCCAAGCTTTTTGAAAAGTCGTTTCACTCCCCAGCCCAACCCCCACAACGCTTCCCAAGAGAACACCTGTTTCATTAAGAGATGTTTTATTTTTGTCTTCTTCATTTGGACTCCCCCTGTTTTAATTACTAATGACCCTCCAACATCCATGTTGACTTCTGGATAAAGTGAGTTTATTTTCCAGAAAATTTAAGCAAGCCAAATACATGAGGAGCATGTCAATCTGTTGCTACCAAGATGTGAGTTCGTTCTTGTAGCTTGTTTATAGAGGGCCTTTAGTGGGGGGAAAAAACAACAACAAATTCCTCAGGAATTTGATAAATTGAAGTGTTAAACAAAACTTAGGAGCCCCCCCCCCCGGAAGTGATTAAAGGGTAAGCTACAAGATAAATCTGATGACTTTCTGAGTCATTGAGTATCAGTAGACTATCTGATCCATAAATACATTTAGAAGCAAAGAACTAGTCAAAGATAAACTGAGACATATTAAGAATTTTAGGAGTTTGGGGATACCTGGGTAGCTCAGTTGGATAAGCATCTGCCTTCGGCTCAGGTCATGATCCCAGGGGCCTGGGACTGAGTCCATCAGGCTCCCTGTTCAGTGGGGAGCCTGGTTCTCCCTCTACTTCCCCTGGTTTTATTCGCTCTCTCGCTCGCTCTCGCTTTCTCTCTCTCTCTCTGACAAATAAATAAATAAAATCATTTAAAAAAAGAACTTTAGGAGTTTTATGTAAGCAAAAATGGATTCAAATTAGGCAATATGAAGCTGAAAGTGGTTCAGAGTGCCCCCCAGACAGAAGCCAGGTCAAAGACTTTCACAGAGTAAAAGTGGAAGCAAAGAAGGAAATGATTTGATTGGCTATAGCTTAAGCATGGGCCTTGGTTGGAGACCCCTAGGTGGTTGTCTTTAGGTGTTGATTTCTTTATCTTGAGGCATTCACATGCTTAGGTTCTGGTTTGCTTATATCAGCCTGGAAGGGATTAGAACCACCTTGGTCTAATGGCTTTGTCGTAGTTTAATTCCATACAACTGATCATCCATAGCTCATGTATTGCCTTCTAATCTTTTACAAAGAATTTCCAGTTGAAATTTAACTACCATGTAAGGATTTTAGTAATTTTTCCCAAAACATCCTTTTAAAAAACACACTTCCTGATGTAAACCACACAGATGGGGTTGGTTTGGCCCATCGCAGACTGAGTGGACACAATCCAAAAATAGAGCCAAATTTCTTCAAAGACTGTTCAATTAAAGGAGTTTCTACATTAGCAATAAGCCCAGTTTTCCATTGCATACCACATCAATTTAGAAAAAGAGGCAATAGGTTCAGTCAATATTTCCTTGGTTTTGAAGTATCCCTCCTTTTTTTTTTTTTTTTTTTTTAATGTGTGTAGTAATGGCCTATACCTAAAATCATGACCTTCAGTTTTGCTGACAATATCTAAGCAGGGAACAACTCTGTATTAATTTCCTATGGCAGCTGTAACAAATTATCACAAACTTGGTGGCTTAAAACAATGCACGTTTATTCTTCTACAGTTTCGAAAGCCAGAAATCCAAAATCAGTTTCACTGGGCTCAAATCAAGGCACCAGTGGGGCCATGTTCCCTGGAAACTCAAGGCAGGGATGGGGGGGAGAATGTTTGCTTGCTTTTTCCAGCTTCTAGAGCTGCATTCCCTGGTTTGTGTCCCTTTCTTTCCTCCATCTACAATGACCGTAGCATAGCATTTTCATCTCCCTGTCTCCCTTCCTCTCTCCTTCTCTCTCTTTCTTTCCCCTCCCCCTCCCCCCATTCTCTGCTGAGATGGTCACACAGCCTTTTCTTTTTTTAATTTTTTAAAGATTTTATTTATTTATGAGAGAGAGAGAAAGAGAGAGAGAGAACAAGCTGTGGGGGGGAGCAGAGGGAAAGGGAGAAGCAGACTCCCCACCAAGCAGGGAGCCCAACGCTGGGCTTGATCCCAGAACCCCAAGATCATGACCGGAACCAAGGCAGACACTTAACCGACTGAACCATCCAGGCGCCCCATCACTCTGCCTTTTCTTTCTGTGTCCAATCTCCTTTTGCTTCCTTCTATAAGGATATATGTTATTTCACCTAGGGCCCACCTGAATCATCCCCATGAATCTCCCCAACTCAAGAGCCTTAATTTAATCACACTGGCACAGGCTCTTATGCCCTGTGAGGTAACATTCACAGGTTCCAGAGATTAGGACCTGGATAATTCAGGGGGAGGGGGCGCAATTATTCAACCTACCACAGACTCCAAATTTGCAGGTCCACATTTAGTTTTCAACCCGTAGGCCTCCGATTACTAACCAAGTATGGAGTCAGTCCCAGGGCTTCAAAGGTTGTATATAAATACATAATAACTTACCTGTATAACTAGTACCACTTACAAATTCATGTCCATGCCATTGTTATTAATAAAATAGAAAATGCTTTCCAAATGAGATCTAAGGGGCCTCCTTTGGACTAGTTATTTCTAAATAAAATACTTTTTGCATAGCCTTCATCCCTTTTGACAAGAACTATCCTTACAGAATAATCTATACCTTTATAATCTGTAAACTATGTAAATTATAAAGCATGGATTTAAAGCAGAGCATCTGCCCTGAACTAAGAGTTTCATAAATGTCAGCAAGTATTAATGTATTGGGTGTTCTGCAGCCTGAACGGAAGTGTTCTAAGACCAGAAGTCTAGTCACAGTCAGCTTGTCTCACTTTGTAGGAAAAAGAAAGAGAAAATGATGAAATTTAATCACTTCCGGGGGGGGGGGGCTCCTAAGTTTTGTTTAACACTTCAATACCTGTTCCTGATAGACTGTTAGCGAATGCTAACAGATGACGAAAGAAACAGTCAAAGAATATTAGGGGGGAAACTGGGAATCGGCCAATCATGATTAGTTCAAAAGCCTGTTTTGGTTAAATGCGCTCAGGGTTATGCCTTTGTATTTTATACCCAAACCACAGTAGATTCTTTGCCGCTAAAATTGTTCCTCGTTTATATGAATCAATTAAATACATCAATATTTTATAGCGGTCTTCAAAGAGCACCAGAACTTGCAGGTACACCAGCATCAGAACAAGTTCAAGGGCTGCTAATGGAAAACATTCTCTATTATAAAGGAGCTCACCTTCACAAGGGACAAAAATTGTGGTTCTCAACCCCGGCTGTATGTTAATATCTCCCGGGGAGCTTTTAAAAATCCCAATCTAGGGGCGCCTGGGTGGCTCAGTGGGTTAAAGCCTCTGCCTTTGGCTCAGGTCATGATCTCAGGGTCCTGGGATCGAGTCCCGCATCGGGCTCTCTGCTCAGCAGGGAGCCTGCTTCCTCCTCTCTCTCTCTCTGCCTGCCTCTCTGCCTACTTGTAATCTCTGTCTGTCAAATAAATAAATAAATAACTCTTTAAAAAATACATAAATAAATAAATAAAAATCCCAATCTAAACCCAACTTAATGTGAATATCTAGGGTGCTGCTGGGGTGTCTGTATTTTCAAAGCTCCCCAGGTCAGCAGCTGTGGTTGAGAATTCTGGACTAAAAGAATATAGGACACAAACCAAATAATGAGATCTGAAGTTCCATGGCCATGATCAGGAATGGGACAGGATGGGAATTCAGACAAGAGAGGGTGTCTATGATTAAAGGAAGGAAGAGATGGAAAATGAATTGAGCCTGAAAAGTGGGCAGCAAGGAGAGGAAGGGCCTAGGAGAGGGTGACAGGCATGTGAAGAGTCAAAAAATTACCAGGGTAAGGGCAAATGGAAAAATCTGAAAATCTGCATTATGGGAATAGAAAAAAACTGGTGGCGAAGGGAAGATGTTCTCCGGCCCATTTTCCCCCTTGGATTTTCCCCCTTGCCACACCCAGGCCTTAAACACTGCTACATAATTAAATACCAGAATGCATTATTGAGGGAGACACACACTTAACAAAAGGATCAAGATGAGCAGAATACAGAAATACCTAGTAGAAATGTGTCCAGACATAGCATCTTTGAATCAAAGGGCAAATTTACCACCTGAATATATATGTGTTTAAATCACACTATCTGTTTTTACAAAAACCAGTTTCTATCCACAGACACCATCCACGCACCTCTCCAACAAGAGAAAACAAACCAAAATAGTACCTTTAAGCAATGCAGGAAACTCTTGAGAAACCCCTGATTTACCTTCCTATAATCATTGCAATCTTAAATTCTGGCAGTTGAAGCAAATTGGTCATTGATAACATGTGAGTTCTTTCAACTATGGGCATATCATAGTGACCCTATAGCAACTTGTCATGTAATGGTTGTGCAATGATTATAAATATTGCGTATTTATATATGTAGCTAATGCTTATTTAGCCCTTACAATGTGCTAGGCACTATTTTAAGTGTTTTATATATACTATCTTTTTTTAAAAAAAGAATTTATTTATTTGAGAGAGAGAGAATGAGTGCAGGTAGGAGCAGAGGGAGAGGGAGAGGGAATCTCAAGCAGACTCAGCACTGAGTGCAGAGCCTGACACAGGGCTCAATCTCATGACCCAGAGATCACGACCTGAGCCAAAACCAAGAGTCAGATGCTTAACCAACTGTGCCAACCAGGTGTGCCTCTGTATACCATTTTATTTACTCCTCACAAGAACCTAATGAGGTGCTTACTGTTTTTATTCCCATGTTACAGATGAGGTCATTGGGGTATAGAGAGTTTCAGCCACCAGCTAACCGTTACAGTCAGGCCGTAGACCTGGAATTGGAAACCAGGTAGTCTGGCTCCAGAGCCCACACTTCTTAAAACATTTTGCTGTCATGATTCTTAATTATAACCACATCAATGAATTTTCTTCATTCAAGTATTTTCTGGAGAGAACACCATTAAAGTCCTTCTATTACTTTTATCAATTTTTCTATGCACTGAAGTTGAAAAAGGCAAAATGTTTCCATTTTCACTTTTAATTTGCTTATTTTTGTCAAAACAAATTAATCTTTATAAAGGTTATAGTGAAATTCATGTGTGTATATATAGTTTTGCTTTTGTGACCATCTACAGAGTCCAATTTGCCTGGCTCATATTTTATAGATATTTTGCAAGATTCCCTATTCAGTTTTCAGTTAATGACAGATTTTTCCTAGTGTGTTTTTATCCATTTTCCATTTTGTTTCCTTCGCCTTGATAACGTCTACCAAGTGTAATTAATCAGGTCAATTTTCGCAGTTTTCTCAGTGGAAAGATGCAGTTCTTAGTTTTTCCTCTATAATAATTTTTCCTCTATAATAATTTTTAACAATTATCTTTTTTCCCCAGGCTTATTTTGTGATCATTTTTTATCAGTAATAGTTATGAATTGGATAAAGCAGGAAAGTTTTCTATTTATTTGTTATTTAATCCAGGAGAAATTATGAAATTAGATATTCCAGGAGTACTCTAAGGCTTCATCATTCTTAGGGTCAAATGACAAACTCACAATGTTCTGAATGGGCAATAGTGGGAACTGTTATTTCAGTTTTATAGATGGACCTTAAAAACATTAAATAGCTCAGGGCCTTCTGGGTGGCTCAGCCAGTTAATCCTCCGACTCTTGACTTTGACTCCGGTCATGATCTCAGGGTCCTAGGACTGAGCCCCATGCTCAGCAGGGAGTCTGCTTGACAGTCTCCCACTCCCTCCCCCCGGCCCCTCCCTTCCAGCTCACACACTCTTTCTCTCAAATAAATAAATCTAAAAAAAAAATTATATAGCTTGCCTGGGATAAATGGTAATGCCAAATTGGAGGTAGAGGCTTGAACTAGAATGGTCTCTGGAATCACCAACCTGGACTGAATCTATAGTCCGCTGTTGATAGCTGTGTGACCTAAGGCAAGTGACCTAACCTTTAAGCCCCGATGCCTCCATCTGTAACAGAGGTATAGCACTAGTACCTCGTTTGTCAGTTTATCGGATGAATTTATCAGGTCAGCAGAATTGAATGAGCTAAAGCATGTACATGCACTTCAGTTTATTGCCTGGCTTGTGGGAACCCATCGGTTCATATTACTTCAAAATCATCATCCACAGGATGTTCTTAGGGAGATAAACAAATACGTAAGAAAGTAGTTCTAGAAAGAGATTGTGCTCGGGACGCCTGGGTGGCTCAGTTGGTTAAGCAGCTGCCTTCGGCTCAGGTCATGATCCCAGCGTCCTGGGATGGAGTCCCACATCGGGCTCCTTGCTCAGCAGGGAGCCTGCTTCTCCCTCTGCCTCTGCTGCCATTCCGTCTGCCTGTGCTCGCTCTCTCCCTCTCTCTCTGACAAATAAATAAAATCTTAAAAAAAAAAAAAAGACTTTAGAAAGAGATTGTGCTTGCAACTATGTTAACAAAAGGTAGCGCTGAGCAAATGTCAGCTGTTAGTATCTTCGTTACTTCCAGCAACCTTTCCCTGGATGAAAGTAGAAGGTATCTTGTGACACTTTGGTGGGAGTACCCTATCTCTACGAAGCACGCTGTTACCAAAATCTATGCCACCAGTAGTCCCCTAATTCCTTCAGCCTCCTTGAGTGGGTTTAGTGGACGATGAGAAGACCTAGTTTGGGGCGCCACTGGAATGTGATTTCCAAAAATCCTGAGGGCACTGGGTCTCCCAAATTCTTTTGCCACTTTACTTCCTGGTTGGGGTCCAAAAGGACTCCCCAAGACTCCCCAAGATAATGTATGTTGAAAATATAAAGTCAGCCTGGGGTGGGAGTAACAAAACTTGTAGCTTATGGAACACCCTCCGTTTGCCATATATATATATCTATATATTTTCTCATTTAATCTCATAATAAATGGGGATTATTAACCCCATTTTCAAATGAGAAAATAGAAGGAGCATAAGCATCTTATCCACATTCAGATCTTATGACCTTAAAGCCCTTTCTCTTTCTGTTACATCAACTTCCCTCCCGCCACCCCCACCATGCTACCCCCACAAACTTTCTTGGTTTTTTGCATATTGATTTCCAGCAGAAGTAAGTGTGACCTGTAGGCCATGCAAGAGCTACAGAATATCAATGAGAATGTTTGGGGCATCTGGGTGGCTTGGCCGGCTAAGAGTCTGCTTTCAGCTCAGGTCATGATCCCAGGGTCCTGGGATCGAGCCCCACTCAGGCTCCCTGCTTCTCCCTCTCCCTCTGCTGGTCCCACTGCTTGTGCTCTCTCTCTCTCTCTCTCTCTGTCAAGTAAATGTATACAATCTTTAAAAACAAAACAAAACCAATGAGAATCCTTGCTATGCCACTTTTATCCAAGCTTACTGCTTGGCAGGCTGACTGCAAGTTCCTCATGGGTTCAAGGTCAGACTTCAGCTTTGCAGACTGAGAAACTCAATTGATTTGGTGCACCCAAGGCAGTGAGGTCCTGGGGGCTGCTTTATACTAACTATGCTTGAAAAGATGGATATCTAGATGAAGGAGTCATTTATTTATTTACAGCTGGATCTAGTAGAATAAGACACATTTGTCCGCTCAGACATCCCCTCTGGCGTGTCACTCTGAGAACCTATTACAGTTGAGAAGATTGCTTGGAAAGCACAGAACTTGAATGGGGCAGGGAGAGGGGGAGGTTGTTTTGAGTTCTATAGTTTTATTTTCATCAAATAAACATAGCTAGATGGACCTCCTTCTCTACTATAGGGCTATTCCTCTCAGTAACTCATAGCAAGGGTCAGAGCCCACTCTGCTCTGAAAACTGGCAAATTATTCCCATATTCTAATTTCCACCTTTTTTTCTTAGATAAACTTTATTTTTAGAACCGTTTTAGATTCATAGAAGAGTTGTGAAGATGGTGCAGAGTTTCCATATACCCTACCCTTAATTGTCCCTGTTAACATCTCACGTTAGTGTCGTGCATTTGTTATAATTCGTGAATCAATATTGGTATGTCATTATTAAAGTCCATGCGTTGTTCCGATTTCTTTAGTTTTTATCTAATGTCTGTTCCTCAGACTTCCCTTTTTAAAAACTGAAATTCAATTACCATATATTGTATTATCAGTTTCAGAGGTAGAATTCAGTAGTTCGTCAGTTGCATGTAACACCCAGTGCTTATCTCATCACGTGCCCTCCTTAGTGCCATCACCCAGTTACCCCATCTCCCACTCCCCTCCCTTCCAGCACCTGTTTGTTTCCTAGAGTTAAGAGTCTCTTATGGTTTGTCTCCCTCTCTGATTTCATCCTATTTTTACCCCTCCCTTCCCCTAGGATTTCCTTTTTTTTTTTTTTAAGTAAGCTCTATTCCCAGCATGGGGCTTGAACTCACAACCCCAAGATCAAGAGTCACATGCTCTACCCACTGAGCCAGCCAAGAACCTCCTACATTTTAATTGCCATTCCTCCCCCTCCCCACTTTGTCCATTCCATTTTTTTATTCCCATTTCCCTTTTATATTTTTCATCATGACCTTATGTCATGCCAGGCAAGTTCCAAGGTAGGTGAAGAGATCACGGTTTTTTGACCGCTCTCCCATTCCCGTCACTCTTGTTTCTTTGCTGAACTTGAAGAAGACTCAAGTCTTTCCTCACAGGATTCTAGTGACCACTTTTCTGTCTATGACACATTTCCAGGACTTCTCCCTAAGAAAATCCCTTCTAAGGAGACCGGGGTCACCTATTAAGAATCAATTCTAACAAGTTTCAATTCTCAAAGTTTATTTTTGTTTCTATTGATTTGGCAGAGGCAAGTGTATTAATGTTGTTCCTTATGCGCTAAAGGGAGGGGGCAGCATAAGACTAAAACTAAATAATCAAGGGAGGTCTATGTATCTGGTCTGAGCTGCAACTTTTTTTTTTCCCAGTCCAGAATCCTGATTGGCAGACATAACCATTTCTAGGAATGAATCCTGATTCTTTCCAAACCTTTCATATGCCAGCCAGAGAGAAGAAGGTTCATTCATTCTTTCTTTTCTTTCTTTCTTTCTTTCTTTCTTTCTTTCTTTCTTTCTTTCTTTCGGAGAGAGAAGAAAGTGCAAGGGGAGATGGGGGACAGCAGAAGGAGAGGGAGAGAGGGTTTCTTAAGCAGGTTCCACACTCAGCACGGAACCTGACCCAGGGCTCTATCTCGTGACCCTGAGATCATGACCTGAGCCAAAATCAAGAGTTGGATACTTAACTGACTGAGCCACCCAGGCACCCCAATGAAAACATTTTCCGATCATCTGCCTTCTTAACTGATAAAATTAGCTAATAGAAGGTTGATTTAAATGACAATTGAGCATCTCCTTTTGAGACGCTATGAGGTGCTCAATAAACACTAGCTGGATTGTCTTGTACTATGAGTTCTCTGGACATAAGGAAGGGAGACATAATTCTGATTCACTTGCCTCAGAGAATCATCAGCTTTAAAAAATTGTGCTGTGTAGGGGTGCCTAGGTGGCTCAGTCAGTTAAGCAGTTGCCTTCAGCTGAGGTCATGATGTCAGGGTCCTGGGATCGAGTCCCGCATAGGGCTCCTTGCTCAGCGGGGAATCTGCTTCTCCCTCTCCTTCTGCCCCAACCCTACTCATGCTCTCTCTCTCTCTCTCTCAAATAAATAAATAAATAAAATCTTTTAAAAATTATGCTATGTAGCTATCCCCATCTACCCTCTAAACAGAGGCAGAAAATGAATAAATGAACTGTTTCTTATATTTATATCCCATTCATTCCCATTTTAAGTCAGACCAGGTCTTAGCAAACTAAACCCAAAAGTGCAGACAGGTCCCAGAAAATAATGAAGCCCTGGATCTAATAAGGGCCAAGTATTTGGCTTCCTAACTGATGGAATTTCTAAGGGAAATAAAGGATTTATAGGTCTGAGTAAATGGTAATATTGCACAGCAAGGTTAAGGGCATGCAAAGTCGTTGACTTTAAAATAGTAACCTGTGGTGCTCAGTTATTTCTACCAGATGACAGGGACTGGTCAGTATCCCATCGCCTACCAGACTGCTTTTAGGGTTTATCTTGGGATCTTTCTAAGGGTATTCGACAACCTTTAAATTCTGAACTCCCCCTTTTTCTTACTCTCAACAAGCTTATGCCTGCATTCTTTTGTGCACATATGTGTGCATGAAGGTCTGTATACACATACATGTGAGTGTGGAGGGGGCGGTTTGGGAATGTGGTGGGATAGAGGAGGCAAAGAAAGGGATCGAACTGAGTCAAGGGGTTGTCACTGATTTTTATTCCAAAGAGAAAAATCGTGCAATTTCAATGAGCCTGTACTAATCTTCCACCTCCAGTTCCTGACACATTTTTCCTGTGGTATTTCTTGTGACCACCTTGCCCTTGGCTCACCCATTTACGGATTCCAATATATCCCACATCAGAGGTCAAGAGGTTAACCTAAAGCATTTCCCAGAAATACCTAGGCACTTGATGAAATCTTAATTTGATCAAATGTGACAAGCTTTGCCCCAAAGCCAGATGGAGGCAGAGAGGGCCCCTCATCACTGAAGAAGGCAGACGGACAGGCAGCAGTGACACCGTGCTTGTCCCAGGTGCTGACAGAATCGTTTGCTATTGCTTGGGAGACTGCAAGGACAGGAACATCCCAGGGTCCTGGAATCGAGCCCCGCATCGTGCCTCTGCTCAGCGGGGAGCCTGCTTCTCCTTCTGCCTCTGCCCCTCTCCCCTGCTTCTGGTTTCACGCACGCACTCTCTGACAAATAAATAAATCTTAAAAATAAATTAAAAATAAATAAAATGATCCTGTTTTTCTTTTTAAACTGGTAAACAGACTCTAAATTTTATTGGGAAGTGTTAGTACCCAAGAATATTCAGATTTTCTTTCTTTTTCCCCCGAGGTTTGTTGACATATCACACTGCATAAACTTAAGGTGTACAATGTATGGATTTGCTGTCCTTATAGCCTTAAAATAATTACCACCATGACATTAGCTAATACCTTTATCACATCACATAATTACCATTTCTTTTTTGCGGTGAGAACACTGAATACCTACTCTCTTAGAAACTTTTTGTATTACTAACTCTAATCACCAAGCTGTACATTGGATTCCCAGAATGTATTCATCTTCTGACTTAGAAGTTTGTTTCCTTTGACCAGCAGTTTCCCATTGCTCCATCTCTCAACCCCTCATAACCATCATTCTATTCTCTATGAGTTCAGCTTTTTGGGTGTTTTTTTTTTTTTTAATTCCAAAAACTACCCTGGTTTTAACAAAACACCCAAGGATGGTCACCTAGGGGAGTGGACCCAGTATGTGCAGTGTAGTTGAATAAAATATTTTTGAACTTACTTTCCACAGTCTTCTGCCAGCCGCTCCCAACTTCTTGGCCCTGGCCCTTGCACTTTATATAGTCTTTCTTGAAATGTCATCCAGCTTCCTTTTTATTAATTAATTTTGAAAAAAGAATTAGGACTCACAGAGCAAACTCTTTGGGATACAGAAAACCTACATTCTAATCCCAGGTCTACCGCTTAATTAGCTATGTGACCTTGGCAAAAATCACCTACGGTTGGCAAAATTCTAAAGATGCTTCCCCAAGTTTCCCATCCCCTCGTTATTGAACCAAATCTAGTCTCAGTACAGCTGCATAGGGACTTTTCAACTGTAACTAAATTTGCTAATCGGTGGACCTTATAATAGGGAGATCTGAAGGAAACTTTGGGAGGTGATGGGTATGTTTACAGCCTTGCTGGTGGTGATGGTTTCACAGGTATGTCCTTATCCTCAAACTCATCAAGTTGTATACATTCGATACGTACCTCCTTTTATTTTTTTTTAAAGATTTTAATTTATTTATTTACAGACAGAGATCACAAGTAGGCAAAGAGGCAGGCGGGGGGTGGGGGGGAAGCAGGCTGCCCACTGAGCAGATAGACCGATATGGGGCTCAATCCTAGGACCCTGAGATCATGACCTGAGCCGAAGGCAGAGGCTTTAACCCACTGAGCCACCCAGGCGCCCCACGTACCTCCTTTTATATGTGGGTCATACCTCTGTTGAGTGGTTGGAAGGAAGAAAAAAGAGAAGAGGAGGCGGAGGGGAGGTCCGAGAGATCTGAAGTATGAGAAAAACCCCACCCACTACTGCTGCCTTTGAAGACGGAAGAAGGGCAGCCTCTAGAAATTGAGAACAGCCCTCAGCTGACAGCCAGCAAAGAAAATGGAACCTTGGTCTTTCAATTGGAAGGAATGGAATTCTGCCAACATTCTCAATGAGCTTGGAAGCAGATTCCTGCCCGCGGCCTCCAGAGAGGAATGCAACCCAGCCAACTCCTTGATTTCAGTCCCGTGGGACTCTTGGGCAGAGAACCAGGTAAGCCATGCTGTGCCTGGACTTCCAACCTATAGAACTGTGAGCCAATACGCGTGTGATGTTTTTGACCACTAAACGCATAGGAATTTTTACTAGTGGCATTAGAGGGTTAACACACCACCAGTTTTTTTTTCTGAATTTCAGTTTCCTCATTCGCAAATGGAGAAGATACAGATTCAAAAGACTTTTCTGAGGATTAGAGGGAAGGTATTTAATGTTATTTTAACACAGCATCTGACACACCGTAAGTTGTCGATAAATGGCGGGCAGTATTGCTTCCAAATGCCTCTGCTACAATTTTGGGCTGACGGCTCCCAGATTGATCGCTCCAGCTCAGTCATTTGAAATCTTTCTCAGGGATCTGAAGGGATGTCAAGTCAGGGAAATTATAGGAACTGTTTATGAGAGCCTTGGCAAGAGGACAGTGGCTTGGATCTTGGTTTTGACACTGTACTGACCCTGCTGCATTACAGGCTCTCTCCATAGGAAAAAATGGAAGGATATGTACTAAGATGTTCATACTTGGTATATCTGGGTGGCTCAGTCGGTTAAGCATCAGATTCTTGATTTTGGCTCAGGCCCCTTCTCAGGTTCATGAGATCAAGTCCTACTTCAGGCTCCATGCTAGGCATGGAACCTGCTTAAGATTCTCTCTCTCCCTCTGTCCCTCCCCTCCACAGCTCTTGCTCTCACTCTCCCTCTCATTCTTTCTCTCTCTCTCCCCCTACCTCTCTAAAAAAAAAAAAAAAAAAAAAGTGATTATCTCTGGGAGGTAGGACTTTTGTTTTCTTTCTCACATTTTAAAATATGTTTCCAGATCATCTATAGGAACATACATTATTTTTATAATAAAAATAAACTATTCTTGAATTCTAAAAAAGTACCATCTACAGACTGAGAACTACCTCTTTCAAGGATATAAATAGACAGTTCATGGTCCTAGAACCTTCCACTGTCTTCTAGAGCTGCTGGTAATACTCTTGTGACAAATTTAGCTTACCTGCAGTTGAAACCAGAGATTGGTTTTGGGTGATCAGAAATGACAGTAATAATTGTGTCTTATTCACGAAGGGTGATGCCAGGCAGTCAACTTTCCCCTCACTTGACCCCACGAGATAATGAATGAATTGCTGAGAATAGAAAGCCATTCCTGGTGAACCTCAGAACCCAAGCCTCAACATGCCTGGGGATTTATACAAACTTCCTTTACTTTTCTTAGAAACCCGTACTTACTCTTGTCTGAGCTCTTCACGTGTAGCTGTAGAGACCACCCTCCTTTCCTGAGGTCCTGAAATACTGCAAAACTATTTCTGTTAAGTCCTCGGGGCCCCTGGGTCAATCTTGACCATTTAACAGTGCAGCCAAGTCAGGAGCCAGTAAATTCCTAATTCCAAGCCCAGTTCCCCTTGTCAGAACCCTCACTGATCTAGTTTTCATTCAAGTTCCTGACCCACCGAACCTGTGGAACTCGGGAAGTGGACTCTCTTGGCCAGACAAGGGCCTAGTGTGTCACCTTCTGAGAACTAATGGGAGCAGTCAGCCTCCTTGCCTACCTCAGAAGCCCAAGAGATGCTTTGTACTGAAGCAAAGCTTTCCAAACAGCTTCTCATTGAGAACACTCTAAGACTGAGCGAGACAAGAACACTTCCTTCCTCGTTGGGTTTATAGTCTCATAAAAGAGAAATAAATGTCCTGAGGTCAATGCGCCTAAGTAATGCAATGTGCCATTAGTCAGTCTTCTTCGATGTTTCATGAGAGCAAGGCCCGGGTCCATTCAGCTCAGGGCCTAGCACAGCGCCTGGTTCACAGTAGATGAACAATAAATATATGGCAAATGAAGGAAACTATAGGTTACTGAAATGATAACCCACATACTTAATTACAATTTTGATAAAACTTCAGGGTGTGGCGAGAACACGTAAGAAGGGACTTAGCCTGTTTTCGAGGGTGAAAAATGGCCTGAAAGCGGACATGGGCCTTAGTGAAGGGAAGATATTTCCATTCAGATGTTTCCTTGAAACTTGGAGCCATTCAGGGGAAGTGCACACAACAGCAGGACGCTAAATGCCCCGGAAAGAGTATGATACCTGAGGGGACACAAGCAGCATCCTCAAGGCAATGGTCACATCGTGTATTACATGGTCCTGCCCTGGGGCCCCTTGAAGACTCACCAGCCATCACTATACTCCACAGGGAAGTGTAGTGTCCTAATCTTGGACCCTGGCATTTGCACTTTTTCTTCTTCTACTCTCAGCATCCACTTTCATGCCTGGCTGCATCCCTTCCAATCTGCTTTTTACTTTCCACACCATCACCTGGCCATGGGTGGATTAAGGTAACACACTTTTTAGTCCCAAGAGAAATGACACACCTTTCTGTACACGACTATATGCTTGGTGATTGGATAAGTAGGATATGATTGGTTTCTGTTTTTCCCTAAACAGGGAACATTTCCCTAAATGTGCTTTTCCACATTTTCATTCCTGGAAACTTTGAACTCATATTGAGTATTATGCATTTTCCATGGTTGTTTGTTGTTCAGGTTGATCCCAACTCTCACTCTTAACTTGGGGGAAATGGCAAAACGAGTAAGTTTGGCTTCAAGCGAAATCTATCGTAGTGGCGGCCAACTAGGCATTTTCAATGTGCAGTACAACTCAGGGGAACTCCCAGTTGTCACCTTCAGCCTCTCCTACCATCTATTTTTCTTCTCTTTTTGATTTTCCCAGTTTTTTTCTCAGGTATACGTGTATGGGAGATAGAAGCGTAAGAAATAGAGACAAAACTCATTGCAAAATAAGTATTTTCAATTCACCTCTAAATGTCTAACAGGACTTGGAATTATCTGTTTCCAGGAATGATCCCTAAAATGAATGGGCTATAAATTATAGCTAAGGCACAGATACAGTAGAGAATCCAACCTAAACTTGACATCATAGTTTTTGGTTTCGTTTTTGTTTTTTCTTCAGTAAAGAGGGAGGAACTTTGACTCTGCCCATTAAACTTTCACTTGGGACAATGTTGCCTATCATGGAAAGGATGAGCCTTTGTGGGACCGGAGGGCATAAGTGGTTCAGGCCAGTAGCTGACTGGCTGAACTCTCTATATGGTACCTTCCAGCTCTAACTTCCTCTGATTTTCCTCTAGAATATTAAATATGGGCTTTTCCAGAATAAACCTGAAATGCCAGAGTGTCCAATGGGGGGCTATGAAAGGAAAATGGTGTGTGGCCGGTCCCTTATGTTTGGAGACAAAATGAGAGCAAGGGGGTGGTGATGCCCGAAGGTGTGTTTATGTACTCTCTACACTGGGAATTGCTCATATTTCCAGAAAGGGCCAGAGCTCTATTGGCCAGACTCCCACTAAAGTCCAAGGTAAATGGCTCTCTTATTTAATATGTACAGATTTTTTTGTCCCTAGAGAACAAAGTGTGCACATGGCCTCATGGTAGGAGAGAAAGCTTGTGCCCACTTTCTTGCTTGAACAATTACCAAGCACCATATTCATCTGAACAATTCTTGCGAATAACAAGTATTCCTGGCTGGCCTTTCTTTTCTCTAAAACCCAAAGCCTGGTGATTTGATTTTTATTTAATCTGCATGTGATGCTTTACAAAACATAAAAGGTCAGGATTAATAGAATTCGAAGGGAAACGCATTTGCGTGAAAAGATTTTCATTTCCTCTTTCTGCAAGGCTACCTTGCTCACCTAGGGAGACCTTTACATTCTTTTATTTCTGTGTGCTCTGCTTTCCAAATTTGCACAATATTTTTTTATTGTTAAAACCAATATAAGTTGAAATTAGAGTCTTCTAGGGAATTAACTGTGGCTCTTTGTTTGACTTTATAGAATTCTAATTCTCAACGACAAGGCATTCATCAGTAAAATGGAAATTATGATTTTTTTTTTTTACTTTTTTTGCTGTATACCAGTTTTAAGTAACTCCCCCCCCCCCACTTTCTCTGATTTTAAGTAACTTTCCTTCTCCTCTGCTTTCTCTTGCTTAGGATTACTGGTTACTATACCTTTGTGCAGCTTGTCCCTTTATTGGACTCTTGGCCCTGTCTCTCTCCTCTCCCCCCGCCCCGCCATCTCTGTTTTCCCTTCTTTTAGCCCCAAAAGGCAACCTGGCTAAGAAATTGAGTTCCAAGATGAAGGGTAGCAATGCATGGAAGTGAACTGCTGAACCTTTGCTGTGTTCAGTCTTGATTTATGTGTTTAAAAAAAAAAAACTCTGGATTTTTAAAAAGGCAAATCTGGAAATGCTGTTGAGGATAGCCTTTGGCACCAACACACTCCTCTAAGACTGCGTTTGCGATGACTTCATCCCTTTAAAATGTGGCTCTTATGATAGCAGTCACACATGCCTGAGGTCGCTTGAAGGAAACGTCCTCTGATATTCAATAAACAATACAAGCTTTCTCCATCATCCCATCTCCAGACACTTCTTGGTCAACATAGTGTTTATGAAAACGGGCTTCCAGAAGAAGGGCTGAGTAGTTGGATTGTTGGAAGGAAAAAGACAATTAGTGTGTGGGTTTTTTTTTTTCTAATTTTTATTTTAGGAACAGGCAGTAGCAAACGAGACAGCTGTGTGGAGGCGCATACAGTCCCTTCTTTAATTCGGCAGTATTATCAGAGTGTGTGAAAGTTCGTTTGCCAGTTGTTGGAAAGGGTGCCAAACAATTTTGAGCGTCTGCTTGGAGAACTTACTTTCCCATGTATTTCTGGTTGTCTAAGTGCTATTTGGGCAGTTCTGCCAAGCAGGATGAAAAAAAAAAAAAAAGAATCAACAAATTAAAATGCAGCAATAATTCTGTGCAAATCTTATTAAGTCAGCCACAAACGAATCCATTTTGTGTGAGTCAATTTTTGCAAAAAATTTTGCCTGGGATCTGGCATAGCCACAGCTGCCTAACGAAGCAAAAATGGTGAAATAATAGGAAACTACGACTGCTAATAAATACATATAAACATGTTGATTTTTCAGATTTGAAAAAGTCCTGGCTGTGCAGAGATGAATTTTAAATAATTCTTCTCAAGGGAAAGGCAAAGGACACTGATAAAATACTGAGTTCTTGCTATCTGCCAAATACAGGAGTCGGTGTCTTATGTATTTGAAAGCCAGTGGAGACCCACAGCAACGGTATGGGGGTAGGTAGGATTGCCTCACTTGATTTATCTATTTATTTTTAAGTCTGTTTGTTTGGTTTTTGTTTATATATTTTTGGTAATCTCTACACCCAACCTGGGGCGCAAACTCACAACCCTAAGATCAAAGTCACGTGCTCCTCTGACTAAGCCAGCCAACCGCCCCTGATTGCCTCATTTTAAAGGCAAAGAGACAAAGGCTCAGAGAATCAAGAACCTTGACCAGGATCACACAGCTACGAAGTTGCGGAGTTGGGATCCCAGTTGATATCTGTCCATCTGTATATACATCTATCTCTTGCACTTTTTAAAAAACATTTTATTTATTTGACAGAGAGAAAGAGAGAGAACACAAGTAGGGGGAGCAGCAAGCAGAGGGAGAGGGAGAAGCAGGTCCCTCACTGAGCAGGGAGCCTAAGGCAGGGCTCCATCCTAGGACTCTGGGATCATGACCTGAGCTGAAGGCAGACACCCAACTGACTGAGACACCCAGGCATATCTCTAGGGTGTTTTGACAACAGAGCTCATGTGTCATTACATAGCAATTCATCACATCATCATTTTAATCTTTTCATCTATAGAATTTCCAAATCCAAAGCAAGACAAGAGATTATATATGTCGGGGCTCAAGTTCATGCACTGGCTAATATCACCACAGCCGACAAACTGATAAACTGTGCCCCAGCTGACACTTCGGTTCTTAACCTTACTGATGTATTTAATGGCTTCCATCTTCACTAGGAGCTTCTTAACATATCAAAAATGCCCCCCACACACACACAACTGGTCAGCAACGTTGAGAACAAAAGAGTAATGTTTCTCGTGGGCCTTGAGTTTTTGATATGTGATTTTGTGCATATACATGCCAACTCAAGTTATTGCTGCAAAGGGAGTCTTATTTTAAAATTTGTTATTTAAATTCAGTTTAGGTAACACATAACTGTAATATTAGTTCCTGGGGTAGAATTTAGTGCTTCATCTAACTCCCCTTGTTAGCTGTGTGACTTAAGTCCCTTAACATTATTTTTTTATGCTTTATATGAAAGATTTTATTTATTTATTTATTTGAGACAGAGAGCATGAGCAAGGGGAGGGGCAGAGGAAGAAGCAGACTCCCCGCTGAGCAGGGAGTCTGATGCGGGGCTCCATCCCAGGACTCCAGGATCATTATCTGAGCCGAAGGCAGACGCTTAACAGACTGAGCCACCCAGGGACCCCATCACCTGACATTATTAGTCTCAGTTTCCTCATCTAGAAATTGGAGCTAATATTGGTACCCACTTCATAGGTTTTAAAAATTAAAGGGATAAGAAAAGCAAAGTCAATTTCTTAAGTGTGAAGTGGGACAATAGTATCATTTTCCTGCTTTGGTATTAAGAACATTAAACAAGATAATGAATGTAAAATATCCAGCATGTAATCAATAAATTCAATTAGTTCTTTTTCCCTCTTCTTTCCAAGTGTACAAGCAATCCCATTTACAAACTCAACAAAAATAATGGCGTGCTAACCTTCAGTGAAGACAAAGACTACATATTGGATTTTCAAATATTAGATTCAAGAAATTCCAGCACAGACTTAATATACTAATGCTTTGACATATACTAATTTCTCCATGAAGATCAAAGAACAAGGACATTGTTCATACCAAGACCTCTAAGGCCAAAGGGGAATAATAAAATTGTTCAGGATATTTCATAATGATTAAGAAATTGTAAACACGGTGTCCAACAGTATAGAACTATGTGGCTATGTGGCTAGAACAAGATAAAAAGATTCCCAGGTCCCAGTTCTGTCTTTTTTTTGGGGGGGGGTCATTTCACCACTTTGATCCTTATAAACTCTGTTCTTTCTTTCTCACCAAATTAGGAAATTAAAATATGTCTTGCCTACTTCATAGGGTATTGCGATGATCAAATAAAAGCATGGGAAAGCATTTGGTAAAGTACAAATATGAGACCAAGGCTTGTGTTCTTTGTCACCCATGATTCTGGTCTTTTCTGTGGCATCCTCTTTTGCTCACAGCACAGTAACCCAGTTTTTTTTTTTTTTTTAAAGCGCAGTATTCAAAGGAAGATGCCATTAATAGAAAAATTTATCCTTGAGACATTTTAAGACAAAAACTTCGCTCTCTTTGACGGATTGATGGTTTCTGACTGGCTGCACGGAGAGTTTGTATGAAAGGTCCTTATTCTTTGGATGAGAGTAGGGTTTTAATTCCCCTCAAACCAGCTGTCCAGGACCATAGGCTATGATTATCCCTTTCTCTTGCTCTTGGCTGAAACCAAAACATCCTTTGTGTGAAGGGTTAGAAGCAAGAACTATTTCTGCTTCAGCTCAAATGAGGACTTTATAAATTGAGAAGGATCTCAAGGGATCTAGGGGAAATGGTTATGAAACATATCCCCTCACTAGCCAGGTAGCTGGGGATTCATGCAGGAGAGAACTACTTTTTTATAGTTGCTGTCTTCTTTGGAGGGTAATAGGGGTTCCAGCATTAGATCTGCCACTTGATAGGTATTTGACCTTGGGTAAACCGCTCCAACCTTCCTAAACCCCTGGTATCCTCATCTGTGAAATGGAGGATAATATCAGGCCCATTGGAGTGATTGGGTGATTCTGTAACTCACATGAATAAGTTAGCTCCTTGCGAGACGCAGAGCAAGTGTTCAGAAAAATCTTGACTGATCCTAATGACTCTAATTATCCTCCTCCTCCTCATGATCACTATTATTATGTAATTAGGAGGTGCTCAGTTTTGAATTTGGGTTGCTATCTGATTCCCACAGAAACAAAGATGTTATTAAATATGCCTTTTCCCTGCATCTACCTTTTAGCATTCATCTCTTTAAAGACCTTTTGGAGGTGTTCCGTCTCTGACCCTCACAAATCACCCTGTTTATTTCACTAACTCTTACTTATTTGGGGCATGAAGTAATTCACCATGCCAAGGCACCGCCTGGAGTCAACTAATAAGGGGTTGGATTGGACGACCTCTCGGCTTCCTTCCATCCCTGAGAATCTATGATTCTATGAGTCAGTGTTCAGGAAAAAAATGAAGGGCTGTTTAGTGATGAGTGACAGTTCTGTCCTCAAAGAACAAAGAACTTACTCACTATGCCAGAAGCCATGTTGAAGATCACAGGATCATGAATTATAACTCTACTACCCTCTGGCAGGACAGGAAAGGAATCTCATAGACAAATTGTACTGGGAGAGATTATGGATTAAAGGCTCCAATATTCACGACTTCCAACCAGCCAGGATATAAGACCATAACAAGTGCCAAAGTCCGCCCCTGTATTTGGTGGGGGGAGCAGAAATATCCCTGAAAGAGAAGCAGGAGAATAAATTCTGGCCAACACAGTGTTTCTGAATCTCTCTCCTTTTCTGGCTACAGCTATGATAAAGAGCTCAAGAGACAATAGAGGCCATCATCTGTAAAGTTGTGGCTTTCAAGAAAAAAAAAAAAAAAAAGGCCATAATGATGGAATTTAAATGCTACCCTGTCTTATTCCATTTACCATCAACTGGGGGTTGCCCAGCAGGGGAAATGAGATCATTTCCCTCTGAGTGGCTAGCCGAGCTTGCCCACATTCATTCTTCTTCCCACATCATGTTTCAGCAGGCATCAACACGTCAGCTCTTCTGAAATGTGCCAGATCTCGGGAAGCAAGGCATTCTCACTCCCTCGAAAAAGAACTCCCCACCTCTGCAGTGGACTCACACCAGCCCCATTTTCACTTGTTTGCTTGTCATTTGGTAGGAGGAGGTGAAAGGGGCCCTTCTGGTTTTCTGCCTGACACACTGCTTGGCTAACCTTTAGGGACTGTGGCCCACCAGCCATCCTTCCAGAGGATCCTCTTGAAACGCTGCATTTCCTCTTCTTCTTCTTCTTTTTAAAGATTTTACTTATTTGACACAGAGAGAGAGGGAGAGAGGGAGAGAGAGCACAAGCAGGCTGAATGGCAGGCAAAGGGAGAGGGAGAAGAAGGTTCTCTGCTGAGCGGAGAAAGGGAGAAGCAGACTCCCCACTGAGCAGAGAGCCTGATGTGGGGCTCGATCTCAGGACCCCGATCACGACCTGAGCCATTGGCAGAGGCTTTAACCCACTGAGTTACCCAGGCGCCCCAACAATTGTCCTGTTTTAAATGAAGATCATTTTGATGGGGTGCCTTGGTGGCTCTGGTGATGAAGTGTTTGCCTTCGGCTCAGGTCATGATCCTAGGGTCCTGGGATGGAGCCCAGCATCAGGCTCTCTGCTCAGTGGGGAGTCTGCTTCTCCCTTTCTCCTCTCATTCTCTCTCTGTCTCTCTCAAATAAATAAATAAAATCTTTAAAAAAAAATAAAATAGTAAAATAAATAAATGAAAGTCATTTTGATTGTTTTGTGTATTACACAAGTAATGCAGGAATACATTCTCATTGTGAAAGTTCACACTCTGAATGATATTGTGTGAAATGTGTCTCCCTTTACTCTCATTCTGATCTTATTCTGGTCCCCAGAGGGAATTGCTGCTAATTATTCCATCTCTAATACTCCAGGCCTTTTTACACTTATTGGCAGGTTCGCCCAAGAATGAGATATAACAGATAACTCTGGGTTTTCCCTATGAGAAGCCTATTTAACTCAACTGCTTGCCTGTTCATCTGCACCTTCCCCAGCCCCAGCAGTGACCCGTCCACCTGAGTTCAGGAGAGGGTGAATGAGTGGTTGTACTAGAAGGCATGTGTTTGGACATCTATATCAGACTGCCTTTCAAGACCAGAGACTATTATTTTGGGATTGTTCAGTAAACATATTATCTATTGCTTTCTTTCCAGCAAGATGCACTAAGCTGTGTGCTATCTTTTCCACCTTAGGTTGAATGGAGAATCTGGAAACAGGTTCATGGCACTGAGCCAGGGAACAGAGGCAATGTTCAGTACAAGCAGGCTGGACACATGTTGATTTTTTTTTTCTTTTTTGAGCTTTAGGGACCAATTGGGCCCTTCTGGGATTCAGGAGGAATGGTAGTGTTCAGATGAGAACCCAGGTTTCTCAACTACTAGTTTATGTTATTGCCGCATGACCACTAAGATTAGTTTTGCCTTCATCATAATATTAATTGGAAAGCAAGTGGAAGGAGATAAGAGTATCAGAGACCTAAGTGGTATGGAAGCAGCCACCTTCAAAAGAAAAGGACAGGGGCTTCTGGCTGGCTCAGTTGGTAGACCATGCAATTCTTGATCTTGAGGTCATGAGTTCAAGCCCCATGTGGGGCATAGAACATACTTAAACAAAACCAAACCAAACAACAACAGTAAAACACTGCAACAGAAGAAAAGAAAAGGAGTGGGAGGGCAGCCAGAGGCTTCTGGATGTCAGGTCCTTCAGGGTTTCACACGGAGCCAACCCTACCTACTAGACCACGTTCGAATTTTCACCCTACCATCCAAAGCCCTGAATTAACACTTTGTGTAACCTATTTAACCCTTCTGGCTAATGACTTTAAAATTAGTATTTCCAGGCACCTGGGTGGTTCAGTCAGTTAAGCACTGGGCTCTTGGTTTCAGCTCAGGTCATGATCTCAGGGTCATGAGACTGAACCCCACGCCAGGCTCCATGCTCAGGGTGGAGCCTGCTTGAGATTCTCTCTGTCTCCCGCTGCCCCTCCCCCTGCTCTCTCTCTCACTCTCTAATATAAATAAGTAAAATCTTTTTAAAAAATTAGTATCTCTTACCCAGATATCTCTTGCCAGTCACTGATCTCTACTTACTAGAGATCTCTTTGGCTTATCTAATTGTCAGCTCAAACCCAAACTCATCATCTTTCCACCCTCCAAAGGCATCCTACATCCCAAACAAACATACAAAACCAAAAAAAAAAAAAAAAAAAAAGGACCAAACAACCCAACAACTTGGCTCTTCTCAGTAGCTAGACTGGAAAACTTAGAACCATCAATGCAATTTTATTTATTGCCCTTAACCCCATACCTGGCCAAGGTCCAAGCCCTGTCAAATTTCCCATGAAATTTTCCCTTTCCTTTGTCTGTGCTGCTTCTCCATCCTCACTGCCATGGCTCTTGTCCTGGTCCGTGTGATCCAGATCCCTGCCACTCCTCACTGGTCCCCCGTCTCCATTCTCACCACTCCCCAACCCAGCTTTGCTTATCCTCATCAGACACATCTTCCTTAGACGTGCCTTCCCTTTATGTTGCTCTCCAGTTCAAAAATCTTAAATGATTTTCTTCTTCCCGTATGTAATCTCTCCTGTCAAATGGAAAAGGGTGTCAGCTTATTCTGTGTTATTCCCGGTGGCAGAACTAGGGCCAGTAGGCAAAAGTTATAGGAAGGTTTGTTTCAGCCAATCAAGGGAAATCCCTCTAAACAATAAGAGCTAGTGCCCAACGAAGCAGCTTACTCGAGTCCTGGGCTTCTTGCCCCTGGGGAGATGTATAGTCAGGAGCTAGGAGCTATCTGTCAAAGATGTTGTAAAAAGGGTTTAATGCATGAAGATGTAGGGAAACACTGCTGACATTAAAGTTGATGACAGCGGGCCATTTTTGAACATTGGCTCCATGCCAATCACTCTCTTTGTCGTTTTCATGTGGTAATTCATTTATTCTCCTAACAACTCTGTGGTTGACAACCTTTCTATCCCTACTTTACAGTTGGCTCTAGTGACTGAATGCAGAGACTCTAGAGTAAGGCCATGATTCACTTCTTGGCCCTGTCACTTACGGGATGAATGATTTTGCACGAGATGCGTAAATCTTTTGAACTCAGTCTCCTCAACTATGCATTGCAGACAATAAGAGTACCCACCTCACTGGGAGGTTTGTGAGGATGACGTTGTAAGAGAACATATATAAAGCACTATTTGGCACATGGTACATACTCAATCGTCACCGTTAATCTTGTCTCCAATAGGTGATATATTCTTTAAGGAAAGTGGCTACATTTCTTCTCTATGCCCCATCTCAACTAGCTCAAACTCACCATATTGTAAGTCTTCACTCAACATGGACTTGGGGCCAATGATGTCATGGTGTCGTGGTCCCCAAAGTTTCTCCATGACACTTAATACCTTCTTCGTCAGGAACTGTACTCCTATTGACCATCATTCTCAGTCTATCTAAGGTCAGTCTTCCACCCCTTTTCCCTTCTGGGAACTCCACTTTCTTTGGTTTCTCTGAAACAGTAGTAACGATCATGATGAACCAGAGCCCATGTCTCTGTCTGCTGGTGCTTGTGCTTCCCTTCTCTGACCCAGGTACCAATGAAAATGTCCTCACTGATGACCTCACCAGATTGTGAGCCGGACTTCCGTTATACCGTTACTCCGTTATACTGACAGTTTTTCACCCTGTACGCCTCCCTTCCCTACTGAGCTTCATCGGTTCGGCTCGCAGCTTGTAGATCTCAAAACATTTCCCTGGTAAAACTTATTGTTCACTTTGTTTGAGAAAGTTGGGTAAAGTAACCTGACAAAGAGATAACTGTCTTTTGGGAAGCCTTTATTTTTTTTCTTAGAGCTCTTTGATATCATTCTCATTTTGGTTTATAAGCTTTACGTGAAAAGGGTGGGGAGGGGAAGCCTTTCCTTTTCAGGATGAATAAATTGGTAGCTGTCCTAGAGATCACGCTTCTGAAGCCAGGTGTCGCCACTTAGCTTCGTGTTTCATGGTGTGTCATCCGGCAAATTATGAGTTGTTTGAATTGATTTCCTCCAAACAGCTGAGCTACAGCTTTTGTTCTATTGATGTTTGTCTCAATTCCTGACTGTGTGTTGCTTCCAGACAGAAAAAAAATCACATGTCTTATAAAGAAATGTCATTAACTCACAGAGCCCAGGCTATAATTAGAAGGTTTGAGGGTATGCTTTTTTCATCCACTGGAACTACTCTTGATGGTTTAAACTCTTTTGCCAGTTCTTAACTCTTTTCTACCTCTGAATAGACTATGCCATGCCATGATCCTCATATCTATAAAACCAGGTTATATTGAGTTTCAAAAATAAAGATTTATTATTATTATTATATTTTAAGTAAGCTCTACACTCAACGTGGGGCATGAACTCATGATCCCAAGATCAAGAGTCTCATGCTCTATTGACCGAGCCAGCCAGGCGCCCCAAGATTTGTTTTTACATTAAATCACACACCTATTGACTGAGCACTTAGTATGTGTCTCAGTTCAGCCCTTTAGAAAATAGAAATGGTGTAGCTTTTGGCCTGGCTTTCAGTGAATGAGTTTTGAATCTTTCTGGGGATTTCAAGGCAAACATGTATAAAACAATGAAAGACCACCCTAGGTTCTAATATGTGCATTACATTGAATATACTCAAATGCCCCCAAAATAATTATCGCCTTTAGCGGTTGCTCACTCTGCTGTGATTAGAGTAAGTGAATAAGGGTGTCTCTTTCCCTTCCCCAAGAGCCTAGGACTGCTCTGAGCAAGCTGTGCTGTCTTACCATGCTGCATTCAGTCGCAGGTGGCTAGGTAAGCCAATCGCCCCGGCCCCCACACCCCCATCTAGGCACTGGATCTACCCAGTAGGAGTTTTTCTTCCATTATTTCAACTGCTTGTTGGGCATTTCCTCAATTGAAGTGCTAAGATTTGCAGTGGGTTTTGGGATGGAAAGAGAACAACAATGGTTTCCCTTTCCCCTTTTTTGATTGCTTTGTTATTTCATAGAAAGGCAAGTATACTTCAAAGCAACCTCAAAAGTAAGAGTCATTAGCACCACAATACAAGCCAGTAGAAAAGAATAAGCACGCATGCATATTTGATAAGGCTATCAGCAGGAGTCCCATCAATTACTATTACTCCTTTCACTCTCTGCTCAGGCCTTTCCTAGTTTAAAAAGCAGACTTGAAATGCTTGTATCTGTTTAACTCGAACATACACCAAGTTCAAGAAAGGGGGCATCTGGTGGCAACTGTTTTAGGGGATTAGCTACATTATGAACATAAACTTCATTAATCGGACAGTTAATTTAGTAGCTTTCTTCAGGTTTTTTCTTGTTCTGTTTTGGTTTTTGGTTTTTGGGAGAGAGAGAGAGTGGGGAGAGGAGCAGAGGGAGAGAGGGAGAATCTTAGGCAGGCTCCATGCTAAGTGTAGAGCCCAACGTGGGGCTTGATCTCAAGATCCTGAGACCAAGGACCTGAGCGGAATTCAAGGACCTGAGCCAAAATCAAGTGTGCCATGCTTAACCGAGACAACCAGGCGCTCCTCTTTCTTCACATTTTTAAATAGGCTGTAGAAGTTTCTCCTGTTGAAGGTAATGGAGATACAAAAGCCCTGCCTCCAGGACTTAGGAGATATACTTTCAATTATTATTTACAACTGTCACAGGGAGGGATCGCCCCCTGCCCCCGTTTTCAGAAGCCCAGGCAGGGTGTGGGAATTCTGAGCAGCATATACTGGTACTGGGTGCAATGGACAGCCAGGTGCTTGTTTTCTAAGTCTACGTTACTCCGCACAAGAGCTGCTAGACAGTCTGCAGATGGACTTGTGCCTTGCCCTGAAACCTCTCTTGCAGCCATACCATGGTCAACTTCACGTGGCCTCATGGTTTAAGCATTGTGGGGTCCTCTCCCCAAATGCCAGCCCCCACCACATTAATCAATGCCAAATCCCTCAGCAGACATGAGTCTTAGTTGATGTCGGAAAGAACTATCAGTGAAGGTTGGAATGAGTCAGCAAAGATGACTTGGAAGAGAAGAGGTCTTAAAACATCAGTGGGGTTTGGATAGAGAGAAGGGGTGGGCAGGGCAGTGGGCAAATGGGTGGGAATGGGTTGATGCATTCACTAACATAATTGCTTACAGTTGCTTACTGCTAGGACACTACAGGGCCTTGGGGCTCCTGTCCTTGTTGATACTGAAGTCAAGCTAAGGAAACTCAAGACTGTATGTTGTCCACAGTTGAATTTTAACTTATTACTAAGGAAAGATGCTGACAGGAGTGATAGCATTTGGAATAAGGAGGACAGTGCCCAGGGTCTCTGCTTGAGGTTGTGTAGGCTGCACACTGCACAACGGTGTTGGGTGGATGGGCAGGAAGTAGGCAAATCCCACTGGCACAGGAGCTTCCAGAAGCTTGTGCTGAGAGGGGACTCTTTTTTCTTTTCTTTTTCAATTCATCTACCTACAGGAAGTGCCACTTTAGAAAAGATTAATTGGGGGGCACCTGGTTGATTCAGTCAGTGGACTGTGTGATCTCTGGGTTGTGAGTTCAAGGCCTACTTTGGGTGTAGAGTTACTTACAAAAAGAAAGAAAGAAAGAACGAAAGAAAGAGTTAGTTTTGTTTGCAGAAAAGTAAATAATCAGTAATTTTTTTCCCTATTAAAACTTTTCTGTACAAGGTTTTCTGACTTTGTTGGGCAACACATTTTAGTCTTTTAATATTTTTCTCTTCCTTTCTTCTGTGGGGACTAATCATAACAACCATAATAATCAATAACTTATGCCATACGGGTATAAAATTTAAAGCCAAAATGAAAACTAAAGAACATCCAACTAAAGTCAATTATGGTTTCAGCAACTAGTTTCACATTTAGTAGTTGGACCTCTTATGGAAAGAAGGAAAACTTAAATTGGTACTACTTCTAGGAACTTGTCATTTCATATGATGTCAAATCGAGGCAATGAAATAGTCATTGCTATAAAAAGATTCAGAATATTAGATTTCTCATCTCAATGTTTACTAAGTGGTATTCTTGGGCAACTCACTTCCTTTTCCTGTGCCTCAGTTTACTTGCCTGGGCTTAGTTCTAATACAGATTTTCAAGCTCCCAAACTCACTGTTTTATTATTTTATTATACTGAATACAGATGATGCCATAAAATGGAACAGGAATTATAATCACCAGGTCTAACTATTCTTCAATATGCAAAATAAATGCATCCTTAGATTTTTTTTTTTTTTTTTTTTTTTTGGTAGAGCATGGCACCGCATTTTTAAGTCACATTTCCAGACTCGAAAAAAAATTTGCCCCAAAAGAGCACCTTGGTTTATAGTCTAGTTGCTTAAAAACCTCAGATATTCTGGCAATCCTTTTGGTTTCCCATTCTGAAACTTTGATTCTGCTACTGGAGGTGTCAATGATGGGACTTTCCCCCTTCCTCTCACCTATAGAACTCTGGTCAGTGGTGTCATCACTGCGAATGTCCCCGGTTCAGGCAACATTCAGCAATTCCCGTTCCTTTTCCAATAGAACCACAGAAGGAAGAACTAGAAAAAAGGAAGGGAAGGAGGGAGAAAAACAATACATCTTTGTCCTGGTTTTCTCCTTTTCTCCCCATCACTGCCCCTCAGACCTCACCAAAGGACAGCTATGCTGTTGATGGTACCATTAGGCAGTGGGGCTTAGAAGTATCTTGAATGAGCCATTCTTCAATGAATGCATTTTACATTTATTCCCTACTTTATAAATTATGCTATGGAAAAAATGTGGCATTGGAGTTGTCTCATAATGAGGCCTAATTGCACCATCTGGGGTGGAGTTATAGTAAATGACTTGCTCAAGGTCAAGAAAGGTATGGTATGTCCAAAGAGAGGCCAGAAATAGAACTGAAGTCTGCTGGCTTTCAGTTCAGTTTAGCATCCAATAAACCACATTCTCTTTCCTCTGCACATTTGATCTCCAGTGGTTTGCCATGGGCACAGATATTAGACAGCTTACAAACCTAAACAGTCATAAAATGGTCGGAGGTAGTAAAACAGGCTCCACTGGGAACAAAATGTATGTGTCATTGTCAGTAACAGAACACAAAGCTCAAGTTCCTATTAGCAGCAGAGACAGTCTACCTTTCCCCTTCCCAGGGCATCTCTTGCCAATGGAGAGTGTGATTTTTTGTTTGTTTCAGTCCAAAACAGATTGCCTTTATATTTGTGCCTGCAGCTGAGGTAATGAAGTATGGAGTTCATTTGTGAATGTTTTGAATGGCAGTGTCTCCTTAAACTTATTTTTGCTGGGAACTCAAATGAACATTCTTTCAAAATAGTCACACTGTTGTAATTGGCAAACCTCTGAGACGGTATCTGGGGAGGGAAACAACATGCAGTTGGAAAGGGATATAAAATTCATTGATGTGCAACCTGAATTATCCATTTCATTTACCATGTTTTTATGTTAAAACCATCTCCAGATGGAAAGGCAACATTGTAAAATCTTTAATTGTGAAAAATGTCTATTAATATTAGACACTGGAAGGATATTACAATTTTATTATATCTTTTGTGTGCCTGCATCTTATTACCTGTTTATTCAAAATATGTCCCATTATTTTTATTATAAGACACACTTGACAATTTTAAAAATTTCTGTAAAAGTCTTTTGGAGGAAATAATGGGCTTGTCCCCCACAGGAACATGACATACTTCCTGGTTGTGGCTCAACCTTCAAGTTTATTTAAGGACACTTGCATCACTAACTCCTAAAACTGCTGCCTGACTCCTGATCAACCTGAGAGATTTTAAGTAATTGATTTTAATAATGAGACATACGCCTCATCTTCTAACAATAAATGCACCTCTCTGGGGGTGATCTCTCTAAATGACAGAAGTCTTTCAGTTATGGATAATTGGGGAGGTGATGTTTACTTCTCAGAAGTACTGACTGTATACGGAAAGATGAACTCTCTGAAAAGAACTTCATTTTAAAGCGTTCAGTCTTAATGTTTACAGGTGAGAAGGTGGAGGGAGGAGCAAGATGGTGGAGGAGTAGGAGTCCTAAATTTCATCTGGTCCCAGGAATTCAGCTAGATAGTTATCAAACCATTCAGAACACCTACAAACTCCACAGGAGGTCAAAGAGAAGAAGAGCAGCAATTCTATAAAGGAAAAAACGACCACTTTCTGGAAGGTAGGATGTGTGGAGAAGTGAATCCAAGGTGATGGGAAGATAGACTGAGGGGAGGGGCGGGGGGCAGGGGAGGGATGGCTCCTGGCAAGTGAGAGAGCAGTGGAGCACAAAATCAGAACTTTCAGAAGTCTGGTCCACTGAGGGATGTCACTCCAGAGGCTAAGCAGTTGGGGAGGGGGTGGACCCCCCCATGGAGACAGTGTGGTCTGAGGACCTGTGGGGTCACAGAAAGACCAGGGGTGTCTGAATGTGGCGGAGCTCACAGGTATCAGAGCCGGGGAAGCTGGCTGCAGAGATGGAGCCAAGGAGGGGCTCTCAGCTTGGGATTACCTTAGACTGTGATCCAAGGCACAGTCGGATCACTGCTCTTCAAGCAGAGACCCCACAAAGAGCAGATCTGGGGAGACTCACCTTCCTCCTCCGGGAAGAGAGGTGCGGGAGTGTGTGGCAGGAATCTGCTGGGTTTGGAGACTCCAAATGGGGCTGTGCACCAGAGATAAAAATGCTTGGTCACAGCCTGGGTGTGCATGGAGTATGGCCGGAGACCAGGGAGATGGGAGGGACTGACTGCTTTTCTCTGAGGGTGCACTGAGGAGTGGGGCCTGAGCTCTTAGCTCCTATAGGGCTGAAGATTGGGAGGCCGCCATTTTCATTCCCATCCTCCAGAGCTATACGGAAAGTGTATAGGGAACAAAAGTTACCAAGAGCAAAACCAAGCATATTACTTAGCCTGGCCCCTGGCAAGGGTGGTGCAATTCCGCCTCGGGCAAAGACATTTGGGAATCACTATAACAGGCCCCTCCCCTGGACTATCAACAAGAATATCCAGTCAAAAAAATTGACAAAGCAAGAAACAACAAATGTTGGAGAGGCTGTGGGGAAAGGGGAACCTTCTTACACTGTCGGTGGGAACGAAAGCTGGTACAGCCACTTTGGAAAACACTGTGGAGGTTCCTCAAAAAATTAAAAATAGAGCTACCATACGACCCAGCAATTGCACTACTAGATATTTACCCCCAAAGATACAGATGGAGTGAAAAGAAGAGCCATATGCATTCCAGTGTTTATAGCAGCAATGTCCACAATAGCCAAATTGTGGAAAGAGCTGAGATGCCCTTCAACAAATGAATGGATAAAGAATATGTGGTTCATATACACAATGGAATATTACTCAGCCACCAGAAAGAGTGAACACCCAACTTTTCATCAATATGGATGGGACTGGAGGAGATTATGCTAAGTGAAATAAGTCAAGCAGAGAAAGTCAATTATCATATGGTTTCACTTATTTATGGAACATAAGGAATAGCATGGAGGATATTAGTAGAAGGAAGGGAAAAATGAAGCAGGGGAAATCAGAGGGAGAGATGAACCATGAGAGACTATTGACTCTGAGAAACAAACTGTGGGTTTTAGAGGGGAGGGTGGGTAGAGGATGGGTTAGCCCTGTGATGAATATTAAGGACAGCATGTATTGCATGGAGCACTGAGTGTTATATGCAAACAATGACTCATGGAACACTCCATCAAAAACTAATGATGTATTTATTGTATGGTGACTAACATAATTTAAAAAAAAAAAAGAACATCCAGCCAAGACCAAGTTTACCAGTCAATGAGAACTGCAAAAACTCCAGTGCTAGGGGAATACAGCACATAGATTTCATGGCGTTTTTTTGTTGTTGTTGTTTTTAATGATTCCTTAGTCTTCCAAAGTTAATTTTTAAAAGTTTCCTTATTTTTTCTTTTCTATGTCTTTAAATTTTTCTTCTTTTTTTAACCAACATCTTATCAATTTCTTTTTTAAAGTCTTTTTTAATTTTCATGTTTACAGTCATAATCCATCCCATCATTGTATTTAAGCTTTATTTTTTGTATATATATGTTTTTCTCTAACAGACCAAAATTATACCCTAAATCTAGTGTATGGCTTTGTTCTAGTGTCCAGCCTGATCACATTCTCTCCTTTTTTTTTTTAATTTTTTCCTTTCTTTTTTCAACCAACTTCTTATCTTATCAATTCCTTTTTGAAAATCTTTTTTTAATTTTCATTTTTACAGTCATATTCTATCCCATCATTATATTTAACCTTATTTTTTGTATACATATAAGTTTTTCTTTAAAATTTTGGGAGGCAGTTTCTTTTAACAGACCAAAATACACCCAAAATCTAATTTATGACTCTGTTCTGTTTACCAGCGTGATCATATTCTTTTTTTTTTCCTTTTCTTCCCAGTTTTGGGTCTCTTCCCACTTGTTTAGTGTATATTTTTCTGGGGTTGTTGTTACTTTTTAACATTTTGTTCTCTCATTCTTCTATTCTTCTCTGGATAAAATGACAAAATGGAAAAACTCACCTCAAAAAAAAAAAAAAGAACAAGAAGCAGTACTGACTGCTAGGGACTTAATCAATATAGATATTAGTAAGAAGTTGGAAATAGAATCCAGAATGATGATTATAAAGATACTAGCTGGGCTTAAAAAAGCATAAAAGATACTAAAGAATTCCTTTCTAGAGAAATAAAAGAACTAAAATGTAACCAAGTCAAAAAAGGCTCTTAATGAGGTGCAATAAAAAATGGAGGCTCTAACTGCTAGGATAAATGAGACAGGAGAGAGAATTAATGATATAGAAGACCAAATGATGGATAATAAAGAAGCTGAGAAAAAGAGAGATAAACAACTACTGGATCATGAGGGGAGAATTCAAGAGATAAGTGATACCATAAGATAAAACAATATTAGAATAATTGGGATCCCAAAAGAAGAAGAAAGAGAGAGAGGGGCAGAAGGTGTATTGGAGCAAATTGTGGTGGAGAACTTCCTTAATTTGGGGAAGGAAACAGGCATCAAATTTCAGAAGGCATAAAGAATGCCCCTCAAAATCAATAAAATAGGTCAACACCCATCACCCAATAGTAAAACTTACAAGTCTCAGAGACAAAAAAAAAAATCTGAAGGCAGCTTGGGGCAAGAGATCTGTAACGTACAATGACAGAAACATTAGATTGGCAGAAGGTCTATCCACAGAGACCTGGCAGCCCAGAAAGGACTGGCATGATATATTCAGAGCACTAAATGAGAAAAATATGCAGCCAAGAATACTATATCCAGGGCGCCTGGGTGGCTCAGTGGGTAAAGCCGCTGCCTTCGGCTCAGGTCATGATCTCAGGGTCCTGGGATCGAGTCCCGCATCGGGCTCTCTGCTCAGCAGGGAGCCTGTTTCCTCCTCTCTCTCTCTCTCTGACTGCCTCTCTGCCTACTTGTGATCTCTCTCTGTCAAATAAATAAATAAAATCTTTTAAAAAAAAAGAATACTATATCCAGCTAGTCTGTCATTGAAAATAGTAGGAGGATTAAAAAGCTTCCAGGACAAACAAAAACTAAAAGAATTTGCAAAACCCAAACAAGACCTACAGGAAATATTGAAAGGGGTTCTCTAACCAAAAAGAAAGCCTAAAGATAACAAAGACTAGAAAGGAACAGAGACAATATACAGTAACAGTCACCTTACAGAAAATGCAATGGCACTAAATTCATATCTTTCAATAGTTACCCTGAATGTAAATGGACTAAATGCCCCAATCAAAAGACACAGGGTATCAGAATGGATAAAAAAAACCCAAAACCCATCAATATGTTGTCTATAAGAAATTCATTTTAGACCCAAAGACACCTCCAGATTTAAAGTGAGGGGGTAGAAACCCATTTACCATGCTAATGGACATCAAAAGAAAGCTGGGGTAGCAATTTTTATATCAGATAAATTAGATTTTAAGCCAAAGGCTATAATAAGAGATGACGAAGGACACTATATCATACTCAAAGGGTCTGTCCAACAAGAAGATCTAACAATTTTAAATATCTATGCCCCTAATATGGGAGCAGCCAACTATATAAACCAATTAATAATAAAATCAAAGAAATACATCCACAGTAACACAATAATAGTAGGGGACTTTAACACCCTCCCTCACTGAAATGGACAGATCATCCAAGCAAAAGAACAACAAAGAAATAAAGGCCTTAAATGACACACTGGACCAGATGGGCATCACAGATATATTCAGAACATTCTATCCCAAAGCAACAGAATACACATTCTTCTCTAGTGCACATGGAACATTCTCCAGAATAGATCACATCCTGGGTCATAAATCAGGTCTCAACTGGTACCAAAAGATTGGGATCATTCCCTGCATATTTTCAGAGCACAATGCTCTGAAGCTAGAACTCAATCACAAGAGGAAAGCTGGAAAGAACCAAAATACACGGAGGCTAAAGAGCATCCTACTAAAGAATGAATGGGTCAACCAGAAAATTAAAGAATTGGAAAAAATCATGGAAACAAATGATAATGAAAACACAACTGTTCAAAATCTGTGGGACACAACAAAGACGTCCTGAGAGGAAAATATATAGCAATACAAGACTTTCTCAAGAAACAAGAAAGGTCTCAAATACACAACCTAACCCTACACTTAAAGGAGCTGGAGAAAGAACAGCAAAGAAAGCCTAAACACAGAAGGAGGAGAGAAATCATAAAGATCAGAGCATAAATCAATGAAACAGAAACCAAAAGAACAGTAGAACTCACCAACAAAACTAGGAGCTGGTTCTTTGAAAGAATTAATAAGATTGACAAACCCCTGGCCCGACTTATCAAAAAGAAAAGAGAAAGGACCCAAATAACTAAAACCATGAATGAAAGAGGAGAGATCACAATCAACACCAAAGAAATACAATTGTAAGAACATATAAGCAACTATATGCCAGCAAATTAGATGATCTGGAAGAAACGGATGCATTCCTAGAGATGTATAAAGTACCAAAACTGATCCAGGAAGAAATAGAAACCTGAACAGACCCATAACAAGTAAAGAAATTGAAGCAGTCATCAAAAATCTCCCAACAAACAAGAGTCCAGGGCCAGATGGCTTTCCAGGGGAATTCTACCAAACACTTAAAGAATTAATACCTATTCTTCTGCAACTGTTCCAAAATATAGAAATGGAAGGAAACTCATTTTATAAAGCCAGCATTACCTTGATCCCCAAAACAAACAAAGACCCCACCAAAAAGGAGAATTACAGATCAATATCCCTGATGAAATTCTCACCAAAATACTAGTCAATAGGATCCAACAGTATATGAAAAGGATTATTCACCATGATCAAGTGGGATTTATTCCTGGGCTGTAAGGTTGTTCCACATCTGCAAATCAATCAATGTGATACAGTGCAACAGTGTAAGAAATACAAGAACCATATGATATTCTCAACACATGCAGAAAAAGCATTTGACAAAGTACAGCATGCTTTCTTGAACAAAACTTTTCACAGTGTAGGGAAAGAGGGTACATACCTTGATATCATAAAAACCATCTATGAAAAACTCACAGTGAATATCATTCTAAATGAGGAAAAACAGAGCTTTTCCCCTAAGTTCAAGAATGCAGTTGGGATGTCCACTATCACCACTGCTGTTCAACATAGTACTAGAAGTTCTAGCCTCAGCAATCAAACAACGTAAAGAAATAAAAGGCATCCAAATCAGCAAAGAAGTCAAACTCTCACTCTTTGCAGATGATATGACACTTTATGTGGAAAACCCAAAAGACTCCTCCTCCAAACTTCTAGAACTCATACAGGAATTCAGTAAAGTGTCAGGATATAAAATCAATGCACAGAAATCAGTAACATTTCTATACACCAACAAGACAGAAGAAAGAGAAATTAAGGAGTTGATCCCATTTACAATTGTACGCAAAACCATAAGATACCTAGGAATAAACCTAATCAAAGAGGAAAAGAATTTGTACTCAGAAAACTATAGAATTCTCATGAAATAAATTGAGGAAGACACAAAGAAATGGAAAAACATTCCACGTTCATGGATGGGAAGAACAAATATTGAGAAAATGTCTATGTTACCTAAAGCAATCTACACATTTGATGCAATCCCTATCAAGATACCATCAACTTTTTTCAAAGAAATGGAACAAATATCCTGAAATTTATATGGAACCAGAAAAGACCCCAAATAGCTAGAGGAATGTTGAAAAAGAAAACCACAGTTGGTGGCATCACAGTTCCAGACTTCAAGCTCTATTACAAAGTTGTCATCATCAGGACAGTATGGTACTGGCACAAAAACAGACACATAGATCAATGGAACAGAATAGAGAGCCCAGAAATAGACCCTCAACTCTATGGTCAACTAATCTTTGACAAAACAGGAAAGAATGTCCAATGGAAAAAAGACAGTCTCTTCAATAAATGGTATTGGGAAAACTGGACAGGCACATGCAGAAAAATGAAATTGGACCATTTCCTTACACCACACACAAAAACAGACTCAAAATGGATGAAAGACCTCAATGTGGGAAAGGAATCCATCAAAATCCTTGAGCAGAACACAGGCAGCAATCTCTTTGACCTCAACCACAACAACTTCTTCCTAGAAACATCACCGAAGGCAAGGGAAGCCAGGCTAAAAATACACTATTCGGACTTCATCAAGATCAAAAGCTTTTGCACAGCAAAGAAAATAGTCAATGAAACCAAAAGACAACCAACAGAATGGGAGAAGATATTTGCAAATGACACATCAGATAAAGGGCTAGTATCCAAAATCTATAAAGAACTTATTCAACTCAACACCCAAAGAACAAATAATCCAATCAAGCAATGGGCAGAGGACATGAACAGACATTACTGCAAAGAAGACATCCAGATGGCAGCAGACACATGAAAAAGTGCTCCACATCACTTGACATCAGAGAAACACAGATCAAAACCTCAGTGAGATACCACCTCACACCAGTCAGAATGGCTAAAATTAACAAGTCAGGAAAAAACAGATGCTGGCGAGGATGCAGAGAAAGGGGAACCCTCCTACACTGTTGGTGGGAATGCAAGCTGGTGCAGCCATTCTGGAAAACAGTATGGAAATTCCTCAAAAAGTTGAAAATAGAACTTCCCCATGACCCAGCAATTGCACTAGTGGGTATTTACCCCAAAGATACAAATGTAGTGATTCGAAAGGGCACATGTACCCCAATGTTTACAGCAACAATGTCCATAATAGCTAAACTATGGAAAGAGCATAGATGTCCATCGACAGATGAATGGATAAAGAAGATGTGGTATATATCTACAATGGAATATTATGCAGCCATCAAAAATGAAATCTTGCCATTTGCAACAATGTGGCTGGAACTAGAGGGTATTATGCTAAGCGAAATAAGTCATTCAGAGAAAGACAATTATCATATTATCTCACTGATATGAGAAATTTGAGAAACAAGACAGAGGACCATAGGGGAACAGAAGGAAAAATGAAACAAGATGAAACCAGAGAGGGAGACAAAGTGCAAGAGAATCTTAATCTCAGGAAACAAACTGAAGGTTGTTGGAAGGGAGGGGAGTGGAAGAGATGGGGTAGCTGGGTGGTGGACATTGGGGAGGGTATGTTCTGTGGGAAGTGCTGTGAAGCATGTAAGAGTGATGAATCATCACAGACCTGTACCCCTGAAACAAATAATACATTACATGTTAATTTTTTTAAAAAATAGAGGTGAGAAGGTTAAGTAAATAAATAATGTGTTTAGTCTTGGGGCACCTGGGTGGCTCAGTCAGTTAAGCATCCAACTTTGGCTCAGAATTCAATCTCAGCATTCCTGGGATCAAGCCCCATGTCAGGCTCCCAGCTCAGTAGAGAGTCTGCTTCTCCCTCTCCCTTTGCCGCTCACCCTGCTCGTATTCTTTCTCCATCTCTTTCTCAAATCAATAAATATAATCTTAAAAAAAAAAAAAAAGTTCTGTCTTGGGGCACCTGGCTGGCTTAGTCCATAGAGCATGTGACTCTTGATTTCAGGGTTGTGGTTTCAGGTTCCACATTAGGTATAGAGATTCCTTAGAGATAAAATCTTTTAAAGATAAATAAATAAATAAAATGTTCAGTCTTTGCAAATACTTGTATGAATTTTTTTCCTCTCTTCTAAAATGCCATCAATTCCTTAGAAGATGGCTTTCTTCTAACCTCTGGAAATATGTCTTACTGGGATCCCAGGGATGGTTGCTTGGGTCAGGCTAAGCTAATCTATAGCCTGTGCTGCTGTGAGTTTTTTTACTCATGAGGGGCCATAGGAAGAGTATGGTTACCTCCATTCAAAGTCAAGTAATGGCAGAGCGCATGGGTAGCTCAGTCGTTGAGTGTCTGCCTTCAGCTCAGGTCATGATCTCAGGATCCTGGGATGGAGCCCCACACTGGGCTCCCTGATTCCATGCGGAGTCTGCTTCTCCTTCTCCCACTCCCTCTACTGTGTTTCCTCTCTTGCTGTGTCTCTCTTTGTCAAAAAAATAAATAAAATCTTTAAAAAAAAAAAAAGACAAAGTCAAGTAATGGGGACACACAAAAGGAACCCAATTTATTTGAAAAGTTAAATAAGAAGGAATTTTGTGGGGCACCTGGGTGGCTCAGTTGTTGGGCATCTGCCTTCAGCTCAGGTCATGATCCCAGGGTCCTGGGATCAAGCCCCGCATCCAGCTCCCTGCTCGGCAAGAAGCCTGCTTCTCCCTCTCCCACTCCCCTTACTTGTGTTCCCTCTTGCTGACTCTCTTTCTGTCAAATAAATAAATAAAATCTTTAAAAAAAAGTAATTTGGCTTTTTCCAAATTAATTCTCTTGAAACAAAGTGGGATGTGATCTTTTCACAACAGTTCCAGTGTGTCAAAGACCACAAGACTGTGGTCTGCTCATGCTTCCAAGTAAATAGTGTCTGTAGTTCATATCAAACTCAGAAGACAACTTATTTTCAATAATGTGCTTGGTGTTCTTCCTTGGATCTGAATTCTGTAGATAAGCCTCTTTCTTCCAAATATTATCTTTGTTGATTTGTATCTTCTGTTTCCCGTAATACATTTCATCCCAAAGCACTGAGATATTTTTGGCCTGCCAGTCATCATAATATTACCTATGTGAAAAGAAAAAAAGGCTGTAAGAAAAAAGGTCAAATACTTCATCTGGTTTTGACAATTTTAGAAAGGTCAATGTAAGAAAGAGTTATGCTACTTGGAAATATTTCTCAAAGCTTTAGTCATTTGGGGCTGCTAGCGGATCAAAAGAAAATGTGTCAAACTGGTGTTTATTCTCATAATCGATAATCTCATAATCAAGGCAATGACACTTAGAGATCCACTGATGAGAGAGTTTAGTGTCTAAGTGGATAAGAGGCATGCCAACCAGACCAGTACTAGATTGCTAATTATCATGAGCTATTAGCTGGCTTTTACTGACCTTAATTTCTTGGTACATATATTGCAGAATTGTATAAGATAGGGTATAGTCTTCTCTTTTGATTTTTTTTGTCCTTACAGACCAAAATTGCAACCAGATTTCATTTATATATTTTCCTACTCCCTTTTCTCTGCCATGTTTAAATGCCCATCTTGGGTTTGAACTTCTTCCTCAGGTATTAACTGACCTTGATTGTCAAAATCAACAAATAATCATTAAGCCTCCCTGGGGGCCAGACACTGTGTTTGGCACTTAGCATGCATTAGCTCATTTAACCTTCCCAATGAAGCTGCGTGCAGGTCCTATAACTACCCTCATTGTACAGTGGGGGAAATTGAGTTAGAGTTAGAAGGAGGTTAAGCAGTGAGCCCAAGGTTGTATAACCAGTAAGTGGCAGAGAAGATTGTAAACCTGTTAAACCTAGGTCTAACAGATTCTCTCTCTTAAAAAAAAAAAAAAAAATTTATTTATTTGACAGAGAGAGCACACAAACAGGGGGAGAAGCAAGCAGAGGGAAAGGGAGAAACAGGCTCCCTGCTGAGCAAGGAGGCCGACATGAAGCTCAAGCCCAGTAACCTGGGATATGGCCTGAGCCAAAGGCAGATGCTTACACTAACCAGCCAAGACACCCAGATACCCTAGTTCGACAGATTTCAAAGACAGATCTTTCTCTGTTATTGAAATCTTATACTGAACTGTTTAAAAATCATCCTCTGTTGAGATGCCTGGGTGGCTCAATCAGTTAAGTGTCCAACTCTTGGTTGGGGCTAAGGGCAAGATCTCTGGGTCCTGGGATCCAGCCCTGTATCAGGCTCCACACTCAGTGGGGAGTCTGCTTATCTCTCTCCCTCTGCCTCTCCCCCCCAGCCATGCACACGCTCCCTCTCCCTCTTCCTCTCTCTCTCTGGAATAGATAAATAAAATCTTTGGGGAAAAAAAAAATCATCCTTTGTGTGTTTAGTCCTTATCTACCTACTTACATGCTAACTAGGTTGAGGGGAGGCACCAGATGTTGAAATTAATGTTTAACTCCTGCAAGTGTTTGAGGAGGGCTAGAAGTACAGCAGGGACTCAGTAATGCCTGACTAATATTTTTGTGTGTGTGTGTTCGACATTTTTTTTTTATAAAATAGTTACTTTAAAAAGTGTAACTCATTTTAAAAGTTCCTGTTGTTTTCTTTTGCTGACTTGTTATAGAGTATTAACTCTGCAACATGGCCTTTTTCCATTTCCCTGGGATTAAGGCCCAAAATCATTCAGTTGGACTTTCCTAACATTCTCGTTGATGTGGGAGGTAATGCTAATGAAGAAAGCACTTTAATAAATAAGGATAATATCTCAGTTTGGGGAAGAGAAGAGTTTTCTCCATGTAAAAGCAATTATACATCATAGAATGTTGAAGCTGAAGGGAACTGTGAAATCATTACATACTTTCTTGGTACCTATTTTGTGGTTCTGCCCACTTTGTATTTCAGTCCCTTGAGTGTGTACCTTCTGCCATGCAGACTTATAATCTTCTCAAGGACAGAAACTCATGTCTGGTCCATCTATCCATTTCTTTAAAGTGTCTTGCCCCATGCCTTGCCTGTCATGTATTCAGCAAACATCAGAGATTTGTAAAACGAATGAATGAGATCCACCACCCCTTTGTTCGGCGGTTGCGGAAATAGATTCACAGCAAGTACTTATACAACTCTAAGATTATATTGCTAATTCCTGGCAAAACTAAGTCTGGATCCCTGTTACTCCGATTGCCAAGTCAATGATTTCTCCATGACATCTTGTTTCCCAGCTTGTTAAAAATGAGTATGGAATTTCTCCAAGTGAATGTAATCTGTCATTTGCCTTCAGCTAAACTCTTGTTGACTCCCTGTGGATCCATTGGGAATATACCTACTGTGGGAACCAGTACAAAGAAAAAACACAAAGCACAAAAGGAAGGGAGAGTTACTTGCTCCCTCCTGGCATTCTTGCCCAGAATGGGTTGTGTATTTAGTAGTGATAAGACAAAATTTAAGCCTAAACAATGGAAGGCAGTCAAATCCTAACAGTGTAGGTATTTGGGATACATATGAAGGAATTAGACCAGTCTCTGCCAGAACCTGCCTTAAATCTACATGAATGTGAGCGTGTGTGTAAAATAATACATAGTATGAAATGTTCTGAAAACTAATGGTAAAAGATTAAATCAAATAACTAGTAACATCAGCCTTTAGCAAATGCAGAAACGTCTTCTGTAAGTTGGATTATGGGACATTAAATGAAAATATTTTAATATTATATTGTAGGAAGTGATCATTGTCAGGAAGAAGCATTTACTGAGGGCCTAACTTGTGCTAAGATATGGGAATTGAAAGACAAGAAGCTAGAGTCTCTGCCCTTATGAATTTAGAATCTAGGGTCAGGAACAAGACATATCCATAAGCAGATGACTTCAAAGGAGAACAAAGGGGTGATTGTGAAGCCAGCATAAAAATTTGACCTTTCATCTCAGTCAACAAGGAGCACAAAATGCTTTTGGAAAGATTTGTGATTTATGTACCTAAAGGGATGTTTTAGGAATATTAATCTGTCACAGGTGTACATTGATTGGAGGACAAGAGACGATAGGTCTAGAGATAGGTCTAGAATCTCTAGTAGAGATTATTGTCGTAATCCACGTGAGAGGTGATGAGAATGGGGACCAAGATGACAACGAATGCTATATAAGTAAAGAGGCAGACTTGGGAGAGATTATGAAGGCAGAAACTTGGTGACTACATGAGTCTGGAGTGAAAGATGTTGAATTTCACAACAAAGAAAGAAGTTAGTTCCTTATGATTGACTTTATTGTATTTGTTTCCTTGATCAATTTGAATCTACTTTGAAACAGAGACATTCACTTACTGTCTTTAAATTTGAATATCCCAGCACAAGTGAGGCAGTAGTCCTCAGGTATCGTGGCCTTCACAATAGGAAGTCCTTATTACAAAAGGAACACGGAAGACTTCTTGATGATAAAAGGCCTGAATGGAACTTGAACTCCCAGCAGCGTGGGCAGTCCTGAGCAGAGAGTAGGTGCTTAACAGATACTTGAGCTGAATTTAATTGTTGATGTACTAAGTTTTTATTGCTAGCTCAACCAAGAAATAGTCATGTGACCTTGGGAAAGTTATTCAACCTTTCTGTCTCGCCACATCCTGTTGGCATTAAGAACATGTAGCCGTCCTTCTAACTCTCATAGTCTGTGACTTGAGGATTATAAACTTGCCTTTGTCATCCATCAAATTCTTTTCTGTACCTATGTTTCACTTCTAGCCCCTACCTCACCCAGAACCTGGCTCTGCCTTGAACCACCCTGCCTGGATTTTCCCTCCATTTTTGCATGCTCCAAAACACTCTTTCTGTCTCTCTTTCTTTTATTTATTTAAGGAAGAAGGAAGAGGGGTGTGTGGGGTTGGGGGAGGGCAAAGGTAGAGGGAGAAGGAGGAAGTAGTCTCCCTGATTAGCATGGAGCCTGACGTGGGGATCAACATGGGGCTCCACAAGGGCCTTGATCCCTCAAACCCGAGATCATGACCTGAGCTGAAATCAAGTGTCAATCGCTTGTTTATAGACGTACCACCTCAAACACACCCAATCTCCTCTGATCTCAGAAGCTAAGCAGGGTCAGGCTTGGTTAGTACTTGGATGGGAAGAATCAGATGCTTAACCAGCTGAGCCTTCCAGACGCCCCCTCTCTCCCTCTCTCTCTTAATTGGGCACCCTCTCTCATCCTCCTACCTCTTTAGCCAAAATTTTTTTCTTTTAACATCAGTGCTAATGTCAGCTAGGTGTTAAAAGTAGAGCAACCCACTCCAACAGTTTTATACTAAGATATGAAGGATTGATCACTGGGAAGGCCCTCAAGGATTCTCAGATTTTATAAATGGGATGTCGTTCTCCTAAGATTGCAGGCAAAATGACAGAATAAAATAATGTTTAGTGAGATGGGCTTTTTAGTCATGTTATATAAACCCGGCTTTCATGCAGATCCAGAAGTATACATTTTTACACAAATCAAGGAAAGTGGGCCATATTTTTAATGTTCTTTTTAGGCCACTCCCTTGCCCAATTTTCACTTGTCCCCCTGCCTGACTTCCTTCAAAAATTTAACAACTATTTATTTAGCACCTACTCTAGACCATGCAGATGTTGGTAGTTGTGTTTTAAATACAAGTAGAGCATGGTCTCTACCCTCAAGGATCTCACCACATGCTATGAATGACAGACATCTAAACAGTTAAATACTTGGAAACATATTGACAGACATTTTACCCAACTCGGGGCAGGGTGGGGGGCGTTGTACAGATGAGAGAAGGCTTTCCAAAACTCAAGACTTGCCAGCTTTTTAAAAAGGTCTGTAAACCAGGGCCAAGGTATATCTTCATGACTGCCCTAAGATATGTGGTTGGGATTTTGACAATGTATGTCTGGAACACAGGACACAGATGATTTACTTTTCCAAACCATCCTGGTACATATAACTTGCTGGAAATGATCTCAATGGTGTATATCACTAAAGCCACTTATTTAATTCTTTTTACACTGAAGTGTGAAATGATATGCTTCTATTATCTGTTTCACTGGGTATTTTTTAAGAACCTGGCTCTGGATAAATAGCTCTGTCTGATTCAGTTTGTCTCCAAAAGACAAAACCATTAATTTCCATTAATTCTAGCCTTCTTTCCTGACCTCCTATAAACCCTGGCTTTAGTTCATCCAAACTATACATCCATGGAAGAATTAAAGAGATTTTATAGTCTAGTAGGAAAAAAAAATCCTGAAAGCCTTTTTATTTGGTGGTTGTCTCCCAGGTAGATGCAAAATAATCAGAATGAAAACATATTTCCTGATGTCCTTCTGTTTAATGGATTCAACTAAACTTTGTATATTAACTGGTGAACTGTGATGATCAGAAAAGACTTGGGATGTTAATTAATTGAACTGAAATACAATAAAATAAAATTAAAGAAAGAGAGAGAAAAAGAAAGATAGAAAGGAAAGAAGAAAGAGAAAGAAAGAAAGGCCAGCTTTAAGAGTTTTCGGAGACTGCAAAATACATGGGAAAGAGTCCTCCAATTTCAATGTACTCTACATGGGGCTATCCAATTCCAAGGGCAATATGTGGGGGCTGCTTGCACACAAAAAGCCCAGTAGCCAAAGCTGCTCCCACAGCCCCCAGAGCCACCCAGCCTAGCGGGCTTTGGGCCCAGGCCAAACAGACACTCATCGGAGAATAAATGGTCTGATCTGCAAACAGTTTGCACTATGTAACTAAACCTGTTGAAAGAGAAAGCCAGGAATGGACTACCCTTCTTACATCATTTTCATGAAAATTGCCAGTTACTGAAAGATTTCTATGTGCAAGTGTGTTCTTTAGATGCACACATGCACATAATCAAAGGCACAAGACTTTGGGCCTCCGTATTGATACCACTGCTTGAATTTTTAAGTGCTAACTGGCTGTAATTGGTACCAGACGCGTCTGCATGTAGGTATTTTATATTTGTCAATGTTTTCTTTGCACTCCCACCTAGGCTACTTGCTGGTACTCTGACACCTCACAGATGAATCTACCACGAAATGGCTTAGGGGTACCGGAACAGATGTGCCTGGACCTAAGTGACAGTACAGACAGCAGGGAGCAAAGCTGCTGGTAGGTGGGCTGAGTCAGGCTGGGATGAAACTCTGCTTTCCCTGTGAGACTTGATGTGCTCAGAAGCTTCTAGGAGATTCTAGACGCAGTGCTAGACCCCTCACTGTCTCCACAATCCCTTTGCAAAAATTCTCTTGTTTTGCATCCTCAACCTCGTCTCTGTCTCTATTAACTTCTCTTTTTCTTTCCTCCAACTTCTGTCTCTCTAGTCTTCCCTCCCCCCATCTTACCCTCCCCTGCCACACACACCTGTATCCTAGGGTCTCCAGACCCTAATATGTTCCAAATAAATCCACCAAATTTGAAACCCTGCCAAAATCCCAAAGTGTCACCCATGAGCAAATTCTGGGAAGCCAGTCCTTGAGTATACCATCTATAACCAGCCACCATGCCACTGATGCAGTGCATTGAGCCTGTGTCCCCGTAGGCCTTCCTGATACTCTTAAAGGAGCTACAACCCCTGGTATCTCCATCCTCATCACCATCACCATCACCATCATCATCATCACCATGCTTCATCACGTATGGAGCAGTCTTGAGATGGAAAAGTTAAAAGAGGAATGATAGCATTGTACTATGGTATTTGCACTGGGTGTTTTGCTATACACCAACACTGGCCGGATTTTATATGAAATCCCACTGAAAAATGTTTTTAAGACTTTTTAAAAATATATTTATTTGACAGAGAGAGAGTGCAAGCAGGAGAAGCAACAGAGGGAGAGGGAAAAGCAGGCTCCCTGCTCAGCAAGGAGCTCAAGGTGGGCCTCAGTCCTACAGCCCTGGGATCATGAACTTGACCGAAGGCAGACGCTTACCCAACTGAGCCACCCAGGTGCCCCCACTAAATAATTTTTAAGAAGAGAGAAAAAGTATCGTGTTTGGTCATCACATATCTTTTTGCCCCTTGTTGCTGCCACAGAAAACACCTGAAGCCATGTAGGCCATCATGATTCATCTTTCTAGCCTGGAGAAGGGACTTCCTGGAGTGCCATAAAGCCGCCATCCATGGCTCTTCAGAGCACCTTTGTTTCTTCGCTCACTAAGGCAGAGACATGAAAACCACAGAAATGCTTAATTCTAGGCACAAGCCATCCCTCATTGATTGCAGCTCAGCAATGACTCAGGGAAACTGTAATTAACGTCATACTATTACGGCTTGCTAATGGAGGAACGTTAGGTCATTTAATCCCTACAACGCCTCTTGGAAATATATAGTAATTTTATCTCCATTGTGCAGATAAGGAAACTAAGGCATGGAAAATTTCAGTGACTCCCCCAAGGTTATTCAGCCAATAATTGGCCAAGGGAGGATTCAAACCCTACCAACCAGGCTAAAAAAAGGTCCGAGTCTCAAGTATGTCTATCCTTATAAAACCACCCCTGAGCCAGGTTGGCAAACTCCCTTTCTTTGGCCATTGGCCACATATCTAGGGGCCGGTGTGCAAGATATCCTTATCTTCAGGCTTTCTTTGATGCTCATTTGACTCCACCTTCGTGTGGAAATGGGGTTTTAGAGGAAGGGAGCTGGGAGAGCAAGTGTACGTTGCCAAAGACAACATCAGTTCTCCTCTACTCCCTCATCCCACAGTCTTCGTAGGAATAGCTCTCTCAGGATGCCTGGGGGGCTCAGGTGGTTAAGCGTCTGCCTTCAGCCCAGGCCATGATCCTGGAGTCCCAGGGTCGGGCCCCACATGAGGCTCCCCCTCACTGGGGAGTCTGCTTCTCCTTCTTCCTCTGCCCAGCCCCCTGGCTCATTTTCTCTCTCAGATGAATAAAATCTTTAAAATAAAAGAGTGAAAAATGTAATCTGGACCCCTAGCCCAGACCTACTTTGATTCTGAGGGTAGAATCTATAATTCAGCAGTTGTGAAATACTTCCCAGTGATTCTGAGGTATTTGACAATTCGAGAATCAGCACTCCAAACAAACGTGGCTTGGTGTATAAAAAAAGGAATAGCATCAAGAACTGACGACCCAGGGGCACCTGGGTGGCTCAGTGGGTTAAAGCCTCTGCCTGCAGCTCGGGTCATGATCCCAAGGTCATGGGATGGAGCCCCGCTTCAGGCTCTCTGCTCAGCAGGGAGCCTGCTTCCCCCTCTCTCTCTGTCTGCCTCTCTGCCTACTTGTGATCTCTCTCTCTCTCTCTCTGTCAAATAGATAATAAAATCTTTAAAAAAAAAAGTTTAAAAAAAAAAAAAAAGAACTGATGACCCAGGGGACCCGACCCTGTAACTCATTACCTGGGTGACTTTGGGCAAGTCCCGTAACTTCTCTGGACCTTGGTCTTGTCACCTGAGAAAAGGGAAAGATCTCTTCCTTCCACTGCCTCAAAGTTATAAAGGCCAAATACAAACGTGTGTGAAAGTTATTTAGAGTTTCATAAAAATAACACACATTATTATTATTATGGGCGGGGTCAGGGAGAACAGACTGGAGGAGGAATGCTGCTGGCAAGGACTGAAGGGATGAGAATCCAGTTTCTCTCTCTTTCCCATTAGAGTCCAGACCATGGATTAGAGTTTGGTGGAATTTCAAGGTTCTTTCCAAGTCACAACCTCTCTCTCCCCCCACCCACCCCACCTTCATGCATTCACAGTTTACTGTTAGCAGTGAAAAAGAAGGCGCCTCTCTTCCACTATATTCCTTTAGATGAGAACCCTGTCTGAGCAGGTTGTGATCAGTGCCCAAGATGGCACTGTGGGTTACAAAGTCCTGAATCTTTCCCCTTACCTATTCCTGATTATACCTATCTATCTATGACTTACTTTCCTCTTACTTATTAGAGACTAATGTAATCACACAATACTTCTATGCACGGTCAAAAAGATGGAGAAACCAAGCCCATAATTTTTACAAGACAGAAAATATCGTGCATTCTTCATTCTTCATGCTTAATGAGGCCAAACATTTGTTTTGTTTCTGATCTAGATGGAGGGATCTACTTCTTTTCAAGGAGCATGACCCTACCTAGGTCGCCTTCCTTACCTTCCACACTCTGAAGCTTTAGTCAAAGGATTTCCTAAGGGATTTCAACACTTTGAAGGTTCTAGTGGGGTCTAGGGTTTTGTCCAAACATCTGGCTTGCAATTTTGGAATGCCTAGGTCATTCCTGCATCTTGGAAAAGACTGTCCAGTCCCCGAGTGCTCCATCTCAGTGACTTTCCGACCAGGAAATGGATTTTATTAGCCTCAGCTTGCAGAGCCCAGGCTGGACCTGGGGTGCCCCCCCCCAAAAGTCATTCAAATATTCCGCCCAAAGGCAGGCAAACGCTGGATGGGAAATCACAATGAGGAGGAAAATCGAGCGAGAGAGGAGATGAAACCTGGGCCGTGTCGTGCCGTGTGGGCCTGGCCAGCCCCCTGGAAGGGAGCCAGCGTTGGTAAAGCAGCAGCTTGGGGCGGGCGTCATAGTCTGTCTGGAATGCTCTGCAGTGCGGCCCAGCCCCCATGTCGTTAGAGGCCTGGCGTCTGATGATTCAGCTGCTTCCCGGCTGCCAGGAGAGATTTGGCCAACTGTTTGAAAAACACTGTCTGCCCCAGACCACACTTGTTTTTATTCTCTGCCTGTTGTCAGGGGCCTCTTCTGAAATGGAACACCTCAGGAAATCAGACCCAAACATTGAGGCGGCGTTTCTGCCACTTCTTTGGGCACCCCCTTCAAAGGCAATTATGCCCAAATGGGGACTGTTTGCTGCCGAATGCTTTCCTGGTGATGTGGAAAGCAGACTATGTGTTATCAGGAAATGATCTCTCATTAGATCTCCCTCAGATCCAGTGAAAAATATGGTGCCCTAGCAGACTCATCGGATGTGACAGGCACAGGCGAAAACTGCCGTTGCCTGCCCATCTCCCCATCTACCAGTTTGTTCGAAGACACGAGGTCAGGGGTGATGGGGACAAGCATTCAGGGAAGGAATTGAACAAGAGGCTCAGCTGTAGTTCTGCCTCTTGAACTCTACCGTTGGCTTCAGAGAAGTTAAGTTACAGGCCCAACCGTCTGACCAGAAAACTGATGCTCCAAGTGGACTAGGCGGGCTCCCGCAGAGATGAACATATCACCTTCATCAGGGCTCAGGGGTTAAGAGGATGGTCTTTGGGGATGCCTGGGTGGCTCAGTTGGTTGGACGACTGCCTTCGGCTCAGGTCATGATCCTGGAGTCCCGGGATCGAGTCCCACATTGGGCTCCCAGCTCCATGGGGAGTCTGCTTCTCTCTCTGACCTTCTCCTCGCTCATGCTCTCTCTCACTGTCTCTCTCTCAAATAAATAAATAAAAATCTTTAAAAAAAAAAAAAAGAGGATGGTCTTTGGAGTCAGCCCACCTGAGCGGTAGCCCAGCACCACTTACCAGTTCCGAACGTCGGAAATTGTGTTCTCCGTACTCCCCTTTTGTCATCGTACCATTTTCACGGGCTAGTAAGATATGAGTGGATACGTGTAGTGTTTAGAATGGGGCCTAGCGTGGGATAAGCCCTCATTAATAGTGTTAAGTATTGATGTTAGTAAGGCCCGGGAGGTAGTCCAGACCACACCTGTCAGTGCTAGGATTGGGAACAGGACTTTTTTGGGCAGACAGTTTTGTCTGCAAAACCTCACCTGTGGCCTGCCGTGGAAAGGGGGCTTGCCTTCCCAGAGAAAACAGTGTGACGCTGCAGAGAAAAGAAGCCAGTCCGAACAGTTACAATGATTCTGTGCTTCTCATAGGCTCCCGCATGTTCCTCCGCTGGGAAACATCATGCTTTATGAGCAGAACACCCCATGCCTCCCTTCTCTTGCACTTGCCCCGTGGCCAGTGGCCAGGCAGAAGCTTCCATTATCTCCCCTCTTCTTCCAGCAGTAAAAAATCCACTGAGTTTCAGGAGGATGCCATTGCTTTAGCTCCATCTTGGGGTACAAAAAGAAACTACATCCAAATCGACAAATTGTCCAAGAAGGATTTCACGTGTCACTGGAGAACTCATCTACGCAGGATTGTGACCTGACTTTTTGCCTGAATCTACGGAATTGCATACGTAAGTCCGGGCACGGAACACCCTTGCCTGTGGCTGTGGTTCAGCAACACCCAAAGTCGTTCTCTCCCTTCTCTTCCTTGATTCCTCGGGTGGTTTCAGAGCAGCTTCAAGAGAATTCCAGATGTCTGATAAATTTGCCCTCCTCGGGCCCTTTTCAGCTCTCTGCCCCACACCTCGTTCATCGTTAGCATCTTTACTAGGCCTAAAAAGATAGAGACACAGACAGTTAAGCCCTTTTGGAAGACTTGCCTCTTTCCTACAGGAACAGTCATTAAGAACCACTGTTGGGTTGTTTTTTTTTTTAATTTTTCTTTTTATTTAAAAGATTTTATTTATTTATTAGAGAGAGAGAAAGAGAACAAGCACGAGCAGGGGGGAGGGGCAAAGAGAAGAACAAACAGACCCCCTGCTGACTGGGGAGACCAACAGGGTGGGGGAGGGACTCAATCCCAGGACCTCGAGATAACGGGAGCCAAAGGCAGACACTTAACTGACTGAGCCACCCAGGCGGCATGCTAATTCCTTTTTAAAACATATCCACCCCAGCCACACACTATTCGTCACTTTTTCTCATCACCCCTTTCCTCAGCTATTTTTTGACCATAGTATTAGGCGCTATTTTAGTTACTAATTTGTAAATCTTGAGGTCAGTAAGCATCTTTTTCTTTACTATTTACAACTTTGTTTATATCTTTTTTCTGAAGTTTATTTTTTTTAGTAATCTCCACACCCAACATGGGGCTTGAACCTATGACCCCAAGACCAAGAGTCCACGCTCCTCTGACTGAGCCAACCAGGCGCCCCTGTTTATATCTTTTAAAACCAGGCCTAGGTCTGAAGTGGGTTTTTTTCTAAGAGACCTAATTCTTCTCAAATGACAGAGGAAGCTTTGCCTCTAAGAGGAGTCAAGCAAACTCATTGGTACTCTAGGACAGTACCCTTAGAATAGTTAGCATGGCCACCTCGAGGGTATGGAAATATGAATTTCAAATCATTGGAGTATAAACTTTTTTACAATGAAAGGTCAAGACTTCAAATGTGGGGCCACTGGGTGGCTCAGTGGGTTAAAGCCTCTGCCTTCAACTCAGGTCATGATCCCAGGGTCCTGGATTTTATTTTAAATAAATAAAATCTTTTAAAAAAAAGATAAGGAACCCAAATAAAATTCTTAAATGAGGAAGACAAACATCACTTAGGTAATTCACATGAGGGGAAAAGCTAGATTCTTCTGCTCAAGTAGCCAGGTGTGAAGGAAAATTGACTAAAAGTAGGAGCAGGGAGGGAAAGAGACATAAACAACAACTCTGGCTGGGTACTGACAGTTCTGGCCTATGGGAGTTGAGCATATTGAACTTCCAGGGCACTAAAGAACTTTCTGACTTCAGTGTCTATGGTGCCCAACATTGCTTCTGAGGGACTTTTCATTGTTTTGTACAAGAACCAAACTTTGAGAAGTGCTGTGGTGTAGTGCAGTGGGGACTAGATAAGCAATCAATGTCAGAAGACCTGGGTTCATCATAGTTCTTCCATTCTCCAGCTACTCCTCTCTTCTCCTTTTTCCCCCCCTTTTGTTTCTTTTCTTTTCTTTCTTTCTTTTTTTTTTTCTTTAATGTAAGCTCTACACCCAACGTGGGGCTTGAACTAACAACCCCATTCTCATTGATTGAGCCAACCGGGTGCCCCAAGAATTCCTCTTCACTTGGTTTTTCCTTCTTTAACCCTCATAGGGTTACTCTGGGTAGCAAATGAGATAATGATTTCAAAGTGATTTTTAAGCTATTTTCCTTTGGAAATACACTATTGCTTTCAAAATTTGACTAGTTAGAACATTCCTTTAAGACCATAGAACTGTAGCATAGAAATAGCTATCTACTTTAGATATCTACTTCTGTGGTTAGAAAAATACTTTATAGGGGCACCTGGGTGGCACAGTTGGTTGAGTGTCTGACTCTTGATTTTGGCTCAGGTCATGATATCAGGCTCCTGAGATGGAGCCCCGCACTGGGCTCTGCACTGAGTGTGGAGCCTGGTTGGGATTTTCTCTCTCCTCCCTCTACCCCTCCCTGCTCGCAGGCTCTCACTCTCAAGAAAAAAATAAGAAAAAAAGAAAAATACTTTATATAAATAAAACCCTTATTTCAGTAGAAACTTTATTCGAAAGAGCAATAAATAAAAGATGGAAGCAGGATTTAGCTGCTCTGGTTGAAGCCAAGGTGAATGTTCTCGGTTCTGGCAATTCTGCTCCCCTTTACCCTCCTTAAGTCGTGTGAAGTTCCTGCTCAATTCCCACAGAAACTCAAGCTTGCGACTGTGAAAATTACTTATACAATCCACAATCCCATGAACAGATGGGCCTAAGATCCAGAGGAGGAAAGGAATTTGCCTAGTGCCATCCAACTCAGAGGAGGAATAGCTGGGACCAGAAAGCCCATGAGACATATACAACTTGGCAATATATTTTCCGTAGGTACTAGAGAGATAATATACTAGACGTCAAGTATTGACAGTAGGGTAAATACACTAAGTAGGTTGTTTCGATTCAGCTATTTTTTTTTTTAAATTTTATTTATTTATTTGACAGAGAGAAATCACAAGTAGATGGAGAGGCAGGCAGAGAGAGAGAGAGAGGGAAGCAGGCTCCCTGCCGAGCAGAGAGCCCGATGCGGGACTCGATCCCAGGACTCTGAGATCATGACCTGAGCCGAAGGCAGCGGCTTAACCCACTGAGCCACCCAGGCGCCCCGATTCAGCTATTTTGATGTGAAAATATTTTGGCCATAAGAAGAAAGAAACTTTCAAGCTTAAATAAAACATTGTCAAGCAGCCTGCCCAATAAATATCTTTTTTTCCAAAGCCTTATCTCATCCCAAGCCCTAGATGTATCCAATGGCTGGTCCAAATGGAAATACCAAGTGTTAGGCTCTCATATTTTAGAGTCAGTTTCATATTTTGTTAATTTTGTTCTGAACTTTATCAAAGTAAGGTCAAATACTATGTGTACCCAGTAACAAGTCAAGGCACACTAAAGAATTTGTGATGGAAAGCTAATCTTTCTTCCCGTGCGAACTCCTTAGAAGCAATTTATTTTCAGTTTCTATCTGTCTTTCCTGAATGGAGCCAAGGTCAGCATCAAACTACCTTGGATCGCTATGTTCATTATGTTCTGAAATACAAGAGCTTACAAGCAACAGTGGCCAGCTACATTTACCATAGTGTTCTTTCTGTTTCTATCTCTTTTTGGTCCCCCAAGATTGAGATCCTTGATGCTAAATTTTGGTCCTCTATAAGACCCAAAAAAGAGCCCCATCCTAATCTTCAAGAAGCAACTGTTGAACTAGGCCCCAGACTATCTTATTCTTTGATTCTGAGGACTTAGCATGTAGTAGGTACTCAATAGTACTTCACAGTCAGTGAAGATTTAAATCCTTAATTAGGTAACCGACAAAGATCTTAAGGAGCTAGTACAATATCACTTCCCTAAATCATGTGCCTCAACTCCATGACAACAGCACTGTTGGCAGTCAATGGGAGTTCTGACCCTGACCTTGGCTCAATCCAGGAATCAACCAATCAATAATAGCTGCCATAAGAACGCTCATTTATTAAGTACTGATACTCAGTAGATCTTATATCTCATTCTTACCTGAGTCTTGTTCACAGCTCTACAAGATATTATCCCCATCAATGAGGAGGAAACTAGATTCAGAGAGAGAGTGCATTCTGACTAAGGTTAGATGGTTAGCGTAAAGTGATGGAATGGGAGGGGGTTCAAGTCTAGACAGTGACTCAGGAGCCTGTGTTCTACATATTTTAAAAGCACATACTATAGTGTCTTTCACACAGCAGATGCTAAATTTATGTTAATTCTCTTCCGGTCTTGCTGGAAATGGGAAATATTTGGACAGCCATAAGTCAGGGAGGTGAAGGAAAGGAACTCAAGCACTTAAACATAGAATCCGATCGTACTGGGGGCCAAAACACCATGAATATTCTTCTTAATCACCTTCCCCACTTCCCACTGCCCTCAGCATCCCCCCATCCCCTTTGAAGGTCATCCAGTTTGATCTTCAAGTCAATGCGCCAGAGCTGGCTGCCTTCCCGCCACAGGACTTCATCCAAAACTACACCCACACAAGCCATGGGTCTGCTCCCTCCTCTATCTTATTTAAGGCCATGTTGATGATCCAAACAGAATGGGAAAATTATGTTTGGGGAGAAGACTGTATGCCTGAGTACACTTGGCCCGGGGCAGAACCGGCTGGTCTGTAGAAATTTCCTAAGGCTCCCTCCAGTAAAAGAGTCACTTCTGCTTCCCACCCTCTGAAGACAGAGTCTGTAATACAGTTATATTTTATTGCACTTTATACTCTCCTAAGAGTTTTTGCAGACGTTACCACACGTGACCCTCTCAAGAATCTTGTGAGCTAGGCCCCCTGCATCAATGCACTAAGTATTTAGCGCACCCTACTACATGCCAGGTGCTATGCTAGGCTTCAACATAAGCATATGAACAAGGGTAACACCTACTAGGCCTTTTCAATCTCATTGTGAATGTCACTTTTTCAGGAAGGACTTTGCTTCCCCACCCCCCAACTCTTACCATAACCCGGTTGAATCCATCATAGGACGTAGCACCGTTTATTATTATTATTATTATTATTATTTTAGGATTTTACTTATTTACTTAGAGGAGAAAGAAAGAACAGGGGGAGGGGCAGAAGGAGAAGGAGGGAAAGAATCTTAAGCTGACTGTGCTGGGCATGAAACGGACTCGATCTCATGACCTGAGCCGAAATCAGGAGTTTGGATGCTTACCCAACTGAGTCAGCCGGCTGCCCCTCACAATTTAATTTGAGAATTTACTGGTTTGTTGTCTCCTTTCCCTACCTGCTCTGGGAGCTTCGGGAGGGTTGAGACTTTGTCCTGTTCCCCACGGAATCTCCACACATAGCACAGTGTGGGTAGAGTTCACAACCTGGAAAGGGACACAGACAAGTACACACATCACCAGAATAAACTAGTGCCCATGCCTTCAAAAAAGTCTGTTTAGCGTAGGGGTCTGACTACAGGAAGGACTGAAAAAGCTTCCCTGATGGGGCTACACTTGAGCTGAATATTAAAAGAGTGTAAGGAAACGACAATGGGCAAACATTCCCCCAAAAAGAAGCAACATAGACAGTAGCTCAGAGGCATAAAACAGCATGCCACATTCTCTAAACTATGCCTATGCTCTTTCCATATTGCTATTTTATCACTGGGAGTCCCTGAAGGATTTTTTTTTTTAAAGGATTTTTTTTTAAGATTTTATATATTGATTTGAGAAAGAACACGAGCAGGGTCAGGGCGGGGGAAGAAGCAGGCTCCTCATTGAGCAGGGAGCCTGATGCATGACGCATGTCCCCGAAATCATGACTGAGGCTGAAGGCAGACACTTACTTAACCGACTGAGCCACCCAGGTGGCTCAAATCCCTGAGGGGTTTGAAATAGGGAAGTAATAAAATCTGCTTGGCCCACTGAAGAAATCTTCCTAGGCGCAATGTAGAGGAGAGACTGGAAGGGGCCAGAGTGGACACAGAGAGACCAGCTAAGAGACTACAGTGAACATAAGGCCATTGCTTCTCAGGTTTTGACGGACATAGGGGTCACGTAACGATCTTGTTAGACACACATTTTGTTTTAGTAGGTCTGGAGCGGAGCCTGAGATTCTGCATGTCTAACATGCTGCTGCTTGGCCACAGACTATGTTTGGAGTAGCAAGGACCTGGCCTGAGGATGATGTGACCTTAACCAGGAAAGAAACACTGGACCAAAGGAGTAGCAGAGAAAGGAAGGTAGAATCTACACAAATTCTTTATTTGTAGGTATATTATCCCCACTTTCCAATTGATCTATTAGGGAGGGTTAAGGTAGCTCAAAGATTACATACCCAGTTAACAATGAAAGCTAGGACCAGAACCTCAACCTGTCAATTTCTCATCCCCCTTATGTGGGCACCCAAAGGAAGTGACACGATACAGCTACAAAGCATTAGTGCTCCTCCAACTAAAATCAAACCATTCCAAGTAAAATTAAAAAAAAAATCTAGTTCACATTTGCTCCATCTGAAATTTACCCACCTTAATTATTTCTTGAACTATTTGCCTTTGCCTCAGTTTCCATAGCACATGATGATACTACATATACCAAAAAAAATGATATACGTAACTGTATTCGGTTAAAATACAAAAGTGTTTTACGGTGTTTGGTTAAGGGTATTATGATATTGAGGAGTTCTGCTCCAGAGTCACTGGGCTCTTCCATCCTGAGTTTGATGGAGGGAAGAGTTTACAAGGGGGCAGGAGTGGAATTTGGCTGGGACCTCACAGGATGGGAATGATCTAGACAGGCTGAAAGGAATGAGTCAGTCATTTGCATAGGTAGGACAGTGGGAATAAGATCCAGAAGCAGGAAAATACATAATGTGAACTGCATATATGAAATACATAATGTGGATTACATGGTAAGCCTCTGCCAGCCCTTCCAAAAAAAAAAAAAATCAGTTATCACCAAAAAAGGAAAACCACAAGTTGTCTAGGGGAGAAGAATTCCTATTGCAATAAGATCCCATCATTTGGGGAAGTGAGAGGTTGAGGTAGGGTTGGAGGAGATGACAAGGGGACCAAGGAGATGAATGTCATCCCCATATAGTCCTTCAACAGGCATGTGTTTAGGGGCGCCTGGGTGGCTTAGTGGGTTAAAGCCTCTGCCTTCGGCTCAGGTCATGATCCCAGGGTCCTGGAATCGAGCCCCACATCGGGCTCTCTGCTCAGCGGGGAGCCTGCTTCCTCCTCTCTCTCTTCCTGCCTCTCTGCCTACTTGAGATCTCTCTCTGTCAAATAAATAAATAAAATATTAAAAAAACAAAACAACAACAACAAAAACAGGCATGTGTTTAATGCTTAGCCCACCCCTGGGAAAGGGAAAAGGATCTCCAGCTGTTCTATTCAGACTCTGACCACTGCCCCCTCCCCGTGCCCAGGAAACATTCACAAATGCACAGGCTCCATGTTTAACCATTTGAGGAAATGCCAGAATGTTTTCTGAAGCATCTTCACCATTTTACAGTCCCACCAGCAAAGTATAAGGGCTCCCATTTCTCCACATTCTCATCAACACTTCTCTTTTTTTTTTTTTTTTTAAGTATACTTCACGACCCTGAGATCAAGACCTGAACATAGACCAAGAGTCAGATGCTGGATGCTTAACTGAGCCACCCAGGTGCCCCCTGTGTCTTTTTAATTATACCCATCCTAGCGGGTGTGAAGCTGTATCTCATCATGGTTTGGGTCTGCGTTTCCCAGCTGGCTAATGATGTGGCATGCCTTTTCATGTGCTTATTTCCAGCTGGCCATGAAAGCTGATTATAGACATTTTTTTTTCCAACCCTGGTAACACCGAGTTACCATATGACCCAGCAATTCTACTCGTAGGTACATACCCAAGAGCACTGAAACGTGTACACACACACGCACGCGCACACAAATTATACAGGAATGTTCAAGTTAGCATTATTCATAATAACCAAAAAAGTGGAAACCACTCAAATATCCATCAACTGTGAATGGACAAACAATGTGGTACGTGGTGTGTATTAGTCAGCAGTAAGAAGGGATAAAATACCGATATATGCTTCAAGATGGATTAGTCTTGAAAACATGATGCTAAGTGGGAGAAGGCAGACACAAAGGTCACATGATTCCATTTCTAATATATCCAGAATAGATAAATCCATAGAAACAGAAAGCAGATTGGTGGTTGCCAGAGGCCAGGGTAAGGGTGAATGGAAGGGGGAGTAAGTGCTTCATGGCCATGAGGTTTTATTTTGGAGTGATGGAAACGTTTGGGCACTAGATGTATGTCACTGAACCGTTGATTTCAAAACGGTTCATTCTAGGAGCCCCTGGTTGGCTGTCATTAAGCGTCAGACCCCGGATTTCAGCTCAGGTCATGATCCCAAGGTCATGAGGTCGAGTCCCACATTGGGCTCTGCACTGGGCGGGGATCCTGCTTAAGATTCTCTTTCTCCCTCTGCCTTACCCCTCCCCAACTCGCACACGCACCCCTGTGCTCTCTCTCTTAACAATTTTTTTTAAATTAAATAAGTGGTTAATTCTATATTAATTTCACCAAGAGCCATCTGGAGCTGGATCTAGCTCACCACTGCCTAAAAACTTTGTTCCTCTAAATTCAGGAAGATCCCACTGCTCATGCCTTCTGATACCCTCGTTGCTACCACTTACACCATGACTAACAACTTGAGTGGAAAGGGGGTGAACCCTGAAGGGTAAACCCTGAAAGCTCATAGTATTTCAAATGTATGCTTCCATCACCTCTCTGTCTATCTTCCAACACCCATTTATTATTACCTTGCTTCTCACAACAATTTTATCTGTGGGGAGACTGAGAACTAGGAATAAACCAAGCAAGATCACACACAGCTCGGAAGTGCCAGAGATGGGACTCAGTCTACCCCAGCCTCTGCTCTTACAGTCAGTGGAAGCTGAGGGTAGCCATGGGAGTGGTACATAGCCATGTTCCTTGGGTACCCCCGGGCCATGGGGAGACCTCAACGTTGAGTATGTCTGCTTGCCCAAGACTTCAGTCCCATTCCAGAGCGGGTGGCCTTAAGCCTTCTGAAGAACCATGGGGCTGTAGGGCTGCTTAGCTCTAAAGAACGACAATGGCCCCAGGGGGCAAAGTTGGTTGAGACTGGAATTCTTGCTTTCAGCTTGGGTCATGATCTCATGGTGGTGGGATCAGCCTCGAGCTCCACACTGGGCACATAGTCTGCTTACAATTCTCTTTCTCTTTCCCCCTGCCCCTCTTGCTCGTGCTCTCTCTCCCTCTCTCTCTAAAATAAACAGATAAATCTTTAAAAAAAAAAAAAATGAAATGATGAAGCCAGGACCATGGAGCTTTTTTCTGATGTGAGGCTTCCTTTGGCATCTTTTTCAGAAAATCCAAAGAGGAATTTAAATATTCAGGTTTTGTAGGGAGCCAAGGTATGTATTACTTTTAGGAATGTGAAAGACCTTTTTTTTTTTTTTCTAAAGATCATACCAGATGAAGAAACTGAAGCCTCTAGAAGAGAAGTGATTTAAGATCATATAGCTGGTTCAGTCAAGAACCAAGACTAGATAAGGAAGTAACTGGAAGAAGTTTGTCCTCACCCTCAACCTCGCCATTTCCCCCTTCCTTTTCTGGTATTTCTTGCTCAGTTCTCCAGTCTGGATGTGCTTTAAGAAGAGAATATCTAGGGGCACCTGGGTGGCTCAGTATGTTAAAGCCTCTGCCTCCGGCTCGGGTCATGATCCCAGGGTCCTGGGATCGAGCCCCACATCAGGCTCTCTGCTCAGCCGGGAGCCTGCTTCCCTCTCTCTCTGCCTGCCTCTCTGTCTGCTTGTGATCTCCGTCTGTCAAAGAAGAGAATATCTAGTACACTTACATAAACCAAGGTATAATAAGATATATTCTTAAAAAAAAAAAAAACAACTTTTATTATAGGGGCACCTAGATGGCTCAGTCAGTTAAGTGTCTGACTCTTGATTTTGACTCTTGTCAGGATCCCAGGGTTGTAAGATTAAACCCCGGGTTGGGTTCCACACTTAATACAGAGTCTGCTTGAGATTCTCTCTCTCTCTTTCTCTCCCTTTGCCCCTCCTCCCATGCTCACACATGAGTACTCTCTCTAAATAAATAAAAAATAAAATCTTTAAAAAACCTTTTTGTTATAGAATATTCGTGCATTTTACTTATTTACAAATTACATATAATTATCCCTTCCTTACTTGTTTCTTTATTGCTAGAATATGTTAAAGCAAGTACTACATGACAAGGTATATACTCTTTTTTTAAAAGTATTTTTATTTATTTTTGAGAGAGAGGGAAGCAGACTCCTTATGAGCAGGAAGCCCGATGCAGGACTCGATCCCAGGACCCTGCGATGAAGACCAAAGGCAGCTGCTTAACCTACTGAGCCACCCAGGCACCCTGAAATTATTTTAATGAGGATATTGTGAAGAAAATGAAAGCGAGGGAGATTTTATTATTGTTCCATTCATGCATGAGAAACTCACATGTTGGTTTAGCCAAATATGGGGGGGCAGTGAAAGGGAGCTTGAGGAAATTAGCCTTTAAAGAATTTAACAGATTGTACCTGCACGTTTTCTATCGCTATAACTTAAATCTGCTGGGTGTGATGACGCACTTCTGATCATTACAAAAGCCTGAGGATCCAGGTCGAGACTCTAGTTCTGCAGGTGGTGCCACCAGGGAAACCGGGTCCAGGGCACATGTGGTCTGTCCTGCCTCTAACGACTGCAGGTGCCTCTAGCTATTTCAAAATAAAATGTTTCATCAGAAAACAACTAGCCTGAAGATAACCCGTCTGAACTAAACCAGAAAACTGCTGTAAGGCTGTTTTTTAGCTTCAAACAAATGTCCGTTTTCTGAAGTATGCAAACACTCCACAACTTGTTTAACCAGAAAATATCTTTCTTCTTCCCTCCCCTCGCCCCCCATTTCCCTTCCCCTTCTTTCCTCCTACCTTTTTGTTCTTGTAATGGGTGTTGGCAGGTTGGTGGAAGGCTCTTTTACAAGTTGAATACTGCCATCTGCTGGCCGAGGGGCAGCACTCGGCTGGAGAAAGGAAATCTTCCTGACCCACAGCCGACAGACAAAACCACCCCCCCAACTCAAGGTACTTGGCTGTACAATCCAAAAAGCAAATTTAAGACTTATTTCACTCACAAATGGATTTATTTTTTTCATATATAAGTAAAATGTGATTATTTCAGAAAATGTGTGAAGTCTGGAAAGGTTGGTGTGGGAAAACACCCATTTCCTACAGTTCTCAAATTCTAAGGCACAATGGTGCCTTTTTCCCAGTCTTTGTTTAAGGCTTTTTTTTTTTTTTTTTTTTGCAACACTCTGAATTTCAGTCAACAAATATTGATTAGCACCTTCTATATGCTAGGCATTTTGTTATGCACTGGAGATTAAAACACTGAAGAAAAAAAAATCAAGGAGATCCCTGCCCTCATGGGGCTTATATTCAAGGGTAGGGGCAAAAATCACCAAATGAAGATAGCACCAAATGCTATAGAATGATAAATGCTGTAAAGAAAGGGGCACCTGGACGGCTTAGTCCATTAAGCGTCTGCCTCTGGCTTGGGTCATGGTCCCCGGGTCTTGGGACTGAGTTTGAGCCCTGTTATAGGGCTCCCTGCTGAGCAGGTACTCTGTTTCTCCGCCTCCCTCTTCCCCTTCCCCTGCTTGTGCGCTCTTTCTCTCTCTCCCTCTCTGAGAAATAAAATAAAATAAATCTTTTTTTAAAATGCTGTCAAGAAAAAAGAAAGCCTGATAAGGAGACAGAGGGATTGCAGTACTATTTTAGGTAGGTGGTCATGGACAGTCTCTGAGGTGGTAGAAGTGATATTTATCTTTTTTTTTTTTTTTTGGTTTGTTTGTTTATTTATTTATATAGGACAAACCCTCATGTTGAGGGCTGACTTTCAATAGATCGCAGGGAGAGAGCTGCTCTCCCCATACAAAATCCCCTGACCCAAGTTGTCTACGAATGGTTTGGCACCAGGTTCCCCATGAAAGAATGTGCGTTGCATGACAGGTGACAGGAGAGGGGCGACTGAGAAGTGACATTTGAACAGAAACCTGCATGACCAGAGGGAGCCGTGCAAACGTCTGAAGGAAGTGTGTTCTGGGGGAAAGCGTCCAGGTGGATAGAACTCAGGTGCAAAACACTCTGAGGTGGGAGCATCATCCTGGTTAGAGGCACAACAAGGAGGCCAGAGTGGCTGGAAAGGCATGTGGGAGAAGAAAATTGGAAGTAAAGAGAAGAGGACGAAGCCAGGCGTCAAATGACAAAGGGGCCAAATAACTTACAGACAACTTTGTAGTTTTCCCGCATTTAAACTCATGTGACATGGCAGAGCTGCATCTTGAAGGAATAAGCAGGATCCAAAGTCCACAAAGGAGCAAAAGAACATCCCAGAGAGAGGCGTGACTGAAGCAAACGCGTGCATGCTAAGAGATTTGGGTTCAAAAGCCAGCCCTGCCATGTCCAGTTCCATAACGACCCCCGCCCCAAATAGTAAATAGAGTGGGATCTGTTGGTACGTCCCAGGCCTTAGCTCTAGAAAACCTAAGATCAGAATGTGGCCACATGGAGGGAGGACCGCAGATACAGACAAGGAGGGGCTCTCCAACATCCTCTCTCGTCCCCTGGAGAGAGCGTTAGAGCAGAGATGGAGAGGAAGGGGGAGAGCGCACGTACCTGACATCAGTAAAAAGTAGTAAGCAGAGAGGTTGAAACAGAAGACAGGGAGATAGGGTGGGCCCTTCAATTTCTACCTGGTCTTGGGTGGGACTTTGAGTTGCCACCGAGGAGCCAGGTAGCGCACAATCTCACACTATAGCTTGCATCACACAGACTGCTGGGGCCACACCTGGAGTTTCAGATTCAGTAGGGCTGCGCTGACTCTGGAGAGTGTGAGCGATGAGTGGAGAGTGCTGAGTGATGCTGATGACACTGGTTTAAGGACCTCACTTCAAAAATGAATGCTATATGGGGGCGCCTGGGTGGCTCAATCAATTAAGTGTCTGCCTTTGGCTCAGGTCATGATCGCAGGGTCCCAGGATTGAGGCCCCTGTGGAGCCCCCTGTGGAGCTCCCTCCTCAGCAGGAAGCCTGCTTCTCCCTCTCCCTCTGCCTGCCGCTCCCCCTGCTTGTTCTCTCTGTCTCTCTCTCAAATAAATAAATAAATAATCGTAAAAATAAAAATCAATGGTGGGACACCTGGGTGGCTCAGTTGGTTAAGCGCATCTGCCTTCAGCTCGGGTTGTGATCTCAGGGCGCTGGGATCGAGCCCCTGTCAGGCTCCCTGCGCTGCAGGGAGCCTGCTTCTCCCTCTCCCAGTCCCCCTGCTTGTGTTCTCGCTCTTGCTGTCTCTCTCTCTGTCAAATAAATAAATAGAATCTTTAAAAAAAAATGAAAAGTTAAAAAAAAAAACCTATGCTATGATCTGTGACAAATGAGGCAAACATGGAAAATTCAGTCAGCCTGTTTCTTGGTTCGTGTACTGACAAATAGCTAGAGTGCCTCTCTCTTGGCATTGACCATACTGGTTGTTTACACTCCTGTACTTCTTACGCTATTCAAGGTAGAGAGGGAGAGATGTGTGAGTTGTATGGCTGCTGTTTAATATAGAAAAGACACCATGGATACCGTTTAAAATAGAAAAGAGGCCATCTGGAGCTTGGAAGATATTACAAAGTTCGTTGACTTATGCTGTTCCTCTTTACTCAACATTATCCATCAGCAGGCAAGACACTGAAAACAATATATCTATCCCACATTCTCTGTTGGTGAGGGTATGAGAAAACAAGCCTTTCCTATTCTGTATATATTCTGCACAGCACTTTATCAATATGTGGAGCATTCTAAATAAGTACTATTTTATCTAGCAATTCTACTTCCAGAAAATGATCATATGGAACAAACTGGAGTCACACTGCAAAGATAGAGCTACACAGATGCTCATCACAAGTTTAATTTACAAAAATTCAAACTAGATGCAGCCTAAATGTCTAGCACTGGGGAACTGGGTACATACTGTGGAAAGAAAGCCCTGCTACTGAGGAAATCTTAGTGTCCGGAAAATAAATATGGAGGTAGAGTTCACAGGTGTTATGTGTGTGTGTGTGTGTATACGTATACATATACATATACATATATATTTTTTGTATTTTGTGTTTTCTAAAATTCCTTCAATGAGCATGCATTGTTTTTGCGATCTGAGGAGACATTCTTTCCCCAAATCACTTGCTACAAACTACACTCTGAAGCTTCTTGCATATTGTCATTCTCCATATTCAAGATTAGGATTTGGCGGCAAAGCTACTGCAAAGTATACGGACGTTTGGTCAAACTCGCAATTGCTTGGCTTTTCAATACGATGTTTTTAGTGGGAGAGTCTTTACCACTTGTTAATTTGGTTCAGAAAACAATGGTATAAATGAGCCAGACTAAAATCCACCTATTCTTGTATTTCTATACTGTATTTCATGTTCCTTGCACAAATAACTATTACAAATGAGGACAGGATTTATTAAATTAAGCGGAAAACCACCAGCCCTATGTGGAAGTACCAGGTAATTATAAAACAGTATTTTTAGGGTATTGTAATGACAGGCTTGGTGGGACCACAGCTGACATCCAGATTACACTTCGATCACCGTCTACATCAGGATCCTTACTTTGGACCCCAACTATCGATGGAAAGGAAAAAAGTCACGTTTGTATTTAAACTTTATTAATGTAACGTGTTCATGGAAAATGATAGAACAATTTGAAATTCTTACAAGTTCATGTCCAAAACAAAAGCATAATTTCAAAAAAAAAAAAAAAGAAAAGAAAAGTCTTGGATACAATTTTGTCCTTTTAATAAAGAGTAGAATTCAATCTTACTAACTTTTGAGGCAGAGATTATTTATCACAAAAGATACTTATCAATAATTTTGCTCTATTGTTGAAAGAGAGTCTACTTGGGATTCATATGTGGGCTCTAGAGCTCAAGGAACAAATTAAACCAAAGAAACAAATTCTTTAATATTCAAAAGACACGTCGTTCTGAAAACATAGCTCTCTTCCTAACAGCTTTCCTTCCAAATCATCTTTCCTACTTCTTACTCATCTTTCTGTTCTTTTCGGCAAACAGACTAAACATTTTTTTTCTTTTAGGTAAACACTTGTTACAGATTATTCGCATCAAAGCTTACTTAAGAAAGAAATACATTAACAAGAGCAGCAAAAAGTTAAATACTGGAACAATGCATCTAGGCTCTAGCATTAATTCACTACGATATTCCTGTTGACAGCCAACTTTTAAGAGGAAAGGGCTTTTGGGTCTTCAGAACTGATGATTGATTCTGGCATTTTCTTCATTTTTAGCTTAGAGAATCTTTCATTGAGTGAAAGCTTAGTCTGTGAAGGAAAGAAAAGCTATGACTTCAGTGGGTGAATGTTAAAAAACACTCAGGGAACTTGGTTATTGAATTAGATAGGGAAGGGACAGCTGGAGAAGGCTAGGAGTGACCAGAGCAAGACCATGAGTTTGAAGAGACTTCATAGAGCTCTTCTCTGTGACCCTAAAATCATGAAGGAGTTTGCCTGATCTATGGTATAACCAGCTCTTGGGTTCTTAGGCTTAACAGTGTCCTCAAAGGGCTTTAATTGAAGAGGTAACAAAGAAAGCACACAATTGTCCACAGAGTAAGTGGGTAAGCTTCCACAGCGGAATGAGGGGCGGGCTTACTTCTATGCAGTGGACATTAAATGCCTCACTTATGCCCAGGAGTCTGGTCATCTGCCTTGTGAAGACACCCCCTAGGGCTAAGTGACTTCCAATTGGTATTATTAGTCCTTAACCATCTGGAATACCTCAGAGATCTCCGGAGACTTAACTTCCAGGGTCTTCCTTATATAGACTGCCACTGAGCCTAAGTTTCTCTCTCCATCTTAAGAAATAGCTTTTTAGGGGCACCTGGGTAGCTTCAGCTCAGGTTGTGATCCCAGGGTCCTGGGATCCAGCCCTGCATGGGCCTCCCTGCTTGGCGGGAAGCCTGCTTCTCCCTCTCCCGCTCCCCCTGCTTGTGTTCCCTGTCTCTCTGTGTCTCTCTGTCAAATAATAATAATAATAATAATAATATCTTTAAAAAAAAGAAAAGAAAGAAAGAAAGAAATAGCTTCTTAACACCACCCCAAAACCTAAGTCAGAAGCCAGACTGATACTGCTCTGAGGCGGAGGTCATCTCTCCAATATTACATATTGCCTATTTCCCATGTCTAGGTCATCTGGTTTTATGTGGAACATAATTAATCAGAATACGAATGGAAGAGGGTGCTCTGGTTAATTTAACCTATTGCTAACCGAAAGTCGAAAATTGGCAGATCATTCTTTTGATTTCAACCCCTCCTGTGAAAATCTGTAAAAATACATTGTTTTTTTTGTTTAGTTTTGTTTTCGTTCTCACTTTTGTTTTTTCTTTAGTATGCACAGAATGACTCCTTGGCAGGTGGGAACCCTGTTGAGCTTTATGGCCACTGCAGACGTAAATGCACAGTGGACGGAGCTAAATCTTCATTTGACTTGAGTTCACTTTAACAAAATGTAATGGAGGTCAGCTTAGTTTCTTGACCTTCAGGTCTTTCACAAACGCGAAATACAGGGAAGACATTTCTTTTATATTAAAGGGCTCCAGATAGGCTTTGGTTAACCATTTTTTTCCTACACATAAAAGATAACCCTTGGGGCACCTGGCTGGCTCACTTGTTAGGCGTCTGCCTTTAGCTCAGGTCATGATCCCAGGGTCCTGGGATCGAGCCCCGCATCGGGCTCCCTGCTCAGCGGGAACCCTGCTTCTTCCTCTCCCACTCCCCCTGCTTGTGTTCCCTCTCTCGCTCACTGTATCTCTGTCAAATAATAAATAAAATCTTAAAAAACAAAAGATAACCCTTTTATGTACTTAACATAGACATGGATTCTTGAACATCCCATGGGCAAACTTATGCTGCAATTCTATTACATTTACCTGGTTACCAGTCGCTCGAAAGTTGAGTTTCAGGTATTTTCCTCTGGCCTGCTGCTGGGAACTTTTGGTTGAGGTATTTTTACTTGTTGGAAGTGAAGCTGAAGTTTTAGTCCGTCTCGTGCTTCTGTCAATTAAGTATAATATTTAATAAAAATATATTTGACAGGCACTAAGTAGATGAGCAACTCTGGGCCCTTCAATTTAGCCTCTCTAGGTCTCTTTTCCACCAGCTATATAATGAAAAAGGTATACTCAAGAATCCTCAAAGTTCCTTTTAGTATCAAGATTCCACGTACTGTGTTCTCCTGGGGGTACAGGAGGTTAAGCATCTGACTCCTGGTTTTGGCTCAAGTTGAGATCTCAGGGTCATGATCTCAGGGTGGTGAGATCAAGCCCCATGTGGAGCTCCGTGCATAGACGCTCCACAGCTTAAGACGCCCTCTGCCCCTCCCCCACTTTCTCTCTCTTAAATAAACAAATAAATCTTTAAAAAAAAAAAAATAGATTCTAGGGCACCTGGGTGGCTCATTTGGTTAAGCACCTGACTCTTGATTTTGGCTCAGGTCGTGATCTCAGGGTGCTGGGATGGAGCCCCACAGCAGGCTCCGTGCTCGGTGGGGAGTCTGCTTGAGATTTTCTCTCCCTCTCCCTCCGCTCCTGCCCCCACTTTCGCTCTCTCTTTCAAATAAAGAAATCTCTTTTAAAAAAGACTCCAAGTATTGAAACTAGGGATGTTTGCATAGTATCCAAGAGAATCACCAGCGTGCCTTAATCTAGCCTCTTTTATATTGTTACTTCAAAACCACTCGATGAGTTTTGCTTCTATTTAAACGCCAAAGAAGCTTTACTGTTATTTCAGGATGGTCTTCATCTGTTTGGGCTACTGTAAGTAAATAAGACTAGGTGGCTTATCAGCAGCAAACATTTATTTCTCATGGTTCTGGAGGCTGGGAAGTCGAAGATTGAGGTGCGGGCCGATCAGGTTCTGATAAATGCCCCCTTCTGGACTAGAGACTGCTAACTTCTAGCTATGGCCTCCTGTGGTAGAAGGGACCAGGGAGCTCTGCGGGGTCTCTTTTATAAAAACCCTAATCCAGGGGCGCCTGGGTGGCTCAATGGGTTAAGCCTCTGCCTTAGGCTCAGGTCATGGTCTCAGCGTCCTGGGATTGAGCCCCGCATCGGGCTCTCTGCTCAGTGGGGAGCCTGCTTCCCTCTCTCTCTGCCTGCCTCTCTGCCTACTTGTGATGTCTCTGTCAAATAAATATATAAAATCTTTAAAAATAAATAAATAAAAATAAAAATAAAAAAATAAAAACACTAATCCAGCTTGGCTCTGCCCTTAGGATCTAATCACTTCTCAAAGGCCCTACTCCTAACACCTTCACATGGGGCATCAGGATTTTAACATATAAATTTCGGGGGCATGCAAACATTCAGACCAGAGCATGTAGTCATACTCTATGAGACGTAGAAAACAACAAAAGCCTGACTGTTGTGTGGTTATCTTGATATTGTTAGTTAAGCTGCTGTACTCAGCAGTTTTTAAGATTTTTTTTTTTATTTGTTTATCTGACAGAGATCAGAAGTAGGCAGAGAGGCAGGCAGAGAGAGAGGGAGAAGCAGGATCCCCGCTGAGCAGAGAGCCCGACGCAGGGCTCAATCCCAGAACCCCGGGATCATGACCCAAGCCAAAGGCAGAGGCTTTAACCCACTGAGCCATCCAGGCGCCCCTGTACGCAGTTTTAAGTAAGTCAGGTGTTGTTTTCACTGTTGCTTTTTTTCTGGTTATAAATACTATTGCTCTGAGGACCCAACTGGACCAAAACCCGTGTTTGATTTGGCAAAAAGAGAGAGTGCATTGAGTGATTAAATAAATACTGGTTTGCTAATTAACTCTTAGTTATACTTTCTCTTTCCTTTTCTTTGACAACATTCCAGAGACCGTGGACATGTTTTTTTGATTTGTTGAACACAGAATATATTACAGTCTTCATCTGAAAAGCGGGTAAGTGTAATATTCTAGATATGGTAGGCGAAATTCCAAAATCGATCCCCAAAGTGTCACCTCAGAACCGTGAATATGATGAGAAATCACATCCATGGCAAAAGAGACCTTGTACATGGAATTGAAGTTATCAGTGAACTGACTAAAAAGAGGGAGATTATCCTGATTTATCTGGCCTGGCCTAATCTAATCATATGAGAAAAGCAAAAGATGGGGTAAAATAAGAAGTCCGGATGTTTCAAAGTGGAGAGGCACCTGGCTGACTCAAGTGTAGAGCATGGACTGTTGATCTCAGGTGTGAGTTTAAGTCCATGTTGGGTGTAGAGATTACTTAAAAATAAATAAATAAATAAATATGTATCTTTAAAAAAAAAAAGAAAGAAAACAAAGAGGAGGCCCCTGTGTGGCTCAGTTGGTTAAATGTCTGCCTTTGGGGGCACCTGGGTGGCTCAGTGGGTTACGCCTCTGTCTTCTGCTCAGGTCCTGATCTCAGGGTCCTGGGATCGAGCCCCACATCGGGCTCCCCTGCTTGTGCTTTCTCTCTCTCTCTCTCTCTTTCTCTAATAAATAAATAAATAAGATCTTTAAAAACAACAACAACAACAACAAAGAATGAGAAGGACATGACATGTTGTTGCTGGTTTGAGGATGGAAAGGGCCCCACAAGAAAAGGAATTCAGGCTGCCTCTAGAAGCAGGGTGACCCGTGGCTGACAGCCAGCAGGGAAACAGAAACCTCATTCCTAGAACCTCCAGGAACTAAATTTTTCCAATAACTAAAGCGAGCTTGGAAGTGAACTCTTCCCTAGGGCCTCCACATAAGAGTACAGCCCAGGGCCAGCAATTGGATTTCAGCTCCAGGAGGCCGTAGGTAAAAAACCAGCCCAGCGTACCTGGACATCTGAGCATTAGGACGCTGAGATAATAAAGGAGTGCTGTTCTAAGCGGTTTGTGGTGTTTTTTTTAAGCAGCAATAGAAAACTAATATGCTAGGCTTTTAAAGAATTGAACCTTGTCTTTACCTGTACTGGTGGAGAGACACTATGGAAGAGTAGAGTGGCGCCTGGGTAGCTCAGTTGGTTAAGCATCTGAGTCCTGATTTGCACTTGGGTCATGATCTCTGGGTCATGGAACTGAGCACCCTCCCTACCCCCCAGGGCTCTCCGCTCAAGGAGGAGTCTGCTTCTCTCCCTCTCCCTCTGCCCCACCCTCTACTCAGGCTTTCTTTCTCTCTAAATAAATAAATAAGTAAATAAGGGCGCCTGGGTGGCTCAGTCAGTTAAGCGCCTGCCTTCAGCTCAGGTCATGATCCCAGGGCCTGGGATTGAGCCCCACATCAGGCTCCCTGCTCAGTGGGGAGCCTGTTTCGCCCTCCTCCTCTGCCTGTTGTGCCTCCTGCTTGTGCTGTCTGTCAAATAAATAAATAAAATCTTTTTAAAAATTTAAAAATAAAAAATAAATAAAATCTCAAAAAAAAAAAATCTGTTCTTGTAAGAGGACACAATTAGAAACATCGGTTATATTTCCAAGACATTGACTGAAATGTCATATTTGTTTTGAAATGTCATATCTGACAGAGATGTGTGCGAACTCAAATATGACCAGAGAGTTATAAAAAACTATGTCTGAGGAGCGCCTTGGTGGCTCAGTGGGTTACGCCTCTGCTTTCGGCTCAGGTCATGATCCCAGGGTCCTGGGATTGAGCCCCACATCAGGCTTTCTGCTCAGCAGGGAGCCTGCTTCCTCCTCTCTCTCTGCCTGCCTCTCTGCTTACTTGTGATCTCTGTCTGTCAAATAAATAAATAAAATCTTAAAAAAAAAAAAAAGAAACTACGTCTGAGGGGCGCCTGGGTGATCCAGTCATCAGGCATCTGCCTTCAGCTCAGGTCATGAGCCCAGGGTCCTTGCTCCTTGCTCAGCAGGGAGCCTACTCCTCCCTCTCTCTCTGTCTGCTGCCCCCCTCTACTGCTGCTCTCTCCCTGTCTGTCAAATAAATAAATAAAAGTCTCTTTAAAAAATAAAGAAGAGTAGAAAGCCTACAGCTCTGTAGCCACACAAACCAAATTTGAATATATCATTCAAAATTTGAATTATGTTAGTAGTTGTACTGTTTTGAGGAAGTTAAATACCCTATTGAGCTTATTTTGTTCATCTGTAATATGGAAATGTTCATACCTACCTTACGGGATTGCTGGGGATTAAATTATAGCACAAAGTGAAAGCGCTTAGCACAGTGCCTAGCACATAACAGGCCCTCAGTAAATGCCATCGATTATAATTAATCCGCTCCTATGTCCACAGCTATTTCAACCCTTCCACAGATGTCCTTAGTTTAGACCCCCTTTGAAGAGAGGATAACAGCACTTTTCCTTTCACAGCTATGGCTCTAAAAGGCTATGCAAATGCTCCTGATAACTTCCCCTGGCAAAGTCCTCTATGCTTACATCTAAGATCATGTGGAACACTGAAATTTACTTAGTATGTCTGGCATTGATTGTCTGGCATTGATTATAAAGAGCAGAGGGCTTTAATCTTAAAACTGAAAATGAGGAAGAATCTTCATGGCACCGAATTCCTCAGGGTGATAATTCCTGCATGCTTTAAGTAGAAAGGATACAACCTCAAGACATTTATGTTCACCGTAGCAAAATGAAACATGGAAATCTCAAACATAAACATAAAATCAAGCCGGGCAGTTTTACTCGGGAATTTTCTGGTTCTATACTAGGATCGTTAACAGAAATTGTTATGGATTGTTCAGAATCAGAGGCCCCTTGCTGTAAGTTATCTGTATTTGTTTTTGTTTCATTTTCCCCCTAAGAATAACAAAATTTAATTGTGCAGATGTCTATCAGCAATTACCTTTCATGTCTTCGATCATTTTCACGGACGCTGTGGTCATCTTCTGGTGACATCTAAATGGGAAAAGTTGAAACAAATCATGCAAAAGCCTTCTGTCCTCAGCACAAGGTGCTTATTTTCTGCATCTTCAATTAACATTTTCTGTAACAATATTCTCTTTGCTTGATCCTCAGTCTACCATTCAATTGCAGATTTTCCTCCCCTATTCACAGATGTAAGAATGTCAAAGCCAGGGGTCCCTTGGCGATCAAGCAGTCCAACCCCCTCAGATAGCAAATTAGGGAATGAAGATTCAGAAAAGTCAGATGTCTTCCCAAAGGCCTTATAGCTCGTGGAGACCCAGAAGAAAATTTTTAGGATCTAGATGTGGTCTGGATCCCCATGGTACTTGTCTTGATCAGGAGAAAGATAATAACTGTAGCTAAAATACACCAATGTGTCCTTATAACTTTTCTTTAATAAGACTGTGATTCGACTGCATTTAAGGTAACTAAGGTAGGTGGGTGGGGGGAAATGCCTGGCTGGCTCCATCCGTAGCCAGTGACTCTTGTTCAGGGGTTTTAAGTTTGAACCCCACATTGGGTATAGAGATTACTTTAAAAAAAATTGTAAAAAACTAAAAAGATAGGGGCGCCTGTGTGGTTCAGTGGGTTAAGCCTCTGCCTTCAGCTCAGGTCATGATCTCAGGGTCCTGGGATGGAGCCCCGCATGGGGCTCTCTGCTCAGCAGGGAGCCTGCTTCCCCCTCTCTCTCTGCCTGCCTCTCTGCCTACTTGTGATCTCTCTCTCTCTCTCTCTCTGTCAAACAAATAATAAATAAATCTTTAAAAAAAAAATAAAACCTACCAAAAAACCCACAAAACTAAAAAGATAGCTAAGTGAGGTAGAGAACTGTATTATCCTAATAACTTAATTTTAGAAAATCTAACCTGTATCCTAATCAGCCATTTCATGGGCAAGTTAGGATTTTTTCCAATAATTAGCTTAAATCCCTTATGCCTGTAATGACTTTGTAAATGATCACACAGGTTGCACCTACATGTGGTCAATGAAACTAATCAAAGCATAATGAAAACATTCCATTCAAATGTTAATTGGTCCAGATCACTCCACAGCTGAGCTGGTTTCAGTGCGTCCAGTTATGTGTAGCTGGTATTTAGTGGTTCGGCTCTTTTTATACGCGATCCTAACCACAGTTAGTTTGCAAGCAGATTTGGTACTAAGAGCCTTACAAACAATGTAATAGCAGCCAAAAAGTCCATCAAGCCAGTAGGCTCTAAAAGGACCATAACACATGAAGGTATTTCTCAGTGTTAGTGGTTACAGGTCAAATATGCTCTTATTGGAAAGTTCATGTTCAAGTTGGAAGCACATATTAGTGTTCGTAACTAAACCTATTACGAAGGCAGCCCTGAAGTCAAGATGCATGTGTGTCTAAGGGCAATGACTCCATGAGCGAAACAGAGCCTCACATATGGCTACACTAGTTAATAGGGTCCTTGACAAGAACTAAAGAAGGATAAGGATGCCCCTAGAATGGGGGTACAGTTTACATCCAAACTAGTGGCAATCACAGCAGATTACCCAGGAGCTTAACAGGGTAGTATAGAAGCCAAAAAAGGAGAAATGAGAATAGGAGCCATGGAGCTAGGGGGAAAGGAGCAGGAATTACAACTCAAAGCTATTAAAAGAAAGGGATTTGGGGCGCCTGGGTGGCTCAGCAGGTTAAGCCTCTGCCTTCAACTCAGGTCATGATCTCAGGGTCCTGGGATTGAGCCCCGCATCGGGCTCTCTGCTCAGCAGGGAGCCTGCTTCCCCCTCTCTCTCTGCCTGCCTCTCTGCCTGCTTGTGATCTCTCTCTCTGTCAAAGAAATAAATAAAATCTTAAAAAAAAAAGAAAGGGACTTGAGCTCATGTAATTATTTCTAAAATAAATTGATTAATGCCATTTCCTTCCTTAAGGTCTTCCAATACTTCTGTACTGCCCTCGATATAAAATCCGTACTCTAGCATGGCACACAGGCCCTCCGTGATCGGGCCCCTGACACTCTACCTCTTCACACTTGCCTCTCAATAGCTCTGCCCACACACTTGGCACTTGAGCTCAGTGATTTTTTTCAAACTTTTTTTTTTTTTTTTAAAGTGGTAGACTACCGAGTTCTAACAAAGTCTTTTTAGGTACCCCGATATGCAAAATACAGGAAAGCAAAACTGCCTTCATTGGCCCCTAGGGCACTGCTTTGAAAACGCTAGTACGCTGCAGTATAAAGTTTGGAAAACTACTGCAGGCTGGTCAAACGAAGCTAATTGAGGTTTGCCAAAAATGCTGGGCTTTTTTTCGCTTCTATTCCTTTGTACATGATGTTTCCTCTGACTAGAATGCCTTTCTTACCTTTTCTGCTTTGCTTAACTCTACTCTGCCTCTAGGACCCAAGGCAAACACTTTCTCTCCTCTTGGATGCCTTCCCTGACCTCCCTAGCTGGTTGGTACCTTGGGACCACCTCTATCTTATTAGAATGGTAGGAACTGAAGTCATGTTCAAGAAATAATGGATAAACAGAAACATTTAGGAGGTTGTAGCTGTGTCTATATGGAAGCCTATTAGAGATTTTGTTCCTACTTTTAAAATATTCATATTTGCCCCTATATTCTCATGGGGATTTAAAATTTTTTATTTTATTTGACAGAGAGAGAGAGAGAAGACACAAGTAGGCAGAGCAGCAGGCAAAAGGAGAGGGAGGAGCAGGCTTCCCACTGAGCAGAGAGTCCGATTTGGGACTGGATCCCAGGAACCTGGGATCATGACCTGAGCCAAAGGTAGACGCTTAACCAACTGAGCCGCCCAGGCATCCCTCGCGGAGATTTTTACTTCGCGTTGAAAATCTGTTGATAGGGCACCTAGGTGGCTCATTGCAAAGTAGGAGAGCAATATTATTCCCATTTTATAGCTGAGAAAACAGGCTCCAAGTGACTGCCTCGGGCTTCCTCAGCTGGACATAACCATGACACCTTGGTTATAAAATGGGCTGTCATTTTACATATCACTGAGAAATCCTTTAACGCTTTTCAATTTAACTATGGTATATCATTGAATGTAAGGCGCTACCTGATTTCAGAGATATTAAAACCTGAAAAAAAATGTGTATCTTGAAATTGATTAGATATGATTTCATCCAAACGAGAGTCCAAAGCTCCTGTCATTAGTCACCATACCACACCACCTAGATTTCTTTAGCTATCTCATAGATGTCCTTCATTCTAATCTTATTTCTTGGGGGGAAAACTAATATTGAGAGCAGAGGAGGTGACTTGGAGAAGGTCATACATGCAGCTAGTAAGCAGATTAACCAGGAAGGGAAGCCAAGTCCCTGAGACCCAGGCTAGAACACTTTACATGCTGTCATTTAAGATACCCTGTCTTTTCCTATAGGTAAAGAAGTATTGGGAAAAATACCAGAGTACCATGTGTAAGAATAAGTATTAGGTATTTTATGTAGGAGCTAAATCTACTCAACAGAATGTTTATGTCAGGGGCAGCTGGCTGGATCAGTTGGAAGAGCATGTGACTCTTGACCTCAGGGTTGTGAGTTCAAGCCCTATGTGGAGTGTAGAGATTACTTAAATAAATAAAGCTTTTAAAAATAAATAAATAAATACTTACATGAAACACATGGACTCTGTATTAAAGATGGAAGTTTCCCACAAAATAGATTTAATTGGCTTAATCAATAGACAGCATTTCTTGTAACTGCTATTCATAGAACTTCAGCAAATAAATAATAAATAAAATAAAGACAGTACCCTAGGGATAGTAAAGAATATTTAAAGATTGTAAAGAGTATTTAAAATAACACATGCTATAGGGGTACTTGGCTGGCTCAGTCGGTAGACCGTGGGACTCTTGATCTCAAGGTCGTGAGTCCAAGACTCATGTTGGTTGTGGAGCCTACTTAAAAAAAAGTAATACATTCTATTGTAAGTTTAATTTGTGGGGCGCCCAGGTGGCTGTCTGTAAAGCGTCTGTCTTTGGCTCAGGTCATGATCCCAGCATCCTGGAATTGAGCCCCGCATGGCATTGGACTCCCTGTTCAGCAGGGAACCTGGCTACTTCCTCTTTCACTCCCCCTGATTGTGCACTCTCTCTCTCTCTCTGTCAAATAAAGAAATAAAAATCTTTAAAATAAAAAAAGTCTTACCTGTATCATCTTATCTCCCTTGTGGCTAGTGCCCACTTAGAAGCTCAATAAAGTAAGGTAGAATGAGGGTAACAGAAGTAGAAACCTATTGCAAGCAATTATACTACAAAGCTGGAAATACCTGACTCATGTCAAGTCGACATGTGCAGCATACACGGCTTCTTCCTACATTGCTGATAAAAAGATTTTGCTTATTGTTGATAAAAAGGCTTTAACAATGTATTAAAGTAATCACCAGTACAAGCAGATGTCAAAACTAACTACCAGGAAAGCCGCTTCAAAAAGAAAAGCCTGTTCAAATGCAAATGATATTAAAAAACTACAGAGACTCTGAGCTATAAAATTGAAAGCACTGATAGTTACCCTTCGATTCTTGTCCATTTGATCATGTCTTTGACGCGTCTGCTTCTGGAAGTATTCATTCCTTCTTTTCATTACTAAAAACCTGATACAAATCATAAATGTTGATAATTTAAAAGGCAAACTTTTATTTTCAAAGAAATTATGTAAAATGCATGTTTTCAAGCGATATTATTTTATTATGCATATTTCAACATCTGATCTGAAACAGAATACTAGAGACAATTAAAATACAAAAGAGTGTTTTGATAAGTGATTTTTCAGCTTAGGTGTGAATTATTACTTACCACATCCATAACAAAGATCAGAAGTTAATCAGGCATTTGGGTGACTATTTTTGTTTAAAATTTTCTTCAGGAATGATGTCAGCAAGATGATACTTAGAGACTCAAAGCTTTGTTTCTTCAAAATTCCTGAATTGAAACCCTAACCCCCAATGTGATGGTATGTGGAACAGAGGTCGTTTGGTAAGTAATTAAGATTAGACGAGGTCACGAGGCCAGGGCCCCATGATGGGATTAGTGTCCTTATAAGAAGAGGAAGAGATCAGTTTGCTCTCTCTCCACCACGGTAGAATACAGAGAGAGGTGGCTGGATACAAGCAGGAAGAAAGCCCTCACCAGACTCCTGCCATGCTAGTGCCCTGATGCCAGACTTCCAGCTTCCAGAACTGGAAGAAATAGATTCCTGTCATTTAAAGCACCCAGTCTGAGGTATTTTGCCATGGCAGCCCAAGCAGACTAAATAAGACAACAGCAGACGAGGAAGCTATAGGCCCTCCTTGCCTGAGAGATAACACTGAATTAAAAGCTATATATAGACTAGAATGCCTCTATGAGAACTCTAGAAACCAGCTGAGAAGCTACAGCACCCAGGCCATTATAAAACCAAGAAGGGATTCCAGGGAATAGGGTAGGAATAGTCACAACATTTAATGTGCCCATCTGTGTCCCTCCCCCTATGCCTCCCACAGAGAGCAATTTGGGGTAAGAAAAACCCATACTAGGGCTTCTCTCTTGGGATGGAAACTAGAAGTGGACCATGTCTGCAATGTTCTGGTTTCTCTGGGGGCTGCCTGAGGGACTGGTTTTTGTCTCACCAGATTCAGAACATCCGTGGGACCGGTGCCAGAGTTTGGAAGCTACTGAAAACAGAGGCAAGCAGCACAGTAGAGCTGCAGTTCTGTAGGCAGATGCCAAGCGGTACAAGATTATAAAAGGTCTGCAAGGTGCTAGAGGCCCCAGGCAGTAGATTGGTGGTCTTCCTCTGCATGAAGCCAGTATTAAAAAACTAAGGAAGGTGTTTATTGTTTCAAATGCCCAAATTCCTTGGGGTGCCTGGGGGGCTCAGTCGGTGAAGCGTCTGCCTGCCTTTAGCTCAGGTCATGATCCCAGGGTCCTGGAATCAAGCCCTGCATCCGCCTACCTGCTCAGCAGGGAGCCTGTTTCTCCCTCTACCTCTGCCTGTGTCTCCCTGTGCTTGTGGTGTTTGTGCTCTCTCTCTCTCTCAAATAAACCAAAAAAATCACACGCACACACAAAAAAAGCCCAAATCTCAGCCAAAAGCATAAGACATACAAAGAAACAGAAACCTGGTCCAATCAAAGGACCAAAATAAGACAGCAGAAATCAGCCTTGAAGCAATGCAGATCTATGAACTACCTGGCAGAGTTTAAAATAATGGTCATAAAAATGCTCAATGAGCTAAAAGAGAACACAGGTACATGACTAAAGGAAATCAGGAAAATGGAGCATGAACAAAATAAGAACATCAGCCAGGAAACAGAGACTATAAAAAATAACTGAGACTATAAAAAATAACTGAACAAACTCTGAATCTGAAAAATACAATAACCGAAATGAAAAATTCGTTAGAGGGTTTCTGCAGGAGATTGGATTCAGCCGAAAAAAGAACCAGCAAACTGGAAGACAGGTCACTGGAAATCATTGATTTGGAGGCGCAAAAACAGAAACAAATGAAGAAAAATGAAAAGAGCCCAAGGGATTTATGGTACATTATCAAGAGGGCCAATATACGCATTACGAGAATCCCAAAAGGGAAGGGGGGCAGAGAGTTTATTTGAAGAGGTAGAAGCAAGCCCAATGTCCATTGATGGATAAATAAAGTGTGGTATATACACACAATGGGATATCTATATACACACAATGGAATATCTTTAAAAGGAAGTAGATCCTGTCACATGCTACCACACAGATGAACCTTGAGAATATCATGCTAGGTAAAATAAGCCAGTCACAAAAAAAACAAGAACTACATGATTCCACTCGCAGGAGGTATCTAAAGCAGTCAAAGTCACAGAAACAGCAAGGAAAATGGTAGTCACCATGGATTAGGGATAGAGGGAAAATGGGAAGTTATTATTTAATGGGTACAGAGTTTCCATTTTGTGAAATGAAGAAGCTACGCAGATTTGTTTCACAACATTGTGACTATACTTAAAGTCACTCAAATGTATGCTTGAAAGTGATTAAGATGGTAAACTTCATGTTGTATTTTACAATTTTTTAAAATAAAAAGATGAGGGGTGTGTGAGTGGCTCAGTGGGTTAAAGCCTCTGCTTTCGGCTTGGGTCATGATCCCGGGGTCCTGGGATTGAGCCCCGCATCGGGCTCTTTGCTCAGTGCAGAGCCTGCTTTCCTCATCTCTCTCTCTCTCTGCCTGCCTCTCTGCCTACTTGTGATCTCTGTCTGTCAAATAAATAAATAAAATCTTTAAAAATAAATAAAAATAAAATAAAAAAATAAAAAGATGAAACTCATGAACTTTTAAGATGTTGCCAGTTGCCATAGATCCTGTCACATAGTCCAAATTTCTCCTTTCACATAATAGGAGATTGAGATCCAGAAAGAGTAAATAATTTGCTTGATATATTTAGTGACAGAGTTGGGACACAAAGCCATGTCTTCATATTCTTATGTTGTTTCCACTCACCCATGCTACTTATACTCCATTAGGAGCCTTTCATTTAAAAACATAGATCAGATTCTCACTGGCATCTTCTTTCAAGAAATAAGAATAATACTAACAACTGGGTAACAAACAGAGCTAGGGAGTAGTGAAGAATTTGGGAATACAGAGAGGGAAATCAGCCGGTCTGAAAAGACTTCTGCTTTTAGAGCAATACATAGTAAATTAGAGATTCTAGACCCAAAATTGATTTGTCAGTTGTACTCAGGTTTGAATCTGTTGCAAGAATTACTTGGAATGCTGGTGTGGTAATAAGATGTCAGTTGTCACTCTATAATTGGAGTTTAAATGGCAAGCACTCCAAAACTAAGTACCTCATTTCCTCTGAAGCTGTTATCTGTGTTTAGAAAAGCTTTGTCTGGGGGACAGCCCAATTAATGTAAAGACATGCGCATTTTGCCATTCATTTCATGTAAATTATTTAGTGGAGAGTACAAAAGACAGTTTTTGTTCTGTTTCTCTATTTACACACCACTTTCCTAGCCAAGGCAGGCATCTGTCTCTGGATATCATTACTGTATCAGGAAAAAGGAGCAAAAGCTGAAATCCAGTATTTTGGAGTGTGAAACACCCAAATCCACACCTTGTTTACAATAAATTCTGTTTAGAGTTTTTGAGAATCATATTGGTTTTTCAAAATTGAAAAAAGTTATTGTAAATCTCCATAAATAAATAATATTCTGAATATGCTATCATTCTTTATTCCAGATATTTGCACAACTACTTTTATTTAGACCACACTGGGCTACTACATTGGTGGCTTGTTTAAGGCAGAAATGTACGGAGAACTTCTGGTTTGTCTTTAGCTCCTGGTGAAGCTGGCCTGAGAGGAAGATTTGGTGTGAGGGCATGAAATCACTGAAGTCTTCATTTTCTACCGGGTGGAGAAGCCAACTTCAGATCTGAAGAGTATTATTACACCTAATTGGTCAACTTATGTATAGTATGAGAATGCAAAATTACGGAGTAGAAGAATTCATCTCCAAGGGATCAATCATAAAAGTATATTAATTTTCTGTACTTTATGTATTCTTTTATTCTTCTATAATAGTTCAGCATTTGATAACTTCAACCTTAACTGATCAAGTACTACTTATTTGTGCTGAGACTACAAAAAAACATAATGATAGAAGATAAAGGAGAAAAAAATGAACAGAATTGTTCATTGCATTTTAAAATGTAAAATGACAGAAATATGGCATTGGGCCTCAGGGGAAGTATTATGCCATTTGAAAAACAAAAATTACTGTATAAAATGAAGTAAAACATGAAAATCCCTGAGAAATGCAGAAATATTAACTATGTGTCATCAGTGTTAAATTTTAATTTTTTATAGCAAATTATTTGTGTACTGTTAATATAAGTATGATGGGGCCTTTAGCATTAAAATGGTGCCTACATCAGACATTGTCTATATACACAATAACCCACACATACATTTTGGAAATCATTTTTTAGCTAAAACTATTAATTCCATGCAGTTGTTAATATGTTATAGAATACTTGACTAGAAGTTTATAGGCAATGCAAACTGAAAGCAATTACCGAGGACTTGGAACTAAAAATAAACTTTTACTCAATTAACTAGTTAATCATAATAAAGATGTCTTGTGGTTTTTAAAACTCAACCAATTTGCAATACTATTAAATTACTTTCCCCACCATAGGCCCCACCCAGGGCAGACAGACCTAGCCTAACAGTTTTATCCAGTAACAGTAAATATACACAATATATTCAAAATATATTCAGAAGGTTAGTGTTGATCTATGCATAGAATAACATGCTCTTCTAGGGTCTGATTAGAAGAAAACAGAAAAGTTCAGCTGCCGAAAGATACAACGATCATTTGTGTGCTGAGAACTCAGAATATTCTCTAGGAAGGAGACAGAGGAAAGAAGCACAGAAATTCATTAGCAGAGAAGATGTACTATCGAATCTAGCACAGTTTGTTGTTAGATTAGCTAGCCTAACAAGCTGAAAGTTTCAAAGGGAATGGGACACTGAGTCAATATATTTTTATTGTGGGGAAGGCTCAGTAGGAAAGGCTGAGTAAATGGGGCTCCACCAGGGAAAGCCAACCTAGATGTAACAAGTTCATGAGGGCTCACTGGAAAACTGGATGATAGGAGAGGTAGTCAGCAAGTTGAAAGATAACTGATGCCATGTATATGTTACCTCCATTCTATTAATATCTCAGTCTCAATACAACGTGTGTTACAAAAACCTATTTAGTCACTAAAATATAGATCTATAAAAGAAGCATGCCCTTACATTTCCACATTACTCAACACATTGTACTAATGATTAAGTATTTATTATGTTTTTACCTGTCAAAATCAGCTCTCTCAGTTTTGGGTGATGTTTTGACTCTTTCTGTTGATGAATGTCCTCGATATCCCCCTGATTGGCCATAAGATCTTCCTGATAGGATATGAGATCTCCCTGATGGGACATGAGATCTCCCTGATGGGGCATGAGATCTCTCTGATGAGACATGAGATCTCCCTGATGAGACATGAGATCTCCCTGATAGGATATGAGATCTCCCTGATAGGACATGAGATCTCCCTGATAGGACATGAGATCTCCCTGATGGAACATAAGATCTTTCTGAGTGACCATGAGATCTTTCTGTGTGGCCATGAGATCTCTCTAATTGGCTATGAGATCTTTCTGTGTGGCCACGAGATCTCTCTAATTGGCTATGAGATCTTTCTGTGTAGCCACGAGATCTCTCTGTGTAGCCACGAGATCTCCCTGGGTAACTGTGAGATCTCTCTCTATAGCCATGAGATCTCTCTTGGCAGCCCCGTGATCTCTCTCTATAGCCACAAGATCTTTCTGTGTAGCCACGAGATCTTTCTGTGTAGCCACGAGATCTTTCTGTTTGGGCATGAGCTCTCTCTGACTGGCCATGAGGTCTCTCTAATTGGCCACGAGGTCTCTCTAATTGGCCACGAGATCTCTCTGGTTGGCCACGAGACCTTTCTGGTTGGCCACAAGATCTCACTGGTTGGCCACGAGATCTCTCTGACTGACCACGAGATCTCTCTGACTGACCACGAGATCTCTCTGATTGGCCCTGGGATCTCTTGGGACGGCCATGAGATCTCTCAGACTGGCCAAGAGATCTCTCAGACTGGCCACGAGAACTCTCAGACTGGCTATGAGAACTCTTGGACTGGCTACAAGAACTCTCGGACTGGCTATGAGAACTCTCGGACTGGCTACAAGAACTCTTGGACTGGCTATGAGAACTCTCGGACTGGCTACAAGAACTCTCAGCCTGACCATGAGATCTCTCTGATTGGTCTGGATCTCTCTCTGACTGGCCACGAGATCTCTCAGATTGGCCTGGAGATCTCTCCAACTGGCCACAAGAACTCTCTGACAGACCACGAGATCTCTCTGATTGGCCTCCAGATTTCTCTGACTGGCCAGGAGATCTCTCTGACTGGCCATGAGAACTCTGTGATTGGCCATGAGATCTTTCTGACTGGCCCTGAGAACTCTCTGACCGGCCACAAGAACTCTCTGACTGGCCACGAGATCTCTCTGAATGATGTCGATTTTTTGATGATTGGCCTTGAGATCCTTCCAATTGATTCTGGTTCCCTTCTGACTGGCTTCCACTCCTCTCTGCTTGGGACTTAGAATTTTCATTGCACTTCTCCTGCAAAGAATCACAATTTTGCAAAACAAATATAATATTTTGTCAAAGCCATTTCTATGGGCTATGTTTTTTAGAACTTCATTGCCCCTATTTTTATAAACTAAACAGTTCTCAGAACTGTTCAAGGCACCAGGAGGGAATACTAAGAAACAACCTCTGCTCTCAAGGAATTTAAAATAATCCTTACTTAATATTAAGAATTATATTGAATTTACATTCTTTTATATCGGTTAATTCTCAATGTTTATTTACCTGCTTATTTACAGGCTGCTTGTTTAAAGAGCTTTGTCCAGGCTTGAATCCAGAAGGTTCTTGGTACAGTTTTGTATCATTTCCTTCCTCAGTGTTCTTTCTGAATCTTGAGTATCCTTTGAAAAATAATTATTTTCCATATTTTTCAGAATATGTCAGTAAATTCAACATATCTCTCAGTGTTATCTGTGATCTCACTGCTTTAAGGCTATTCACTGGGTTTTGCAAACTTGACATTTCATTAGTCTGATATCATCTGAGAGTCTCACCAAATTCTAGGGAAGTCTTTGCCATACTGTTTCTATTCGCATACCTTAATAAAGAAGTCTTCTTTGTATACAATACCTCAAATTTGTTTTCAAACGCCAACAAAGTTGGGGCATATCTTTTATCTACTAGAAAGAAAAGAGATGGAGAAAAACTGTCTGCTTTGTATTAATCATGTGAATATTTGCCTCAGTTGTCTCCTTTGATTTGGGTGTAAAGATAGCTTAAGAAATAAAGAAGATGGATCTCCAAAAGGCCCACAAAGATCAAATTTATGTTTAGTTAGAAACATGAGAATGGGGAGGGGCATGTGGGTGGCTCAGCCGGTTAAGCATCTGACTCTTGGTTTTGGCTCAGGTCATGATCTCAGGGTTGTGGGCTCGAGCCTCACAATGGGCTATGTGCTCAGAGCAGACTCTGCTTGTCCCTCTCCCTCCACTCCTCCCCGACTGCGTGCTATCTCTCTAAAATAAATTTAAAAAAAAGAAATATGAGAATAGGCCACCTCACCATTCCTAGCAGCTTTGTTCCTATAATAACCAGTATCTCTCCTTTTCTCAGAACCCGCTAAGCCAATGAAGGATTCAAACAAGGACTATAATGAAGCTGGGGCAGGGGGCAGGGGATACACAACTGGCAGGGACTTGGAGTAGAATGCACACTGTCAAGATGATTCCGGCCAGCTGACTAAACCATGGAGAGCCTTAATTGTTGGGAAGACTTCTCTACAACGGCAGTCTGCAGCACAGTGTTGTTAAAATATGCAGACTGCAGTGACCCATCGGATTAGAAATACCAAAAAAAGGTTTTCTTCGTGCTCTGTACTCTGCCGTACAGTATTTGTTTTTTCAAAACGGAGAGGCCATGGTGCCCAGATTATTAACCATGCTCTTATACCTCCTGTGTTGCCTCCTAAGGGTGGAACTGGACCAACCAGGCAGGTTTGTGAACAGGTATAAAACATTTGTCATTCTCATCCTGCTCTCCCTTATGGAAGAAACACATATAAATTTTTAAAATTGTTTTCATTTGTCATGGCATAAATACTTACCAACCTTAAATGCCTACAGTTTCAAGAAAAATAAAACTAGCAACATAATGCAACTTTCGAATTTGCTTACCTAGTTATTCACAAATATTTCAGATTCTTTGTGCTGTTTGATTTTTTGTATACTTTACCTCTTTGCCGGCGATGCCTACGAGCATTTGCTCGCTGTCTTGAAATTGGGTTCTTTTTTTTACGGTTCTGTGTCCCATTCTTTTTTGATTCAGTGTTTTTACTTTCTAACTTTTTAAGGATTATAATGTCATCTGTATTAGGAAACACATGAAAAACAAAGACAATAGAAAAAGCCAAGTTACAGCATGTCTCAAGTGAATAATCTATATTCTACCTCATCATATTTCAGAACATTGTAAAAATTGGTAGCCCTGAAAAATGATAACAGCATAATAATAATTAATTTGTAAAACCATAACAAAGACCAAACAATGCAGACATTTTACGGTTAGATCCCCAGAGCAATAAAGAGAAAGATTCCTGTTAAACAGATTTATAATAACTTCATTCCTGAAAAAATAAAATACTTTCAGGGTATCTGGTGGCTTGGTCGGTTAAATGTCTGCCTTCAGCTCAGGTCATGATCCTGGGGTCCTGGGATCAAGTCCAACATGGGGTTCCCTGCTCAGCAGGGAGTCTGCTTTTCCCTCTCCCTCTGCTCCTCCCCCTGCTCATGCTCTTGCATGTGCATGATCTCTCTCCCTCTCGCTCGCAAAAATTAAATAAATAAATGAATAAAATAAAATAAAATACTTTCAGAGTAAAGTAGCCTAAAGGGGAAATCATTTAAATAGATGATTTTACTAAATGTTGTAGTTTCAGAGAAACATAGAGCAATTGTGTCATTCCTGATGAAACGTTAAGTGCTAGACAATTAGTTGAATTTATTTTTGTGAACTGCAAGAAAGTTATGATGATGATGCAGTGGTGATGGACATTCAGAGGAGATACCAAAGAGGCAAGGAAGTTAAGATTAGTATAGTAGCAGGAAGCAATCAGACTTTACTTCGTAGTCAGGCATGTTTTCATGTACTCATGCAGAGAGCACTTACATGGCATGAACTGAAAGATGAGAGACAGGTACAACCTACTTTAAAACACCTCTCCTAACATCTGGGATGGGAAGATTTAACGGTGGGATGTTCTATCAATGGATGAAAGCTCACTTAGGTCAAGGGACCCTTCAAGATAAGCACAAGCTAGGTATTTGGAAAGAGCTAGGAATACTAGAAGAGAGAGGGGGAGCTGGGAAGGGTACAAAAGAGGAGACAGTTGTACACCAGAGATTAACTAATTCCTTCATTATTTTGCTTTTTACTAGTCCTGCCTCAGGTTCTCCAAAAATCTTGAAATGGCTGGTGTCTTCAAACCTGAAAGTCAGGGTAAATCTCAATCAGTTGAGTACCATTTCCTGACAAGCCCATTTTAAGCCTTTGTTCTTTCTGCCTGTTGGCAGCCAATGGTTATAACATCTTGCAAAGACATAGCCTTTAACATTCTGTTCTTTGTATTCCTTCTGCATTGTGTTACCTTCTCATTTTTCCCCTCTATTCCTTCCCCTGTATTTGATGTTTAAAATCTGTACAAATCTCTATACAGGGTTCTTCCTCATTACAGTATAAGAGAGTTCTGATTACTGTATAATAAGAACATCTTTCAGGATGTTATTTTGTATAATGAATTTGAAAAAGAATTGAAAGGAAAATGCTATTTTAATAAGAATATCATGTTTAAAGGGAGGGTCACTAGCCCAGGTGCTGCTGGGTGCTGGGACAGTGAAGGTTTTTTAAGCTCCAACCCCTCCTCCTCGTCAGCCCTGAAATGATGGCCAAGCAGACTTGTGGGTGAGATGCGTGACTTCTGAAATAGGAGAGCAAAACCTCAGAGAGGAGAATGAGGAGCAAGATCCTCCCTGAGTCAATGGTTTCATAAGGCCATGAAGCCATGAGGGAGTGCTCCGGGACCAGTCCGTCCTGTGGTCCTCACGGACAATTTTCAGTGACTTCATTTTCCTCACTTCTGAGTCACCCAAAATAAGGCAAGCTCCGTCTTAGAATCCCATGAGGATTAAGTAATTTGGAAAATGTCTTGGGCTAATGCAAGACACAGCTACAGTTGAGAAACATCAACCCAGTACCTTGTTGCAGGGACGGCTGAATGGATAAACCAGGTGGGTTCCTAAGAACACCTTTAAGTTGGATAGTATTTGAAAGTTTATAAAGCGTTTCCATATAAAAGCTCTTGGCATAGTACCGGCATATGTGTGACACTCAATAAATGAGAAAATAAATGAATAGATGTTTATCAAGGGTCTCATATATCTGAGGTAGTGCACCCCCACCCTTAAAGGGCAGCAGAGATTATCCTCACTTTTTAAAGAAGGAAATAGACTTACATGACTTTTTCTTTTTTTTCTTTTTGAAGATTTTATTTATTTATTTATTTATTTGACACAGAGAAAGGCAGAGTACAAGCAGGGAGAGCAGCAGGCAGAGGGAGAGGAGAAGTGGGGCCCCCCTATGGAGCAGTGAGCCTGACTTGGGACTCAATCCCAGGACCCCAGGATCATGGTCTGAGTCAGTCAGTTAAGCATCTGGTATCAACTCAGGTCATGATCCCAGGGTCCTGGGATAGAGCACTGAGTTGGAGTTGGAGTTGGAGTTGGTTTCTGGCTCCTTGCTCATCAGGGAGTCTGCTTCTCCCTCCCTATGCCCCTCCCTTCTGCTTATACATTCTCTCTCTCTCAAATAAATAAAATCTTAAAAACAAAACAAACAAAAAAACCTCTTGGCTACCCCAAGAATGAGGAGAGCAGCACCTAGGCTAGTAACCTCCATTTGAATTAATATTCTTATTAAAATAGCATTCTCCTTTCAATTCTGTTTCCAATTAATTACACATCAAGTTTAGCACTCAGGTAGTATAAGGCTACTTCTAACACAGTTATTTGAGCACTCATTTTGTCCTGTCCCCTTTACAACCTTTCTCAGGCTTGTTGGGAACCATAGAGTGCCATGGGATAGCTATGGTGAGACTCTGGGCAGTGGCCACATTTGCACAATAGGACTGAAGTCGATTGGTCTTTCCAACCAATCACCCTGCAACTCACATAAGCCTTTTTAATTCATGAGGGAAATATATATAACATGGCTCTAGAAATACCAAGCTTCCTCCTCTCCCATAAGCAAATCTGTATCAGTTTACTTTGTGCTTATAGATAACATTATAAAGACTTCAGTCTTAGTGTCACTCTGACAGTGCCACATTAATGCCACAGGATTTTTTTAATCCTTTCCTTTTGAATATATTAGTACATGGAAGCATTTTCCCATCACAATCTGACCCAACCCAAATATCATACAACTCCCTAGTACTATGAATGAACAAATGACCAGGGGAAAAATTAGTGAACAGTGGAGTACAATAGGAAGCAAAATGTTGTACATTTCAGGCAAGATTTTTTTTTTTTTTTTAAATAAGAATTGCCATTTCCAAACAGGCTTTGCAGAGATTAACCGTCATTGTTCACATTCAACAAATAGGTATAGGTTTTATATCTGTTATGTGGTCAACAGCATCAAGATATTTTCACTTAGAGTAATTATTCTAGAAGAGAGAAGGTAGAAATAAACTATGATATCCATCCAAATCTACAAACAGGAGACTCTCTGGGTGAAAAATACATTATTTTCTCACCTATTTAGCCTTATCCAAGGCTGTTTATGACCTTAAGTCTTTTTTTTTTTTTTTTTTGTTACATTTGGAGCGAGCACAGGCAGGCAGAGTGGCAGGCAGAGGCAGAGGGAGAAGCAGGCTCCCTGCCAAGCAAGGAATCCGATGTGGGACTCGATCCCAGGACTCTGGGATCATGACCTGAGCCGAAGGCAGCTGCTTAACCAACTGAGCCACCCAGGTGTCCCTATGACCTTAAGTCTTTTGTGATGGCACTGACATTTACATTTTCATAAAAATAGTCACTGCTTTCACCAATTTAGCTTCATAAGTGATAATACAGGCTTTTCTTTAAAATATCAGCAGCCCTGGGGCACCTGGGTGGCTCAGTGCCTTAAGCATCTCACTCTTGATCTCATGGGTCATGAAATCAAGCCCCATGTCCCTTGAGCTCCACTGTCAGTGGGAAGTCTGGTTAAAGATTCTATCCCTATGCCCTTTCTCTCATTTGCATTTTATCTCTCTCCCCCCCTTCCCCAAAATAAACAAATCTTTAAAATATCAGCAGTGCTGTAATATGGGTTCGGGTTTAATGACCAAGCTCATAGCTGCTATATAAAATTCACTTAACTAGGGGCGCCTGGGTGGCTCAGTAGATTAAGCCTCTGCCTTCAGCTCAGGTCATGATCTCAGGGTCCTGGGATCAGGCCCTACATAGGGCTCTCTGCTCAGCAGGGAGCCTGCTTCCCCCTCCCTCTCTGCCTACTTGTGATTTCTCTCTCTCTGTTTATCTCTCTATTTATCTCTCTCAAATAAATAAATAAAATCTTTTTTAAAAAAATTCACTTAACTAATAGGAAATTCAACTTTGGCTTTGGTATTTTTCCATTTTTGTTATATTTTCCCACAATTAAACTTCATGTCAAAGGGCTCACTCGTGCAAGGGAAGACAAGCACACCAAAGTAGAATGCAGGAAACACAGACAGAACATAGCAGGAATTTGTTCTGACAATCTATAACACACATAAATGAAACTGCTTAAAAGCTGAAAAGGACATCATCAGTATGTTTTAGGCTTGAAAATAATCACCCACATGTATGTTTCATTTAAACTGCCCCCTACGGTGCCTGGGTGACTCAGTTAAGCATCTGCCTTCTGCTCAGGTCATGATCCCAGGGACTGGGGATCCAGTCCCACATCAGGCTCCCTGCTCAGCAAGGAGTTTGCTTCTTCCTCTAGCCCTCCCCTTGCTTGTGCGCATGCTCTCTCTATATATTTCAAAATAAATAATATTTTAAAAAGAATAAAATAAACTGCATCCAAAAAAACCCCCCAAAACTGCCTCCTACATCAGCTTTCCTGAAATATGACTAAAAGACCACATTCACTAAAATATAAAGGTAAAAAGAAGTCCAGAATCAACTTGAAACTGCAATGGAAACAACTGAGTGGAAAAGCAATTATCCTTTATTTTATAAATGAGAAAATTGTGGCCCAGAGAGAGGAAACAATGTGCCCAAGGTTAGCTATTGGCAGAACTGGAATTAGAACAGAGATCTGCTCAACACAAAGGTTTTTAAAGTCATGCTGAGAGGGACAGGAGTCAAGATGGTGGAGGAGTAGCAGACTGAGATGACATCAGGTCACAGGAGTTCAGCTAGAGAGTTAAATCAAACAGGCGATCGAAGAGAAGAGCAGCAATTCTAGAAACAGAAAATCGACCGTTTTCTGAAAGGTAGGATGTGCGAAGAAGTGAATCCAAAGATAGACGGGGGGGGGGGGGCGAGGGGAGGCTGGCAAGCAGTGGAGCAATGGGGCACAAAATTGGAACTTTTAAAAGTCTGCTCCACTGATGGACATTGCTCTGGAGGCTAAGCGGGGGTGGAGTCCTCACGGGGACAGCGTGGTCTCAGGTCCAGTGGGGTCACAGAAGGATCAGGGCTGTCTCAGTGTAACAGAGCTCACAATATCAGAGCAGGGAAGCCAGCTACAGAGATGGAGCCAAAGAGTGAGCTCTCAGCTCGGGGATACCTTAAACTGTAATCCGCGGCACAGTGAGACCACTGCTCTTTGAGCAGGGACCCCACAAGTGGCAGATTTGGGGAGACTCACCTTCCTTCTCTGGAGGCAGGAATCTGCTGGGTTTGGAGACTCCAAATGGGACTGTGTGCCCGAGACAGAAACCCTTGGTCATAGGCCGGGTGAGCTCAGAGCTCGGCCAGAGACCAGAGAGACGGGAATGATTAAGTGCTTTTTTCTAAGGGTGCATGGAGGAGTGGGACCCCGAGCTCTCGGCTCCTCCAGGCAGGAGACTAAGAGGCCGCCATTTTCATTCCTGTCCTCCAGAGCTTTATGGAAAGTGTTCAGAGAACAAAAGCTCCTGGGAGGGAACCTGAGCAGATTACTTAGCTCGGCTCCTGGCAAGAGCGGTGCAATTCCACCTCAGGCAAAGACATCTGAGAATCACTACAACAGATCCCTCCTGCAGAAGATCAGCAAGAACAACCAGCCAAGACCAAGCTCACTGATCAAGGAGAACAGCAGAATTCCAGAGGAGGGGGAAGCAAAGCATGGAATTCATGGCTCTCTCCCCATGATTCTTTAGTCTTGCGAAGTTAATTAAAATTTTTTAATTTAAATATTTTTAAATTTAAAGCAGAGAGAGGAAGGGAAGCAGGCTCCCTGCGGAGCAGAGACCCGATGCGGGGCTCCATCCCAGGTCCTTGGGATCACGACCAGAGCCGAAGGCAGAGGCTTTAACCCACTGAGCAAGCCAGGCACCCCTCATCTTTCCTCTTAATGTTTTTTAACTAGTGTATCGTAACAATATCTTTCTTTAAAAATCTATTTAAACCTTCATTATTTTAGTCATATTTTATCCTTCATTGTAACTAACTTTATTTTTTGAATACATATAGGGTTTTTTCTTCTAAAAAATTTTTGGGATACAATTTCTTCTAATAGATCAAAGTATACCCTTAATTTAGCACAGGGCTTTGTTCTATTCTCCAGCCTGAGAAAATTCTCCCCACTTTCTTTTCCCAACCAACTTATATTAACAATTCCTTTTTTTTAGAAATTTTTTTTTAAATTTTCATGCTTATAGTCATAAGTAAAATAAAGTAAAATAAAATAAATAAAATAAAAATAAAAAATAAGACCCATCAATATGCTGTCTACAAGAAACTCATTTTAGACCCCAAAACACCTCCAGATATAAAGTGAGTGGGTATAAACCCATTTACCATGCTAATGGACATCAAAAGAAAGCTGGGGTAGCAATCTTTATATCAGATAAATTAGATTTTAAGCCAAAGACTATAATAAGAGATGAGGAAGAACACTATATCATACTCAAAGGATCTGTCCAACAAGAAGATCTAACAATTATAAATATCTATGCCCCTAACATGGGAGCAGCCAACTATATAAACCAATTAATAATAAAATCAAAGTAACACATCGACAATAATACAGTAATAGTAAGGGACTTTAACACTCCCCTCACTGAAACAGAGAGATCATCCAAGCAAAAGATCAGCAAAGAAATAGAGGCCTTAAATGACACACTGGACCAGATGGACATCACAGATATATTCAGAACGTTCCATCCTTAAGCAACAGAATACACAATCTTCTCTATTGCACATGGAACATTCTCCAGAATAGATCACATCCTAGATCACAAATCAGGTCTCAATCGGTACCAAAAGATTGGGATCATTCCCTGCATTATTTTCAGAGCACAATGCTCTGAAGCTAAAACTCAATCACAAGAGGAAAGCTGGAAAGAACCCAAATACACAGAGGCTAGAGAATGAATGGATCAATCAGGAAATTAAAAAATTGAAAAAAAATCGTGGAAACAAATGATAAGGAAAACACAACTGTTCAAAATCTGTGGGACACAGCAAAGACAGTCCTGAGAGGAAAATATATAGCAATACAAGCCTTTCTCAAGAAATAAGAAAGGTCTCAAATACACAACCTAACCCTACACTTAAAGGAGCTGGAGAAAGAATAGCAAAAAAAACCTAAACCCAGCAGGAGGAGAGAAATAATAAAGATCAGAGCAGAAATCAATGAAATAGAAACCAAAAAAAAAAAAAAAACCAGTAGAACACATCAATGAAACTAGGAGCTGGTTCTTTGAAAGAATTAAAGAGGAGAGATTACAACCAACACCAAAGAAATAGAAACAATTACAAGAACATATTATGAGCAACTATATGCCCGCAAATTTGACAATCTGGAAGAAATGGATGCATTCCTTGAGACATATAAACTACCAAAACAGAACCAGGAAAAATAGAAAACCTGAACAGACCCATAACCAGTAAGGAGATTGAAACAGTCATCAAAAATCTCCCAACAGGGGTGCCTGGGCAGCTCAGTGGATTAAGTCTCTGCCATCAGCTCAGGTCATGATCTCAGGGTCCTGAGATCGAGGCCCACATTGGGCTCTCTGCTCAGCAGGGAATCTGCTTCTCCCCTCTCTCTCTGCCTGCCTGCCTCTCTGCCTACTTGTGATCTCTCTCTGTGTATCAAATAAATAAATAAAATCTCTTAAAAAAAAAATCTCCCAACAAACAGAAGCCCAGGGCCAGACAGCTTCCCAGGGGAATTCTACCAAACATTTACAAAAGAATTAATACATATTCTCCCAAAACTGTTCCAAAAAATAGAAATGGAATGAAAACTTCCAAACTCATTTTATGAGGCCAGCATTACCTTGATCCCAAAACCAAAGACTCCATCAAAAGGAGAATTACAGACCAATATCCTTGATAAACACAGATGCAAAAATTCTCACCAAAATACTAGCCAATAGGATCCAACAGTACATTAAAAAGATTATTCACCATGATCAAGTGGGATTTATTCCAGGGCTACAAGGTTGGTTCAACATCTGCAAATCAATCAATGTGATACAATACATTAATAAAAGAACAAGAACCACATGATACTCTCAATAGATGCTGAAAAAGCATTTGACAAAGTACAGCATCCTTTCTTGATCAAAACACTTCAAAGTGTAGGGATAGAGGGTAAATAACTCAATATCATCAAAGCAATCTATGAAAAACCCACAGTAAATATCATTCTCAATGGAGAAAAACTGAGAGCTTTTCCGCTAAGGTCAGGAACACGGCAGGGATGTCCATTATCACCACGCTATTGAACATGGTACTGGAAGTCCTAGTCTCAGCAATCAGACAACAAAAAGAAATTCAAGGCATTCAAATCGGCAAAGAAGAAGTCAAACTATCACTCTTTGCAGATGATATGATACTTTATGTGGAAAACCCAAAAGAACCCACTCTAAATCTGCTAGAACTTGTACAGGAATTCAGTAAAGTGTCAGGATATAAAGATCAATACACAGAAATCAGTTGCATTTCTATACACCAACAAGACAGAAGAAAGAGAAGAAAGTCAATCCCATTTACAATTATATCCAAAACCAGAAGATGCCTAGGAATGAACCTAACCAAAGAGGGGAAGAATCTGTACTCAGAAAACTATAAAGTACTCATGAAAGAAATTGAGGAAGACACAAAGAAAAATACATAGAAATACATAGAAAAATGTTCGATGCTCATGGATTGGAAGAAAAAATATTGGGAAAATGTCTATGCTACCTAAAGCAATCTACACATATAATGCAATCCCTATCAAAATACCATCTATTTTTTTTTTCAAAGAAATGGAACAAATAATCCTAAAATATATATGGAACCAGAATGGACCTCGAATAGCCAGAGGAGTGTTGAAAAATAAAGCCAAAGTTGGTGGCATCACAATTCCAGACTTCAAGTTCTATTACAAAGTTTTCATCATCAGGACAGTATGGTACTGGCACAAAAACAGACATTTGGATCAATGGAACAGAATAGAGAGCCCAGAAATAGACCCTCAACTCTATGGTCAACTAATCTTCAACAACACAGGAAAGAATGTCCCATGGAAAAAAGACACTCTCTTCAACAAATGGTGCTGGGAAAGTTGGACAGCCACATGCAGAAAAATGAAAACTGGACCATTTCCTTATACCACACACAAAATAGACTCAAAATGGATGAAAGACCTCAATGTGAGAAAGGAATCCATCAAAATCCTTGAGGAGAACACAGGCAGCAACTTCTTTGACCTCAACCACAACAATTTCTTCCTAGAAACATCACCAAGGCAAGGGAAGCAAGGGCAAAAATGAAGTATTTAGACTTCATCAAGAACAAAAGCTTTTGCACAGCAAAAGAAACAGTCAACAAAACCAAAAGGCAACTGACAGAATGGGAGAAGATATTTGCAAATGACATATTAGATAAAGGACTAGTATTCAAAATCTATAAAGAACTTATCCAACTTGACACCCAAAGAACAAATAATCCCATCAAGAAATGGGCAGAAGACATAAACAAACATTTCTGAAAAGACATCCAGATGGCCAACAGAAACATGAAAAAGTGCTCCACATCACTGAGCTTCAGGGAAACACTAATCAAAACCACAATGAGATGCCATCTCACACCAGTCAGAGTGGCTAAAATTAACTAATCAGGAAAGGACAGATGCTGGTGAGGATGTGGAGAAAGGGGAACCCTCCTACACTGTTGGTGGAAATGCAAGCTGGTGCAGCTACTTTGGAAAACAGCATGGAGGTTCCTCAAAAAGTTGAAAATAGAGCTACCTTACAACCCAGCAATTGCACTTCTGGGTATTTACCCTAAAGATACAAACGTGGTGCTCTGAAGGGGCACGTGCACCCGAATGTTTATAGCAGAAATGTCCACAATAGCCAAACTATGGAAAGATCCTAGATGTCCATCAACAGATGAAGGATAGAGAAGATGTGGTATAGATATACAATGGAATACTATGCAGCCATCAAAAGAAATGAAATCTTGCCATTTGCAATGACGTGGATGGAACTGGAGGGTATTACACTGAGCAAAATATGTCAATCAGTGAAAGACAATTATCATAAGATCTCCCTGATATGAGGAATTTGAGAGGCAAAGTGAGGGGTTTGGGGATAGGGAAGGAGAAAAATAAAACGAGATGGGATCAGGAGGGAGACAAACCATAAGAGACTCTTAATCTCACAAAGCAAACTGGGGGTTCCCAGGGGGAGGGGAGTATGGAGAGGGTGGTTGGGTTATGGACATTGGGGAGGGTATGTGCTATGGTGAGTGCTATGAAGTGTGTAAGCCTGACGATTCACATTAGCTCCTGTACCCCTGGAGCTAATAATACATTATAAGTTGATTTAAAAATAAACAAAAAGATTACAGTTAAAAAAAATAAAGTCATGCTAAGATTTTTCTTTTCTTTTCTTTTCTTTTTAAGATTTTATTTATTTTTTGACAGAGAGAGAGAACACAAGCAAGGGAATGGGCAGGCAGAGGCAGAGGAAGAAGCAGGCTCTGCACCGTGCAAGTAGCCCCATATGGGATTTGATCCCAGGACCCTGGGATTATGACCTGAGCCTGAGGCAGAAGCCCAACTGACTGAGCCACCCACTCACCCCAATGCTAAGATTTTTCAACATTTTTTGTATCCTATAGTTCAGGTAGTTCTGTACCCTGACTATGCATCAGAATCACCTGGAGAGATTTATTTTAAAATACAGAGGTCCCTATGCAAGATTATGACTCAGTAGTACTAGAATGGGACTCAAGTATTTGTTTTTTAAGAATCTTCCAAGGAAGTCTGATGTTGAGCCCAAACTGCCCAGCAACCCTGTGAGCCAATGAAGAACTTCAAAGAGAATATAAGTGAAATTATGGTGAATTGATGGTTTGGGAAATAGCCATTTATGATCAGTAGTAAATTGTAGAATAATGTCCGATGACAAAAAGGAAAACTAGGGGCGTCTGGGTGGCTCAGTCGGTTAAACATCTGCTTTTGGCTCAGGTTATGATCCCCGGGTCCTGGCTCCTTGCTCAGCTGGGAGCCTGCTTCTCCCTCTGCTCCTAACCCCTGCTCATGTGCTCTCTCTCCCTCACAAATTAATAAATAAAAATCTGTAAAAAAAAAAAAGAAAAGAAAAGAAAGAAAACTAATTATTTTGGGGTAGGCAGAAGGATGACAATAGTCTAAGCAGGTAGAGATCAAAGTTTATCCTAAGGTAGCGCCAGGGGGAAATGTAAAAGAGAAACAAGAAGTCCTCTCCCCATTCACCTCAGATGCAACGGGAGGGGTCTCCACAGAGTCAGCCTCTTCTACTCATCGGCTTGCAAGCACAAAGCTCTTCCCCAGAGTTCACACTATTCTCCCTGATCCACCATTTACCAAAGATAACTCCTCAAGCCACCAAGCAAATGAGGCTCTATTGAGAAGGGAGAAGAACCCATTAAGAGATGTTCTTAGGGGCACCTGGGTGGCTCAGCTGGTTAAGCAACTGCCTTCAGTTCAGGTCATGATCCTGGGGTCCCCGGATCGAGTCCCACATCAGACTCCCTGCTCAGCAGGGAGTCTGCTTCTCCCTCTGATGCTCTCCCCTCTCATGCTCTCTCTCTCTCTCACTCTCTCTCTCTCAAATAAATAAATAAAATCTTTAAAAAAAGAGAGAGATGTTCTTAGAACTATAGTAAGGGAGTGGTCTTCCTAGAATTCTCAGTTTCACTCTGAAAAACATTATTGCATAACATATGATAAACAGTTGTTGCAATCCGAATAGTCCTGAATAGACTTCTGTGCACTGCCCTAGAATCCCACTCACCCTTTATATTATTATTTCTACGGGAAATTCTTTCTGCATCCAACAAATGGCATACAAATGAGGTACTGGAGCACAACACTTTGCCAGTTGGGAATGGCCTATATATGATTAAATACCAACTGAATAACACAGAGACAGAATACTCCAAGTCTGCAGAGAAAAGATAGACTACTGTGGACTGGAACAGCTGGAACATCTTTGTGGCAGAGACAGGTAAGAAGGATAGGACCTGAAAGAGGGGAAAGACCCCAACACTGGAAAAGAGAAACAACGCAAGAAAAGGCTTGGAGCCAGGAATTAATACAGTATGTTCAGGGAGAAGATAAGCTTGGCTAGAATGGAAGATTAGTGCTGGAGAGTTACGGGGGAGAGGTTAGATAGACAAGGGAGATGATGAAAAGCTTTGAGTATCAAAACACCTGGGTGGCTCAGTCAGTTAAGCACCCGGCTTTGGCTCAGGTCATGATCTCAGGGTTGTGGGATGGAGCTTGGGATGGAACCTAGGATGGAGCCTGGCATCCAGCCTGGTGTCGGGCTTCACACTTAGCAGGGAGTCTGCTGAAATTTCTTTTCCTCTCCCCATGCCCCTCTCCCCACTCATGTGTTTTTTCTCTCTCTCTCAAGTAAATAAAGAAATATTAAAAAGAAAGAAAGAAAGAAAGAGAGAGAGAGAGAGAAAGAAAGACAGACAGGCCGGCCTTAGGTATCAGTATCTGAATGTACAGTAAGGGATAGGAACTAAGGCACATGTAGTGAGAGTTATGGATGAGGGTGAGGGGAGAACCCCACAGAACTTCAAGCAGTGCCGTCTCAATCTGTCAAATAATAAGCACTTACTGAGAGCATTCTATGTGCTTGGCAATATGCTAGGTGTTATCTGAAATCAGGAAAGTTATCAATGCTTTTGTTTTTGTTTTTTTTTTTTAAGATTTCATTTATTTGAGAGAGAGAGAGCACAGAGGGAGAGGGAGAAGCAGACTCCCTGCTGAGCCGAGAACCTGATGTGAGGCTCGATCCCAAGACTCTGAGATCATGACCTGAGCCAAAGGCAGATGTTTAGCCGACTGAGCTATCCAGGTGCCCCAGTGCTTTTTAAATAATAGAGAGGGGACCTCTGGATGGCTCAGTCAGAGGAATGCATGACTCTTAATCACAAGACCGTGACTTTGAACCTCACGACAGGTATAGAGATTACTTAAACAAATAAAAACTTTTAAAAATAATAGAGAACTGATATTATCACTGCACAGCCATTTGAAAGGAAACTGCCTTCTTTTCTGTGATCCAATAATTTTAATTTCATTTGACTATGTTTAGAGACTAAGTCCACATTTTAAAGGCAACTTGTTTTAGCAAAAGCTGGAAAGCTGCTTAGGCTACAAAAGGAAGGTAGTCAAAGAAAAGGTAAATGCTACTCGTATTTAAATATAACATTACATCTTTAAAAGCAAATGTGTTTGGTATATTCCGAAGTGCAACTGTGCATGGCTCCCAATCAAGTAGAAAAGCTTTATATAATACAGATCTTTTATCTCACCTCTTGCCAAATGCTAACTATTCCATTTCTCTTCGCACTTGACACCAATGTGGCGTCAACTCAGGACAGGCTTGTATGGCATAGTACCTGCCTAAACTACTGCATGATGCAAATATGAGTATCTAAGATACAAACTGTGATGAAAGCGAATAGGAAATTTTAATCTGAAAAGTACTTCCGATTCAAAAAGGAGAGAAGAAATACATTTTAGTTTTTAATCTTGAACGTCCACCCTATGCTGGATTTTCTAGAAATAAACCTAGTGCAATTTCATAAATACTTCATATTAAATTAACCAATGTTCAAATTGAGATATAATTGGAAGAAAAATGGTATTAGGAAAATGCATCTATGCCCCAATACAGAAATGTACTATGAGACTAAAAAAAAAAAAAAAAGACAACAACAACAAATAAACAAAAACCTCTGGTAAAGCCTCAGTGACTCAGTGAAAGTATCAATAAATTGAACAATGACATTCTTTTAATTCTTTTTCTAAGTGGTTTCTTATTTGACTTTAGGGACAAGAGAGTCCATATAGTGTCCGTGCAGCTCTGAAATTCTATTAAGAAGGGGTGCCTGGGTAGCTCAGTCACTTAGCTCAGGTCATGATCTCCAAGTACTGGGTTCAAGCCCCCCATCATCGGGCTCCCTGCTCAGCGGGGAGCCTATTTCTCCTCTCCCTCTGCCTCTCCCCCTGCTTGTGCTCTCTCTGTCTCTCAAATGAATAAATAAAATCTTAAAAAGAAAGAAAGAAAAACAATATTTTTTAAAGTTTCAATTATACATTATTTTAACCCCTGGACTTCATAACTCCAAGAGACCACCATTTCATTTGTTGCATTATAATGATGAAATTGCACAAGAATATACATTATACATGTAGAAATCAAAGATCTTATCAGCTATGATTTAGAGATGAAATCCAATTGCTGCTCAGCCCATCCACAGAGACAAGAAAACAAATGGCTTTTAGACCTAGATAAGGTATGAAAAGACCTTTTCAGCATAGTCTATGAGGTTACGAAGAAGGTGTCTTTTTTTTTTTTCTTTAAGATTTTATTTATTTGAGAGAGAGTGAGAGAGCACAAGCAGGGGAAGCAACAGAGCAGAGAGGGAAAAGCAGGTTGACCACTGAGCAGGGAGCCTGATGCAGGGCTCGATCCCAGGACCCTGGGTTCATGACCCCAGGTAAAGGCAGCCACTTAACTGACTGAGCCACCCAAGGGCCCCCGGAAGGTATCTTTAACATAATAATCAACCTTCCAGATTTTCACATCCTTTCCCTTAGTTCTCAGGATATGACATCATTACAGAGACATGGTGCTATATTCCTGCGTACTGTCTGTGATGATATTCTCCACTGACTCCATCTGGAGACTACCTAGCCAGTCTCTCAAGAACCATTTAGTTCAGGCCCAAAGACCCTCAATTTTAATTCTTTTTTTTTTTTTAAGATTTTTTACTTATTTATTTGAGGCACAGCTTATGAGCAAGAGCACAAGCCAAGAGAAAAGGCAGGGGGAGAAGCAGCTTCCCTGCTGAGCAAAGGGATCCTGATGTGGGGCTCAATCCAAGTATCCCTCAAATTTGAATTCTTGACCTAAGTAAGATTTGTGTCAGAAAAACGCCGTGAGGATTAAGGAAACACAACTTTCCTCAAACAGTTTAAAATGGATCACCCAAGGGGTGCCTGGGTGGCTCAGTGGGTTAAGCATCTGCCTTCTGCTCAGGTCATGATACCAGGGGCCTGGGATCAAGTTCCTGTTGGGCTCCCTGCTCCACAGGGAGTTTACTTCTCCCTCTGCTCTTCCTTACACTTGTCCTCCCAATCTTTTCCTCTCTCTCCCAAATAAATAAATAAATAAAATTAAATAAATTAAATAGATCACCCAGGGCACCTGGCTGGCTCAGCTGGAAGAGTGTCCGACTCTTGATCTCTGGATTGTGAGTTTGAGTCCCATGTTGGGTGCTGAGATTTCTTAAATAAATAAACTTTAAGTAACAATAGATCACCCAGCTTGAGGTACCATATAATCAAATTTTGATATAAGTCATAGAACCAATTTTCTTGTAAAAAGCACAATTATATTGTTTTGTATTTTAGAAGGTGTTGAAATCACTATTTTATTATCTGTGAACATTAAAAATATATCCCGATTTTTGTAAACATTGTTCTATCATTCTTTAAATATGTAAAATACCAGAAGCCTCAAAAAAATGTGACTTAGTTTCCTCTCAATTTCTGACTATGCATACTTCCAGAACACTGAAAACAACATATAATTGCACATGTTTACTTAGCTGCCTCCCCAACTGGATTATGATCAGCTTGAGAAGAAGCCACTGTTTATCTATCAGTGTACCAAGTACCCAGCACAGTGCTTAATACAGAGTAGATGTTTTATAAATATTTATGGATCCATGATTGACTACACTGAGAAAGGGATGTTTTTCTCTCAGACTACAGTACTTTGGGCTTAGTCTCCTTTAAACAGAAGTGGTAAAGACAGAGGTAGGGTTCCCACTAAGTTCTTGCAATTGCCAGTTCCAATTTTGGTTTTACTTTTGCCTTTTATTTCTTTTTTTTTTTTAATATTTTATTTTTAAGTAATCTCTATATCCAGTGTGGGGCTCAAACTTAACACCCTGAGATCAAGATTCATATGCTCCACCAACTGAGTCACCCAAGTGCCCCATATTTTTGCCTTTTATTTCTAATAAAGCACTGTAATACCTTCTGAAAATGTTTACTAGGGACAAGAACAAAAATAAATTTGCAGAGGGCACCTGGGTGGCTCATTTTCTTAAGTGTCTGCCTTTTGCTCAGGTCATGGTCCTGGGATCAAGCCCCTGCAGCATTGGGCTCCCTGCTCTGCAGGGAGCCTGGTTCTCCCCATCCTTCTGCCTGCCACTCCCCCTGCTTGCTTGTGTGCTCTCTCTCTTGCTCTCTTTCTTATAAAAATAAATAAAATCTTTTCTAAAAATGGAAGTAATAAGTATCTTGCATTCAATATAAATTACATAAATAATATAAACTTATACATAAATGACATAAGTAAACATAAAATTGCTTTTCATATGTACATGTGTAGTTATCCAAAGACAAACATGCATTGTTAAAAGTAATATTTTCACTTTAATAAGGTCATGGGGAAATTTACTGGAAGAGTATGGATTTCTCATCAACTCACAGAAGCAACATGTATTTGTCCTTTATGATGTATTTTTCTTGGCTTCAAACTGGAAGGGCCTTTCTTTACTTTTTTAAAAATATTTTATTTATTTATTTAACAGAGAGAGACACAGTGAGAGAGGGAACGCAACAGGGGAAGTGGGAGAGGGAGAAGCAGGCCTCCTGCCGAGCAGGGAGGCCAATGCGGGGCTCGATTCCAGGACCCTGGGATCATGACCTGAGCCAAAGGCAGAGGCTTTAATCCACTGAGCAACCCAGGCACCCCAACACAATATTTTTTAAAATAAAAATCAATGCAAGAACAATCCCTGATGAAAAAAATATCAACAACAAAAACCAGATCAGACCCCGTGCACATACAACATGGCCAAATTTGCTTCACCCTTTTCCCTTATTTACAAAAACATGTGACCAGCCAGAGGGCTTTAGTTTGTCCTTTAGATCTTTAAAAAAATATTTCATTAAAGATATTATCTCAGGGTACGCCCAGGTGGCCTAGTTGGTTAAGCCTCTGACTTTTGATTTCAGCTCAGGTCGTGATCTCAGGTCATGAGATTGGGTTCCACATCTGGCTCTGCACTCAGCATGGACTCTGCTCAGGATTCTCTCCCTTTCCCTCTGCCCCTCTTCCTGCTCTCTCCCTCTAAAATAAAATAAACAATAAAAATCTTAAAAATACATATATTATCTGGGGCGCCTGGGTGGCTCAGTGGGTTGAGCCACTGCCTTCGGCTCAGGTCATGATCTCAGGGTCCTGGGATCGAGTCCCGCATCGGGCTCTCTGCTCAGCAGGGAGCCTGCTTCCCTCTCTCTCTCTCTGCCTGCCTCTCCATCTACTTGTGATTCCTCTCTGTCAAATAAATAAATAAAATCTTTAAAAAAAAATACATATATTATCTTGGGGCTCTTGGGTGGCTCAGTCAGTAAGTGACTAACTCTTGATCTCTGCTCAGGTATTGATCTCCAGGTTGTGAGTTCTTTTTTTTTTAGATTTTATTTATTTATTTGAGAGAGAAATCATGAACAGGGGAGGGGCAGAAGGAGAAGCGGGCTCTCCACTGAGTAGGGAGTCCAATGCAGGGCTCGATCCTAGGACCCTGGGATCATAACCTGAGCCAAAGACAGATGCTTAACCAGTTGAGCCACCCAGGCATCCCTTGGGGTTGTGACTTCAAGCCCCACACTGGGCTCCTTAAAACAAACAAACAAACAAACAAACAAATTATCTCAACCATCAAATTTTTTTAAAAATTTACTTATTTATTTTAGAGAGAGAGAGTGGAGGTGGAGGGCAGAGGGAGAGACTCTTCAAGAAGACTCACTGTACTCAGGGCTTGATCTCAGGACCCATGTGATCATGACCTGAGCTGAAACCAAGAGTTCGATGCTTACCCACTGAGCCACCCAAGCGTCCCTTAACCATTGAATTTTTATTGCCTTCTTAAATTTTGCACCCTTGGCAAGTTCCTCACTTGCCTCACTTTAGTCCCAATCCTGCCCAGTCACCAAATACTAATTTTTAATCTTTTTTTTTTAAAGTAAGGTTTTTATTTATTTATTTATTTTTAAAGATTCCATTTATTTATTTGGCAGGGAGAGACAATGAGAGAGGAAACACGAGCAGGGGAAGTGGGAAAGGGAGAAGCAGGTTCCCCACTGAGCAAGGAGTCTGATAAGGGGCTTGATCCCAGGACCCTGGGATCATAACCTGAGTCAAAGGCAGATGCTTAATGACTGAGCCACCTAGGCGCCCCCAATTATTATTTTTTAAAAGTCACTTTAATGTCACAAAATACTTCAGAATTCATGTTGGAGCCTGAGGTGGAGGGCAAGCCACAGCCTGGAATCCACAAGGCTTACGTCTTAGAATAGTAAGGCCTATTGTTACCCATCGTGAAATAGATTGTTACAAACACATTAAAGAAAAAGAAAAAAAAAACAAGAAAATCTCTTAGGTGCTATTCGGGGCCATTCCCCCACAGAGGTGACAGGGTAGGGTAGGAAACTTCCTCAACCTTATAAAAAGCATCTAGGAAAACCCACAGCTATAATGATGATTCATAGGGAAGACAAAAGCCTTCCCCGTAAGATCAGGAAGAAGTCAAGGATGCCCACTCTTACCACACATATTGAACATTTCACTGGAAATTCTAGCCAGGAGAATTAGTCCAGAAAAAGAAAGAAAAAGGGGCGCCTGGGTGGCTCAGTGAGTTAAGCCTCTGCCTTCAGCTCAGGTCATGATCTCAGGGTCCTGGGATCGAGCCCCACATCGGGCTCTCTGCTCAGCAAGGTGCCTGCTTCCCCACTCTCTCTCTGCCTGCCTCTCTGTTTACATGTGATCTCTCTCTCTCCGTCAAATAAATAAATAAAATATTAAAAAAAAAAAGAAGAAGAAAGAAAAGGAAACCAGATTTGAAAGAAAGAAGTGAAAATATCTATATTCTCAGTTGCCATGATCTTATATAAAGAGAATCATAAAGATACACACACACACACACACACAAATTAGAGCTAATAAACAAGCTTGACAAGGTTGTGAGCTAGAAGATCCACACACAAAAATCAATCCTGTTTCTATATACTAGCAATGAACTATCCAAAAATGAAGTTAAGAAAGCAATTCTATAGGGGAAACCATAGTTTTGTTTTGTTTTTTTTAACAAATGATGTTGGAACAACTGGATATTCACATACAAAAGAATGAAGTTGGATCTTAACTCACACCATTTGGAAAAATTAACTCAAAATGGATCAAAGATATAAATGTAAAAGCCAATACTAGAAAACTCCTAGAAGTCAACAGGGGTAAATCTTCATCATTTCTTAGCTAGAATACCAAATCATGAACAATAAAAGAAAAAAAAAATTGTACTTCATCAAAAGGAAAAACTCTTGTGCTTCAAAGGACACTATCAAGAAAGTAAAAAGCCATCCCACAATACAGAAGAAAATATTTGTAAATTGTATACTTGAGAAAGGTCTAGCATTCCATATATATATATATATATATATATATATATATAATTATTACAATAATAAAAAGGCAGATAACCCTCTTTCATTTCATAAGTCCACTCCCTCAGACCACATTTGTAAGGTCCACTCTACCTGCTCCTCGACATTTACAAGATCTTCCCTGACTGCACTTCTCAGCTCCTTTCTGAAGTCTGCCCTCCCTGTCTCTGCTCATTCACTCTCATTCCTAAGGTCCACTCTTCGGTTCCTCTCTCTTCCCATTTCTACTGATTACCTTCACAGCTGCTCCCTATCTCATATTTTATATCACAACCCCTGCTCCTTCCTCCTCATTTTTTTTTTTGTTTGTTTTAAATTTATGTAACAGACAGTGATCACAAGCAGGCAGAGAGGCGGGGAGGAGGGGGGAGGGGAGAAGCAGGCTCCCTGCTGAGCAGGGAACCCAATGCGGGGCTCGATCCCACGACCCAGCGATCATGACCTGAGCTGAAGGCAGAAGCTTTAACCCACTGAGCCACTCAGGGGCCCCTTCCTCCTCATTTCTAAAGTCTATCCTCCTTCCCCACTTCTAAGGTCAACTTTCCCAGCTCTGTGCCCTTCCATTCCAAAGTTCCACCCTCACTGCTCTCCAGCCTCCCACTTCTAGGGTCTTCCATCCCTACTCTACTCCTTCTATTTCTAGGGTCTTTGGTCTTGCTCCTCTTCAACCCCACGTCTACTGTCAGCTTTCCTTACTCCTCACTCCTCGCTAAGGTCCACTCTGCTCAGTCTGCTTTCCCTCTTATTTTTGGAAGTCTGCCTCCCTCTTCTCCAACTCTTTCCCATTCATCTTCAAATCTCCCCATCTGCTCTGCTCCTCCCATGCCTAATATTTGCCTATCTCGCTCTTCTCCACCCTCATGACTCTCCCTTCCCATAATAAGGTACATCCTCCATGTCCTTACTCACCTCATTTTTATGGCACACTCTCCTTCCCCGGCTTCCAGCTCCTACTCTCGCATCTCTCTTCCTACCCGCACCAACAGATCCTTCCGCCATTTCTAAGTTCAACCTTCCCTGCTCAGCTCTCCAACCCTCAACTCAAAATGAAATCTCTTTACGCTGCTCTTCCCATTCGAAGTTCAGCACTCCTTCCTCCTCTCCTTCTCATTTCTAAGGCCCTTGCCTTTCAGCTCTGTTAAAGTTTTCTCTTTCCCCGCTCTCCTGCCCTCCCATCCCCACTCCACCCCATCCCCCGCCATTTTAAAAGTCAGCCTCCCAGCGTAGATCCTTCTCCCACATTTATGAAGTCTTCCCTCCCATCCCCCGCCCACTTCCCACTTCCAAAGTGGGTGATAGTCCCGAAGAGGTCTGAGGTTAAGAGATTAGAGGGTTCCAGGGGAGGGGAAAGTTGGTTTAAGGTGTATAAGCACCAATCAACAAGCAAGCAAGCAAATAAACCCCCCTCTTTGCCCAGTCTTGCTGCCCGCTTTCACTCTTTATAAACTAGCCCCTGGAAAACAGTCGTTTGTGACAGGCTCTTAGATTCAAAGAGTGATTTCGAGGAGCTTGTGGCCCCACGCTTTAACTGGGTGGGTAGCTTGCTATCAATGCTTAGGAGAATAAAATATATGGAGATCGCTGGCTTTTTATTTCCCTCAGCCTAAACCTTGGCAGCAATCCTTATGCCTCACACAATTCCTGTCAGCTTTCGCCCGTTTCCCACCTAAGAGGAGTCATAGGAATATGGGAGCAGAAAGGAAGGGTAGGATCTAAGCTGGCCTGGACTTTATCCACGTTGGGGCAGGAGTAGTACACAGAGCGCAAGCCTCGCTGCCCAGGAGCATATGCCTTATGGGGCCACTTCAGCCTGCCTTAAACCGAGGTCGGCTATTCAAAGCCAGTGAGCCCAGACTAGCGGGGGCTGGAGTCTGGGGTCTACATACCTAGAGACATATCTAGATAGGTCATCTTTCCCCCATTGTTGGGTTCTTTCAGCACTTTTCCAGAAACAGTTGGGTTGGAAAGCGAAGCCATCTCAGCGTAACTGCACCCAGCTCTGAGGTAAGTTTCTATATCACGCACCCTCAGTACTTCCTAGGTTTCGGCTAAACTTGTCACCCAATCACAGTCTTTCCCTTCACTGTTGCTGAGGCTCAGGGGGTGGAGCTTAGCAGTTACCCCTCCACAGAAGTCCTATCAGGAACTTGGCTCATTAAAAAAAAAAAAAAAAAAGACACGCCCATTTCTTTCCCGCGCTTTCTGGAAACTGTCTCTTGTGTGCATCTGCCACTCAGTCAGTTGCAACTTTTTTTCTTCTGTGACTTCTTGACCTTCTCCTTTCATAACAAAGAAAAAATCATTTGTCCTCTTGGCTGTTGGCATTCTTGGTTACTAGGACCTTATGTTCTTGACGTGATAGACTGGTTCTCCGATTCCTTCAAAATTGAAGATCTATCACAAATCTAGTAGTTAGGGCCCACCCACAAACTTGCAGCACCACAAACTTTTCGAAGACTTCCCTAAAGATGTGTCCATGACATTTCTTAAGAAAAAAATATAATCGGGCGCCTGGGTGGCTCAGTGGGTTAAGCCGCTGCCTTCGGCTCAGGTCATGATCTCAGGGTCCTGGGATCGAGTCCCGCATCGGGCTCTCTGCTCAGCAGGGAGCCTGCTTCCTCCTCTCTCTGCCTGCCTCTCTGCTTACTTGTAATTTCTCTCTGTCAAATAAATAAATAAAATCTTTAAAAAAAAAAAAAAAAGAAAAGAAAAAAATATAATCATTCTCTACCATCTTAATACTGCTCACTATACACTATTTTTTTTTTAATGTTAGAAGAATCCTGGATGTCACTGGGTCTTCAGAGGCATTAAAAATCAAGCTAATAGATTTTGAGAGCTGAAAACTTATTTAAGTTGTTACAGAAATCACAACATAAATATATGAAGAGATTTTAAAATACAAATTGTTTAAATGTTGTATTTAAGTCATTACTTAGCACAAGGAACCTAAAGATTAATAAGTAAATCTTTTTCTCAAAGCATATACAGTTGGTGAAGACAATAAATACATGTAAAATATTAATGTAGATGTTATAATTCAGTCTGTCAGTAAATACTGAGCTCCTACTGTGTTAGTTATATTTTATATGTTATCTATAAAATATATATGAGAATTACAAGATAAAATCACCTAAAGTATCAAGAAAAATTCATTTAAGATTTGACAAATTAGGGAATAATTTTAGGGGTAGGAATGGTATTTACTCTCGGGGGAAGCAGCCTTACCAGCACTCTGAAAAGTTCAAACCACTTCATGTGGTAGGGTACTGAAAGATGAATCTGAAAGATCAGCAGAGAATAGATTATGGAGGGAATTTCCTGCAGTGGGTTTGGAGCACTTTTTAATATCACATTTATTGAATTACAGAGTAATTAAGAGTAAGAAGGGAAGAGGACCAAAGACTTAATACCAAGGAAATTTTAAAGGAAATTGAATAGAAAATATCAGAGAGATATGGGACGAACCAGGAAAGAAATATCCAGGAAATTAAAGGAGAGTTCTAAGAAGAAACTAGGGGACCACCAAGTCAAGTATTGCTAAACAATCAGGTTAGCTAAGAACTGTCTGCAGTTATTTCATTAAGGAGTTACTAAACTCCTCAAGTTTAGTAATTAAGAGTTGGTTTGTTGTTTTTCTTTTTTTTTTTTTTTTTAAGATTTTATTTATTTATTTGACAGACAGAGATCACAAGTAGGCAGAGAGGCAGGCAGAGAGAGAGAGAGAGAGGGAAGCAGGCTTCCTGCAGAGCAGAGACCCCGATGCGGGGCTCGATCCCAGGACCCTGAGATCATGACCCGAGCCGAAGGCAGCAGCCCAAACCACTGAGCCACCCAGGCGCCCTGGTTTGTTGTTTTTCTAACCTTTAGTAGACTTTTAACAGGCTGTAAGTTGAGGATCGATCGATTAGTTGATTTTTATTTCATGAATACATGTTAACATTTACCATCCGCCAGGCACTGTTCTAAGAACTTTACAAATATCCATTCACTTAATACTCAAAATAACCCCAGAAAGTAAGAACTAATATTATTTCCTTTATGCATGTAAGGAAATGAAGTCACAGAGCATGTCAAAATTCGCCCAGGGACAAAAAACTAATAAATTGTAGAGTTTTCAACATCAGGCAGTCTGGCTCTGGAATTCATGCTTTTTTTTTTTTTTTTTTTTTTTTTTTTTTTTTGCTTTTTTTTAAAAAGATTTATTTATTTGACAGACAGATCACAAGTAGGCAGAGAGGCAGGCAGAGAAAGAGGAGGAAGCAGGCTCCCCACTGAGCAGAGAGCCCAATGCGGGGCTGGATCCCAGGACCTTGGGATCATGACCTGAGCCGAAGGCAGAGACTTTAACCCACTGAGCCACCCAGGTGCCCCTGGAATTCATGCTTTTAACCACTACTCTCACAAGGTAGAATACAGTGGGTTTGGCTTTTTTTTTTTTTTTTAAATAATCCCTACTCTGAATTTGGGGCTTGAACTCATGACCCCAAGATCAAGAGTCACATGCCCTACCATGCTCTACCAACTGAGCTGGTCAAGCACCTATACAGTAGGTTTTTTTAGTGGAAAAGATTTAATTAAACATACTTACAGGCTATGGAAAAGGAGCTAGGAAAGGAGAAGCATTAAAAATAAAGAGAATAGGAAATGATCACTGAACAATTTCCCTATCCTAGAGGAGACAGGAAAGATGAAATTAAAGAGTGCAATTAAAAGAATAGTCTTGAATAGGAGGGGGAAAAATATACTAAAAAGATGAACTTTAATAAGTGAAAAATTCCCTGTGTAACACACACGTTTTTCCAAGCCTCATCTTGAGTCTATGATATCATTAGTAGTACATTAATAGTAATAACTTAAATTTCAATAATTTCTGTTTCCCTATAATCTTGTAAGGTTAAGGTTAGGATCCAGCTCCCTGAAATATGTTTCCTCTAATATTTCCTGGGTGAGTTGGGGGGGGGGTTCTTTCATAAATGTAATCTCAAACAATCCAGTAATCCTTTTATCTTCTGCTATTTTTTTTCCTTTTATCTTCCTCTGGACCCCTTTTTCTGGTACCACCATCTCCTTTAAGCTCCATCATCTCCTGCTACAAATAAGAAATTGGAACCCTTGAGAAGTCAAAAGCCACATGCTGGCATAGAGAACTTCTGTCTCTCCTTCTGGGTCACTTCTACTAGAGGGACCCCAAAGTGATGCTTCTAGATCCCAATGTCCTAAAGAGTTTTACTGGAACATTTTTGTTGTTGTTAATTTGGGGTTTGTTTTGTTCTGTTTTTAAATTTGCAGTCCCCTTCCTCCTTAGGTTTCGGAATTGAGCTGGTTACAGAAACTGGAGGGGATCCTGGCGGAAGAATCAAGCAGCACTTGGGGACTTTGGAGGATCGGGGGTTTATTTAACACCTGTGGGCTCAGACGACGTTATTCTCCAAAGGTGTGAGCCCCGAGCACAAACTGGGAGGGGAATTTATACCCTTCTACTTCCATATACTTGGTACTTTTGGCACGTGCAGAAATGGGGTAGGAAAGAAGAACCCGGAAGGGCCTTGAGACAGGGACTGGAATTCCCTTGCTGGTTTGGTCAGCCAACTTAGAGTACAGTGTTCTCTATCAAGTCTAGTAGAAATTGGCCCAGGAGACAAATTTGAGAGATAGAGGGAGAGAGCACTCCATATAACATTTCTTTGCATGAAATTGCTTCTTTCCTCTGACAACACTTTGTTATTTAATGAGTTTGGCTCCATAACTTTTTTTTAAATTTTTTAAAGATTTTATTTACTTATTTGGCAGACAGATCACAAGGAAGCAGAAAGGCAGAGAGAGAGAGAGATGGGGAAGTAGGCTCCCTGCTGAGCAGAGAGCCCGATGTGGGGCTCAATCCCAGGACCCTGGGATCATGACCTGAGGCGAAGGCAGAGGCTTTAACCCACTGAGCCACCCAGGCGCCCCCCTTCCATAACTTTTTTTAAGGAAGAATGCTCTGCCTTCATTCAAATAGGCTTAGGTCCAGAGTACCCCTGCTACTTAAAGATTAATGTACAATTCAGAATGTTGTTTCTCTAAATCAGTTGTAGAACAATTGGTTTTCTTTTAGTCAAGGATCTTTTGGTTGGAAATAACAGAAGTCTACTCCAACTAGGTTAAATGAAAAAGAAGATTTATTAGAAGAATCAAGTGAAGGCCAGAGTGTAAAGTATTGTTTATCCTCCCAAAAGACAGGAACTGGTTTATTTATTTGATACACCTGCAGTCTTTGATGCAATTGAGCACTCTTTCCTCTTTGAAATGTTTTCTTGTCTTGACTCCTAATGACAAAGGAGCAGAAGTCTAGCTGTGGACAAAGCATAAGATGACACCCTGCAACCTCCCCTTCTCCCACACATATACACTCCTGGGTGGGGTATGTGGGACATTCCTCCAGGAAACCTCCAACTGTCTTAATGTTAATGATTTGCTAGAGGGAAAAACAACCTTAGCTTGATAATAGCCAGGCATCCAGTATTGTGAAGGTCTTTAGCATATGAAATTCCTTTTGGATACCTCCTTTTTTCCTTACCTCCCCCAATCCCATAGTATGTAATCAATAGTTTATCACAACCCCAGTGCAGCTCTTTCTGCCCAGAGGTCCTGTCCTGGTGCTTTAATAAAACCACCCTTTTGCACCAAAGACATTTCAAGAATTCTTTCTTGGCTGGGAGCTCTTGACCTCACCCCACCAAACCTCACCTACATACCGAAACTACATCACTAAGACACTTTGGTTTCCTGGGCTTCCTTCTACAGTATTGTCTTACTGGCTGCTCCATTTATGTTTTCTTTTCTAGCTCCTCTTCATCTCCCTGTCCTCTAAACCACTGGTGCTCAAACTGTCCCATATGTTCGAGTCACCTTATTAAAACACAGCTTTCTTGGCTCTACCCCCAGAGATTCTGATTCAGTGGGTCAGCAATAGGAAAGAAAAATGTGTGTTTCTAACAAGTTTCCATATGATGCTGATGTTACTGATCTAGGGACCACACTTTGAGAACCACTGCTATAGCCACTGGAGCAAGAGTCCAATCCATACTCAGTTTCCGTATTTACATATATCGCCTTGTGATCTCATCCAGTCTTGTGGTTTTCAAAAGCAGCTATACAGAGCTGTCCCTTGAATCTCTAGCTCAGACCTCTCTACAGAGAGTGTGACTGCTATGCCTAATCAGCATCTCTACTCAGATATAAAATGGTCATTACCGGTTTAATTTTTCCAGACCAAATTCTTACCTCACAAAATCTGCTCTTGCCATGTTCTGTCCCATTTCAGTGAATGGCAACACCATCCTTTCCTTTTTTTAAGTTGTTATTTAAGTTCCAGTTGGTTGGGGCGCCTGGGTGGCTCAGTGGGTTGACGCCTCTGCCTTCAGCTCAGGTCATGATCTCAGGGTCCTGGGGATGGAGCACTGCATCAGGCTCTCTGCTCTGTGGGGAGCCTGCTTCCCTCTCCCCCTCTGCCTGCCTCTCTGCCTACTTGTGATCTCCATCTGTCAAATAAATAAAATCTTTAAAAAATAATAATAATAAATTCCAGTTGGTTAACATGCAGTGTAATATCCATTTCAGGTGTGGAACTCAGTGACCCAGCACTTAAATACAACAACCAGCGCTCATCACAAGTGACCTCCTAATCCCCATCACCATCTAACACATCCTCCCTCCCCCCTCCCCTCCAGCAACCCTTAATTTGTTCTCTCTAGCCCAGAGTCTGTTTTACGGTTTGAATGGTCCCTCTATTCTCTATTTGCACGGGACCAAACATTCCAAGTCATTCTTGACTTTGTTCCTTCTATCACGCCCTATCCAGTCCATCTGCAAATGCTGTGAGCTCTACCTTCCAAATGTATCCAGAATCTCACCACTTCTTTCCACCTCCATTACCATCCTGATTCCTGCCAACATCATTTCTTGCCTTGATTATTTAAATAGCATTCTAACTACTCTTCGCAGTTCTGCCATGGCTCTTGGTGTAGTCACCACACAGAAGCTAAAATGAGGCTTTTAAAACATTAGTCAGCTGCTCAGCAAATGAAGTCCCTTCCTATTCTTGTGAACATCTGACCATTTGAATCTTGAGAGGCAGAGCCTGTCTCCCATTACAAATCAAGAACATTTCCAAGAAACTGAGCAAAAACATATGACCTAGACTTGGTCTGCATGGAAGCTGGTATTGTACAACACAGAAGTAGGGACAGTGTAGATTTCATCCTGGAGACAACAGCCAGTCCCTAGGGCCAACAACGGCAGAGGTATGATTCCAGCATCAGCATACGGCATTGGTGGAGCCATCAGATTAATTTTGAGGTATAATTTTAGTGACAATTCTGAATTTCTATCCCTTCTTGTTCCTGTCCTATTTCTTGAGCCTGGTTCTCTAGAGTCTGTAGCTATTTCTTGAGCTACCCAACTGACTCCCAGTAAAATCCTTCCATTCTTAAGGCAACCAGAGTTAATCCCATTCAACTAAGAACACTGTTCCTACTGGTATCAATATCACATCCTTAGAGAAGTAAGTTGAGTTTTGCTTTAGTATTGGCTGCCATGATATTAACTGACAAACCGGATAGAAACAAGGGAAATCAACTAATTTTGCAAGGGGTTTTAAATCATGTCATGTAAAACATTATTGCAGAAATTGCAGATGTTTAAGCCTGTAGAAATCTCAGGGGAACATAATTGTTTTAAAAAAAAATCCTGGGGAAGCATAACAAATAGCATGGAGGACATGGGGAGATGGAGAGGTGAAGGGAGTTGAGGGAAATTGGAAGGGGAGATGAACCATGAGAGACTATGGACTCTGTAAAACAACTTGAGGGTTTTGAAGGGGCGGGGTGGGGGGGGAGGTTGGGGGAACCAGGTGGTGGGTATTAAGGAGGGCACGTATTGCATGGAGCACTGGGTGTGGTGCGAAAACAATGAATTCTGAAAAGAAATTAAAAAAAAAAATCCTGGAAAGAGGGAAAGAATTTATTTTCTGCAGCACTAGAGGGCAGCACAAGTTCAAGTTACAGGAAAATTCATTTCTGTACTCAACAGAGACATTCCAAGAAACTACAATAGTGGGACAAAACCACAACAATGAGATAAACTGCCTCGAATTGAGGTATTGACGCTGGGAGCATTGTAGCAGAAACTAAATTACTGGCGCACCTCAGTGGCTCAATCTGTTAAGCAGTTGCCTTCATCTCAGTCAGGATCCCGGGGGCCTGGGATAGAGCCCCACATCCAGCCCCACATCCTTCCTCAGCTGGGAGCTTGCCTCTCCCTCTCCCTCTGCCTGATGCTACACCTGCTTCTGCGCTCTCTCTCTTCCTCTCTGTGTGTCAAATAAATAAGAAATAAAATCTTAAAAAAAAAGAAACTAAATTACTGACTACTTCAATGGCTTACATTCAATGACCTCTGTGATTCCTTCTAAATCTGAGTCTACAGGAGAAACAAACACTTGGTGACTTCTCTGGCCAATGAGTGCAGTCACATGACATAGAGACCACTATCAGTCTGTCAGGTTTTTAAAAAAAAAATTTTTTTTAAGATTTTATTTATTTATTTGAGAGAAAGAGAGGCAGAGAAAAAAAGCACGAGAGCATAAGCCCTGGTGGGGAAGAGGGAGTAGCAGTCACCCTGATGTGGGGCTCCACCCCAGGACCCTGGGATCATGACCAGAGCTGAAGGCAGATGCTTAACCGACTGAGCCACCCAGGTGTCCCTTTTACAGATACTTTTGAAGGACACCTGGGTGACTCAGTGGGTTAAGCATCTGCCTTTGGCTCCAGTTGTAATGCCAAGTTGTAATCCCAGGGGCTGGGATCCAGTTCTGCATCAGGCTCCTTGCTCAGCAAGGAGCCTGCTTCTCCCTCTGCCTGAGGCTTCCCCTACTTCTGCTATCTCTCTCTCTCTGGTGAATAAATAAATAAAATCTTAAAGGAAAAAAAAACACATACTTCTGGGAATACAGTGATTCTTATTACTTGTGTTAAATAACAAAATTCAACTGAGTAAATTTAAAGATCGAATTGGCATTATTTATTAATTCATGAATAGGGAAGAACCCCACCTAGCAAACAGAAAGGACCTCCAAAGAACTGTAGGAAAGGAAAGCTTTTTAATTCAGAAAAGGGGAAGGAAAAGGAAGTTTATTAGCAAAGAGGGCATTGTTTCAGATAAGGTTGCCTTCCTACGGAAGGGGTCTAATGACAGATTTCCTCACTAGTGCTGACTAAGTAATTCCAGATCAACTGGTTAAAGATTACATTCTTGGAAGAGGCTGAAACCACAATTACATTAAGTATTAAGTCTCAATGTGGTGATGCGGGATGTGGCATAAGTGACTCCATTTTGGACCATTGTCTCTTTCTTAACAATCCCCAGCCCCTTTGATCAAACTCTCAGCTGAGAGACATAACCAAATTTTAAGGCATTAGTGCCTCTTCCAGCGACCTCTCAAGATCTCCCAGTTTTTGCTGATTCTTGTGTGGTACTCACAGGTCACAACAATTTTGCTGACACAGGTCGCATCTTCAGACTCACAATTTTTCAGTTGGTCATTTTCTTCATTCTTTTTCTGGCATTCCAGTTTTAGGTTTTTTGTTGTTTTTTTTTTTTTTTTGTGGTTAGCAGCTGCAAACATGCATTTTAAACTTTTGAAAGAATATAGCACGCCAAGGAGATTACTATGATTATTACAAGCAGATAATTACCCATGTCTGGAGTGTACTTCAAAGCTATGGTCTCCAAGGCCCAAGCCAATTAAAATCAAGTAAGTCAAAGACCCCATTGAAGGGGTCACCTTTTTAAGCCAAGTGCCTTGCTCAGTGATCTTATGGAACTAAGTTTCAGCTTCCCCAGAAGTGTTAATCCAGGTGTAGCATATGGTATTTGGTCACAGCACAGACACTTCCTTGTTCAGCTAAAACATAATCAAGGCCTATCCTATAATCAAGAAGAATTTTGGCCAGAAAGTCCAAGGACTTTTGTCAGACAGCTGTTGCATTAGCAACAGATTCTGTAATATTTTCAAGAATTAAGAAGATGTTCTTGCTCATAACCTTATTTACATTTATTCCTGAATGGGGAAGTTGGGACCTGTCAAAGGGAGCTAATTTTAATTCACGAGGACCTCTGGTAGAGCCACATGGGTAAGTAAAATGTAAGGGTCTATAGACCATACCAGTGGTTTTATTCTGCTTGCTTGCTTGCTTGCTTGCTTTCTCTCTCTCTTTCAAGATTTTATTTCTTTATTTGAGAGAGAGACAGAGAGCATGAACAGGCAGAGGGAGGGGGAGAAACAGTCTCCCCTGAGCAGGGAGTCTGAAGTGGGGCTCCATCCCAGGACCCCAAGACCAAGACCTGAGTCTAAGGCAGACTCTTAACTATCTGAGTCAACCAGGTGCCCTTGTTTCTCTTTCTTTGTGTAGAGCTTAGACTAAAGCTTCCCTGGGTTTGGGATCATTAACCAGAGACAACCAAATGGACCTCCAGGTAAGCAGTATGACAGAGTAGTGAGGGGGCTGAGTCTGTTCTAGAGAAAGCAGAAGCATTGTGCAAATTCAACAGTTGTTTGGAGGTTGGATTGCCTTCCTTAGCAATTGTCTGGGAGATAGAGATGATGACATTACCTTTTCAGGCCAATGACAGAGTAAAGGAAAGAAAGAGAAAAAGAAAGGGTTTCATGTTTAGTTAAAGTAAGAAGTCTTGATCCAGAGTGCTGGGAGGAAGCAGTCTACCTTGATGTCATCTACTTCTTTTCCTACCCAATTTGATTTTGAAGATTTCAGCTGTGTGGAGGGGTAGATGTCAGGTGAAGACTTCTTTAGCTGTGAAATATATAACCAAGGTTAAATGCCCTAAAATTTACCTGCCATATTATTAATGAGGAAGACCTAGTTAAGTCCTTTCCAAGAAGATTCAAGGGTAGTCTTTGTCCTGCGTGATTCCAAATTGGAAGGGCGGGAGAAACTTGGAAATGTTAGTTTGGAAAGTTGTAGCCAGATCATTGAGGAAACCAGAAGAATTCAGAACCCAGTCCAGTTATAGGTGTATAATAAAACCTTAAGGCAATTAATACAATTAGAATCTAATATTAAAAAAGTGCTAACCTAATTTTCCTTTCTATAATTAAGCCTCCCTTTTTCCCCAAGATAATTTGTTTATACTAAATTTGCTATGATTATTTACATAAATGCTGTAAGAATAGTGATTGGCCCCTACATGCTTTTTTTTTTAAGGATTTATTTACCTATTTTACAGAGAGATGGAGAGAGTGGGAAGAGGGGCAGAAGGAGAGGGAGAGAGAGAATCCCAAGTAGACTCCCTGCTGAGCACAGAGACTGACATGGAGCTGGATTGAAAGACCCTAGGATCATGACCTGAGCTGAAATCATGAGTCAGTTGCTTAACCAACTAAGCTGCCCAGGCACTCCTAAGGTCTTTTTAAGGCTGCTTTGTTGAAACCTCATAAGCAAGGTACCAAGCTGATTTTTCCAAAGGACACAGTGGCTTCAAGAAGTCAAAAATAGTTTTTTTTGTTTGTTTGTTTTTTTAAGATTTTTTAAAAAGATTTTATTTATTTGACAGAGAGACGCAACGAAAGAGGGAACATTAGAAGGGAGAGTGAGAGAGGGAGAAGCCTGAGAGAGGGAGAAGCAGGCTTCCCGCCAAGCAGGGAGCCCAATGCAGGGCTCAATTCCAGGACCCTGGGATCAGATCATAACCTGAACCAAAGGCAGATGCTTAACAACTGAGCCACCCAGGTGCCCCTCAAACACAGTTTCTTTAAAACTCTCTGGTCAGGGGCACCTGGGTGGCTCAGTGGGTTAAAGCCTCTGCTTTTGGCTCAGGTCATGGTCCCAGGGTCCTGGGATCGAGCCCCGCATCGGGCTCTCTGCTCAGCAGGGAGCCTGCTTCCCTTCCTCTCTCTGCCTGCCTCTCTGCCTACTTGTGATCTGTCAAATAAATAAATAAAATCTTTAAAAAAAAAAAAAAAAAAAAAAACCTCTCTGGTCATATTTGAGTTTGCACACATCTCTGCCCAGATATGACATTTTAAAACAAATATGACATTTCAGTCAAAGTCTAGGTAATAAAGTCAATGTTTCTTTTTATTTTTTTTTTAAGATTTTATTTATTTATTTGACAGAGAGAGATCACAAGTAGGCAGAGAGGCAGGCAGAGAGAGAGGGGGAAGCAGGCTCCCCGCTGATCAGAGAGCCCAGTGCAGAGCTCAATCCCAGGACCCTGAGATCATGACCTGAGCCGAAGGCAGAGGCTTAACCCACTGAGCCACCCAGGCAACCCATGTCCCTCCACTTTAAGAAGTTTTTAACATTTTTTATAAGGCTGGTTTGGTGGTGATGAACTTGTTTAACTTTTGTTTCTATGGGAAACTATCCCTCCTTCAATTCTGAATGATAACCTTACCAGGTAAAGTATTCTTGGTTATAAGAAAAGGTTTTTTCCTTTCAGCCCTTTGAATATCTCATGCGACTTCCTTCTGGCCTGTAAAGTTTCTTTTTTTCTTTCTTTCTTTCTTTCTTTTATTTTTTAGGATTTTATTTATTTATTTATTTGAGGGGGAGAGATAGCAAGAGTGGGGATGAAAGGGAGAAGCAGGGTTCCTGCTGAGCAGGGAGCCCAACATAGGGCTCTGTCTCAGGACACTGAGATCATGACCTGAGCCAAAGGCAGATGCTTAACCCGCTGAGCCACCCAGGTGCCCCTTGCCTGTAAATTTTCTGCTAAAATGAGCTGAGGGGTACCTGGGTGGCTCAGTTGGTTAAGTGTCTGCCTTTGGCTCAGGTCATGATCTCAGGGTCCTGGAATGGAGCCCCGTGTTGGGTTCCTGCTCAGTGGGAGTCTGCTTCCCCCACTCCATCTCCCCCACCCCTGGCTGGTGCCCTTTTTCTCTCTCCTCCCAATAAACTTTTTTAAAAAATCAGTTGATAGGAGAATGTGGTTGACTCAGTAGGTAGAGCACATGACTCTTGATCTCAGGGTACTGCTTGTGTTGGCTCTTTTACTGTTTCTTTGTCAAAAAAAAAAAAAAAAATCTTTAAAAAAACCCAAAACAATGAAGGGTGCTTCATTCCAAAACAACTGGGTGGCTCAGTTGATCAGCTGGGGCTGATGTGGGCTCACGGGCAATGCTTGCTGAGGCAGCAGGTCATCTACAGTGACCAGATCTTACTCCCATTTGTATTATTTAGATGGGGTGGGGCACCTGGGTGGTTCAGTTGGTTAAGCGTCTGCCTTTGGCTCGGGTTATGATACCAGGGTCCTGGGATTGAGCTCTGCATCGGGCTCCCTGCTCAGTGGGGAGCCTGTTTCTCCATGTCCCTCTGCCATTCCCCCACTTGTGCTCTCTGGTTCTCTACCGCTCTGTAAAAGAAATAAATAAAATATTTAAAAAAAACAAAAAAGATAGATGGGGAGCTGCTTGGCTAAGTTGGTAAAGCATGTGATTCTTGATGTGGGGTTGTAGGTTCAAGTCCCATGTTGGGTATAAAGATTACTTAAAAATAAAAAACAATTTAAAAAACAATGTAAACAATCTTGCTCAACAGTACATCTGACCCCAGAGAGAGTTCCAGCAGTTTCCTTATTATTTGGTGGGAACTCTAAGGTTAGTTTACTTGTAATCTAGTTGCCCTTTAAACTGCAGATTTTTTTTCTATGTCCTAGAAAGTGTGAATTTGCACGTGGATCCCTCAGGGCTATCCATCTCCACTACACTTCATGACATCGGGGGAGAGATTTTTGTTGTTACTGTGTTTCGATCTCTCCTGCCATTCTTTGTGTGGTCCCTATATCCCTGTTGTGCAGAAGCTATTCAGTCAATCCTCAGTTCCTCTTCAGAAGAAATTGCTGTATACATAGATATAGATTTGGTGTGTCTGTGGGAGGAAGTGGGTTCAGACTCTTCTTTTGCTGCAATCTTGTACTTTTCTACTCCCAAGATTTTTTGTCCCATAAGCTTTCTATGAATATTTTTTTGCTTTTTCTTTTTTTCTTTTCTTTATTTATTTATTTGAGAGAGAAAGAGAGGGCACAAGCATGGGGAGGTATAGAGGGAGAGGGAGAAGCAAGTTCCAGCTGACGGAGGAGCCTAATGTAAGCCTTGATCACAGGACTCTGGGATTGTGACCAGAGCCAAAGGCAGACACTTAACTAAGTCAGCTAGGTGCCCCGGAATTTCTTTTTTTTAATCTATTTTTAAAATTTTTTAAAAGATTTTATTTATTTATTTATTTATTTATTTATTTGACAGAGAGCGAGATCACAAGTAGGCAGAGAGGCAGGCAGACGGAGAGGGGGAAGCAGGCTCCCCATTGAGCAGAGAGCCCAACATGGGGCTCTATCCGAGGACCCTGAAACCATGACCTGAGCAAAAGGTAGAGGCTTAACCCACTGAGCCACCAAGACGCCCCTTTTAAATCTATTTTAAATACATACATACATACACCCAATGTGGGGCTCAAACTCACAATCCTGAGATCAAGAATAGGATGTTCTACTGACTGAGCCAACCAGGTGCCCCTCTGTGAATTTCTTTTTTACATTCAGATTTTGTTCTGCTTTTACTCTTTCCCATTCTGAAGCCAGCTTCAGTTTAGGACAAAATTAATTTCTTTTCCTTCAACAGAATGCATCTCCATTCCTTGTACCTTTTCTTTTCTTTTTTTTTTTTTTTTTTAAAGATTTTATTTATTTATTTGACAGACAGAGATCACAAGTAGGCAGAGAGGCAGGCAGAGAGAGGAAGGGAAGCAGGCTCCCTGCTGAGCAGAGAGCTCGATGTGGGACTCGATCCCAGGACCCTGAGATCATGACCTGAGCCGAAGGCAGCGGCTTAACCCACTGAGCCACCCAGGCGCCCCTCCTTGTACCTTTTCTTACTGAAATTATAGATTTTACTTTCCTTGCACACACAGATGTTTCCTTTATAATTTCTAGTAACTTTAATTAATTATATTAGAGTTTTTAATCTTTAAAAACTTAATCATCTACTGAAAATTAAGAAGTAAACCATTGTGGACTGTCTCTTACACTAACATTCTGTGGTTTAGCAAATACAGAAATACGTTTTGTAATTTTCAGAATCACATGCTTTCTTAAAGTAAATTTTTCAGTATGGCACAAAATGTGTTTACTAATGGACCCGAATATCATTAGTTCCTTTGTAAAGGAAGACAAACATGGATAAACTTATTTTCAGTAATGTTTCAGTACTTTATTTTATTTGGAGATGATCTAGATATTCAATGAACTTGCATTAACTTATCATTTAACTTAACTTACCAAAACTAAGTTTTTGGGTAACCAAACAGCTGTTCGGAAGATGTTTGAAAGTTCACCTAGCAACTCTTATCCCATTTATATTGATGTAAAACATTTGTTTACATTTCTTTAGAATTATGAAAACTTCACTAGACATTAGACAAAGTTACCCACTATCCCATGTTATTTTTCTGGTTGATAAATTTTGTAACAGAGAAACCATTCACTTTTTAGATTAGTAAACTCAGGTAGAATACAAGTTATATGTCTACATTACATTTATTCAGTGTTGATAACTGTACAGATATGTCTATTTTTTTATTTTTTAAAAGATTTTATTTACTTTTAAGTAATCTCCACACCTAACATGAAACTCAAACTCACACCCCAAAATCAAGAGTCACATGCTCCACCAACTGAGCTAGCCAGGTGCCCCTGAACATGTCCATTTTTTTTTTTTTTAAGATTTTATTTATTTATCTGAGAGAGAGAGTGAGCGAGAGTGAGAATATGTGCGGGGCAAGGGGGGTTGTAGAGGGAGAAGGAGAAGCAGATTCCCCACTGAGCTGGGAGCCAGACATGGGGCTTGATTCCAGGACTCTGGGATCATGATCTAAGCCAAAGGCAGATGTTCAACAGACTGAGTCACCCAGGTGCCTCGACCTGTCTATTTAAATTAAACTAACAAATTTAAACTAGCTTTTATTCACTGAATATTATCTTAGAACATATGAACTTTAAAAATTTGGGGGGGGGGTGGTTAGTTTTCCTATTTTTAAGAGCTCTAGGAATACTTCCACAAAGGCTTTAGAAGACTCCCCCCTGCCCCTCTACTTGCCCTGAGACATAGTTTTATTGTAGTTTAAGGGAGAAGGCCTAAAAAAAATCCTATCAGCTTCTGAATATCAGCTTGTAATTTAGCCAACAGCTAAAAAATATCTTTAAATAGCTTGTTGGTTTTCAGCTGCAAGGAACAGTAAATATTTCTGGCAGTATTTAACAACCCCTTGGATTCAAGAGAAATTTAGAAAGAGGATGCAAAAGATATTTTGTTTTCCATGTTCTTTTTTATAAATTTTTAATTTTTAAAAAAATTTTATTTATTTATTTATTTGACAGTAAGGGAGATCACAAGTAGGCACAGAGGCAGGCAGAGAGAAAGAGGGAAGCGGGCTCCCTGCTGAGCAGAGAGCCCAATGTGGGGCTAGAGTCCAGGACCCTGGGATCATGACTTGAGCCAAAAGCAGAGGCTTAAACCACTGAGCCACCCAGGCGTCCTGTTTTCCATTTTCTATTGAGATTTGGGAGAGTGAAGTCTTGTAAGAATTCTCACCCTTAGCCAGCTTTCATTAGCTTCCCCAAGAAGCTCCAAGTAGGGTTTAAAGTAGGGTGAATTCTAGTAGATACTAGAATTCTAGTATCTACTAGAATTCACCAGTTTTTCATTCATTTTTAGTTTCCCCTTGGCTGTTTAAGGGAATTATGTAGAACTTTATCAGAAAATTCCTCAGAGTCTTTTTTTTTTAAAGATTTTATTTATTTATTTGACAGACAGAAATCACAAGTAGGCAGAGAGGCAGGTGGCAGGGGGAGGAGGGAGAGCAGGCTCCCCACTGAGCAGAGAGCCGGATGGGGGGCTCCATCCCAGGACCCTGGGATCATGACCTGAGCTGAAGGCAGAGGCTTTAACCCACTGAGCCACCCAGGTGCCCGAAAATTCCTCAGCTTATCAACTCTGGGATGGGCCCATATGAGGCCCCTTCCTGGAGCATAGATTTGAGATCGTAAGTCCACTAATTTGGTGGATTTTTATTATAGTCTTGTCCAAAGTCCTTTCCCAAACAGCAAAGTGCTTAGTGCTCATAGTGCTTGGTCAGACCAGTGGCCTATTGTCCTAATTTACGACATTTTATCAATTAGTCTTTTTTTTTTTTAAGATTTTATTTATTTATTTGACAGAGAGAAAGAGATCACAAGTAGGCAGAGGCAAGCAGAGATGGGGTGGGGAGCAGGATTCCTGCTGAGCAGAGAGCCTGATGTGGGACTCGATCCCAGGACCCTGGGATCATGACCTGAGCCAAAGGCAGAGGCTTTAACCCACTGAGCCACCCAGGCACCCGTTATCAATTAGTCTTAAGAGATATTACATTTACAAAAATTTTTGAGGGTTTTCTGTGGGTTTAGGAAATTTTTAAATATGGCCCTTAGTTTGGCTTTTGACCAAGAAGTGAAAGATAGCTGAACAGGGTCACCTGTAGCCTTAGGTGGTCTTACTGTAAAAGGTAAAACAGTTTAATAGCTTTTTTAAAGTGAATAAAGCTATTTAGACAGAGGATTACTTGAATAAGTACTCAGATAAAGGAAGATAGAGGGAAGTGGTAGGGGTTACATTAGTCTTAAGGTCTATTACTTTAGGTCCCTCTTATATTTTTAATTTTTCATTGCCTTTCACAACAGAACTTTCATCATAAGTATTTTGGAATTTTGAAGCACTTTGGAGGTTTCTGTATGCCAATTAAAAGAGGTTTCCCATTCTGTTTGTTTGATTTGGAAACCCTTGCTTTTAAATGCACTTTTAGAAGTGAACTTATCTAATTCAAACATTCCTCAAAACAGCCATTGTAATTCCTTTAAAGACTGGCAGCAGTTAGGTAGGAACCTTGCCAAAATTAGAATTTAACCCACATTTTGGTCCAGTCAAATTGAGCCACAAAAGGGGTACAGCCTACATTTCTATCTAGCCTTATTTTATTTTATTTTATTTTATATTTTTAAAGAGTTTATTTATTTTGCCAGAGAGAGAGACACAGAGAGAGGCAGACAGAAGGAGAAACAGGCTCCCCGCTGAGCAAGGAGCCCAATGCGGGAGTTGATCCCAGGACCTTGGGATCATGACCTGAGCCAAGGGCAGACACTTAACCAATTGAGCTACCCAGGTATCCCATGTCCAGCCATATTTTAGAACCTTCAAATGCACGATTATCAAGCCCAGTTTGCAGGACACAAAAACTTAGCATGATTTTGCCGTTTTTCAAAAAGATTTTATTTATTTATTTGACAGACAACACAAGCAGGAGGAGCAACAGGCAGAGGAGGAGGGAGAAGCAGGCTCCCTACTGAGCAGGGAGCCCGTCGTGGGTCTAGATCTGAAGACCCTGGGATCATGACCTGAGCCAAAGGTTGACAGTTAACTGACTGAGCCACCCAGGCACCCAATATTGCCATTTTTGCAGCTATTGATAGCTTATGGAAGCACAGCTCTTGGATTTATTTTATGTCTAAGAACTATGCTGATGGCCTTAGGGACGCATGCTGGAAGGTAGTGTACTTAACTCTTTTTTTTTTTTTTTTAAGATTTTATTTATTTATTTGACAGGCAGAGATCACAAGTAGGCAGAGAGGCAGGCAGAGAGAGAAGGAAGTAGGCTCCCTGCTGAGCAGAGAGCCCGATGTGGGGCTCGATCCTAGGACACTGGGATCATGACCTGAGCTGAAGGCAGAGGCTTTAACCCACTGAGCCACCCAGGCGCCCCCGTACTTAACTCTTTTAACAATCTCACTTTTCTGGCTAAATGTTTGGGTCGCTTGGAACCAAACACCCAAGAAGGATGTACCACTGGTTTGGGGATTGCATGGTATTTTACGGTGTACCTTGCTGCACAGTAATTCTCTTGAGGTTGGCAGGTGACCTAGTGTCCATCTAAACTGTCTTGTAATCAACTTATCCTAACATGGGATTCTTCAAGCTAGGTGGCAGGAAGTACTGTATCAGCTTCTAAATGCCCAACCCAGGTTCATCAACTTTGTGACTTCTTTTTTGCCCCCAAGATTCCCATTAATAATAGACTTTACTTAAAACAAAATGTTATTCCCCTGAGGCCTCTCACTGGACCCTGTCCAGTTTAAATTGAATCCAGTCTGGATCCAAACCCATTCTGGTTTTTAAGTTGGACCCATTCTGATCCTGGACTAAATCCAGGTTTTGCATTGGGACCAGTGGAAAGTTACTTTTATTGGGAGCTCCATGTAAAGAGAATCAAGCTCAGAACTGAGAGGAACTTACCCATAGCTCTCAGAAATAGTAAGAAAGAGAACTCAAAAGGGGTTTTGGGTACCAAACCCATGATTCTCATAGTCCCTGAAGCTGTTGGAAGACTCCTTCAGCCCTGCACTCCCACCAAATCTGTTAAACAACAAAATTCCACTAAATAAATTTAAAGATAAAATTGGCCTTATTCAACAACTCATGAATCAGGCAGTATCCCACCCAGCAAATAGAAAGGAGCTCTAAACAGCTGTAGAAAAAGAAAAGTTTCTAAAGGTAGAAAGGGGAAAGGAAATGGAAGTTTATTAGCAAAGAATGCATTGTTTCAGGCAAGGTTGCCTTCCAAGGAGTGATGGAACTGTCAGGCAGTTTTAATCACTAGAACTGAGCTGGTAATTCTAGACAGACTGGTTAAAAATTACATTCCCAGCCTCGGTGGTTCAGTTGGTTAAGCATATTCCTTCGGCTCGGTCATAGTCCCAGGGTCCTGGGATCAATCCCTGCATCAGGCTCCTTGCTCAGTAGGGAACCTGCTTCTCCCTTTGCCTGTAGCTCCCCCTGCTTGCTCTCTCTCTCTCTCTCTTTCTCTCTTGGGATAGAAACCCCCAGGTCACAGCCCCTTCCTGTCCCCTGCTCTCCATTGCTCCTGCTGAGGTGGAAGAAAAGACCAAATGGCCATTCTGTTTGGTTAAGAAAAGAAAAAAGTAAGTCTTCCAAGATGATTTAGCACTCTCCTGAGACACCTCCCTCCGTATAGATTATACTTCCACATAAAGGGAACCAATTGGCCCTGAGAGATGGTGAAAACTTCCCATTACCATTCCCCATCACCCGTAACCATAAAAACTCACCCTTAACCCTGTTGAATGCTCAGCTTTTGGGAAACGATCCCATTGAGACTGCGAGTGATAATAGAGCTGAGTTCTCCCTAATTTCTACGTGCCCCTTGGGTTTCCTTGGTCACTTCAGATTTCCCCAACACTGACAGACAAATAAATAAATAAATAAATAAATTTTTAAGAGATTTTATTTATTTATTTGACAGACAGAGATCACAAGTAGGCAGAGAGGCACGCAGAGAGAGAGGGGGAAGCAGGCTCCCCACTGAGCAAGGAGCCTGATGTGGGACTCAATTCCAGGACCACCACAGGATCATGACCTGAGCCAAAGGCAGCGGCTTAACCCACTGAGCCACTCAGGCATCCTGAAGGTTAATATTTCTAACATGATTATTAATTATATTGTTAGAATATTTTAAAAACACTTTCTTTAAAGTACTGTTTTTCTGTGTATTAGGTAGCCAAATACATTTCCAGATATTTAGTGGTATGAGTATACAATCATATAAAGAGTGGATTAATTAACTTTCAAAGAAAATTTAAAAAAAATTTCCAGTAATCTCTGAACTTTTTATTGAAGCTTGTGTTCACATTTTTCAAAATTCTTCCATGAGTATTTTCCTAGAAAGTAAATAATCTGTTATTTCCTGCTATGTTGCGATGCTGGGTTACAAACCAGGTTAATAGGAGATAGCAAATAGAATAGAAATAATTGAGAAAAACATTCAGTACCCTATAATTTGTTTGTTTTTCTACCAGTTTCTTACTTTCTTCTAACATCCTATTGAGGGCATTAATGCCGTGGAAATTTAAACTCTAAAATATAAGAAAGAGGGGCTCCTGGGTGGCTCAGTCCTTAAGTGTCTGCCTTTGGCTCAGGTCATGATCCCAGGGTCCAAGGATGGAGCTCGGCATCGGGCTCCCTGCGTGGCAGGAAGTCTGCTTCTCCCTCTCCCACTCCCCCAGCTTGTGTTCCCTCTCTCGCTGTGTGGCTTTCTGTCAAATAAATAAATAAACTCTTAAAAAAAAAAATACAAGAAAGAGACACCTGGGTAGCTCAGTCAGTTAAGCAACTGCCTTTGACTCAGGTCATGCATGATCCAGATCCGGGATCCAGTCCCAAATCTGACTCCCTGCTCAGCAGGAAACGTGATTCTCCCTCTGCCTGCTGCTCACTCCGGCTTGTGCTCTTTCTCTCTTTCTCTGATAAATAAATAAATAAAATTGGAGAGTGCCTGGGTGGCTCAGTGGGTTAAGACTCTGCCTTCTGCTCAGGTCATGATCTCAGGGTCCTGGCTGGGATGGAGCCCCACATCAGACTCTCTGCTCAGCAGGGAGACTGCTTCCCCCTCTCTCTCTGCGGGCCATTCTGCCTACTTGTGATCTCTGTCGGTCAAATAAATAAATAAAATATTTAAATAAATTAATTAATTAATAAATTAAAATCTTTTTGAAATTAAAAATAATGAATTAATAAAATAATGTACAAAAGAAAGGAAATAATTTATATAAAAGTGTCATAAGTATATAAAAGTAAAATTTACAAAGGTACAGAACTCAACCTTTGCATCTATGCTAATTTTCTCACACAACTAACTTGAATATAACATATACTGAAATTTGCAAAGGAAATTGGGAAGGGGGATTTTACCCAAATTCGGCTTGGCATTTTCAAACATCAGTTGCACTTTTTGGAACTGCCTTTGAGAATGTTGCGTATCACTCTCTTGAACTCAAAATATGAAGCATGGCAGGAAGGTCTTTGAGGCTAATTACAAAGCAAGGTATTCATTCATTCATTTATTTAACATTTACTGACTACTATTGTGTCCCTGTACTTGATTAGATTCTATAATGCAAAGATTACTGAGATACAGTAGGGAGGGAGACAGGTACAAATATAAAAATAACAGTGAATTGTGAAAAACTATAGAACAGCCTAATAAACAATGAGCTGTGTAGTCACAGAGGATAGAATAATTCTCTCTTATGGTATGAAAGTATAAAGAAACAATTAGAAACACATATGCATGTAACAACAGAGTCTTCAAATATGTGAAAGAAAACCTGACAAAACTGAAGTGAGAAATAGACTATTCAACAATAATAGTTGGAGACCAATACCACACTTTCAATTATCAATATAATGTGCACTTTAAATGAATGAATTGTATAGTATGTGAATTATATCTTCACATATCCGTTTTGTTTTATTTTTTTAACATATAGAAGGACTTTGGAAATAAAGACTTCATAGGGCAAATGGACATCTAAAAATAACTCAGTTTTTCTGATTGCCTAAAGGAATATTACCACACACATTTTTTAAAAAATATATTTTATTTATGTATTTGACAGACAGAGATCACAAGTAGGTAGAGAGGCAGGCAGAGGGAGAGGGGGAAGCAGGCACCGCGCTGAGCAGAGAGCCTGATGCAGCACTTGATCCCAGGACCCTGAGATCATGACCTGAACCAAAGGCAGAGGCTTAACCTACTGAGCCACCCAGATGCCCCATCACACACATTTTAACAATGACAAAGTTAGTATATATTTATATGAGAGAAGTGTATTACAATTTTTAAAAACCATCCTTTCCACCACCCGATGATACCAAATATTTTTAGCATTTGCTAACATTTAACATTCTTTTTTTTTTCAATGGTCATATTATATTTTTGTTTTAAAATATATAATGCTGGGGTGCCGGGGTGGCTCCGTAAGTTAAGCATCTGCCTTCAATTTATGTCATGATCTCAGGGTTCTGGGGTTGAACTAGGTATCAGGCTCTATGCTCAGTGGGGAACCTCCTTCTTCCTCTCCTTCTGCCCCTCCCCCTACTTCTGATCCCGCTCTCTCTGTCAAATAAATAAATAAAGGGGTGCCAGGGTCCCAGGGTCAGGCTTGAGCCCCGTGTTGGGCTTCCTTCTTGCTGGGGAGCCTGCTTCTCCTTCTCCCTCTGCTGGTCCCCCTACTTGTGCTCTCTCTCTCACTCTCAAATAAAGTCTTTTAAAACATAAATTAATTAAAAAATAATGTTTTAAAGTAGCATTAAATATATAATTCACATCCTTTCTAAATCTTTTTTTTTTAAGATTTTATTTATCTATTTGACACAGAGAGAGAGACCCTGAGACCATGACCTGAGCGAAAGGCAGAGGCTCAACCCACTGAGCCACCCAGGCGCCCCACATCCTTTCTAAATCTAAACATCTTGATAATTTCTTAGGCTTTTAAATATTCTTTTAAAGCTGTATAGTATTTCATTGTATATCATAACTTATTTAGTAATTCCTTTTTTATGGGTCATTGAGGTTCATTCCAATTTTATTTTACACGAGATGTAATGCTGTGATGAATACAGGTATGGCAAAAAATTTTTGGACTTCTAAAAATTGGGACAACTAGCTCAAAAGATATACAATATTGTCCAGGTCTTTGGAATACTTTCACCAAGATATATTTAGAGTAAGAATTAAAAAAAAAAAGATTTTATTTATTTTAGAGAGAGTACAAGAGTGAACATGAGTAGGGAGAGGGGCAGAGGGAAAAGGAGAGAGAATCTGAAGCAGGCACCCCTCTTCCCTCCAAGCTAAGCAAAAGCATGGGCTAAACATGGGTCTCACTCTCACAATCTTGAAATCATGACCTGAGCTGAAATCGAGTCACCCACTTAACTGACTGAGCCACGCAGGCATTCCAAGAGTAAGAATTTTACAACAAATTTCTGTCAACAACACAGACAAAGCTGAAATAATATTTGCAAGATAATATTTTATTTTGGGGGCACCTGGCTCGCTCATTCAGTAATGCATGGGACTCTTGATCTCAGGGCTGTGAGTTCGAGCCTCACATTGGGTGTGGGGTCTACTTAAAAAAAAAAAAGGAGGGCACCTGGGTGGCTCAGTGGGTTAGGCCACTGCCTTCGGCTCAGGTCATGATCTCAGGGTCCTGGGATCAAGTCCCACATGAGGCTCTCTGCTCAGCAGGGAGCCTGCTTCCTCCTCTCTCTGCCTGCCTCTCTGCCTACTTGTGATCTCTCTCTGTCAAATAAATAAATAAAATCTTTTAAAAAAAAGGAAAAAATCATTTAATTTTTAATTGCTATTGAGGCTGATTTTTTAGTTCATGTCTACTGGTTATTTGCTACTTCTCCTTTGCGAAGTATACTTCGTGTGCCGTGCTTGTTTTTCAATGAGGATATTTATAACATTTGACTGAGGAGCTCTCTAAATGTTATGGATATTGACATTTGGTCTGTCATGTTACTAGAGTCCTTTTATATTCATTTAATTGCCTCTAAAATGCTGGAAACTAATATATTATGTTTGCTATTCTTTGTCCACTTCCTTTAGTATCCCCATCTTACATAAACACCAGTTATCTGTAAAGTAGTGAAAAGATGAATAATCTGTGATTTTTCTGATACACATTAGAAATTATTTGAGTTTGAACTGATCTTTATCCTTATTACACAGACTTTATATAATACCCAAATTGAATATCACAACTATTCTCCTACCAGATCATCAGATCTTTATCAATTTCACCTTGTTTACCTTCTAGTTTTTTTTTTTTTAAGATTTTATTTATTTATTTGACAGAGAGAGATCACAAGTAGGCAGAGAGGCAGGCAGAAAGAGAGGGGGAGGCAGGCTCCCTGCTGAGCAGAGAGCCCGAAGCGGGGCTCGATCCCAGGACCCTGAGATCATGACCTGAGCCAAAGGCAAAGGCTTAAACCACTGAGTTTCCCAGGCGCCCCTTTTTTTTTTTTTTTTTAAGATTTTATTTACTTCATAGAGCACAAGTTGGGGGAGTAGCAGGCAAAAGGAGAGGGAGAAGCAGGCTCCCCACAGAGCAGGGGAAGACCCATGTGGGACTCAATCCCAGAACCCTGGGATCATGACCTGAACTAAAAACAGTTGCTTAACCAAATGAGCCACCTAGGTGCCTTCTTTACCTTCTAAAAAGGCAACATTACTGTGTTTATATGTTTTCAGGGAAATATACTCATCAATTTAAATGTGTGATGCTTTTCTTTGTCGGTAGAATAATTGTTTGAAGATTTACATAATGGCATATTCTTTATATGGAAAAATAATAATATTTTAGAGATCACCTTCTATTTCATTTTTTTAATAAGAGAGAAGTTGTAAAAACATTAATTGACTTAGAAATGTAAACGATCTACCTAGTAAAAACATTTAACATAAAATTTACCATCTTGATCATTTTTAAGTACACAATTCAGTAGTGGCAAATATATTCACATTGCTGTGCAAAAAATCCTCCATATTTGTGAGTTTTTCACAAATATGGAAATCTGGAACACTATGCATATTTAAAGACTCCTCTTTAGGGTTGCCTGGGTGGCTCAGTGGGTTAAAGCCTCTGCCTTTGGCTCAGGTCATGATCCCCGGGTCCTGGGATCCAGCCCTGCATCAGGCTCCTTGCTCAGCAGGAAGCCTGCTTCTCCCTCTCCCACTCCCCCTGCTTGTGTTCCCTCTCTTACTGTCTCTCTCCCTGTCAAGTAAATAAATAAAATATTTCCAAAAAAGTAAAATAAAATCTTTTTAAAAAGGTACAGCATAGAAAATGTAGTTAATAATATTGTATTAATGTTGTATAGTGACAGTGACTATATTTATGGTAAGCACTGAGTAATGTATGAGCAGGGAGCCCGATGTGGGGCTCGATTCCGGGACCCTGGGATTATGACCTGAGCCGAAGGCAGACACTTAACTGACTAAGCCATATAAGCCATATAATGAATATGTTGTACACCTGAGACTAATATAACATCATATGTCAATTATACTTCAATAAAAAATTGAAATACTCATGTACACATACATAGACAAATATGCAGATATTTCAGGAACTTTAAAGAAACCTTTGTTTTGTTTTTGGTTTTTTTGGTTGGGAAACTGTAAACAAGTACAACATTTATTAACCGGCAAGTGCTTAAAGAAATATATGATACAGGGGCGCCTGGGTGGCTCGGTGGGTTAAGCCTCTGCCTTCGGCTCAGGTCATGATCTCAGGGTCCTGGGATGGAGCCCTACATCGGGCTTTCTGCTTGGCGGGCAGTCTGCTTCTCTCTCTCTATCTTTCTCTGCCTGCTTCTCTGCCTACTTGTGATCTCTCTCTGTCAAATAAATAAACTAAATCTTAAAAAAAAGAAAAAGAAAAAAAAGACTCCTCTTAAAAAAAAAAATAAAGACTCCTCTTTCCCTCTCCCCCTCCATGTTTATCACCATTCCACTTTGTATCTCTATGAATTTGACTCATATAAGTGGAATCATACAGTATTTGTCTTTTTGTGATTGGTTTCTCTTAGTATAATGTCCTTAGGTTTCATCCATGTTGTAGTATGTGGCTAGATTTCCTTTCTATTTATTATAATGATATTCCATTGCATGTACATACTACATTTTTAAAATCCATTTATCCATTGACTGAGATTTGGGTTGCTTTCACCTCTTGGCTCTTACTGCTGCTAGGAACATGGTTGTGCAAATATTTCTTCATTTTTAATTCTTTTGGATATATACCCAGAAGTAGGATCTCTAGATCATACAGTCGTTCTATTTTTAATTTTGGGGGGAAACTCGATATTGTTTTCCACAGCTTTGCACCATATTTCCTGCCAATGGTGCATAAAGTTTCTAATTTCTCCACAACCTTACCAGCACCTGTCATTTTTTTTAATAGTAGCAATCCTAATGGGTATGAGATAATATCTCATTGTGGTTTTACTTTGCGTTTCTATGAGGATTAGTGATGTTGGGTATCTCCTGTACTTCTTGGCAATTTGTTAATCTGTCCCTTTATTATTTTTCTTAAGATTTTATTTATTTATGTATTTGTTAGAGAGAGAGAGCGCAGAAGCAGGGGAAGTGGCAGAAGGAGAAGCAGGCTCCCTGTTGAGCAACAAGCCAGATGCAGGACTCCACCCCAGAACGCTGAGATCATGACCTGAGCCAGAAGGTAGAAGTTTAACCAGACCGAGCCACCTAAGCATCCCTATTTTTTAATTTTTTTAAAAAGATTTTAGGGACGCCTGGGTGGCTCAGTTGGTTAAGCGGCTGCCTTCGGCTCAGGTTATGATCCCAGCGTCCTGGGATCCAGTTCTGAATTGGGCTCCTTGCTCAGCAGGGAGCCTGATTCTCCCTCTGCCTCTGCTGCCCCTCTGCCTGCCTGTGCGCTCTCTCTCTCTCTGACAAATAAGTAAACAAACAAAATCTTTAAAAAAATTTAAAAAAATAAAAAAATTTTATTCATTTATCTGAGAGAGAGCGCGCGCGCGCGCATGCATGAGCAGGTGTGGGGTGGGGGAGGGGCAGAAGGATAGAAGGAAAAGGGAGAAGGACAAGCAAACTCCCAATGGTCACTGATTTGGCAACCCAAGGGGGATTTGATTCCAGGATTCTGGGATCATGACCTGAGCTGAAGTCAGACACTTAACAAACGGCGCGACGCAGGTGCTCTTCAGCCCCTTTATTTTTAACTCACCATTTTCCAATCCTATAGAATTATATATATATATATATATATATATATATATATATATATATATTAAAGATTTTATTTATTTATTTGGCAGACAGAGATCACAAGTAGGCAGAGAGGCAGGCAGAGAGAGAGAGAGGAGGAAGCAGGCTCCCCGCTGAGCAGAGAGCCCAATGTGGGGCTTGATCCCAGGACCCCAGGATCATGACCTGAGCCGAAGGCAGAGGCTTTAACCCACTGAGCCACCCAGGTGCCCCTATTTATATTTTTTTAAGATTTTATTTATTTATTTGACAAAGAGAAAGAGCACAAGCAGGGGAGTAGCAGGCAATGGAAGAAGGAAAAGCAGGCTCCCCACTGAGCAGGGAGCCAAATGTGGGACTCAATCCAGGACCCCAGGACAGAGACCTGAGCCGAAGGCAGATGCCCAACCAACTGAGCCACCTAGGCACCCTAAAATTATTTTAAATTAATGTCTTTGGCAAAACAACTATTAATGGCATTTTTAAAAAATACTGGTATGCAATGGAACTGCAAGTTTCTTTAGTGGTATGCAGCTTTCAGTAGTTCATTTAAAGATGGAATATGTTTTGCAAATCTAGTTTTAAAATTTATTTTGTTTAACCTTAAAAACTGTATTATTATCTGATATAAATCCTTTATAAGTAAGCCATGTTTCACACTAGAAAATACACATAAAATATATGGCACACTGTCTAGCATATAAAAGAAATGCAATAAAAATTATTTCCTGGGGTGCCTGGGTGGTTCAGTCAGTTGAGCGTCTGCCTTCAGCTCTGGTTGTGATCCTCGGATCCTAGGATGGAGCCCCATATTGGGTTCCCTGCTCAGTGGGGAGTCTGCTTCTCCCTCTCCCTCTGCCCCCACCTCACCCCACCCTGCTGTGGCCCCTGCTTGTGCTCTCTCAAGCTCTCTAACTCAAATAAATAAATTAAAATTATTTCCTAATAATTAGTATTTAAACATTTCTATTATCCTTAGAAGAATATTTTTTAAAAGATTTTATTTGTTTATTGGGGAGAGAGAGAGAGAAAGCATGAGCTGGGGGAGTGGGAGAGGATCTCTGCTGAGCAGGGAGCCTGATGTGGGCTCCATCCCGGGCCCCTGGGATTATGACCTGAGCTGAAGGCTGATGCTTAACTGACTAAGCCACCCAGGCGCCCCATTGTGGGTTGTTGTTTTTTTTTTTTTTAAGATTTATTTATTTATTTGAAAGAGGAGGGGAGGGAGGGACAGAGGGAAAGAATCTTAAGCAGACTCCCTACTGGGTTGGGAGCCCAAGGCCAGGCTGGCTCCCAGGACCCTGAGATCATGACCTCAGCCAATTCACTAGACCCACGCTCAACCACCAAGCCACCCAGGCACCCCCACAGCCTTACTTTTACAAAGAAGGCAGGTACAAAGCATTTGCTAGAAGTCATGTAGACTTTTTAAAAAGCATGTGGACTCTGGCTTCTGAGTAAGAGATCTACGAGTTCTCTTTTCCATTAAAACCCTTATGGGGCACCTGGGTGGCTCAGCAGTTAAAGCCTCTGCCTTTGGCTCAGGTCATGATCCCAGGGTTCTGGGATTAAGCCCCACATCGGGCTCTCTGCTCCGTGGGTATTCTGCTTCCTCCTCTCTCTCTGGCAACTTTTGATCTCTGTCTGATGAATAAATAAATAAAATCCTAAAAAACAAAACAAAACAAAAAACTTATATTCACTATTTGTAGGATACTTGTGTGGGGGTGGGGGTGGGATAGGGCATGCAGAGCCCCCAGACACCTGGATCACCTGGTGTGGGGAGGAAGCTGTTCCTTACCCTACCCTATATGTACATTTTTTGGGAGCAGGATGGTTTTCTGCAAATATGCCCCCCATTGTGTGAGGCAGAATGTGGGCTCCCCCCATGATTGGCTGTGTGAGTGGCTTGGGGTGACTTCCTTGATGTCAGCCAGGGTTTGCCCAAGCCTGGTGTCCCAGTGTGAAAAAAGGAGGCCTGTGCTTTCAATCATTAGGCTCCAGATGCTGCAAAAGGACACTGAGGACACGCTGGCACTGCTCAAGAGGCGCAGCCTGTGGTGCCCCCACGTCTCAGCCTCCCCAGAGCAGCCTCTCTCAGGAGCCTGGCTGCGGGCTCTCGGAACTTGGACAAAGGCAGACAGGGCCATGTGACGTGCAGGGTGCTGGTTGTGCAGCGGCTGCTCGCAGCTCTCCTCTGGGGGCTCCTGGAGTTCCCCACTCTCCAGCAGGCGCACTGCAGGTGGCACGTGTGCTGCAGTGCCACCTTGCCCCGGGTGGCAGGGTCAGCTGCCCTCATAGAATGCCCACATCAGCATCTTCACCTCCTTCTCTGAGGCTTTTGAAGCTTCTGTGTGACTCCTTTGGAGCTGGCGCCACCATGGGCGATCGACCGGGCCACCTGGGGAATGAACAGGGCACCCTTGACTGTGGCCAGTCCAGGCAGATCCCCGGCCACCCCTGGCTGCAACAACAGCACTGGTTCCACCAGGCACCGCAGGGTGGCCGAGAACTCCTCCAGTGGCCGCGGACCCCCCAGCAGGGCCAGCGCCAGCACATTGTGTCTCTCTAGAAGTTCCAACTCCCAGTCATGCCCATGGGGAAGTGTGAGCAGGTCAGAGGTGACCCTTGTGATCCCTCCTAGAGGGACCATAGTTTGGCAGCCCACCAATGATAGGTAGAGGGTGTTCCTCCCAGAATGGAGTTCCAGGCACAGGTCATTGGGTTCTGGGGGCCAATTCTGGGGGCCCAGCAGGCAAGAGGAAGTTGTTAGGGGGTCAGAAAGAGACCTCAGCCTGTGGTCTTGCAGAATTTCTCTTCTCTTCGTCCTCTTCCTCACTGACTTCCCACCATGGGGCCTCTGTTTCTTGGCCGCTATGGCTGGGTGGTGTTCCTTGGGCACCAGGCACTGGAGACACCAGGTCACAGTATGATTGGGGGCATCTACATCACCACATGGCACCACTGAGTGTGTTCAAAGTGGCTTGGTGAGTGTCTTGGTATGAAGCTGCCCATCAGAGGCCCTGTGGCTGTCAGCAGTGGACCCCTTATGAGGGAGGGCACACATGGGCACAGCTAAGACTCCTGGTCCAGAGTGGTCTTCTCTTGATGGCCCCATGTGCTCCAAACATCTGGGCTGACTGCCACTCCACTTCCTAGGCCTGTGTGGGAGGCAGGCCCCTGGCCAGAGCGGCCTCCGCCATTAAAAGATGGCACCTGGCTAGTTGCCAGGTTAGGATTGCCTCGTGAGACTAAGCAGAACGCCCAAAGAGGAAGTAAACAGCATTGGTTGCTAGCGAAGTTGTTCGTTTAGGGGCACCGCCTGATTCGCTCCCTCCTGTACCCTACTCACTGATTGGTCATGTAAGCATATATAAGTGTGTAGACTTGCGGAAATAAAGAGAAAGAAGATGCATCCGAACCAGGGTTCTTGTCGTCCTTGTGGGCCGAGGGCGATAGGCCTGGGCAGCTCTATCTGAGCAGGGCTGTCTGGGAAAGTGTCCTCACTAAAACTGCATCAAATAGGTCCTGGCTGTATCACAGGCCTGGAAAGCCCCAGCCCCTATGGCCTGGGACTGTGGACGCTGACTGGTCACATGGCTGAGATCCAGGGAGGGCAAACTTGGGAAACACTTATCCTCCAACTGAAAGAGGACTGTGGGCTGGCCTGGTTGGGGATGCAGGGCCACACAGAGTATCTCAAAGGATAAGGCTGAGCCCTGCTGGCAGCCGGAGATCACTGGGTGGCCCCCATGGAACCAGGGACAAGAACCAAGAAGTCCTCCTGTTGCTGAAAGGAGGACCCCAGCCTTCTGATGGGACAGGGGGCCATGGGACTGGGGTTGGCCGGCAAATTCCTCTCCATCCTTTGGCACCTGCATGGAGGGACCAAGATTTAACTGTACTTTCGACAGTCCTCAGGCTTCCACGTCTGTGCTGGGACTCAAGGAACTGCCAAGAGGCTGCTCTCCCTGCTTCCCCCAGGCTCCATGCTAAATGCACAGTCAGCTTGAGATTCTCTCCTTCTTCCTCTGCCCCTCCCCACCCTCTCTCAAATAAATAAATAAAATCTTTTAAAAATAATAGTTTAATAACTGGGTGGTGACAGATGGTAACTATACTTATCATGGCATGCATACCATAATGTGCGTAATTGTCAAATCACTGTGTTGTACTTCTGAAACTAATATTATATGTTACGTATACTTCAACTAAAAGTACAAAAAAACTTCTTTAAGTTTAATATTTATTTTTTATTTATCTTTTAAAAGTTTGTTAGAAAATGACACTTTCTAGGGAGTTATTTATTAGTTGTTTTCCTTTATTTAAAAATTCATTAAAATTGGGACACCTGATGGTTCAGTTTGTTAAGCGGCTGCTTTCTGCTCAGGTTGTGATCCTACGGTCCTGGAATCGAGTCCCACATCTGGCTCCTGGCTCAACAGAGAGCTTGTTTCTCCCTCTCACTCTGCTAGTTGCTCTCCCTGCTTTGTACTCTCCCTCTCTGTTAAATGAATAAATAAAACCTTAAAAAATTTTTCTTAAAAAAATTCATTAAAGGGGCGCCTGGGTGGCTCAGTGGGTTGGGCTGCTGCCTTCGGCTCAGGTCGTGGTCTCGGGGTCCTGGGATCGAGTCCCGCGTCGGGCTCTCTGCTCAGCGGGGAGCCTGCTTCCCTTCCTCTCTCTCTGCCTGCCTCTCTGCCTACTTGTGATCTCTCTCTGTCAAATAAATAAAATCTTTAAAAAAAAAAAAAAAAAAAAAAATTCATTAAAATCTTGAAGACAATTTAATTTGATTACCATTATTTCTTTTTCTTTTCTTTTTTTTTTTAAGATTTTATTTATTTATTTGACAGACAAAGATCACAAGTAGGCAGAGAAGCAGGCAGGGGTTGGGGGGGAGGAGGGAAGCAGGCTCCTTGCTGAGCAGAGAGCCCCATGCGGACCGATCCCAGGACTCTGGGATCATGACCTGAGCCAAAGGCAGAGGCTTTATTTAAGCCACTGAGCCACCCAGACACCCCTAGGTTACCATTATTTCAAATATATGTGTTACTTTTGTCATCTTCAATCTTATGTTAGAAAAAATAATTTATTTACAGGAGCCTGGGTGGCTCAGTTGTTAAATGTCTGCCTTCAGCTCAGGTCATGATCCAGGGGTCCTGGGATCAAGCCCCGCATCCCGCTCCCTGCTCTGTGGGGAGTCTGCTTCTCCCTCTTCCACTCCCCCCTGCTTGTGTTCCCTCTCTCTGTCAAAGAAACAAATTTAAAAATAAAAAGAAGGAAAAATAATTTATTCAATTTATTCCTTTTGACATTATTCATTTTTATGAATGTAAATGAGTGTTTACTTTTATTTATCTTTATTTTTTTAATTTTTTTAAAGATTTTATTTATTTAACAGAGAGAGATCACAAGTAGGCAGAGAGACAGGCAGAGAGAGAGGAGGAAGCAGGCTCCCTGCTGAGCAAAGAGCCCGATGCGGGGGCTTGATCCCAGGATCCTGGGATCATGACCTGAGCTGAAGGCAGAGGCTTTAACCCACTGAGCCACCCAGGTGCCCCGAGTGTTTACTTTTAGACCCTGGAATTCAAGAGAAATAAAGCATCAACTTGTCTTTAGATGACATAATGGCTTTTATAGAGACACTAACAAATGTATCGTATGGTATTAACTAGATATCAAAACTGGAGAGTATGAAGCTCTCTTTTCCTTTTTCAAAAAATATTTTATTTATTTATTTTTATGAGAGAGAGCGCCCTTACGATGGGGGGTTGAGAGGTGGAGGGAGAAGCAGACTCTCCCCTGAGCCAGGAGCCAGAATCTGGACTGGATCCCATGACCCCAGGATCATGACCTGAGCCGAAGGCAGATACTTAACAGATGCCCTGAAGAGTATGACGCTTTTTTTTTCTTTTTAAAGACTTATTTATTTATTTGAGCGAGAGAGAGAGGAGAGAGAGAGCGAGCACAGGCACGCATATATGCACACATATGTGGGGGAGGGGCAGAGGGAACAGCAGAGAATCTTAAGCAGACTGCTCTGACCTTGGAGCCTGACTCAGGGCTGGATCTCATTATCCTGAGATCAGGACCTCGGCCAAAATCAAGAGTCTGACGCTTAACCCACTGCATCACCCAGGTGTCCCAAGAATATAAAACTTTCTTAGCATGTGACTTTAAAAATCCCCTTTTGCTAGTGTAAGTATACTAATGTTGACTTCCCTCCTTGAGTCACACATACAGAAATTACACCAGGTAGGTTGTAGCACAAAGGAAACTTTACTTGCAGCAAATAAGGAGATCAGAGGGAACGACTTCCAAAGCTGTCACTTCCTGAGCAAGGGTGGATAGGTTCTTTTTATTTAGGGTTAGGATGAAATTTTTTTAAGATTTTGTTTCTTTGAGACAAAGAGAGAGAGAGAAAATGAGCAGGAGGAAGAGGCAGAGATAGAGGGAGAAGGTGACTACTCATGGAAGAGGGAACCCGACATAGGGCTCAATCCCAGGATCCTGAGATCATGACCTGAGCAGAAGGCAGAGGCTTAACCCACTGAGCCACCCAGGTGCCAGAGCATGCAACTCTTGATCTTGGGGTCCTAAGTTCAAGCCCCACATTGGGTATAGAGATTATCTGACAAAAAGGGACCCTCATCATTACAGGTAGAGGTAGATATAAGGTCATGCATGTACCTTAAGGAAACATGGCTACGCATACATTGTATGTTATGTAAATGAAGCTTGTGCTCCTCCTTTTAGTATTATAATGATGTAAAGGTAATTGTCAGTCATTCTGGATGTCACTCCATGGTCCACCTGTACAGGTGCAAGTCATGGTGGTTGGGGGTTTTATGTTCCCACTGGACCGGACAGGGTAGAGTTCTTGTCAGGGCAGTTGCTATGTTTGAGGTGGGGTTTCAATTTTCATTTGTCTGAGTTAAGAGATAAGCTGCCAGAAGGAACTTAAGGAAAAAATGTGGGACAAATGTCAGTGAATCTAAGCAGGTAAGCAGTAAAGGTTAGGTCTTGGGATCTAACTCGTGACACTGGGAACATGGAAAAGCAATTGTGCCTCAAATGTTGCTTCTGATAACCATCACATTTGCCATCTAAGTTTTTTTTTTTTTTTTAAACAGTGTTTCGTGCTTATAAAAGAAGTGCCCTTTTGGTAGAAAAAAATTAATCTTCCTCAAAACGGAGGCATTGTGAATTTTATTAATTGCATTACAAAATAATGTAGTCATACACTACAAAATGAATGGAAGTTCAAGAAATTATGTCTTTTGTGTGTATTTGATAATACAAGTCTAAATTTTTTTTTTCTGGCCTGAACTGTTTATTTTAACTTCTTTTCTTCTAGATCTCTCTTTTGTTCTATACTAAGCAGGTCCAGCTCAAAAATAGAAATAGTAATTCTTAAAAGGAACAGAATTTTACAATGGAACAAGAACCCTTAGTATGGTTCAGTCCAAACCTGTTATTTAGAGATAAAGACACCTAGCTCCAGTGAGGTTAGCTATTTTTTTTTTTTTAAGATTTTTTATTTATTTATCTGACAGACAGAGATCACAAGTAGGCAGAGAGAGAGAAAGAAGCAGGCTCCCCGCTGAGCAGAGAGCCCGATACAAGGCTCGATTCCAGGACCCTGGGATCATGACCTGAGCCGAAAGCAGAGGCTTTAACCCACTGAGCCACCCAGGCGCCCCGAGGTTAGCTTTTTGTCTCACAACACATAGCTAGGAGTTGGCAGAGGAAAACAAGAGAATGTTTTCTGAGTCACGTTACATCGTCTATCAGGGAAACGATGGCAGAAGAAGGTAAAAAATATTTATTTTTTAATTGTCAAGACACACCTAGACCATCTTAAAATTTAGAATCAGAGTTAAGAAGTTTAAATTGCAGATAATTCTGCTACCATTTTGAAGTACCTACCCTCAAATAAATGGGAGGTGGAAAGAAATGTATCCAAAAAATGAAATTGGGCAAACAATCAGCTAAGCTTGTTGTTTTTCTTATCCTTTGTATTTTATTCTGTGACATTGAAAATAGACTTCTCATAATTATATTTGCTAGATCAATTCACAAATTCCTGAAAAGGTTTTCCAGAAGCAACATGCTTCCCATGTTCTCATCTGTTTAAAGCCCTATTGTCTTTGCTTCTTCTCTCTTTCCACTACATTGGACACGGTGCCTCTCTCCCCCCACCCCCAGTCTTTTTTTCTCATTAGGATTGCAGGTTCGTGAGTTCCATTATTTAAGCTCTGACAGAGAGAAGAGATGTATGTAACTGAGATCCTTCCTAGAGTAGAGTCCATAGAAATATGCGAATATGCATTTCCTTTTCTTTTTTCTTTTCTTTCTTTCTTTTTTTTTTTTTTTTTTTTTTGGACTCTCATCTTTCCCATACAATGAATAGGAATAGTTTGTTGCAGACTCCCTTGTGCTCACACACTCTGATACACAGCTGGTGAATTGTTTAGGGTTCCGCATGTATCCTGACCTGCACCAGCAACTAGAGCTTCATAGCTTCTGTCAGAGCTGCATGCAGAAAATTGCACAAAGCTGAGTTTGGAAAGTTAGAAAAAGGATAGAAATGTTAAAGTATGAAATATTCGAACTCTTTTCGGTCGATCCACTTTATATGTGGAAAACCTGACATTCTCTTTATCTACTTAAGGACAGCTTCCAGTGGAAAAATCAGGGTATTTTGTTGTCTTCCACTTGGAATAGAAAAACGAAACATCGCAATAAACCTGTTAGCAAAGATTTTTTTTTTCTTTTAATTTATTTATTTGACAGAGAGACAGAGAGAACACAAGTAGGCAGAGAGAGAGGGGGAAGCAGGCTCCCTGATGAGCAGAGAGCCCGATGCGGGCCTCAATCCTAGGACACTGAGATCATGACCTGAGCTGAAGGCAGAGGCTTAACCCACTGAGCCACCCAGGTGCCCCAAGATTTTTATTTCTATTTGTTAACAATGCAGGTAAAGGGGCCCCTGGGTGGCTCAGTGGGCTAAGCCTCTGTCTTCAACTCAGGTCACGATCTCAGGGTCCTGAGATCTATCCCTGCATGTGATGAAGTTCTAGAACCTAGGTGAGGTTTGGTGGGCTGAGGTCTGGAGCCGATGACCAAGAAAGAATTCTTGAGACATCTTTGGTGCAAAATGGTGGTTTATTAAAGCACGGGGACAGGACCCGTGGGCAGGAAGAGCTGCTGCGCCGGGTTGTGAGGGATGGCAGGCTATGTACCCTGCTGTTGGGGGAAGGTGAGGGGAAGGGAGGTTTCAGTGGAGTTTTCATATGCTAAAGAGGGCCTACAAGGTGCCAGGATGTTCCAGGCCTGCCAGAGGCCTTGCCCTTGCTGCTGGATCAATGTTGTCTTTAGACCAGCCATTAACATTAAGATAGTTGGGAGACTTTTTGGTGGGGTGTCACAATCCTGCTATCAATCGTCTTTGTTAGTGAGATTTAGGACATTTGTAAGCCAAGGGAGACTCCTGTCTAGCAGGATTGTGAGCTCTGCAAGTTAACTATTTGCTTATTGTTCATGGCAGTCAGGGCTGCCTGAGGGATGCTACACATATGGAGGGGAAAGGGTGAAGAGGGGGTGCAAGGCGCCAGCTTTTGCTTTGTCCTCAGCCAGCCTCCAGCTCCCTCATCAATGTGGCTTTCTGCTCAGCAGGGAGCCTGCTTCCCTCTCTTCTCTCTCTTCCTGTCTCTCTGCCTACTTGTGATCTCTGTCTGTCAAATAAATAAATAAATAATCTTTAAAAAGAAAACAACAATGCAGATGAACACACAAATTCATCTTCTAGATCTAGACTGTTGGGGAGTCATCATTGTTCAAAATGGTAATCCAAAAATGTACCACATGTTCAAGCATGGAAAAAGCACTGTTTTTATTAATATAATTCAACTGAATTTGGTTTTACTAATTCAACAAAGAGGAGCAGTTTGCTTTCTTTTTTATTTTTAAATTTTATTTATTTATTTGACAGACAGAGATCACAAGTAAGCAGAGAAGCAGGCGGGGGGTGGGGGAAAGCAGGAGAGAGAGGGAAGCAGGCTTCTGGCTGAGCAGAGCGCCCTATGCAGGACTTGATCCCAGGATCCTGGGGTCATGACCAGAGCCCAGTGCAGAGGCTTTAACCCACTGAGTCACCCAGGCACCCCAGGAGCAATGTTTTTCAGAATAATTTTATTCAGCAGAAACTTGAACAAAAATAAGCTTAGCTGCGTTTTTATCAGAAAATTGACTTGGTCTAGACATGATATTTCCTGAGCATTTTGGTTCAGGCTTCATAATTTAGTATCCCTGAAGCTACCTATGAGACATGGTATTTTAAAAATTTCTTTCCCCCCAAATTTGAAGAAGCAAATTTTTTTTAATAGGGAAAACATTTTTCAATTCTGCCATGCTTTGGACTGTGATATCAAATACCTTATGTTTTTTGGGTAAAATAATGCATTCTGTAAAAGATCTACACCCCTCATTAATGAGCGCTTCATTTTCTGTCCTTAATCCTGTTCATTGCTCCCCTGCATTCAGATATTCAGATAAATTACCTACTTTCACTGAAGCATTACCAGCTATATACTTAGGCATAATTAAAACTCTGAAGTTTTCTTAGAAATACATGCATTCTTTGTTTGTTAAGAACCTTCTGCAAATGAATAGAAGGGAACATTTTGTATTCTCTCTACTATTATACAAAATACCACAGAATAATAATCCACAATTATCTTCTTTCTTTCATTAAACATTCCACTGAAAAATCTATTCATGTACTTTTGTTAAGTAACACTCACCATTTGTCCTCATTTTTAATACAAACAGGGTTTGCCATAATTGCAGCCTTGCGTCCCAAACTCGTGTTTTTATTTATTTATTTATTTTTCAAACTCATGTTTTTAAAAAGATGCAGCATCTTCTGGTTTTCATATGTCAGAACACGGAAACAAGTAAAACACAAAGGAACCGCAATGCCTTTAAAAAATATATCAAATGAACACCTTCACCTCCAGCTTCTGAACTTAGCTTTAAGGTCCCTTGGACTTATCCTTTGGTTTTGATAATAGCCAATGCTTGCTTTTCAGATGTAGCTTTTGCTTAACTTTCATGACTCATTGTTCTATGGGAGCATGTTTAGTGCTATTTGTGCGCATACTCTGATAACAGTACTTCCTAGCTGGTAAATGAGGATATTGTCACTAGAACATAGTGAAATATTAGCAATTCATCTCACTGGCTAAGACTTCCAACAGGCTTCCCCTTTCCCCTAAAAACTGGAGGATTATTTACAGCTACTGTAAGGAGAGGAAGAATAATTTTCCCTTCACCCTTCTAGGTTCTTGGTGGAAATCTCCTATAATAAAATAAATAATAAATAATAAAATAAAAACAGAACTTTATCAACAAGGGTGCTTCATGTACACACAGAGATACCCAGAAAAACTGAATAACTCCTTAAAATGGCTCAAGTCATCACCTTAAATACCCTTGTCAGCTAAAGACAAAAGAAAGATGTCGGGGTGGGAGGGAGACCAGTTATGAGATGTTACTCCAGAAAAAATCCCAGTAAACAAAGGATTATGCAGATTTAAGTGAGAGCCTTCTCCAGGACTAGATTCTCCTGTGATTTAGTAATTCTTAACTTCCTGGTATGGAGAAGAAGACACCTTTGCAAATGGAGATTTCCTGCATAAATGTAAATTTCTCTTACAAAAGGGTAATCTCTACTCTGTTTTTAGAGCTTCTGCAGTGTCTGCTCTTTCTCCAAATAATCAGGGCAAAATAATTGTTATGTCAAAAAGCGGCATATTTTGGGCTGGTACATATATCCTGCTAGGTGTCACTACCCCAGTTCATTCCGTTTGTGTGGGAGAATGTGGAATGGTTAAGTGGGAGATTGTGTATGGCTGTGAAGGAGGCATCATAAAAGTTTTGTTTTGTGTATGTGACTAAGATGGAAAACCAGTTGTAGAGTTTTGAGCTGAAGAGTAAGGTGGGGATTTGACTCTGGCTGCTGTGTTGAGAAAAGATTGTGGAGGGGAAGAATGGAGGCAGAAAATAGGAAGATCAGTGCTTTTGCTAGAATCCAGGTGAGAGGTGGTGATAATTTGAAACAAGATGGTGCTAAGTGGTTGGATTTGGAATAATTGAAGCAGACCCTGAACTGAGCATGGAGCCTGACACGGTGCTTAAGATCACGACCTGAGCCAAAAACCAAGAGCTGGACGCTCAGCTGACTGAGCCACCCAGGTGTCCCTCATTTCCTTTGGATGGTAACCCAGATGAAGAATTGCTGGGTCATATGGTCATTCTATTTTTTTAGTTTTTGAGGAACTTCCTTACTGCCTTCATAATGGCTCTACCTGTGTAGGGTACTTGTAATTTCTTCATTGCTTTTTGAAAATAAGGAATATTTTTCTTTTCTTAAGATTCTATTTATTTATTTGACAAAGATCACAAGTAGGCAGAGAGGCAGGCACAGAGAGAGGAGGAAGCAGGCTCCCCACGGAGCAGAGAGCCCGATTCAGGGCTTGATCCCAGAATCCTAGCATCATGACCTGAGCCTTAGGCAGAGGCTTTAACCCACTGAGCCACCCAGGCACCCCAGGAATATTTTTCTTGAATGGGGTTAACAGAAGTCTATTCTTAAGAACGGAGCATCAATTCAAGCATATCCATGTTTTACATAAGATGACACAGCAAAAGTCTAGCTGGCTGCTTAGGCTGTGTCTTACCAATGTGGGGATTGAGCACAGCTTTGAGCTTTCTGCTCAGCAGGGAGCCTGCTTCCCCCACTCTCTCTGCCTGCCTCTGCCTACTTGTGATCTCTCTCTGTCAAATAAATAAATAAAATCTAATAAAAATTTAAAAACAAAACAAAACACAACAACAACAAAAAGAGATTTTATTTATTTGTGTGAGAGAGGGAACACAAACTGGGGGAGTGGAAGTAAGAGAAGCCAGCTTCCCACCGAGCAAGCCGGGAGCCCAATGCAGGGCTCCATCCCAGGACCCTGGGATCATGACCTGAGCCGAAGGCGCCCCTAGTTTTGATTCTTTTAATTTTTCCATTCAAACCATAACATTCCTGACCTCACCTAAAAATTCTGGAGGTATATTGTATCTGAAGCCTATAGTTTTGTTGACTGAGTACAATTCACATGGAGAGCTTTATTTAGAATATATATATATATATGTATATATATGTATATATATGTATGTATGTATATATATCATATATTATATATATGTATATATATGTATGTATGTATATATATCATATATTATATATATGATATATATATGTATATAAATACATAATATATTTCAAACCACTAAAAGGTTAACATTTTTACATTCTTAATTTCAGCTGAACACATCCCACGTTTCTGCCAAGTCTTTCACCCACACTAAGGTACAGTCAAAAGCTGTTCCTCTGGGATTAGTCACATCTCACTGACTTCACTCACTGATTAACAGACTGAGTAAAGTTCAGTTGCTTTCAAGCAGGCCAATGAAGTATTTACACACATTTAACCAATTTCTCAAATTGTAATATGAAACCTGTCAAGGAAGGATTATAAGCAGGAACCGAGACAGATTTCTTTAGTTACCGTGCACTACATTATTATTATCATTTTTTAAAGATTTATCCATTACTTGAGAGAGAGAGAGAGAACACAAGCAGGAAGGGGAGGAAGGGTGGAGGGAAAGGGAGAAGCAGCCCCCACACTGAGCAGGCAGCCTGATGCATGGCTGGACCCAAGGACCCTGTGATCCTGACCTGAGCCCAAGGCAGACACTTCACCAACTGAGCCACACAGGTGTCCCTCAACCCACTACATTAAATTTTGCCTTACCTCAATTTGGTTAGCTTCTTAATGCTGAGAGGATAACCGAAAATGTTAGAAATTTCGAAGTCAAAAATATAGTCACTTTAGGGGTGACTGGCTGGTTCAGTTGGTAGAGCATACAACTATTGATCTCCGGGTGATGAGTTCAAGCCCAACCTTGGGTGTAGAAATCACTTTATTTATTTATTTTTAAGAGTTTATTTGTTCATTTGACAGAGGTAGACACAGTGAGAGAGGGAACACAAGCAGAGGGAGTGGGAGAGGGAGAAGCAGCCTTCCCACTTAGCAGGGACCCCAATGCAGGGTTCTATCCGGGAACTCTAGGATCATGACCTGAGCCAAAGGCAGACGCTTAAGGACTGAGCCACCCAGACGCCCAGATCACTTTAAAAAAATAAAAAAATTTTAGGGGTGCCTGTGTGGCTCCGTGGGTTAAAGTCTCTGACTTCGGCTCAGTTCATGATCTCAGGGTCCTGGGACCAAGCACCGCATCATCGGGCTCTCTGCTCAGCAGGGAGCCTGCTTCTCTTCCTCTGTCTCTGCCAGCCTCTCTGCCTACTTGTGATCTCTGTCTGTCAAATGAATAAATAAAATCTTAAAAATAAATAAATGAATAAAAAAATTTTCAAAGAATACAGCCACCTTATATTCCTCTAAGATAAAGAACACAAAACAGAAAAGCCAATTGAGGACATCAATAGAAGTTCTCATATGCATTTATTAACATTTCTATGATTACAACTTATACGTACTACTTATATTTTGTAAGACTACTTTAGATTTTCAAATACTCTCATGTTTTTACCCTTTCTATACTATAACCACAGCTATATACTTTGTAATACTTGAAAAATCACACGGCTGTGGATCACAAAAATTGGCTAGTTTTTATAAGTGATTTCTCTGGTAACATGTTCCTAAAGCTATAGAAGCGTTTAAACATGTTTTGAAGTTCGGACACTGAACATTGCCTAGGAACTGTTGCTGACCCATTATCATTTAATGGACAAGCGTTTTAATGATGAATTTCCAAACCACTCTTGTGGGAGTTACCATGGACACTAAGAGGCACTCCACTGCCAAATCAGATGGATAGGAAAATGGTTTTTTTTAAATACATTTCAGGTATCTGTAGACTTCCAGAACTGGTTCTGTCACAAACAAATGGGCCTTTGCCTTAATTTATCAGAGATTTTCTGACAGCATCTCAGCTACACATTTTTATTTCATTCTCTTCTGCCCTCTGCCTCAGTCTGTATTTTATCTTTATGAAAGGCCTTATAGTGAAGACACAAGATAATTTCCTAAATGTTATTTAGCTTTGACAATAAGGCCCGTGTTCAGGGTTGGACAGGCAGATAAGAAAAGGAGAGATTTGCTTAGTGTTTCTCCTCTACAGGGACACCTACCAAATCCTGGGAAGACTTATTCCTGCCTATAACCTTTCATTTGGTAAGTGTAATTCTGCATGCATTTCTTGTTGTAATTTTGTGATTGTTGCTATACATGCCCTAAAACAATGAAGTTAAAATCCATTTACCTTCTTTGGAGGATATTCTTTGATAGGGATTTATTATGTAATCTAGCTGATAGACTTATGAAGCCTGTTCTACTAAGAAAAGGTTTGCTATATTGAGCGAATATCATTATGCTATTATTTTTACCATAACATGTGTTTTGCTTTCTAAAATCTCTTTTAATTAAATGTTGTAGAATGAGTTTGAGACAAAATAAGGTTGGCTCTCTCCTTCTTACACAATCATTAGACATTTTTATGTATCATCAAATATTTCTCAAATATTTAAATAAATTTATATTCATGTATTTTGTCTTCACTTCTCAATGAGTGTTCTAAAACTCATCTGTGATGTTGAGCTAAGCAAGGTGCTCTGAAACCTTTATGTATTTTCCTCATTCTGGCCATTTAATTATTTTTACCTTCAGACTAAATTTTTTTCCAAATTTTTATTACTATTAGGCCTACACAAATTTAAATCCATTTCTGAAAACTGCTCTATGTCTCTTTTTAGAGATTAAGTCATTAAATATACATAATTCAGCAGAGTGTTATACATCCTTATTCTTTGTCTTACCATGGCAATTACCTTTATGTAGGCCACTTGTTCAGAATCTCACCTATATTGGCAAGGCTTTTGTTTGTTTTCATCTCTGCAGCAAACGCCCAACAGATACATTAGGAAAATAGGCGGACAGCTGGTAAACAGACCCATTCCCTGCCTCAGGGTTGACGAAGCAATTTGCCAAATCCATCTTCCCCTAGTTTGTTTCACATCATCACTATTTCCAAATTTTCTGCTTTTTGTTTGAGCACTGTCTAGTGTATACAAAGTAGCTGAAATCAAACTTGTACATCACCAGTTCTGATAATAGGTGACAGGGTTTTTTTGTTTTGTTTTGTTTTACTAAATTCTGTAGTGTGCACTCTTGTTTTTGGTTGGTTCATCTTCCTTAAATTTTCTTTAATTATTTTAAATTTTATTTATTTATTTGAGAGAGTGAGAGAGCCCAAGTGGCTCCTCTCTCTCTCTCTCTGCCTGCCTCTCTGCCTACTTGTGATCTCTGTCTGTCAAATAAATAAATAAAATCTTAAAAAAAGAAAAATAAAACCAAGCAGTCAAATGGGACAATGAATGCATTTTAATGTATACTATACCACAATTAGAGTTTGGTGGTTCACAATAGGATATATAAAACAGTAGAAAAACATGAATAAGAAACTCTGGACATTGTCAGTGTTCTTTGTAGGCTCTTCTTTCTCATCTGGTAGCATAATTGTTAGTTTTCCCAGGGATTTCTCTTAGATCTTCTCACTTGATGTACTCTCCCTGGGTGACTCTGCTACTTATGTAGTTACAAAAGCTGATGACTTTCAAACCCCATCCCTAGCTCAGCTCCTTCTCTTGCTACAACATATCCAACTGCCTATTGTCTATCTTTTTGTGGATAGTTCACCGGCTGCTAACATTCACCATGTTCCAAGTTGACCTCACCGTGTCCATCTTCTCTGCATAAAGCCTACGGTTCCTGTTTCCTTGTCTCCAGTCATAAACCTGAGAATTGTCCTTGATTCCTGCCCCTACTGCGCTCTCATCCCATTTATCACCAACTCCTATCAATGATAAATTGTAATTATTTCTCAAGAAATTTATTTCTCTTCATCTTCAGTACCCTTTCACTGGTCTAAGCAATGTTGTCTTTCTTCTGAACAACTGAAGCAAGCCTTTTGTAATTGGTCTTCAGGTCTTCAGTCCTGTCTCCTTTCTAATATTTTTCGTGCACCAAAAAATGTTTTTTTGTGTACTGAAAATTTGACCATCCTATTTTCCTTCTTAAAACCCTTCCATGGTTCCACATTGCCTTTCAGATAAAATCCAATGTCTTTATTACGATCTATGGCCCAGAGGGATTTGGATGCCATACACCATTTCAGTATCACTTTGTGTCTCTCGGCACTTTTGTTCTAGCCATTTCCTTGAATGGGTATGCTATCTCTTGCCACCTGTCCTTTGCACAAGTGCTTCTCTGTCTCTTTGCTTTGTTAACTCTAGCCAATCGTTGAGTTCTCAACTTAGATATTGTTGCCTCCAAAAAGCATTCCCTAACTCCCAAATACAGTTAGGTGCCCCTTCTTTATGTTCCTTTACACCTTATCTTTCCTTCACTACAGTGCTTAGCATTCTATAATCACAGCTCTATCCTTTTCTCTCACACACTATACATTCCATGAAGACAGAAACATTGTTGCCTATTGGCCATTGTATCTCTACAAACTAACACAGTGTTCAGTACATACTAGTTGCTCACAAACAAATGTTAAATAAAGGAAAGAGCAAAGAAATCAGAATGACCAACGTTGGAGGCCATGGCATCATCTTACTAGTTTGAAGCTTTTTGCATAAACTTATCAAATGTATGAGCTAGAAGGGATTCAAGAAATCACTTTGTTCAACTTCCCACTCAGTGTAATAGTTCTATTCCATCATGCTTTAAAGACAGTCCTGTCTCCTCTCTGTATGAACACTTCCAGAGGTGGAAAATATGCTGATGTGTAAGAAAGTCACTCAGTGATGGGTATGTCTAATTGTTATTGTTGTTGTAAGATTTTGTTTATTTATGTATTTTAGAGAGAGAGAGCATGGGGGGGCAGCAGGAGAGGGACAGGACAGAGAGAATCCCAAACTGATGGCCCACCAAGCAAGGAGCCCAACTTGGGGTTGGATACCACAACCCTGAGATCATGACTTGAGCTGAAACCAAGAGTCAGATGCTTAAATGACTGAGATACCCAGGCGTCCCCATGTCTAATTGTTTTCTTAAAATCCTCCTCAGTCCTCATTTTGAACACTTTCCTATTACAGCTTTCACTCATAGTTTAATGCCTGCCTTCTTGAGGAGCACAAAACTAATCTTTACCTTTCTTGAGCAACTCAAAATTAATCTTTCCCTTTTTCCAAATGAGAACCTTCCAAATAGCTGAAGGTCATTATTATGTGCTTTCTAAACCATTAGTTCTCAAGGTTTAATGTACAACAGAATGGCCTAGGGAGCATGTTAAAAATGTAGATTTCCTTGTCCTATCCCCAGAAACTCTGATTCAATAGGTCTGAGACTGATCTCAGGAATCTAAAATTTTAACAAGCATCCCAGATAATTCTGATGTGGATAGTACATAGACTACATGTCAAGAAACACTGCCTAGGGAAATACAGTTTTAAAATTTCCCAAAAAATGGTGTTTATAAGACTTGATCTTCAAAGTCACTAGATATTTGTGTCTATTCTCTTCAAGTATAACCCCAATGCTGGAACCAATTATTTGGGTTTGTTTGACTAATAAAAAGTAGAGTGAAGGGGGCACCTGGATGGCTCAGTTGGTTAAGCATCTGTCTTTGTGGCAGGTCATGACCCAGGATCCTGGGATTAAGCCCCACACCATGCTCCCTGCTCAGCAGGGAGTCTGCTTCTCCCTCTCCCTCTGCTGCTTCCCCAGCTTGCCCTCGCTCTCTCTCTCTCTGTCGAGTAAATAAATAAAATATTTTTTTTAAAAAAAGTAGAGGACACCTGGTTGGCTCAGTTGGTTAAGCGGCTGCCTTCAGCTCAGGTCATGATCCTAGGGTCCTGGATCGAGTCCCACATAGGGCTCCTTGCTCAGTGGGGAGCCTGCTTCCTCCTCTACCTGCTGCTTCCCCTGCTTGTGCTTTCTCTCCCTCTGACAAATAAATAAATAAAATCTTTTTAAAAAGATAAAATAACGGGGCACCTGGATAGCTCAGTGGGTTAAGCCTCTGCCTTTGGCTCGGGTCATGATCCCAGGGTCCTGGGATTGAGCACCGACCGCATCGGGCTCTCTGCTCAGCAGGAAGCCTGCTTCCCTTCTCTGTCTCTGCCTGCCTCTATGCCTACTTGTGATCCCCTCTCTGTCAAATAAATAAATAAAATCTTAAAAAAAAAGATAAAATAACATAAAAATAAAAACAAATTAAAAAATGTAGAAGGAAGATACTTTTTCCTTTTTAAAAAAAAAGATATCATTTATTTATTCATGAGAGACAGACAGAGAGAGAGAGAAAGAGAGCTAGAGGGAGAAGCAGGCTCCCTTGAAGCAGGGAGCCCGATGCCAGGCTCAATCCCAGGACCCTGGGATCACGACCCGAGCTGAAGGCAGATGCCCACAGACTGAACCACCCAGGCACCCCGATATTATTTCCTTTAACCTGATTTATGTCCTTCTATTGAAACTGTACACAACTGTGTCACCAATTTTAGGAGATGTGCCACATTATTGACTGTGATTTTGTTTTTAACTAAAACCTGTTAGGGCAGGAATGACTTACAGGGAATGGATGACCCAAAGGTCACAGATAAGAAGGAAAGAAGGAATAGGATGAGATGACAATAGATAAAGGCATATCCCGAAGAGGGGTAGCAATATATAATGCTAGTATTCCCACTAAAGGTGGCACATGAACTTCTCAATAACTCCAGTTCCCCTCTCTCATAGTCCCTAAGATTTTCCACTGCCAGCCATTTGCAAGAACTGTGGTTCCCTGTCACCTCCTGATCCTCTCTCTGGAGTCAGCAGATTAAAATCTGCTTTGCCTTTTATTAGAAAGGTGGTGGACCTGCTGTCCATCCTCTTAACCCACAATAAGAATAAGCGTCTGTAATCAGCCCTGCCACATCAGAAGGAGTTGGAACCTTGGCACACTTCTTTGGAAACATTTTTGATCTCTAACAGACTACTGAGGGTACCTTGGCATATTTGTAAAAGATGATCTAAAACTCTAAAAATAGCTGTGAGCACCATTCTCCCACATGCGTACAATTTGAATAGGTCTGGCAAGATGCTTTTAAGCTCATAAAAGTGTCACAGAATGTTATGAATTGGCTTTATATGCTTCAATACACCCGGTGTACAGATTAGCACTTTCTGTTATGACACCCAGGCTCTGTGCCCTCTACTCCAAACAGCAGGAAAAATTTATGAGCCAGAAAACCTTTCTTGGATTTGGCCTTAGGGGCAGTAAGCAGTGGAATTTAGTTGCTCACAAGGCCACAGTCTGAGGCCCCTAGAAATCAGGTGGGAACAGTCACATTGAGTGAAATTAGTTGTTAGTGTCTTCAGATGGGATGGTAAATCTGAAAGGGACTTAGGGCTGCAAGTAACAAAACTTTGAAACATAGCCGCTTTGTGTTGAATGCCAGGATAAAGAGATGATCCCAGCTGTGATGTGGAGAGAAGCAAGTTTAGAATGTGAGTCTGGAAAAAAAAAAAAAAAAAAGGATCATTCTAGCAGACTTAGGATTAAATGATTTCAATCCTCACAGGCCTATATGTATACCATAAAAAGGAGTTGGGATCAGACTCTTCTTTTTTTTTTTTTTTTTAATTTTATTTATTTATTTATTTGACAGAGAGAGTTCACAGTAGACAGATAGGCAGGCAGAGAGAGAGAGAGGGAAGCAGGCTCCCTGCTGAGCAGAGATCCCGATGCGGGACTCGATCCCAGGATCCTGAGATCATGACCTGAGCCGAAGGCAGCGGCTTAACCCACTGAGCCACCCAGGCACCCGGGATCAGACTCTTTAACGTGGTATCCGAGAGCCCAGTATAAGGTGTTGATCATGAGGTTTCTGTGATGGTCAACTTTGCATTCCTCTATTCATACAACAAATATTTTTGAATATCAACTACATGCCAGAACAGAAATATGGATTTGACATGGTCCCTGCCTTTTAGGAGTTCACATCTGAGGGGAAGGTAACAAGACAAAAAAATGGTATATTGTAACAACTAATGTAATAGAAATAAGCCCAGAATGTTCTGAGAACAAAGTGAACTGGAGGGAAGCCAGGTGAGAAGTTAAAGAAAGGCTTTGATGAGAAGTTAAAAAAAAGCGATGCCTAAACTGAATCCTGAAAGATGAGTAGGAGTTACCCAGAGGAAAGAGTTTGGGGAGTTCATAGGAATAGCACGGTATGTGGCGGGAAATGTAAGTAATTTAGTATGACTAGACTAGAGCATAAAGTAAAAACAAGTGAAGGATGAGAGATGAAACTGGAGAAATAGGCAGGAGCCAAATCATGAAAGGCCCTGTATGCTATGCTAAGGCCGTCGAACTTTCTTCTGTCAGCAATAGGGCTTCGCCTATTAAGTGCAAGAGTAAGTGATCATCTTGTTAAGTCACTCTGGCAACAATGTGGAGAATAGAAAGGACCAAAGAGAGACAAGACCAGAAGAAGGGAGACTAGTTAGGAGGCTGCTGTAATAGTCCAGGAGATGGGGCTGGGGTACCTGCGCAGCTCAGTCAGTTAGGCGTCTGACTTTGGCTCAGATCCGTGATCTCAGGGTCCTGGGATCCAGCTCGGGAGCCTGTTCTCCCTCTCCTTTGCTTGCCTCTCCCCTGCTTGTGAGCTCCCTCGCGCTCTCTGTCTCTCTCTGTCAAAGAAATAAATAAAATCTTAAAGAAAAACCCCAGGGGTGCCTGGGTGGTTCAGTGAGTTGAGCCTCTGCCTTCAGCTCAGGTCATGGTCTCAGGGTCTGGAATCAAGCCCCGCATTGGGCTCTCTGCTTAGTGGGGAGTCTGCTTCCCACCACCCCTCGTCTGCCTCTCTGCCTACTTGTGAATTCTCTCTCTGTCAAATAAATAAATAAAATTAAAAAAAAAAAATTTGTCTATCCCTACCCAAAAAGTTAAAAAAAAAAAAAAAAGAAAGAAAGAAAAGAAAAACCCCAGTAGATATCAATCAAATATCAAGGAAACACGGAATAGAACTAATAATGTGTTGGAAATAAGAGTCTAATCTGTCTCCAAGTCTTGAGGAATCCTCTTATAAAATCTCTCGAATTTTTTTCCTAAACATTTCTAATACCACTGCCTCAGTCTTCCATAACAGTGAATCTCCTCCACTCTAGTTTTTCCCTGCTTAAACTCATCAAGTATAACGATATATCTTCTTTGAGAGATCTGTCTCATGAATCCAATCAGACCTTTTATAATCCAGTTCCATCCTACCTGTGCAAGCTTGTCTTTCATTCCTTCCAACATGCCCCCTGTGCTCTGGTCGGGCCATGCTCCATACTGTCCCTAAAACACTACAGGTTCATTTCTGTCTCTGTCCCTTCCTGAGGTGTCATATTCTATCTCCTCTGTCGGCCGCATTGTCCTTTGAGGCTCAAATCAAATTGCAGCTCTGCCATGAAGATTTCTCTAACTTTCTTAGTTCTTTGATTTCCCATTACAACTATAAATAGAAACATATGCCCTATAGATGATTTAACTGCGTATTACATGCAAGTCTTACTTCTTCAACTACCTTTTTAACTCTTCAAGGGGCTAGAATTCAATATTACTTCAATGATCCCAACTGGGTCTAGGCCATTTTTATTCTAACATTGTGACCCATTTTGAGACAACATATATTTGAGCTCTAAGAGCATGTTGACTTCTTTCTTTCTTTCTTTCTTTCTTTTTTTAAGTAGGCTCCTTGCCCAACATGGGGCTTCAGCTCATGAACCTGAGATCAAGAGTTGCATGCTCCACCGAATGAGCCAGCCAGGTGCCCTGAAAATGTTGATTTCTTGCTTATGTGTGCAAACATATGATTCAGAATTATGTTTCACTCTTTTTGTTGAGAAAGCATATTAAGAGTGAGTTCAACTAACCCTATTTAATTCTTGGATCAATTTTCTATTCAATATTTTTTGTATTTTTATTTAACTCAACTTTTAATTTTAAACAATCTTTTCCATGTTCATTTTACAATGAATATTTACCAATTTTAACCTTTCGATAAAGGTATTACTGACATACAACAAACTACACATGTTGAAAGCATACAGTTTGGTAAGTTTGGACATATGGTATATACCCATGCAACCTTCACCATGATTAGCATAGTGAATATAACAATCTCTCCTTTTGTGCTTTGCCTTTTCATTCTCTTAACAAGAATCTTTGTCTTTCGAGGCAAGTGGGTGGCTCAGTTGTTAGGTGTCTGCCTTCAGCTCTGGTCATGATCCCAGGGTCCTGGAATGGAGCCCTACATGGAGTCCTGCATGGAGCCCTACATCAGGCTCCCTGCTTGGTGGGAAGCCTGCTTCTCCCTCTCCCACTCCCCCTGCTTGTGTTCCCTCTCTCACTGTGTGTGTGTCTCTCTCTGTCAAATAAATAAATTTTTTTTTTTTTAAAGAAACTTTGTCTTTCAAAGAGCAGAGATTTATAATTTTGATAAAGTCAAATCTGCCAGTTTTTTACAGATTGTGTTATTGGTGTCATATTTAAGAAATCTTTGCCTAAAACAAAGGCCATGAATATTTCCTCCTATGTTTTATTTTAGGTCTTAGGTTTTACATTTAAGTCTATGACGCATTGTTGGTTTGTGTTTGCATCTGATGTGAGGTATGCATCTATGTTTGCATTTTGCATAGGAATATTTAATTATGCTAGCAGCATTTGTTGAAACTATCTTTTTCCCACTTATTTGCCTTTATTTTTACTTTTTAAAAAAGATTTATTTATTTATTATACACAGAGACATAGAGAGAGTGTGCGCGAGTGTAAGCAGGTAGGGCGGAGGAAGAGGGAGAGAGAAAGAATCTCAGGCAGACTCCCTGTTGAGCGTGGAGCCGGACGTGGGGCTCAGTCTCATGATCCTGACATCATGACCTGAGCTGAAATCGAGTCAGATGCTTAAACGACTGAGCAACGCAGGTGCCCCTATTGCTGTCTTTTTAAACCAGTACCTCATTGTTTTGAATAGTGTATCTTTGTCTTGAATTTTGGTATTCTTAGTCCTCCAACTTTGTCCTTCTTTTTCCAAATCGTGTTCACTATTCTAGATCCTTTGCATTTTTATGTAAATTTGAGAATTAGCTTGCCATTTTCTAAAAAATGAGGCTTTGGGGAGAACTGACATCATACAAATATTGTCTTCTTATCCTTGAAGATGATATCTATCATCTATCTCCATTTATGACTTATTTAATGTTTTTTAGCAGTGGTTTGTGGTTTTTAGTTTCTTTCTATTCTGCAACTGTGTCAAACTCATTTTATCTGTTCTTGTAGCTCTTTTGTAGAGTCCATTGGATTTTCTGCATAGATGATCATATCATCTGTGAATGAAGACTCCTTTCCAATCTGGATGCTTGCCTGCCTCAAACTCCCCCTCTTACCCTGTGCCTCCCTCTCTCCCTCCTTCCTTCCCTCTCCCCATGTCCCTTACCCTCTTAACTTCATGTCCCCTTTTTTCCCTCTCTCTCTCTCTTTCTTTCTTTCTTTCTGTCTGTCTGTCTGTCTTTCCTTCTTTTTTTCTCTTCTAACTCTGCCTGGAAACTTCAGTACAATGTTCAATGAGTTGGTGAGAGTGAACCTCCTGGTCTTCTTCCTGATCTTAGAGAGAAAGCAGTCTTTCATCCATCGAGTTTATTAGTTGTAGGTGTTTCATAGATCTTCTTTATTCCAGTTGAGGAAGTTTCTGGAAATTCTCTCAGAGCAATAAAATTGAACATTTGCAGGTCTCACTTCATTTGTGTCTCATACCTCATGGATTACTGTTTTTGTTGACTGATATTAAATGTCTTGAAAACCATAGCTTCATATACTTTTCCAAATTTTTAGTAATTTCAGGTAGGACAATAAGTCTGGTCCCTTTAGGCTTGGTTGGCCTAAAGCAGAGCTACATACTCTCTCTCTCTCTCTTTTTTTTGCCATATATATTAAAGATATTTAAAAACTGAACATTCCCAGTACTGGGGAAATACTCTTACTTATGTTGCTATTGACAATTTAAATAGGTTTAGGGACATCTGGGTGGCTTAGTGGGTTGAGGCTTCTGCCTTCAGCTCAGGTCATGATCCCGGGGTCCTGGGATCGAGCCCCACATTGGGCTCTCTGCTCAGCAGGGAGCCTACTTCCCTTCCTCTCTGTGCCTGCTTCTCTGCCTACTTGTGATCTCTGTCAAATAAATAAATAAAATCTTCAAAATAAATAAATAGGTTTAAACATTTTGGGAAACAAATTGGCAATATTTATGAAGAGACTGAAAATATTTCTACCCTATGATTAAGCAGCTGAGTTCCTTGGAATTTAGTGTGAGGAAACAATGAATAAGAGAAGTGCTTTATTAATAATAATCTTAAATGCAAGGTTATATATAATAAGGGATTATTGGTAAGAATCTAAATATGCAATAACAGTTGTAAAGATCAAGTGGTATATGGTTATGTACTATAGAAAAATATATTATATGCAGTATATAGTTATAATATCTGTAAAGAGGATCAGTCTCTGGCTGGATTAGTCAGAAGAGCAAGGAGCTCTTGATCTCAGGGTCGTGAGTTTGAGCCCCACATTGGGTGTAGAGATTACTTAAATGAATAAATAAGGAAATTTTAAAAAATAATAAATGTAATAATAAAGAAAAAATGCTTATATGAATATATATAATAACTAATAAATAAAAAAATTATGCCACGCAAAAACCTGGAAACAAATATATAAAAATCTTATCACCAAATATACACTTTCGATTATCTTTGTGAACTATACTATGGGTAAATTTTCACAATAAAAATATAATAAAGCCTTTAAAAAGGTCATCGTGGGGCGCCTGGGTGGCTCAGTGGGTTAAAGCCTCTGCCTTCGGCTCAGGTCGTGATCCCAGGGTCCTGGGATCAAGCCCCACATCGGGCTCTCTGCTCCGCAGGGAGCCTGCTTCCTCCTCTCTCTCTGCCTGCCTCTCTGCCTACCTGTGATCTCTGTCTGTTAAATAAATAAAATCTTTAAAAAAAAAATAAAATAAATAAAAAGGTCATCGTGCTAATTTTGGGTTTATGATATTTCAAAAAAGAAAAAGTCAATTTAAGTCCACATAAGAAAGTAGATTGATTTAAAACACGATAGAAGTTATTAATGTATAAACTTAATGATTTAATGTAAGTTAATCAGGCGGTACTTAGCAATTAGTATTCACAGTTATATGGTGATAACTTGGAAGGAGTTAAGCAGCCAAGATTCTTTTAGATTGAGAAAGGACACTAATGCGGATATATTACCTGCCAGAAGTTACAGTGACTAAAAGCCTGGGTTTAGGAGTCAACCATGCTTTTGTTCAAATTTTTACTTTGCCACTTTTCAGCTGAGACCTTGGACAAGTTCCTGAATTTCTCTGAACCAGTTTCCTCTGGCACTCTATGTATGTGTCCTAGAGAAAAAGACTTTAATCTAGGTAGAGGTATTGAAGGTGAAGATTTTATTAAGGAGTGTATAAGAAGTACAAAATGGAAGAAGTCGATTAAGTCATCAAGGATAACCTAGTTGTTTAGTAATTAGTACCTTAGAATTATCTACTCCATTAATGAATAACTATGTTTAGCTATTTCAATAAAGAGACTTCTAAAACCACAAAAGAGTGGGAAAGCATGTTAGTTTCCTACATTAACTGCATGTGTTAAAGCCAGGAAGTGTAAAACATGAGGTCATCGCAAGTAATATATTTTCTCTTACTTTGTGGAATCATATCATACTTAAGCAGAAATAAATAGGTCTTAAGGGTTAGCATGGCCCAACCTAAACCTATAAGATAAGTGAAAAGTGAAATTTCTGACCCCCTCACCCAAACAAAACACATCTAAAATATCCTGGAATATTTGATCACACAGTCTTTGTTTATGGAACACAGCTTTGACCCTTCTTTCTGACAACCTACACATAGCCTAACTGGGGTCATGATTCTGACTGTAGTCAAGAAGAAATTGTTTTGTTGCCACATGGAGAGGAAAAACTGGATTTTAGGGTCATGTGTGACCCAGTTATCACTTTAGAGCTTTAGGTTTATAAGACTTTTATTTTTCTTCAAGTAATCTCTGTACTCAATGTGGGGTCGAACTCACAGTCCTGTCAAGTGTCACATGCTCTGCCAACCAAACCAGCAAGGGGCCCCTGGAGCTTTAGGTTTATAAATACCGACTTTAAAAGGACTTTCATCATTAAACCAAAAACAAACCAAAAAAACCCCACAGCAAAACAAAACAAAATGCTCATAATTTGGGTACACTGCCACCAAGGGAAACCTCAGTCACACTCCCAGGAGATTTTTGTCGTACATTTATTTTATTGGGAGAAGCAAAAAACATAAACCTGTAAACCAGACATACTTCACACATGAAATAAATGCTACATGTAATAACAATGATTTGAACCAAATTTTAAGGTGAATACATGTAATTAAACCTTGGTGGATGTCCAACTTGATTTTTCATCATTCTGTTGCAACCTTCCATTTTTTTAAAGTAATCTCCATGCCTAATGTGAGGCTTGAACTCATGACCCTAAGATCAAGAGTCACGTGCTACACTGATAGAGCTAGCCAGGCGTCCCATAACCTTCATTTTATACACAGATTTTGGGCCACACATTTCTATATCATTCTATTTAATTAAATAAAGAATCTAAACCCTGTTGGGATTTATATTTTCTCCTGAGTTTTTAATCTAGCTTGATATCATAATTCTTTTTTTTTTAAGATTTTATTTTTATTTATTTGACAGACAGAGATCACAAGTAGGCAGAAAGAGGGGGGGAAACAGGCTCCCTGCTAAGCAGAGAGCCCGATGTGGGACTCGATCCCAGGATCCCAGGATCATGACCTGAGCCGAAGGCAGAGGCTTTAACCCACCGAGCCACCCAGGCACCCCATGATATCATAATTCTTTTAATATGTTTTACTGAAATGCCACTAATGTCTGTTTTTCTCTATTACAGGCATAGCCTGCTTCTAGGAAGTATGATTGTTACCTAGGCTTTCCTATTAGGAATTTGGATTTGGCTTAAAAAGGCCCAACTTCATCATTCTCTCTCACATACTGCAAGAAGAGGAAAATAATTTTACAAGACAAGATTGCCTAAAAGGCATTTGGCATGTTTCCATGTTTCTATATAAAAAGGAGACTAATGTAATGCTAAAGAAGAATAAAAAAAACAACTTCAATTTTATGTTTTCTAATTGGACAATACAGTTTTTTTTTTTTAAGATTTATTTAATTTATTTATTTGACCGACAGAGATCACAAGAGGCAGGCAGAGAGAGAGGAGGAAGCAGGCTTCCCGCAGAGCAGAAAGGCCAATGCAGGGCTCGATCCCAGAACCCTGGGATCATGACCTGAGCCGAAGGCAGTGGCTTAATCCACTGAGCCACCCAGGCGCCCCTGGACAATACAGTTTTAATAACCTTTTTAAAAAATATATCTTATTTATTTATTTGAAAGAGAGACAGAGATAGTGAGAGAGAGCAGGAGTAAGGAGGAGAGGGGGAAGCAGGCTCCCCACTGAACAGAGAGCTCAATACGGGCTCGATCTCAGGACCCTGGGATCATGACCAGAGCCAAAGGCTCTGACTGACTGAGCCACCCAGGCACCCCTACACTTTTAATAATCTAATGTGATGTTTTATTTACTTTCTTTTGGCCAAGCTAAACTAGCCAAATTCTACATTCTGTATCTTTTACGTGCTTCACTAATAAGAAAGCTTTTCAGGATGTTTAGCAGACTTATGTCACTTACATGAAACAAAATATTTAATACACACGCACACACACAAACACACACACATATATATGCTTATTTTTTTTTTAAGATTTTATTTATTTATTTGACAGAGAGAGATCACAGTAGGAGAGAGGAAGGGAAGAGATCACAGAGAGAGGAAGGGAAGCAGGCCCCCCGCTGAGCAGAGAGCCCGATGCGGGACTCGATCCCAGGACCCTGAGATCATGACCTGAGCCGAAGGCAGCGGCTTAACCCACTGAGCCACCCAGGCGCCCCTTTTGTTTTGTTTTTAAGTAAACTCTATCCCCAATGTAGGGCTTAAACTCAGGACCCCAAGATCAAGATCAAGAGTCACATGCTCTACTCACTGAGCCAGCCAGGTGTCCCATTTTGAGATACATTTTTATGGAGGATTTGGATCAAATTTTTTTTTATATTTAATTTTTTTAAGTTTTTTTTATTTATTTCACACACAGAGAGGGATCACAAGTAGGCAGAGAGGCAGGCAGAGAGAGAGAGGAGGAAGCAGACTCCCCGCTGAGCAGAGAGCCCGATGCGGGGCTGGATCCCAGGATCCTGGGATCCTGACCTGAGCGGAAGGCAGAGGCTTAACCCACTGAGCCACCCAGGCACCCCCTGGCTCAGATATTTAAATGGATTTCATGATATCAGGTTAACATACTAGAAACACAGAGATCAAAATCTGGAATTGCATTAGAGACATTAAACAGGAATTGGAATCAAGTTATGGGATCATAGTGATAACACAAAAGTTAGGAGAGGTGGAAATTTGGGGTGAATGAACAAGGTTGTAACCTCCACAGCAGCACAAAGGAAAATGTTTGTTAGCACTGGTGGCACAATTATACAAAAGAATTTAAGAAGTACCATGATGGGGTGGCTGGGTGGCTCAGTGGGCTAAAGCCTCTGCCTTCCGCTCAGGTCAGGATCCCAGGGTCTTGGGATCCAGCCCCGAATCGGGCTCTCTGCTCAGCAGGGAGCCTGCTTCCCACTCTCTTCCAGGCATTTTGCCTACTTGTGATCTCTGTCAAATACATAAATAAAATCTTAAAAGAAAAAAAAAAAAGAAGTGTCATGCTGATAATTCATGGCTCACTAGGTCAGTGTTCTTGTGACAAAGTGAACCTAGAAAAAAGATAATAATAACATCTATAATATGGTAGGTGTTTATGTAATTATCTCATGTAATCCTCATATAATCCTATGAAATAGCTAATAGTGTTATGATTTCTGGTCTATAGATGAGGAATCGAAACTTTGAGAGGTAAGACTTGTCTATCTCACATCTTGTAAGTGTCATAGCAGGGATTCTAAACAAGATAGAATATAATAGTGCTTGCTGATGTCAGCATTGAAAACTAGGTACGTAATAGCTCCTTTTAAGTAATAGTGATCGTTGATACATTTGCCCAAATCTCTTTCGAGTTAATAAATATTATCTTTGGGATTAGTGAGTTTGTTAAGACTGGTTAAAGCAGTGCAAAGGGTTTATCTGCATGGGTAGAAACAAAGACAGATAGGCAAAGGAGGATCAGGGATGTTGTAAATAGTGTGCTATAACTTATGTTAAAATAAGTTAATCTATAGTCCTCTGAAGGTCCCATACCAGAACAGGGATTTGGGAAGGGACTGAAAAGGAGGGCCAAGTGAATTTCCCCGTTCCCCATTTCTCTAATCATTTTAGGTGTACTTCTCAGGGCTTTCTCTAATTCAGGAGTTGTACTGAGATTGGAGTGAGCAGAACTGTGTATCTCATTCTAGCTGCAGCTGTGAAATAGTTCAGCATGGGATATATTAATAGCTTTTGCAGGGGCGCCTGACTGGCTTAGTCAGTAAAGCACATGATTCTTGATCTTGGGGCTGTAAGTTCAAGCCTCACCTTGGGTGTAGAAATTACTTAAAAATAAAATCTTTAACAATATATATATCCTTGTTGATTTAAAAAAAATAGTTTTTGGGGGGGCACCTGGGTGGCTTAGTGGGTTAAGCCTCTGCCTTCAGCTCAGGTCATGATCTCAGGGTCCTGGGATCGAGCCCCACATGGGGCTTTCTGCTCAGCAGGGAGCCTGCTTCCTCCCACACTCTGCCTGCCTCTCTGCCTACTTGTGATCTCTGTCTGTCAAATAAATAAATAAAATCTTTAAAAAATATATTTTTTTAGGGTTTCTGATATATATCTTGATGATACTCACCATTTCTTATTTTTCCCCCTGAATTTTTTAAAAAAAGATTTTATTTATCCATTTGAGTGAGAGAGACAAGCCAGGGGGAGATGCAAAGGGAGAAGCAGACTCCCCACTGAGCAGGAAGCCTGATGTAGGGCTTGATCCCAGGACCCTGGGATCATGATCTGAGCTGAAAGCAGATACCCAACCCACTGAGCCATCCAGGCACTCCCTGCCCACACCTGAATTTATTTGATTATTTTAAGTAAGCTCTATGTCCAACATGGCCTTGAACTCATGACCCTGAGATCAAGAGTATCATGCTCTACCGACTAAACCAGCCAGCCATCCACCCCCCTCCCTGGATTTAGCATTTAATTGAGCTGGTAGTTTCAGGGAAAAAACTGCAGAGACTCCTATGGCTTTCTCCTGGATCCTAACCAGGATGGAAAACAAAAATTCATACTATAGTTTGATCTATTTAATTCCAGGATTATTAACTTGTTCTAGAGCCTGAGGTGAAACATCTCACTTTTGATTTATTTACAGACTGGTAAGAACATCCTATAGTCTATCCCAATAATCTTGCTCTTTAACAGAAGAATTTGGAAATTTGGTCTGTGCTTTTCCTCCTCTATATTATTTAGAGATGTTGGGTACCTAACTGTTTGCTTGGAATAGCAGTGACTATAAACTGGTCTGGAATTTTAGAAGTCCCCTTTAGAGTTCTTTTGAATAAAAGTCACCTGTGTCATTTGCCAGCACTTTATTTAATAGAGGTTGCATGTTTTGTTCAAACAGCCTTGTTTTCCTTCTGTAATCTTTGACTTATATCATCTAGTCTGTTGATTTATCAACATTTGTTTTCTAAGTTTGGCTTGGATAATGCTGAGTATTGACTGTAATTTAACCAATTACCAACATCCAGATCAAAAATAACATTGAAGTGGTAACCACTGTAAAATATTCTGCACTATAGAATTGAAGCAAAAAAATTTATGCAATATGTCAAATATCTTTTTGTGTACAATTTTATCAAGAAATTAACTGATTTTCCTTTTGACTTCCTCTATTTGTTTCTTATTATTTAGTTTTCTTTTTTTTTTTTTTAAGATTTTATTTTTTTATTTGTCAGAGACAGAGGGAGAGAGAGCGAGCAAGCACAGGCAGACAGAGAGGCAGGCAGAGGCAGAGGGAGAAGCATGCTCCCTGCCGAGTAAGGAGCCCGATGTGGGACTCGATCCCAGGACCCTGGGATCATGACCTGAGCCGAAGGCAGCCGCTTAACCCACTGAGCTACCCAGGCATCCCTATTTAGTTTTCTTTTAAGAGAGCATCAAGGGAGGGGTACCTGGGTGGCTCAGTGGGTTAAGACTCTGCCTTCAGCTCACGTCATGATCTCAGGGTCCTGGGATCGAGTCCCGCATCAGGCTCTCTGCTCAGCAGGGGCCTGCTTCCTTCCCTTCCCCTCTCTCTGCCTGCCTCTCTGCCTACTGTGCTCTCTGTCAAATAAATAAATAAAATCTTTAAAAAAAAACTAAAGAAAAAAAAAAGAGAGCATCAAGGGCATAATAGATTAATATTTATTGAGTACCTAATGCTATACTATTCCTTGCAGAGAATAGTTTCTTGGCATAGAGTAGTAACACGATCTTATTCTTAGAACAGTCTTATGTGAACTATATCCTATTTTCCTCATCTGTAAAATGGAAGAATAATAGTACTTATTTTACAGGGTTGTTATGAAGATTGAATGACAAATATATGCAAAGCAATTTTGGTAAACAGTAAGCACTATTTTATTTTATTTTTTATTAAGTGCTATTTTAAATGCTCTTCTTTGTGTTATTTTCTAGTGTTACTTACAAGGAAACTGACATCTAGAGATTTTTAAGATACTTTTCTGAGTATTACACGGTCAGTTAGGTGGTTGGAACAAATTTCCAAATTTCATACTCTTCTAAACCTGATAATGAAACAAGGGAGACATTAGACCGAGGTGGTTCTATTGCTAAGGTGACTTACTTAAGCATACCAAAATCTAAACCTATAAATGCCTCAAGGTTATGAAATCAAAATGCTAAGGACAACCAATCACAAACACCCAACTAGCTTTAAGTTATAGCCAATCAGACAATTTCCTTTCTTCGCTTTCCCATTTTTGTACATGTTTTTTCCCCTGGTTCCTGTTGGCAGAGTACTCCTAGCCACTTCTGGTTTGGCATTGCCTAAACTTAAATTGATAAATGCTTAAACCAACTTTTAAATTTTTAAAATATGTCTCAGTTTATATTTTAATACTCCTTATGGCCTTGGTGTTCTTGTGAAAGAGCTCTAGAATGTGTTATTTTGTCTGATTTTCATGTATACCTAACCTACTTTGCAGGCTTCCTGCTTTTTACTTAGACTATCTTTTAATTCTATGAAAGATTACTTTACTTCTTAAATTTGGTTGTACATGGCCTTTTACACTTGACAGGTATGAGGGGATATTTTTCCTGGAGTCCAGTACATCCTTTTAAATAATGTCAAAATTCTAATTGGCTAATTATTATTAAAATCATTCCTTTTCTAGTCTTTTCTCTAACTAATAAATTTAGTTTCTCCCCCCCGCTTCTTGATTCTGCAAGTTCTCAATCAATACTTTATTTGATTTGTGATATAAAGATGAGATATAAGGTACAACATTTCTTTCTGACACCAGTGGGTTTAAATAGCTAGCTAATTCATTGTAGAGTCTGATTCTCAGTTCTGTTCCTTCTGTGGGTCATGCATACGGTAAATGTAATTTCTTGCAACATACTCATTTTAATTAACCTGTATGGACGGCCACACTTTTTTTTCTTGCATTCCTCCCAAAAGTAGAGCCAATGGCAGATAAACTTTTGTGATTTCTCTAAGAAAAGAAGATTGTTGGCAGATTGCTCAAATTGAAATGGATGTAAGAGATGCATTGGATATTCAAATTGATGATGATTGAATATGCCCAAATATTCTGATAGTTTTCTTGGGGGGGGGGTCTCTTTACTATCATTGAAAAAGTTTTGAGTATTCTGAGTGGGTATAGAAGGGTTAACAGTGTTCTGAATTGTTGGGTTCAGGTTCTAAAAATGACCTCCTAAAATCGGAAGATTGATTAGCTTATTATTCCCAGTGTTAAACTTACAGAATTCCATTTAAAACCAAAACTTTAATTTCGAAAATAAACTTTAAGGTTGCTTAATGATCGAAGAGTTTTCCATGAGCCATACTGACATGATGAGAAGAAACCTGAGATATTTTGGAGATCTTGGCACAACTTCAAAGAGTGATAGAACAGAATGCAGAGAACTTTTCCAAGTTTTGGAAGGCAGCAGTTTGGCTGAGACTCACATATACTGAAACGAGAGGCTTCCTTGAAAACATTTAAAAAGTCCTTTCCTATTTTGGAATTCTAAATTATGGCAAAATTCGTATATGCTTAAAACTCGGTTCTCCACCAGTTTCCCTCCCCAAATGACCCTCCACCGTTTCTCTCCCTGTCAACACTGGTAAACAATTCCTGAGGCATTTGAGAAAAGCGTTTCAATAAGATGGCTTATAGTCCTTCTAAATGCTGTTTCAATATATTCTGAAACGGATCCCTTTCACCCCTATCTATTTGCCTTTGTTTTGCAGAGCGAGAAAGGTGAAGCAATTTAGAGATCTGGGGACAGACCGCTAAATGACCTGTGGTTAAGCTGGTGTCGCTTCGCAAGATATTGGTACCCAAAGCAGCGGAACCGAGATTTAGCATCCTTCCTCTGATCACACATTTCTTAAAGCGAGCGTTCTGCACGTTGGAACACCGTCTCTTCTCTACCCAACACCTCCTCCCAGTCCGCCCCCTGGTTCCTTCCCACCCTCTACCTCTCCCCCCGTCTGCCCCCCCCAGTCTGCGCATGCGTCCTAAGAAGCCCCTACACTCGCGGCACAAGCTGAGAGTATTGTCGGGGGCTATTCTCTCTCCCAGGAACATGGCGGCGAGTCAGGGAGGTGGTGTTAACAGTGGGGGCGGCGGTTGTGGTGGAGGTGGAAGTAGCGGTGGCGGTAGCGCAGCCGGAGGGGGAGGTGGCGGAGCCGGAGGGGGAGGCGGCGGCGGCGGCGGGACCCTGGTGGTGCCCATCCCGGTACCGACTCTTTTCGGTCAGCCGTTCCCCAACGGGCCGCAGTGGAACCCGGGGAGCCTGCAGCCTCAACACACGGTGAGGAGCCTGGACCGGGCCCTGGAGGAGGCGGGCAACTCCGGCATCCTGAGCCTCAGTGGTAGGAAACTCCGAGACTTCCCGGGCAGCGGCTACGACCTGACGGACACCACCCAAGCAGGTGACAGGACGGGTTGCGGGGGAGGGGAAGCTGGGCTCCGAAGGAGGAGGTGGGGGGGTGTGGGTGGCTGCGTGGCTGCGTTGTTGGACTCTGCTGGTCTGGGCGGGTTCGCGGGGGCGGCGAGACTGATAAAGTCGGAGCAGCCTGTTCTCGTGAATGTGAGGGAGAGAGAAGGGAATGGTGGTGGTCGTGGAACGGGGGGCTTGATGACTGAAGGATGTATGGAAATCGGGCGCGATGTGAGGGGTGAAAGAGCATTATTGTTAAAGCGAGTTTCCCCACTACGGAGTAGGGAGGGAGGTATTGACACCTTCCTTAATGCACTTCTTTCAACTCTCCTGGATGTTCTTTCTCATCTTTCTCAAAGGAGTAGGGGGGAAGACAATACATAAAATCACAATCTACACATATTCTTTAAAGGCATATGTGTCTGGAAGAATGGCATATTCTTTTTCTTCGTACAGCAGAAGCATTGCCATGGGTTTTACGTGATATTTTGTGTGTGTATTTTAATCATTTTAGAATATTCTTGCCTTCTGGTCACGTATGCCTTTCATTTTCCTGGTGTTGAGAAGGTAGTGGTGGTTAAATTAGTATTTGTTGCAATGGCAAATGAAATCATCAATCACTAACATGTCTGGTTACTAGGGGAAAGGATCCTTGTTTTGAGTTATGTTAGAGTCTTAATTTTTATAGCAGAAATTGCCAAAAAATTTGAGGGCATTTCTGAGAAACAAAATTAACTCTATTCTTTAGGGAGTTGTGGGTTAATGGCCTATCATTTTGGTTGAGAAATTGGCTATTGTAGCGTTCTTCATATACTCTCTGGTACTCTTTGTTGTGGATGGCAATTTTTGTTATGAACATACTCTTTCCTCTCTGCCTTATCAACCAATGCTCATTATTTTAAGTACGTTTTCGTTTGATGAAAGGGTTTCTTGCTTTTTATAATCTTTGCATTTGTTATCTTTTATATTTGCTTTGCTCAAAGAAATCATGGACAAAATTATTTTGATAGGTGTAGTAATTTTGAAACAGTACAGTAAGTAAATTCACCTATAATGATTAGTAATAAAAGGCCTCTTATTTTCAGAATAACACTATTTCAGTGTATTCAGTTTCTGGATATTAAATTTAGGTATGTGTTTGGAGGAGAGTGGGGAGAGGAGCAAAGCCTAAAATTGAAGCTTTCTACCCAATTACTCTTTTAGGAATTACTAAGAACTATGAATGCGTAATCAATCACTGATTTTGTATTTTGAAAAACATGTTTGAGTATTTACTCCTTCACTGTGAACAGATTTCCTAAACAATATGTTCACATATTTATGAATATATTGGCAAAATATATGACTTGGTATATTCTTTTTTTTTTTTTTAAAGATTTATTTATTTATTTGACAGAGAGAGATCACAAGTAGGCAGAGAGAGAGAGAGAGAGGAGGAAGCAGGCTCCCTGCTGAGCAGAGAGCCCGATGCGGGACTCGATCCCAGGACCCCGAGATCATGACCTGAGCCGAAGGCAGCGGCTTAACCCACTGAGCCACCCAGGCGCCCCATGACTTGGTATATTCTTAAAAGGCTTCAGGAAAAATGGTTTCAGACTGCATCATTAAGGAGATATATTGTTTTGCTTATTGTGCCTTATAACCTGTAAAGGATGTATCTGTAGGACTAAGTTGAGTGTCCTGGCTTGGCATTTAGGGCTTTCACTGTCCAGCTCCAATTTATTATTGCAACCTTGTTGCCCCAAACACTCCTACACAGAACCCTCTGTTCCAACTGGGTCAACTCCCTGTCCTTCAAATATATTTAATGAATTTCTGTCTCATCTTCGTAGAAGGTCACCCACATGCTTGGGATTTTTGTCTTTACTCCATCTATTTAATTTTGTTTAAGCCCCCAGCCTTTCCAGGAATCTGTCTCTAACTGCCTTAGTCCACAGCAGTCTCCTGTTTTTGAGTTCTTATGTACTTAGCATCTTTACCACTTACTTGCTAGTGCTGGCTTTATTTTCTTTTCCATGTTTGTGTCATGCTGTCCCTGAGAAGCTGGAGAGCTCCTTAAGGGCAGGGAGTAAGTCATATACTTGTTCAGTCTTCTCATTATGTATTGCTTAGATTGTACTTGATAATATTTTTCATAAACTTGAATATCATCTTATGTGGTTATAACCTTTGGCTTTTAAGCCTTCAATTGGTTTTCTGAGGCAAGCTTTAACACAAAGCAGAGCCATATTTGTTCTTGTTAAGGATTCATTCATCATAAACTTTATCAGTGTCTACGGTAACATTGGATTTTTGAGACAATTCCACCTCATTTTATTTATTTTTTTCAGTTGAATGTGTGTTACTTGTGGGAACCCTTCAAAATTTAAATGAGAAATTTGTGAGTGATTCATTTGCCATTCATTTTTGACAAAATTCAGTCATGAACTATTTAGGGGCAATATTTTTGTATGTGAAGAGACTAGTATTCATTATGTATAAATGAAGGTGGGTACACTGGAACTGAAGAAAAATTGAGCATTTTTGAGATCATATATACATGTACACACACATACATACACATCTGTATACATACAGTATCCTCTGATGAAAACAGTTCTCTTTGTTGGTATTATACTTAAAAATGACTCTCAGTGGGATAATGTTTCAGAACCAAACTGATTAGTTAGGCAAGCAGATAATGGTTTATTGGGTTGGGAGGAGACTGGTGCAAGGGAAAATAGGTGGGAAGGTATTCTGTTAATCTAGGTGTGAGGTGGTAAGAATCTGGGGTAAAACTAAATTGGATAAGAAGGGAAAATTGATAAATTTGAAAGGAAGCAGGGAGGGTTTTTTGCATTATTTTGCTGTTCCTCACATATACATAAGACAAAATAGACCTGTGGTTCTTCACCTGGGCTGCGGGTTAAAATCCCAAGGGAGTGTTTTTTTTTAAAACCTATGCCTGGGCCCTACCCCAGACCAATTAAATCAGAATCTCAGGGGCCAAGAGAATCTTTTTTTAAAAAAAGTCTTCCCAGGTGATTCTAGTGTGCAGACAGTGCTGAGAAACTCTAAAATAACTCATTTTTTAGGTACTCAAGTAGTACTGTTTAGGTGAATGCAAATATTGATAAAAATTTAGTGACTAAAGTCACGTGTCAAGAGGGTCAAAGCCCAAACTAGGAACGATGTATTCAAGATCTAATTCAATATTCTTTTTAATAGGGTAGATGAAGCAGAGTCTCATTTTTTTTTTTTTTTTTCATTATGTCATGTCTATAGTGAACAGAAAATTGCCAGGAAGCTATAGTTTCTTCAGTTACCATTCATAACCCTGGTTTACGTTGAATACTGTTGGGTAACTTGGCATTAAGAAAATAGTGCCTCTAAAACATGTAGCAGCGCAAAATCTTGTTTATTAATAGGCTTGCCCTGAGGGAAGATGGATAATTGGTTGAAGTTTAGTTTCTCTTTGGTGTCTTTTTACCTTTTTTTGCATTTCTGGTGTGTGATCTTTACCTGCCTGAGTCCTCCTGCTCTCCTCGTTTCTTTTCCCCTCTTCGGCTCAATCCCCTTCTCTTGCTGGGATGTAGCTTGAAATTTATTATGGCAGCCTTTTAAGGAATTAATATTTAAAAGGGAGAGTTTGCTAATTTATTTGAATCTTCAGTTGGTGGTTTGCGCTCATGACCTTTTTTTTTTTTTAAGATTTTATTTATTTATTTGACAGACAGAGATCACAAGTAGGCAGAGAGGCAGGCAGAGAGAGAGGGGAAAGCAGGCTCCCTGCTGAGCAGAGAGCCCGATGTGGGGCTCTATCCCAGGACCCTGGGATCATGACCTGAGCTGAAGGCAGAGGCTCCAACCCACTGAGCCACCCAGGCGCCCCAACTCATGACCTTTTTGGATCTGTCTTCTAGGTTCTTGATTAAAGTCCTCGTCTATATTAAGACATAATAACAGATGAGAAAGTTTATAATCCATTTCAGGAAAGTAACTGACTCTTGTAATGTCTTGTCTTAGATGGTCTATAGGTAAACTTGGCAGGGCAAAGGGAAATTGCCTAGAACATTTTTTTTTTTTTAAAGATTTTATTTATTTATTTGACAGAAATCACAAGTAGATGGAGAGGCAGGCAGAGAGAGAGAGAGAGGGAAGCAGGCTCCCTGCCGAGCAGAGAGCCCGATGCGGGACTCGATCTCAGGACCCCGAGATCATGACCTGAGCCGAAGGCAGCGGCTTAACCCACTGAGCCACCCAGGCGCCCCTGCCTAGAACATTTTAATCTGTCTGGATACTGTGATAATTTGTTGACCTTAAGAAGAGAGCTTGAAAATGATTCTGATAGCTCCTCAAAGAAATCCTGAAACTTTCATATTTGACTTTGTCACCAATGCTACAAATAAGTCTCAGCGTACTTGCAGCTTCTTCTTCTGCTTCTTCATACCTCTTTATAAACAATAGGTCTGCGAAACAGATTTAGGAATTCTTACATGCATCAGATGGTGCTGTGTCCTGGGTTAATCACATGTTTTCCTGTAAACCTGGAGTCAAATCTAGTATTTCCTACATGTGCTGGTTCACCCCTTCAACTGTGGGGCATGGTGCATTGTATCAGGTTGTAAAATGGAGCCAGATCAACTTAGCAGCATCTGATTATGTTGTGAGGTGAAGGCCCTCTTAGAGCATTCAGTGGAATGAATTTGTGATTTTGTGGACTGATTCAAATATCTACTTTGCTTTGTGTAATAAATGTCTCCCTAAAAAATTGAATGTGAAGCACATTTTTGATAGTTGACTCATATTTTAATTGCTTTAGATTGAATTTGAGTTGCTGGCCCTTGCAGTGATTTATTTTATTTAGTGATGAATTCTTCTACAGCATAAATAGTTGTCCCTTAATTTCTTTCTTTTGTAAGTTCATATTTTAAAATAAAATGTTACCTTAAATTGGAGGGTATGTTCATCATTAAAAGATTACCATTTATATAGCTCCTTATAAATTTCTAAGCACTTTCATGTATATTATGCTACTGTATCCTAATAAAACCCTGTGAGTTTGGCACCGTACATAGTAATTACTCATTGTTGTGAGAGGTTAAATGATTTGTCCAACGTTAAATGGCTAGCGTATGGCAGAGTGTGGGTCAGTGCCTGGGTTTTCTGACTCAAGCCCTCACTATTCCATTGTTATTTCCATTGTAACACATTCTTTCTATATAATAAAGCTATTATTAAACTGTACACTATGCTAATTTAATTTCATACGTTAATGTGGTTAATATACTTTTTGCTTTGTGTGCACTGTTTTTTATGGTATGTATGGCAGTTGCATAGCTTGTCTTTGTGCCTCTTTCTGATGGTTTTAGAATAGATATATTAAGCAAGCGTTTATTGTACTCCAACTTTGGAAACATGATTATAGCCAATAGAAAAGAAAGAGACATGGTTATTGTCCTTGAGCTGTTTATAAAATAATTGAATGTGTACAGGAATATGTGTAACAATTAGAAAAGAATTATAGGGGTTAACTGGCAGGCTCATCTGGAAAGAACATGTGATTTTTTTTTTTTTAAAGCTTTTATTTATTTGACAGAGATCACAAGTAGGCAGAGAGGCAGGTAGAGAGAGAGAGAGGAGGAAGCAGGTTCCCCTCTGAGCAGAGAGCCCATGCAGGGCTCGTTCCCAGGACCTTGGGATCATGACCTGAGCTGAAGGCAGAGGCTTTAACCCACTGAGCCACCAGGTGCCCTGGAACATGTGATTAAAAAAAAAGAAGAAGAAGAAGAAGAAGATTTATTTATTTATGTATTTTTTTAAAGATTTTATTAATTTATTCGACAGAGAGAGAGAGAGACTGTGGGAGAGGGAGCACAAACATGGGGAGTGGGAGAGGGAGAAGCAGGCTTCCTGCTGAGTAGGGAGCCCGATGAGGGGCTCAATCCCAGGACTCTGGGATCATGACTTGAACCGAAGGCAGATGCTTAACGACTGAGCCACCCAGGAGCCCCTGTTTATTTATTTTAGAGAGAGAGAGTGAGAGGGAGAAAGCAGGAGCATGCTTGAGTGAGTGTTGGGAGGGGGCAGAGGGGAGGGAAAGAGAGAATCTCAAGCAGACTCCTCCCAGAGCATGGAGCCTGATGCAAGGCTAGATCGCACCATCCTGAGATCATGACCTCACCCAAATCAAGAGTCGGATGCTTAATGGACTGAGCCACCCAGGTACCCCAAGAGCATGTGACTCTTGATCTCAATGTCATGAGTTTGAGCCCCACATTGGGTATAAATAAACACTTTAAAAATTAATAAAACAATTCATAAAAAAGAAAAGAATTATGTAACACTTCAAAATTGTATACATTTATAAAATGTACAAGTAAGTGATGTGAAACTATGGCATAAGGCTTAATTTTATTGGGCATTAAGTTAGTTTGAGAAAGTCCTTTAAAGTTAGGTATTTGCTGAATCTTGAGGTAAATGATCAGTATGATAAGGCAGGAGGGACAGTTGCAGAATTTCAGGGGAAAAATTGTGTGAATAAGAGTTAGGAATGATATTGTGTGTTAAGGACAAATGTTAACTGGTTTACTCTGTATTTTCACAAAAATCCTGAGAGGCTGAGAGGAGGGAACAGGTGGAGAGCGTGGAGTTCAAATGTAAGAGGAGTAGAGAGGACCTTCATTTGAAGGCAAGGGAAGCAAGAACAGGGTGGGGAGCTGTTAGCCATGGAAGGGAGAAGTAACCTGACTTTTACTAAGGTGAAATTGAAGGTAGATGTTTGGGGACATTAATGTCTTAATTTTTTTTTCCTTTAATAAACATATAATGTATTTTTATCCCCAGGGGTACAGGTCTGTGAATCGCCAGGTTTACACATTTCACGGCACTCATCATAGCACATACCCTCCCCAATGTCCATAACCCCACCACCCTCTCCCGTCCCCCCTCACCCCAGCAACCCTCAGTCTGTTTTTTGAGATTTAGTCTTTTATGGTTTGTCTCCCTCCCGCTCCCCTCTTGTTTCATTTTTTTCTTTTCCAACCCCCGAAATCCTTCACATTGCATCTCTACTTTCTCATATCAGGGGGATCATATGATAGTTGTCTTTCTCTGATTGACTTATTTCGCTAAGCATAATACCCTCTAGTTCCATCCACGTCGTTGTAAATGGCAAGATTTCATTTCACTTGATGGCTGCATAGTATTCCATTGTGTATATATACCACATCTTCTTGATCCATTCATCTGTTGATGGACATCTAGGTTCTTTCCATAGTTTGGCTATTGTGGACATTGCTGCTATAAACATTTGGGTGCACGTGCCCCTTCAGCACCACGATTGTATCTTTAGGATATATACCCATAGTGCAATCGCTGGGTCATAGGGTAGCTCTATTTTCAGTTTTTTGAGGAACCTCCAAGCTGTTTTCCAGAGTGTTTGCACCAGCTTGCATTCCCACCAACAGTGTAGGAGGGATCCCCTCTCTCTGCATCCTCGCCAGCATCTGTCATTACTTGTAATGTCTTAAATTTTAATCTTAAAGAAATGAAGCAGTGTCATCAGGGAAAAGGTTGATGAGAGTAGAAAAGGTACTCAATAGAGCATAATGCTTTAAGGAATCAATTTGGGGAATAAACCACAGTTCAGAATTAGGACTGTGTGGTAAGCAGTTAAATTAGTACCTTTTGGAAAACATGAGCATATCATCTTTTATGAAAATAATTATATATACAACATGACAGGTAAAAGAACAGAAGTGGCTGATTAGGATATTTTAGAATTGGACTTATAGGGACACTTTGCCTAAAGTTTAAAATTTGATATCTTGATTTAGATTATTTGTAATACAAACTCTGAAGTACTTATTTCATGATGAAAAGCATGAAGTTGGACAAGATCCAGAATGTTGTTGACAAAATAAGAAATGATGCTAGGAACCCTTTCCAGAAATAAAAATATTTTTCACAAATATAAATAATTGAAGACTTAAACAGCTTATTGATTCCTTGGAAGGGGGTATTTATTTAACATTTCCAAGGAACTCTGTGGAACTTTGCAAAAGGGCATGTCATTCTCTTGACCCACCCCAGCAGCCTACTCTAAGGCATGCTTAAACTCTGTGATGCCCACCCTCATTCTACAGAGCTTTGCATAATGAACGAGAGAGGAAATCTTGGTTTTCTCTTTTTTTTGTTGCACTTTGGGTGTATCGAGGGTACTTCTTCTTCTTCTTCCTCTTTTTCTTTTTTTTAACTGATTTTTTTTTTTTTTTAGATTTTATTTTATTTATTTGACAACAGAGATCACAAGTAGGCAGAGAAGCAGGCAGAGAGAGAGGAGGAGGCAGGCTCCCTGCTGAGCAGAGAGCCCGATGCAGGGCTCGATCCCAGGACCCTGGGATCATGACCTGAGGCAAAGGCAGAGGCTTTAACCCACTGAGCCACCGAGGCATCCCTTGAGGGTACTTCTTGAAGCACTGTAATACTCTGAAAAGTTTTGGAAAGTTTTGTCTGGGAGGCCTGGGTGGCTCAGTTGGCTAGGTGTCTGCCTTCGGTTTAGGTCATGATCCCATGAACCCTGGGATCAAGTCCTCCATCGGGCTCCTTGTTTAGTGGGGAGCTTGCTTCTCCCTCTGCCTGCCGTTCCCCTTGTTGGTGTGCACTCTCTCTTCTTTCTCCCTTTGACAAACAAATAAATAAATCTTTTAAAAAAAAGTTTTCTTTACTTCCCTTTTATAGAAGGGAACACCTTCCATTACGGGGAACACTTTTCAGTGTAATAAGAGGAAACTGGACAGGTCAGGTTTTTGTTTTGTTTTGTTTTTTTGAAGATTTTATTTATTTATTTGACAGACAGAGATCACAAGTAGGCAGAGAGGCAGGCAGAGAGAGAATGGGAAGCAGGCTCCCCGCAAGCAGAGAGCCCGATGTGGGGCTCCATCCCAGGACCCCAAGACCATGACCTGAGCCAAAGGCAGAGGCTTAACCAACTGAGCCATCCGGGTTCCCCTCGACAGGTCAGTTTTATAACAATAATTTAAGTTTATGTTTAGTCTCACTTAAAGCTATTGCACTGAAGTCTGCTAAAGGTCAAGTTTTAAATTTTAATCTTTATATTTCTCCTGTTTTGAATAAATTATAAATTGATAGCATTTTACTTACAGAGTATCAGTCAATGTACTGTAATGGATGATTAAACAATGGCTGTTTTCTAATGTATTTCTTGATATGAAAAATTTTAAAGAAAAGTTATTTTTTCCAAATAGGGAAGTAAGTCTTTTCTTATTTGTGGATGTTGCTAATTCGCTGAACTCTTTTATGATTATTTTTTAAAAGATTTTTTTCATTTATTTGACAGAGAGAGACAGTGAGAAAGGGAACACAAGCAGGGGGCGTGGGGGAGGGAGAAACAGGCTTCCCACCATGCAGGGAGCCCGATTTGGGGCTCAATCCCAGAACCGTGGTGACCCTAGCCGAAGGCAGAGGCTTAACAACTGAGCCACCCAGGTGCCCCTCTTTTATGATTTGTGACAGAGATTTTTGTCACTTTACTTTTAAATTAATTACTTCAATCCTTTTCAGCAGAATTTTATGTATAATATTAGGGATTCAAGGTGACCAAAGACAGAAAATAACTGCAGCATAAACTTTTATTTGAACTCTACAGAGACTAACCCATTCTAGAACATTTGTGAATTTGGATTTCATCCAAAATCACTTTGTTAAATGATTATGCCACAAAGAGACTCTAGAACGGGCAGCCTACAATTCTTCCTCTCTTAAAAAAGTAATTATAGGCGTGCCTGGGTGGCTCAGTGGATTAAAGCCTCTGCCTTCGGCTCAGGTCATGATCCCAGCGTCCTGGGATTGATCCCCACATCGGGCTCTCTGCTCAGCAGGGAGCCTGCTTCCCCTTCTCTCTCTGCCTGCCTCTCTGCCTATTTGTGATCTCTCTCTCTCTATCAAATAAATAAATAAAATCTTTTTAAAAAAGTACTCCCTTATCTGTACCCACTTATCTATTATATAGGTTAGGTTAGGTCAGTTGTTCTCAATGAGGGAAGATTTGTCCCAGTGGTATTTGGTAATGTCTGGAGATGTTTTGATTGTGACATCTAGTGGGTAAGAGGGGCCTGGGATGCTGCAATGCATCCCACAGTGCAGAGCAAGGACTGCCACACACAACAAAGACTTATCTGTTCCAAAATGTCAGGAGTGCTAAGACTGAGAATCACTGGGCTAGAGTAAGATAAATGTCATAAGTGAAAACAAAGTACATTGCAGGTTCAAAGAGGGAGAGATGACTTCTGATTGCCTTGGTAGTGTTGGGTCCATGGTCAAAGGAATGAGACTGATAAAACGCAAAGGTCAAGCAAAGCTTTATTTCGCGCCAAGCATAGAGAATCAAACCGACCAGTCGGGGTCGTCTCTTACAGAGATGGCGGCCCCTCCCTGCCTTGCCGACCAACTTTTATAGAGCAAAGGCCCTGTGGTTGAGCCTGGTCACACACAGGTGGCCAATTGAATTACAATTCACCCCATAGTAGCTATTTGAACTAGCCTATAACTTGGTCAGGATTGGTGCCCAAAGGCACCAAAAGGCAAGGACCCACACTCCTTGATAGCTAGGGAGACAGTATGCGCGCTTCACTGATGGGATGTCTCCACCTGGCCCGACTCATCCCTGCATTCGGGCTCTGTTACCTCCACCTGACCTGACCCCCCTTGTATTTGGGCTTTGTTATCGGGGTCTGGTAGACCATATTCTACTGGTTTCCCGGACTTGCTTTTAAGTAAGTTCCCCTGGCGCAGGGGGGCAGGGTCAGTTTAAGTTTTACTGCATAAACAACAAAATCACTGTTTAACCAGATGGAATCGCTCTGGCTAAATAGGCCCTTACATTAGGACAGCAGAGAGGGCTTTGTAAAGGAGAGTGGAGGTAAGGGAAAGGATCGGATTTTATAGTTACTCATGAAGGGAGGAAACCATATGCATATTGACATCAGAGAGTCTCTTCTAATTCAGAATATATTAAATCAGCCTTGGGGCACCTGGGTGGCTCAGTGGGTTAAGCCTCTGCCTTCGGCTCAGGTCGTGATCTCAAGGTCTTGGGATCGAGCCCCTCATTGAGCTCTCCACTCAGCAGGGAGCCTGCTTCCCCCTCTCTCTCTGTACCTGCCTCTGTCTACTTGTGATCTCTGTCTGTCAAATCAATAAATAAAATCTTAAAAAAAAAAAATTCAGCCTTTATTTTGATCCTAGGCCCCCTGGTCACTCAGATCAGAAACTTAGGAATGATTCTCCACTCTTCCCTTCCCTTTCCTTTTAGAACTAGTTAGAAACTAAGGCCTTTTGGTCATAACTCTTTGAATAGCTTTCAGATCTCTTTCCTTCCTGTCTGTCCTCACTGCTATTGTTATTGTTCAGGTCCTCCTCTCCTTACCTTTAATTGGACTTAACAGCAGTTTTCCCAAATAATCACGCTGCCTCATATTTGGTTCAAGTTGGGTTAGCTCTTTACAGGGTAGCCAGAGCATTCTTTGTAATATGCAGATCTGATTGTCACTTGTAGCTACTAAAACACCTTGGAGCCAGTAAGCCAGCTCCATAACAATACATTGCTTATTCCTTGTTTTAAATATTTAAAAATATGTAAAAAGAGCTGATGCAGGGATGCCTGGGTGGCTCAGTGGGTTAAGTCTCTGCTTTCAGCTCAGGTCATGATCTTAGGGTCCTGGGATCGAGCCCAAGCCCCACATCGCCCTGCATCGGGCTCTCTGCTCAGCATGGAGCCTGCTTCTCCCTCTCTCTCTCTGCCTGCCTCTGCCTACTTGTGATCTCTGTCTGTCAAATAAATAAATAAAATCTTAAAAAAAAAAAAAAGCTGTTGCATACACTATGCTTTATATGACTGGTAATTTTTGTATTACTTAATATTAAATTGCTAGGATTCATCCAAATGTGTGAAGCTGTAGTTTATTCTCTTTGATGGCTGCATTATCTTTCATTGTGTGGCTATACTATACTTCATCCACTTTCTCACTGATGGCCGTTTGTGTTGTTTCCACAGTTGTGCTCTTGCAAACAGCACTGCTGTAAGCATTATTATGTCTCCTGGTGTACATGTTCAAGAATTTCTCCTGTGCATATACTTGGTAGTGGAATTTCCAGGCTATTTTGCGTGTCAGTGTTGAACTTGAGATAATGCTGAACTGGTTTAAAATGTACATTTCCTTCAACATGTATAAGAGATCTTAAGAATCCATATGTCCAACACATAGTGTTGTCAGATCTATGCATTTTGGACAAATGAGTTTAAAATGGTATTTCAATGAAGTGTTTCTTAATTTACAGTTTTCTCATCACTAGTGATATTGACATATCTTTGAATGTTTGTTGGCCATAGGTGTTTCCTGTACTGTGAAATAACTTTTCATATATTATGCCCAATTTCTATTGGTGGCTTGTCCTTTCCTTACAGATGTCTATGGGTTAAAAACATATTCCTTACAGTACTCATTTGTCAGGTTTGTATACTGTGAATATTTTCTCCCAGATTTTAATTTGCCTTTTTGTTTTTTAAGAAGTCTTTGAATGAACAAATGTTCAAAATTTTAATACAGTCAGATTTGCCAGTGCTTTGTAGTCACTGCTTTTTGTGTCTTGTTTAAGAATGTGCAAAATACATTCACCTACATTTTATTTTTTTAAGATTTTATTTATTTATTTGAGGGAAAGTGAGTTAGAGATAGAGCATGGACTAGGGGGGCAGGGGCAGTGGGAGAGGGAGATGCAGACTCCCTACTGAGCCGGGACCCTGACTTGGGGCTCTATCCCCGGACTCCAGGATCATGACCTCAGCTGAAGAGAAACACTTAACTGATTGAGCCACCTAGGTGTCCCCATTTACCTACATTTTTGCTAAGAGGTTTAAAGGTCTGTTTTGAGTGTTTAAGTTCCTAATCAATATGGAATTGATTTTTATACAATAGTGTGAGATTCAGTTTCATATTTTAGACACAGATAATCTTTTTCCAGATCTATCCCTGCCTACTCTTTTTTAATATTTTGAGATTATAATTCACTACCAAAAATTCACCCATTTAGAGTGTATAGTTGATTGGTTGTTAGTTCTGTATCCATCACTACAATGTAATTTTGGAATTACACCAAAAAGCCCCATACTTATTGGCAGTCCTTCCCCATTCCTCCCACACTCCGAGCTTCCCCACCCCCACCTAGTTTGAACTTAGGTAATTGCTCATTTGTTTTCTCTCTCTATAGGATTTGCCTATTCTGTACATTTCATCTGGCCTTTTGTGACAGGTTTCTTTTATTTACCATAAGGTTTTCAAAGTTCGTTTATATTGTAGCATGTTATCAGTACTTCATTCCTCTTTTTTTTTTTAAGGATTTTATTTATTTATTTGACAGAGAGAGATCACAATTAGGCAGAGAGGCAGGCAGAGAGAGAGGGGGAAGCAGGCTCCCTGCTGAGCAGGAGACCGACGCGGGGCTCGATCCCAGGACCCTGAGATCATGACCCGAGCCGAAGGCAGAGGCTTAACCCACTGAGCCACCCAGGCGCCCCACTTCATTCCTTTTTATATCTGAACAAGATTCCATTGTACATTTTGTTTATCCTTTCATCAGTTGATGGACAATTGGGTTGTTTCCTGTCTGGCTATGTATTATAAATAATACTGCTCTGATCACTGATGTACAAGTTTTCGTGTAGGTTTATGTTTTTGTTTGTCTTGTGTATAACATGTAGGAATAGAATTGCTGAATCATATGGTAATTCTATGTTTAACAATTTGAGGAAATATTAACTTATTTCCAAAGTGGTTGTACCATTTTACGTTCTCATTAGCAATGTATGAGGAGTCGAATTTCTTCATATCCGGGAACAACACTTGTTATTATCTATATATTTTTTATAGTCATTTTAGTATGTGAAGTATAATCTATTATGGTTTTGATTTCATTTACCTTATAACTAATGATGTTAAGCATCTTTTCATGTGTATATCTTCCTAATTGAAATATCTATTCAACTCTTTGTCCATTTTCTAATTGGGTTGTCTTTTCAGTACCGAGTTATAAGAGTTTTTATTTTTGAATTCTGTACATAAAACCTTATCAGATAGATGGTTTCCAAATATTTATTTTGTATTCTGTGGGTTCTTTACTTTAAAAAACAATTTTGAAATTTTGATGAAGCCTATCTTACCTATTTTTTCTTATGTTATCTGTGGTTTGGGTGCCATGTCTAAGAAACTGTTGCCTAACCCAAGGTTATGAAGATTCACCCTTATGTTTTGTTTTGAATTTTATAGTTTTAGCTTTTATATTTAGGTGTACTGTCCATTTTTAGTTTTTGGTGTTTGATGTGAGATCAGGGTCCAACTTTATCCTTTTGCATGTGGATATTCAGCTGTCTCAGCGCCATATCTTTCTTTCTTTTTTTCTTTTTTAAGATTTTTATTTATTTATTTGACAGAAAGACAGATCACAAGTAGGCAGAGAGGCAGGAAGAGAGAGAGGGGGAAGCTGGCTCCCTACTGAGCAGAGAGCCCGTTGTGGAGCTTGTCCTGGGACCCTGAGGTCATGACCTGAGCCATCCAGGTGCCCCTCAACAACATTTATTGAAAATATTTCTTTCCTCATCCACTTATCTTACCACACTTGTCAAAAATCGGTTGACCATAAATGTAAATACAAATGTTTATTTCTGGACTCTCAATTCTATTCCATTGATCTATATTTCTCTTCATATGTGTGTGTGTGTGTATTTGTGTATTTATTTCTATTCTCCTAGTACCATACTCTTGACTTCTGTAGCTGATCAGTAAGCTGTGTATAAAGTTTTATAGCCAGGAGGAGTGAATCTTCCAATATTGTTCTTTTAAAAAAAAAAAAATTTTTTTTTGACAGAAAGAGATCACATGTAGGCAGAGGCAGGCAGTGGGGGAGGGGGGGGAAGCAGGCCCCCTGCAGATCAGAGAGGGGATGTGGGGGCTCGATCCTAGGACCCTGGGATCATGACCTGAGCTAAAAACAGAGGCTTAACCCACTGTGCCACCCAGGTACTCCCCCAATATCGTTCTTTTTAAAGATTGCTTTGGCTATTCTGAGACCCTTGCTTTCTTGTATCAATTTTAGGATCAGCCTGTCAGTTTCTTCAGCAAATGCAAGTTGGGATTTTGTTGAATTTGTAGATCAGTTTGGGGGAGTTTTACCGTCTTAACAATATTAAGTTGTCCAACCTATGAATAATGAATGTCTTTTGATTTATTTATAAATTAATTTCTTTCAACATTTTGTAGTTTTACTAGATTATTTTTTTGATACTACTGTAAGTAAAAAATTTTTAGAAATATACTTGACATTGCCTACCTCTTTGCCTTGCATCTCTGCCTACTCATGATCTCTCTCTGTCAAATAAATAAATACAATCTTTAAAAATATATATACTTGACATAAAAAGTTATCGTTTTTTATTTAAATTCAATTAGCCAACATTAGTTTCTGATGTAGTACTCAGTGATTCATCAGTCGTGTTTAACAGCCAGTGCTCATCACGTCATGTGTTCTCCTTGATGTCCATCTCTCAGTTACTCCGTCCCCCCACCAAATTCCCCTTCTGCAGCCCTCAGGTTGTTTTCCAGAGTCCAGAGTCTCTCATGGTTTGTCTCCCTCTCTGATTTCTTCTCATTCAGTTTTCCACCCTTTCCCCATGATCCTCTGCACTATTTCTTGTATTCCACATATGAGTGAAACAATAGGATAATTGTTTTTCTCTGATTAACTTATTTCACTTAGCATAATACCCTCCAGTTTCATCCACGTTGATGTAAGACTTATAATTTTAGTTTCAGTTGTAGAGTGTACTGATTTGAAATCATATACATTACAAAACGATTACCATGATGTCTAGTTATGTTACCATACAAAGTTATTGCAGTAATATTAACCGAACCGTATTCCCTATGCTATACTTTACATCCTTGTTACTTACTTATTTTATAACTGCAGGTTTGTACCTCTTAATTCCCTCTACCTATTTTGCCCATCCCTCCCTCAACCACCAATTTGTTCTCTGTATTTATGAGTCTGTTTCTGTTTGTTTTCTTTGTTCATTTGTTTTTTAGATTCCAAATATAAGTGAAATCACAAGGTATTTGTCTTCTTCTGTCTGATTTACTTAGCCTAATACCTTCTAGGTATTAGGTCCATCCATGTTTCAAATGGCAAGATTTTTTTTTTTTTTGTTAATGGCTGAGTATTATGGGAATTTTTTCTTAATTTCACTTTGGGGATGTTCATTGCCAGGGTATATAAATATAATTGGTTTTTATATATTGATCTTTTATCATGCAACCTTGTCAAACTAGTTTCTTCTTTCTAATAGTTTTTTAATAGTTCATTAGGATTTTCTCTATACAAGATCATGTCATCTGCAAATAGAGATGCTTTACTTCTTCCTTTTGCATCTGGATGCCTTTTATTTCTCTTTCTTACTTAATTGTCCTGACTAGAACTTCTAGTACAATGTTGAGTAGATGTGGTGAGAGTGGACATTCTTGCTTGTTCCCGAATTTAGAAGGACTACATCGACTCTTTCACTGTTAAATACGATGTTAGCTCTGGTTCTTTTCATAAATGTCCTTTATTAAGTTGAAGAAATCCCTTTTTAAGCCAGTTTTTGGAAAATTTTTTGTCAAAAGAGGGTGTTGGATTTTATCAGTTGCTTTTTCTGGGTCTTTTGAGATGAGCACATGGGTTTTGTCCTTTGTTGCATTAATATGGTATACTTTCATTGATTGTTTTTTGGATATTATAACCCCCTTGGCATTCCTGGCCTATCTGCCTTTCAAGTTAGTCTTATATGCTCCCAAACTCTACATTGCAGCCTACCAAACTACATGCTGTTTCATGACAGTATCATACACTTCCTTGTCTCCATGTTTTTACCCCTAACTGTTAATGTCCTTCTCTTTCTTTCCTACCTTGTGAATTCCTATTCATCTTTTGTATCTCAGATCAGGTCTTTATTTGTTTCCCTGTCCTCTCATCGTCCACATATAGTGATTACTCTATACCTCTGTTATAGCAGGTGTGATTTTTTAAATTGCATTTGATATATTTACTCTGTTGTAGCATTTACCATAAATTTAATAACTTTTCTGGAGAAAATACACAATAAGCACATACATGGATTTCAGGATTATTAACATTAAAGTAAACTGTGCATTGTAAAATCAAAGAAATATGGTATTTGTTTACCTTTCTCTTTTTACTGATTTTGGGAGTTACTTGAATGTAGTTACTTTGTTGCCATTCCAGCAGTTAGTAGAGAGTGGTAGGTGTTTAACACATTTGTTCAGTTAAGGCTGCTCCTTACCCTGGGTGCCTTTTCAGGTCTCTGCACAATTTGCCTCTTTCCTTTTCCTCTATATTTACCACTGCTCACGTATGTACCCGGTTCTCCAGCCAGATTGGAATTCTCATTGTATCCCTGATTTTGTCTTCTGTCTTCTTTGCTTTATTTTTATTTAAAAAAAAAAGGAAAAAACCATTAGAACAAAGAAGTCTATTGCTTCATAAGCAGAGAGATGATTATTAAAAGTGAACTGTTGTAGATTAGGTATAGTTTTTTAAAATTTATTTATTTTTTAAGTAATCTTTATACCCAGTATGGGGCATGAATTCACAACCCTGTGATCAAGAGTCATGTACTTTTGACTGAATCAGCCAGGGTTTTTAGCTATAGTTTTTGTATATTGTTATATTGTACCATTGATACGTTTTTATTTTAGAATAGTTGACTGCTTTTATTTACTTATTTATTATATATATATATTTTTAGTAGGCTCTGTGCCCACCATGGATGGGGCTTGAACTCATAATCCTGAGAACCAGGAGTTGTATATTCCACCAACTCAGTCAGCCAGTGCTCTGCAGAATATTTGACAGCTTTTAAATATTTAGGTTAACTAATAGAATTGATTTTTGAGTAATGTTTATAACATTAAATAATATGTTTTACATTGAAAATTTTAATTTATAAAATGTTTTTAGGATTAATATGTCAGTTTAACAAATTCTGTTCTGAAAATTATATTTGTAGCTGAAGTCCAGAAGAATTGGGAGATGAATGCACATTTTTTGATTAGGTTTAGCAATTTTTTTTGGTAACATAGCTCTAAATTGTTTAAAATTGTATTCTAGTTTTCTCTTATTACATTAGTCTGCTGTTTTCTATTTGCCTTAGGCAGAACTAAGATCTACTACTTCCGAGTTGCAAAGTTTATCATCTTCAGTAGGATCAGAGCTTAAAGGTCCTCATAAACAACTCTATATGTTTACTGCCTCGCTTGTAAAAAGCCTCATCACCTCGTGGCTGAATTTTCTCAACATTTATCTATTTAATGTTGCCATAAAAGTCTTCACATTATAGTCTATTGTATAGTCTTCCAAATTTTTCTACCTGAGTTTTTCTTATGCCACTGTTCCACCGAAGAAAAATATTTTATGGTGTGATTTTTTTAGGATTGCCTAATAGTCTATTGTATGAATGTACCATATTTTATTAAACCATTTTTCTATTGTTAAATGTTTAAGTTACTATTTAATACAGCCAGGTGCAATTGTATTCTTGGCTTTAAATTGCTTCCTCCAGGGTGCCTGGGTGGATCAGTCAATTAAGCCTCCAGCTCTTGGTTTCAGCTTGGGTCATGATCTCTAGGTTGGGAGATCAAGCCCTGCATTAGGCTTTGCACTAGGCTTGGAGCCTGTTTCAGTTTCTGTATATCCCCTTCCTCCCCATAAGCGCTCTCTTTCCTTTTCTCTCTCTCAATACATACATACATACATAAATAAATTGCCTCCCCCAAGAGGAATTTAAACTCTTTGAGGGCAGATACAGAAATTCCCTATAGTGTTGGTTCAGTGTTGTGCCTCTATGCAATGGTTGATAGTGAATGCTTATCAAATTTCTGAACTTAAAATTATGGGAAGGAACATGACATGGCATATTCTTTTATACACTGACTTGTTCTATTTGACTATAAACTGATGGAATGGCTCTGCCATGGTACCTTGGTGATCTTGCACATTTCTGCATAGTCTGCATAGGCCAGGCTCAACCACAATCTGGCCCAGGTCTTGCAGGAAGACTCTATGATCTTCCCTGGTACACAGCAAAATAGATGACATGAGGTCATTTCTTATCTACCTTCCTCTCTTGTGGGAGGCTGCTTCAAGATAGCTTATTATTTTCATCTCTCATACTGGGGATATATTGGGACATTTGGCTATAGCTGTGAGTATAAAATTGCAAAGCTGCAATCTAGAGTTGACTCCTCAAAAACGAGCAATCCACCGTGCATGTTGTCTGACATTTAATGGTCCCTCCCTCCAGTTTGGTTTTCTCCTGTAGGCCTGAAGACACAGGGAACTGATCCCATACTAATCATACTTTCTCTGGTGGTAATAGACTGTCTGAATGCATTTGGTCTTACTGATAGCTTCCAATACGCTGCTCTGTAGGGGCTGCTTAACCATGTAGCACAAATTAATGCAGTCTTCTTTGGCCTGGTTTGTGGAATTTGCCATTACTTTGTAATTAGTTTACTATAACTTGCTTTTAATTTCAGCATCCAGTATTTAGTGCTTTATTGTTAAACAGCTCAAGTAAAGATGATTCTTGCTCTCTAAGTACAGTATTTTTTTAATTTAAAGATTTTATTTATTTATTTGACAGAGAGCACAAGTAGTCAGAGAGCCAAGCAGAGAGAGAGAGAGGGGGGAAGCAGGCTCCCTGCCCAGCAGAGAGCCTGCTGTGTGGCTCATCCCAAGACTCTGGGATCATGACCTGAGCCGAAGGCAGAGGCTTTAACCCACTGAGCCACCCAGGTGCCCCTAAATAGACTAAATAGAGCATTTTTTTTTTAAGGAGCACAGTATACTACCTGTAAAATTCATCATAATCTAGATTCATCAGAGATAAAGCAGTTTTATTTAGCCTGGTAGCTTCCTCTCAGGGTTTTTCTGTTTTGTTTTGTTTTTTTAAACTTTCCTTAAGGACTACATTTTTTTTTTTTTTTTAAGATTTTATTTATTCATTTGACAGAGAGAGACACAGCAAGAGAGGGAACACAAGCAGGGGAAGTGGGAGAGGGAGAAGCAGGTTTCCCGCCGAGCAGGGAACCCAATGTGGGGCTTCATCTCTGGACTCTAAGATCACCACCTGAGCCAAAGGCAGATGACTGAGCCACCCAGGTGCCCCCTGGGCTACTTTTTTTTAAGTAAGCTCTGCCTGCTATGTGGTACCTCATATGGAGCTCAAAAACAAGACCCCCAAGATCAGGAGTTGCATGCTCTACCAACTGAGCCAGCCAGGCGACCGCCTTCCCCCCACTCCCATCGCTGCGTTTTTAAGGACTACTTTTGTTTTGGAGCCCACAGCCTACTAGAGTTATTCTGGGGGAGTCAGTTTCATGCAGACTGTTCTCATACTACGTTAGATTTTCTTTTCTCATGCAGTAGGAAGCTACTAAGGTGTCTTAATTAAGGCAAATAAATAGTATATTGTATAAAAAGAAAGTATACTGTATAAACAGTTCCACTTAATTTTCAGTGGCTGGTTGATCTTGACCTAGGCAGGAGGAGCATGAATGTCATATTAATTATGCAGCAATTCATATGTCTCGGAAATGGTGAAGATGATAATGTTTTGCCATTACTTACTTCACTAACCAGACTTCTTATAACAATTAAGATTTTACAGTTTGGGGGTTTTGCTTCAAGAAAATAATTTACATGGAAGCATGATTTTGACTTTTGAAGTTTCATATTTTCCTGGTAATTTGCATCTTAAAAATTATGACATATGGTGGAGTGTCAATATAACATGACTCAGCATGGTGATAGATGTTTGGTAGCAGGTTTTGGTAGAAGGATCGAGTTGTGCCCCATGAAAAAGAAAATGATTATATCTAATACCACCTTATGAAGCCTGTAACTGTCTGCACATACCATTTTTATGAGTGGAATGTGTATGGTTAGAATTCAGTTTACCTTGTGAAATATAATACCTTTAAAATAGCATAATATTGGGAGCGCCTGGGTGGCTCAGTGGGTTAAAGCCTCTGCCTTTGGCTCAGGTCATGATCCCAAGGTCCTGGGGTCGAGCCCTGCATCAGGGAGCCTGCTTCCTCCTCTCTTTCTGCCTGCCTCTCTGCCTCCTTGTGATCTCTGTCTGTCAAATAAATAAATTAAAAAAAATAAAATAAAATAGCATAATATTGTGTTTTTCTTATAACAGAAGCGATGCTTGCTTATTGTAAAAAACTTGGAAAATAAAAGCATACAGAAGAAAGTACAAAATACTCCTCATTCCACCAACTTTGAATAGATACTAACATTTTGGTGTATTTCCTTCATAATCCTACACTCATCACCTTTATGTGTGTATGAATGAATGTATAAAGTGTGCTTTCTAGGGACACCTGGGTGGCTCAGTTGGTTGAGCAGCTGCCTTCGGCTCAGGTCATGATCCCAGCATCCTGGAATCGAGTCCCACATCGGGCTCCTTGCTCGGCAGGGAGCCTGCTTCTCTCTCTGCCTCTGCCTGCCATTCTGTCTGCCTGTGCTTGCTCTCTCCCCCTCTCTCTTTCTGATAAATAAATAAAATCTTAAAAAAAAAGTGTGCTTTCTAAAAATGTACATTTCAATTATTTTAAAGTTTTATTTATTTATTTGTTCTTGAGATTATATTCCTTTGAGAGAGAGCGCACACACACGCAGGGGCAGAGGGAGAAGCAGGCTCCCTGCTTTGCTGGGAGCCAGCCATGGTCTCCATCCCATGGAGATCATGACCTGAGCTGAAGACAGATGCTTAGCCATCTGAGCTATCCAGGCGCCCCTATAAAAATGTACATTATTATTTTTTTAAGATTTTATTTATTCATTTGACAGAGAGAGAGAAATAGGCAGGCAGAGGCAGAAGGAGAAGCAAACTCCCCACTAAGCAGGGAGCCCAATGCCAGACTCCATCCTAGGACCCTGGATTCATGACTTGAGCTGAATGAAGGCAGATGCTTAATTGACTGAGCCACCCAGGTGCCCTAAAAATGGTTCATGCTGTGTATATAGTTTGGTATTTAAAATATTTTAGTTATGAGACAGACACCTGGATGGCTCAGGAAGCAAAGTGTCTTGACTCTTGATTTCAGCTCAAGTCTTGACTTCGGGGCTCCTGGGTGGCTCAATCGGTTAAAGCCTCTGCCTTCGGCTCAGGTCATGATCCCAGGGTCCTGGGATCGAACCCTGCATCTGGCTCTCTGCTCAGCAGGGAGCCTGCTTCCTCCTCTCTCTATCTGCCTGCTTCTCTGCCTACTTATGATCTCTGTCTGTCAAATAAATAAATAAAATCTTAAAAAAAAAAAAGTTAAAAAAAAAAAGTCTTGATTTCAGGGTCATGAGGTCAAGCCCTGTGGTGGACTCTGTACTGGGCATATGGAACCTACTTAAAAAAAAACAAAATAAAAACTAGTTATTATCCTGTGAGCATTCTTATATTCATTTTAAATAATCAGATCTATAATAGTGTTTTTAAAGGCGGCAAGATACTCCATTTTAAGGATATACTATATTTTATCTAGCCTTTACCTATTGTTTGGGCATTTAAGTTGTTTCTAATTTTCTACTGTTTTAGATAATCCTTAAAAGTACATAATTTCTTATGTTTATTATGTTTATTTGGTTTCAAAAATTGCTAGAGATTGATTTCTTGGCTCAGTGTGTATGAACATTTTTCAGGAGCTTGATTCATATCGTCAAATTGCTTTCTAGACAGGTTACCTCATTTTGAAATCCCATCAGTGGTGTGTGGAAGTGTCTTGCCAACAGAGAACAATACTTTTAAAAGCCTTTAAATTTGATGAGCGAGTTATGATATCTTATTCTTTGCATTTCTTTTGATTGACGGTGAGGTTGAACATATTTTCATGTTCCTCTTGGTCTGGTAATTTTCATTTTTGAATCTGTTTATGTCGTTGCTGCAAGGTTTTACCTACGAGCTGTTGGTATCATTTTGCTTTTTGACAGACTGTAGTTTTATGTCGCTAAATCTAGAAATCTTTTCATTTGCGAATTATTCCCTTATTGAAGGCCTTGAAAGTCCTTCCCCATTTTAATATTAAGTGGATATTCACAAAATGTTTTTCTAGTTTTTTATGGTTCATTTTTGTTTATCGTTTTCTTCCATCTGGAATTTATTTTAGTAAAAGTTATGTGATGAGGCTATACCATTTGTCTTTTGAAAATAAAAGTTTTCCAAGAACCATTTAATAAATAATACTGCATGAATTCATAATGCCAAATTTACAGTGTAATAACTCTTACAAGGGTTGTAGTGTCGTTTTTAAGCATTACTTTGATGTTTGAATGTCATTGCACAGTTAATTGTCATTATTTCTTGGCGAAACTAAAACACTTAGCAGAATTTCCTATAACTGCATAGAGCAGCCCCCTCCTTTTTTTTTTTTTTTTTAAATAAAGTCCTATCCTTCCACGTGGCTTAATAGTTGTATGACTCACAGTTCCTTTCTCACTGAGCATGCATGTAATCTGCCTTCTGGTTAGCAGCTGTGGTTTCTTTCTCTTTGCAGCATCTGTTTTTGTTTGCACCCTTGATTCTCAAAGTTCCTGTGCTCAAAAAGAGATTTTCAGTATTGGTTGCTGTAGGCCGGTGAGGTCTGCTTGTTATTGTTTCTCATAATAGTTGTCTTTAAAGCATTTTCCTTCATTTTTTTTTCCAATATCTACTGACCTTTTTTCTCTCTCCACTGTACTTATGGTTAATGTTTTAACTCACTACAGAGTAGCTCAGAAATTCTGTTACCCATAGGTCTTACTCATGCAACAGGGCTTCGGAGTTATAGATGGACTTTCCTTTATCTTGTCCTGAATGACAGCACAACACCCTTCCAGGGAATACTGAATCAAGAAATCACCTGTCTTTGCAAGGCATCTGTTCAAAGCAGATGCCAGATCCATATAGGCTTGTCATTTCCCATCAGGCTCCAACATCAGAGTCTCTAATACTTCAAAGACACTCTCCATTCTTGCATCGACAAACAGCTGTGGTGCCTCCTGTTTTCTTGTTGCTTTTGTTTCTAGTCCTGACATTTCTTTCAGATGGAAAAATAGATAAGGAAGCATTAATATTTGAGAGCATATTAATGATATTTTACATACTGTAAATGTTTACATTTGAGTACTATCAATTACTAAAGAGAACAGAAAATTTAATTCTTAAAAATTTTTATATGAGGAAATATGCTTTTGAGTTGGTTGATTTTATCCACTCTCTAAAGACATAATTCTGGTATATATTTTCCTTGTTGTAAGAACAGAATATAATAATAAACTTCTCTTATTTTATTTTATGCATCTGTGAAAAAAATATATATATAGTTATGTGCAAGTTGATAATTTCCCCCTCATTTCTGTTGCTTACTTCTAGGGATTTTAGGTTGTTACAGAATATTTCTAATAGCTCTGAGATAGGGAGGAATAGTAATTGATTCTGGCAGTGTTTCATAGGTAGTAATCAGTAGAATCAGAATACAGTTCAGACCCAGTTTACTGCTCATCTGTTAAAGAAGTTACCCTTCCTTTTTCATTCCATCAGTCTTTGTGTGAACCTCATGATATACCCCAAGGATGATGCAGTATTGGTCCCACCACAACAGCTTTGTGAAAATTTAAATTTTACTAGAACTAAGTGGGGGTGATTCTTTTTGCATAGTTTCTTTCACTGAATGTTATTATCTAAGCAGATTGTATTTGGTGCTAGAGTGAAACAGTAATTGGGATTGCTTAGGTTTGGTGTCTGAGTGGGCTTTTTACCTACATTAACACCTGCTAGGGCTTAATAGAATTTTGTTTGGATAAATGAGTCCAGTCAGAATGCTGCCCAGGAAATAAGGAGAATGGGGCCTGGAAGGCAAAGATCAGGATTTGCCTGCCTCTATGACAGACAGTAAGTACAGGACTACAGAGAATGTGACCATTAAGGTAACTATTTTACCTTGTATATTCTCTGTAGTGAGGCTGCAACTTCCAATCCCGCTTGATAAGGAATGTACATGGTACTGTTGGGAGATAATTTTCCATGGGCTTCCATGTTTCTGCAGATCTTGCGAATGCGACACTAATTGTCCTTTGCTCAGGACTGACTTTTGGAAGAATGAGATAGTTTCTCTCTGCAAAGCAAAGGACAGTCATGCTTACTATCTAGTAAACTAAAGATAATGTCTCCCTTTGAACAAAGTGTGTGCTGGCTTATTGTCTATTATAAAGATTTGGGTTCCTCTAGCTTAGAGTTTGTCTCCTATTATGTGTTCTAGTATGTGGGTCAACATTCATCTATACCCATCTATGTTACCCCTGTGGGATTTGGAAGGCGCAAGGAGAACTGATAAAACTTTGCTGCTTATGCCACTTGCTATGCTATGAGTAATAAAGTCCTTTGTCTCACATAGGAATCTCATGCCTTCTGCCAGCACCTGTACAACCGTCTTAGGCTAACTTGTTGGCTTACAAGTAGGGTAAAGTCTCAGATATTTCAGAGTTTTTAGCAGGTACTCAGGACAGTGGTTTTGCCTGTAAGATGTTACGTCTCTTCTGGAGAAACTTGTTTAATGTTCTTTAATCCTTGTTTATTGAACTGGTTTAAACTTCTGAAAAATTAATAAGGGTCTACTCTTTAAGGAGCCAAGAACAGTTCTGAATTGGTAAATTACAAACAGCTGAGAGCTTTAAGTGGTGTTCATTATTTATTTTTAAAGATTTTATTTATTTTATTTGACAGACAGAGATTACAAGTAGGCAGAGAGGCAGGCAGAGGGGAGGGGGGAGCAGGTTCCCTGCTGAGCAGAGAGCCCGATGCAGGGCTCTATCCCAGGACCCTGGGATCATGACCTGAGCCGAAGGCAGAGGCTTTAACCCACTGAGCCATCCAGGTGCCCCCATTATTTTTTAATTAAAAATTGGACTTGAAGTCAAGTTTATGTTCTTTCTATTGCAAGAAGCAACCTAAAATACGAATGTGGCAAGGAGACTAAGAATCTCTCTGACCCTGCATTGTGATTCTAGTGGAACAGAATATTTGAAATTTGGGACACGAAATCACAAAAGTATGTTGGAGGAGTGGAAAAGCACACCTAGAACATGGGCTTTGAAGTAACACCTCAGTTTGGAACCCTGGTGTTGTCAGTTTATACTAGTTTTTAGCACTGGGCATACTATTCAATCTGTCTTTGATTCATATATATAATGTGGAATAATAGCTACCTCATAAGGGTGTTATGAGGATTAGACATAATTATGCAAAGCCTGTAGCACTGTGATCTTGGATATGTGGTGTGTGTTGGGGGAACAGAGAGAGACAGAGAGAAATAGAAATAGTCACCCCAGTTCCACTTAAGTTATTGTTGTGAATTTAGAGTTCTCATTTCAAATTATTTCTCCACTTACCTGGCATGTTTCTTTTTTTAAAAAAAATTTTTATTACATAAGCTCTACTCCCAGTGTGGAGCTTGAACTCGCAACTCTGAGATGAAAGTCCTATGCTCTATTGACTGAATCAGCCAGGTTCCTGTTCCTCATGTTTCCTTAAGCAGAAAAAAAAATTTTTTAAAAAGATTTTATTTATTCATTTGAGAGAGAGAGAGACACAGAGAGAGCGAGCACACATAAGCAGCGGGAGAGGCAGAGGAAGGAGAAGCAGAGTCCCTGCTGATCTGGGAGCCCAATGTTGGGCTTGATCCCAGGACTCCAGGATCATGACCTGAGTTGAAGGCAGACACCTAACCATCTGAGTGACCCAGATGCCCCAAGCAGAAAATTCTATGACGATATCTCTGTTACTGATGAGAATGTGTTCCAGCAACACACTTCCATTATTAGAAATTTTTCCAGAAGTAGAAATGTATCAGATTTTCAAACATTTTCTACAGTTTTTTTTTAAATAAGAGGGACTATAGCAATCTATATCATTAAATATCACCTAAAGAAGACTCACGCATTTTCGTTTAAGTTACAACAATTTGTGACAAAAACCGTACTTTCTTTTGTACATGGAATAAAATAAAACTATAATTAGTATAATTAATATAGTGTAATAGTATAATTTCTGAAAGTCGTTTTCTATGCCTACCTTGGCTGAAATGCTAGCCTGTGGGCCAGGAATTGCACTGGGTGGCATATGGACCCGTCTGTGGCTGCTGTGGCTGCAGGTTGGGAGGCAACAAACAGATTTCCATTCCATCTGACTCCTCTCCTTCCTTTCCCTAGCTTCATTTGACATCTGATGCTCAAGAGTGATACAGAATGTAATTTAGATGAGATTATTTAAAATGATCTCTTAACATCTTTAAAAGCCTCCTAGCAGTTTCACAAGGAGGGTTTTGAAGGAAGGCAGGAAACGGCACAGCATTCTGTCTGCTGTTGAGCTGTTGCCAATACTGCTTGATATGATTTATAATTGAAGCAGGACAAAAGAAAAATGATTCAATGGTTATAAAGATGCTTATTGGCAAGGGTACTAATTAATTGAGATATAAACTTACTACTTAAGAGAAAAAAATACACAACTATTTAATTTAAAAAACTTTGCAGACATTCTCTCATTGATTGTGATAAACTGATTTTATGAGAAGTGTGTTAGTTTCCTATGTCTGCTGTAGGAAATTACCACAAACTTGGTGGTTTAAAATAACAGAAGTTTAGGGATGCCTGGGTGGCTCAGTTGGTTAAGTGTCTACTTTTGGCTCAGATCATGATCCCAGGGTCCTGGAATCAAGTCCTGCATTGGGCTCCTTGCTCTCAGCGGGGAGCCTGCTTCTCCCTCTGCCTGCTGCTTCCGCTTCTTATGCTCTCTCTCCCTCTCTCTGACAAATAAATAAATAAAAAATCTTTAAAAAATTAAAATAAAACAACAGAAGTTTACTTTTTTTTACAGTTCTGGAGACCAGAATATGACATGACTCTTATAGGGCTAAAATCAAGTTTTGGCAATGCTGTTTGCCCTCCAGAGGCTCTACGGGAGAATTCTTTCCTTGCCTCTTGCAGCATTTGGCAACTGCTGGCATTCTTGGCTGCATCACATTCCAGTATCTCCTCCAACTTCACCATGGCTTTCTCCTCAGTGTGTCTGTCTAATCTCCCTCTGCCCTCCTCTTGTAAGGATTTGTGTGATAGCAGTTAGGACCCACCTGGGTCAATCAGGATAATCTCAATGCGAGATTCTTAATTATATCTGCACAGTTTTACCGTATAAGCCAGTATTCACAGGAATTAGGACCTGATATCTTCGAGGGCCACCATTCAACTCACTTCAGGAAAATAAGCAACAGATTTTCATTTTCTCTTTTTGTGTGTGTGGGAAAGGTGAAACATCTTTATAATGGTCTTTTCCCAAGTCCTGCTTGTCTCCAAAGAAGGCAGGCATTAAGGCTGTTGTGAAATGAGTGTTTCCATAAAGAATAAATTAAGTTTGTTTTTTCATCTTTAGATGGAACCATATTATATACAATACCAATTTTGCATGTTTTCTTGAGTATAATATGTTACTAGTCCTATAATTCAGTTGCCCTAGTGTACCTGTTAATTAAATGATTTTTAATGTAAAAATTCCTTTTTGGTTTAATTGTACATCACAAGATAAAAAAATTTAAGAGTTTAAATTTTATCTGTTATATCTATATAGAAGTTAATTTTCACTTTTTTGAAGGAAAAGATGAGATGCTGTTAGTGTGAGATATTTAAAGAAATTAAGATACAGAATGTTTTGTATTATTCCCTATCTTTCTTTCCGTGTTTGTATTTTTCTTTTGGCACTGTTACTCTGTTTACCTAGTTCTTAGAAAGGATGTTTATACAGATTTAAAATCTGAAAAATCCTAGAACAAGATTTCCTTAATTAAGGGCTTTATAATAGCTTGAGTTTTAATTTTGAGTTTATTATGCTTTATTTGATTTCACCCAGTTAAGTTAGAATAATAATTAATTGTAATTTTAAGTGGTGTTTACTAAGTAAATAAATATATTAGCTCATCTAGAAAATAGTTTATTATTGCAAATTTAATTAGATTCCCTAAGGGAATTCATATATTACTTGGTAATTTAACTAAATTATCTTTTTTTTAGAGGGGAAAGAACATAAAGCCTCACACAATATGTAAATTATTAAAATAATGTTCATAGTATTTAAATTATTTTATTAAAATCACTGTTATTAATACTGATATTTTGTCTTTTTTATATTGTCAAATAAATTGTACACTCATTTTATTTCTGTTTGGGGCTACAGTTATGCATCACACCAACAATTAGTTTGTCTGCTGATAAAACAAATCAAGAGTAGGATTATGATTGGGGCGCCTGAGTGGCTCCGTTGGTTGAGTGTCTGCCTTCTGCTCAGGTCATGATCCAGGAATCCTGGGATCGAGTCCTGCATCGGACTCCTGCTTGGCAGGGAGTCTGCTTCTCCCTCTGCCTACCGCTCTCCTCTCCGTGCTTGTGCTCGCTCTCTCTCTCTCTCTCATTGTATCTCAAATAAATAAATAAAATCTTTAAAAAAAAAAGAATAGGATTATGACTGCTTTTATCTTATAGCTGAACAAATAGTACTTTTGATGTTTTTTCCCCATCAGTGCTTGAAACACTCTTTATATGGTTATTGTGCTTTCTTTTGACCATTATATTTAGTCTTCTCTGCTTGCTTTTTTCCTCTCGACTTAGCTTGTAGATACTGGCTGTCCCGATGGCCCATTCTTGAACTCTTTCCAACTCAGTACTATGATGTTAGGTGATGTCTTCCATTTCTTGATTTTATAGTACTAACCATATTCCCAGAACCTTAAATTTTATATATCCATCCCAGACCTCATGTCAGAGATCTATAATCATCTGACTAACCCCTCCATTGACTCTCTTTCAGATATCTCACATTATACAAATAGATGATTGAATCTTTGATTTTAACTTCTGCTTCAAAAAACAAAAAACTCTCACCAGCAACAGCAACAAAAACAAAAATCTCGTTCAACCCCCACCTCTTTTATTAAATAGCCTCTTACTTATTCCACATAGACAGTCACTTGCCCAATATCTAAGTACTAATACAAAAATATATTTCAAAATCTAATTTTCTTAGACTCATTCTTGTGATCTTAATTTAAACTACCATCATCTATCTCTAGGACTTTATTATTTATGGGTCTATAATGCTAGCTATTATACAGAATAATGAACTGGGCATAATTTTATTTTAGGTTTTCAGATTAATTGTAAACAGTAATTTTTCAACTCCTAGGATTTTGAAGTTACAAGAGTTAAGAGGTTAAACCCTAAATGTAAAAGAAACATCCTAAATTTAAAAAAAATAATGATTTAACTTTTCCTCCTCAGTAGAACTGCCTGATGCTTGGTTGTTCAGAGGAGGTAAGCCAGGATATTGAGAAACTTCTGTTTCAAGTTCAGATTTTGGTTTCTAGTAATTCCGTCTGTCCTTTTATTTAGTCATTTAGAATCTTATGGTGGTAGGAAGACAAATCAAATTAATTCTCAAATAATCATAACTAATTTTTTTTGCCTATTATAAAATTTTATATTAGGTGAGTGTGTGTTTGCACTCACATAAACATATATTAATACATTTATATTAGTATTCTGAATAGGGAATTTACTATATTGCTAAGTAAATAGGTCTCATCCCTTAGGGTAAGGAAGTTAGAAATTGGTAGGAGACTTCTTGTGAGGGCAGAACACAAGTTGAATGATGTATGGTGGGTTAATGTACACCATAGATGTTCTTCCTGACAGAGGTAAATAATATTCTTATTTTTTAACCAAATATAATGAATTAATGTAAGCAAAATATATATCTATGATGAGGTAGCAGTGGTTCTCAACAGGTTGAAGGGGCATTTGAACTCCAGGGGACATTTTTTGTCTGTCATGATTAGAGGGTTTTAATGGCATCTGGTGGCTAAGTGCTGGGGATGCTGCTAAATATCCTACAATACCCAGGATAGCCCTACACAACAAATCGTCATAGAGCCTAAAATGGCAGTAGTGCTTCAGTTAAGAAACTCTTTTAGGATATTTTTTCCAACCTGCCACATACTTGTTGTCTTAAGTATTTTTCAAAATTTCATTTAACTAACCTTTAAAAGAGGTGTAAATAGTTATAATAATTCCATGATTTTATTTTTGTCAAAACTGAAATGATTGGAAGTATATTTGTGTGTACTTGGAATAGTAAGGAATCGAGAATGAATACCAGGTTTCTGGCTTGCACAATGGAACAGGAGGATGTTGGTGACATTATCTGAGATAAGAGAAACAGATGTGTGGAAGAAGATTTTCAGTTCAGATTTTGCAGAATTTGTACAGACTTTGTACAATTTGAGGTGTCTGAGAGATATCAAGAGAAATTGTGAAGATCAGAACATAGGTGTTCAGACATAGCTTTAATTTGAAATCTGTTGATATATAAATATAATTTAACCCTGGGATTGGATGAAATCACCCAGTAAAGTGTACATCTTAAGAAGGAAAGGGTACCTTGTCACAGCTCTTAGGAACATCAACATTCACAATACAGGGGAAAATCCAGCAAGAGACTAAGAAGTAGCCAGAGAGATAATAAGTGATGCAGAAGCGTAGTCTCCCAAGCCAAGAGAAAGGAAATTCTTCCAGTTAGATGAGTCGTTATTTATACAGAGGCTGTTGTGACCTAGGTGGGCAGGAAGTGATTAGAAACCCATTTACAGTGGGTTGAGAAATCCATGGTAAGTAAAAAATTTAGTTGTGTTGTTGGTTTATGTAAGTTTGGCTGTGAAGGAGGAAGAGGTAGAGGCGGACGTGGGATCTGGGGAGGATTTTTTGTGGTTTTGAAAAGATCAGAGAGAATTCCTCATTGGTATTTTAAAGATAAATTCTAAAGATATCAAAGCATATGAAGTACAATTTGTTAATAAACAAGCTTTTAATGAGGATATATATATTTAAGATTTTGTTTATTTACTTGAGAGTGTGAGCGAGAGGGAGCACAAGCTGGGGAAGGGACAGAGAGAGAAGGAGGAGCAGACTCCTCACTGAACAAGGAGCCCGATATGGGACTCTATCCCAGGATCCTAGGATTATGACCTGAACAGAAGGCAGATGCTTAACTGAGTAAACCATGCAGGTGCCCTAAATGAGTATATTTCTATATGACTTTTTTGCCTTCATGGTCATGGTGGATGATATTTTATAGTATGTATTTGCAAAAGATTTTATTTATTAGAGAAATAGAGAAAGAGAGAGAGCAGGGGAGAAGCAGAAATAGAAGGATAAGCTGACTCTATCTTGATCTCAGAACTCTAAGATCACGACCTGAGCTGAAATCAAGAGTTGGACGCTTAACTGACTGGGCCACCCAGGTGCCCCAATATTTTATAATACTTTATGTACATATGTATGTACATATATAAACTCTATGCCCAATGTGGGGCTTGAACTCAACAATACTGAGATCAAGAATCACACGCTCTACCAACTGAGCCTGCCAGGTGCCTCATATTTTATTATATTTTAAATAGTTGATTAGATGCTGAGTGATTCAGCAAGTATGAAAATAGTTCTGTTAATTATAATAGATACTGTATATGTTTGGCACTCAAATATTACTTTTCTTTTTCAGATCTTTCAAGAAATCGCTTTACAGAAATTCCTTCCGATGTCTGGTTATTTGCACCTCTTGAGACGTTAAATTTATATCATAATTGCATCAAAACCATTCCTGAAGCCATTAAAAACCTGCAGATGTTAACATACCTTAACATTAGGTAAGGAAACATTTTGGGGGGTAGATTTTGTTTTTTATTACATTTCTAATCCTTTTTAGTAATAAAGGAATGTGTTTGGTTTGGCTGTGTAACCTATATTTATCTCAACAGTACCTTATTTGTATTTGTTATACCTTAACATTACTTTATAGGTGTTTGGTCTTGTTCTTGAGAGCAGTGCTTCTCATCCCAGCCTTTAATCTTCCCAGGAGTCACATGGGGATTAAAACATCTGATTGCATAGCTCTGCAGTGGGGCCTGCATTTCTAACAAGCCCCTAGTAATGCCAGGCTTTATTTAGATCAGAAATATTTTACTGAAATCATAGCACCACTATGCAGATTTATTTATATGCATTTTCTGTTAAAGTGAAACATTATAAAGAAACAGTTCTTGAGCTATAGTGTTCACTCTTGTGAGTTCTCCTTGCTACTTTAAGGATGGATGGGTTGGGTTGGGAGTGTTGGAATTTTAGGAAGTAGATGAAGGTGTTAATACTTAATAGATGCTTACTGTGTGCCAGACAATGTTACAAATACCTTATCCATATTACCTCATCTCCTCTTCACAACTGCATTTTGAAAGAGGTACTCTTTATTTATTTATTTATTTATTTATTTATTTTTAAAGATTTTACTTACTTGAGGGGTGCCTGGGTGGTTCAGTTGTTAAGCTTCTGCCTTCCACTCAGGTCATGATCCCAGGGTCTGGTGATTGAGAGCCCCGCCCAGTGGGGAACCTGCTGCTTCTCCCTTTCCCTCTGCCTGCCCTCTCTCTGCTGCTACTCCTGCTTATGCACTCTGTACTCTCTTTCTCTTTGTCAAATAAATAAAGTCTTTTCTTTTTTTTAAAGGACCACTTTCTTTTTTTTTTTGTTTTCTTTTGTTTTTCTTTAATTGTAAGTGTTCATTTCTTCCCTCTCCTTAACAAAGTTACAGTGTCTGAATTCCCATACAGGGAGGTGGTAAATATAATTAATGTATATAAATAATAATGGTCCTTTCTTACTGTGATACATTAATCCTTCTATTTGTCTCCCCCAGTGATGTCACCTGGCAGTACATACTCTTTTTTAACTGAATCTTTATACCTTAAAATGTGTGAATTCCTTTCATAGATATTAGTCATTTGGGTTGCTCTTTTCTCCAATTCTCTAATCTGCTTGGCCTGGCTTGGGGAGAGGTTTTGAGGCAAGTGAGGTACTTTGAAGTGTTGTCTTTATTTTTGTTTCACTTTGTTCTCTTATGGAAAAAAGTGATTTGTCAAAAATTGAATTATATTCCTATACTAACAGAAATGTATGGTTATCTTAAAATAGTTCTACTAAAACTTTCTCTGATTCCTGTTTGGATCTTTATTTATGTATTTTAAAAAATATTTTACGTATTTATTTTTATGAGAGAGAGAGAGCGCGCGTGTGTGCGCATACAAGAGAGCAGGGGGGTGGGGTAGAGGGAGAAGCAGACTTCCCCCTGAGCAGAGATCCCAATGCTAGACTTGAATGCAGGACCCTGGGATCATGACTTGAGCAGAAGGCAGATGCTTAACCGACTGAGCCACCAGGAGCCCCATTTTGATCTTTAAAAATTGTCTCCAGGGGTATTTGTTTATAGTCACAAACGTTTTTGAACAAACTTTATTGAAATAACATTAGTCTTCATTTCGACTTCCTTTGTCTCTAAAACATGGCAAAAAAGTGAAAATTGATGACTTATTAGCTGCGTATAAAAAAATTCAATTCTGGAGAAAGCTGACTGCTAACTCAATGAACCTGCTTCTTAAAGTAAGAAAATAGGCCAATTTTTTAAAAAGTAAGCTCTAGGCCCATCCTGGTGCTTGAACTCATGACCCCTCAGATCAAAGGTCACACGTTCTACTGACTAACAGCCACGTGCCCCCCCAAATAGGCCAATTTTTAATCTTTTTTTGGTCTGAAGGAGATTAGAATAAATTTGTATGTATCATTACTCTTCCCACTTTATTTTTTATTTTGTTTTTTATTTTGGTGAAAATATCTTGAGAAACTTCTAAGATGGTTTTTCAGCTCTCTCTTTCTGTATAATACTCCCTTGTGTGCTCTACATTGGCTACTTTCCCAAGGATCTTGTTTGATTCTGAAAGTGTCAAGAGTTGTAACAAGCACCTGACATTCTAGCAGCCTGGCCAGGATTGTGGTCTAGGGCCATTGTCTTTTCTTTTCTTTTTTTTATTTTTAAAAGCTTGTGCCTTGTGATTAAAGCCAGTATAGTGTTTCTGAATGTCCTCAGGTCTTAATGTTCTTCCTTGGGGTAATACTAAGTTATTTTTTTGCTGTGTGTGTTACACAAAATGCTGGGTACAGGTCTATAAATGCCACTTTGAGGGGCATCTGGGCAGCTCAGTTGGTTAACCGTCTGCCTTCTGCTCAGGTCATGATCCCAGGGTCCTGGGATTGAGCCCCACATCAGGCTCCCTGCTCAGCAAGAAGCCTGATTCTCTCTCTCCCATTGCCTGTCACTCCCCTTGCTTGTGCTCTCTCTGTCAAATAAATAAATAAAATCTTTCTTTTTAAAGATTTTATTTATTTATTTGACAGAGACCACAAGTAGGCAGAGAGGCAGGCAGAGAGATAGGGGGAAGCAGGCTCCCCACTGAGCAGAGAGCCCAATGCAGGGCTTGATCCTAGGACCCTGAGATCATGACCTGAGCCAAAGGCAGAGGCTTAACACAGTGAGCCACCCAGGCACCCCAAATAAAATCTTAAAAAAAATAGCACTTTGAAAAGCAGGAAAAATAACTTATTTTTGTGAATACCTAATAATATGTAAATGTAATGGTATACTTTATATTTTTTGGTGGGACTATTATCTTAGTCTGTTTGGGCTGCTATGACAGAATACATGTATTGGGTACCTTGCTCCCGAAACAATCTACACATTTAATGCAATCCCTATCAAAATACTCCCAGCATTTTTCACAGAGCTAGACCAAACAGTCCTAACATTTGTTCAGGACTACAAAAAATTCTAAATAGCCAAAGCAATCCTGAAAAAGAAAAGCAAAGCTAGAGGCATCATGATTCTAGACTTAAGCTCTATTAAAAAACTTCAGTCATCAAGACAGCATGGTATTGGCAGAAACACACATAGATCAATGGAAAAATAGAAAACCCAGAAACGGACCCACAGTTGTATGTTGAACTAATCTTCAACAAAGTGGGAAAGAACATCCAATGGAAAATAGTCTCTTCAACAAATAGTGTTGGGAAAACTGGACAGCAACATGCAGAATGAAACTGGGCCATTTTCTTATACCATACACAAAAATAAATTCAAAATGGATGAAAGACATGAGACAGGAAACTACCAAAATCCTAGAGGAGAACGCAGGCAGAAACCTCTTTGACCTTAGCCATTTCAGCTTCTTACTATGTATTGGGTGCCTTATAAACAACAGAAGCTTATTTTTCATGTTTCTGGAAGCTGAGACATCCAAGATCAAGTCACCAGCAGATTCGGTGTCTCATTGAGGACCTGCTTCCTGGTTGATAGGCAGCCATCTCCTAGCTGTCCTCACTTGGTAGAGGGAGCAAGGGAGCTCTCTGAGGTGTTTTTACACTTGATCTTAGCCAAAGTCCAAGAAGCGATCTTTGAGGTATTTTTTACAAGGGCACTAAACCTGTTCATGAAGGCTCCACCATTATGACCTAATCACCCCCCAAAGGCTCCACTTAAAAATATCATCACATTGGGATTAGGTTTCAACATTATAAATTTGTGGGGGACACAAATATTGAGTCTATAGCAGGGGTCATTTGGTCACTCTGTATTGGTGTATAAATTTGACCCACAGTAGGTTGAGGGTAAGGACCTCAGAGCCATATTGTCCAGATTAGAATCCTGGCTCTCTTATTTATAAGCAGTGTGACTTTGAGCAGTTTGCTTAATCTCTCTCTCTTTTTTTTTTCCATTTTATTTTTTAAAATTTATTTTATTTTTATTTATTAACATATAATGTATTAGGCCCAGGGATACAGGTCTGTGAATCATCAGGTTTACACATGTCACAGCACTCCCATAGCACGTACCCTCTCCAATGTCCATAACCCAACCACCCTCTCCTTACCCCCTGCCCCCGGCAACCCTCAGTGCTTAATCTCTTTTTGACTGATTCTTCCTCTATAAAATGGGCATCATGATATGCTCTGTTTTCTTAAAGTTGGTTGTTGTGACATTAGTGGAGTTAATTCATGTGAGGTGCTCTGAACATGGCTTGACACATAGTAAACAATACATGTTAGTTGTTTTTATATTTAAGTGTATCCATAGAGATAGGAATGTTTTATCAACTTGGAACTTAGGTAAAGGTGTTAGTGGGCTATTCTACTGTAAACCCATAAGAGAAGGGAGTGGGGGCACCTGGGTGGTTCAGTGGTTGGTGCCGGCCTTCGGCTCCGGTCATGATCCCATGGTCCTGGGATCTAAGCCCACATCAGGCTCCCTGCTTGGTGGGAAGTCTGTTTCTCCCTCTCCCACTCCCTCTGCTTGTGTTTCCTCTCTGTCTCTCTCTCTCTCTCTCTCTCTGTCAAATAAATAAATAAATAATCTTTTAAAAAAGAAAAAGAAAAAGAAAAGGGAGTGGATTAGGGTTTCACATGTCTTTGAAGATGTAGTTCTATTAAATTCTTTCATAGATTTGATCTTAGTGCATGCAAACTTATCCTTAGAACCTTTCCTTTGTTAGAGGCATGGAGGTATTGAATGCAGTGAAATGATACCAGAGAACAAGGTTCTGACATTTTCTAACTCAGAATGATTTTGCGTTTTGAGAACTGATGAGATAATATCATAGGTAACAACACAAGCTTTGCAAACGTTTGTGACTGGGCAAATCCCTTAGCTAGTTTTACCCTTTGTTTTCTTATGTGTATAATAGAGATAATAGTACTGCCTGTCTTAAGGGGTTACTGTGAGTATTAAATGAGATAGTGCATTTAAGGATTTTAGTGTGTTATAGAGTAAATGCTCATTAAATGACAGTCATTATCTGGTGAAAGCTTTTTCTCTTTTGAGGTGATTTGTTCACCTCAACATAATGTGGGAGATTTCAGACATATCTAATAATGAGACTTTCTTTTTCTTTTCAGTCGAAATCTTTTATCAACATTGCCAAAATACCTATTTGATCTTCCCCTTAAAGTTTTGGTCATCAGTAATAATAAACTGGTATCCATTCCAGAAGAAATTGGGAAGTTAAAAGACTTAATGGAATTGGTGAGTAAAATAATTGCATTGACACATGCCTTTATATTTTGGAAGATTGCTCTTTATGGAATTTCAGTGTAATTTTTTTTTTTTTAAAGAATAACTTTGTATACACTTATGTTTACCTTAGTAAAATTTTGAGATGCCATTGCTTATGTCTGATTTTAGCTCACAGCCACAATAAAAGCCTGGTTATTTTTAGTCCCAGTGAGTCGAAAGGTTTGCTTGTAAGTGTTAAGAAATGCTTTTCAAACCAATAAGCATTTGTCTATTCATTTTGGGGACAATAAAGGTCTTAGACCAGGAAAAGATATCTTTTTTAAAAGGTTTTACAGGGCTACTATGAAATCCTTAGAGAAGTGATAAAGGAAGAGAGTACAATGCCTGCAAACAATAGAATGAACAAAATAACTCTTCCTCTTCTATATTCTCATGTGATTTTATAACACTTGGGAACCAAGATAAATGAAGAGATGCCATTATATACAATTAATTGTAGAAATATAGGAATAATTTAATTACCTTGAACAGAACATTTAAGGTATTAAAGGATATTGAACTTTGAGAGAAACATATTCTCAAAGCATTGACCTTTTCTCATCTTTCTGTTACTTCTGTAGGGGGACGAGGACAGGTCATCCCAAGATGGGCTACTTTGGCATGATTATTTTGAGTTGAAAGCAATCAAACCAAGATTTAGGAAAAGCTCTTTACCCACCCCCCACCCCCCCAGCCCCCGCCGCGGGGGGGGGGGCAGAGGGGGTGGTGGTGGAGCACAGCTGCCTAAATTTACATTGAAAAGGAGAGCCTGCACTAGGAAAGGCCCTGTTAACGGAGATTCCTCTTTACCTATTGAACTTTACCTAAATTATTTGAATAATTGAGCACTGGTTTATTTTCCAAACATCACCTCTTTCTTTCCAGCTGATAATGGTCTTCCTCCCCTTTGTTCTCCCAGATTCCTACCCCTCTCCTTAGCTCGGGATGTCACATAAGCCCCTTGTTGCCTGTCTTTGGAATTTCATGTTTGTATGGATTCTCCGTACTCTGTACTTTGTATGGATTCTCTGTTTAAAAATTTTTGGTTCCTGCTCACGTATCTCTTGAGTAAAAGCCTAAGTTATACCCCTCCTTAGCTTAGCTCCCCCCACCCCCAACTTCCTTCTGGTTACACTGGATTTCTTGCTGTTCTTTAGTACATATCAGGTATATTTTGCCTAAGAGTCCTTTAATATTTATTGTTCCTTATATTCCTTTCTTATATATTGGCATGGCTCATACTCTTAGCTCTGACAATACTGCTCAAATAACAGCTTCTTCATGAGACAATCTGAATTGCTAATATCCCTCCTCATTACTGTTTGCTCTGCCATTTTCCTTTACCCTTTTTTTTTCACAGCCTTTATCAACTGTCATATTATATAATCTACTCTCCTTGCTAGAATGTAATAAGCTCCATAAAGAGCTATGAGGGCAGGAATTTTTGTTGGCTTTACTTCAAATTGTGTCCCTAGCACCTACAATTGGGCCTAGCAAATAGTTGGTATTGGATAAATGTTTGTCATTAAATGAAGATGCCTTAGATATAGTTTGAAAGAAGTATGTAGGATATATTTTTTCTAATCCTCTTAGCTCTATTGGGTTTTTCCTTACACGGCTTTAATATTCTTCTGAATTTACCCTCCTGCCTTTTTTATTTTTGATAGAACTGAATATATGTGCCACTTTTCTCTCTCCAAGCTAATATCATTTCCAGTGAAAGTTGGAATTTGGGGGCAGTTCAGTAGCATGTGAATTTCATTTGCAGTGTGTCTGGAGTGACTGCTGTGTGAGATCTTTTTGCAGATTTTGCTTATAGAGGAGGAAGAGGAGAGCACAGTTAAGCTGTCTTTTAATATGGAAAAGTGGTATCCTTTATCTTTAAATCAGGATTTGCATTTTAATTTAACCTTGAGACACTTCCGATTCAGATCTCCTAGAAAGTCTTTGGGTTATGATGTGGGCCAAAGAATTTTGAGCTTGTAACCCCTCATGTTTTGAATCCTTTAGAGAAAGAGGTTTAAATTGATTCTGACCATCATTTTTGGTTCTCAAGCTCATGTCTGTAAGTCCTTGAGTCTCTCAGCTTTTGCCTAACAGAGTAACTCAAAACTACTATAATTGACAGATTATCTCAGTGATTGATAGTCGTTTTTGATTTTACCTCTGAATGAAGAGCACTTGGATGATCCTTATAGTTCTAGTTTTGATTGGCAAGAGTGGTCTTTAGTTGAGATTTTCAAAAGGCTGAATTATGTAGTACTCAGTTATAATTTCACAGTACTGCACAGAAAAATTTGATAACTGTGCTAAATTGACTTCATGATGTAATATAAATAGAAATCTGCCAGATAATCCATTTTTAGAGAAACAACATTTCAGGTAACTTTTGCTAGCTCCATTAGCCATGTGCTTTACTTTTAAAATGGAAATAGGTATTTCTCAGTTAGTTTGTTATAATTTTATTTTTTTATTTTCCTTAGGATATCAGCTGCAATGAGATTCAGGTCCTTCCCCAACAAATGGGGAAATTACATTCACTTAGAGAGCTAAATATAAGAAGAAATAATCTTCATGTGTTGCCAGATGGTAAGATGCTCATTATTTTTACTGAAATGAATAAGAGAGTAACTGTGTCAAATTTAATTTAATTATCTTTCATTTCTGAACAGAATTAGGAGATCTTCCCTTAGTCAAGCTGGATTTCTCTTGTAATAAAGTGACCGAAATCCCAGTTTGTTACAGGAAGCTGCATCATTTACAAGTAATGATTTTGGATAACAATCCATTGCAAGTACCACCAGCGCAGGTTTGTAAGGAAAAAAATACTTGTTTCTTCTCTTTTTATTCATAATTATGCATCAAATTGATAAATCAAAAAGCATCAGAATTAGAAGTCAGTTTATTGTTGAGGCCTTATTATCTAAGGGAGCTTTTCTGATAAGTGACTCTTGCACTTTGGTAGGAGTTTTAGCTTAGCTTCTAGAGAAGAGGGTTTTGAAAACCCAGATCCCGGGCGCCTGGGTGGTTCAGTGATTTAAAGCCTCTGGGATCAAGCCCTGCATTGGGCTCTCTGCTCAGCAGGGAGCCTGCTTCCTCCTCTCTCTCTGCCAGCCTCTCTGCCTACTTGTAATCTCTGTCAAATAAATAAATAAAATCTTTTAAAAAAAAGTTTTAAAAAAAAGAGAAAGAAAACCCAGATCCATAATTCTGTCAGTGTTCTTTTAAAAACAGACTGTGTAGTCTCTCTACCTCTGCCCAACTCAGGTATATGTTTACTTGACATTTGTTGTACAATTGATTATAACACATACTTAGCACTCATAGATGGAATCCTAACAGAAAGAAGATATGAGTGGAAAAGTATTAATTGAGCCTTTGAGTTGGAGGATTAAGTCCACGTGAAGTCTACTAAAATGATAGTAGAAGAATATACTAAACTACAAACCCATAAGGCCAAGGAATGAGAGAGAAGAGGGCTGCAGGGGAGAGATGGCAACAGAATTTTGGAAAATGGAAGACAGATGAAATAGCAGAAATTAGGGTCTTACACTCCCACAAGAGAATCTGGCCAAGGAAGCACATGACAGTGAAATGCCAACCCCTTCTCTACTTCCAAGCTATGTTCCCTCAGTCAGGGTTTGCATCCAGAAGAAGGGTTGCCTTTTTCTTTCTACAAAGGTACATTCCACTCATTCCAAAGGAGTTGCTTTCTCTAATTCAAATAAAGGCTGGCTGGGGTGCTGGTAGTAGCTGGCTGAGCAGGACAGGGAAAACTGAAGCTTGGATCCGCTATGGGAGAAGGCAAGAAGAGGAAGGTTGATTCACTTGTTAACCTGGGAATGGCTTGCATGTTGGAGGAAAACATATAACTGAATAGAAAGAAGAAAGACTGAAAATATGAAGGTCTGTAGAATGTCTAAGGCAGTGCTATCCAGCAGAACTTCCTGAATTATAGGAATGTTCTATAATTTGTGCAGTCTGATACCATTGGTTCTTGCCACATGTGGCTTTTGAGTACTTGAAATATGGCTTATGCGACTAAGGAACCAAAATTTAAATGTAATCTTATTTTGATTAATTTATTTATTTGTTTGTTTGTTTGTTTTTTTACAGATTTTATTTATTTCTTTGACAGAGAGAAATCACAAGTAGATGGAGAGGCAGGCAGAGAGAGAGAGAGAGAGAGAGGGAAGCAGGCTCCCTGCTGAGCAGAGAGCCCGATGCGGGACTCGATCCCAGGACCCTGAGATCATGACCTGAGCTGAAGGCAGCGGCTTAACCCACTGAGCCACCCAGGCGCCCCTTATTTTGATTAATTTAAAATTAAGTAGCTTTGGGGCGCCTGAGTCGCTCAATGGGTTAAGCCTCTGCCTTCCGTTCAGGTCATGATCTCAGGGTCCTAGGATCGAGCCCTGCATGGGGCTCTCTGCTCAGCAGGGATCCTGTTTCCCCCTCTCACTCTGCCTGCCTCTCTGCCTACTTGTGATCTCTCTCTGTCAAATAAATAAATAAAATCTTTTAAAAATAAAATAAAATTAAGTAGGTTCACATGACTAGTGGCTACCATATTTGACACGACAAGTCTAAGATTTACATCCTCAGATTGTTGCCCTTAGCTCTGCAGTGACGTAACTAGCCCTCACTTGCCTTAGCAGAGGCTTGGGTTTATTTGGTAGTAGAATAGTCAGGTAGAGTCTCTCAGATTCTCTCCCTTGGTTCAGCAGCCAAAGCACTACTGCTTCTTGCCTCAGCAGATTATTTTATTGGTCATAATACGGTAAATACTACATTTTGATTTAATGAGAAACTGCGACATAGTTAAAATAATAGCAAAGATACATCTAGTGCTTACTGTGTTTCAGGCGCCATTGAAATGCTTTACATGTATTAATTTAATTCTTACAGTAACCCTATAAAAGGTAATATCATTATTCCTCATTTTTAAATTTTTTAAAAAATATTTTATTTATTTATTTGACAGAGATCACAAGTAGGCAGAGAGGCAGGCAGAGAGACAGAGAGAGAGAGAGAGGAGGAAGCAGGCTCTCCGCTGAGCAGTGAGCCCGTTGCGAGTCTTGATCCCAGGACCCTGAGATCATGACCTGAGCCAAAGGCAGAGGCTTAACCCACTGAGCCACCCAGGCGCCCCATTCCTCATTTTATATATGAGGAAACAGGCATCAAAGTTAAGGGACTTATTTAGTGCCACGTAGCTAGCATGTGGTACGGCTGGTTTCAAACCAAGGCAGTCTGATTCAAGTCCACGCTCTAACAACTATGCTATGCTTCTGAAGGAGGAAGCAGGTTGATAGGGATTGAAGATGGGATGATGGTATGGTGTTGATGATACGTGATTAATGGTGGTAGTGGTAATGTAAGAAATCCAAGTCTTCATTTTCCTTAGACCTCAATAAATAAGATCCATAACTAAATTAAACAGTAGAACCATGTTACTGGTACGTATAAAGGTAAGTATCAGGAAACCAACTAAAAGTCGACGTGTGGGGACTAGGTCTTGGAGATTGAAAGGGGTGGATTAATTTTTTGTTACCAGTTTTAGAATTCTCTTTGATTTTAAAACTGTGTACATGAATAACTACAATAAGAAATTTATGAAAGGGGGCACCTGAGTGGCTCAGTCGGTTAAGAATGTGACTTCAGCTCAGGTCATATCTCAGGGTCTTGGGATTGAGCCAGGCATAGGGTTCCCTGCTCAGTTAGGAGTCTGCTTGTCCCTCTCCCCCTCCCCCTGCTTTTGCGCGCACACTCTCTCTTTCTCAAATAAATTTTTAAAAAATTTACAAAAGAAAAGAATTCACCATGACAATGAGTGATGATTATTTTTTGGTATATACAGATAATGGGATATATTTTAATTCGTAATATATTTATATTCTAATAGCTTAGAAGTTTTTCCTTTTAAATGAAATTTTTCAGTGGTCAGGTCAGATTTGGTATCTATTACAATTATCTAAGAAACATTCTTCCTTTATACCAGGAATGATAATTACCTTTAAATTTACTTTTCTTAAGACTGTTTTGTTTCTTACTGTTTCCTTTTCTTTTTTTTTTTTTTTTAATTTTTTTTATTTGACAGAGAGATGTAATGAGAGAGGGAACACAAGCAGGGGGAGTGGGAGAAGGAGAAGCAGGCCTCCCGCTGAGCAGGGAGCCCAATGCGGGACTCCATCCCAGGACCCTGGGATCATTATGGAAGCCGAAGGCAGACATCTAATGACTGAGCCACCCAAGCGCCCCTCTTACTGTTTTCTTTGTTGATTATTTTTGCATATATTTGTAGGTTATGTAGGCCCATAAAACTAAACATTTTTGATTATAGTTTTCTTTTTTTTTTTTTTAAGATTTTATTTATTTGACAGAGGGAGAGTTAGAGAGGGAGCATAAGCATGGGGAGTGAGAGAGGGAGAAGCAGGCTTCCTGAGTGGGGAGTCTGATGTGGGGCTTGATCCTAGGTCCCTAGTATCATGACCAGAGCCAAAGGCAGATGCTTAACAGCTGAGCCACCCAGGTGCCCCACCTTCCAATGTTTAGACCAAACAATTTAGTGGTTCTGAAAGATTACTATTTTTTTTAAGATTTTTTTTTTTTTTTCATTTACTTGAGAGAGAGCACGGGCAGGGGAAGGGGCAGAGGGAGATGGAGAAGCAGACTCCCCACTGAACAGGGAGCCTGAGGATGCCAAAGATGCCAAGGATCCCGGGCTCTAGGCCCTATCCATGACCCGATGATCCAGGACCCTGGGGTCACAGCACCAGCTGAAGGCAGTTGCTCAACTGACTGAACCACCCAGGTCCCCCTGATAAGACTACTTTAAGGAATTACATGGGTTATTTTTTTTTTTCTTGTTCTTATCAGTGCAATGAATATATTTTTTCTCACTTTTTTCTTATAAAAGATACTTTTATGAGTTATAGATTTTATATTATTTGGTGGTTTGTATATTGTACTTCTAACAAGAAAACATTAGTGATACACAGAAAAATTAGCTTATTTTTTTCTGGTAAGAATAGAAACAGTGAAAGAATTTTAGTTGGTATCATTGTCAAATGTTTTCATTAAGTGTCAGCTGTAGAAATTATTCAAATATGTGAAGTGTCTATTATGATTGTGATGTCTCAGCATAATTTCAGGTTATTAAAATATATAAATAAGTTGATAGGTAAAACTTATATTTGTACCTATATAATTAAATCTACTTTCTCAATTATTTGACAGATATGTTTAAAGGGTAAAGTTCACATATTTAAATACTTAAATATCCAAGCATGTTGCAGAATGGATAAGAAACCAGATTCTCTGGATCTTCCATCATTAAGTAAAAGAATGCCCTCCCAGCCTCTCACAGACAGGTAATGTAAAATTCTTACAATCTCTTTTCATGTTCAGTGTCTTCTCTGTATGTAAGATATTTATTAACCTGAGTGCACCGAATATATTTAGGTTCATTGGCCCAGTGTTAAAATCAATAATTGACTGATGTGAAATCTCACCATCATAGAATGAACCTCTGTGATACTAGAATAAATTTTGTATTTTCTCAAAATATTAATTAATACTAATATATTAGTAGTAAAATATAAATGTTTGACATTATAGTACAGAAACACTAATTTCTCAGGACTCGACAACTGTTAATTTACTACTATTATCACTTTATTGTACCAAACAGTATTGTAATAACTAGCAGAATTTGACTTTGAACTGTAGTTAGTGGAAGAGCAAGACATTTTGGGGTACCTTTCTTCTTCATATTCTTTATTCTTTATGTCTAGATCAAAGGTGATTTATCATTGATATGATATGAAAATTTCCTCCTGAGATTTTGAAGTGGTAGATTTGATTATCTGTTTTTAATTATCTTTTGGGGATGTAGGTTGTTCTGAAAGATTTCATGGAAACATAATTCCGTCCATTAGTATGGAAAATAATTTGGAATGGGGTGAGACTACAGAAAGGAAGAATGTACTCTTCCCTAAAATGTTTAAAGACTTGTCATTTTATTTGTGCCAAAATTTAGACTAATTGGAATGACAATATTTTAAGTACTGTTCTTGATTTCCTGAATAGGACATTTTCTTGAATGTTTCTGTTGCCTATGTAGAATTAAAATATCTAAACATTATATTTAATTCCTAAAGATTAATTTGTTTAATATTATGAATGGTAATAGGTTAAATAATTCTACAGAAACTAAACTTTATTTGTAGTCTAATCTATTAGTTTGCTTTCTATTTATTTAAAGATGAATTTACTTCAGTAATGGCATTCATTGTACTAGTCATTTATTTATTTTACAAATAACAGTTGGGGAAAAAAAAACACCAGTATCAGACAATTGCTTACTGGTAGGTTCAGGGTGTGTTTTGTTAAATGATATACACCTTGGTGTTGGCCCTCAATGGAGTCCACAGTATAGTGGAGGAATCAGTCAGCAAAGCAAATAAATCAAATAGTCATACACACTTAAATTTCAAATTGTGTCAAGTACTGTGAAGGAAAGGAACATGTTTCAGGAGGGTGGTCAGGGAATGTCGCTTTGGGAAGGTGAGGTTTTAAGTCAAGACCTGAAAGGAGAAAAGCTAGCTGTGTAAAGATGAAGGAGAAGAGCATTTCAGGCAAAAGAATGACATGTGCTAAGGCCTTAAGTTAGGAAGAAACTTCGTGTGTTAAAGAAACTGAAAGGCCAGTGTGATTGGAGCAGAATGGCTGAAGGGTACGGATATACAAGTTGATTTTGGAGAAATAGTCAGGGCTCAAGTCACGTGGGTGCTCTGGAACTGTGGTAAGGAGTTTGAATTTTACTTGTAGTACAACAGTAAGTCGGTGGACAGTTATAGGCAGGGGAATGATCCGATTTATGTTTTTAAAAGGAGGTATTTTGGCTCTTGTAAGGAGAATAGATTGGAAATAAGCAAAAGCAGAAACACAGGGTCTAGTTGAGTTTTGAAGTACTTCCAAGAGATCAAGGGGTCTTAAACAGGGTGACTGTAGTAGTGATGAAAAGGAGTGGACAGGACTGAGACATATTTTGGAGATGGTCTCTAGCAATGATATCCAATAGAAATGTAATATAAGCTACATATGTAGTTTTGCATTTTCTTATAATCCATTGAAAAAAGTAAAAATGAAGCAGATGAAATTAATTTGAATAGTATGTTATTTAGGGATGCCTGGGTGGCTCAGTCAGTTAAGCATTTGCCTTCAGCTCATTTCATGATTCCAAGGTCCTGGGATTGAGTCCCACATCCCCATCGTGCTCTGTGCTTAGTTGGGAGCCTGCTTCTCCTTCTCTCTCTGCCTGCTGCTCCCCCTGCTTGTGCTCTCTCTCTGACAAATAAATAAATAAGAGTCTTAAAAAAGTAATGTTATTTAACCCAGTATGTCCAAAATATCATTACAACTTATATTTCTTATAAAATGTTAGTAAGGTACTTCATGTTCTTTTTCTTTCTATTACATCATCTAAATCTAATGTGTATTTTTTGTTTATAGCGCATTTCAATTTAGACTAGCCACATTTCAAGTGCTCAGCAACTATATATGTTGGCTAGTGGCTACTATATAGAATAGTGCACATTAATAGAGCCTTCCATACCTTGACTATTTTGTAAATTTCTTATTCTACATAGATAAGCATTATAGTAGTTAAGCATATCAACTTTTGGAGTTAGACATAAACGCCCATGAAGTCCTTCTCCAGCTCTTAGTAACTTTATGTCCTTGTGTCATAATGTCTTTAGTCCTTAGTTTTCTTATATGTAAAAGGGAAAATAATCATATGGATTAAATTAAATAATGTCTATAGAGTACATAACACAATGCCTTACCAAAACAATTCCTCAACAAATAGCTTATTACTATCATTGTCAACTATTAAAAATACACATATATTTTAGTATAGTACATGGATATATTATTGTGCAGTGGCGTCAGATGGATTTTGCTTCTAATCATGGTTTAACCTCTTAAATCCACTGTAGACTGTGTAAATTATTTAATCTTTCTGAGCCTGTTTATTTAAAGTGTTAACAATACCCACTTCATAAGCTTGTTGTGAGAATTAAATGTGTGTGTGGCAACTAGTTCAAGAAATGATATTCAGTAAATGTTACATTTTTTCAGGGCACCTAGGTGGCTCAGTCGGTTGAGCATCTGCCTTTGTCTCAGGTCATGATCCCAGAGTCCTGGGATGAGCCCTGCATTGGGCTCCCTGATCAGCAGGAAGCCTGCTTCTCCATTTCCCCCCATAAAGTTAAGCTTCATTATCCTCACTTGTAAAAAGAAATAATGCATAAATTGTAGAGTGTAAGGATTATAAATAAGATATGATGTGTACCTGGCACATTAGCTAATACAGTGTGGACACTCAATAAATGCTAGCAAGTAATGCCTCTCTTTATCCTTCAAGACTAAGCTCAAATGCCACATTCTTGGGTGAGGCCTTTCCTAAACTTAACAAGAATTGATTCTCTTTTCTCATAGTACTTTATATTTGCCTTTATCTTAGTCTTCAAAATATATATACATACTTCCTCTCTGGGCTGAGAACCCTTTGAGGTCAAACATTTTTTAATTCATCTCATTTCATTTCAAGCATTCAGCATAGTGCCGACACTTACTTGGTAGTTGCTTACCTGAGTTTATCGATACACTCCCGGAATGTGTGCATATCAGTATTTGGGGAAGAAATATAGCATAGTGATTAAGATCAGGGACTTTAGTGTTAGATTCTTGGGATCAAATTTAAACTGCCATTCGTAATTTGCGGGTCACTTGTTCAATCTGTCCTGGCCTGTTTCCTCACCTGCAAAAAGAAAACACTAATGCACTAGAATTTAAACCAGGCATATATGAGGTATCACCTTTAAAGCACTTAGCCTAATTCCTGGCACATAAAAAATGGTCTGTATAGAGTGTATGCAAGTTTCCATGTATGTAAATTGCAAAGTAAAGTGAAAAATACTTTGCAGCCTGGGTGGCATACTGTTGTGTAATTCAGAAATTTGCAAGGATAGATCTATCCTCATACCAAAACAATTGCTTATTCAGTTCTTTGCTGACATTCTTTTCTCTCTCTCTTTTTTTTTGCATTTTTCTCTTAATTTTCAGATAGGCGTTATTTATAAAGTTAAAGCTTATTTTTAGAGCTAATGAAGAAACTATGAATTATAGTTAAAAAATATTTCAATGTTCTATGGTGAAATGTGTAAAAACAGAAAAATAGAAAGCTCTTTCATTAAGGTTATTTTCTAGTAGGATGCTCTGCTTTTCTGATTCTCTCAGGAGAAGTAATAGGCATTGTTAACAGTTGACACTTTACAGATTTTATTTATTTATTTATTTATTTTGGAGAGAGAGGGCATGTGCATGCTGGATGGGGGAAGGAGCAGAGGTGGAGGGAGAGGGAGGGGGACGGAATCTCAAGCAGACTCCCCGCTGAGCGTGGAACCTGATGCAGGGCTGGATCCCTCAAGCCTGAGATCCTGACCTGAGCTAAAACGAAGAGTCAGACACTTAACTGACTGAGACACCCATATGCCCCAACAATTGACACTTTACAACAGAGCACATGCAGGGAAAATACTACATGAGGTATAGAAGTGAAATATTTTATAGGAAGATTTCTGATATTTTCCCTTAAGGATCTTAGACATCAAGAGAGTATATTTTATATTACCTAGGGAAATTTTATGTCAAGTCTGTATTTATTTAAGAAGAAAACCCTAACTGCCCTTAGAATTTCTATTTCCATAGTATGGAAGACTTTTATCCAAATAAAAATCATGGCCCTGACTCTGGAATTGGAAGTGATAATGGAGAGAAACGATTATCTACAACGGAAGTGAGTCTTTTCTATTGCTGATCTATTTTATTTTAAAAATTTGTTAGAGTTTTGAAATATGTAGACACTTGTACATACTTGATTTAATTTGCTTAAAAAATATCATTATTAAATTTTATGACTTCAGATGAAAAAAGAACATGTACAGAGCAGTAAATCTTACCATAATATTTTTTGGTTTGAGAACTGGAGATATAAAGCAGATATTCTATTATGTGGAATTAAGAGAACTTAATCCTCTTCTATGTTTAAAATGCCCCATTTGTACTTTGTGCTTATGCCTTTCAGCCATCAGATGATGACACAATAAGCCTTCACTCTCAAGTCTCAGAATCCAATAGAGAGCAGACATCAAGAAATGACAGTCACTCAATAGGAAGTAAACCTGATTCTCAGAAAGGTAATTCATATGGTACCTGCTAATTTTATTTCATGTATATTGCTCTTATTAAAAAAGCATTTTGAAAAATTTTAGAATCTTCAGCCAGTTCTTTTATTGAAAAAATAGACTGTTATTCTAAATAATACAGTATGAAAGCACACTGTTTACTTATATTTTCTAACAAATATTAATCTGTAATTAGACCAAGAGGTGTATGATTTTATTGACCCCAACACAGAAGATATAGCAGTTCCTGAACAAGGAGATGCACATATTGGATCATATGTCTCTTTCCTTAAGGTAAAGAAAACTTTGAACAAATAAATACTAATAGCATACTTTCCTTGATCTCGTGAAAGTATACCACATAGATTTAAAATTATAACTTTCTTTTATATAAGGGGAAAGAAAAAGGTCCTGAGAAATCTCAGAAAAATGAAGAATTGGGAGATGAAAAAAGGTAAGCATATAGGAATTCTCAAATTGAAATGTTACTTATGCATGAAATATTTGTTAGGTATTCCTACTTCAGAGTACTTTGAAAAAAATTAATTTTTGGTTCATTTACCTGTTAATTTTCATTTACCTGAAGTAGTTAATTTATAACTATTTCATTTGTCTGCATTCCTCGATTAAACTGTAAATTATAATAAATAATTAAGCTGAGTGTGTTATATACATTTCCCCTGCCTCCCAGAAGTGTAATTCTCCTATTACTATTACCGAGGAGGACTGTATTTTCACATACATTGCTTCATTTGAGCTCTTTAGCAACTCTTTAAAATAGGTGATTTTTTTTTTTTTTTTTTTTGCATCATTTAGTCAATAAGGAAACAGACCTGCAGTTTCAAGTGTCTGGCACTCAGGTCTTCTAACTCTTGGTCTAATACACTTTCCATTTCATCAGGCTGGTTATAGTAATTTTATGGGTATTTATCCCTGTATTTTATTAAAACCATTCCACTTTGGATCTTTTATGTATCATTTATCTTATGAAATGCTAGAATATGACTTGCTATATTTAGTCACTCCTTAAAGTTGCTTCGTAGCTGTAGGAAGGAAAGAAGGATCATTTGTTGAATACCTGCCATGTACCAGGATCTGTGCTATGTGATTTCCTATGTTTCTTATTTATTTTTATTAAAAATTTTTTTTTACTGTTTAAAAATTTTTTTTAGCAGTCTGTACACCCAACATGGGGCTGGAACTCATGACCCTGAGATCAAGAGTAGCATGCTTTTCCAAATGAGCTAGCCAGGAGCCCCTAAGGTTTTTTTTTTTTAAGTTCTATTTATTTAATTTCTCTACCCAACATGGGGCTCGACCTCATGACCCCACAATCAAGAGTCATATGCTCTTCCAACTGAGCTAGCCGGATGCCCTTCATGTTTCTTATTTAATCTTTCCTAAATCCTATAGGGTTGATACTGTTTCTATTTTTACAGATAAGGAAGGGGGAAGTTTGGAGCCTCTAAAGTTTCTTGCCTAGAACTACTTAGATAGTGTCCACTAGAACCTAGGGTATGAATGTAACTCTCTCTGATCCCTAAGCTTTTCTCTTTTCTCTACATTGTGCTTCCTCCAAGTGACCTCACTGGTAACTTTTTAATCAGTTATGAATTAGTCATCTCTGGTACCCCATAAGGTGGTACATTGCTTTGTCTTGTACTCTTTATATTTCATTTTTCTATTACTTTCTCATCTTATCTCATGAAGACAGTTGTATTAACTTGAGTGTCACAGTGGCATATAAGATATGGTCAAGATACAAAGTCTTAGGATTTGATACTTTGTTTTAAGTGAAATACTTTTGGGATAAAATTACTAGAGTTTGGAGAACAACTTACTTAAAAATTCCTTTGTTCTTTATGAATGATTAAAAATTATGTATTTTAATGAGCATTTTCCTGCAGATTTGCCAGTCTTGTACCTATTTTTCATTTCTTCTACTCAAACATTTTACATGGAGAATTTTAACATTATGATGAATAAACTGATAAAAGTAGGGTGGTTTAGTAAAATTTTCATAGCATTTGATATTTATAAAGACAGGCGTATTAGAGCTTTGAAGTTCTTATTACTCTCAAGATTGGGGAGTATGCATTGTTAAATTATAAGAAATTACAAAATGGTAATGCAGTTTACTTTGTTAGCCATTAATTATATTAATATCACCAGTATGGTACATTTCCTATTGAATAGAAGATAGGTATGTTTTCATATTCCTTAAATATTTCTTATTCCTTATTTTAATGTTTTAAATACAAGGACATTAGAATTTTAGCTTTTTACATGATATTAGAAATGAAAAAGTGATTTCTGTTTCTGGAAGCTGGCATAAAATATCATCGGCCTTAGATTTTGGATAACCATGTTTGTGTCACCTTTCAGACTTGGGAAAGAACAGTTACTTGCAGAGGAAGAGGATGATGATTTGAAGGAAGTAACTGATTTGAGGAAAATAGCCGCTCAGTTATTGCAGCAAGAGCAGAAGAACAGGTATTTTTTCAGTAATGAGATTTAAATAGGCAGACTTTGTAATCATTAAGTGATTATTCAAAGATTATCAAATGAAGTTTCCAGTAAACAATAGGACCATCTTAAGATCTATGTCAAGGGACTAACTACTAAAAAATTAGGAGAGAAGTGTAAAGTTAACGTACACAATTGACATATACTTTATATTCACAGTCATTTTATTTAATTATTGTGTAGGTATCTCTTTTATTTTTGTGTGCTAAATAATAACTGATTTATTTGTTGATAATCATTTTAGCTCACAATAACAGATACATTATAAGTGTTACCCCCTAAGTACATGTCATGTGTATGTAGTGCACTTTTTATCAGATTCCAGATTACCTGGGATATGTATAAACTCCTTAAAATTGAATGGAACTTTATAATGGTTGATTAAATCAGCATGATGATTTGGAGGTCACAGGTTCACTTTGGTGTGTTCCTTGATCAATGACGATTTTTCCCTCTGGCTAGGCTTTCCTTACATGCCATTGGCAATAAGGAAGATGTATGAATGACTATAGAATCAGTGCAAGTCCATTTTTAATACAGAAGTTCTATGTGCTGCTGAAGGTCTGCTATTATGCCATCTTCATGTACTAAGAGTACTATATTTATAGTTTTGAAATAATAAAGGAGATTTGAGTGTTTTTTTGTTTTGAGAAAATTAAAAGAATAATTTTGTTAAATTTATTATGGGTAGCTAATAAGTACTTTACTTCTCTTAACCAAAACAATAAATGTTCGTGGGTCACATGACCATGTTTTGGAATGTTAAAAATTTAAGTACACTGGCATTTGCTTTTAGATATGCTTTGAAAAATAATTACTATTGAAACTTATCAAATTGCAAATGTCTGTTTTTAAGGGCCACTATATTTTTTAATAATGACTGATTATCCTTTTTTGTGCAACTACTACATTTATAGAATTAAATCCATACTAGAAAATATCACTCCTCTTTATTCCTTCGATATCTAAAGTATCCTCATTCCCAGTTCATGTTTTTCTTCTGCCATAACTTTCTGTCACCCTTTTCTCTGAAATTCATTTTCTGAACCTTTCCTATCATTCGTTTCTAATGGGCCTTTTTTTATATTGGCTACTTGTGAGGTTATGTATGTTTTTCTCCCTCCAGTATAATCAAAGTATTGGTTGTCCCCATGGTTTAAGAGGTTTATGAAGCAAGCCACCACCTGCTCTATGTGACTTAAAAAATAGTTAAGTTTCTGTCTCTTCTACCCAATAGTTGAAATGATTGTATTTATCATTATGATAAATATCTGACTTTAAAAGAACCCACAGCAATATTTATTTCTCTGATTATGTTAAAAATAGTATTGGAGGGCATAATTTTAGATTTTAACAATGTCGTATATATTGTTTCTATATTTTTCAGTTTTCTACTATTTTTCTTGTCTTTCAATAACTTGAATTATTCTTTTTGGTTTAGAAACAATATCAAATGATGTTTTGTAGGTTTTATTTTTGTGATAGTTTTGTAATCTGTAAAAAATAATACCTAGCACTGTGCCTTGTACATGGTAGGTACTCAGTAATACTGTTATTAGTTAATTGATTGCTTGAAGATGAGATTAACAAATTTAAAGCTAATAGGAACCATTAATTTAGTTATGTTCATTCTGAATAACTTGTTACTTTTTTAGATGTATGCAAAAGTAATTTCTCTATATCTGCTGTTTCTCTTCATCAGCCATTTCAGACGTTAGCACACATAGATATAGATCTTTTGATGCGGAGACATTAATGTAATAATTATATCTTATTTTGGAAGGCCTTAAAATATTTATGAGATCTGGTCATAATGTAAGGAGCACATTTTACTTTTAAAAAATCTGTAATTTATAGACAATTTAAATTAGATCCTTGGCCAGTTCTCTTCTGTTAATGGCTGAACTTAAACTGATCTCAGAAGTTTTGTATGCTGATTTACTCCACTAAATAATCTCTTCTCTTCTTCTAAAATATGTTGGTGTTGCTCACATCTCTTAGATGCAGATAATTAAAATTTTTGTTTGCTATTACAGTACTTGATTTGAGTGAGTCCAAAAAATCAAAAGTAATCTTCTATAAAGATATATCCATCCCTTAGAGGATTTGATGTTAATTGTACCTTTTCTGGTTATAGATTTTCTCTTTCACACCGTATTGTGCTTTTGATTCCAATTTTATTAATGAAAAATTTGAAATGCTATTTAAAATTGCAAGTCAGGGATGCTTGTGTGGCTCAGTTGGCTAAGTGCACACCTCTTGATTTTGGCTCAGGTCGTGATCTCAGGGTCGTGAGATCAAGCCCTGCATCAGCCTCCATGCTCAGAGTGGAGTCTGCTTGAAATTCTTTTTCCTTTCCCTTTGCCCCGCCCTGTTTATATGTGTTTTTTTCTAAGTAATAAATCAATAAAATCTTAAAACAAAATAGGATTAAATTCTAAATCAGGAGTTATAACATTTCACTTAAGGTTTTAAAGTCATTATAATATTTTTGTTTATTGTCTTGATTTAAAATGATTTATGTGGAGTAAAATTACCCTCGCATATCAGAAAGTACCACCTAGAACTCCTCCTCTGACTCTCTGCTACTTAACTATTCTTTAGCTAGCTACTAGTTGAAGGTAAATGTAGTGTTAGCTATCAGCTGAAAGAAGCCATGCATGTACTCCCAAATTAAAGGCAATTTAAAAACTGCTTAGAATGAGATCAGTGATTGCGGCGCCTGGGTGGCTCAGTGGATTAAGCCTCTGCCTTTGGCTCAGGTCATGATCCCAGGGTCCTGGGAGAGAGCCCCACAACGGGCCCTCTGCTCAGTGGGGAGCCTCCTTCCCCCTCCCCCTGCCTGCCTTTCTGCCTACTTGTGATCTCAGTCAAATAAACAAATAAAATCTTAAAAAAAAAAAAAGAATGAAATCAGTGATCATTTTCTTAAAGCAACTTTGCCAGTTGTTTAGTTCATACTATTCTTAAAGGTGTCTTTTATTCTTTAAGCAAATTTGTACTAGTACTTTGAGGATAAAACTACCCAAGGAAAATAACAAGAGGGTATTGCACAGAATAATAGTGAAAAAGGGTGGGAAAGGAGATGAAATAAGCTATCAAGTAGATAACTCACAAGTGTTCAAAATCTGAAGGCCAGTTTTTAGAAGACTGCTTCCTCTTTGTCTGAGATGCATAGATTAAGCTATTTTGTTTTGACAGTTTATTGTTGAGTATTTAGAAGCTAATCTTTACCCCCTTGTTAAAGTACTGGATTATTTCTACTTGTATTTGGGTGTATTGAAGTCCCTCTGAATCAGTGAAGCTCCCTATATTAAAAATAGCCATTCTGCAAGTTTTTAATATTCACTGTAATTTGGGAAATTAAAAAAAAAAACTATCATCTTAAAAAATTATCTTAGCTGTTTTATTCTAAATTATTTAGCTAATTTTTCAAATGTCCACCAATACTCTTATCTAATTATTAGAGAAATAGCTACTGTTCTTTTTTTTTTTTAAGATTTTATTTATTTGACAGACAGATCACAAGTAGGCAGAGAGAGAGGAGAGAGGAGGAAGCAGGCTTCCTGCTGAGCAGAAAGCCCGATGGGATCGTGTCTTGAGCTGAAGGCAGAGGCTTTAACCCACTGAGCCACCCACGCACCCCTTCTTCTTTTTTTTTTTAAGAATTTATTTATTTTGGGGGCAGGGGTAGAGGGAGAGGGAGGGAGAGAGTATCAAGCAGGCTCTGCACTGAGCATGGAGCCCATCTTGGGGCTTTATCTCATGGCCCTGGGATCAAGACTTGAGCTGAAATCAAGAGTTGGACACTTAACTGACTGAGCCACCCAGGTGCCCCCTGTTCATTTTCTTTCTTTCTTTCTTTTATTTTAAGATTTTATGTATTTATTTGACAGAGATATACAGCGAGAGAGGGAACACAAGCAGGGGGAGCAGGAGAGGGAGAAGCAGGCTTCCTGCTGAGCAGGGAGCCCGATGTGGGCCTCTATCCCAGGACCCTGGGATCATGACCTGAGCTGAAGGCAGCTGCTTAACGACTGAGCCACCCAGGCACCCCATTCATTTTCTTATACAGATATTCTTATGTGGCTGAAAAAGTTGATGTTTATCTGGCTTCTTAAAATTTGCGTGGTTATCATCATAAAGAGAGGATTACAATATATATGGGCTTTTGCAATGAATAACTTCAGTTGACTGGTTCTTATTGCATTTTCATTCCTGCTAACTTGTATAGTATTTTCTATTATGTCTTTCTTTTTAATAAGGATTTTATTTGCTGTTAAATGTGTCCTGAGAGTTTTCACTTATTGTGGAAAGATGTGCTTCTTAGTACTCTGTAATATGGCCAAATAAAAAAGTAATTCTGAAAAGTTATATTGAAGTATAATTAAGGATCATGGAAAGGAAAATCACATTTTGAGAAGTTTATTATTCTGGTTTAGAATGATAGAAATTATATACATACCCTATTTCATGTGATTTTTTTTTTCTTACCATATATATGAATGTTTCAGTTTGAGGGGCATCATGTTAACCTCTAGGTTGTTATAACTAATTAGGTCGTTCTCTCAACCCTTAAAATCTGTCCATTCTTTCTTTTCTGCTTGCTTTACTAATGACTTCCCTGTCCTCTCCCAAAACATCTTATTTCTCCCATCTTTTGATTTGGTTGATGTACGGGAAATGTGAATACAGATGGAGGCCTTTGTGTTATAGAGCATCATTCAGTGAAAAATTCTTCCAGAGGACCAGAAACGCAGGACATGCATCAAGGTATCTAGAGTTTATGGAAGCCTTAAGTATTAAGGGGCCAGGTTGGTGCAGCTGAATTTTATAGTCATTTACTTAAAATACAGTACTAGTAACGGGGTTAGGGAAATGTGCTAATAATCTAGAATAGATATTTAGATAATGTAGGTGTTTATTTTGACTTTGAGTATCACGAATAAAACATTAAATACCCATGTACAAACAAATGTTTACATAGGGGAATTCTCAAGTGTATAAAATACATTTTATAGGTAAATGGATCCCAATTTTGTTTTTCTTCTCCAATATGATTTATACACATCAGTAATCACAATGCTAATAAGTGTTGCTTGAGGAGAATTTGAAATTTACCATACTGAGGGCATTGTAGTTTGATCCCTCACCTCCCCCTGTCAATAATTCTGACATTCACCCCTCAGGACAGTTCTTACTGTTACATCTCCTTTTTAAAAATCACTCTTCAAGGATGTATTTCTTCCTAACAGTCCTAGATATATATATTTTTTTACCTTAGTTCTTTTGCATTTCAGGATTACGTGCAATTTTAGTATATGTCCATAGTAAGAAGAATAAAGGTGTTGTCAATCTCAAAATTGTTGGTACAAAGCTACACTGCTTTGCCTGTGATACTTGCCCTTGGCTCCTCACTGTGATTTCTTCCTAGGGAGGCTTTAATCCATCCAAGCTAGTGAGGAAACCGGGCTAATGGAAATTGGTTTCTTTAGGTTAACCATCTCTCTGAAATTACGAACTTGAGCTTAAAATATCTTTTAGTAGTAAATATGTAGTTTTAATTTTAAATTGTTTTCTCCTCCGTGTTTTGATAGTTGACATCTAAAGTTTTTTGAATAAAAGACATATTTTTTTCTTATAAGACTAAACTTTAAAATTGAGAAGTTATATTTAAATCTAGAGTTAATATTAAGAACTCTTAAATATTTTAATGAGTTATGTGAAAGAAAGTTATTAATTCAACTTTTGACTTTCAGATTAATACTTAGAATTCTATAAAAATATGGACAAGAGTTCTCTCATGATGGTTTATCATTCTTTTTCTTTTTGTTTTCTACAAATAGCATTTCATTTGGGTATTAAAAGTTTGATAAACTTTTTAAGGAATTGAACTTTAACATTGCTTTACATTTAGAATGAAGGCTTGTTATTTGGCTTTTGGCAAAATGGTCATCTGTTCCATCAACATAACTCATGTCATTTGCTGTGTTGGGAAAATGAAATCAGTCATCATGGCACCTGAACAATCTGCATCTCTTTATTTTCTGTGTCAGCCAAAAGTTAGATGGACAGAGGGCAATAGTATGGTTAGAAGATATCCAGGCCTCGAGAAAAGGTTTATAAAAGAAGATGTGTGGAGGAGTTGGTGAGCTTCATTCCTTCATAATAGCCATGGACATTAGCTCTAAATAATATATAAACATTGTTTTCTAGCGGAGATCTTCATGGACCAGATGCAGTTTATTATGCAGATCTTTTATATCATGTGTAAATGCTTTTCTCCTTAATGTATTTTGGAATTAATGTATTGATTTACTTCTAGGATTCTTAATCATTCAACTTCTGTCCCAAGAAACAAGCCAAAACAAACTATGGAATGCGAAAAGAGGTATAAAAATATCTTAGTCCTTATATTTAGTAGTTTTTAATGAGACTTGATTCTCTAATAGTGATATTAAAACCCCTATATGTGGGCTTTAATTGAGTAGATGATACAGATTTAATATAACTAACTAGATAATTTAATGACAAACTGTGTCCTAGCCACCAGTTCAATGTACTTTTGATATAAACAAAAAATGCTGATTTGATATCTTTTTCTACTCATACCTGTATTTTGTTGTAATGATAGAAGCATTTATTTACTAACTCATTACTGCTGGGATTAATGTGTTTCTTCGTCGTTGTATTTGTTCTCTGTTATTGTTCACTTTTTTATTTCGTTTCAATTGGGTTTTACTAAATTCTTGCTTATGGATTCAGGATCCAAGTTAATATATGTGAATTCCAGAGAACCAGAAGACCTTGAAAGTTTCTATTTATTTTGTTGGCAGTTTGAAAGTTTGTATTAGGTTAAATTCCTGGGTCATTCCTGTAGGAGGGTAAACGTCCAAGGCTGGGTGTAGGGTTCGTATAGAAGTATACACAGAGAGAAGTAACATTTCTTGAATACTTGTATGCAAACTGTTTTGAGTGGGTTAGATGTCTTATCTCATTTAATCCTCATAATAACTCTATGAAGTTTTTACTCTTCTTACCTCATTTTGTAAGGGAGATAACCAAGGCTCAGAAATTACCATAATTTGCTCAAGGTCACACAGCTAGTAAGTGCCACAGTAAAGATTCAAGCCCAGGTTGTCTGGTTGCAGAACCTCAAGTCTTAACATATGGTAACAGGAACATTTTGCTTTCTTGAGATTCACACATCCCACTGATATCTTTTCCTGGATACCTCATAGTCTAAACTGAACTTATTTTTTCCCAAATTTATTTCTTCTGTATAGTTTGCCTGAGTGTGAATGTACCATTACTCAGTCACCAAAGTCAGCAACTTTGAAATTATCGGAAACTTCTCGTGCATCCCTCCCAATTCAGTCAATCACAGAGAATTATAGCTTCTTTTCTATTTTTTATTGTTTTTTAAAATTTTTTGAAGATTTTATTTATTTGAGAGAACATACACAGAGGGAGGGCGAGAGGGAGAAGAAGACTTCCTGCTGAGCAGAGAGCCCAGATGCGAGGCTCCATCCCAGGAGCCTTAGATCATGACCTGAGCTGAAGGCAGAAGCTTAACCGACTAAGCCACCTGGGTGCCCTGAAAATTATAGCGTCTTAACATTACTTCCATCTCTTCCAACTTCTTCATTCCTAGCACTGCCATGTTGGTTTAGGCTCCATCCTTTTCCTCCTGGATTACCACAACAGTCCCCAGACATATCTCCATTCTTCACTTTTGCTTACGTTTAAGTTTGTCTTCTGCATCGATGTAAGTGTTGGTTCCAAAACCGTCTGTGACTGTCATTTATTATCTTCTACTGGTTATCACTTTCAGGATAAAGCTGAAAATGCCTAAGTGAACCTGTAAGATTGAAGTGAGTTTCTGCTTACCTTAAACCTTATCATGCACTCTTCCACTGGCACGTTTTGCTGTTAGAACAGTAATTTTTCTCCTTATCTATCATGATTTCACATCTGTTCTATATCCTGGTTTCTCTACTGGAATTGCCCTTTTTTTCACTTAGGCTTTCAGAATTCAGTTCAAACATAAAGATGACTTTTTATACTCAAGTCTAGAAACGTTCCTCTACTCAAATTTCATTAATTGGATTTAACCCACTCCCTCCCTTTTTGAGTACTGATTCTGTTATCTTATATGTTTGCTCTCCTTAAAGTTTGTGTGATTACTTTGCTCCTCACTTCTTTTCATTCCCATCTTAATTTCCCTCCCCAGATTCCTAATATTCTCTTGAGAAGGACCCAATTGCCCAAATCTCAAAAGTGTGATACCTAATCCTGACCTCTCTTTCATATAACTATTAGTTCTACATTTCTCATTTTCAAAACCATCACTCAACTTTTTCTTTAAAAACAAAATTAAAAAAAAGTTTTCTGATAAGAATTAATGTAGCTTTGGTGTGCCTGGGTAGCTCAGTGGGTTAAGCCTCTGCCTTTGTCTTGGGACATGATCTCAGGGTCCTGGGATCGAGCCCTGCATTGGGTGGGGGGGGTCTCTGCTCAGTGGGGAGCCTGTTTCCCCCTCTCACTCTCTGCCTACTTGTGGTCTCTATGTCAAATAAATAAATAAAACCTCTTTAAAAAAAGAATTAATGTGGCTTTATGGTTGCAAAATTACAAAACTTGGCAAACACAAATAAATAAATATCACCTATTTTCCCACTCTCCAGAGATGACAGGTCATAGTATTTTGGTGTTTTCCCCTTCAGAGCCTTTTTCTGTGTGCATAAATAATTTGCACATGCATGTGTGTATGTGTATATACATACACCACAGAGTTGTATAACCTGTTGCCTACTCAACACTCCCACTTGGATGTATAATAAGCATATGAAACTTTTTATTTTACTTTTTTTTTATTAACATGTAATGTGTTATTAGCCCCAGGAGGCGTACGAAACTTTCAAATCCACACTCTTAATTTCTCCTTGCATCTCTTGAATTTGTTTTTCCTTTATTTATTCCCTTTTCAAAAAATGTCAACTCATCCTTATAGTTGCTCAGCTCAAAAACCTGAGTCAACCATAATATGTCACTTTCTTTCACATGCCATATCTAATCCATTAGTAAATAAGGGATTTGCTATTATTTGACTCTGCCTTCAAAATATACCCCAAATCTAATCACATCTTACCACCTCCACACCTTCCACCCTAACCCTCACCATGTCTTCTAAAAATTTTTTAAATTTAATTTTTATTATTTATTTATATTAGTTTTACTTTTTTTTTCCCTTCTGTGTTTTTGTTTAAATTCAAGTTACTTAACATTTAGTGTAAAATTGGTTTCAGGAGTAGAATTTATGGGTTCATCACTTACATACAACGCCTAGTGCTCATCACAAGTGCCCTCCTTAATGCCCATCACCCTACTAGCCCATCCCCCACCCACCTCCCCTCCAGCAACCCTCAGTTTGAGGTCTCTGTAGTTAACAGTTTCTTATGGTTTGCCTCCCTATCTGTTTTCCTCCTATTTTGCTTTTTCTTCCCTTCCCCTGTGTTCATCTGTTTTGTATATTAAATTCCACATACGAGTGAAATCACATGATATTTGTCCTTCTCTGACTGACTTATTTTGGCTCTAGCCGTCTCTTAACTTCAGTTATTAAAATAGCCTCCTAACAGGTTTCAGGCCCTTGCTTTCCTGTAGTCTGCTTTTCAAAAAAGCATCAGATTTTTATCTTTTGAAATATAAGTCAGATCATGTCACTCTTCATAATTCTCTAATGACTTCCCGTCTCGTTCGGGATAAAAACTAGAGTCCTTTAAGGACTTAGAAACCTCTACATTATTTGGCTCCCTCCTGTCTTCTTTCTTGCCTGGATCTTCCTGGTTGGTTAGTTCCTCTCTAGCTATACTGGCCTCCTTGTTGCATCTCCATACACCAGGCATTTCCTGCTTCCTCAAGGCTTTTGCCTCTGCCTGAAATGATTTCCCCCTAGATAGCCTTATGGCTTATTCCCTTGGCTTCAGGTTTCTGCTCAAATTTCACTTCATTAGCAAGGAGTTCCCTGGACAACTTAAATAAAAGAGGATGCCTCCCCACTTCTTTGTCCTTTTTCGATACCCTGTTTTATTTTTGTCCAAGAACGTAATACCCTCTGACATTCCAAATTTATACATTTTTTCCATCTGGCATTCTGAATATATACTACTTTGTTTACTGTTTGTCTTCACCACCACACCACTTCCTTGGCACACTACAGTGTCAGTTTTATCAGTTATTGAGAGAAGACTATTGAAAACTTCAGGACTAATTGGGGATTTGGCTTTGATGTTCTGTCATTTTCCCTTCATATAGTCGTATCCTCTGTATTAAATACATAAATATTTAGAACTGTAGTGTCCTCTTAATGAACTTATACCTTTGTCATTTTGAAATGACATTTTTTATATTTCTGATAGTTTTCTTTGAAGTCTACTTTTCTGATATTGTATAGTCATCTCAGCTTTCTTTTGATTAGTGTTAACATGATAGATCTATATTTCTCCATCCTTTTATTTTTAACCTACCTGTGTTTTTGTGGAGAAAGTTGATTTCTTGTATTTAGCATATGGTAGCACCTTCCTTTTGCATTTAATTGAGAATCTTTTAATGACAATGTTCATGTTGTTTATATTTAATGGAATTATTGATATTAATGGATTTAAATCTACCATCTTTTGTGCTTTTTGTTGTTATAGCCATCTTTCCTCTTTTCAATTTTATTTTAAAATTCTCATTTATCTCCTTCATGGCCTTATTAGCTATAATTTTTTGTTATTGTACATTAGTGATTATTTTAGGGTTTAAGGTATAGTGTTTAACTGGGATGCCTGGGTGGCTCAGTCATTTAAGCATCTTCCTTTGGCTCAGGTCATGATCCCAGTGTCCTGGGATCGAGTCTTCTCCCTCTGCCTGCTGCTCCCCCTGCTTGTGTGCACTTGTGCTCTCTCTCTCTCTCTCTTTCTGACTCCCCCCCCAAAAAAGAATAGTGTTTAACTTATCACAGTCTACATTCAAGTGCTATTATGCCATTTCATACGTTGCATAACTTTACAACAGTATACTTCTGTTTCTTCCTTTTTGGCCTCTGTGATGGTGTTACTATATATTTTACTTATATATGTTATAAACCCCATAATACATTGTTATTATTTTGCTTTAACGAGTCAATTATTTCTTTAAAGAGATTTAAATGTCTTTTATCTTTCCTCCCTTAACTATCTCTAGTAGCTCTGTATTTCCATGTATAGTTTTCTTTCTACCTGAAAGAGAAACTTTAAGACTACTTTTATTACTGGTCCACTCTTGTTGAATCCTTTCAGCTTCTGTATGAGAAAGTCTTGGTTTTGCCTTCTTTTTTTTTTTTTTCCTTCATTTTTGAAAGCTATCTTTGCTGATACAAAATTCTAGGTTGACATTTTTGTTTTCTTTCAGTACCTTAAAGAATTTTCTCCTCTGTCCTCTGGATTAGATTGTTTCTTATGAAAATTCTATTGTCAATGTTTGTTTCATAGAATCTAATGTGTCTTTTTTCTCTAGCTGCTGCTTACAATTTTTTTTTTATCATTTGTTTTTAAGTAATTTGATTATGAGGTATCTTGATGTAGTTTTTTTCATTTTTCTTTTGCTTGGAGTTCTTTGAGCTTCTGAAATTTGTGGGTTTATTGTTTTCATGAAATTTGTAAATTTGGGGCCCTTATTTCTTCAAAGATCCTTTTTGTCACCTGACCTATTCTTCTGGAACCCCAATTATATTTATATTAGGCTACTTAAAGTCTCCCACGAGTTGTTGAGGTTCTGTTCAGTCCTCTTCAATATTTTTCTTTTTGTCTTTGATTTTTCTTTTTAACATTTTTAAAGCTTTTATTTATTTATTTGACAGAGAGAGAGTGAGAGAGCACAAGCAGGGGAAGCAGGAGAGGGAGAAGTAGGACCCCAGGATCATGACCTGGGCTGAAGGCAGGCACTTAACTGGCTAAGCTGCCTAGGCACCCTCTACATTTGATTTTTGATAGTTCTTTTACTAAGTCTAGTCAATTCTTTTTTTTTTTTTTTAAAGGATTCTATTTTTAAGTAATCTCCATACCTAATATGGGGCTCAAACTTACAACCCCAAGGTCAGGCGTCTCATGCTGTACCTACTGAGCCAGCCAGGCACCTCTTAAATGTCCAAACTACAGTTAATCCCATCCAGTTTATTTTTATGTATTTTTATATTTTTGTAATTTTATTTTTTTTTTCAGTGTTCCAGGATTCATTGTTTATGTACCACACCCAGTGCTCCTTGCAATACGTGCCCTCCTTAATACCTACCACCAGGCTCACCCAGCCCCCCACTATCCAGTTTATTTTTAATTTCAGTTGTTGTACTTTTCATCTCTTGAATTTTGATTTTTATCTATTTTATGTCTATTGTGTCTGTACTTAACATATTTAGTCTTTTTTTCTTGCTTCTGAATATTACCTGATTGAATTTTTGATTGAATGCTGGACATTGTGAACTTCACCTTCTTGGGTGCTGGATTTTACAGTATCATTATAAATATTCTTGAACATTGTTCTAGGATGTGGTTAAATTAATTGGCAACAGTTTGATATTTGGGGGATTTGGTTTTATAACTTGTTATATGGAATCAGTGTGGCATTTAGTCTAGGACTAGATTTGGCCCCCTACTGGAGGAAGACTTTTCTTAGTACTATAGCTGATGCCCCATGAACTGCATGCTTTTCCAGTCTGGCTGGTGGAAACCGGTATTAATTTATTCATAGTCCTCTCTAAGTCTGAGAGTTATTCGGTCTTTCTGGCTATTCGTTCTTTTGCCTAGTGTAGTTTTCTCAGGCATATGATCAGGGCTCAGTACTCTGTTGAAAATATTAAAAATTTTTCTGTAGAACTTTTAAGTTCTTTTTCTGTGCTTTGCTTTTTTTCTCTCTCACTTTGTCCTGTTAATGCCATCCATCTTTTTCATCCTGGCTCCCAGCTTCATCTCAATTCAGGGAGCTCCCTGGACCTTTGTTTTCTCCTCTCTGGGTTAGAAGCCTGGAAACTTTTCCTGCAGCAACCTGATGCAATTATGGGGGTTTCACCTTGTTTGTTACCCATCTGTAAGGGATAAAATGTCCTTTTTTTTTTTTTCCTTGCCTGATACTCAGTGTTCTGGAAAGCAGAATTCTATATATTTTGTCTGCTCTTATAGTGTTTTCTGTCAGGGTATAAATCTGACCACTGTTACTCTATCTTGGCCAGACGCAAAGTCTAATTCTTGCATTTTGTTATGTTTTGTCAATGTTTAGTTTGTTTCTTTCATATAACTCCCTGCCCCAACATTTAAAAACTTACTGCCCATATTTTTCATATACTTATGTGATTTCATCTTTATTCATACTTAAATCTTTTAGTCATTAACTTTGATATTTGATATGAGGTAAGGTAGGTAGTCTTTTCTTCCTCTTTTGTACCCTCTCTCTTTCTTTTTCTCATTCCCTACCCTCCTCACTCTCTGTTTTTCTTTCTTTCTGTGTGGGTTTTATAATTGGTTAATCAGTTGTCTCAACACTATTTGCGACATAGCCTATCATTTCTATGACAATTGTGAATTTAATTTTTTTAATCATAGGTTGTCACTGGAAAATCTATAAATTCTGGATCTCATAGTATTTAATTACTTTAATATATGCAGTCTCCTGGTAGGGAAATCCCCTTTATTATCTAACTTTTCTCCAAATTAACTTTGAAATTCTTTTATCAGGTCTCTAATACAAGCCCAGAAATACTTTCTATTTTTTATTATATTTTATTTCAGCTGCCAAATAATTTGAAATGGTTATACCCATAAAATTTAGTCTTTTTTTTTTTTTTAAGATTTTATTTATTTATTTGACAGAGAGAGAGAGACAGCGAGAGAGGGAACACAAGTAGGGGAAGTGGAAGAAGGAGAAGCAGGCCTTCGGCTGAGCAAGGAGCCCGACACACAGGGCTCCATCCCAGGACCGTGGGATCATAACCTCAGCTGAAGGCAGATGCATAGCAACTGAGCCACCCATGTGCCCAATATTTAGTCTTTCTAAGAACTTTATAGTTATTCAATTTCCTTTCTAAACACACTGGTAGTTTTTGTTTTGTTTTGTTTTGAGAGAGAGAAAGAGAGCACAAACGGGAAATAGGGAACAGGGTTGGTGGCAGAGGGAGAGAGAGAATCCCACGCAGGCTCCATGCTCAATGTTGAGGCTTGATTTCACAACCACGAGATCATGACCTGAGCTGAAATTAGGAGTTGGATGCTTAATTGGTTGAGCCACTCAAGTGCCCCAACATGGGTAGTTTCTCATGCATGTCTAAATTGTTTTTGTTCCAATATTTTTGCTTTTCCTTCCTTTTATGAATGAATTTTTTCCCTAATATATTTTATAGCTTGTTATAATTGATATATGAGAAAGCTATTAACTTTTGTATATTTTTTATAACTGGTAAACTTCTTTTAATAATAATGGGTTTTTTTCCCCCTTGGATAATCATATTTTCCATAAATTTTGAAAATTTGTTTCTTTCTAATTTTTAAATGTTCTTTCTTACTGTACAATAGAGAAATTCTACAACAGTGTTGAATGATAATAGCTCTAGTGGGCATTTTGTCTGTGTATTTTTTTCAAAGGAACTTCTTGCCTAATAACAAGATGTGCAGTTTACTTTTCCTGACAAAAATAGATGAGAAGAATTTCAGCCATAGCCCCTGTGTGTCAAAATGAAGGGTTAGAGGTTCATAATCTGTAATTCAATAGTCAAAAAGGAATTACTCCTCTAATCTCTTTGGCATTTAAACAAAATAAATTTGTATAAAATTATTAGATTTTTGTTTTTTATGATTTAATGTAATAAGCATTCTGTTTTTTCACTGTATGTCTAGGTATTACATTTCTCTTGGCCTCTAAAAAGTCCTTAGAGTAGTCTTTTGCATATTAAATAAAAGAATTTTGAGTTTTTTAAAGGAATAGAAGTGATTGGGAACTTAAATATGTTGTTCTGGACTTTAAGTTTTATATGTTATTAGTTCAAACTATAGACATGGGTAAATTTTTTAGATTTCTGGTATTAAAAAAAAAGAGAGAGTGAGAGGGAGAGACAACTCTTTATTGTTCATAATAAATTCCTAAGGGTAAGTTTAAATTTTTTACCATATTAAGGCATCTTTAATTTTGTAGTGTCTCAGCAGATGAAGTTAATTCACCGTTATCACCCCTCACATGGCAGGTAAGAGGAAAATGAATTCCTGTTATATCTAATATTTTGTTCTCATTTATTTAGTTAAAAGAAATTGTCTCATTACAGCCCTTAGAAAATCAGAAGGATCAAATAGATGAACAGCAGTGGCCAGAATCTCAACCTATAATCTGGCAGAGTGAAGAAAGGAGGCGGAGCAAACAGATTAGAAAAGAATATTTCAAGGTACTTCTTATTAAATTGCAAAATTTACTTTGTAATTATTAGCTTTGGTTTTATAAGTTTTGAATTAATAAGGTAGCCCATAACTCTAGTTACATGTAGTAAATGTGCTATCTTATCTTGGTTTCCCACATGCATAGATAGGTATATATAATATGATCCAGTTAAATATATGAAATTTTAGTAATTCAGAATAATTAAGAATGACTCTGTAGATCAATGTGAATTGTGATTTACCAGATACTTGACATGAAAGTTGAATGTTTGCTATACTGCTAGTTGTAGCAATATGTAGTTATGTTTTAAAAGAACTTGCTAGAAAAGTCTTTCAGTAGATTTGTTTCACTATATAGTTCACATGTATTTGCAATTAGCATTTAACTGTTTCTGTCTAAATAAATGCTACTTACGTGGCTCTAAAAGTGCTTGAAATTGTTTCTCCCCCATTTTTTCTTCTTGCTACCTTAGTAGATTTCTCAAGATGATCTTTTATCTTAGGTAAATTAAAAGTTTAGATTATTTGAATCATCCCAAATTTCTAGTTAACAGGGTTTTAGTGAAATTTTACTGTGTATACCCTTATAAATATTGTAATATTATTCATTTGTGGTTAAAGTCTGCTATGTTTATAGAAACCAGTGGAATTAGCATAATCTTCAGTACTAGTCAGAATCCATTACTGGAATTCCTGACTCAGATGAACAGTACAGGAAAGCTTCCTGCCCCATGAATACCAAATTCTGTTGTTTTTGTGCACCTGTTCCCCAAGCCTATTTTTTATTTAATAATAATAATTTTATGTAAATATGTAGTTCTATGCTAAATTATAGGTAGTTTGAGATTTATATCATTAATGGATAGGATTGTATTTCATGTTTTTCTCTGTTTGGTAGAAGCGGTTATATGTACACGTTGATCGGTTTACTTGAATATAACATATTTTGAAGTGGTATCATATGACCAAAACAATAATGTTAGGTGTCGTAGCAAGCCTGTGATAAGTTTCATACTTCTATGAGTAATTAATTACTGAATCCTTTTATTGAGCTTCATATTACCTGGTCCATATGAGAGATCATGAAGAAATAAGAGATAGGGAAAAAAAAAAAAAAGGACATTCTAAGCAGAACCCTGGTCAGTAGTGGTCAAAATCTGTTTATCCCAGGTCTTTACAGATCTGCAGCTATATTTACATTCTGACACTTATTTCAGAATCTCCTCTTTCAGTTTAAAGGACCTTGAACAAAGGCACTCAGTTAAATTTGTTAGTAGATAAAACCTGACGGATGAGGGATGATGTGGAGGAAATTTTAGTTTTTCAGACTAATGGAATAGATTTTGGTATTTATTTGATCTGCTAGTAAAGTAAAAGCACCTAAATTCTGACAGTTTATCAAAACACTTGCATAGCACTTACTAAGTGCCAGGTACTGTTCTAAGTACTTTACAAGTATCAATTAATTTAATATTCATAACGGCCCTATGAAGTACGTACAGTTATCATTCCTATTTTACAGATAGGGAAATTAAGGCACAGAGAGGCTAAATAATATGCTTTGCCTCACTTAGGTAATAAGCAGTTGAGCTAAGATTTGAACCCAGAGCTTATGCTACATTGCCTGTTTATCTACTGTGGATAACCTGATATCAAATGAAAACTTTCAGATTAATACAGTTTTATTGTTTTTAAAAATACAGTAACCCAAGTGAACTTCTCAATAAAGTCTTAACAGAAGACTCAGTGAGCCTTTAAAAAATAGTTGTTTGATTTAATAGCATCATTTGTTAAATATTTTATTTTTAAGACTTAAGCATACCTCCTATAATATTTCTATTTTATAAGCACTAAAAGATTGAATGAGGTAGTGTTTGAAATATTCATTACATTATCTGCATTTAACAAATGTTAATTGCTTCCATGCTTTTAGTAAAGTGGGTGCAAAATTTAGCTTGAGTCATTGGGAAATATTTCAAGGAGATATGTAGTTCTCCTCAGCAGTCAGAAGATGTCAGTGTTAGGACACTGAAAAAAATGGAATGTCAACAGTTTTTTCCTAAGCTGTAAAAAAAAATATAAACCTGAAATTACTACTGTCTAAGTCAAAACCATTGTTCAGAACTTCCAGTATTTTCTTAAGACATCGTTGATACCTATGAAGTGTCTTTATTTTAAAAATGAAATTTCTCTTAATCACCCATCTACCAAGAATCAAAAGGGTTATTCATAGGATATATTACTGAATTTAATCTGGATTTATAGTTGATTAAACACGAAAATATGCTACTTTAGAGATATATATCCAAATAATACCAAGCTCACTCAGTGAGAGCCCCGTTAGCTTTGTGGTGTTAAGAAACATACAGAGATTTTGTGCAACTTTATCCCAGCACATGTAAATGACTGAGCCACAAGATTTCTTTGTGTTCCATGGTAAATTATTAATGGCACTGTTGTTATTCAATATATTTATTGAAAGTGTTTGTGTGTATGTTTGTGTGCATGGGTCTCTTTATATATTATTTCTCAGTTGCCAAGACTGATCTTGGATAGTAACGTTTTTCAGGTAAGCCTCTGAAACTGAGTATAAAAGGTTTCAACATATTGGCCAGATTATGTGAGCAAGAAGATAAATTGGGTCAGATTATATGAGTAAAAAAATCATTGCAGGAGAGTTACACTAACTCTTTTAGACTCCCAGACCACTCTTGTGTAGATTACTACTCTACTAAATAAAATAATGTCCTCATTGTCAAAATAAAGTCACTGCATTTTTAAAGTAAACATATTTCAGGAAATACATTACTTTATTAAAAATCTCTTAAAGAAAGGCAAATGTAGATTACATTTTACAGAAGTGTATTAATACTTTTAATAAGACTCACAACAAAATATGAATGTCTAATTTTTGATAAATTATGTTTAATGTAAATTAGTAGCTTTAATTTCTTCTAAAAATAATAATACATAGATTTCTAAATGCACTTGGTTGATTTCTAATCAAGAAAGTTAAAAAGCATTAACATAACTATACCATATTAGTTTTAAGGATTATTTGATTTATTGAAATGCCATATGTATTTGTATACAAATGTATCATATTGCTGTTATGATAAAACATTATAATGACCCTTAAATAAATATCTGATTTCATAAATATAGTATATGTGCATTTAAAGGCTAATGCCAAGGAAAATGTTTTTATGTATTTTCTCTGATCATGACTAATTTTATCCTAGAATAGGGAAGCCAACTGGATTTGTGAAATAACCTGATTTGTTTTGTTCTAAGTCAGAGTTTGCACAAGTTAATAGCTCTTCTGTGAAATTAACATAAGCTTCAGAAGTAAACTGACCTTTTTTGTTTCTCTGGTTTGTAAATAGGTCTTTACTAAATTATTTGAATTTAGATATAATAAACTTTAGTTATTCAGACTAATACTAATTGAGGAATCTGTGCAGTAGTGCAAACTAAAGAGTGCCTTCCTAAGTTTTCATATATCATGGATATTTTTAATTAGAAGTGTAGTGGAGTTATAGTACTACAAGTCTCATTATCTGTGTTCTTGACCTCATTACACTCGGTTTCTTTTCTTCATCAGTTATTCACTCACTTTTCTATATTCTTTCCATGTCTTTACTTTCGATCGGATACATGAGCTCAGACCTCTGCAGTTATCCCAAGTCCCCTTGGAGCTGTTGCCTTGTCTCTTTCCTTTTAGGGCCAGACTTACCATTTCTATATCTCCAGGTTCTGATCACTCCTTAAATGGGTTGATACATGTAACACACTTTTGATAGTGCCTGGTGTTTAGTAAACGCTTCTATAAGTATTAGTTATTATCACTATTACTGTTATTGTATGATCAATATATATACCTAACATACTGTTTTTGTTTTTGTTTTTGTTTTTTTTTTACTTGAAATCAGTAGTTTTCTTAACAATAAATGGCATTTTTGAATGGTGAGATTACCCACTAGGTGTGAGGTAATGTGGGCCTAGGATAAGTTGGTAGTTGTACGAATTTGGAAGTAAGCCTGAGAGACATTACAGAAAAAATTGACAATGATGTTTTGGATATAGTGTATTAAGAAAAACAGAGAGAAAAACAGAGAGTTTAAGACAACTTTCAGATAGAAAATTTGAATGAATGGGAAGTGGATTGGCTCAGGAAGGAAATGTTAATAGATATATAGAACAATGCCATGAAACCACTGTTTGTGTTAGCTATTAGTAACTGGTGGGACGGTTTAAATTGGTTATATAATTAAAGTTAGTATCATAATTTAATAAATTTACTAATATGAATTTGAATAAACCTTACATATAATTTACTACTGATAGAGAACTCGTGTGTTCAAAGAAAAATAAAGTGTATGTTTTAAATATTTTTCAGTATAAATCATCAAGGAAGAGTTCAAGTGGCAATGAAAAGGATGAGGTGAGAAAAGGGGGGTAATAGTAGCAATTATTTAAAAATATTTACTTTTTATATGTATTTGGCTCATTCAGAGTAAAATGTAATACCTCTGTCAGTTTCTTGGTTAGTGATTTAATGCATGGGTTTTTTCCAATAATAAAAGCTGAGCATCATCATGCAATTGTTAATTTAATCATGTAATTTCCATATATCCTTTATTTTGAACAGAATTTCTAATAGTTCAGTTTTAGAATTTTATTAATAACATTTGTCTTTTACATTTTCTCATCTATTGTTTTCCTAAATCAACATCGTGACCATTTGAGATTCTTTTGGAATTTATTAATCTTTTTTTTTTTTTTTTTTTACAAATTTTGTGTACTATTTTAACATTTAAAATTAAGTTGCTACAGCTTGTGCATTACTATAAATTTTTCTATCTCACTGTTTTAAATTATAGAGCAGCCTAGCATTTTTGAAATGATATAGTGTCATCACCATAAATACTTAAGCTTTGTGTATTTTTCATTAGAGGGATTGGTAGGTAATTTGATGTTGAGTACTTGGCAGGGCTTCTGAAAACTTTAAGAAATGGAATCACAGAAAATGTTTGCTGAACCCTGAGCTAGAGGTACAGCGTGGCATTGTTCCTCTCCCTTTGTATTTAAAAAATTTTTTTTAAATTTATATATAATGTATTATTTGTTTCAGTCATTCATCAGTCTTACACAATTGACAGCACTCACTTAGTACATACCCTCCCCCATGTCCATCACCCAGCCACCCATTCCTCCCTTCCCCCTTCCCTCCAGCAACCTTCAGTTTGTTTCCTGAGATTAAGAGTCTTTTATCGTTTGGTTCCCTCTCTGGTTTCATCTTGTTTCCTCATATCAGTGAGATCATATGATAATTGTCTTTCTCTGATTGACTTATTTCACTTAACATAACACCCTCTAGTTCTATCCACGTTGTTGCAAATGACAAGAATTCATTTTTGATGGCTGCATAATATTCCAGTGTAGATATATACCACATCTTCTTTATCCATTAATCAGTTGATGGACATCATGTCCCTTTGTATTTTATATTCACTTTGGTCCTGCCTGCCTTAATATCTAATCAGTTACCAAATACCTACTTTTTCTTTGTGATACTGAAATATTTTGAATACATTCCCCACCTGCATTTCTGCTTTTTCTGCCCTGGCACAGGCGCTTAGCATTTTTTTTGCCTGTACCACATGCAATACCATCCTTGCTCTTTATCCTTTCTATAGCCCATTTTCCTCCTTGCAGCCATAATGACTGCTCCAAAGAACACAAAAATGAGCTCAGGCCATCCCCTTGATTAGAAAGCTTCACTGTGTCCCTGTCACTTCGAAGGTAAATTCTTGTTTCTTCCTCAGCAGGCCCCTGCTTAGCACATTAGTCTCAACTCATAATCTATCCTGCTTTCTCTTTCTTTCACTTCACTCTCCCAATATGGACTGCTCAAAAGTTTTCTTTCATTTTTGCTTCTGTGCCTTTGTCCTTTTGGATATCTTGGAATGTTGTTCATTCCCTCTCTTTCTGGTAAACACCTACTCAATTTTTCACTTTCTCAGGAGATTTGCCTTTCTTTACCACCCCTTCCAGTTCCCCAAATGCCCCTTACCCGTGCCTCATAATATGCCATGCATAGCTTTGTCATTGTACTGAGAAGGTTGTATTACCTGCACAATGAATATCATTTCCCCCTAGACTAAGAGATCCTTGAGTGGATGATATTTTACTAAATGTTGATATCCCCACTGTCTAGTACCATGTCTGACATATAGTAGGCAGTCTATAATCTGTTGTTGAATGATGAATAAACGTCTAATGTGGCATGCATATTCAAGGTTAAATGTGAAGATTTTTGTATTTGGTTGGTAGTAGTCATTCAAAATCATGGACCATTTAATATTGTTTTATGCAGTTAAGTTCTTTGTATGTACTTCCAAGCCAATATTAGATACACATAATTTTCCATGTAAAATGTTCGTCTTGGGGTGATAAAATTTTTGTATGCCTCCAAATACCTCTTTTAGATTGTAGCATCTTGTTGGCATGTCCCATCAATAATTAATCCTAAATATGGATCTCTTCTAAAAAATACAGATTTTTTTCATTTTTGTTATTTAAGGGAAATAGATTTTTTAGGAATATTTGATGTGAATTGATAGTGCTTCTCATACCTTAAAGTGCTTTTGAATCAATCACCTGGGTATCTTATTGAAATACAGAGTCTGGTTCAGCAGGTCTAGGGTTGGCCTGAGATTCTGCATTTTTCACAAGCTTCAAGAGGTTGCAGATGCTGTTGGTTCACAGACCACATATTGAGTGGCAAGGTGGTTGATAGTATTTTCCAGATTCTTCCTTTAGCAGTTGATCAAAACAGTTTTCAATTTTTCTTTTGTATGTCTAAATCATCATTTGTATTTTAATTTCATCTTTCATATTTTTATTTTTATATTTTAGCAAGACAGTGATAATGCTAATATGTCACCACAATCTCCAGTATCATCTGAGGTACAAGTTCTGTTTTTATATGTGTTTACTTAGGTTTCTTCCTTGTTTCTTCTCTTTAATCTCATCATTCTTTTTCTTTTAAACAATATAATTTATTCACCCATATTAAGAAATCCACAGTAGTTTAATTTGTGCAAACCTAGCTTATAAAAAATTCTAAAAACACCATCTTTTGTACAAATATTTATAGTAATAGTATTACCTGAATTACTTATTGGAAAATGCCTATAGAGCATAGACTTTATAAAATTCTTATGTTTTATAAGTCATCTGTATTTTCAAATAAATGTTAAGAACAACTTCGCAATTTTATATTTGAAAGTACTTCAGCATTGTGCAATGGCCTTTGGTTTTTCTCGTAACCAGTTAGGTCTGAAAGCAATGCAAGAGAAACTTCCTTTTTCCACGAGAAACTTCCCTGTGGTGGGTTGTTCCTATCGACAGGAGGGTACACCTTTCTTGTCATAGTAGACCTAAGTGGGGGAAGGGGAGAGGGGTAGATGAAAGTCAAGATTTGTGAGATCTCACCCAAATACTCTGGTGGCTTGAATGACCAATTCTAATTTAGTTAGACCCATTACTTTACAACCGGAGATAAATTTAAAATATTTGAAACAGTATCTTTTCTACGTCAGATTATTTAGTGTTCTAAAAGTGTGTTGGCATTAGTAAAGAAAGGATTATGTATTCACTTGGTGAATTCAGAACTTTGTCTAAATGTTTGGAACATCCATATTCATCATGTAACTTTGGTTAATGACATAGATAGTAGTTCATTTTATCTAAGTGGTATTAATTTTTTTTTTTAAAGCCAGGATCATTTAGCTTTTGTTTTGGGTGAGTTGCATTATAAAGCTTTTTTTGAAGATTTTGTTTATTTATTTGACAGACAGAGATCACAAGTAGGCAGAGAGGCAGGCAGAGAGAGAGAAGGAAGCAGGCTCCCTGTGGAGCAGAGAGCCCAATGCGGGGCTCGATCCCAGGACCCTGGGATCATGACCTGAGCCAAAGGCAGAGGCTTTAACCCACTGAGCCACCCAGGTGCTCCGCATTATAAAACTTAAATGTTTTTGGTATTAGCTTTATAAACATGTCTAAATTATGTATATGGCAAGTAAAATGGTTTGGATTCTTTTAAAAAGTAATTTAAATTAAGATATCCTAAAATTAGTCTTTGTCACATGACCTTGTTAATCCTTTCCTTTACTTTCAATTATAATAAATGTAAGCATATCAGTTACTAGTTCCCTAGTTTCCTTATGATTTTATCATCTCTGCTCATGGGGAGAGTATTAGTGCCATTTTTCTCAAATAAATTTTATTGCTTTTATAATACATTTTGCTTGCATTTGCATAAGTCAGATTTTGGGGAATTCGTAACACTTTAACCAAAATAATGAAGATAAACTATAAGCTTGTGGATGAATGGGGCGATGAAAATGTGCTTTGGTGGCTCAACTAACATTCAACTTGAACTGCGTATAACATGTTAATCAACAGAAGATTTAGAGAATCAACAAAATTTTGATTACTTCCATTTCATCTGTGAAAGACAATGGTAAAAACAATTAGTATAGTAGTGTACTATTTATTATTATTATTTTATTTATTATTATCTTTTTAAATTTTAAGTAGGTTCCATGCACAACATAGGGCTTAAACTTACATGCTCCACTGACTGAGCCACCCAGACACCCCTATACTGTTTAGTCTTTTTTTTTTAGTAGACTCCATACCCAGTGTAGAACACACTGCAGGGACTGAACTCCTAACCCTGACATCAAGACCTGAGCTTCAATCAAGAGTCACTTAACTGACTGAGCTACCCAGGCATTCCTAGTACTATACTATTAACAAAGTGCTTGCCTATACACTTGAACCTGAAGTAGTCCCATGAGCTGGTATTATCCTCATGATTTTATAGCTGAAGAGATTGGTAACCATTCCCTAAGACCCCAGTCAATAAATGATAGACAAGTGACTGAAACCCATACTCTAGGTGCTTCATAGTTATTGCAAGCATTAAATAAGATACTGATGAAATTATGTTTTCTTTTTTTATTTTATTTTATTTATTTATTTGACAGACAGAGATCACAAGTAGGCAGAGAGGCAGGCGGGGGAGGGGGGAGGCAGGCTCCCTGCTGAGCAGAGACCCCCCCCCCCAATGCAGGGCTCCATCCCAGGATCCTGAGATCATGACCTGAGCCAAAGGCGGAGGCTTTAAACCACTGAGCCACCTAAGCGCCCCGAAATTATGTTTTCTTATCACTGTACAATTTCCAAAGTGCTTTCTTTTAGTTATCTGAGTTAATCTTCATTCCATCTTAAACATGGAGAAAGTCACAGAGAAATTAATTTTTTCTTGAAAGATTTTATTTATTTATTTGAGATAGAGCACAAGGAGGGGTCAGAGGGAGAGGGAGAAGTAGAATCCCTACTGAGTAGGGAGCTTGATATGAGCCCAAGGCGGTTGCCAAACTGACAGAACCACCCAGGTACCCTGAGAAATTGAATGTTTTGCTCAAAAGTTAGCCTAAGCTTTCTAACTCCAAGCTCAGATTTTAAAAATATACTATTTCTTTCCATAGCACACCACACCACTGTGTGAAAGTATTTCGAAACAATTTATTCAAATAGAAGAGATGATAATTTCTCATGTGTGTCACCTGTCACCCCCTATTAGTATGAATGTGCAGCTTTGCCTCATATTATCTACTAAATGTCAAGTCCATAATAGATAATTGAGTGAATGTTGCTAAATTCACTTATTTTTTCACTGAAGCTTGTTTCACTTTGTGGAGGCTTTGATCTCATTGTTCATTCAAAAAATAATACCTTTTTATTTAGTTAGTTAGTTAAGATTTTATTTATTTATTTGAGGGAAAGAACAAAGGAGACTGAGAGAGCACAAGCAGGGGGAGGGGTAGAGGAAGAAGCAGGGTCCCTGCTGAGCAGGGAGCCCCATCCCAGGATCCTGGGATCATGACCTGATCTGAAGGCAGATGCTTAACTGATTGAGTAACCCAGATACCCCAGTACCTATTTTGTATAATTCAGTAATTTTTATTTTCCTTCTACTATGAGAGAGAATATTTAAAAGCTTATGTAGTCAGATTAATTAGCAAATATTTGTAGACCTTTTAAAAGTGAAATGTATAATTTTGAATTGAAATGCAGTTTGTCTTTCTGTACTCCACTAATCATAGAAACAAATGCTTCAAAGATTTAATGGATATGAATTACTATCTTGGTTATTTTGAAAGAAAAGTGGTTTTCTTTTCTTTTCTTTCTTTCTTTCTTTTCTTTTTTTTTTTTTTTTTTAGGAATATGATAGAACTGATGGTTTTTCACATGGTCCTTTTGGCTTGAAGCCTAGATCAGGTAAGTATATATTCTGCAAATAAAAATTTTTGGTTATATATGAAACTAGAGTTTTCCAGCTTAAGTGGGATTGATTCCATAGTTTTAAGTACACATAGATTCTTTCCCCTCTCCTAAAAGTAATTTTCTCTTAACCTTATTTGTCTTTCCAATTCCCATTCCCCATTTCTTTCTTCCTCTTTACCTTCAAGCTCCTGAAACCTCAGCTTTTTGCCTTAGATATACTGCAGTCTTATTTCTACTCTACTGTGACTGCTATTAGAATGACCACTCTGCCAGCAGACCAAACAATGTTTGAAATTATAGCACTCCATTATATTGTGGTTTTAAAAAGGGATCTTTTCGCATTTGGCAAGCCCAAAAGAAAATGGATCCATGTTACTTGGCAAGGTATTGAATTATAGTTTTTATTCCTGAATAACTGTATTGACCTTCAAGAATAATTTCCTTTTTCTTTAAAGATAATAAAGGCTGATTTATGTTCAATAATTATTTTAACCTGGAGCATAAGTTTCTAATAACATATGTTTAAATACGAACATGGATAGGTGGTAGAAATCGTTACACTTGTATTCCCTGTTGCTTTCAATTGTGCAGATAAGTAGATTTCAATTCTATAAAAATATTTAGAATGTATTAATAAGTAATACTGTTTTATGTAGTTTTGTACTGCTTCTTTTTTATCATGCCTCTTTTCCCACCGCTGGTTGAGTCTTCCTATTAGCCTTGTGATAAGCTAGGAAATTTCTGTTTTTATAGCTTTTAGCCGCTCATCTCGTCAGGAGTATGGGGCAGCAGATCCAGGATTTACAATGAGAAGAAAGATGGAACATCTAAGGGAAGAACGAGAGCAAATACGACAACTTCGCAATGTAAGTGAGCTTGACTTTATAGATCTGCTTTGTAGAAATGGGTTTAGCTTGGGAAATTAACAAGATACCTGAATTTTATCGCAAGGTTTTTAAAATTTTGGATTATATAACGATTAGTAATATAAATATGTAGCGTATGTATTTACATAGAGTATCTGTGATTTATACCCATTTCTTTACAGAATCTCGAGTCCAGGTTAAAAGTAATTTTGCCTGATGACATTGGAGCTGCACTGATGGATGGGGTTGTTCTTTGCCATTTAGCCAATCACATAAGGCCACGCTCTGTAGCTAGTATTCACGTGCCATCACCAGCAGTGGTAAGTTTTATCTATAGTTTGTCAGTTCTCTAAAGGACGATAGAGTTTCTTGAAACTATCTTTAAATAATATACCTCAATAAATTTAATTTTTTTATTGATAAATTTCTGTATAAGTATGCTTGTAATATTTCTTCTTCCTCTTAACGTTGCAGCCTAAACTGAGCATGGCAAAATGTCGAAGAAATGTAGAAAATTTTCTTGATGCTTGTAAAAAGTTGGGTGTATCACAGGTAACTATTATTTTTATAACAAAATTGTCACTTAAATGTTACTTTGTTGTGTGCATACTGGACTTTTTCTTCACAATCGGATGAATCATGCCTTCCGAACATGAAAATGAATATGTTCCCTTGGTACATTTTACTGAGCTCCAGCTTTGACCATAGCAGCTATCAAATGAATGTGTTTAAGCTGCTTTTAAAGGCATTTATAAAACAGCTACATGTATGGAAAAGTTCTGTAATCGTACATATCATTGAGTAAACGTGACATAGTGGCTGTATTAAAACTTGATTATGATGTAATTGCTACTTTCATTTTTCCTGCTGAGAGACATTGGGACTCCTTTGTAAATCCATTGGTAGAATTTGATGGGAAGATCTGCATGCAGTGTTATTGCATTTTATTTTTAAAAAGAGGTTATTTATTTATTTATTTGAGATAGAGCCAGAGAGAGAGAGCACAAGCAGGGCGGGAGGGCATAGGGAGAGGGAGAAGCAGACTCTCCACTGAGTAGGGAGCCCAACGTGGGGCTCCATCCCAGGATCCCAGGGTCATGACCTGAGCCAATAGAAGACAACCATCTAAGCCACCTAAGTGCCCTTGTTAACTGCATTTTAAACATTATTTAAGACGTCAAATTTGAAATCTTAGTAACACATAATATCTCATGGGACAACATTTGTCTGAAATTTGTAGGAATTGGCTTATGTTTCACATAATAGTTGCAGTATTATAAAATTAACAAAATGATATTGTAAGTGTATAATGAAAACTAATAATTAAAATACTGCTTTTTTAGAAAACATTTTAGGCCTAACATCAAGATGATTGACTGTTGAGAGGACATGGTGTTGTTAACAGATCACAATATAGTTATGTGTTTTCCCCTTTTTTATTTTTAAAAATTTATTCTTATTGAGATATAATTGACATATAATGTTGTATAACTTTATTATACATTGTGTTGGTTTGATACTTTAATCTTGAGCTGTGCTGGGTTAGCTCTTTTTACCCGAGTCATCATATGATGACACGGGTAAAAATTCCACTTTGACCTCTTTCCTCAAGTGAATAAATGTAATTTATTTAGAGAGAATCACTTGAATTACAGTGTAATTTGGAAACTACACGCTGTTCTCCTCTAATTACATCTCTGTGCGTGACATGATATTTTAATGTATTTTTTTAAGATTTTATTTATTATTTATTTGAAAGAGCGAGAGCAAGAGAGAGAGTGAGCAGGGGGAGGAGCAGAGGGAGAGGGAGAAGCTGGTTCCCCACTGAGCAGGGACCCTGATACGTCTTGATCCCAGGATACTGAGATCATGACCTGAGCTGAAGGCAGACGGCCAACCGACTGACACACTCAGGTGCTCCTGACATGATGTTTGAAAATTTTAATTCTTTTTATTGTAATTAAAATTTTTTTTTGAAGATTTTATATATTTGTCAGAGAGAGAGAGCACACACAAGCAGATGGAGAAACAGGCTCCCTTCTGAGCAGGGAGCTGGATGCTGGACTCGGTCCCAGGTCTCTGGGATCATAACTTGAGCCGAAGGCAGATACTTAACCAGCTGAACGACCAGGCATCCCTAAAAAATTTAATTCTTAAATATTTTTATGTTAACTCTTTCTTTTTTGTACTCAATCTCTTATCAAGAAAACAAAAATTAGAAAGGTTTATTTTCTAGTTGCATTATATTCATTGCATTATATTCATTTTTCTGTTTTACCATTTTTTGGTGAGCCACCCAGGCACCCCTCTGTTTTACCATTTTTAAGAGTTTTGGGGGGCATTCTCAATAAACATTCATTGAATGAATGCACATTTTAAAAATGAGGAAACTGAGGCAAGGGAAGTTAGGGAACTTGTCCAAGGTCACATCTTTAATAAACAGTGAAGTCAAGCTATGAATCCAGGTGGTCTAACTTCAGAACATATCCTCTAATGTGGATATTTTCTATTTCTGTTCTTTTACATGAAAGAAAAGACATTGCAACTCGAGATACCTTCTTGGTACCATAGGCAAGGGGGATCAGTTAGGAAGATCTTATGAAAACTATTCTACTTAGCATACTCTTAATCTCTCTTTAGCTTGTTTTAGGGAAGGGCTAGTGCCCCACTGAGGTTAATATAAGAGGCAGTATGAAACGACCAGTTATCAACTCCCATTTTCAAAATTCTCCAGCTGCTGGCAGTGGGGGAAGAGTTTAATAGTTAGCTTCAATTTGTTTCCCTAACTTAGAAATGGTAATACAGAGTTAGTTGTCTCATTTAGGTTTTCTTCTTTTAAGATTTTAAATTTTTATTTTTAAAAACTTTTTTGAGGTATAATTGACATATAGAAAAGGTGTATAATTTAAGTTTTGACATGCATACACCGTGAAATCATCACCATAGTCAAGACAATGAACATGTTCATTACTCCCAAAACTTTCTTTATGTCCCTTTGCAATCTTTTTTTCCCCAGATAACCACTAATTTGTCTTCTGTTATTATAGTTTAGTTTGCATTTTCTATCTAGAGTTGTATATATGTTGTATATAAATGGAATAATAGAATATGTATGATTGTTTTCTGGCTTTTCTTCAGTCAGTATTATTGTGTTTAAGACTCATCAATGTTGTTGCATGTATAAATAAGTCATTCCTTTTTATTGCTGAGCAGTATTTCATTGTATGAATATATGACAGTTTGTTGATCCACTGACCTGTTAATAGCCATTTGAATTATTTCCAGTTTTAGGGGACCACTTACACAAATAAGATAGCTATGAACATTTATATACAAGTCTTCAGATATATACATTCTTTTTTTCTTTTTTTTAAGATTTTATGTATTTGACAGACAGAGATCACAGATAGGCAGAGAGGCAAGCAGACAGAGAGGGGGAAACAGGCTCCCTGCTGAGCAAAGAGCCCTATGTGGGGCTTGATCCCAGGACCCTGAGTCGAATGCAGAAGCTTAACCCACTGAGCCACCCAGGCACCCCCAGATATATGCATTCTTTAATTTGGAGTAGATATCCAGGAGTGGAAAGACGGGAATGGATAGTAGGTGTGTATTTAACATTATAAGAAAGTAAAAAACTGGTTCCTAAAGTGGTTGTACCATTTTATATTCCTATCACCACTCTGTGAGTTCTAGTTCCTCTACATTTTCAACCAGTATTTAATATAGTCAATGTTGTTTTTTTCTTTTTTAATTTCTGCTGTTCTAATAGGTATGTACTGGTCTGTCAGTGTGGTTTTAATTTGCATTTCCGTGAAGACTAATGATGTTGATCATCTTTTCAAGAGCTTATTTGCCATTTGTATGACTTCTTTTATGACATGTTCTAATCTTTTGTCTGTTTTTTAATTGGGTTGTTTTCTTCTCATTGAGTTTGAGATTTCTCTACAAAGAAGGGACAAAGTCCTTTATCAGATGTGTGAATTACAAATATTGTAGCATTAGTCTTTGGCTTGTCTTTTCATTCTCATTATAATATCTTTCTTTAAAAAAAAGATTTTATTTATTTATTTGACATATAGAGATACAGCAAAAGTAGGAACACAAGCAGGGGGAGTGGGAGAGGGGAAAGCAGGCTTACCGCCAAGCAGGGAGCCCAATGTGGGGCTCATTCCCAAGACCCTGGGATCACGACCTGAGCCAAAGGCAGATGCTTAATGACTGAGCCACCCAGGCGCCCCTATAATATCTTTCAAACAGTAGAAGTTATATATTTTTTGAAGTAAAATATATCATTTTTAAAAATTCTGCTTTTTGTTTCAAACCAAATAATCCTTGCATAACTCAGGGTCACAAAAATTTTCTCCTATGTTTATTTCTAGAAGTTTTATAATCTTTTTTTAAAGATTTATTTATTTATTTGATAGAGAGAGTGAGAGAGAGCATGAAGGGGAGGGAGAGCAAGAAGTAGACTGCCTGCAAGTAGGGACTCTAATGTGGGGCTCGATCGCAAGACGCCCAGATCATGACCTGAGCCGAAGGCAGATGCTTAACCGACTGATCCACCCAGTCGCCTCTAGAAGTTTTATAATCTTAAGTTTTATATTTAGGTCTATGATCAAATTTTAGTTGTGTTTGTATGATATGAATAGTAATCCTCTTTTTTTACACCTGAGATTGGGCACACACATTGATTTTTTTTAAAAAACATTATTACTGAAATATAATTAACATACTGTAAAATTCACTGATTTAAAGTATATAGTTCAGTGGTTTGTAGTATAGTCACAGAGTTGGGCAAGAGTCACAATAGTCTAAGTTTAGAATATTCTTTTTCTTCCAAGTTTTTATTTAAATTCCAGTCAGTTAGCATACAGTGTAATATTAGTTTCAGGTGTAGTATTTAGTGATTCATCACTTACATATAATACCCAGTGCTTATCACATGTGCCCTCCTTAATACCAGTCCCCCTGTCCACCTCCTCTCCAGCAGCCCTTAGTGTGTTCCTTATAGTTAAGACTCAGTTTTATGTTTTGCCCCTCTCTTTTTCCCCTTTATTCATCTGTTACGTGTCTTAAATTCCATATATGAGTGAAATCATATGGTATTTGTCTTTCTATGACTGACTTATTTTTCTTACTGTGATACTCACTAGATCCATCTATGTCCTTGCAAATGGCAAGATTTCATTCTTTTTTATGATTAATATTCCATTGTGTATACCACTTTTTTATCCATTCATCAATGGATGGACATTCAGACTCTGTCCATAATTTGGCTATTTTTGATAATGCTGTTATAAATATCAGGGTGCATGTATCCCTTCAAATCAGTATTTTTGTATCCTTTGGGTAAATATCTAGTAGTGCAGTTGGTAGGTTGTAATATAGTACTATTTTTAACTTTATCTATTTTTTAAATTTTATTTTTTCAGTGTTCCAAGATTCATTGTTTATGCACCACACCCAAGATTCATTGTTTATGTACCATGTAGCTCCATGCAATCTATGCTCTTCTTAATACCCACCACAAAGTTCACCCATACCTCTACCCCACTCCCTTCCAAAACCCTCAATTTGTTTCTCAGAGTCCACAGTCTCTCATGCTACATCTCCCCCTCCAATTCTCCCTCATCATTTTCCCCTTCCTTCTCCTAATGTCTGCCATGTTATTCCTTATGCCTCACAAGTAAGTGAAACCATATGGTAATTGACTGTCTCTGCTTGACTTATTTCACTCAGCATAATCTCCTCCAGTCCCATCCATGATGACACAAAAGTTGGGTATTCATCCTTTCTGATGGAGGTGTAATAGGGACCATATCTTTATCCATTCATCTTTTGAAGGGCATCTTGGCTCTTTCCACAGTCTGGTGATTGTGGCCATTGCTGCTCTAAACACTGGCGTACAGATGGCCCTTCTTTTCACTACATCTGTATCTTTGGGGTAAATAGCCAGTAGTGCAATTGTAGGGTCCTAGGGTAGCTCTATTTTTAATTTTTTTAAAGGAATCTCCACACTGTTTTCCAAAATGGCTGCACCAACTTTCATTCCCACCAACAGTGTGAGAGGGTTCCCCTTTCTCCACATCCTCTCCAACACTTGTTGGAGTTTACTGTCTTGTTGATTTTGGCCATTCTGACCGGTGTAAGGTGGTATCTCAGTGTGGTTTTTTTTTTTTTTTTTTTAAAGATTTTATTTATTTATTTGACAGAGAGAGATCACAAGTAGGCAGAGAGGCAGGCAGAGAGAGAGGAGGAAGCAGGCTCCCCGCCGAGCAGAGAGCCCGATGTGGGACTCGATCCCAGGACCTGAGATCATGACCTGAGCCGAAGGCAGCGGCTTAACCCACCTAGCCACCCAGGCGCCCCTCAGTGTGGTTTTGATTTGAATCTCCCTGATGGCTAATGGTGATGAACATGTTTTCATGTGTCTGTTAGCCATTTGTATGTCTTCTTTGGAGAAGTGTCTGTTCATGTCTTCTGCCCATTTTTGACGTGATAATCTGTTTTTTGAGTGTTGAGTTTGAGGAGTTTTTTATAGATCTTGGATATCAGCTCTTTGTTTGTAGCATCTTTCCGAATATCTTCTCTCATTCTGTGCATTGCCTCTTCGTTTTGTTGACTTTCCTTTACTGTGCAGAAGCTTTTTATCTTGATGAAAAGATAACTTTTTGAGTAATCTCCATGCTGTTTTCCAGAGTGGCTGCACCAGTTTGCATTCCCAGCAACAGTATAAGAGGGTTCCCCTTTCTTTACATCCTCTCCAACATCTGTTGTATCCTGTATTCTTAATTTTAACTATTCTGACAGGTGTGAGGTCATATCTCATTGTGGTTTTAATTTGCATTTCCTTAATGATGAGTGATTTTGAGCATCTTTTCATGTGTATTTTTGGAGAAATGTCTACTCATGTCTTCTGCCAATTTTTTAACTGAATTACATTTTGGGGGGTAAGTTTTCTAAGTTCTTTATAAATTTTGAATACCAACCTTTTATCAGATAGGTCACCTGAAAATATCTTCTCCCATTTTGAAGGCTGCCTTTTGCTTTTGTTGTTTGTTTCCTTCACTCTTCAGAAGCTTTTTATCTTGATAAAGTCCCAATAGTTTATTTTTTCCTTTTGTTTCCCTTGCCTCAGGACACGTATATGGTAGGAATTTGCTACAGCCAATGTCAAAGAGGTTACTGACTGTGTTCTCTAGGATTTTGATGGGTTCCTATCTCACATTTAGGTCTTTATTAATTTTGAATTTCTTTTTTCTGTTTGGGGTAAGAAAGTAGTCCCATTTCATTCCTTTGCATGTTGCAGTCCAGTTTTCATAACACCATTTACTGAAGAGACCATCTTTTTTCTGTTGGATATTCTTTCCTGTTTTGTTGAAGATTAGTTGACCATATAATTATAGGTCCTTTTCTGGGTTTTCTATTCTGTTCCATTGATCTATGTTTCTGTTTTTGAGTGAGTAACATATTGTTTTAATCAATACAGGTCTGTAATATATCTTTAAAGTCTGGAATGGTGATGCCTCCAGCTTTGCTTTTTTTTTTCAGGACTGCTTTAGTTATTTGGGGTCTTTTCTGGTTCCATACAGATGTTAGGATTGTTTATTCTAGCTCTGAAAAATACTGGTGGTATTTTCATAGGGATTGCATTCAAGATGTAGATCGTTTTGGATGGTATGGACATTTTAACAGTATTTATTCTTTTAGTCAATGAGCATGGACTGCTTTTCCATTTCTTGTGCCATATTCAAGTTCTTTCATCAGTGTTTTATAGTTTACTTTGTCAAATGTTTTTTCTACACCTATTGACAGGATCATACAGTTCTTATCCTTTTATTAATGTGGTATATCACATTGATTAATTTGTCTAATATTGAACCACTCTTGCAACCCAAGGATAAATCCCATTTGATCCTGGTGAATGATTCTTTTTTTTTATTTATTTTTAATTTTTATTTTTTTTAAAGATTTTTATTTATTTATTTGACAGATAGATCACAAGTAGGCAGAGAGGCAGTCAGAGAGAGGAGGAAGCAGGCTCCCCACTGAGCAGAGAGCCCGATGCGGGGCTCCATCCCAGGACCCTGGGATCATGACCTGAGCTGAAGGCAGAGGCTTTAACCCACTGAGCCACCCAGGTGCCCCTGAATGATTCTTTTAATATACTGTTGGATTGATTTGCTAGTATTTTGTTGAGAATTTTTCATCAGGAATATTGGCTTGTAGTTCTCTTTTTATGTGAGTCTCAGTCTAGTTTTAGAATCAAGGTAATGCTGGGTTTGTAGAATGATTTTGAAAGTTTTTTTTAAAAACTTTTTTGAAAGTTTTGAAACAATAGGTATTAAGTCTTTAAATGTTTGTTAGAATTCACCTGTGAAGCCAACTGGCCCAGGACTTTTATTTGTTGGGAGAATTTTGGTAACTGATTCAGTTTCTTTGGTGGTTTGTGGTTTGTTCAAGTGTTATAATTTTTCCTGTTTCAGTTTTGGTAGTTGATATATTTCTAGAAATTTATCCATTTATTCCAGATTACCCATTTTTTTGAAAATTATTTTTATAATATTCTTTTATCATTGTCTGTATTTTTGTGGTGTTGGTTGTGATTTCTTCTCTTTCTGATTTTATTTGTGTCTTTTCTCCCTTTTTTTAAAGATTTTATTTGTCAGCGAGAGAGAACAAGCAGAGGAAGTAGCAGACAGAGGGAGAAGCAGACTCCCACTGAGTAGGGAGTCCGATGTAGGGCTCCATCCTAGGACCCTAGGATCATGACCTGAGCTGAAGGCAGAAACTTAAACCCACTCAGCCACCCATGTGCCCTGATGTCAATATTTTTATACTTGTTCAGGCCTGATTTGTTACCTACTATATGATCTATTCTGGAGAATGTCCAGTGTGCACTTGAAAAGGATGTGTATTCTGCTTCTTTAGGATGAAATGTTCTGGATAAGTCCATCTGTTCCAGTGGGTCATTCAAAGGCATTTTCCCTTGTTGAGTTTCTGTTTAGATGATGTGTCTATTGTTGTAAGTGGGGTGTTAAAGTTCCCTACTATTATTGTATTATTACCAATGAATTCCTCTATGTTTGTTATTGTTTTGTTTTGCCCCCAAAGTGGGGGCATAAATATTTATAATTGTTAGATCTTGTTCGATAGGTCCCTTTATTATGATGTAGTGCCCTTCTTCATCTCATATTACAGTTTTCGGTTTAAAATCTAGTTTTTCTGATATAAGTATTGCTACTCCTGTTTTCTTTTTTGCATCCATTAGCTTGGCCAGTATTTCTCCATCCTCTCAATTTCAATCTGTAGGTGTCTTTAGGTTTAAAATGAGTCTCCTGTAGGTAACATATAGGTGGGCGTTGTCTTTTATCCATTATGACACCCTCTGTCTTTGATTTGAGCTTTTAGTCCATTTAAATTCACAGTAATTAAAGGTAGATATGAATTTAGTGCCATTTTATTACCTGTTTTGTCATTGTTTCTGGAGATTTTCTCTGTTCCTTTGTTGTCTTTGTTGCATTTTGTCTTTCTTTCCTACTCAGAGAGTCGGAAATATTTATTATTAAATATTTAATAGTTATTAAATATTAAATATTTAATAATATTGTATTAAATATTAAATATTTAATAATTAATATTTCTTGAAGGGCTGATTTAGTGGTCACCTACTCCTGGTTTTTGTTTTTCTAGGAAATTCTATCTCTCCTTCAATTTTGATTGATATCCTTGCTGGATAGAGTATTCTTTGCTGCAGATTTTTCCCATTCAACACTTTAAATATATCATGCCACTTTCTTCTGGCCTGCCAAGTTTCTGTGGAAAGATCTTCTGCTAATTTTGTCTTCCCTTATAAGTTAGGTACTTCATTTTTCTTGCTGATATTAGGATTTTTACTTTATCTTTATATTTTGCAAATTTAACTATGATTTGGCTTGGTGTTGGCTTGCGTTCATTGATTTTGTTAAAGGATTTTATTTATTTATCCTCCTGAGGGGTAGGTAGAAGGAGCAGAATAGAACCTCCAGCAAACTCCGCACTGAGCATGGAGCCCAACAGGGGCTCAATCTCATGACACTGATATCATGATCTGAGCTGAAATCAAGAGTTCGATGCTTGAGCTACCCAGACACCCCTGCTTTTGTTGATTTTGATAGGAATTCTCTGTGCCTCCTGGATCTGTTTCCTTCCCCAGATTAGGGAAGTTTTCAGCTATAATTTACTCAAATATTCTGCCCTCCTTTGCTCTCTTCTTCTTCTTAGACTCCTATGGTATGATTGTTATTACATTTCATGGAGTCACCGAGTTTCCTTAATATACTTTTGTGATCCAAGATTTTTCTTTTTACCTTATTTTGGTCAGCTTTATTATTTTCCGTAATTCTGTCTTATATATCACTTGTTTGTTCCTCTGCTTCTTCCATTTCATCCTCACTGATTTTAAGCTCCTTTCCTCTGCAGTAAGGGTCTCTTTGATATCTTCTATTCTTTTCTTAAACCCAGCTAGTATCCTTATGATTATTGCTTTATATTCTGAATCAGGCATATTACTTAATATCTGTTTCAATTAGATCCTTGGCCTGACCTTTTCTTATTTCATTCTTTTGTTCTTTAAAGATTTTTCTTTTTTTTATTTCAGACAGAGAGAACATATGAGAGAGAGAAAGAGAGATATCATGAAAGGCGGGAAGGGTAGAAGGAGAAGTAGACTTGAGCTGAGTAGGGAGCCCAGTGTGGGGATTGATCCCAGGACCCTGGGATCATGATCTGAGCGAAAGGCCGATGCTTAATCAGGTGAGCCACCCAGGTGCCCCTGTTCATTCTTTTGTGATGAATTCTTCCATCTTCGTATTTTGTCTAGGTCTCTTTTCTCTGTGTTAGGAAAGCCTATTATCTTTCCTGCTTTGGAGATTAAAGGCTTTATGAAGCAGAAGTCAAATGTCCATGGCCTGGGTCTTGAGGAAGTGTCTCTGGTGTATGCTGCATGCAGTCTGCTATGTTATGGTTGCTCTATCCCCCAGATCAGTCCTCTGCAGAGTTTCTCCTTGCTTGTAGTGGGGCGTATGTTTGGACCTTGGCCAAAGTATGGCAAGTTTTAACTAGGTGTGTTCTGGTCTGCTTGTTAAAAGAGACCTCATTCTACTTCCACTAGAGCTGAAACTTTGCAGAATTTTCTGGTCAGTAGATATGGTGCATGGGGGCGTTTCTGTTGGTGTTCTGGGGGAGGGGCCTGGGCTGCTCTGGGTTCTTCGGCACACTTATCCTAGAAAAATAGTACCAGAAGAGCACATGGTAAGGGGGCTTGGTATAAACAATTTAGGCAGCAATTGTTGGCACTGTGCTGCTTACTGAGGTTAGTTTATGCTGTGGGGTGAGGATATGAAATGGCACTAGCCATCTCCTTTGTCCCCAGACAGGTGCGTTCTTGCTTGCTGCTGTCAGAGAAGCCCTTCCGGAAGAGTGAACAATTTCCCCTCATGTATCGTATGTGTTTTCACACTGTATCTGGGTTGCTTGCCTTCCTGGAGCAGCACAGTGTACTTTGAACTCTATCCCAGCCAGGTCAGCTGAGTTTAAATCCTCCAAACTGTAGGGGCCAGATGTGGGGGGAAAGGGGAACCTGTGCTGGTCTTCTGGGGGAGGGTCTTGCTGGGCTGGGATTGATGCAGGTTTGACTGAGATAGGCAGATGTACCAGAGTGCAGGACTGTGGGGTTTGGAGTAAAGTGTGCTAAAGGGCCAGTGTCCTGGTTAGTTGCCCTCATCAGGTGTCTTAGCACCTATGCTGAAGGGCAGGGGAGGGAAATGATGTCTGTCTGCTCCTTTGTCCCTGGAGAGGCAATGTCACCTCTCCCAGATGTGCCCCAAGAATGGGAACCACAGATTATACAGTCTGCCCCTGGGTTAGCTGCTTGTGTACTCTACATTAGCACGACAGCCCTCAGGCCTTTATAGCAGCCATGTTGCAGACCTTTAAAACTCCAGTATTTGTTCCGCTGATTGCAAGAAGTCCCCAAAATTGGCCCCTCTCCTTTTTCCTGTCGGTGGCTTCAGGGAAGTGTTTTCCTTGTGTGATCCCCTGTGTGCTCCTCCTGCCCTATCTCTCTCTCTCATAGGACAAAGAGCATACTTTAACTTCAACTTCCTCATCTGTGGCACTCTTGCACTTGGGGGAGGCAGGGCAGGAGGGAAAACCCAGAATGATCCTGGGGCCAGGACTGGGATTCCCCTGCTGGATTAGTTGGCCACCTTAGAGCACAGATTTCCCTTATCACCCTCATTGTCAACTTAATATTTGTAGACTCTCTTGAGATGTTACTTCTCTTATTCCTGATATTGGTAAATTGTGTACTTACTCTATTTTTGCTGATTAACCTTGCTGGAGGTTTATGAATTTTTTTTTTAAGATTTTATTTATTTATTTGACAGACAGAGATCGCAAGTAGGCAGAGAAACAGGCAGAGAAAGAGGAGGAAGCAGGCTCCCTGCTGAACAGAGAACTTGATGCGGGGCTCAATCCCAGGACCCTGAGATCATGACCTGAGCTGAAGGCAGGGGCTTTAACCCACTGAGTCACCCAGGTGCCCCAAGGTTTATGAATTTTTAGAAATTTTTTCAGTGAACTAATATTTGGTTTCACTGACTCCCCCCGACCCCGGTTTTATTTTATTGTCTTCCTCTCTCAACTTCATTTGTTCTTTCTTCCTACTTCCCATTGGTTTAATTTGTTCTTTTTCTATGTTCTAAGGTGGAAGCTGAGGTTGTTGATTTGAAACCTTATTTTTTTTTTAACGTTTCAGTCGTTATTTGAATAAGTAGGCATAACATTAGGAGGGCAATAAATACTGTTGTGAAAATGGAGATCAGAAGAGCTTTGGGGAATGCTTCTGATAAATGGGATATTACCAGTAGTATTTGATGAGTGGTTTATGGGAATAACTAGGAAAGAAAAGATTATTATGAACAAAAGATGGGGCGCCTGGGTGACTCAGTAGTTTAGTGTCTGCCTTTGGCTCAGGTCATGATCCCAGGGTCCTGGGATCGAGCCCTTCGTTGGGCTTCCTGCTCAGCAGGGAGCCTGCTTCTCCCTCTCTCACTCCCCCTTCTTGTGTTCCCTCTCTCACTGTCTCTCTATCAAATAAATATATAAAATCTTTTAAAAAAAGAAGAAAAAAGATTATTATGATTCACAGTTTTATTTATTTTTTAAAATTTTTTATTTATTTTATTTTTTTAAAATATTTTATTTATTTGACAGGCAGAGATCACAGATAGGCAGAGAGACAGGCATAGAGAAAGGGGGGGAGCAGGCTCCCTGCTGAGCAGAGAGCCCGACGTGGGGCTCGATCCCAGGACTCTGAGATCATGACCTGAGTGAAGGCAGAGGCTTTAACCTACTGTGGCACCCAGGTGCCCCTTAAATATATATTATTTTTTATAAACATATATTTTTATAAACATATATATTTTATCCCCAGGGGTACAGGTCGGTGAATTGCCAGGTTTACACACTTCACAGCACTCACCAAAGCACATACCCTCCCCAATGTCCATAATCCCACCCCCCTTCTCCCAACCCCCCTCCCCCGAGCAACCCTCAGTTTGTTTTGTGAGATTAAGAGACACTTATGGTTTGTCTCCCTCCCAGTCCCATCTTGTTTCATTTATTTCTCTCCTACCCACTTAATCCTCCATGTTGCATGACCACTTCCTCATTATCAGGAAGATCATAGGATAGTTGTCTTTCTCTGATTGACTTATTTCGCTAAGCATGATACGCTCTAGTTCCATCCACGTTGTCGCAAATGGCAAGATTTCATTTCTTTTGATGGCTACATAGTATTCCATTGTGTATATATACCACATCTTCTTGATCCATTCATCTGTTGATGGACATCTAGGTTCTTTCCATAGTTTAGCTATTGTGGACATTGCTGCTATAAACATTCGGGTGCACGTGCCCCTTCGGGTCACTACGTTTGTATCTTTAGGGTAAATACCCAGTAGTGCCATTGCTGGGTCATAGGGCAGTTCTATTTTCAACATTTTGAGGAACCTCCATGCTGTTTTCCAGAGTGGCTGCACCAGCTTGCATTCCCACCAACAGTGGAGGAGGGTTCCCCTTTCTCCGCATCCTCGCCAGCATCTGGCATTTCCTGACTTGTTGATTTTAGCCATTCTGACTGGTGTGAGGTGATATCTCATTGTGCTTTTGATTTGCATTTCCCTGATGCCAAGTGATGTGGAGCACTTTTTCATGTGTCTGTTGGCCATCTGGATGTCTTCTTTGCAGAAATGTCTGTTCATGTCCTCTGCCCATTTCTTGATTGGATTATTTGTTCTTTGGGTGTTGAGTTTCATAAGTTCTTTATAGATTTTGGACACTTGCCCTTTATCTGATATGTCGTTTGCAAGTATCTTCTCCCATTCTGTCAGTTGTCTTTTGGTTTTGTTAACTCTTTCCTTTGCTGTGCAAAAGCTTTTGATCTTGATGAAATCCCAATAGTTCATTTTTGACCTTGCTTCCCTTGCCTTTGGCGATGTTCCTAGGAAGATATTGCTGCGTCTGAGGTCGAAGAGGTTGCTGCCTGTGTTCTCCTCAAGGATTTTGATGGATTCCTTTCTCACATTGAGGTCCTTCATCCATTTTGAGTCTATTTTTGTGTGTGGTGTAAGGAAATGGTCCAATTGCATTTTTCTGCATTTGGCTGTCCAATTTTCCCAACAACATTTATTGAAGAGGCTGTCTTTTTTCCATTGGATATTCTTTCCTGCTTTGTCGAAGATTAGTTGACCATAGAGTTGATGGTCTATTTCGGGCTCTCTATTCTGTTCCCTTGATCTATGTGTCTGTTTTTGTGCCAGTACCATGCTTTCTTGATGATGACAGCTTTGTAATAGACGTTGAAGTCCGCAATTGTGATGCCACCAACTTTGGCTTTCTTTTTTCAATATCCCTTTCGCTATTCGAGGTCTATTCTGGTTCCATATAGGTTTTAGAATTATTTGTTCCATTTCTTTGAAAAAGATGGATGGTACTTTGATAGGAATTGCATTAAATGTGTAGATTGATTTAGGTAGCAAAGACATTTTCACAATGTTTATTCTTCCAATCCAGGAGCATGGAACATTTTTCCATTTCTTTGTGTCTTCCTCAATTTCTTTCATGAGTACTTTATAGTTTTCTGAGTATAGGTTCTTAGCCTCTTTGGTTAGGTTTCTTTCTAGGTATCTTATAGTTTTATGTGCAATTGTAAATGGGATTGACTCCTTAATATCTCTTTCTTCTGTCTTATTGTTGATGTAGTGAAATGCAACTGGTTTCTGTGCATTGATTTTATATCCTGACACTTTACTGAATTCCTATACAAGTTCTATCAGTTTTGGAGTGGAGTCTTTTGAGTTTTCCACATATAGTATCATATCATGTGCGAAGAGTGATAATTTGACTTCTTCTTTGCCGATTTGAATGCCTTTAATTTCTTTTGTTGTCTGATAGCTGCGGCTGGGACTTCTAGTACTATGTTGAATAGCAGTGGTGATAATGGACATGCCTGCCATGTTCCTGACCTTAGTGGAAAAGCTTTCGGTTTTTCTCCATTGAGAATATTTGCGGTGCGTTTTTTATAGATGGCTTTGATGATATAGAGGTATGTGCCCTCTATCCCTACACTTTGAAGAGTTTTGATCAGGAAGGGATGCTGTGCTTTGTCAAATGCTTTTTCAGCATCTATTGAGAGTATCATATGGTTCTTGTTCTTTCTTTTATTGATGTGTTGTATCACATTGACTGATTTGCGGATGTTGAACCAACCTTGGAGCCTTGGAATAAATCCCACTTGGTCGTGGTGAATAATCCTTTTAATGTACTGTTGAGTCCTATTGGCTAGTATTTTGGTGAGAATTTTCGCATCTGTGTTCATCAAGGATATTAGTCTATAGCTCTCTTTTTTGATGGGATCCTTGTCTGGTTTTGGGATCAAGGTGATGCTGGCCTCATAAAATGAGTTTGGAAGTTTTTCTTCCATTTCTATTTTTTGGAACAGTTTCAGGAAAATAGGAATTAGTTCTTCTTTAAATGTTTGGTAGAATTCCCCCGGGAAGCTGTCTTTTGTTTGTTTGGAGGTTTTTAATGACTGTTTCAATCTCCTTATTGGTTATGGGTCTGTTCAGGCTTTCTATTTCTTCCTGGTTCAGTTGTGGTAGTTTATATGTTTCTAGGAATGCATCCATTTCTTCCAGATTGTCAAATTTGTTGGCGTAGAGTTGCTCATAGTATGTTCTTATAATAGTTTGTATTTCTTTGTTGTTAGTTGTGATCTCTCCACTTTCATTCATGATTTTATTCCTTTCTCTTTTCTTTTTGATAAGTCTGGCCAGGGGTTTATCAGTTTTATTAATTCTTTCAAAGAACCAGCTCCTAGTTTCATTGATTTGTTCTATTGGTTTTTTGGTTTCTATTTCATTGATTTCTGCTCTGATCTTTATGATTTCTCTTCTCCTGCTGGGCTTAGGGTTTCTTTCTTGTTCTTTCTCCAGCTCCTTTACGTGTAGGGTTAGGTTGTATATCAGAGACCTTTCTTGTTTCTTGAGAAAGGCTTGTACTGCTATATATTTTCCTCTCAGGACTGCCTTTGTTTTGTCCCACAGATTTTGAACCGTTGTGTTTTCATTATCATTTGTTTCCATGATTTTTTTCAATTCTTCTTTAATTTCCCAGTTGACCCATTCATTCTTTAGAAGGATGCTGTTTAGTCTTCATGTATTTGGGTTCTTTCCAAACTTCCTCTTGTGGTGGAGTTCTAGCTTTAGAGCATTGTTGTCTGAAAATATGCAGGAAATCATCCCAATCTTTTGATACCGTTTGAGTCCTGATTTAGGACCCAGGATGTGATCTATTCTGGAGAATGTTCCATGTGCACTAGAGAAGAATGTATATTCTGTTGCTTTGGGATGAAATGTTCTGAATATATCTGTAATGTCCATCTGCTCCAGTGTGTCGTTTAAGGCCTTTATTTCCTTGTTGATCTTTTGCTTGGATGATTTGTCCATTTCAGTGAGGGGAGTGTTAAAGTCCCCTACTATTATTGTATTATTGTTGATGTGTTTCTTAATATTAACTGGTTTATATAGTTGGCTTCTCCCACGTTGGGGGCATAGATATTTAAAATTGTTAGATCTTCTTTTTGGACAGACCCTTTGAGTATAATATAGTGTCCTTCCTCATCTCTTATTATAGTCTTTGGCTTAAAATCTAATTGATCTGATATACGGATTGCCACTCCTACTTTCTTCTGATATCCATTAGCATGGTAAATTGTTTTCCATCCCCTCACTTTAAATCTGGAGGTGTCTTCGGGCTTAAAATGAGTTTCTTGGAGGCCACATATAGATGGCTTTTTTAATTTATCCATTCTGATACCCTGTGTCTTTTGATTGGGGCATTTAGCCCATTAACATTCAGGGTAACTATTGAGAGATATGAATTTAGTGCCATTGTATTGCCTGTAAGGTGACTGTTACTGTATATTGTCTCTGTTCATTTATGATCTACCACTTGTAAGCTCTCTCTACTTCGAGGACCCCTTTCAATATTTCCTGTAGAGCTGGTTTGGTGTTTGCAAATCCTTTCCGTTTTTGTTTGTCCTGGAATCTTTTAATCTCTCCTTCTATTTTCAATGATAGCCTAGCTGGATATAGTATTCTTGGGTGCATGTTTTTCTCGTTTAGTGCTCTGAAAATATCATGACAGCTCTTTCTGTCCTGCCAGGTCTCTGTGGATAAGTCAGCTGCCAATCTAATATTTTTACCATTGTATGTTACAGACTTCTTTTCCCGGCTGCTTTCAGGATTTTTTCTTTGTCACTAAAACTTGTAAATTTTACTATTAGGTGACGGGGTGTGGGCCTATTCTTATTGATTTTGAGGGGCATTCTCTGAACCTCCTCAATTTTGATGCTCGTTCCCTTTGCCATATTGGGGAAATTCTCCCCAATAATTCTCTCCAGGATACCTTCTGCTCCCCTCTTTCTTTCTTCTTCTTCTGGAATCCCAATTATTCTAATGTTGTTTCATCTTATGGTGTCACTTATCTCTCGAATTCTCCCCTCGTGGTCCAGTAGCTGTTTGTCCCTCTTTTACTCAACTTCTTTATTCTCTGTCCTTTGGTCTTCTATATCGCTAATTCTTTCTTCTACCTCATTTATCCTAGCAGTGAGAGCCTCCATTTTTTATTGCACTTCATTAATAGCTTTTTTGATTTCAACTTGATTAGATTTTAGTCTTTTATTTCTCCAGAAAGGGCTTTTATATCTCCCAAGTGGATTTCTCTAATATCTTCCATGCCTTTTTCGAGCCCAGCTAGAACCTTGAGAATTGTCATTCTGAACTCTAGATCTGACATATTACCAATGTCTGTGTTGATTAGGTCCCTAGCCTTCGTTTCTGCCTCTTGTTCTTTTTTTGTGGTGAATTTTTCCTCCTTGTCATTTTGTCCAGATAAGAGTATATGAAGGTGCAAGTAAAATACTAAAATATGCTTTAACCAAATTAGAAGAGATCCAAAATCGTGAGGGGGGAGAAAGGGCATAAAAAGAGGTTCAAAAAGAAAGAAAGAAAGGGGAAAAAAAAGAAAAGAATCTAAAAAAGTAATTGAATAAAGAAAAGTATAAAAAAACTAAAAAATATATATTAGATAAACTAGTTTAAAAACATTAAAAAAGAAAAGGGTAAAAGTTAAAAAAAATTTTAGCCTGAAGAAGCGGAAAAAAATGAAAAAGAAAAAAATTAACTGCAAGGCTAAAAAATCACAGGGAGAAAGCCATGAGTTCCGTGCTTTGCTTTCTCCTCCTCTGGAATTCTGCTGCTCTCCTTGGTATTGAACCCGCACTCCTTGGTAGGTGAACTTGGTCTTGGCTGGATTTCTTGTTGATCTTCTGGGGGAGGGGCCTGTTGTAGTGATTCTCAAGTGTCTTTGCCCTAGGCGGAATTGCACTGCCCTTACCAGGGGCTGGGCTGAGTAATCGCTCGGGTTTGCTTTCAGGAGCTTTTGTTCGTTGAGGGCTTTCCGTAGTGTTTCGGAGGACAGGAATAGAAATGGCGGCCTCCTGGTCTCCGGCCCGGAGGAGCAGATAGCCCAGGGCTCCACTCCTCAGTGCGCCCTCAAAGAACAGTGCCCAGTAACTCCCGTCTGCCTGACCTCTGGCCACGCCCCGAGCTCACCGAGCCTGCAACTGTTTCAAGGTAATCCCGAGCTGTGAGCTTACTGTCGGCTCTGTCTCTGTAGCCGGCTTTCCCGTTTCAATACCCGCATGTTCTGCGGCACTCAGACACCCCCGATCCTTCTGTGACCCTGCGGGACCCGAGGCCACGCTGACCCTGCGTGGACTTCGCCCCGGTTTAGCCTCTGGAGCGATGTCCCTCAGTGGAACAGACTTTTAAAAGTCCTGATTTTGTGCTCCATTGCTCCGCTGTTTGCCGGGAGCCGGCCCCTCCCCCCGTGATCTATCTTCCCGTCGCTTTGGATTCACTTCTCCGCCAGTTCTACCTTTCAGAAAGTGGTTGTTTTTCTGTTTCTAGGATTGCTGTCCTTCGATCTGCCAATGGATTTGCAGGTGTTTGCAATCTTTAGATAAGGTATCTAGCTGATCTCCTGCTAGCTGAAGTTGTCTCAGCCTGCTACTTCTCCGCCATCTTGACTCCTCTCCAGTTTTATTTTGAGAGAGATTGAATAGTGTATTACTCACTGAGGTGTAGATTGTAACAGGAAAATTTAATTTAGTGATGGGATAATTCTGCTGTGGACACATTGATTTCGATGTTTGTTGAACATCCATTTGGCTGTATCATGTTCAGATTTGTATCCAGAGCTCAGTGAGAGATTATGGCAGGAAATAAGATTTGAAAGACATCAGGGTAGAGGATATAGTTGTTACCTTTTGGAAATAGGAACCCAGTCTTGCCAAGGCTTTCCACATTTCAAGAAACAGTGGATTTAGGGGCACCTAGGTGTCTTAGTTGGTTAGGCATCTGTCTTTGGCTCAGGTCATGAATGGTTTATGCATCTCCCTCTCCCTCTGCCTGTTGCTTACCCTACTTGTGCTTGCTTGCTCTCTTTCTCAAGTAACGAAAATTAAATCTTTTTAAAAAACAGTGGATTAAATAAATATATATAATGTTCTGGGGTGCTTGGGTGGCTCAGCCAGTGAAACATCTGACTCTTGATTTCAGCTCAGGTCATGATTTCAGACCTGAGATCGAGTCCTGCGTGAGGATCCCTGTTCAGTGGGGTCTGTTTGGGATTCTTTCTCTCCTTTTCCCTCTGCCTCCCGCCTCTCTCAAATATATAAATAAAATCTTTTTTTTTTTTTTAAAGATTTCATTTCTTTATTTGACAGTGAGAGATCACAGGTAGACAGAGAGGCAGGCAGGGGATGGCAGAAGCAGGCTCCCTGCTGAGCAGAGAACACAGATGTGAGACTTGATCCCAGGACCCTGAGATCATGACCTGAGCCGAAGGCAGAGGCTTAACCCAATGAGCCACCCAGGTGCCCCATAAATAAATAAAATCTTTAAAAATATATAATGTTTCTAGATTCGTAAAATACTATGCTGTCCAAGTATAATACAGTTATAAACCAGGTGGGACCTGTAGATGGTATGTTTGCCATTCACTCTATCCATTACTAGCCTATATTCCTGAGATGAATGGGTGTTCCACCTGAAGCAGTGGACTGCATTGTTTCCTCAGAAATGGCTACCACATTTATTTGATGATATGCAAATGCATGAAACCCTTCAGTTAACCCTTGCAGTTTTGATAAAACTTGATAATACCAAAGAGAGGATATAGTTTAAAAGAGAAGAGGTAAAGACAGAACCCTTGAAAACATTAAGAATGTTAGAAGAGGGGTATCTGGCTGGCTCCGTTGGTAGAGAATGTGGCACTTGATCTTGAAGCCGTGAGTTTGAGCCCCACATTGGTAGTAGATATTACTTACAAAAAAGAAAAAAAAAGTAATGTTCGAGTAGGATCATTGAAGGCTAATGAGCACCTAATGCAAAGTTGCTTTAAACCTTTCTTACAGAATTATGAAGATCAAAGGACACGTGATGTGCTTATAATAGGTAGCTGTTACTTATCAAATTCTAGATTACTGGAACTAAGGAGCAACAAAACATCACTAGCAGCTGGAGGGAAGTAACCTTAAGATAAAAAAGTACTGAATCTCTTCATATGGAGACCATGGAACCTCGGAACTGGTACAATGAATGAACCAGAGCAGCCAATTTTGTACAGGACTGAGGAGTTTACAAAGCACTTCTACCACCAGACTATTCACTTCATTTCTCACACAGTCCTGACTTCAGGATAAAGAAACTGAGTCTCAGGGAATTTTATTACTTTTAGTACATCATATCACATGGCCCTTAGATGTCCTGACTGGAAATGTAGTGCTTTTTCTACTCCAACATAAGAACTTAGGGAGGAGCACCTGGGTGGCTCAGTCCAGGTCATGATCCCAGTCCCAGGGTCCTGGGATCGAGTACCGCATCTGGATCCTTGCTCAGCAAGGAGCCTGCTTCTCTCTCTGCTCAGCGGGGAGCCCGACATCTGGGATCTTTGCTCAGTAGGGAGCCTGCTTCCCCCCGACTCTCTGCTTGTGCTCTATCTCTCTCTCTCTCTTTCTCTTTGACGAATAAATAAATAAATTCTTTTTAAAAAGAGAGAGAGAGCTTAGGGAACATCTAGCATGCCTCTCTCACTTTAAAATATTTGCTTATTATGTGAATCAGATCAAAATACAGCCTGTAAAATAGAATCCCATACCATTAAAACCTTTTGAAACAGCCATTTTAGAAGCAGAACAATGGGATATCATCTCACATCTGTTAGAATGACTGTCAAAAAGACAAAATGTTGGTGAGGATGTGGAGAAAAGAGAACTCTAATACCCTGTTGGTGGGAATGTAAATTGGTATAGCCACTATGGAAAATCCTATGCAGCTTCCTCAAAAAAAAAATAAAAATAGAAATACCATAAGATCCAGCAATTCTACTTCTGAAAATTTATCCAAGGAAAACAAAAATACCAATTCAAAGAAATATATACACCCCAGCGATCACTGTGCCATTATTTACAGTAGCCAAGATACTGAAACAACCCAAGTGTCCGTCAAAATGGATACAGATGTCACACACACACACACACACACACACACACACACACTGGAATATTACTCAGCTATAAAAAGAATGAAGTCTTGCCATTTTTGACATGGTTGGACCTTGAGGAAACTATGATAAGCAAATTATGTCAGACAGAGAAAAACAAATCCTCTATGTTTTCACTTATATGTGGATTCCAAGAAAACAAAATGTACATTATACATACAGAGAATAGAATAGTGTTCGCTAGAGGAGAGTAAGTGAAATTAGGTGATGAAGGCTCAAGAGGTACAAACTTTCAGTCATAAAATAAATAAGTCATGGGAGTAATGTACCACATAGTGATTATAGTCAGTGATATTATAGAATAAGCTTTGAGTTGCCAAGAGAGTAAATCCTAAAAGTTAACTTTGTATGGTAATGGATGGTTCTAGACTTACTGTGATGATCATCTTGCATTATACCATATACATATTTCAAATAATCATATTTTATACCTGAAGCCAATATAATGTTATATGTGAATTACACCTCAATAAGACAATTTTAAAATTAGAATTTAATTTAACTAGAATGGTGTACTTTTTACTTGATGTTTTACAGGAAACATTTTAAAAATCTATTTCTGACTTGTTTAGGCTTTACTGCACTACTAAAAACCAAATGTTCTGATGTCATTTATTTTGTTTTTCAGGAAAGACTCTGTTTGCCTCATCACATTTTGGAAGAGAGAGGTCTTGTGAAAGTTGGTGTCACAGTTCAGGCTCTTCTTGAATTACCTACAACCAAGGCATCTCAGCTTTCTACAGCTTGATGTAACATTTCAAAATCATAAGTGTATAGTTGCATTTATTTGAAGTGATTTCAAATATCTCAAATTCATGATAAGAATCTCTAATCAAAAATAATTTAATTAGGTCAAGACTTAGGTTAAAAAATATCACGTTTAAACATAAAAATTAAATTTGAATTGCCCAAACTTCTTTTGGGGGAGACAGGATTAACTTAATATGAGTTTTTGATAAATTCAAATTCTCTTTTTACTAAGTCAGTTGATAACCTTGATTATTTTTCAAAAACCAGATTGATACTAAATTTAAAATGTGGTTTCAATTTAATAATCATTTATGTTTAATTTTTTATATCATAGCATACTAGTAAACACCTGGATGAGGTAATCATTTTTTTACCGATTTAAAACTATTCTATATTTGAGTTATTTAATACACTTCTAGTTTATACGCAGTTTCTTCAATCTTTGGTCTTAGTTTTCTAGAAAAAAAAGAGTAGAAAATGCAGAACTCTGGCTTTATATTAAATTCTTTTAGTATTATAGGTTGGTGCCAAAATATTTTCAGTTGTACTGTAGATTGTTTACATGTGAAGTGCCTGTGTAATTGATGACTCTTATATAGTCTTAAGCATTTTTGCAGTTTCTTTTTATGTATTAATGGAATCAATGGAACTTTAAAATATTTTAGTAGATTTTGTAAGGTCAGTAATATGTGAGGATTTAAATGTGCCTCACATTGTGACATTTGTGGTTTTTTATTTAGTCCATTGCAGTTTTCCTTAAATTGGTTATGATGTCATGTTGTCCAAAAAAAAAAAAAAACCCCAATGTTAATATGCTTAATTTATGCTATTTAATTTTGCAAAACTTAATCATCTTTTAAAATGTATTATTTGAAGAGTATTTTATTTCTGTATTGAAAATGTTACACAAAGCAGTAAGGTTTTTGAGAAGTAGCAAAGTACTAATTATCAAGGACATTTTGATAAAACTGCCAAAGTTTGGGTTTATGTCCTGACTTTCAGTAACATTATGTGAGTATACTGCCATTAATTTTATTCAGATTCAGAGAGCAGCAATTAAAGAATAGGTTTTTATTTAAAATCTGGCTTTCTGTGGATCCTGTAAATCTTATGATCCTCAATTAATAAGATGTTGAATTAAACACAGAACAGTCTATAAATATTTTCATAAGTATACTATGTTACAAAGTCCTTGTTTAATTTGGAGATGGATGCATTTATGTTGGTAGTAGTGCAAGAATTTTTCAAAAACATTACTGTAATGAATAACTCAGTTTGCTATAGAAGAACCTTAGTATAATTACTTTTGTAGTAGCCAAGCAAGTACCATATCTTAAATATGTGATTATTTGCACTTGTTACCTCTTAATATGGATGCAACTTATTAAAAGTGTTGGCCTGGTTATTTCCAAGGGCATATATAAAAGTTAAAAACTAGTGTGCCAAATGGTATAGTAAGGGTTGGTTTTGGAACAACTCAACTTTTTTTGATCCGTCGGCATGAAGCCATATAATTAAATTTTGGCGTTAGAATATGGATGTGTTCTTTACATTCCCCAAGTGTGAAACTGGAGCTTTTAAAGAATTAAAGCTTCTTGTGACTGTAAGGTTTAAAAATTAAATTATTAGTAATTTATTACTTTAAATATTTGAGCTAATTAGTTACTATTTTTCAGTTGGATCTTAAAAAAACAAAAAAAAAACAAAAAAAACTTCATTGGCATAGTCAATCTCCCTAGTGAAAACTTGGGTAATAAAGGTAAGAAATGGCAAATAAATATCTTAAGTTGTTAGTTTTTGTTGTAGAAATTTGACAATGTTATAAATAAAGTGACCGGTAAAAGCTACAGCAATCATCCATATGCCTTTCTTAGTTATCATGCTGTAGAAGTCCTCTTATTAATCAATCTGGAAGTTGTTTCACAGATATTTTCCTGTTTCATATCATTGAAATATTAGTGAAATTATAGGCCACTTCCTTATTTCATTTACTTGTCAGTTATTACCTTAAAGGGAAAATACACCAGAACCATACTGTAGCATTCTTTACTGCAAAGCAAAATTCCATTTAAGATGGGTCCATCTGAGGTCTATATCATGTTAGTTTATTTACTGTAGTGCCAGAAGGCAACACCGCCTCTAAGTCAGTTTCTCAGCATAGTCCCCAAGGAAACATTTTACCAAGGCTCTAATGTATTTCTTTTATTGGTTTTTAAATAAGTGTAAATTTTGTTCTAGATGGTCCTTATGGTTCTTTTATATTTACTTCATCAATTATTGAGTTAAGAATGATTATAATTATTTGAATTGGATTTGTGATTTGAAGAGTGTTAAATAATCAAACTGAAATATTTTATTAGGCCCTAAGAAATGTAGTAGATAGCTACATCTGCTAAATTTTATTACTGTATGGCACAAGAAAGAAGTGATGTTGGATATGTTAGAATTGAAATAAGTAAAAATGCATTACCATTTGTTTAATAATGATCTCTACAGAATGCTAGTTTATTGACTTTTATAAGTGAATTTTTTGAAGAATTCAGAAATCTTTGTATTGGTCACAGATCTATCATAATTGATTTTCTGATGCATTTAAAAATAAATGGAACACTAAATGTATATTACCGATGCAAACTGTGGATAAAGTTGAATGAAAAAATTAAAGTCTGAGATTTCTTTTCTCCCTCTCTATTTCTTCTCTCAACATCACAGCATCCATCTTTTCTAGGTTTTTGGTAGCTTGTGTCTATATTCTCTACTACGGAAAAATAGACCTCAAGAGGATATTCCACGTAAGTTGTTTAAGAGTCCAGATTCTCTTTACATCATGCTATTTTCAGTAGATAATGTTTTCTTTAAAACACAATAGTTTCCTAAGATACCTTCACAAAATAAATCACATTTTCATAAGTTAAACTCTTTATATATATGTGTCAGATAAATCTTTACATAAAAGAAAAGATAGGATAGGTCAAATCGTGATTATTTGTATTCTGTAATACAAATTAGTGTGAGGCATATGATTGAATTACCCTTAAGAAATTTTATTTAAAAATAATCTTTCATTTTCAAATAATCCTAGTTGTTAAAAATTCCACGTATTTTATTAAAAATGACTATCATTTATTCATAATTGTTACTCATCCTAGAAGTGGAAAGTTTTAGGTAAATAACATTAAAGATTATATTGCCCTCTCTTTTATAGTTACTCACCCTAACTTCTCAGATTTAAAGAAGTACTTAAGTAAGTAAATATCTGGCATAAGTTGTTTGAAAAGTACTCTAAGTTTATCATAGAATTTTGAATTGTCTGTATTCGTTTTAGTAAATTTTGATGTTGTACATGGAATGTACTAAGCTCATTCACTTCTAATGCAAAAAAATAAAAAACAATACTGTATAATTTATGAAGTAATAATTAAAATTATGCTGTAGGACAGTGATTCTTATACTTTAATATGCATATGGATCACCTAGTGACCTTTTTGACTAAATATCAATTGATTTAACAGTTCAAGGGTGGGTTCTAAGGTTCTCAGGAACCTATCTCAGCATCCAGAGTGCTCTGAGGGACTGGGATCCCTTTGATACATTGCTGTATGTTGAATTAATTTGGAAATGCCTATAGATATCTTCTGGTCCTTAAGGCATAATGTCTCCTGTTTCTGCATTTTAAAATGAAAGAAATCCCTATGCTTATTTTGTTTAAATAGCTTGGAATTTCCACAGTGTGTGTTTGTGTTTTATGCAAGGCTCCAGCGGTTTTAGCAAAGTAGAGTCCTTCTACCTTGGAAAATTAGAGTTTTTAGAAGTTATGAGAATTCTAACATGAGTAGTTTAGGATGGGAAGTTGCTGATTGAATCATTTTAAAGTTATCATGATTTGTAAAATGAAGATTCTTTAAAATGATCTTTTAAAAAATTTGAAGAAATTATTGTAAACTATTTTCTTTGATTTGCAAATATATCATTTTCATTACCCTGCCACTTTAGGATTAGAAAAATTTAATTCACTTTTACTGTATGCTATTAATAATCATCAAGTATCTACCTAAATAAGAGAGAAATTTATTAGGTGTGTGCATATGCAAATGTATAAATAGAATAGATTTTTCAGATAGCAAATTGAATTTTCTAGAACTTTGTCAGGTAGCTCATTCACTTCTAATGCAATGAAATAAACAATACTGTATAATTTATGAAGTAATAATTAAAATTATGCTATAGGACAGTGATTCTTACACTTTAATATGCATATGGATCACCTAGTGACCTTATTGACAAAATACCAATTCATTCAACAGTTCAAGGGTGGGCTTTGAGATTCTTCATTTCTAAGAAACTCCTAAATGATGCTGATCCTGCTGGTCAAGTGGCCAGTTTTAGTAATAAGGCTTTATGGTTGTTCAAGCTTTATATTACTATCAGTTTATTATACAATAGTAGTTTGATATTTTAAGTGATGCTTTAAGGTCCTTCTAATTGGTACCAAATTAAACATTTTTTAATAGGTCTCTCTTCTGAATTGTGTTCTATTTCATTAAGGACTTTGAGATTTTCTTTTATGGCTCTATTTATTTTTAAGTTATTATTTTAATTCCAGTTAGTTAACATATGGGGTTATATTAGTTTCAGGTGTACAATATAGTGATTCAACAGTTCAATATATCACTTGATGCTTATGAAAAGTGCACCTCTTAATTCCCATCACCTATTTGACCCATTTCCCCAAACCCTCCCCTTTTATGGTTTTTAAAGATGAGCTTTATGCTCTGATTAATATTACCTCATACTTTTATTTTCTTTTAAAAATCTATTTTAAACACACATGCCCATGTAATTTTAAATTACGTGAATAATAAGGCATGCATTCATAAAATCCAAACAACTTAATATAATGTTAAATTAGCAAATATTAATACATAACACTTCCCGTTTTTGGAATGCTTAAAAAACCACCTGTTTTTCATGGTGTTGATGTTAGTCCATTCTCCTCTTGCTAGGCAGCAGCTCCCCTTTTCATTTTAAGCTCAAAGCATACTCATTCTTTCAGGCTACCATGGTGAATATAAAATATGAGCCATATACAACACATTTAATTTTAAATATTTATGATTTTTTATCAGAGTTGACATTTTCAATTATGGATTATATCCCCTCCAAACAGGTTAAGGTTTTTATTTATTTCATTCATTTTTTACAGTAAATTGTATTGACTTAAAACAATTTAAACATTTGGAATCATTTATTTTAATGCCTTCCAAAGCACGTCTTATTGTCCATCAGAAAACAAATTAAAACCCAAGTTAGCCTGAGTTACCAACAGCAGCTGAATGTCTTCTGTGGGAAGATGACTCATTTACTCTGAAGAAAATATGGGAAGGTTAATAATTAAATATAAAGAAGGGAGAGAGAGTAGAATCATGTGATGCATTGAACTAGATGCTTTTTTATAATTGAGTTATAAATAATGCAATTTATATATTTTTACTTATGTTTATCTCTCATTCATAATCTTTAAAATTTAAGATTAGTATTAATAGAAATTAGTATAATGCTGTAGCCCAAATTATAAAATTGCACTTAATTGTGTATAATCATGCTGATTAGTGAAGAAACATGTATGAAATACACATTTTTAATAAAATGTACAAATATACCAAATGTACAGATGTACCAATATACAAAATACTGTTAAAATTTCTTGTTGTTTTGTACCACCAAAATTTCCAGGTTTTTACTGCATAAGGAATAGTTAATGTACAGTCTTAGGTATAATCATAAAAGATTTATTGCCATAAAAGATTTTAGAATTTGTGTATTGCCGCTCTTCCATTCTTCCACGGAAGGTGTGCCCTAGAATTATAGGATAGAAAGGCCAAAAATAAATCCATACTTGTATGGTCAATTAATCTGTGACAAAGAAGAAAGTACAATGGGGAAAAGACAGTCTTTTCCATTAAAGAAAGCTCAAAATGGATTAAAGACCTAAATGTGTGAGACATAAAACTATAAAACTCTGAAAAGGAAAAATAGTAATTTCTTGGACATTGGTCTTAGCAACATCATTTATGAATGTGTCCCCTCAGACAAGGAAGACAAAAGCAAAAATAAACTATTGGGGCATCTGAATAAAAGGCTATTCCACATTAAACGAAATCATAAAACAAAAAAGCAACCTATTGAATGGAGCAGATATTTGCAAACAGTATATCCAATAAGGGGTTAATATCCAAAACATATGAAGAACTTATACAACTCAACTCAACACTAAAAAACCCCAGATAATCCAATTGACAAATGAAAAGAGGTTGATAAGTTCTTTATAGATTTAGCATGCTAACCCTTTATCAGATAGGTCATTTGCAAATATCTTCTACCATTCTGATATTTGCCTTAGCTTTGTTGATTGTTTCCTTCACTGTACAGAACTTTTTACCGTGATGAAGTCCCAATCGTTCATTTTTGCTTTTGTTCCCCCTGACTCAGGAAATGTGTCTAGTAAGAAGTTGCTACAGCCAATGTCAAAGAGGTTACTGCCTGTGTTCTCATGGATTTTGATGACTTCGTGTCTCACATGTAGGTTTTTAATCCATTTTGAATTTCTTTTTGTGTATCATGTAAGAAAGGGGTCCAGTTTCATTCTTCTGCATGTTGCTGTCCAGTTTTCTCAACACCATTTTTGAAGAGACTCTCTTTTTTTCCTTTGAATATTCTTTCCTCCTGCAAAGTCTATAAAGAATTTATCAAACTCAACACCCAAAAAACAAATACCTGTTAAGAAATAGAAGACAGAAGACATGATTAGACATTTTTCCCAAAGAAGACATCCAGATGGCTAACAGACACATGAAAAGATACTCAACATCACTCATCATCAGAGAAATACAAATCAAAACTACAATGAGGTACCACCTCACACCTGTCAGCTTGGCTAAAATTAACAACACAGGAAACAACAGGTGTTGGCAGGGATTCAGAGATAAGGGAATCCACTTACAGTTGGTGGAAATGCGAACTGTTGCAGTCTTTCTGGAAAACAGTATGGAGGTTCCTCAAAAAGATAAAAATAGAACTATGCTATGACCCAGGAATTACATTACTGGGTATTTACCCATAAGATACAAAACTGCTGATTCAAAGGGGCATATGCACCTCGTTGTTTACAGCAGCATTTTCAACAATAGTCAAATTATGGACAGAGCCCCAGTGTCCATCCACTGATGAATGAATAAAGAAGAAGTGGTACATATACACAATGGAATATTACTCAGCCATAACAAGGAATGAAATCTTGCCATTTGTAATGACATGGATGGAGCCAGAGGGTATTATGCTAAGCAAAATAAGTCAATCAGAGAAAGACAAATACTGTATGATTTCATTCGTGTGGAATTTAAGAGACAAAACAGATGAACACAGGGGGTAGGAATAAAAGAGAGGCAGGCAAACCATAAAAAACTCCTAACTATAGGGAATAAACTGAGGGTTGCTAGAGGGGAGATGGGCAGGGGATGAGCTAAATGGGTGATGGGCATTAAGGAGAGCACTTGTGATGAACAGTGGGTGTTAAATGTAAGTGATGAGTCACTAAATTCTACTCCTGAAACTAACATTGCACCATATGTTAACTAACTAGAATTTATCTTTTTAAAAGATTTATTTATTTATTTGAGAGGGAGTGGGGAAGAGGGGCAAAGGGAGAGGGAGAGGGGTGTCTGAGTGGCTTAGTCATTAAGTGTCTGCCTTCGGCTCAGGTCATGATCCCAGAGTTCTGGGATGGAGACCTGCATCAGGCTGCCTGCTCAGTGGGTAGCCTGCTTCTCCCTCTCCCACTCTCCCTGCTTGTATTCCCTCTCTTGCTGTGTCTTTCTGTCAAATAAATAAATAAAATCTTTAAAAAAAAAGGCAGACAGAGGGGGAGAGATCATCTTAAGCAGACTACCTGCTGAGTATGGATCTCAACTTGGGCTCAATCCCATGACCCCAAGACCATGGCCTGAGCCGAAATTAAGAGTTGAATGCTCAACAGACTGAGCCACCCAGGAACCACCTTCCCCAATAACTAGAATTTAAATGAAAATTTGAAACATTAAAAACAATGACCGGAGGACCTGAACAGACATTTTTTTTCCAAAAAGGACATACAGAAGGGCAACAGACAAATGAAGATGCTCAACATCACTTGTCATCAGGAAAATGCAAAACCACAGTGAAATATCACCTCAGATCAGTCAGAATGGCTAGAACAAAAAAGATGAGAAATAGCAGGTGTTGATAAGGATGTGGAGAAAAGGGAACCCCTCATTCACTATTGGTGGAACTGTAAATTGGTGCAGCCACTATGGAAAACACTAAGCAGGTTCTCAACAAATTAAAAATAAAAGTACTATATGATCCCAGGGGAACCTGGGTGGCTTAGTCGGTTTTGTCTGCCTTCAGCTCATGTCATAATCCTGAGGTCCTGGGATCCGCCCTGCATCAGGCTCCCTGCTCAGTGAGGACCCTGCTTCTCCCTCTCCCTCTGCCACTCCCCTGCTTGTGCTATCTCACTCTCTCTCTCTCTGTCAAATAAATAAATAAATCTTTAAAAAAAAAAAACCCTGCATGATCCAATAATTCCAATTCTGGATATTTACTGAAGGAAAACAAAAATGCTGATTTGAAAAGACATATGCACCTTTATGTTTATTGCAGCATTATTTACAATAGTCAAGATATAGAAGTAACCTAAATGTCCATGGGTAGATAAGTGGATAAAGGTGTGTGTGTGTGATGGAACACTAGCCATAAAAAACATTGGAATCTTGCCTTTTGTGACAACATGGATGGACCTTGAGGGTATTACGTTACGTGAAGTAAGTCAGAGAAAGACAAATACCACATGATTTCATTTATATGTGGAATTCAAAAAACAAATGTACAAACAAGAAAAGAGACTCTTAAATACAGAGAACAAACTGGAGGCTTCCAGAGGGAAATTGGGTAGGGGGAATGGGTGAGATAGATAAAGGAGATTAAGGGGTACAATAAGCCACAGGGATGAGAAGTACAGCATAGGGAATATAGTCAGTAATATTGTAATAACATTGTATGGTGGCAATTGGTAACTATATGGTAAGCACTGAGTACTGTACAGAAATGTTGAATCAATATGTTATACATGTGAAATTAGCATAGCATTGTATGTATTTCTACTTCAATAATGCACTTTCAAGCATTTACTGTATATCAGTTGTTGCTGTTGTAGACCCTAGTGGTATAGAAGTGATAAAACATCTTTTTTGTTCAGAGCTTTACAAAGTAAATCTGTTGCTGGCTTCTGGCTGATGCATTAAAAAAGATATATATTGTGTGTTTATAAAATTAAATTTTGCTGTTGAAATTTATCATTCTTCATGCTCATGTTTTGCAATCCTGGTTTTAACATTTACCTCCCAGTATTACAGTTGTCATTGAAAACTCATTTCTGCTAGTTGGTCCCAACAAACCTGTTTCTTTGAAAAATAATCCTATTTAGTTTGAATAGTTGTATGTTATATTTGCATGGAGAAAATATATCTATTCATGGATTAGTCAGATACTTTATATATAAAACTATATTTCATAAAATTATATTTTCCTGAAATAACTTATTTTATAAACAATCATTTTTGAAGTATTTATTAGTGTGAAGTTTTAGAATATTTCACTTTAATTTAAATGTAATGCTTTTGTGTTTATGGTTTGATTTATTTTAGATATACCATTAATAGATCTGTGAAGCTCTGATGGTTTTTTCCCCCTGAGAGAGAGAGAGAGAGAGAGAGCTCAAGGATGGGAAGGTCAGAAGGAGAGGTAGAGAAAGAATCTTAAGCAGACTCCCTGCTCAGGGAGCCCAATGTGGGGCTCCATCTCTTGACCCTGAGATCATGAATTGAGCTGAAATCAAGAGTGGGAGGCGTAACCCACTGAGCCATGCAGGTGCCCCTGAAGCTCTGATAGTTTCTGTTCTATGGAAATGTTAACCAAAAGTTGTTGTTGGCTTTTTTTTTTTAAAGCCTTATCTATTTTATTTTTAGCTTTTAAAAGATTTGTTTATTTACTTGAGAGATAGAGTGAGTGGGGCCGAAGAGCAGAGGGAGAGAACTTCTAAGTCGCTTCCATACCTGTGAAGTCTGACTCAGGGCTCCATCTCACTACCCATGAGATCTGAACAGAATCCAAGTCAGACACTGAAGGTACTGAGCCACCCAGGCACCTCTCAAAAGTATTTTTTTAAACAAACAATATGGTACAAGGATACATTTCATTGTTTTCTACACTTGTTTTTAGTTGCTTTTGATATTATTTGAAAATCATCTTGCTAAGATTTATGTCAGCAGGGATCTCATTCTTTAATTGCTCTTTTATTCATTTGACCTGTCATTTCCAAATTGTTTTCTCTATCAGCAGCCAAGTTGGTGCTCATAAATACAAAGGGAAATGTTTTTCTTTCTCCTAGATCTTTTCATAAACCAGGGTGTCTCTTTAAAGTTACTTCTGTACTTTTTAGCCTGGTTAATCTACAGGAATGAAAGAAGGGAACACCACAAGTAATCTTGTTTTGCCTTGTGGCCTGGACCCACTTGTTATTCAGCCAGACCTAATAAAATAAGGTCTTACTGATAAAGGGATGAGGTGGAACTACTAAAAAATAAGATCTAATATTTAGTGAGTTGTTACTACGTGCATAGCATTGTACTGTATCTTTTCTAGCATTATCTGGTGTAATCCTCAGAATAACCCTGAGATGGGTACTGTATTTATTTTACAGATGAGGAAAACCAGTCCAGAGGTTAAGTAATTTGCCCAAATTTACCCATGTCATAGGTGGAAATCTAGGAGTGTATGTATATTCAACATCAAAAAATGTTTAGTCTAGGGGCACCTGGGTGGCTCAGTCGTTAAACATCTGCCTTCAGCTCATGTCATGATCCCAGGGTCCTGGGATCGAGCCTTGCAGCAGGCTGCCTGCTCAGCAAGAAGCTTGCTTCTCCCTCTCCCACTTCCCCTGCTGTGTTCCCTCTCTCTCGCTGTGTCTCTCTGTCAAATAAACAAATTAAATCTTTAAAAAAAAAAAATTGCTCTATCACACCACCTCTTGGAAATAATGTTCTATGTTCCTCCTAAGGAATTGTTATGCATCCTTCGCTTGCTTATTTTTGTATTTTAAACTATATTTGCTCTATGCCATATGTATTTATCTGTTTTCTGTGTATATATAAATAGTATATTATTAGCTCATATATATAGCATTTTAATTTTTCTTATATGGAGAAATGTACTGAAAATTTTGAAATAATAAACTTTAGGCACCATGGCATGTCTTAATCTTTGAGTTGTAAATCACTTAGAAAATATTCAATATATATATTACATGCCAGACATTGTGTCCTGAGTACCACATATACAATGGTGAGTAAGACAAATATTCATACCCTTATAGGTCTCAGAGTCATAGCACTCTTTCAATATTGAGTGTCTTGTTTAAGCAGAAAACCCAGACTCAAGTCAATTACTACAGTTTTATTAAAAATTTAGGTCTCAGCCTCCTGCCAGATAAGGAATATATTTGTACAAGAAGATTGCTCTTTCCCTAGGCTTTGGAGATCATGCAATGCTTCATTCACTGAATCTTAAGTGTAGTAACTCTGTTACATATTGTGCACAGAGCAGAAGCTTTGTAGGACAGACTCTAATCCCAAATTCCTTTCCTAACTGTGGAACTTTGTGCTAATTTAACCTGTCTATATGGCAACTACCTACAGTAGAGTAGATGAAATGGAAATTGTGTAGATTGTCCAGATGTGAGCTCTTCATATGAAATAAGTTTTCTTCATTTCTGTATTAAACATGTAGATGGCCAATGATATTTTTGTTGTAAAAATTGTATCCTAATTCATATAGAAGCCTTATTTTGGTCAGCCACAGAACTACCTGTAAGTGGTTACCAAACTTTGCTTATGATGTATCTATTTAAAAGTCTAACAGTTGCTCAGTTGAAATTCCAGATTTCCACTATAATGCAGGAGAGATTGCTTTAAACCACAAGGTACTAATTATCTCCTTAGCAATAAAATAGTTTTAATATGATTCCTGCCATATTACACACTTCAGTTTTGAACAGGAATGCTCTTTCGGTGGTCCAACCAGAGGTAATTTATACAAATTATAAATGTTTCAAGTCTTCACATTTATCCCCGCATTTTCTCAGTTGGTTAATTTCCATTACACTTCATTTGGTAAATAGAAATGATGGATTGGGAATTCCCTAATATTTCCACTTGTAAACTTAATTACCATTACAACTATCAAGTCATTCAGGATTCTTACAATGTAAAATGTGTCTTTACACTTATCAAAGGCCACTTAATCTCTGAAGAAAAAAAATTGTACTCTTTTGGTTAATTTTCTTGCCTCCACCTTGATTATTATCATCAACATAAAAGTAAATGGTGGTGTTTGCTATTTGAAAACAATCACAAAACTCCCACAGTCTCCCAGCAATTTACTGCTTTTTCTGCTTGCCTACAAACCCAAATCTCTTAGGGGACTATTTATGCTGTCACCAGTTCCTCACCTCCCATTCATCCTTCAAACTCTGTTCTAGTCTCCCATCTCATCTCTTCACTGACAGTGATTGCCCTTGCCAAGATCACCATGATCTCCATGTTGCCAGATATGGTCAGTTCTTCATTAACATCTGTTTGACCTCTCACCAGCTTTCATCATAGTCGACTTCTCCCTCCTTGAAACATTGCCCTCTCATGTCTTTATGATACCGTATTCTCCCAATTTGCCTCTGCATCCCCTGACTTCTACCCTACTTCTAAATGAGTGTTTCTCAAACATTAGTATACACTAAAATCACTTCAAAAGCTTGTTAAAATTTAGATTCTTGGGCATTCCAGAAGTTCTGGTTTAAGAGCTCTGAATTAAGCCTAGGAACCTATCTTTAATCAATGCCCCAAGAGATTATGGTATTAAAAGGCTCAAAAATCTCAATTTTGAAAACCTTTGTTCTTTTGGTCTCATTCCTCTGCCTCCCCCCTATCTATGCCTTCTCTGGAGAACTAATCCATTTCTATCTATGTCCGTGCTTCTCTGCTCTAGCTGCAATATAGAATCATCCAGGGACCTTTTGAAAAATGGCAATGCCCATTAGGTACCAAGTAGACAGAAATGCTGGGAATGGAACCTGAACTGTAGTATTTTTAAAGCTTTCCTGGTTATTCTCATTTGCAGCTAGGGATGAGAATCACACTATTCTGTAGATGTAGAACTTTTGTCTTTAGCTCAACTATTTTTGAGTTTCAAATGTGTGTATCCAATTACCTACTTATGAATTATATTGTTATATCTCAGATATCTCAATCCTAAAGTGGTCAATAAAGAATTATGGATTCTGCACCTGGCTTCAAACACATGCGTATCCATAGAAATAAATGTTAATATCATCCATTTGGTGGTTCATGACAGGAAACTGGGAGTCATCCTTGATTTTTTTTTTTTTTATATTCAATTCATTAGTAAGATAACACTTTTTTTGACAAACCAAACGAATAATTTATTTATTTTTAAAGATTTTATTTATTTATTTGTCAGACAGAGATCACAAGTAGGCAGAGAGAGAGAAGAGGAAGCAGGCTCCCCTATGAGCTGAGAGCCCGATGCGGGGCTTAATCCCAGGACCCTGAGACCATGACCTGAGCTGAAGGCAGAGGCTTTAACCCGCTGAGCCACCCAGGAGCCCTGGAAAATTTATTTATTAAAAATTATTTTTTTGAGTGTAGTTGACACAATGTTACAATACTTGACAGTTTATGACATAGTGAGTCTCTGTGTATTATGCTAAGATTTATCATCTTACTTTCAGAACATACCTCTACTCTGTCTCGTTTTTTTCATCTCTACCATCAGGATGCTAGCTAAAGCCCATCATCTCTTGTCTGGACTGCTACAAGACTTTTAACTGGCCTCATTTCCACATAACTTATCCAGTCCTTATTCTACATGGCAAACGCAAGTGACCTACTAGCTGTAAATTTTCATGTCATCTTCCTATTTAAAAATATTCACTTGGGGCACCTGGGTGTCTCAGTGGGTTAAGCCTCTGCCTTCGGCTCAGATCATGATCTCAGGGTCCTGGGATCAAGCCCTGCATTGGGCTCCCTGCTCAGAAGGGAACCTGCTTCCCCCTCTCTTTGCCTGCCTCTCTGCCTACTTGTGATCTACGTCAAATAAATAAATAAAATCTTTTAAAAGATTTTTTAAATAAAAATATCTCACCATAAACCCCAGCATACCTCTCCAATTTCAGCACTAACTCTTAGTGTACAACTCACCATGTTTAAGTCATACATGTTTCTTTCCTGTCACTATTGCCAGCAGTGTATCAGGGCCTTTTTATACTGCTGAAAATGCAATTTCCACATGGCTGGCTTCTTCTCATTTAGCTTGGAAGTGTCCTTCTCTGAGTTTCCCCCTATTCTATAACATAACACGCTGTTCATTTCTTCATAGTTCATCTCAATGTAACATTTTAGTTTGTGCTTATAATATTTCTAGACTAGTTTGTAAGGTTCCTTATTTGGGGATCTTAATATATATTATTTGTTACTTTATCTTTAGGTAACAGAGTACCTGCACCTAGTAAGGGCTCAATACAAATTTGAGTTCTGAATAAATCAATTTAATTAATATCCCCAGATAGCTAAATTAAATGACTCCCCGAACCTCCACTTCCTAGTCACTGAGCTTGGCCAATTTCAATTCATCATTCAAATACAGAATTTCTCAGGTTTCTCTTTGCCATCCCACCCCCATTAGTTTAAGCTCCCTTCCATACATTTTCATACTGTTTTATTTTTTTCTCCATTTTTATTAAAATTCCAGTTAACATGGGGTGCCTGGGTGGAACAGTTGGATAAGCATCTGCCTTTGGCTTTGGTCATGATCCCAGAGTCCTGGAATCGAGCCCTGTATCAGGTTCCCTCCTCAGATGGGAATCTGCCTCTGCCTTTCCCTGCCCCCCACCCATGTTAATCTCTATCTTTCTCTCTCTCTCAAAATAAATAAATAATATCCTTAAAATATTTTCCCTCTTGGGGCGCCTGGGTGGCTCAGTTGGTTAAGCATCTGCCTTTGGCTCACGTCATGATCCCAGGGTCCTGGGATCAAGCCCTACACTGGGCTCCTTGCTCATCAGGGAGTCTGCTTCTCCCTCTCCCTCTGCCTGATGTTCTCCCTGCTTGTGTGCACTCCCTCTCTGTGTCAAATAAATGAATAAAATATATTTTAAAAAATTCCAGTTAGCATGTACAGTAATATTAGTTTCAGGTGTATAATACAGTGATTCAGCAATTCCACGCACCTTGTGCTCACCACAATAAGTACTCTAATCCCCATCACCCATTCCCCCTGCGCAGCTCCCCCTTGGTAGTCATCAGTTTGTTCTCTGTAGTTAAGAGTTTGTTTTGTGGTTTCTCTCTCTCTCTTGTTTCCCCTTTGCTCATGTTTTGTTTCCTAAATTCCACAGGAGTGAAGTCATAAGTCTTTTTATGACTGACTTATTTTGCTTAGCATAATTCTTGCCCCATACACGTTGTTGCAAATGGCAAGATTTCATTCTTTCTTATGGCTGAGCAATATTCCATTCTATATAGACTATCTCTGCCTTACCACTCCTTAGTGGATGGACACATGGGCTGTTTCTGTAATGTGGCTATTGCAGATAATGCTGCTATAAATATCAGGGTATCTGTATTCCTTTGAATTAATGTTTTTGTATTGCTTGGGTAAAAATCTAATAGTACAACTGCTGGATCATAGGGTAGTTTTTTTGTTGTTGTTTTTGTTTTAAGAACAAAAGGAGTGGGAAAGGGAGAAGCAGGCTTCCTGCTAATCAGGGAGCCTGATGCGGTGCTTGATCCCAGGACCCCGGGACCATGACCTGAGTCGAAGGCAGATGCTTAACAACTGGGCCACTTGGGCGCCCCCACAGGGTAGTTTTTTTAACTTCTTGAGGAAGTTCCATTCTTTTTCCAGACTAGGTGCACCAGTTTTCATTCCTACCAACAATGCAAGACGGTTTTCCTTTTTACACATCCTCGCCAACACCTGTTCCTTGTGTTGTTTACTTTAGATTCTAAGAGGTGTTAGGTGGTATCTCATTGTAGTATTGATTTGCATTTCCCTAATGATGAGTGATGTTGAGCGTATTTTCATGTATCTGTTAACCATCCAGATGTCTTCTTTTGGAAAAATGTCTATTCATGTTTTTTGCCTACTTTTTTTTTTTTTTTTGAAAAGGGAAGAGAGAGAGAGTGTGGGGAGGGGCAGAGGGAGAGGTATAGAGAGAGATTCTTAAGCAGGCTTTATACCCAGCAGAGAGCCCAACGTGAAGTTCAATCTCACAATCCTGAATTCATAACCTGAGCCAAAATCAAAATTGGATGCTTAACTGACTGAGGCCCCCAGGTGCCCCTTTTGCCTATTTTTTAATTGGATTAATCATTTTTTGAGTTTTATAAGTTCTTTATGTATATTTTAAAAGGATTGTTTTGTTCTGAGTCTCTTTAAGTTTATGTATGTATGTATGTATGTAATCTCTGCACCCATCGTGGGGCTTGAACTCATGACCCTGAGATCAAGAGTCACATGCTCTTCTGACTGAGCCAAACAGGTGACCCAGTTTTCTATATATTATGTATATTAACCCTTTATCAGATAAGTCATTTGCAAATATCTTCTCCCATTCTAAACATTGCCATTTCGTTTTGTTGATTGTTTTCATCACTGTGCAGTTCACTTTTTATCTTGATAAACTCCCAATAGTTCATTTTTGCTTTTCTCTCCTTTGCATCAGGGTACATATTTGAAAAGAAGTTCCTATGGCCAATGTGAAAGAGGTTACTGCCTCTGGTCTCCTCTAAGATTTTTATGGTTTAAGGTCTCCCATTTAAGTGTTTATTACATTTTGAATTTCTTTTGGTGTATGGTGTAAGAAAATTGTCCAGTTTCATTCTTCTGCATGTTTTCTCAATACCATTTGTTGAAGAGACTTTTTCCCATTGGATATTTTTTCCCGCTTTGTCAAAGATTAATTAATCATATAATTTGGGGTTCATTTTTCAGTTTTCTGTACTGTTCTATTGATCAATGTGTGTATTTTTGTGCCAGCACCATGCTCTTTTGTGCAGGTTTGTACAGGTTTTCTACAGGTTTGTAATAATTGGAAGTCCAGAATTGTAATGCCTTCAGCTTTGGTTTTTTTTTTTTCAGCATTCCTCTAGCTGTTCAGGGTCTTTTCTGTTAACAAACAGATTTTAAGATTGTTTGCGCATGTGTAAAATGCTGGTGGTAATTTCATAGGGATTACATTATTGCTTTGGGTAGTATAGATAATATGGTAAAATAATATTTGTTCTTCCAATCTGTGAGCATGGACTGTCTTTCCACTTCTTTGTGTCATCTTTATGCTGCTTTATTATTGGTATATAGAAATGCAACAGATTTCTGTGCATTGATTTTGTATCCTACAACTTTAGTGAATTCGTGTATCAGTTGTAGCAATTTTTTGGTGGAGTCCTTCAGGTTTTCTATATATAGTATCATGTCATGTGCAAATAGTGAAGGTTTTACTTCTTCCTTGCTGATTTGGATGCCTCTTATTTCTATTTGTTGCCTCTTATTTCTATTTGTTGTCTAATTGATGGGGCTAGGACTTTCAGTGCTATGCTTAATGACAGTGATGAGAATGGACGTTCCTGTCTTGTTCCTGACCATAGAGGAAAAGCTCTTAGTTTTTCCCCAGTGAGGATGATTAACTGTGGCTTTTTCATAGATGGCCTTTAGATGTTTAGGTATGTTCTCTGTATCCCTACTTTGTTGAGGGTTTTTATCATGAATGGAGGTATTTTGTCAGATGTTTTTTCTTGATCTACTGAAATGGTCATATAGTTCTTATCCTTTCTTTCATTAAAGTGTGTAACACATTTATTGATTTGTGAGTATTGAACCACACTTGCAACCCAGTAATAAATCTCACTTGATCATGGTGAATGATTTTTTTAAATGTATTGTTGGATTTGGTTTGTTAGTATTTTATTAAGAACTTCTGCATCAATGTTCATTCAGGATATTGGCCTGTAGTGCTTTCTCTCTCTCATTTTTTAAAAAAGATTTTATTTTTAAGTAACCTCTACCCCCAGCATGGAGATCAAATTTACAACCCTGAGATCAAGAGTTGCATGCTGTACTGATTGGGCCAGCCATGCACCCCATAGTTGTCTTTTTTTGGGGTGTTGTTACCTGATTTTAGTATAGGGTCACATGGGCCTCATAGAGGGAATTTGGAAGTTTTCCTTCCTTTTCCATTTTTTTGAATAGTTTGAGAAGAATAGGTATTAACTCTTCTCTGAATGTTTGTTAGAATTCACCTGTGAAGCCATTTGGCCCTGGAATTTTCTTTGTATTTTCTGATTACTGTTTCAATTTTTTGCTCATTATTGGTCTGCTCAAGTTTTCTATCTTTTCCTGTTTCAATTTTTGTAGTTTTTATGTTTCTAGAGATTTGCCCATTTCTTCCAGGTTGTCCAATTTGTTGGCATATAGTTTTTCACAATATTCTCTTATAGATGTTTATATTTCTGTGGAGTTGGTTGTTATTTCTCCTCTCTCATTTGTGACTTTTTTAATTTATTTGGGTCCTTTTCTTTTCATTTTGATAAGTCTGGCTAGAGGTTTCTCAATTTTGTTTGTTTGTTTGTTTTTGGTTGGTTGGTTTTTGGTTTTTTTTCCCCATGAACTGCACCTGGTTTCATTGATCTGTTTTACTGTGTGCTTTTTTAAAAAATTTTTTATATTTTTTATTTCTGCTCTGATCTTTAGTATTTCCTTCCTTTTGCTGGGTTTGGATTTTGTTTGCTGTTCTTTTTATAGCTCCTTTAGGGATAAGGTTAGGTTTATTATTTTAGATTTTTCTTTCTTCTTAAGGTAGGTCTGTATTGCTGTATACTTCCCTCTTAAGACTGCTTTTCTGCATCTGAGGATTTGGACTGTTGTATTTTCATTTTCATTTGTTTCCATGCATTTTAAAATTTTATCTTTGTTTTCCTAGTTAACCCATTCATTGTTTAGTATCAGCTGTTTCACATCCATATGTTTATGGTCTTTCCAGATTTTTTCTTGTGGTTTACTTCTAGTTTTATAGTGTTATGGTCAGAAAAGATGCCTGGTACAATGTCAGTCTTTGTTGAGTCTTTGTTGATGCCTGATTTGTTCACTAATATGTGATCTATTCTGGAGAAGTTCCATGTGTACTTGGGAGGAATGTGTATACTGCTGTAGAATGGAATGTTCTTAAATATCTTTTAAGTCCATCTGTTCCAGTATGTCATTCAAAGCCATTGTTTCCATGTTGATTTTCTGATTAGATGAAATTGCTGTAAATGCAGTGCTAAAGTTCCCTAATATTATTTTATTATTATCAATTACTTCCTTTATGTTTGTTATTATATATTTGGGTGCTCCCATGTTGGATGCATAAATATTTATAATTGATAGATCCTCTTGTTGCTCTGTCTCATTTATTATGATGTAGTTCCCTACTTTGTTTCTTGTTACAGTCCTTAAAAGAAAGGCTAGTTTATCTGGTAAAGGTATTACTACTCCGATTTTCTTTTGACATCCATTTGCATGATAAATATTTCCTCAACCCCTTTTGATCTGAGGTGTCTTTAGGTCTAAAATTTGTCTCTTCCAGGCAGCATATAGTGCGTGTTGTTTTTTAATCCATTTTGACACCTTATGTTTTTTGATTGGAATATTTATTCCATTTATCTTCAAAGTAATTATTGATAGAAATGTATTTATTGCCATTTTAGCCATTTTAGTACTTATTTTGTCATGGTTTCTGGAGATTTTCTCTGATCCTTTCTTGTCTGTCACTGTTGGTCTCTCCTTTGCACTCAAAGAGTCTCCTTTAATATTACTTACAGGGTTGGTTTAATGGTCACAAACTTCTTTTAGTTTCTGTTTGTCTAGGAAACTCTTCATCCCTCCTTCTATTCTGAATGATAGCCTTGCTAGATAGAGGATTCCTGGCTGCAGATTTTTCCTATTTAGCATTTGGAATATATCATGCACTTTCTTCTGACTTGCCAAGTTTCTGTTGAATTTTCTTCTGCTAACCTTACGGGTCTTCTTTGTAATTTAAGAACTACTTTTGTCTTGGTGCTTTTGAGATTTTTTTTTTCATTATCACTATATTTTGCAAATTTATTCACAATATGTCTTTTTTTTTTTTTTGCCTGCTTTTGCTGATTTTAGTGGGAGTTATCAGTGTCTCTTAGATCTAGATATCTGTTTCCTTCCCCATATAAAGGACATTTTCAGGTATTAGTTTTTGCAATAAATTTTTGTCCCATTTTCTCTCCTTCTTCTGGACTCCTATAATATGAATCTTACTACATTTGAGTCCGTGAGAGTCACTGAATTCCCTAAATCTATTCTCATGTTACGTAATTGTTCTTTCTCTCTTTTGTTCAATGTCATTATTTTCCATTGTTTTGTTTTCTATGTCACTATTTCATTCCTCTGCTTCTTCTAGCCTGCTATTCATTGCATCAAACCTGTTTCCAATCTCATTTATTGCATTCTTTATCTGATTCTTTTTTAACTTGTTTATCTCTGTGGCAAAGGTCTCCCTGATATCTTCTATTCTTTTCTGAAGCCCAGTGAGTATCCTTATGATAGTTGCTTTAAATTCTTCATCAGGCATATTATTTATATCTGTTTTACTTAGATTTCTGACTGTGACCTTGTCTTGTTCTTTCATGTGGAATTAATTCCTTCATCTTGGCATTTTGTGTAAATCTCCTCTTCTCTGTGTTAGAAAAGCCAGTTATGTCTCCTGCTTCTAAAAATAATGGCCTATCAGAAAGGATGAAATCTGACCTTTTACATCAACATGGATGGAACTGGAGGGTATTATATTGAGTGAAATAAGCCAATCAGAGGAAGAGAATTATCATATGGTTTCACTAATATTCGGAACATAAGGAATAGCATGGAGAACCACAGGAGAAGGGAGGGAAAATTGAATAGGAATAAATCAGAGAGAGAGACAAATCATGAGAGACTCTGAACTCTAGGAAACAAACTGAGGATTGCTGGAAGGGAGGTGGGTAAGGGGATGGGTTGATGAGCATTAAGGAGAGCATGTGATCTGATGAGAACTGTGTCTTGTGTGCAACTGATGAATTACTGAACTCTACATCTGAAACTAATGATGTACTCTATGTTGGCTAATTTAATTTTTTAAAAAAATTTTAAATTAATGGCCTTGTGAAGAGTTCAGGGAGGTCTCCTGTGTTTGCTGCTTGTGCTCTGCTCGTGTACTTTTTGTGCTGTCTTTCATACCAATCATCTGCAGCTCTCCTTGCCTAGTGTGGGCAGGATTTGTTCCCTGGCCTGAATGCTGCAGGTTTTAGCTAGGTGTGCTCTGGTCTGCTTTCGAAATGAGAACTGACACCACCTTCACTGGAAATGAGGCCCTGCAAAACTCTCTGGTTGGGAGATGAGGTATGGACAGGAGTCTGTGCTGGTCTTCTGGGTGATGGGGTCTGTCCAGGTGAGACTGAGGCAAATATGACTGAGAAAGACAGTGTTGTGTCCCCCCATCTCCAGAGTACAAGGAGTTGGGGCTTAATGGAAGCAATTTTGGCAGCCATTGTCTGTGCTTTGCTGCCTAGCACAGGTAGCTCTGTGTTTATGCTGAAGGGTGGGGGAAGGGAAATGGCCCCTGCCAACTCCTTTGTTCTGGGAGAGGCTTACTTGGTGAATACTGTCAGGCAAATGCTCAGAAAAGAGGAAATAATCTCCCCACCATGTGCTCCCAGGTTGTTTCCCTGCCTTCTTTCCAAAAGCAGCACAGTACCCTCTGGGCTCTATCCCAGCCAACACCATTGACCTTTAAAACTCTAGATGTTAAGCCCCACTGGTTGTAGGCACTCAAGAAATTGAGTCTCTCTTGTTTTCCAATGGCTTTGGGGGAATGCTCTTGTATGTTGCCCTGTGTGTTCTTCTCTCTCTGGCCCTTCTCTGTGACCACAACTCCCTCCCCTCCACGGTACCCTAAATCTGTTTCTCCCCTCAACCAGGTCTCTGCACTTCCCATCTTCTTCAATGTGGTCTCTCCTTTCCCTTTAGTTATGAAGTTTGTTCAGTCAGTCTTCAGGTCAATTTCTTTCTTTCTTTCTTTCAAGATTTTATTTACTTATTTGACAGAGAGAGACATAGCAAGAGAGGGAACACAAGCAGGAGGAGTGGAGAGGGAGAAGCAGGCTTCCCACTGAGCAGGGAGCCCAATGCAGGGCTCAATCCCAGGTGCCCCTTCAGGTTAATTTCTGTGTTATTTAGGATGATATGAGCCTAGGTTCTTCCTATTCCACTGCCATCTACCTTTTCTCATACACTGTGTTAAAAGTTACTTCCCTAGTATTTGTTCAATCAGTGCATGATATATCAAACTATTCTAAGACTATACTATATCAAGTTACTTAGAAATGTTTAAAATGATGTCATTCTGGGGTGCCTGAGAGCCTCAGTCAGTTAAGTGGCTGCTCAGGTCATGATCCCAGGGTCTTGAGATCAAGCCCCGCATTGGGCTCCTAGCTCAGCTGGGAGCCAGCTTCTCCTTCTCCCTTTGCCTGTGTGCCACTCCTCCTGCTTGTTCTCTTTCTCACTGTCTCTCTCTCTTTGGCTAATACGTAAATAAAATCTTTTTTTAAAAAGAAAGAAATGATGTCATTCTCACTCATTACAATTTCAAGATAGTATTGCAGTATAGACTGTGAAAAAATAGTGAATCTTGGGAACTACCTAGATCATTTATCATGCTTCATAGATGGGTCCATTTTATACAGTTACAGGTCTAAAGTTTCCCCTTAAATTCTGTGAAATTCTTAAATAGTTGTTAATTTAATTGTGTGAGAGAACTAAGTCATAGTCAAATGGAGACTATTCGTGGTTTTTTTTTTAATTTAAATTTTATTTGTTTTGTTTTGTTTTTTGTTTTTTATTTCTATTTATTTGTTTGTTTGTTTGTTTTACTATTCCTGTTTTTAAGAGAGAATTTTTGAGAGGTATGGAGGAAAAAAAGAGGAAACACGAGGAGAGAAGAGGGGGAAGAGAATGGAATTCTGAGGAGATATTTTAAAAAACTGATGAACTTTAATCTTGGAGAAAGAATATTAATTTGTTTCTATCCTGCCTAAATTATGGCTGGAAATTTTGAACAAAATATTTTCTGAAAATTGGCATTTCCAATGATTTAAATAATTACAACAGCAGATTTTTCTTGATTTTTTTCAATTTTCACAAAAAATTTTAATGTTTGCCCACTTTAAACTTTAAGTAGTTAATAAAATGAATTGTAACTTGTAGAATTTGTTTTCTGCTAGAGAGAATTCTAGAATCTGTAAATATGGGGCTATAAGGTCAGGAGAAATAGCGCTAAGTTTCTAGTGAGCACTGATGTCTGTCACTGAGTGAGATGAAGGAAAATATAAGTAGAGAAGGAGTAATTACTAATAATTTTTGTCATTTGACTAGAAATGTGAGTAAGCTTCTCTCTTGACCTATTTGACAGATTATATTTTAACAAGATTAAGTTGTGATTAAATAGATATGATCAGGCATGTATCTACATTTGATTTTTTAACTTGGAAGCTTGGGGAATTATCAACAAAGTTGTGTTTTGTTCACATCCTCTTCATTAAAATAGTACATTTTACAAGCAATTGAACAGAGAGATTCTATTCAAAAATATTAACTGTTGGTGATATAACTTGCAGGTGATGTGATAAAAGTTGTCTGATTGCAAAGGTGCTTAATTTCTTACTGCAAAATAGTGGTACCAGAGCAGAAATATTACTTGGCTTTTTGTCCTGTAGTTATGTTTAAAGTGTCTTATATTTATCATGTGTTTTAAATGTGTTGTGATTGAGGAACTAGTATTGTGTTTTTATAAAGACAAATTCATTCTTAAAGATTTATGTATTTATTTATTTTAGGGAGAGAGAGAGCGGGAGGTGGGGCAGAGGGAGAAGAAGAAACCTTTTTTTTTTTTTTAAGATTTTTTATTTATTTATTTGACAGAGGTCACAAGTAGGCAGAGAGGCAGGCAGAGAGAGGAGGAAGCAGGCTCCCCACGGAGCAGAGAGCCTGATGTGGGACTCGATCCCAGGACCCTGGGACCATGACCTGAGCTGAAGGCAGAGACGATAACTCACTGAGCCACCCAGGCGCCCCGAGAAGAAGAAACTTTAACAGACTCTGACTTGAGCAGAGAGCCTGACACGGGCCTTGATCTCAGGATCACAACCTGAGCTGAAACCAAGAGTCAGATACTTAACTGACTGAGCCATCCAGTTGCTGTAAGACAAATTCTTTAGAAAAGGAAGGATTATTTTATTAATTCTTAATTAATCAAAATGGAATTCTCAGACATGCGTTTGATTACCGAGACACACTTGGGAGGCAGAAAATTTATCATTGTAACACAATGGCAATAGTCATTTAATTTTCTTCATATAGCGGGGATTTTTTTCAACAGCATCTACTAAGTGATCCATTATTTTTCTTTTGATTTGTGGTGCCATCGTTATTTTTTTAGTTATCATATAAAGGTGTGTCCAGTTCTGAGCTTTCTGTTTTGTTATATAGGGTTTAATTGACTGCTGCAGCAATATTATGGTTTTTTTAAAAAAGTAAAAAAAGTTATTATGGCACTTTGTTCATCTTTTGTTAAGGTTGAAATAGCAATTTGTGGATTTATTATAATGTGTATTTTTTAGTACCTTTACTTTCTTAAAAACTATACTACCATTTTAGTTGAGATTATACAGAATCTAAATATTAGAATGTTATTTTTTTTAAGATTTTATTTATTTATTTGACAGAGAAAGAGAGATCACAAGTAGGCAGAGCAGCAGGCGGAGAGAGAGGGCGAAGCAGGTGCCCTGCTGATCAGAGAGCCCGATGTGGGGCTCAATCCCAGGACCCTGAGATCATGACCTGAGCCGAAGGCAGAGGCTTAACCCACTGAGCCACCCAGGTGCTCCAGAATGCTATTTTTAAAAAATTATATTTTTACTTGGTTATTTCTGACATGTTAAAATGCTATTCATTTGTATCTGGAAATCTTGCTTAAGTCTTCTTAATCTCAATGACTTGCTTATTCTACTGATTATCTTATGGAAATGGTCATATCATTTTCAAATAATAGTTTAAGATTTGTCTTTAATCCTTAAACCTCTTATATCTTTGTAACATTGGCCAGGACCTGGAATACTATGTTATACTGTGGTGATAGCTGTGATGATAGCTGGCCTTACCAGAAATGAATTAATGTTATTCCAAGTATAATATTTTCTGTAACTTTTTGAACATTTATCAAGTATTCTAGTTTTCTAGACTTTTAATGATACTCATAAATAGATGTCCAACCTTACTGAGTATTTTTTTGCAGCAATTGTAATATAATCCAATAGTTTACTATATGGTAATTTACATTTATAGATTTTTCTCATGTTGATTCAATCTTGTATTGATGGCATAAGTCCTTTGTGATAACAGTTGTTTTAGTACCTCATATTTCATTTGGCTGCCCTGATATTAACTCTATGATCATATATACCTGCTCTCATTACTGCAGTATTATTGTCTTAAGGAGATGCAGAGTAGAGGCAAAACCAAAACATAAACCTCTTTTTTTTCCTAACTATTCCTTCTATTGTTGCTTCCAGGTAACTTTTGTACTAGTCTCCATGACCCCTCCCCCATATATCAGTTTCTGTCTTCACAGTGGATTTTTAAGGATCTTTATTCTTTATTTGTTTACTTCTTTTTAAAGATTTTATGTATTTGACAGAAAAAGAGAGTTAAAGCAGGGGGGAGGAGCATAGGGAGAGGGAGGAGCAGGGCAAGAGGAGAAGCAAGCTCCCTGCTGAGCAGGGAGCCCTATGCGGGGCTCAGTCCCAGGACCCTGGGATTATGACATAGGCTGAAGGCAGAGGCTTAACTGATTGAGCCACCCAGGCGCCCCTTGGGGATTTTTAAATTAGTTTTCTGTGCCTGTGTTTTCTTCTTTCATTTCTCTAGAATTAATTTCAGGGAAGAAGTTAGTAATTGGGCTAGTTCTACATTAGTGACAGAATCTTTAGAAATCTTGCTTAGGTATTTATATATAAACTGCTATTGAGCCAGAAACTTTATGGTTTTTCTCAACATATTTAATCTTGTTACTTGTCAGACGTTTCCAAAATATTTTTTGATCTTGATTCTGCAATCTAGCATATTAATAGTTATCTCCTCCAAAATTATAAGCATACCATTTTTGTCTCCATCTCAGTCTTTACTCTAAAAATGCTGTTCTTCAGAATTTTATCAATGTATTCTTGTTGAGGCCTTATTCACTATTGACACACTATCAAAGTAGTTTGTGAACTAGCTATGAACAATTCCAAAATCATCCAGGCCTGTGCTTCTCAAACTTTAATGTGCACACAAAGTACTTAGGAATCTTGATAAATGCAGATTCTGATTCAGTAGGTCTAGGGAGGAATCTGAAAGTTTGCATTCCTAACAAGCTTTTATGTGAGTCTGATGCTGGTGGTCCATGGAACATATTTTGAACAGTGAGGACCTAGGCACATTTTGCAATCTCAATGAAAATGGTCATAAACAGCTCTACAAGTAACTTTTTCAGAATTAAGATATATTATGAATAGGGTTGTTTTCCTGATTTCCCTACTTGGTAAAACCAATAAAAATAAATTAATTAATTAATTAACCCACCAGAATAAGCTGCCTGCTAGTCTCTGTATGTTGCCCAGTCTCCTGAAAACACTGTTTTGAAGATGCAATTTTCGTTAACAATGATAGTAGTAATGAGTCTTATTTTGGACCAGCATGGTTTCTGCCCGGTTTTCAACATACTCTCAAATTAGAACAAAATACTTAGAGACTCTCATTCACTTCTTCCCATCTATTTACCTGCATGTTTCTAGGCTCCTGGTTATGATGGAAATGTCGAGGAATGCTTGATATACAGATAGGATTGATTAAAAATCTTCTAGATAATGGTAAGTACGTGCTTTTGAAGTGTTTTAGGGTACTTATAGAGATTCCATGCAGAGTTATTTTTATGTAGCTTAATTTATATCAAGTATTTATGAAAAAATATTTGTTAAGAAAATAACAAAATTTGTATTGCTAAAGACACTACTGAGCTGATAATTAGGAAGCCATAGGTACTAACCAGCCTGAGTGTTTCTGGCAAAATTTATTCTGACAGTTGCATAGGACTTGGAGACAGGAGATAAAACCTGATACTTTTCAACTAAAACCTGATAAATTTCAACTCATTGAAAAACATAATGTGACATGAAACTAGGACTTCAGAGGGTTTTTTCGATGTATAAAAGAGAACAAGGAAACTTGCCTTACTTGACTTTGACATTTAGTGAAACGCAGGAGAAAAAAAAAAACTCCTCTAAGTATAACATCACATTAGCCATCTCCTGCATGGGTTTATTACTTACTGTATATTTTTGTGTGTGTGTATTTTACAAACCTCACACATAGAATTTAATGAAAGTATACCCAGATTGGTACTGTTTCCAGCTGATTGAACAAAGCAAGAGCATGTCTCCTTTGGAAGAGTGCATCTTCAACCTCAGACTCCCATAGATAGGATTCTGTAGACTATGAGCTCACCATTAAATTTCAAAACATCCCACAAAAAACCAAAGGCTCTGCAGAGATAACAAAAAACAGACTAAGACATGAAAAGACTTTATTATTATTTCTAAAGATCTTTTTATTTCTTTGTTTTAGAGAAGGCTGGGAAGGTACAGAGGGCAAGGGAAAAACAGAATCCCAAGCAGACTCCCCAGTGAACATGGAGTCTCACATGGCATGATCTCATCACCCCGAGTTCATGACCTGAGCAGAGACCTAGAGTCAGAAGCTAACCCTACAGAGCCACTCAGGAGCCCCAAGGATATGAAAAGACTTTAGACATAGACTAAAAATAAAATATTTGAAAATGTTAAAAAATCAAAAACAGAATGGACAGTTAAAGTGAAGGACAACAGGCTATAAATAAGATGAAGCATACTTTTTTAAATAAAATTACCTAGAAATTAAAGTCATAATAACCAAATTTAAAGATTTAGTGATCAGATTTTGGAGCATATTGGAAGCATCTGAAGAGAGAATTAATGAAGAGATTACCCTAAATTCATCGTAGAGAGACAAAGAGAAATTAAGAAATGGAAGATAAAAGGGAGAACATCTGATATTAGTGTAATGGCATTTTCAAAAGGAGAGGTGTAAGAAACTGGGTGAGAGGAAGAAACTTTTGAACAGATGAAACCTGAAATTTTGCAAAATGGAAAAAGACAACAATTCTTAAAGAGCCCAGTACATCTCAATTAAAATAGAAACAGAAGGAAAACTTCCAGACTCTTTTTATGGAGCCAGCATTACCCTGATCTCCAAACCAGGCAAAGACTCCACCAAAACGGGGAATTTCAGACCAATATCCCTGCTGAATATGGATGCCAAGATTCTCAACAAGATCCTAGCTAATAGGATCCAACAGCACATTAAAAAGATTATCTACCATGACCAGGTGGGGATTTATCCATGGGGTGCAAGGGTGGTTCAACATTTGGAAATCAATCAGTGTGATAGAACAAATCAGTAAGAGGTGAGAGAAAAACCACATGGTCCTCTCAATTGATGCAGAAAAGGCATTTGACAAGATACAGCATCCGTTCCTGATTAAAACGCCTCAAAGTATAGTGATAGATGGAACATTCCTCAACTTCATAAAATCTATCTATGTAAAACCCACAATGAATATCATCCTTAATGGGGAAAAGCTGGCAGCCTTGCCTTTGAGATCAGGAATACGACAAAGATGTCCACTCTCGATACTGTTATTCAACATAGTATTAGAAGTCCTAGCAACAGCAATCAGACAACAAAAAGAAATAAAAGGTATTCAAATTGGCAATGAAGAAGTCAAACTCTCTCTCTTCGCAGATGACATGATACTTTATATGGAAAACCCAAAATACTTCACCCCCAAACTTCTAGAACTCATAGAGTAATTCAGTAATGTGGCAGGGTACAAAATCAATGTACAGAAATTAGTTGCTTTCTTATACACTAACAATGAAAATACAGAAAGGGAAATTAGAGAATTGATTCCATTTGCTATAGCACCAAGAACCATAAGATACCTGGGAATAAACCTAACCAAAGATGTAAAGGATCTGTACTCAAGGAACTACAGAACATTCATGAAAGAAACTGAAGAAGACACAAAAAGATGGAAGAATATTCCATGCTCATGGATTGGAAGAATAAACATTGTTAAAATGTCTATACTGCCTAGAGCCATCTATACTTTCAATGCCATCTGGATCAAAGTTCCACCGGCATTTTTCAAAGAGAGGGAACATCTCAATTAAAATAAAAAGAGATCGGGATGCATGAGTGGCTCACTAGGTTAAGTGTCTGCCTTCGGCTCATGACATGATCCTAGCCCTGCTCTTTGGGGACCCTGCTTCTCCCTCTCCCTCTGCTCCTCCTCCTGCATGTGCTCTCTCTCTCAAATAAAGAAATAAAATCTTTTTTAAAAATTCCATTTAAAAAGAACTCAAAATGAGGGAGAAAAAGTGAGTCTAGAGATCAGGTCATTTTCCTTCTGCCAAAAGTATTTCCTTTAAATTTATCATTAACATGACTCAATGGATAGTAAATCATCTTAGTTGTTGTGTCTACAAGTACTATTTTGTCTTAGCCTTTTAATAGTTGGTCCTGGGGCACCTGGGTGGCTCAGTGGGTTAAGCCTCTGCCTTTTGCTCAGGTCATGATCTCAGGGTCCTAGGATCGAGCCCCGAATTGGGCTCTCTGCTCAGCAGGGAGACTGCTTCTCCCCCTCTCCCTCTGCCTGCCTGCCTCTCTGCCTACTTGTGATCTCTGTCAAATAAGTAAATAAAATCTTTTTTAAAAATAAATAAATAAATAAATAAAAGTTGGTCCCATTGACTATATAGTTCTTAGCCGATAATGATTTTCTATCAGATACTGAAGATACTATTCTACTGCCTTCTAGCTTTCATTGTTGTATTATCATAAACCTAATTGCTGATGCATTGTAGCTCTTTTCACTGTAGGTGTTTTCTCTTTTGCTTTTCCTTTGGTGTTCTGTATATTACCACAAGTTTTGTAAGTGTGGATCTCTTTCTATTTTTAAAAAAATTTTTTAAAGATTTTATTTATTGGGGCACCTGGGTGGCTCAGTGGGTAAACGCCTCTGTCTTCGGCTCAGATCATGTTCCCAGGGTCCTGGGATCAAGCCCCGCTTGGGGCTCTCTGCTCCACAGGGAGCCTGCTTCCTCCTCTCTCTCTCTCTGCTTACCTCTCTGCCTACTTGTGATACCTGTTTGTCAAATAAATAAATAAATAAATATCTTTAAAAAAAAAAAAAGGACTTTATTTATTTATTTGTCAGAGAGAGGATACAAGCAGGGCGAGTGGTAGACAGAGCAGGCAGATGGAGAAGTAAGCTCCCTGCTGAGCAGGGAGTCCAACGTGGACAAGAGCTTGAATCGATCTGAAAAGTACCTGTAAAGGTAACTACATGGATATATAAAAGTGTAAATGCAATTTTGTTTGTAACTCTTCTTTCTGATTTTAAAGACTCCCACATAAAGCAATAATTACAAAACTACACTGATGGGCTTATAATCTATGAAGACGTGATTTGTATTACAACAATAGAACAAAAGCTGGGAGAGAAGACAATATTGAAGCAAAGTTTGTGAATACTATTGAATTTAAGTTGGTATTCATCAGAACTATGTTGTTTAAAGGTATGATGTTAATTGTTAACTCTCATGCCAACCACTAAGAAAATAGATTAAAAGAAACAAGGGAATTAAAATGATACACTAGAAAATGTGGAACAGTTTAAAAAAAAAAAAAAGTGAGGAATAGAAGAACCAGAAAGACATAAGGCATGGAAAACATTTGATTTGTATTCATAAATACAAAAGCACAAGAAGATTTCCCTTCATACCCACTAGGATGGCTATAACCTAAAGGACAGACAATGACAAGTATTAGTGCAGATGTGGAGAAATTAGAACCCTTGTCTATTTGCTGGCTGGAATGTTAAGTACTGAAGATGCTTTGAAAAACAGTCTGACAGATATTTAAATGGCTAAACAAAGAATTACTATATGACGCAGAAGTTCCACTCTTAAATATATACCCAAGAAAAATGAAAACATGTCCACACAAAACCTTGCACATGGATGTTTATAGCAGCATCATTTGTAATAACCCCAAAGCAGAAGCAATCCAGAGGTACATTCAAAGATGAATGATTGAGCAAATGGTTATATATTCCTACAGTGTAATGTTATTAGTCAATGAAAAGAAATGAACTCATATATCCCACAGCATGGATAAATCTCAAAAACATGTCAAGAGGGGTACCTGTGTGGCTCAGTCATTTGAGCGTCTGACTTCCGTTCAGGTCATGGTCCTGGGGTCCTGGGATCGATCCCCACATCATGTTCTCTGCTCGGCGGGAAGCCTGTTTCTCCCTCTCCCATTCACCCTGCTTGTGTTACTGCTCTTGCTGTCTCTTTTATCTGTCAAATAAATAAATAAAATCTTTTTAAAGAAAGAAAGAAAGAAAGAAAAAGAAACAGAAAACATGCCAAGAAAGCAGTCACAAAAGATCAAACATTATATCATTCCAATTATATGAAATGGGCAGAATAGGTAAATGGTTTTTTTCTCCAAGTTTTAATTTAAATTCCAGTTAGTTAATATACAGTGTAATACTGGTTTAAAGTATAGATTTAGTGATTCATCACTTACATAAAACACCCAGTGCTCATCACAACAACATCCTTCTTAATCCCCATCACCTATTTAAACCATTCTCCCACCCATCTCCCCTCAGGTAACCCTCAGTTTGTTCTCTATAGTTAACTCTGTTTACTGGTTTGCCTCACGCCCCCCCCCCCATATTCATCTGTTTTGTTTCTTAAATTACACATATGAATGGAAATTTATGGTATTTCTCTCTCTGATTGATTTATTTCACTTAGTGTTATACTATCTTTCTCCATCCCTATTGTTGCAAAGGGCAAGGTTTCATTCTTTTTGATGGCTGCATAATATTCCATTGTGCATATAACTTCTTTATCCAGTCATCAGGGGATGGACATTTAGGCTGTTTTCATAATTTGCCTATTGTTGATAATGCTGCTATAAACATCGTGTGCATGTATCCCTTTGATTCTGTAATTTTTTTAACCTTTTGGTAAATACCTAGTAGTGCAATTGCTGGATTATAAGGTAGTTCTATTTTTAACTTTTTGAAGAACTCCCATACTGTTTTCCAGAGTGGCTGCACCAGTTTTTATGCTTACCAACAGTGTAAAAGGGTTCCCCTTTTCCACATCCTCAGTAGCAGCTACTGTTTCTTACGTTGCTGATTTTAGATTCTGAGAGGTGTGAGGTGGTATCTCATTGTCGTATTGATTTGCATTTCCCCAATGATGAGTGATGTTGAAGATCTTTTCATGTGTCTGCTGGCTATCTAGATGTAGCCTTTGGAAAAATATCTATTCATGTCTTCTGCCCATTTTTAACTGGATTATTTGTTTTTTTGGCTGTTGAGTTTGGTAAGTCCTTTATAGATTTTGGATACTAACCCTTTGTCATAGGTCATTTGCAAATATTTTCTCCCATTCCGTAGGTTGTCTTTTAGTTTTGTTGATTGTTTCCTTCAACGTGCAGAACTTGTTATCTTGATGAAGTCCCAAGAGTTCATTTTTGCTTTTGTTTCCCTTGCCTCAGGAGGCATATCTAGAAAAAAGTTTCTATGGCCAATGTCAGAGCAATTACTGCCCATGTTCTTAGATTTTGATGGTTTCTTGTCCCACATTTAGATCTTTTGTTGAAGGGACTTTTTTCCCCCATTGTCTTGCTTTGTTTAAGATTTGTCAATCATATAGTTGTGGGTTCTTTTCTAGATTTTCTGTTCTGTTCCATTGATCTACTTGTCTATTTTTGTGCCAGTACCATCATGTCTTGATCACTGCAGGTTTGTAATATAACTTGAATTCTGGAATTGTGATGCCTCCAGCTTTGCCTTTCTCTTTCTCCCTTCTTTCCCCCCTCCCTCCTTCCCTTCCTTACTTCCTAACTTCCTTCCTTCCTTTCTAAGATTTTATTTCTTTATTTCACAGAGAGCGAGAGAGAGCGAGCACACAAGCAGGGGGAAAGGGAGAGGGAGAATCAGGCTCCCCACTGAGCAGGGAGCCTGAAGCGGGACTCAATTCTAGGATCATGGGATCATGACCTGACCCGAAGGCAGATACTTAACCAATTGAGCCACCAAGGTGCCGCCAATTTTCTTTTTCTTTCTTTCTTTCTTTTTTTTTTTTTTAAGATTTTATTTATTTATTTGGCAGAGATCACAGGTAGGAAGAAAGGCAGACAGAGAGAGGGGGGGAAACAGTCTCCCTGCTGAGCAGAGAGCCCAATGTGGGGCTCGATCCCAGGACCCTGGGATCATGACCTGAGCCAAAGGCAGAGGCTTTAACCCACTGAGCCACACAGGCACCCCTGGTTTTCTTTTTCAAGATTGCCTTGGTTATTCAGGGTGTTTTGTGGTTCCATACAGATTTTAGAATTGTTTTTGCTCTGTGAAAAAATGCTGGTTGTGTTTTGATAGGGATTACATTAAATGTGTAGATTCCTTTGGGTAGTATAGACATTTTAACAAGATTTGTTCTTCCAATCCATGAGTACAGGATATTTTTCGATTTCTTTGTGTCATCTTCAATTTCTTTCATTAGTGTTTTATAGTTGTTAGTAGGAGTATAGGTTTACCTCTTTGGTTAGGTTTATTCGTAGGTATCTTATGGTTCTGGATGCAATTCTAAATGGGATTATTTTCCTAATTTCTCTTTCTGCTTCTTCATTATTCGTGTATAGAAATGCAAGAGATTTTTGTACATTGACTTTATATCCAGCAACTTTAGTGAATTTGTGTATCAGTTGTAGCAACTTTTTGGTAGAGTCCTTTAGGTTTTCTATAAGAGTATCATGTTACCTGCAAATAGTGAAAGTTTGACTTTGCTGATTTGGATGCCTCTTATTTTTTTTTTGTTGTTGTTGTCTGATTTTTGGGGGTAGGACTTCCAGTGCTATGCTAAATAACCGGTGAGAGTGGACATCCTTGTCTTGTTCCTGATCATAGAGAAAAAGCTCTTAGTTTTTCCCCAGTGAGGATGATATTAACTGTACTTTTTTCATAGATGGCCTTTATGATGTTTAGGTATATTCCCTCTATCCCTACTTTGTTGAGGGTTTTTATTGTGAATGGATTTTGTGTTTTGTCAAGTGCTTTTCTGTAGAAAAATATGTAAATCTATATAGAGAGAACATAGATTAGTAGTTCCTTTATTTAAAGATACATTGACTTTTTAAAAAAGATTTTATTTATTTATTTGCCAGAGAGAGAACACAAGCAATGGGAGCGGTAGGCAGAAGGAGAGGGAGAAGCAGGCTGCCCGCTAAGCAAGGACCCCAAAGTGGAACTCGATCCTAGGACCCTGTGATCCTGACCTGAGCTGAAGGCAGACACTTAACAGACTGAGCTGTCCATGCATCCCAGATTACTAGTTCCTATGTTTGATAGGGTGGGGGCAGGTGTATGTGTGGGTGTGCATACAAATGAGATTTCTTTCTGTGGTGATGAAAATATTCTAGAATCAATAGTATTACTGTTTGTACAATTCTGGATTTATACTAAAATCTATTTGTACACTTCAAAAGGGTAGATTTTATTATATGTGAATTACATCTCAAAGCTATTATTTATAAAAGTAATAAAATATAGAGAAAAGCACAACAAAAAATATAAAATAATTTCAGAAAATAAATGTAAACAAAGCTAAATTTCTAGTTACAAACACAGATTGTTATACTGAATCAACATGTAAAAAATAAAAATATATAAATATCTGCTGTTTACAACATATGTTGAATGGTAGAATGTAAATTCATGGGGAAGGTAGCAAAGTATAACAACAAAGAGCTTATGTATTGGGGTACCTGACTGGCTCAATTAGTTAATAATCTTCCCTTTCTCAGGTTGTGATCTTAGGGTCCTGGAACGTGCCCCATGTCGGGCTTTCTGCTAGGTGGGGTATCTGCTTCTCCCTTTCCTCTGGCACTCCCCCTGCTTGTATTCTCTCTCTTTCTGTCAAATAAATAAATAAAAATTTTAAAAAGAGCTATGTATTATACAGAGGCAAAATGGAAAATAAACATGACACATTCCTAGAACCAGTTCTATAATGAAAGTTTCAACTCATTATGAAGATATAATAATTCCAGACTTGCATGCACCCAATATCTTAGCCTTAATATACATAAAGCAAAATCCATAGAAAGAAAATAAAAAATTAACAAATATATCATCAATGATTATTTATTATTTTAAAAAGATTTTATTTATATATTTGACAGAAAGAGAACAAGAGAGCATAAAGAGGGGGAGTGGCAGAAAGAGAGGGAGAAACAGGATCCCTGATGAGTAGAGAGCCCCGTGCAGGGCTCAGTCCCAGGACACTGGTATCATGACCCAAACTGAAGACGGATGCCTAGCAATCGAGCCACAAATCATTGTTATACTTTAGTATGTCTTTTTCAGTGTATAATTCATTAAGAAAACAAAAAGCCAGTAAGGATTATAACAGCACAATTAATGTATTTGATTAAATATACTTTTACGTAAAAACTAAATATATTGCCCTAAGCACAGGTTAATCCAGAAAACAAGCGTGCTGATATTGACAACAGAGGGTTGAGGTTATAGATTTAATAGGGAATAAAATTTCATAGGGAATCTAAATCTAAATTTAATAGGGAATAAAAGCAAAGATAATGGAAGGTTTATATGGATGAAGCAGATGGGCTTGTGAGACAGTGGTCAAAGAACTGATATCTTGATATTGGTAGAGTAAGAATTCTGAAAACATCATCAAATGGCATCATGACCAAATTTAGTTAGGAGGTAATTATTCCTGTGTGACTATAAGGTTCAGAGTGTTGCCATGGAAGTGTCTGGCTGAAATGAGGTAGAAGTCATAGGAGATGGAGATTAAGGTACTAAAAGTCTAGAATGATGATATATTACTAACATAGATTTGAAATACCTTAGGATGTCAGGACATGAGTGGAAAAGAATGCTGAACTATCTGTGAGTTAGATGTATTGAATGGAGGAATATTAGCAAGAACTGGTAGTTCTGCTATCAAGGAAGGTATGGTTAGATCTGGATAGCATAAGCTGATGTTTTCATAGACAATAAAATAAGGTTTTTACAGATGTGTGTGGCTCCAAAAGTAGTATGAAATGAAGAGGACACTGATCCCATTACTTGATCCAGAGCTATATTTAATGTGGGAGAAATAGCTTCTACTTGAATGAATGGCAAGAGAAGCAATTCCAGAGATAAACCTGTTTAAATTAAGGTTAGAGAAAGTTACAGTCAGTGAAAGGAACTGAAATTGTAGCACAGTTTGTTAAAATGTAATGAAGGTTTAAAAGATATAATGGAGAGGTAAGAGATGAGATCAGTGGTAGATTTAGCCAGGCAGAAAGAAACAGAAGGAAATGAATTTACATTCTGGGAGTGGATCAAGGATGTGTAGATTAAGCTGCTTGACAGTTACAAGAAATCCTGGTTTTTCTCTAGTGGATAGCAGTGAATAGGTGTAGGTCCATTAAACTTCTTGAGAGGAGTTGCGTATTCACTGGATTCAAGGGAGGAAGTTATTATCTGGCTTGAATTCTTGGGGATCTAGGTCATAGCTCCAAAGATTCACAGAGTAGATAATGACAACCTTTTTGTCATTTCATTGAGTCTTTTTTTAAAAATATTTTTAAATTTTTTAAATTTTTTATAAACATATAATGTATTTTGATTCCCAGTGGTACAGGTCTGTGAATCGCCAGGTTTACATACTTCACAGCACATACCCTCCCCAGTGTCCATAACCCCACCCCCCTCTCCCAAACCCCGACCCCCCAGCAACACTCAGTTTGTTTTGTGAGATTAAGAATCACTTATGGTTTGTCTCCCTCCCAATTCCATCTTGTTTCATTCATTCTTCTCCTACCGCCTTAACCCCCAATGTTGCATCTCCACTTCCTCATATCAGGGAGATCATATGATAGTTGTCTTTCTCCGATTGACTTATTTCGCTAAGCATGATATGCTCTAGTTCCATCCGCGCCGTCGCAAATTGGCAAGATTTCATTTCTTTTGATGGCTGCATAGTATTCCATTGTGTATATATACCACATCTTCTTCTTCTTCTTCTTCTTTTTTAAAGATTTTATTTATTTATTTGACAGACAGAGATCACAAGTAGGCAAAGACACAGGCAGAGAGGAGGAAGCAGGCCCCCTGCCAAGCAGAGAGCCCGATCCGAGGACCCTGAGATCATGACCTGAGCCGAAGGCAGAGGATTAACCCACTGAGCCACCCAGGCGCCCCAATATACCACATCTTCTTGATCCATTTATCTGTTGATGGACATCTAGGTTCTTTCCATAGTTTGGCTATTGTAGACATTGCTGCTATAAACATTCAGGTGCACGTGCTCCTTCGGATCACTACGTTTGTATCTTTAGGGTAAATACCCAGTAGTGCAATTGCTGGGTCGTAGGGTAGTTCTATTTTCAACATTTTGAGAAACCTCCAAGCTGTTTTCCAGAGTGGTTGCACCAGCTTGCATTCCCACCAACAGTGTAGGAGGGTTCCCCTTTCTCCACATCCTTGCCAGCATCTGGCATTTTCTGATTTGTTAATTTTAGCCATTCTGATTGGTGTGAAGTGATATCTCATTGTGGTTTTGATTTGCATTTCCCTGATGCCAAGTGATGTGGAGCACTTTTTCATGTGTCTGTTGGCCATCTGGATGTCTTCTTTGCAGAAATGTCTGTTCATGTCTTCTGCCCATTTCTTGATTGGATTATTTGTTCTTTGGGTGTTGAGTTTCATAAGTTCTTTATAGATTTTGGACACTTGCCCTTTATCTGATATGTCGTTTGCAAATATCTTCTCCCATTCTGTCAGTTGTCTTTTGGTTTTGTTATCTCTTTCCTTTGCTGTGCAAAAACTTTTGATTTTGATGAAATCCCAATAGTTCATTTTTGCCCTTGCTTCCCTTGCCTTTGGCGATGTTCCTAGGAAGATGTTGCTGTGGCTGAGGTCGAAGAGGTTGCTGCCTGTGTTCTCCTCAAGGATTTTGATGGATTCCTTTCTCACACTGAGGTCCTTTATCCATTTTGAGTCTATTTTCATGTGTGGTGTAAGGAAATGTTCCATTTTCATTTTTCTGCATGTGGCTGTCCAATTTTCCCAGCACCATTTATTGAAGAGGCTGTCTTTTTTCCATTGGATATTCTTTCCTGCTTTATCGAAGATTAGTTGACCATAGAGTTGAGGGTCTATTTCTGGGCTTTCTATTCTGTTCCATTCATCTATGTGTCTGTTTTTGTGCCAGTACCATGCTGTCTTGATTATGACACCTTTGTAATAGAGCATGAAGTCCGGAATTGTGATGCCACCAACTTTGGCTTTCTTTTTCAATATTCCTTTGGCTATTTGAGGTCTTTTCTGGTTCCATATAAATTTTAGGATTATTTGTTCCATTTCTTTGAAAAAGATGGATGGTATTTTGATAGGAATTGCATTAAATGTGTAGATTGATTTAGGTAGCATAAACATTTTCACAATATTTATTCTTCCAATCCAGGAGCATGGAACATTTTTCCATTTCTTTGTATTTTCCTCAGTTTCTTTCATGAGTACTTTATAGTTTTCTGAGTATAGATTCTTAGCCTCTTTGGTTAGGTTTATTCCTAGGTATCTTATGGTTTGGGGTGCAACTGTAAATGGGATTGACTCCTTAATTTCTCTTTCTTCTGTCTTGCTGTTGGTGTAGAGAAATGCAACTGATTTCTGTGCATTGATTTTATATCCTGACACTTTACTGAATTCCTGTACAAGTTCTAGCAGTTTTGGAGTGGAGTCTTTTGGGTTTTCCACATATAGTATCATATCATGTGTGAAGAGTGATAATTTGACTTCTTCTTTGCCGATTTGGATGCCTTTAATTTCCTTTTGTTGTCTGATTGCTGAGGCTAGGACTTCTAGTACTATGTTGAATAGCAGTGGTGATAATGGACATCCCTGCCGTGTTCCTGACCTTAGTGGAAAAGCTTTCAGTTTTTCTCCATTGAGAATGATATTCGCTGTGGGTTTTTCATAGATGGCTTTGATAATATTGAGGTATGTGCCCTCTATCCCTACACTTTGAAGAGTTTTGATCAGGAAGGGATGTTGTTCTTTGTCAAATGCTTTTTCAGCATCTATTGAGAGTATCCTATGGTTCTTGTTCTTTCTTTTATTAACCTATCGTACCACATTGATTGATTTGTGGATGTTGAACCAACCTTGCAGCCCAGGATTAAATCCCATTTGGTTGTGGTGAATAATCCTTTTAATGTACTGTTGAGTCCTATTGGCTAGTATTTTGGTGCGAATTTTGGCCTCTGTGTTCATCATGGATATTGGTCTATAGCTCTCTTTTTTGATGGGATCCTTGTCTGGTTTTGGGATCAAGGTGATGCTGGCCTCATAAAATGAGTTTAGAAGTTTTCCTTCCATTTCTATTTTTTGGAACAGTTTCAGGAGAATAGGAATTAGTTCTTCTTTAAACGTTTGGTAGAATTCCCCCGGGAAGCCATCTGGCCCTGGGCTTTTGTTTGTTTGGAAATTTTTGATGACCGTTTCAATTTCCTTACTGGTTATGGGTCTGTTCAGGTTTTCTATTTCTTCCTGGTTCAGTTGTGGTAGTTTATAAGTCTCTAGAAATGCATCCATTTCTTCCAGATTGTCAAATTTTTTGGCGTAGAGTTGCTCATAGTATGTTCTTATAATTGTTTGTATTTCTTTGGTGTTAGTTGTGCTCTCTCCTGTTTCACTCATGGTTTTATTTATTTGGGTCCTTTCTCTTTTCTTTTTGATGAGTCTGACCAGGGGTTTATCAATCTTATTCATTCTTTCAAAGAACCAGCTCCTAGTTTCATTGATTTGTTCTATTATTTTTTCAGTTTCTATTGCATTGATTTCTGCTCTGATCTTTATGATTTATCTTCTCCTGCCGGGTTTAGGGTTTCTTTCTTGTTCTTTCACCAGCTCCTTTAGGTGTAGGGTTAGGTTGTGTACTTGAGACCTTTCTTGTTTCTTGAGAAAGGCTTGTACCGCTATATATTTTCCTCTCAGGACTGCCTTTGCTGTGTTCCACAGATTTTGAACCATTGTTTTTTCATTATCATTTATTTCCATGAATTTTTTCAATTCTTCTTTAATTTCCTGGTTGACCCATTCATTCTTCAGAAGGATGCTGTTTAGTCTCCATGTATTTGGGTTCTTTCCAAATTTCCTCTTGTGATTGAGTTCTAGATTCAGAGCATTGTGGTCTGAAAATATGCAGGGAATCATCCCAATCTTTTGATACCGCTTGAGACCTGATTTAGGACCCAGGATGTGATCTATTCTGGAGAGTGTTCCATGTGCACCAGAGAAGAATGTGTATTCTGTTGCTTTGGGATGAAATGTTCTGAATATATCTGTGATGTCCATTTGGTCCAGTGTGTCCTTTAAGGCCTTTATTTCCTTGTTGATGATCTGTCTGTTTCAGTAGGGGAGTGTTAAAGTCACCTACTATTATTGTATTATTGTCAATGTGTTTCTTTGATTTTGTTATTAACTGGTTTATATAGTTGGATGCTCCCACTTTAGGGGCATAGATATTTAAAATTGTTAGATCTGCTTGTTGGACAGATCCTTTGAGTATGATATAGTGTCCTTCCTCATCTCTTATTATCGTCTTTGGCTTAAAATCTAATTGATCTGATATAAGGATTGCCACCCCTGCTTTCTTCTGATGTCCATTAGCATGGTAAATTGTTTTCCACCCCCTCACTTTAAATCTGGAGGGGTCTTCGGGGTTGAAATGAGTTTCTTGTAAGGAACATAGAGATGGGTTTTGTTTTTTTATCCATTCTGATACCCTGTGTCTTTTGATTGGGGCATTTAGCCCATTAACATTCAGGGTAACTATTGAGAAATATGAATTTAGTGACATTGTATTGTCTGTAAGGTGACTGTTACTGTATATTGTCTCTGTTCCTTTCTGATCTTCTACTTTTAGGCTCTCTCTTTGCTTAGAGGATACCTTTCAATATTTCCTGTAGAGCTGGTTTGGTGTTTGCAAATTCTTTCAGTTTTTGTTTGTCCTGGAAGCTTTTAATCTCTCCTTCTATTTTCAATGATAGCCTAGCTGGATATAGTATTCTTGGGTGCATGTTTTTCTCATTTAGTGCTCTGAATGTATCATGCCAGTTCTTTCTGGCCTGCCAGGTCTCTGTGGATGAGTCTGCTGCCAGTCTAATATTTTTACCATTGTATGTTACAGACTTCTTTTCCCGGGCTGCTTTCAGGATTTTTTCTTTGTCACTAAGACTTGTAAATTTTACTATTAGGTGATGGGTTGTGGACCTATTCTTGTTGATTTTGAGGGAGGTTCTCTGTGCCTCCTGGATTTTGATGCTTGTTCCCTTTGCCATATTAGGGAAATTCTCTCCAATAAACCTTCTGCTCCCCTCTCTCTTTCTTCTTTTTCTGGAATCCCAATTATTCTAAAGTTGTTTCGTCTTATGGTGTCACTTATCTCTCGAATTCTCCCCTCGTGGTCCAGTAGCTGTTTGTCCCTCTTTTGCTCAGCTTCTTTATTCTCTGTCCTCTGGTCTTCTATATCACTAATTCTTTCTTCTGCTTCATTTATCCTAGCAGTGAGAGCCTCCATTTTTTATTGCACCTTATTAATAGCTTTTTTGATTTCAAAGATTTTAGTTCTTTTATTTCTCCAGAAAGGGCTTTTATATCTCCCGAGAAGGTTTCTCTAATATCTTCCATGCTTTTTTCGAGCCCGGCTAGAACCTTGAGAGTCTTCATTCTGAACTCTAGATCTGACATATTACCAATGTCTGTATTGATTAGGTCCCTGGCCTTTGGTACTGCCTCTTGTTCTTTTTGTTGTGGTGAATTTTTCCATCTTGTCATTTTGTCCAGATAAGAGTCTATGAAGGAGCAAGTAAAATACTAAAAGGGTGGCAAGGACCCCAGGAAAATACGCTTTAACCAAATCAGAAGAGAGCCCAAATCGTGCGGGGGAGGGGATAAAAAGAGGTTCAGAAAAAAAAAAATTAAAAAAAGAAAACGAATAAAGAAAAAATATAAAAAAGAAAAAATATATATATTAGACAAACTAGTTAAAAAACGTTAAAAAAGAAAAGGGTAAAAGGTAAAAAAAATTTAGCAGCAGAAGAAAAATAAATTGAAAAAAAAACAACAACAAATTAAATTAACTGCAAGACTAATGAATCATGGGGAGAAAGACATGAGTTCAGTGCTTTGCTTTCTCCTCCTCTGGAATTCCGCTGCTCTCTTTGGTATTGAACCTGCACTCCTTGGTAGGTGAACTTGGTCTTGTCTGGATTTCTTGTTGCTCTTCTGGGGGTGGGGCCTGTTGTAGTGATTCTCAAGTGTCTTTGCCCCAGCCGGAATTGCACTGCCCTTACCAGGGGCCGGGGTGAGTAATCCGCTTGGGTTTGCTTTCAGGAGCTTTTGTTCCCTGAAGGCCGTAGAGTTCCGCAGGATGGCCATGAAAATGGCAGCCTCCCAGTTTCTGTCCCAGAGGAGCCGAGAGCTCGGGGCCCCACTCCTCAGTGCGCCCTCAGAGAATAGCTCCCAATTACTCCCGTCTCCCTGGCCTCCGGCCACGCAAAGAGCTCACCGAGCCTGTGATCGGTTCAAGGAGCTAAGAGCTCACTCCTCGGCTCTGTCTCTGTAGCCGGCTTCCCCATTCTAATACCTGCAAGCTCTGTGACACTCAGACACCCCCGATCCTTCTGTGATTCTGCGGGACCTGGGGCCACACTAACCCTGCGTGGGCTTCACCCCGGTTTACCGTATGGAGCGATGTCCCTCAGCGGAACAGACTTTTTAAAGTCCCGATTTTGTGCCCCGTTGCTCCGCCACTTGCCGGAGCCGGCCCCTCCCACCACGGTCTATCTTCCCATCGATTTGGATTCACTTCTCCGCCAGTCCTACCTTTCAGAAAGTGGTTGATTTTCTGTTTCTAGAATCGCTGTTCTTCTTCTCTTCGATCTCTCGGTGGATTTGTAAGTGTTTGCAATCTTTAGATAAGCTATCTAGCCGATCTCCTGCTACCTGATGTAGCCTCAGCCTGCTACTTCTCCACCATCTTGACCCCTCCCCCTCTCATTGAGTCTTTTGAAGAGTCCAAGCTAGATGTTCTACAGAATGGCCCCCATTCTGGATTTATTTGAATGTTTCCTTATGATAAGTTTCAGGTAAAATATCTAGCAAGAAGATCATCTGAGTGGTGTGTATAATTCCCATAGCAGCACATCGGGAAGCACATCATACCAAGCCATTCTACTCTTGTCGTGCTTATGCTTGACCTCTTGCATTGCAAAGTACTGTTTCCCCTTTGATCCAATCAACCATAGCTTGAGGGTAGAGAGGGTCATATGGTATAGACCTTGGTTTTACATACTCAGCAGAGATGTGAGAAATGGGTTATAAACAATGATTAGCATACACATATAATCCACTTATGATATAAATTGTTAAGAGCTGTAAGAGAAGTGCTTATAGGAACATAAATGAAGGTGCACTTATTTCTGTATTTCTAGAGTGGGGGTGATGGTTGTGGAGGAAATAAAGGGAAAGCTGTGGAACAAAGGTGATATTTGAGAGTTCAATCTTTAAAGATGAGTCAGTTGGTGGTTGAAGGTGGTGTGGGCATCCCAGAAAGAGAGAATAAATATAAGGGAACAAAAACTGAAAACGGGGGCCTGAAATTACATGGCTCAGCAGAGTGAAAAGTAAACAAAATAAAAATATCAATCAATCAATAAAATAAATCTATACATCCATCTCTACTGTTAGCATATAGGATGTATGGAAATGAGTGGCTGGAGATGAGGTTAGAAAGGTTGATGAGGATAGGCTGTGAAAGACTGTGGACTCCGTGCTAAGGAATTTAGCCATAAGTCTTTTCGTGTTGAATGTTAATTAAGGTTTCTAAGCAAAGGAATATTCAGATTGGCCTTTTAGAGTTATGTATAGATGACTATGGCAGATAAGAGGGAACACTGGCAAGAAGTCTGGAGGTAGGATTTTATGAGAAATGATGAGGACAAAGACTAGGTCAGTGGCAGTGGAGTAGTAGAAAAAAGGACTGATTAGAGAGTTTTTTAGGGTGAAAGCAACAGAAGTTGATGAGTGGCTGCATATGGGTATTGTAGGCTTTCTGACTTGAATCGTATTGACGGTGATGCCATTACCAGTATAAAGAAAATAGCAGGAGAAGCAGATGTAGAATAGAAAAAATAAATTCTGCATATATTGACTTTTCATTACTTAAAGTATACTATTTTTTTAAAAGATTTTATTTATTTTTTTATATTTAACAAAGAGAGAGAGAGAGAGAGAGAGGTCACAAATAGGCAGAGCAGCAGGCAGAGAGTGGGGGGGAAGCAGGCTTCCTGCCAAGCAGAGAGCCCAGTGCTATGGGACTTGATCCCAGGACCCTGAGATCATGACCTGGGCTGAAGGCAGAGGCTCAACCCACTGAGCAACCCAGGCGCCCCAAAGTGTATTATTTCTTATTGTAATTTCATTTGACTTTTTCTTCCTTTGTTGTGAAGTTTTTTGTTGTTGTTGTTGTTGTGTTTGTTTTTGTTTTTGTTTTTGTTTTTCCATTTTAATCCCATATTCCTGCTTGGATCACAGAGAGTAAACTGGACTAATATGAACAACGCACATTCCAGGTAAGCATGACATAGAGCAAAATATGTCCTTTGACCTAAAGATAACTAGGAAGGAATCCATCAGTTCTTCTCTGGGCTATGCACTGGCAGTCTGACTTTCTGAAATCTGAAAAAATTTGGATTGAAACCCAAGGGAAGGAACCATTCTCAGAGGATTGTGTACCTGCTCATTGGTATGCTTTATGAAATAATTTGAGCCATTTACTTGTTTAGTCAAATGAGGAAAATCAACCCATAGCCTGACTCTTTAAAGATCTGTAAGGTTTAATTGGCTAAAACATTTCTCTCTTCCATTAGAAGCCAGGATTTGTTATACTAGTCTCAATCAAAAGAAATCAAGTATTTTCTTTTTCTTGAATTTCTTTGTTTTTCTGACAAAGCTGTTTTTATTTATTATACCCAATTCCACTGAACTCTCTAATTTCAGTAGATGCTAAAAATAAATCCCCTAGAGGAGGAGAAATACTGAACAAAGAGAGAAAAGAGGCCAACAACATGACATGGAGCTGCATGCACAGCTGGCTGTGTACTAATAAACAACATCCAAAAGACTGGGTTCTTAAGAATATTTCCCTCATTATGGTCATAATCTGTGCCCTCCAAGAATAATATGTGCGGTATTTTAACAAGAGTAGGGAACACAGTGGTAACATGGTCTCTATTTTCATTAGTTTTTCAGTCATGACATGTAAACAAAGATGTTTGTCTTATATATTCCCAGGAGAATATGATAAGAAATCTTTAAACTCTTTATCAAAAGTGTGATAATTTTGAAAATATTTTTAAACAAAAATGATAAATTTATGACATTTTAAATAAAAGTCAAGATTTCTAGGATGCTCAGCAGTTTCAAGGCGTGGGTGTTGTTTTCCCCTCTAATCCAAAGCAAGTTCTTTCTTTTGGAAATAACACTGCCAATTTCCTCTTTGTTTAATTTAGGTTATATTGTGTAACGGTCAGGGTTTATAACTCAGTCTTCCCAGATGTATTTTGTTTCAGTGTTCTCTCTCTCAACTGTCTCCTCTTTTTTGTCTGGTGTCAGATTGTTTAACATAATTTTGATCCTGAATGTTACTTGAGGCGAGAAAACAAACTGAAATCAAAGCACTCTGATGGGTAAAAGAGAAAACCATATACCTGTTTGCCTGTACTTCATATTTTCTTTTTACTTGGCTTTCTAGTCTTGACTGACCTCCTCTTTTTCATGTGAAATTGAGAAATTGCACACTGATTCAACTGTGTCTGGATTAAGAATTAAAGAACAGAGATTAGGAATGAAGTATAAAATAGAATGAGGAATTTGCGGGAAAAGAATAACAAAGGGAACCTAGAACATCTGGAAAGGGACTTAATAAAATTTATGAAGCAAACAAATATTTACCCTCTATTATTCTCGTTCAGACTTTCTCCCCACCACCACCATCCTACTTTTTGTTCTTTCATCCTCTTCCTGCCTAGTCTGATTTTCCTTTCTGTAAGGCCTTGCCCTTCTTTTCAGTTATTTCCTCAAAGATTAATGAACACATCTAAAAGTATTATTCTCACAGGCATTTGCATTTTACTAAAAGGCTGTTACAAACTAGAATTAATTCTAGGCCCAAGAATGAATTCCTAAAGGTTTAATGCAATTGGCTTTACCATTTGTGTAAATGTGTTCTTTGTGGCACTACTTCCATACTTCTCACTTATATATCTGCTTCCCTCCCAAATCTCTTTCCCCCAGCTACCCCAGTCTGCCCAGGCTTTCTATATGTTCCGTTCTCAGGAAATATTAGTACTTTTGCCAGGATGCTGTCGGATATGTGTATGAGGAAGAGAGTGGACAATCCCTAAATGTACACATACATACAAATATTTGTATGGATAGGTTTGGAAACTGGATTGACAGCTCTAATTCCAGTGTATGAGGAATGAAGACTGTCAATGCAAATGACAACAAAGGAAGTTCTCTCACAGGGGACATCTGCTTGACCACTGCCTTCAGAAAAAGAGGATTTTACCTATCTCAGGAAACTCTTCTTTTACCTATGACCATTTAGTTGTTAGCTTATTGGATTGTCTTCCAGTGAAATACAATTGTTAGATCTGCAGTACAGGTTTGAAAAGAAGCTTTTTTTTTTTTCCTTAGTTATTCAGAAACTGGTAAGTCTCCATTTCTCTCTCTCTCTCTTTGTATCTCTATGTGTATGTATTCCCTTTGAATTGGCTTTTCTCTTTCTGGGGAGCCTTATGGGTAGGGACAGATATTTATGCTTAATTGTTCTAGGGAACTGTAGGAGGGAGCCAAGATGATCTTGGGGGATATGGGAGGGAAAAGAGGACACATAGAGTCTTAATTCTTTTAATACCACCCTGATCTTAAATATGGACTAGGGGAAATATATATATATATATATATATATATATATATATATATATATATATACCTTGCTAATTCGTGAGTAAATCGTCTGTTTCAGTATGATACTCTAAGATCCCTTTGGAAAAGAGTAAACACAGTGATCTGGTTGTGAATCTTTTCTTTAATAGCAGGAGTATGAGTATGTTCCCCCAGCCTTTCTTAAACTTGATTCCCTATGCATTGTGATATTTTTGTCTTTCTTATGTCTCTTTAAAAATCAGTTGCAGTTTGATAGCTGTTTACCAATCTCTGTTCTCCCCATTCTTTCTGTGTACACAGCTATATTACATTTCTGAGCATTTCTTACAGTTTGGTTAGGCCGTCTAAGTTCTCTCCAGTGGAATGGGAGGAGAAGTTACAGGTGTCAATTCCAGGACTTTTCCATAGAATCTCCACACATGTACTTCCAAGCTTCATTTGCTTCCCCATAAGAAGAAATGATGGTAAGCAAAACAACACTGGAATCTACATGTTGAAAATGAAAAGTCTGAGGCACTTGGGTGGCTCAGTTGGTGAAGCATTTCCCAGCTCCCAAATGGCTGAGCTGGGATTCAAATTTAAGCCTATCTGACTTCAAAACTCTTTCCATTACATTATGCTTCTTCAATATGTTTCGTTTAATACACCATATTTGGTGTTTAGATTTGTAATCTTGAGAATATTAATATGATTCAGAGCCAAGTGTAATCATTCGGAATTCAATAAATCTCTGAATAAAATAATAACGTGGGCTATGTAATCTTAGCCACATAATAAAACCGTTTTAATCATTTTATGATCACCATTTATACTCTTTCTCCCTAAGTGATCTTTAAAATTACAGAGTAAATATAGTAAAAGCTCAGCTACAAGAAATGGAGATTGAATTTGAGACACCATGGTTAAATGATTTTCTGGTTAAGGATCAGAAAGCAATAGAAAACATTTTTCATTTTAATCCTTTCCGGAAAATCTTTCAAAATTTGGAAATTCAGTCTGTTGAATAGACTGGTGCCGTGGTATCCCAAACTAGAGAGATATATTCTAGGGATTTTTTTAGATGGTTATTGGGGTTGAGTATACATATAAGAATATCTGTGTCGGGTGCCTAGGTGGCTCAGTGGGTTAAAGCCTCTGCTTTTGGCTTAGGTCATGATCCCAGGGTCCTGGGATCAAGCCCTGAGTCCTAGTCTGGCTCTCTGCTCAGCAGGGAGCCTGCTTCCCTTCCTTTCACACTGCCTGCCTTTCTGCCTACTTGTGATCTCTGTATGTCAAATAAATAAAATCTTGGAAAAAAAAAAAGAATATCTGTGTTTTATTAATCAAAAATAATAGGGGCCTTTGGGTGACTCAGTCATTTGAATGTCTGACTCTTGATTTCTGCTCAGGTTGTGATCCAGGGGTGGTGCCATAGAGCCCCACTTCAGGCTTTGCCTTGGTGGGGAGTCTGGGATTCTCTCCTTCTCCCACTGCCCTTCTCCCTTCTCTCTCTCTCTTTCTAAACTAAATGAATAAAATTATTAAAAAAGAGAAAAGAAAGAAGGTGCCTGAGTGGCTCAGTTGGTTAAGTGTCTGCCTTCTGATCAGGTCACAATCCCAGGGTCCTGGGATCAAGTCCCACATTGGGCTCCCTGCTTGGCAAGATAGTCTGCTTCTCTTTGCCCCTCCCTCCACTTGTTCTCTCTCTCTCTCACAAAAATAAATTTAAAATATTTTTTAAAAAAAAGCTATTTCTTTAAAAAAAAAACAAACTGAGGGTTTTGGAGGGGATGGGGTTAGGGGATTGGGTGAGCCTAGTGGTGGATATTATGAAGGGCACGTATTGTGTGGAGTGCTGGGCGTGGTACATGAACAATGAATTTAAAAAAACAAAAAATTTTTTATTGTATAAAATAAGTATATAAAATATTAAAAAATAAATATAATTGCACATAAACACTCATACATACATATAAAAACAATGTAACACTTAATGTGTTTGATAACAGAAGGTCATATGTAATGTCATATATTTATGAGTCGTCTGGAGCGAAAGTGTGAAACATTGGAGGCCCCTGGGTGGCTCAGTGGGTTAAGCCTCTGCCTTCGGCTCAGGTCATGATCCGAGGGTCCTGGAATCGAGCCCCACATCGGGCTCTCTGCTCAGTGGGGAACCTGCTTCCCTTCCTCTCTCTCTGCCTGCCTCTCTGCCTACTTGTGATCTCTGTCAGATAAATAAATAAAATCTTAAAAAAAAAAGTGTGAAACATTGGACAGAAACACTCATTAAACTTTCTTTTCTTTTCTTTTCTTTTTTTTTTAAGATTTCATTTATTTATTTGACAGAGAGAGAGATTACAAGTACAAAGAGAGGCAGGCAGAGAGAGAGGGGAGGCAGGCTCCCTGCTCCCTGCAGAGAACCCAACGTGGGGCTTGATCCCAGGACCCTGAGATAATGACCTGAGCCAAAGGCAGAGGCCTTAACCCACTGAGCCACCCAGGCGCCCCTATTACTTTATTTTCATTGTCTTACAAGATGTTGCAATTTATACATTCCCAGTTAAATTTCTCAGATTATCAAGTTTTTTTTTCCAATAAACTAACCATCATTTTGTGAGATTACTGCAAGTGAAAAAGAAATTGACAGTATTCTTTTTCAACCACATTATTATTTTAAATACAAAATAAAAGAAAAATAAATAAATAAAAACAAAACAAATTAAAAAACCATGATGATCTAATTAGACCTGCTAAAATGTTGTCCTACAAAGTTCAAAATTAACAAGAAGACTTTGACATATCAATTTATATCCTGTATAGTATCAGTAAGCTTTACCATAAATATGTTCCATGCCTTAAGATATTAGCTACTTATAACACCTTACAGGTTTAATTTGCAAATAAACACTTCTACTGAGAGGGTACATTCAAAATAAGAAAACACCATAGAGTTTATTGTCTACAAAGTTGGGAGACCAGTGTCTTAACATAATCCCCTATCTTACTGTATTGGCAAATCTGTTTTCTAAATTAAATACTAATTTCTTTGAGGGAAGAGGGGTTGTATATTATGTTTGTTATCCGTAGTATGTAGCTCTTGGTTTTGCAGTGGTAGGTGCTCAATATCTGTTAAATGGAAATAGAAATTTGCAACCAACATGAAATGACAGCAAGAATTAAAACAGCCTGAGTTCTTTTACTAAATACATAGTTTTTGACCATATGATCTTGGAATATGCTATTTTTATTTTTTTCCCCTAGAAAATGGGGTGAATACTTCCAGTTCTACCTATTTCTATGGTTTCTTATGGGACTCACATGCAAAAATAAAGAGAGGGAAGCCTGGGTGTCTTAGTAAGTTAAGCATCTGCCTTTGGCTCAGGTCATGATCCCAGGTTCCTGGGATAGAGTTCTGCATCAGGCTCCTTGCTCACAGGGAACCTGCTCCCCCTGCTTGTGCTCTCTCTCTTTCTCTCTCTGACAAATAAATAAATAAAATATTTTTTAAAAATAAAAAATAATGATAAATTTTAAAGCCATGTGTAGGGCGCCTGGGTGGCTCAGTGGGTTAAGCCGCTGCCTTCGGCTCAGGTCATGATCTCAGGGTCCTGGGATCGAGTCCCGCATAGGGCTCTCTGCCCATCAGGGAGCCTGCTTCCTCCTCTCTCTCTCTGCCTACTTGTAATCTCTCTCTATCAAATAAATAAATAAAATCTTAAAAAAAAAAAAAGCCATGTGTACTCTGATGTGCTCATATTATTTTTCAAATATAAATTACTTTGGAAGCTTAGTATTATGAAAAAAACTAAGAAAAGGAAATGACAGAAGAAAAATGTTAACTAGGTCTTGAAAATCAAAACAAATACCTTTTAGTGTGGAATGTTGGCACTTGGAATGCTGGCACTTTCCTCCAATTGTTCAAATGAATTGTTTCAATGAACATGCTGTTAAAGTTACAGAAGTTTCGGTAAGGAGAAAAGGAGATGTAAGCATTACCTTGCCTACCATTTCCAAATGCTTTCTATAGTTGAAGTAGTGTCAACATTACCTTTATTCTTGTTTTCAGTTAATTCCACTTAACAATAACTCTTGTAGAGATAAGAAATGCAAGTGGAAAGTACGAAAGAGAAATCCTGGGGCAGCTTCCCTGTTCTGTCAACCACAGGAGAAGCAAGTCTAATACTTGACTTCTATTTTGTCAACTAAGGTAACCAAATACATTTTGTGCTTGTGTGAGAAAATGCACTATAGCTCTTTAATAAAACCAGGGAGATGTGACACCTTGGGAGAAAGGAGTTTCCTATTAAAATCTCACAATTTGGGATCCCTGAGTGGCTCAGTTGTTAAGTGTCTGCCTTCGGCCCGGGTCATGATCCCGTGGTCCTGGGATTGAGCCCCGCATAGGGCTCCCTGCTCGGTGGGAAGCCTGCTTCTCCCTCTCCCACTTCTCTTGCTTGTGTTTCCTCTCTTGTTGAGTCGCTCTCTGTCAAATAAATAAATAAAAATCTTTAAAAAATAAATCTCGGGTTTTTAATAGGTGGGGATCCCAGAAACAAGAATAAAAGGAGTGAGGTTTATATGGAGTAAGGCTGAGTTATCCTGTCTGATCAAAGTTAAGGTTCATGAGGGGTGCCTGGTTGGCTCAGTTGGTTAAGCATCTGCCTTCAGCTCTGGTCATGATCCCACAATCCCTGCTCAGCAGGGAGTCTGTTTTTTCCCCTCCTCTCCTGCCCTCTTCCTGCTCCTTCTCTATCTTGCTCACTCTGTCTCTCAAATAAATAAATAAAATTTCTTAAAAAAAAAAATGTTAAGGTTCATGAACGATCCAATTGAGATATTTCCTGATGATGGTGCTCTGGGGCGCCTGTGTGGCTCAGTGGGTTAAGGCGTCTGCCTTCAACTCAGGTCATGATCCCAGAGTCTTGGAATCGAGCCCTACATCGGGCTCTCTTCTCGGCAGGGAGCCTGCTTCCTCCTCTCTCTCTGCCTGCCTCTCTGCCTACTTGTGATCTTTGTCTGTCAAATGAATAAATAAAATCTTTAAAAAAAAAAAAGATGGTGCTCTGACATCACCTTTGGATTTTTTCCTGAACATTTTTGTATTCTCTTCAGTTCTGCATAAACCACTTGCTGTCCTACCACCTCACAAATCAGTCCATGGTTGTCTCCATTTTATTTTTGCATTAATTCTGCTCTTCTCCTTTACTCTTTTTGCTTCTTGCATGTGTGCTCTTGTCTAAGTGTTTATAAACACTACATGTAATTCGTATATGATTATCTATCTTTATATAAATGATGATAAAGTACAACTTCTGAGCACTGAATGTCTTGACATAAATAAACAAAAGCAACATCTAATAATCACGGTTGGATGAATGATACTGGCTATTGTCAACTTAGTCATTTAACTGACAATTGATGCCTTCATTACTATGTTAAAATAGCATGTCAGAGTGCCATTGTGTATACTGGTTATCCTTCATATGGATTATTCAACACATTTATTCACTTAAAATATACTTATTAAGCACTTAATGTGTGTCAGGTACTGTTTCAGGTACTTGGGTGTCATCAGTGAATGAAATAGACAAAAATATATTCTCCATAGGGCTTACAGTCTAGAAGAAGGAGACAAGCAATAAATGACAAAATAACCAGCTATATAACTAAATAAGTACATGATACTGTATATTAGAAGGAAACACATGCTTTGTAAAATATAGAAATAGTTATACTGGAAGGTATGGATTGGTACAGATTGAAATTCCAAATAAAGTGGCCACGGTGTAGGTCTTACCAAGGAGACGTTTGAGAACCTGAAGGAGCCAGTCACATACTCAACCACATTGATTTTTTTTTAGGGCTCTTCAAATCTTATTACAAAAATGATACGTATTCTGTCTGTGTATGGGGTTGGTCCCAATTGTAAGCCACACCAAGGTTAAATTCAGAGGGCGCCATTCCCTTCTCTCGTTGGGAGTCTGATTCAGTAATACAAGACAGAAATGTTAGAGAGACATTAGTCTCATGCTATTGTGTAATATATAGTAAGACAGCTTTTTATATTGGCAATACCTTCATACATTCCAAGAGTTCAAGTTTCAGATACATAGCATATGGCAATTAGAACATAAAAACGCACCTTGGGATGCACTATGTAAAGCTGCACTAAATGAAGTGATCTGGAAATGAGGATGAGTCTCTAGTGCTCAGCCAAAATATTTCTCTGGTGACATAAGAATTGGGGAGCCAAGAACCGCATCACCCACTCCAGATTTCTGGCTTCCTCCCAGGAGTCTAAACATTTGTTTCCTGAGAAATACCACTTGAATAATTTCTTGGCTTCCGGACAGGAATACTACAAAGATAAAATTGCATTGCCCTTATTTTAGTTTGTGAGCTAGAGTCAGGACTTTAATTTTTTTTTTTTTTTAATTTGTATTTGCACCGTGATAATAAAGCTATATTTTGGATCATCTGAGTAAAATTGCTTATTATTATTTTGGGAGATAAAAATTTTAGGGAAAAAGCAGATTCTATAGGCCCCATTGGAATTCTGAATACATTCTAAAGAGTTTCAGAGTACAAAACAAAAAGAGAAACTCATGGATGCCTGGATGGCTCAGTTGGTTGGGTGCCTGCCTTCAGCTTGGGTCTGGTCCCAGGGTCCTGGGATCAAGCTCCTGTTGAGCAGGGAGCCTGCTTCTCCCTCTCCCCTGCTCTTGCTCTCTCTCACTATCTCTCAGTCTCTCAAATAAAGAAATAATTTTTTTTTAAGATTTTCTTTGTTTATTAGACAGGCAGAGAACACAAGTAGGCAGAGAGGCAGGCAGAGGGAGAAAGGGGGAAGCAGGCTTCTGAGGAGCCCTACGGGGGGGCTTGATCCCAGGACCCTGGGATCATGACCTGAGCTGAAGGCAGAGGCTTTAACCCACTGAGCCACCCAGGGGCCCCAAGAAATAAAATTTTAAAAAACAACAACAACCAAACAAAAACAAAACCTCAAATCCAGGCAGAACTTACCAGAATCCTAAAGAGCAAATACATCACAGGATATAAGAAATGTGCTCTTTGGGGAATGTTGAAGAGATAGTATCCATTAACCTAGAAGAAGAGAATCCTTGTGGATAATTTAATAATTGTCTTAAAATGTCAATGACTCAGATGCAGAGGATAGTCAATAAATATTCTCTTTATTCTTAGATGACTAAGTAGACTTAAAAGAGGCCATGGGAGATTTTGGTTAGACTTAAGGAGGAATCAAGATTGTGAAACACTGGAAATGGTTCCTAAGGAAAGCTGTGGAATCTTCTCTAGAGAGGTTTATAAATAGGATAAAGTCTCATTTGTCTGATGGTTGAGTGTAGCAGCAAGACCTAGCAATCCTAAGGTTTCTTCTGTGGTATTTTACATTTGGTACATCATATTTATTGTAATCATGTTGTCTGTATATAATGTTGGAGTGTACTGGCATGATTTGCATTTAAATTATAGGTTAAATAATATTAGAAATATATATCTTCTATAAACAAACCTTTAGTGTTTTTCTCTCATTTCTAAACATTGTATCATGACAGTCTGAGTAATATCAGTATGTTTCTTTATCCTGTCAGTAATAATTATTTCAGTGACGACTTGTATTACTATTACCCATTCTTCCTGAAAAGAGGGAAAATAATGTGAACTATGTCAGTCTACTCAAGTTGTTACCTGAAACATTTTGTAAGAGTAGAATATTTATTTGAAATATTTCCTTTCCACAGATATCATCAGGAGGTTACCACATTTAATGTTCTTTTCCTGTAAGGTCATTTTCTTTTAACCCATATTACTCTCCTTACATAGGGCTTGTAAGACAATTCACAAGAAGTGGCTGGATCTCACACACATTTGGAAAGGTAAGTTTTAATTTTCTTAAAACTTGTTTTAAAAAGTTGCATAAAATAAATTTATTTGTAATGAAACAAATTTTATTTTAAACTATTTTTCAGACGAGTTAGATCTGGATATAACTTTGAAGGTCATCAAGCTTATTTTACTGTTGAGGAAACAAATTCTGAGAAAAGGAAGTTTGTATCCAGTGTAACAGTGATAACATACAGGCCAAATCTCGGGTCCTGTAACTCACAGTCCAGTGCTTTTTGCAACACACATCACTAAATCTTTCTCTGTTTTGGTGCTTATTTAGTGGTTATTTGGTGGAATGAGTATGTGCATGTCTGTTAAGGTTAAGAATCTGTGGTCCACAGAAGTGTGACAGCCATGTGGAAGTGTAGGAGTGGAAAAATTTCCCTTCTTCCTTTGGCTGGTCTAATAAATCGACATAAGACAGGTTAACAGGAGAAAAAGAAATTTTCATTTGTACTGGAGCTCCATTAAAATCTGAAGCCCAGAAAGTAGTGAGGTTATTAAGGCTTCTATATAACATGCTGAGCTAAGGAATGAAGCAGAGGTCTGGGGACAAGCTGGTAAGGAAGGCCATTCACAGGAAGGCTGATGAAATGTTTGTAAAACAAAGGTTGCCTTGTTACGCAAATTTTCTTGGGTATCTCTGTTAATATCACTCTTTCCTGGCATAGGCCCCCTTTACAGTGTAAATTAAGGCAGTTGTTGGGGAGAGGTAAGAACTTCATCTGAATCTGCTGGGTTTTGATTGTCTTCAGCTCAAAATAATCCTCATGCCAAAGTGACAAATTTTGGGGTGGTAAATTCTGCTTCCCTTTAGTCCAGTCTTTGAAACTTCAAATAAGGAATTTTGCCATCTAGAAGTTCAGTTGAGACTCGTTATACCAGTCTCAGTCTTCAGAATAGGTCAGTTAAATGGTTTTGTTTTAATTCAGGAGGTGGTCTTGCAGGTGGGCTCTCAAGGTTAGGTTTAAATTGTGTGAGCAGTGAGACAATTAATCAGAGGAATTTATATAGAAAGAAAATAAAAAGATTAATGGTTAAAGCCAATTATAAACCCAGTGTCAGCGTCAGTCCTGAAAACTGCCAGGCAAGATTTCTAGATGTCTGGCTCAAAGCATCTTCAGAATGAGTGAGAGCAGGCCATGGCAATCTGATGGATGTTCCCGGTTTGCAGTTTGAATGTCTTTAATGACGTCTGAGAATCTTTCTAAGTCCTGCACACAGCAACAGGCATAAGGAAGATTGTCTAAACATGAGTTACTGTGGTGATTTCTCTGAAGTTTATATCAAGTCATCTAGTTTCAGTGTGAGGGCTTTAGGAAAAGTAGCAGTTTTAGTTCACAATCGTTCCAGGTCAAAAGGATGAGGAAAAAAAATTGCAAATATTAGTTAGCATATATGATATTTAAAGAAATTAGATATTAGATATTTAAAGAAACTAGAATTCAGGATCTAGTCCAGTTTAAAGATAAATAATAAGATTTCAAAGACAATAGAACTAGAATCTATATGTATGTACTATAGTTTCTATTGAAACAAATTTTTTCTCTCTACAAATACTCCCATTTCTACCCAAGAAAATAATGGCATAATTAATTTGCTAAGATAAGTCTAGTTTTATTAAATTTGGCCTGATTATATAAGTACATCAAGAATAATGATTGATCATTATAGGTTCTTTTAAATCAGCTTTGCTGGAACTTTTCATAAGGACTCTCCGATTGAACTTCTAAAAGCCTCTTGAGGCTAGTAAGCCAAGCCAAAGACTTGGTATCAGAATTCACCTGCAATGCCTATAGATTTGGGTAAACTTCTCCCTTTTTTAGGTCCCCTAAATATCCCGAGTCTTCTGTAGCTGCCAGAAAGTGATTTTCCTTACTTCCCTAGTGAGGCTGTTGGGAACCCTGTAAGGAAGTATCAGGCTGTTTTTCACAGGGCCTTTTTGGCTATAAAGTCAACCTTAGTTCCTTAAAGCTGTTTAGAATATCTTGTTCTATGTATATTCTCAAATCTGACATTGTAGTAAAAGCCTTGATAATATAACCAATGTTTCCAGTTGTATCCTGTGACAAAGAGAACAGATTCTCATTGAACTTTTGCAGATAAATATATTAACATGAAAATAAGACTCACTAAGAGTTTCCAAATTCTGGAGAGATCAGGTAGGGAGAACAAGTAATTGTTTTATTTTTGTTTACAAATGTACACTCTACCAATTTGCTCTAAGTCTTTGGTACCTTAGGAGAAAAAGTTTCCTTAAATCTGGAAAAACAAAACATTAAAGAACCAGCAATATTTCAAAAAAAAAGTCATACAAATTGTAATCATCATCAGTTCATTTGGGCCCATGTAATTAATTCTTGTTCTGCTTGAAACTACTTTTTTCCATTAGTTTTGGAAACTTCCTTCAGTTTTATGATCTAAAAATGATCAGAAACATGTGCTTGCCAGAATCCTTTCTGTAAATTTCCATTAAGATGAAGCACTTAAGCTGATGTCTAGAGGATGTGAATTCTTTGTGGTGGGTATCCAGGATGCATTCATAAACGACTTTGCATATGAAGGCCTGAAGCTGGCAGCACCTGATTATAGTATCCTGGAGAGTAGGAGGAATTGTAAAGGCCAACAAAGCAGGTCTTACCTCTTGTCTCAGGTGTTTCTGCTTGATACATTTCCTGGCTTTTGGTATTTACGTGAGTGATCTTTGTACTCTGGGCCTGGAGATCAGGCTGGCGTGCTCTCTGTAAATCTTATGAAGAGAGGGAAGTCAAACAGGCAGCTGGGAATTTAAGGGGTTTTCTGGGGAAGCTGTAGAAATTTGGGGATTTAAGGGAATTTGTCGAGGTAATGAGGCTGGATTTTGAGAGTGGGGATTTTAGACCAGGGGTCCAGAGATACAAGAGTTCTCCTGAAGTATCAGGAACAGGGAATAGGAGATTTCAAAAGTGTACATAAGGGCACAGAGGAGGAATTTACATTAGAGTAGACTTCAATTTTTGTTTTAAGTCCAATTTATGTTCTTTCATTTTACTAAAGGAGTCCTTTGTATTCATTTCAACCCAGTCTCTCCATAGGTACCCATATGACATTTGTTTAGGATGAGCACTCTCTACTTTTTTTTTTTTTTCTTTTGAATCTGTCCAATTCCAAGGATCCATCGTCTGGCCATTGCCAAGTGTGATCTTATATTACTCTCAATAGTGGACCAAACCAATAAGTCTTTAAGAACACTTCCAAAGGAGAGTGAAAATGATGCAGTCCTCATAATCCAAAAATTTTAGTTCCAAAAATAATAATAATAAAAAAAGACAAAGACACATATCTAGCCACAAATGGGGTCCAACCCACATTTCTGTCCAGCCATATCTAGCTGCAAATGAGATACAACCCACATTTTTCTGGCCAAATTTTATAACAGAGAAGAAAACAGTGACCATCTTTGGAAGGAAAAGCATTAATAGAAAACAAAGTCACTGTAACACACTTTTACCAAAGTGTCTATACCCAAGGAACTAGTTCACCCAACTATTTTCTTCTGCTAATCTAAATTTAGAAAAAGAAAAGGACTCTCATTACTCTCACTTCCATCAGACCCTGTAGGCAGAGATCTGGGAGATTGAGATGGTAAGAACTCATAACTTCTGCTGGCTTTTGTCATAGGTCCCAGGATCTCACAACTGCAACAGCCCCAGAGAGAGCAATGTCCAGCAACTGAAGATTCCTTTGTTGTTGCCTACTGTAGGGGTGGAATAATTTTCCTTTCATCCCTTCTAGGTTCTTTGGTCTAATAATCAAATTGACCAAAGATTAAAAGAAGGGGGGTGCCTGGGTGGCTCAGTCGGTTAAAGCTCTGCCTTAGACTCAAGCCATGATTGATTGAGGCCTTTGTAATGTTCCCTGCTCATTGGGGAGTCTGCTTCTCACTCTGCTCCAACCCTCACTCATGCTCTTTCTCTCTCTCTCTCGCTCTCTCAAATAAATAAATAAATAAAATCTAAAAAAAGAAGAAGATTGACAGGAAAACCCCCCAAATTTCATATGTACGGGAGTCCCATAAAAATATAAGACGTAGGGGCGCCTGGGTGGCTCAGTGGGTTAAGCCGCTGCCTTCTGCTCGGGTCATGATCCCAGGGTCCTGGGATCGAGGTCCGCATCGCGCTCTCTGCTCAGCGGGGAGCCTGCTTCCTCCTCTCTCTCTGCCTGCTTGTGATCTCTCTCTGTCAAATAAATAAATAAAATCTTTAAAAAATATATATATATATATAAGTCGTAAAGGGCAGCCAGATAATTGAGGCTTATAAGCCATACTGAGCCAAGGAAAGGGATAGGGTTCTGGGAATACAAAATGGAGGAAGGCCATTCACAGGAAGGTGAGAGATTTTTGGAAAACAAAGTTTGCCCTTTTATGCAGGTAAGTTTCTTAGGAAAAAAGGTATTTCTCCTAATAATTCCCCTCCTGGTTCAGGCGCCCTTTCAAATGAGAATTTAGACAGTTGATGGAGAGTAAAAGGCTTTTCCTAAATCTGTAAGTTAAAAAAAAAAAAAAAAATCAGCCTAAAATAAATCCTTATACCAAAGAAGCATATTTTAGGGTGACAAGTTCTGTTTCACTTCAAAAGTAGGAGACAATTCAAAAGAATTTGTTCTTTTTTTAAAAGTTTTCATTTAAATTAGTTAACATACAATGTAATATTAGTTCACATTTACAATATAGTAATTCAACACTTCCAGTGCTCATCACAAGTGCACTCCTTAATCCCCATCACCTATTTCCCCATCCCTCACCCATCTCCCCTCTGGTGCCGATCAGCTTATTCTCTATAGTTAAAAGTCTGTTTCCTGATTTGCCTTTCTTTTTTTCCCATTGCTCCTTTGTTTTGTTTCTTCAATCTCACATATGAGTGAGGTCATAAGGTATTTGCCTTTCCCTGATTGACTTATTTCACTTAGCATTGTTTAGCACTATCATGTCCTTGCAAATGGCAAGATTTAACTTTTTTTATGGCTGAGTAATATTCACATATACTTCAGTATATCTTCTTTATCCATTGATCAGTTGATAGACACTTGGCTGTTTCCATGACTTGGATAGTGTTAATAATGCTGCCATAAACATTGGGGTGTATCTCTTATAACCTGTAGTGCAATTGCTAGATAATAGGGTAGTTCTACTTTTAACCTTCATATTGTTTTCCACACTGGCTGCACTAGATTGCATCCCCACCAACAGTATAAGAGAGTTCTCCTTTCTCTACATTCTTGCCCATAGATCTTGTTTCATGCGTTGTTGATTTTAGCTATTCTGACAGGTGTGAAGTAATATTTCATGGTAGTTTTGATTTGCATTTCCTTGATGATGAATGATGTTGAGCATCTTTTTCATGTATTGGCCATCGGTGTATCCTCTTTGGAGAAATGTCTCTTCATGTCTCCTGCCCATTTTTTAATTGGATTATTTGTTTTTTGGGTATTGAGTTGTATCAATTATTTTTTTTCTTCTTTTTTGTAAAAAGATTTTATTTATTTTTTTGAGAGAGAAAGAGAGAGATGGAGAGTGAGGAAGAATGAGTGGAAAGAGGGCAGGGGGAGAATGGGAGGGAAAAGCAGACTCCTCACTGAACATGGAGCCCAACATGGGACTTGGTCCCTTGACCCCAAGATCATGACCTGAGCCAAAGTCAGATGGTAGACCAACTGAGCCACCCAGGAGCCCCTCAGTTCTTTATGTATTGTCCTTTGCAAATATCTTCTCCCATTCTGTAGGTTGCCTTTTAGTTTCGTTGGTTGTTTCCTTCACTGTACAGAAGATTTTTATTTTGAGGTAGTCCCAATAGTTCATTTTTGCTTTTGTTTCCCCTGCCTCAGGAGACATATCTAGAAAGAAGTTGCTATGGCCAAAGTCAAAGAAGTTACTGCTTGTGTTCTCTTCTATGAGTTTTATGGCTTCAGGTCTCACATTTAGGTCTTTAATTCATTTTGAGTTTATTTTTGTGTATGGGGTAAGAGAGTGGTCCAGTTTCATTCTTTTGCATGTTGCTATCCAGTTTTCCCAACATCATTTGTTGAAAGACTCTCTTTTTCCTATAGATATTCTTTCTTGCTTTGTTGAAGATCAATTGACCACATAATTTTGGGGTTATTTTTGAGTTTTCTGTTGTGTTCCATTGATCTATTTGCCAGTACCATACTGTTTTGTTTACTGTAGCTTTGTAATGTTACTTGAAGTCTGGAATTATGATGCCTCTAGCTTTTCTTTTTCTTTCTTTCTTCTTCTTCTTTTTTTTTTTTTTTTGTTTTAAGATTTTATTTATTTATCTGACAGATGGAGATCACAAGTAGGCAGAGAGGTAGGCTCAACAGACAGCCTACTTCCCCCTCTCTCTCTAAAACACAGAGCAGGGCTCCATCCTAGGACCCTGGGATCATGACCTGAGCCGAAAGCAGAGGCTTTAACCCACTGAGCCACCCAGACACCCCTAGCTTTGCTTTTTTTTTTTCAAAATTGCTTCTGCTATTTGGTGTCTCTGTGGTTCCATACAAATGTTAAGATTGTTTGTTCCAGGGGCGCCTGGGTGGCTCAGTGGGTTAAAGCCTCTGCCTTCGGCTCAGGTCATGATCCCAGGGTCCTGGGATCGAGCCCCACATCGGGCTCTCTGCTCTGCAGGGAGCCTGCTTCCTCCTCTCTCTCTCTCTGCCTGCCTCTCTGCCTACTTGTGATCTCTGTCTGTCAAATAAATAAATAAAATCTTTAAAAAAAAAAAAAAAAAAAAAGATTGTTTGTTCCAGCTCTGCAAAAGAATATTGTTGGTAGGGCACCTGGGTGGCTCAGTGGGTTAAGCCGCTGCCTTCGGCTCAGGTCATGATCTCAGGGTCCTGGGATCGAATCCCACATCGGGCTCTCTGCTCAGCAGGGAGCCTGCTTCCTTCTCTCACTCTCTCTCTGCCTGCCTCTCTGCCTACTTGTGATCTCTGTCTGTCAAATAAATAAAATCTTTAAAAAAAAAAAAAGAATATTGTTGGTATTTTGATGCAGATTTCATTAAATGTGCAGTTTGCTTTGGGTAGTATAGACATTTTAACGATATTTGTTCTTCTAATCCATGAGCATGGAATATCTTTCCATTTCTTTATGTCATCTTCAGTTTTTGTCATTAATATTTTATAGTTTTCAGAATGTAGGTTTTTCACCTCTTTAGTGATATGCCTGGAATTCTTTCTCTTTATTCTTTGCATATTTATTACTGGTTTTTAATATATGGTTACTATTATGTTTGTATGTAACCTGTTATGCATGTAACAGTCTATATTAAGTTAATGGTCTTTCAGCTTGAACTCATTCTTTACTTTTCTCCTCCCTATATTTTAGACATATGTTTTTATATTTTATGTCTTTTTTGTGAGTTCTTTGGATGATTTTTTTTACAGAAATATTAATTTTTACTGCTTTTGTGTTTCCTGCTTTTATACTGTCACTTTTGGTCTCTCTTTTCCACTCAAAGTGCCTTTGAATATTTCTTGCAGGACTGGTTTAGTGGTCATGAACTCCTTTAGTTTTTGTTTTCCTGGGAAACTCTTTCTCTCTACTTCTATTCTGAGTGATAGTCTTGTTGGATAGAGAATTCTTGGCTACAGATTTGTTTCATTCAGCATATTGAATATATCATGCCACTCCCTTCTGGTTTGGAAAGATTCTGTTTAAAAATGTTCTGCTTGGGGTGCCTAGGTGCCTTGGTCAGTGGAGTGTCTGCTTTCAGCTCAGGTCATGATCTCAGGGTCCTGGGATGGAGCCTCATATTGGGCTCCCTGCTCAGTGGGGAGTCTGCTTTTCCCTCTCCCTCTGCTCCTCACCCCCACTCATGCTCTCTCTCTCTCTCAAATAAATAAATAAAATCTTTTTTTAAAAAATTTCTGATTCTTTTTAAACTTTTTTTGTCTCTGGGGTAAGGGTTTCACTGTTGTCTTCTAGTCTTCTCAAGTCCATTTAGTACCCTTTTGATAGTTGCTTTAAATTCTCCATCAGGCATGTTACTTATATCTGTTTTGGTTAGATCTGTGGCTTGACCTTATCTTGTTCTTTCATTTGGGATTAATTTCTTTGTTTTTCTCTTTTTGTTTAAGTCTCCGAATTCTTCTCTGTATTAGAGAAGCTAGTTATGTCTCTTGTTCCTCAAAGTAATGGCCTTTTGAAGAAGAGATCGTGTAGTACCATAGGCCTGACACTTCATGGATTGTCTTCAGTGTGTCTGCTTCAGCTCTGCTGTTGTGTTCTGGCTGTTCTACCCTTCAGGCCAGTTGTCTACTGAGGCTCTCCTCACCTGATTGAGCAGTATTTGTTCCCAGGGCCTGCACGTGGTGAGTTTTAACTAGGTGCTCTCTGGTCTGCTTTTGAAATGAGACCTGACACCACCTCCACTGGAACCGAGGCCCTACAAAACTCTCTGGATGGGAGTTGTGATATGAGCAGGAGTTTGTGCTGATCTTCTGGGTGAGGGGGCTGCTTGGTTGGGACAAAGTGTAACTGAGAAGGACAGATCCCCTGGAACACAAGAAGATGGGGCTTAGTGTAAGCAATTTCAGCAGCCAGTGTCTGTGCTTTGCTGCTTCCCACAGGTGGCTCTGTGTTTATGCTGAGGGGTGGGAGGAGGGAAATGGCACCTGCCAACTCCTTTGTTCCAGGAGAGGTTTCTCTGAACACTGCCTGTCAGGGACATGCTCATAAAAGAACAAATAATCTCCCCACTGTGTGCCCCAGACACTCCTCTAATTGCTGTTTCCACTCTGTGTGCCCCTGGCTTGTTTTTCTTGCCTTCTCTCCAAGAGCAGCACGATTCCCTCTGGGCTCTATCCCAATCAACTTAACTAAACTTTAAAACCCCCAGCGTTAAGCCCTGCTGGTTGAAAGAACTCATGAAATTCAAACCCTCTCATTTTCCAAGCCAATAGCTATGGGGAAACGTTCTCCTTGAGCATTTCCCAGAGTATTCCTCTGTCTCCTGCTCTTCTCTGTAACCATGGCTCCCTCTCTTCCACAGCAGCCAGGATCCGTTTCTCCCCTAAACCACCTCTCTGCCTTACCTTGTTTGATGTGGTCTTTTCTCTCCCTTTATTTGTGGAGTTTGTTCTGTAGTCTTCAGGTTGATTTCTGAGGTATTTAGGATGATTTGATAGTTATCTAGTTATATTCATAGGATAAGGTAAGCCTAGGGGCCTCCTATTCCAATGTAATCTTCCTCCTCCCAAAAGAGTATATTCCTTAAAGAGGAGAGACACAGGAAGGGTGCCACTGTAGACGGAGACTCATACAGAATATATGTCTTATGATTTTAGAGATGATATTTTTCTTTTTGGGCTATGCTAGAATAAAGGGTGAGGAGAAGGGAGAGGTACTAATTTGAAATTTATGCAAATACAAACAAATGGTTGGCATTATGGGAATTTTCCTCATATTAAATATCATAGGTAGTAGTTAAGAAATTAAATGTGGCATGTATTGGTCACAAGAAAATCCCACTAAACTTTATGTAATAGGATGTTCATAGCTATTCAATTTTTTCCCCCAAGGTGTCCATAGTAAGCAGTATCTATGTAGCTTGGAATTGGATTCTGTCTGTGTCATTAAGTATTTGAGTGACATAACAAATAAGAATTGTCAAGCAGTGTGGCAGTGTAAAAGGGTCATGGTGATGTGGAAGGCCAATATCACTGATCTATTAAATGAAGGAAAAAGCAGCCCAAATTTATACACAATCAAGATACTTTGTCCCAAATAAAAACCACATTTGCTGGACCATATCAGGTTTTGCTTTCCCATACAATTCAAGTCCTCCCTCATAATTCCCTTTCTCTGACCCATCTCTCTGGCCCCACTAGCTATGCACTATATGTTAGAGTCCAAGGACATAGAGGTAAATAAAAATATATTTCATTTCCTCAAGAAGCTCACAGCCTAGTTCACGGAGGTAGAGAAATAGAGACAATTATGATGCATTCTACTTAATGCTGTGATATCAGGAAGAACTTTTCCATATGTGTCTATGGAAACTCAGGCTACGTGTTTCAGTGAGGGGATGATGTCTGAGTGGAGTTTTGAATGATAAATCAGAAGATCTCATTATCTTCTCTTTGGATTATTGAAAGTATTCCCTAACTGAAAGTCTTGCCGGCATGCTTGCCCTACTACATTTTGACGGAGCTCCCAGTTGAAAGGCAGTGAAGCATAAGAAATTCATCGTGTATTGGGGGAAATTTCAAATATTTGGTATGGTTTTACTGAGAGGTGAAAAATCCAAGTCAAGACGATAAGCAGAGGCTCAACCACGGGGTACCTTGTATGTCATGAACCCTATAGTGTTGAAATTGAAGAGCGGTAGAATATGTTGCAAGTGGAAGAATAACCCAGTCCAATCTGCATTTTGATCTTGTGACTGCTAAGTAGAGAATGCTTTGGAGGGAGGGTAAGCACGGTGGCAGGAAGCCCAGTTGAGAGGCATCATGAAAAAGATGATGGAACTAGAGCAATGGTGGTGGGAATACAGGGAGATGCACAGATTTGAGAAGTAGTTAGGAATTGCTGTTGACAGAATTTGTTGTTAGATTGATTGTGGTGGAGAAATGAGGGGAGAGAACTAGAATTATCTTACCTGGCATTAGCAAATGGTTAGCAGTGCCATTCTATGAAATCTGAAACAGAGGAGGAAGACCAGTTCTGCGTGGGGGAGGATGATGATCAATTCATACTTGGACATGTTGAGCTTGACTCACCTGTGAAATATCCAGGTAAAAATTTCTACTAAGCAATTTGATATGATGGTCTGGAGCTCAGGAGAGTAGTCTGTGCTCACCCTTTTCTGCCTCTTCTGAATGCCCTTAGAATCCATCCTCAGTAGTTTAACCCTTGATTCCATACCATCCTGGACCTGTCCTTTAGTTTCTCTCATTTTCATGTACTTCTCAGGTATTGTATACCCATCTGTATCTTTTGCAATGCTTATCTGACATTTGGGCATAAGTGAGGTCTTTATAAAGGCTTGTAAAGATTTGCATGGCTACCTCATCACAGAGGTTATTCAGGGAAAAAAAATGACACTTTTAAATAGTTATTACAAATCAATTTTACATGTGTGACCAATTTTCTTGAAAGATTTGTAAGATATTTTCCATTACCCCTTGCCCCTAATTTAAGTTTTCCAACCTTTAGCGAGAAGTGAAAATGTGAATAGTTTTTCTACATTGGCTTTCTCACAATCCTTTATTCTGTCATTTGAGTCCCTGAGTTTCTGTAACCCAATTTGGCATATGGAATTGATAAGCCAGGGAAGGGATCTGGTTATTGTTATTTCATGTTTGGGCATTTACAATTATTTGTGGATATTGTATCCTGAGACATTCTGAACTTCATTTTTTCCAAAGGAGGGGCCTCTTTTGTATCAACAGTGGAACTTAAGGGATTTCTGTTAAGCATTTACAGAAAACGGTTCCTCTTTAAAAAAAAAAAAAAATGCAGGAGGCTTAGGAACAGTTGCCAAGTGGGGAATGAGATCTTTAGTGGCTTAGCAGTTTTTGCTTTCTCATTTCCCTCCCTTTTGATACTTTTTCATTATGTTTATCCTCCCTCTTCTAGAATTTTTTATTTCATTTATGCATGCATCCACATATTCACATACTCATTCCTTATACATCACTAAAGTTTGCCAGCCCTAGTCTCTGTACTTTGCAGAATACTCAAGGTAAGAATTAGTCATGCAGTACAAATGTGAAAAACTAACACTGCTTCTTTCCCACACAGACCTCTCTGCCTGCCTCTCAGTGTACTTGTAATTTCTCTCTGTCAAATAAATAAATAAAATCTTAAAAAAAAAAAAAAAGAGTGGTGCTAATATTGAGACTTAAACCCAGTAGGTAGCAAGGGGAAATACTGACAAGTAAATGACAGATGGAGCTTTACCCCCTTTTTTTTTTTAAGATTTTACTTATTTATTTGATGGAGAGAGAGTGAGCACAAGCAGGGGGAGTGGCAGGTAGAGGGAGAAGCAGGTTCCTTGCCAAGCAAGGAGCCTGATGTGGGGCTCCGTCCCTGGGATCATGACCTGAGCCGAAGGCAGATGCTTAACCAACCGAGCCGTCCTGGTATCCTGGAGCTTTAATTACTTTCTGATCAAAATCTTCCATCACCTAATTCATACAGAGGCTAACTGTGTGTGTGTGTGTCAGGCATATAGTAGATGCTTTATACATATAAATTCATTTAATTGTTACTATGATGTAAACCCTATTACTATCCCCCATTTTAAAAATGAGGAAACTGAAGCATAGATGTTCAGTACATTTTTTAAAAAAGATTTATTTATTTATTTGACAGAGATCATAAGTAGGCAGAGAGGCAGGAAGAGAGAGAGGAGGAAGCAGGCTCCCCACTGAGAAGAGAACCCAATGTGGGGCTTGATCCCAGGACCCTGGGATCATGACCTGAGCTGGAGGCAGAGGCTTTAACCCACTGAGCCACCCAGGCACTCTGCTCAGTACATTTTCCAGGGTCGCATAGCTAGTAAATGATGGTTCTGAGATTTGAACCCAGGCAATATGACTCCAGATTAATGCCCTTAGATACTATATTCAGATATGGAACTAGTATGATCAATTTAGTATGTATATGTTCATTTTCTTTTAGCTATTCTGTGTCTTCTTCTATGTGTCATATATGTATGCTAGAGAGTAGCTCAGAACAAAAGAAAATCGTACGTAACTTTGCTCTCAACATTTAAAGCCAGTATACAACAAATAAGGGGGAAATGTACCAAAAAGAGCACCCGAAACTAGCAGTAACTGGATATCATGCAACAATTTGATGACACAAGAAAGAACGATTGCCAAAACAACCCCTCCACATTATTTATTTATTTAAGCCCCTTCCTTTCTTCCTTCCTTCTTTCCTTTTGTAATCTCTCTGTCCAACACAGGGCTCAAACTCACCGCTCTGAAAGCAAGCATTTCATGCTCTACCAGGTGCTCAAAATTTTTTTTTAAACATTTATTATATATATATGTATATATATATATATATATTTATAAAGATTTTATTTATTCATTTGACAGAGAGAGATGCAGTGTGAGAGGGTACACAGCAGGGGGAGAGGCAGAGGGAGAAGCAGGGTTCCTGCCAAGCAGGGAGCCCAATGCAGGACTTGATCCAAGGACCCTGAGATCATGACCTGAGCTGAAGACAAATTCTTCATGACTGAGCCACCCAAATGCCCCTCCAAGTTTCTTTTTTATTTGAGTATAGTTGATACACAGTGTTATACGTTTCAGGTATAAAGGGGCCCCTGGGTGGCTCAGTAGGTTAAGCATCTGCCCAGAGTCCTGGGATCAGCAGCCAGAATTATCTTTTTTTTTTTTTTAAAGATTATTTATTTATTTGTTTATTTGAGAATGATAGTGAGAGAGAACTGGAGTGGGAGTAGGTGTGGAGGAAGAAGCAGGGTCCCCTCTGAGCAGGGAGCCTGATGCAAGGCTCAATCCCAGGACCCGGGGACCATGACCTGAGCTGAAGGCAGATGTCCAACCCACTGAGCCACCCAGACGCCCCCAGAGTTATCTTTAAAACAGAACTAATTGTATATACTTCCCTGATCAAACAGCAGACCCTTCCAGTGGCTCCCTATCTCATTCAGAACAAAATGTCAAACTAAACTAGCCTAGGAGGCACCACACAAACTGTCCCCTGTACCTCTTTGACGTATCGTCCTTTCTTTCCTGCTTACTCTGCTCCGGCAACACAGGCCTCCTAGCATCTGCCCACCAGACACGGTCCCTCTTCAGGGCCTTTGCACTTGCTATTCCACCTGCCTGAAACACTCTCCACTTAGTCTTCTTCATGACTCTTTCCATCCTTTATTCAGGTTCTTCCTGCAGAGGCCTTCCTCATCTTCCTTTCTAAAATAGCCTCTTTCTCTCACTTCACCCATCATTATCTAACATCTTACCCTGCTCTTTTTTAATGGCATTTATCATGACCTAATGTATTTCTGATTATTTATCTATGATCTATCTCCATTACTGGAAAGTCAATTCAATGAGAGCAGGAGTTTGTTCACTCATTGCTATAGCCCCGTGACCTAACACACACTCAGTAACTATTTGCTGAATTAGTAAGCGACTGGCTGAATCAATGAATCACTAAATGGCAGTAACCTAGGGAGAAAGTAGGTCATGGTCTGAGGAAAGAAGGAAAACATTTCTTCAAAGATGTGCTGCCAATCTGAAATACCACTCACAAGATCATCTCTGTATTAGTGTAAAAGATCTAGCTATTCTCTTTTCAGGCAATATAGCCACTTTAAAGTCACATGTTAATATGCAGTGACTATGACCCATATGATCAGTGTTTTTTTTCTAAATTAAATGTAAAGAATAATAGATGAGATGATGTTGAAACCCTGTTTAGTAGCCTGCTTAAGCATTTGAAAACCCATATGCCTGCCACTAATAGAGTGACAACTTAAGGAAATTAATATGTGTTGTTGATCTTTATTTTTCCTGAAAGTATGATGTGCCCTGGCTGTAAGAAATTTTCTGCTGGTTGTCTGGTCTCCAGCTGGAGCTTAACTTCCTAATTTTATTAAGCCTCAATCTGAGGACACACATGTGTACACTCTGGTTTCCTGTTAATAGTTCATTATGTGGTTGTTCCTATCTCAGCATTATCAAGAGACAAATTGGAAAAGATCATGATGTTATGGTAAAATTCCATATGATTGTTTCTCTGAATTCTTTTGATTGAAGAACTGTTTATTTTATAATTCATTTATATTTGAAACGGGATAAATGGGAGAGTTGTTTTGTAACTTATATTTATGGAAAAAATTTAGGTAGAAAAGACATATTTGTAGACTAACCTAGTCTGTATTAACGGATTTATAGAGAAAAAGCTTTTACTGCATTTCGTTACTTGTTTTCAAAGGATTCTAGTAAATTAAAATATGTTTAACACTAAATAGCAATATGAATCAGAAAACTGATATTTTTAAAAAATCTTTTTTAAAAGATTTTATTTACTTATTTGTCAAAAAGAGAGAGAATGCAAACAGGGGGAGCAGCAGGCAGAGGGAGAAACAGGCTCCCCGATGAGCAGGGGGCCTGGCGCAGGACTAGATCCCAGGACCCTAAGATCAGGACCTGAGCTGAAGATAGATACTTAACTGATTGAGCCACCCAGACATCCCAGACAACTGATTGTTATAAAGGCTAATAAATGACCTTGATTAGATCATCTCTTCATTCAGGTCCTTGATTTTCTTGGCTATAAAAAAAAGAGTTTTTAGATTTGTTTCAGTATTACCAGTTTCAGTTTCTGTGAACATACTTACTGATGTCTGGGAATAGGAATGTCAGTTCTCATGATATGATTAATAAATATTAGCTTGATAATTGTTGAATCTGAATAATGGGTACATTTGATTTCATTTAGCTATTTTTACTTTTATGTAGGTTTGAATATTTTTATAAAATAGCAAATTTAGAAATATAATTGATTTACAAAATGCTTGATAGCAGATACTACGTTCAAACTGGTCCTATGAAGTCTATTTTCTGCCTATGCTGTTTTCTTCCATTTTGCTCTGAAATATTTATGCAAAATAGCAGTCTTTATGAGCATTACAGGGCAGGCAGTGTTCTTCAGTTTTTAAATAACTGTGCTAAGGGTTAGACCAGATTAAAAAAATTCCCCATGAACAGATTTTCAAGGTCAAGATATTCATTGATCAGGAAACTAGTAAAAGTTTTTACAAGTATGATATAATTTATATTAATTTGGCTCTCTCATAACACATAATCTAGATTAGCTTAATTATCTGTAACTCATTTTTAAGCCAGGCTGATTTTTTTTTTCCCTTGCCACCCTACACATTAGCAAGCGTTTGTGGAGGATAATATGGTAGACTACATTGTAGCTAAGAAAATGTCTTTTAATGTTAAACAATCCTGGGTTCAAATCCCTATTTCAGGGGCGCCTGGTGGCTCAGTCAGTTAAGTGTCTACCTTGGGCCCAGGCTATGATCTCCAGGTTCTGGGATAGAGCCCTGAGTTGAGCTTCCTGCTCAGCAAGGAATCTGCTTCTCTCTCTCTCTCTCCCTCTGCCCCTCCCAACTGCCTGTTCTCTTTCTCTCTCAAATAAAAAAACTTTATATTAAAACTTTATATTTGGCTCAGTGGATTAAGCCGCTGCCTTCGGCTCAGGTCATGATCTCAGGGTCCTGGGATCGAGTCCCGCATGGGGCTCTCTGCTCAGCGGGGAGCCTGCTTCCCTCTATCCCTCTCTTTGCCTGCTTCTCCGTCTGCTTGTGATCTCTCTCTGTCAAATAAATAAATAAAATCTTAAAAATAAAAAATAAAAAAATCCCTATTTCAGCTATTTCCTAAATGTAACATCTTGAGAAAGAGTTTTTTTAATTTCTTCTTCTTCTTCTTTTTTTTTTTTTTACTTCTTTGAGCCTCAGTTATCTTTTCTGTAAAATGGGAATGTAAATGGTAGTATATACATCATGTATGTATCATTATGACAACTAAAGACCATGGGTAATCATTAAACATAGAGCCTGACAAGTTTCGACCAACAATGTCAGCCTATTCTGTCATTATTTTTTGGTCATTTATTTATTTGCACTATTAAATAAAAGTTATATGTGGAGGAATTTTTTTTTTTTAAAGGAAATATGGCTGTTTTGGTTACCTTCGTTAGAAGCATTCAATACATATTTACTGAACAACTAGGAACTAGTTGTATAGAGACAAGTAAAGCATACTTCCTGTTCTTAAGGAAATCACCTACTAAGGAGAGAACCCGATATGTGAGAGCTTAGAGTCAGGGCCAAACTTAAAGGAGTGACAGAGTAGGCAATGATTAGTATGCTGAGATTCAAAGGGAAGCAAAAATGAACCAAAACCCAAACCAAAAACCTCTGGCCTTTGACTAGGTCTGAAATATCATTAAGATTTTTTTTCCTTTGGACTTTATACATTCTTTGATTTTGGGGTTCCAGGTACAAGTGACTTTGGGAAGAATAACACATTAAGTAATATCACTTGCACTTTAATGAAAATTTATTTCTTTATTATTTAGGGTACAAGGTAAGTTGCCATAATCAAGACACCTCGGAATATTATGGCTCAAGTAACAGACCAAAGGCGAGCAGGCAGCACTGCAGCAGGCCATCCGTGGCCCAGAATCCTTCCACCCTGTTGCTTTGCCATTTCCTAGTGCGTTGACTTTGTGGTCAGATATGGTCCTTACTGTCATGTCTGTGGAATAGCCTACTGGTTGAGTGAGGGGAGAGAAGGAAGAGGACAAGAGATTTTCTTGTCAAAACATGATCCAAATGTTGCACATATCGCTGTGTTTGCATATCATCCTCTAAATTTCTGTCATATCTTCATATCAAACTGCAAAGCAGTCTGGAAAATACAGTCTTTGATTGGGAAGCTGTGTACCCAGCTAAAGTTCATGAGTTTCAGTTACCAAAAGAAAGAAGGGGAATATGGATACTGAGAAAAAATTAGCAGTCTTTACCACAGTGTATCAGACAAATTTATCTTGATAAGCTTCCTGAAAAACCTAGGCCTTTCCAAATAGGTGGCTATTTGATGCATAAAGAAACAATTATAAAGAAGGTTGACTTGTCAAGGATGTTTTCTGGCATCAAGCAATTATCCAGGCTCAGATTCTCTGACCCCATTTTTGTGGATGTTCATTACTAAGGCATGGACCTGGATGTCAGGTCCACCTAGATTTTATTTCTCTTGAATCTTTTAAAGATTTTATTTATTTATTTGGGAGAGAGGGCAAAAGAGTACAAGCAGGGGAAGCAGCAGAGGGAGAGGAAGAAGCAGACTCCCTACTGAGCAGGGAGCCTGATGAGGGACTCAATCTCATCATGACCTGAGCCAAAGGCAGACGCCTCACCATTTGAGCCACCCAGGCACCCTCTCTTGAATTTTTGACTTCTGGAAAGTGACTTAACCTATTGGATTTTGAATGATATCCATTTGTAAAACTGAAATGGCATCTATTTAGCTATCTCAGGGAGATAAATGGATAAAATAAACTAATACCTATGTTCCTGCTAGAGAGGTCAGGGATAGCACTTGTCTACCTTAGGTCCATTCCCTGATTAAATCATTTACCACTGGTGATTGAAATCAACTTCCAGTTCCTCTCCCCTCCCAGGAGGTCGGTGGTGTGGGCTGTTGGGGGTGGGGCTGATAGTTCTTACCCTCTAATCTCATGGTGGCTTCCTCTGGCAACTGACCCCCATCCTGAAGCTATCTAGGAGCTCACCAATAGTCATCTCAGCATAAGCTCAGGTATGGTAGAAAGGGACTCATTATGAATAACAAAAGACACTTCTGTCACTCAGGAATTTCTAAGGGTTTTAGGAGCTCTGTGCCAGAAACTGGAGACAAAGACCAAATACAATTTTTTTACTATACCACAATTTGACAGCAGAAGCAAGAGTGACCCCCCAACCATTTCTGCCTGAAGATATCCTTCTCATCACAAAGCAGATAGAATGAGTTGTTCTCTTCTCTGAGCTCCTTAGCTGATGAAGATTCTGTAGATTGTGTCAGAGTATGCTGTTCTTATTGCACTGTACTATAATTATTCAGTAGCCTCTAGCTTCCATAGCTCTAACTAGAATTGACCTACATGAGGTAGTCTTTGAATCCCCAGCATCTAGCACAGTGCTTCACACATTGCTGCTCTGTAAATGGTTGAATGAATGTGAGTGAATAGAAAGCAGAGTCTGCCACTGCTGACCCCTGTGGTCTGTGGGTCTGTGTTTAAGCCTGTTTGGTGTCAATCTGGGGACTGGATCATACTGTTGCTATTTGTATTTTTCAGCTCGTGTGGGTTTCCTGAGAATCTCAGCTCTGGTATTCTGCTGTTGAATCTATGGTAGTCTGGAGGGGAATTTAAGACTCATAAATAGTTGGTTTCAGAATAAAAAGACTGGAATTCAGGGAAAGCAGGCTGTCTAGATGCCTTTTGTCTCACAGAGTTTGTTCTTTGTAAGACACTGCTTTTCTGTGCAATATGCCAAGCCTACCAAGTAATCTTCAGGTCAGTTTTCCAGGGGTGTCATATGAAAAGAAAAGCTCTCTGGACATTATAAGTTTGACATTTGCCTGAATGTTTAAAAACTGTTCTCAAATCCAGGAATTTTGTTAAGAGGTGTGTGTGTGTGTGTGTGTACACATAAAGAGTCAGTGGTTATTATTTTATTTTTTAAATATTTTGTTTTGTTTTGTTCTTGCTTATTTAGTGTCTTTTAAACTTACAAAGGAAATAACACTTTGAGGCACTAAATACTGACTTTGCTGATTACTTCATTTGAGCAGCAGTTCAGGAATACCCATTTCCTGTTTTGATGGTCTACAGAATAGGAGTTCTACAGCTTTACACAGCAAAAGAGATATCAAGATCCTTGCTAGTCAACGAGTTCAGCAACTGAGTTATCAGAGAATTCTAGCAATAGTGTGACTGCAGGGAAAGCACTGGGGTAGGTGTCAGGCCCACCTAGATTTTATTGAATTACTCTTGAATTTTTGACTTCTGGAAAGTAACAACCTATTGAAACTTGAGTGATATCCATTTGTAAAACTACCTAGTATCTACTTAGCTATCCCAAGGGGATAGTGGATAAAATGAAGTACTACACTTGATCTTAGCCAAAAGGCTGAGAAGCGATAAATTGAAGTACTATGTTCCTGCTAGAAAGGCCCCCAGGGATAGTACTTGGGTGCCCTTCGTCTGTCCTAGTTTCACTTTATGGTGTCAGGCTAGGAAGTCTCAGTTCTTACACAGCTCTGGCCCAGTGAGAGCCATTCTCTTTTACCAGGTAGAAGTCTGGAAGTAGCCTAGTGTGTGTTTTGCTTCTAGAATTGATTTGGGCCTCTGGGAAACTATGTAAGCATCAGGCTTTAGACTTTGTTTCTTACCTCACCATCTGCTGTTGGGTGTTTAATTGGACTTTAGCTTCCTTATGAAAGCTCAGTTCTGTGTGTCTCTGATGAAAGGAGGGCCCAGGCCTAAATCTTCTTGCCTAGTTTCTGCTGGCCCCCTTCCAGAACTGAATGTTGATTGCTTGCAGAATTTCTTGTATTATCTTGCTCAATTCTCCCAGAAATGTGACCTGATCCCCACTATCTTGAAGAACTTCCCCACCCCGAGGCTTTGATGTACCTCTTCATTTCATCCCTTCTGGGTGACACTGACCCTGCCCTGCATCAAATGTTGGTTTATAGTCTCTTGATTTTGGACTAACTTCCAGCTAAAGAGGGACTGTTCCAATTAGTCTTATCTAGCCTCCTTTCTCTGCACCAATCATGTTTACTTCCAAATTCTCTTTATTAGGAGTTGCAACATGTCATGTATCTGAGGCAGAGTAATGAATGCTAAGGTACAAGCACACAATTATCATTGGCAACTTCTATTGATATCAGTAGAAAGCCATCAAATAGGACTTGTAGTATATTAAAATAAGTTCTTTTTTTTTTTTTTAAAGATTATTTATTTGAGCTGAGAGAGAAAGAGGGAGAGAAATTATGGCAAAGAGAGGTAGGGGCAGAGGGTGAGGAAGAGGGACAAGTAGATTACTCACTGAGCACAGAGCTTGATACAGAGCTCAATCTCATGACCCTGAAATTATGACCTGAGCTGACACCAAGAGTCAGATGCCTAAATGACTGAGCCACCCAGGTGCCTTGGATTGTCTTTTTAATTTCTTTCTCTTCACACCATGAAACAAAGATTTGCCTATGTTTTCATGATTATGCTATAAAATCAAGATAGAAGTTCATATTTAATGAAATTTAACATCTGAGGCATGGTACATTATTGCTTTCAACTTTATTTTATTTTTTTAAAATTTTCCCAACTGTATTTTATTAACTATATTTAGCTTATGAATAAGCTAACATGAATAAATGCACTGTATCATTCCAAGATATGATTATACTTGCATTGAATTGTACCTTTCCATTAAAACTATAAAGTATAGTGTAATGAAATGTTTGCAAGGGTCAGTTTTGGGGAAAACAGGAAGCTTGAAGAAAACTTCATGAAGAGTATTTTTAATGGAAGAATATAAATAAACAGTTAATTGAAGTTGCAATCACAGGAAAAGGAAAGAAGATTTTGAATCTTGGTCTTTTTCTTACCATCATGTCAGCAATTTTTTTTTTAAACATTTTATTTATTTATTTGACACAGAGAGAGAGATCACAGGTAAGCAGGGAGGCAGGCAGAGAGAGAGGGGTAAGCAGGCTCCCTGCTGAACAGAGAGCCTGATGCGGGGCTCCCCCCAGGACTCAGAGATCATGACTTGAGCCGAAGGCAGAGACTTAACCCACTGAGCCACCCAGGTGGCAAATTCTGATTGTGATATTCCTCATGTAGGTCTGATAAATGATTTTTGAAAAAATGATTGTGAAATAGACAAACTAGCTGACATCTGTAAAATACATACCGAATTCCCTAAACAATGCTCAATGTCTTCCCACCTCCCAGTTTCAATTTAGGGTGAAGCATCAACTATGCAGTGAATAAAAATGAAAAAAAAATCTTAGAGTAAAAGATAAAGTTAGTGATAGAAGGCTCTACCCACGGTCTTCTCTTCATTCAGATTCCTTACCTTTTATTTGTTCACATATTTATTGTAAAATGTATCTTTGGTATATGAGAGAATTTATCAAGTGTGAACCTGTGTTCTGAACCAAGGAAGGCACTTTTTAACCAGTGGAAATTAGGTGATATTATATGGATTGGGTTCAATCTCAATTTACTTGTATTTTGGAATAAGTACCTGACATACTTTAGAAAAGCATCCAAAGTTCCCATCTTCTTATGGCTTTGCATGGTTCCCGGACATGGCAATTACTTTGGAGACTTAAAGGTTGAGGGGCAATTTGGAGACTTAAAGGTTGAGGGACAATTTGGTGACAATTTAAGTTTCTTTATTTACTCTTACCTGGGCCGAAATAAAATCTTGTTTGTTTATATGAAGATATATTTGATAAACTTTCAGTGGAGGAAAAAACATATACATGACAATGTATTTTAATTACAGCACCAAAGATTTTAGAAATCAGAAACTTAGGACATCATTTAGTTCCAACTGCTAATTTTACATATGAGAAACTGACCACCTTTTTGGTGAAATGCAGAGGCAATCTTTACTTGGAATTTAAGGTTAAACTAGATGATTTCTGAGGTTCCTTTAATATTTTATTTTTTTGAAACTGAGTCCTAAAGAATTTAAGGAAATTGTCCAAGGTCACCTATACCTAGCTGATTGTGGGAGGGACACCCTAGAGTAGAACCTAGGTTTCCAGATTCCTTGTCCATTTATGACTCTTTTCATACTTAAGGTATTTGAAACTCAAAACAGTGAAGTACTTTGGATTGTATACTCTGAGGAAACAGCATAGACCTGGCAATCACATACTTACCTTTGGATTATCTTTTAATTCCCAATGTGGTGAGTCACGTAGTAAAATAACATTGGCATACTGAAATGCCATATCAGGAACTAATTAAAGGGGAAAGAAAATCAGATGAACTTCGTGATTTCCTCTGAAACTTTTGACAAATGTAACCTTGAATGCTGACCTGCTTTGAATGCAAATTTTCTCATGACAGTACATTCCGTGGATAAACCAGAGCTCCTCCTACAGAAAGTCTTCATTTCTTAGGTCATTTAAAATCCATTAAGCTAAGAAGCTGTTCATTGAGACAGATTTCAGTGGTATTTCAGAAGAATTTGAATATAACTGGACACATTATTCACTCACAGTAAGTCTGAAACTGAAGTTTCTGAGAGGGAATGTGGGGATGAAAGGTAACTTAGAAATAATTTTACAGATTTTAATAAAAAATGGGCTCAGAAATCTTTTTATAGCAAAAATCGTTTGAAATGATATATATTCATTTGAGGAAATACTGCTTTTTTGCATGCAGCTAATTAATAGGTGCTGGATAATCAATATGAATAACACTATTGCTTAATTTCTAGTTGTTCTTTTATTGGCCTTTATTTCCTATAAAAAATCATACCTCTTATAAGCAAAACTGGTCCTTTGGAAATGGTAAGGAAAACTGCATTTTAGAATTAAGTTTTCTGAAATTATTTTCTATGTGATTTTTCCCCCCCTATAAATGAGAACTCTCTACTTTGCTGCAACTTTTCTCTATTTTGCTCAGAAATAACCATACGGCTCCTCTAAAATCAATGACAATATATTTTATATGATGTTTGATTTTATTTATGGAACTTGCGTATCTTCTGTATGTGATGATTTCATTTACTTGTGTAGTATGGTTAAACACATATATAGTAGAGTTATTAAAATAAAAATTCCAATTTTCACTGTTTTTGTTCTGAAATGAACTAATATACATTTGATGCTTATCTTCTTCTGAAAAAAAAATACATAGTTAACACTTAAATCTGACCATCACTTTTATACATTGTACTCACTTTGAATATTTCCAGATTCATTTTCTTTGTTTAACATGTAAGAGAGTATATGAAACCATGACATGAATACAGGGGATTTAGCAGCTTTTTTTTTCCCCTAAGATTTTATTTATTTGACAGACAGATCACAAGTAGGCAGAGAGGCAGGCAGAGAGAGGAGGAAGCAGGCTCCCCACAGAGCAGAGAGCCCTATGTGGGGCTCAATCCCAGGACCCTGGGATCATGACCTGAGCTGAAGGCAGAGCCTTTAACCCACTGAGCCACCCAGGCACCCCAGTAGCTGTTTTTTGATACAAATTTTATTAAAGTATGAAATGTTTAGAGAGTTTAAGACTTAAGTAAATTGCATAAAATTATTATTTTTTAAAGATTTTATTTATTTATTTGACAGAAACAGTGAGAGAGGGAACAGAAGCAGGGGGAGTGGAAGAGAGAGAAGCAGGCTCCAGCTGAGCAGGGATCCCCATGTGGGGCTCAATCCCAGGACCCTGGGATCATGACCTGAGTGGAAGGCAGGTGCTTAACGACTGAGCCACCCAGGCACCTCCTATTATTATTATTTTGAGCAGAGAATAATAAAGTAAGGACTAAGTGGTCTTCATCTTAGTTTCTTTATCTGTACATGTTAGTTTCTTTAATTGTAAAATGAGCCAAATGTCCTGATGAGGACTCATGTTGTGAAAGGCAATAGAAATGTTAAAAACAGGGGCACCTGAGTGGCTCAGTCTGTTAAGTGGCCAGCTCTTGATTTTTAGCTCAGGTCATGATCTTGGGTCCTGCAAGCCCTGCATAGGTCTCTGTGCTCAGCAGGGAGTCTGCTTATCTTCTCTCTCTCCCTCTTCCTCTGCCCCTCCTCCCACTCACATACTCTCTGTCTCTCAAATAAATAAATAAATCTTTTTTTTTTTTTTTTAAGAACTGTTAAAAACTATTATTTAAGTGGTAGGATTAAACAAAAGGAGTATGGAGAGAGTTGCTTATTCGTTTTGATGTATTTTTCTGGGTGTCTTTGAGGAATTAACGGGGGGTGACTGTTGCATGTGGAAGAAGTGGAAGGCAAGTAATAACAATTGAGTAATGCCCACTATGTTGCAGGCATTTACATGTACTATCTCATTTAATCACTTCCTAAACCCTATGATGACAAATATTGTTGCATTCATTTTATAGATAAGAAAATTGAGGCATAGAGAGCTGAAGTGTCTTGCCCAGATTTCTGTGGCTGCAATAGCCATGCTGTTTCCATCATTCCATGCTGCTTCTAGTCTAGGTTCACACTGAAGCAAAGCTGAGAGGAAAAGCTGTTTGGAATTTCTTTCTTTCATTCTCGCTGTATAATCAAGACTTATGCTGGGTAGATGGATAATGTCCAGGATCATAGAGTATGACCAATCACACTACAGGTGCCTACCTGGGATGATTTAGGAGATGGCTGACAGGTGCCTGCCCACAGATGTTCTCTTCATTGACCTGTCTCAGACCAATTGACCTGTCTCAGTCCCTTTGCCTAAGATTTTACCATGGAAGTCACTACTTTGGATATGGAAGTGTTCTGTTTGTTCTGTTTTTCTTTGCCAGTGGGGATATTGGGGGGACTTTTGAATGCACATATCCCTAGGAAGGTTCATAGATTAAGTCTTTTATCACATAATACCTTAACAGGGAGCATGGAATAGAAGAAATAACTCATATTTTGGAGCCAGAGAAACTGGCAATTGAATTCTGATTCCACCACATCCTAGCTGTTTAACTTGCCTATGATACTGCATCTTTCAGAGCTCTCATTTTCTTCTTGAGTAAAACAGAGATAGGAGTTCCTGTGCACAGTCGGTTAAGCATCCAGCTCTTAGTTGCGCCTCAGGTTGTGATCTCATAGGTTGTGAGATTGAGCCCCGTGTTAGGCTCCATGGACTCTCTCTCCCTCTCCCTCTGCTCCACCAACCCTACCTACGTTCTCTCTCTCTCTAACATAAATAAATACATCTTTTAAAAAAACAGAGATAATAATGCATATGCATAGGCCCTTATTATAGTAATCAATATGTTGAACATCTGGTATGGGTTGCTGTGATAGAGTCGGAAGAGCACTGGAATGGAATTCAGGAGACTTGGTGTTCTGCCATATTTGTTTCATTTATTCAGGTAAGTATTGAGTATCTACTATGTGTCTTGCACTGTGCTAGTCACTGAGGGTACAACATAAACCATTTGAAGTTCTTGCTTCCTTATATCTTAAATTCTAGCTTCTTGCTAACCTAACTATATCCATATTCTGGTCATGCAGAACAGTATTAATATTCTTCACATTTTAGTGATTGGAATCTAAGGGTTACATTTTGAGCAAAATACATATAGTGGTGAGCAAAATGAATATGATCCCTGACCTCACTGAGTTTATAGTCTAATGGAGTAGAAGTTAATCTGGTAATCCCACAAATTAGTATAAGATTAAAACCATTACAAGTCTTTAAAGGAAACATAGTGCTCATAAAGCAGGGGGCCTCATTTCAAGTTCAACAGGGGCCTCAACAGGGGCCTCATTTCAACTTCTCTCAGCAAGTGACATTTGAGCTGAAATCTGAAGCATGAACAGGTATTAGCCAGGTTATCCTTCTACAGGTCTTTACTCAGAGTCTTCTGGATTCTCCTAAGTTCTTTTACATCCTCCTTGGTGGCTATTGCAAACCTTCTCCTCTGCTTTTGAGCATTCTACTCAGCTACTACATATTTATTCTCAGGAGGTAAGCTTTTCTCCTATTTCACACAGAAAATAAATGCCATCAGATGTGCCTGAACCTCTTATCCACCAACCTCACTGTCTTTTATAAACACATCAATTTTCGTCTTCATCCATGCTTTTGTCTTGTCTCAGAGCCCTCTGTCAGTCCAAATTCAATTTTTCCACTTTTGTTTTAGATTACATGCTGGCCTCTAGCTTTTTCAGGGATTTCTTTACATAATTATTCTCTTTCTCTTCCTTTACTCTCTTCCTCTTTCTCAGCAAAGAAAAAAAAAGATACTTTTTTTTTTTTTAAAGATTTTTATTTATTGGAGAGAGAGAGGAAACACAAGAAGAGGGCATAGGAGAGGGAGAAACAGGTTTCCTGCTAAGCAGAGAGCCCTATGCAGGGCTCTGTCCCAGGAGCCTGGGATTGTGACCTGAGCTGAAGGCAGACGCTTAACGACTGAGCCACCCAGGCACCCCAAGATACCTTTTCTTTCTTTCTTTCTTTCTTTCTTTCTTTCTTTCTTTTCTTTCTTCTTTCTTTCTTCCTTCCTTCCTTCCTTCCTTCCTTCCTTCCTTCCTTCCTTTCTTTCTTTCTTTCTAAGATTTTATTTATTTATTTGACAGAGAAAGAGAGAGACAGCGAAAGAAGGGAACACAAGCAGGGGGAGTGGGAGAGGGAGAAGCAGGCCTTCCACTGAGCAGGGAGCCTGATGTGGGGCTCAATCCCAGGAACACTGGGATCATGACCTGAGCGAAAGGCCCAATGAGTGAGCTACCCAGGCACCCCAAGATACCTTTTCTTAACCTTTCTCTGTACAACCAAGACCATCACAATCTATACAACTAAACTTCAATAAAAAGTGGTCTATACATGTAACTACCTTTATCAAAGTCACTACTTATTTCCTTTTCTTTTTTTTTTTCTAAAAGATTTTATTCATTTGAAAGAGAGAAGCAAGAGAGCATGAGCAGGGAGGAGGGAGAGGGAGTGGGAGAAGCAGACTCCCTGCTGAGTAGGGATCAAGACCACGAGACCCTTGGGATCATGACCTAAGACAAAGGCAGATGCTTAACCCATTCAGCTACCCAGGCATTCCTTACTTATTTCCAAGTACAACAGAACCATTGCAGTTTTGTCTTACTTTCCCCCATGCCATCCCTGTTGGCATCTGAGGTTTTAATACCTTTTCCTTGAAATCTTCTACTTCAGTAGTTTTCCTCAGTACTGTTTCCTGTCAATACCAGTTATTACCATCAGTACTAAGTCAGAGTCTTTTTTTTTTTTAAAGATTTTATTTATTTATTTGTCAGAGAGAGAGAGAGCGAGAGCGAGCATAGGCAGACAGAGTGGAAGGCAGAGTCAGAGGGAGAAGCAGGCTCCCTGCGGAGCAAGTAGCCCGATGTGGGACTCGATCCCAGGATGCTGGGATCATGACCTGAGCCAAAGGCAGCTGCTTAACCAACTGAGCCACCCAGGCGTCCCTAAGTCAGAGTCTTTTAACATGGCTCAGATAGCATGCCTAAGTACATCTTACACTGCAACCAAATCAAACCACTTGTAGATGTTTGAATTCATTAAGCTTTCTCACTTCTCTGCTTTTGCCTAATCAGTTTCCATTGAGGAGGAATCCTTCCCTCATATTCCCTGCCCCTGCAAAAATGTACTCCATATATATGAGATAGTTTAGGTACTACTTCTCTGAGGATTCTTACTTGACCATTTCCATCTCCCCGGACCAGTTTAGGTACCTGTCCTCTGTGCTTCTAAGTGCTTGTCTCTGTCTTAGAATTTACCACACCTTATTATAACTGAAGGTAGTATGAAGTTAGTCTGCAACTTTGGTATCCAAGAAATTTCACATTTTAATATGTTCTTTAAGCTACCCTGTATTCAGCGTTCCGCCAAGAAAGTAAGATATGCAATTTCAGTTAATACTTGATCCTCCTACCATGTTATGCAAATATTCTGAGGCCTTAGGCAACACCAAAATACTAGAGAGGCCCTTTTGGTCACTGATCTTTACCTTCTGTCAATTCTCTGATACAGTCTCTGAGATACTATTTTGTCTCAACCAAGGATGGTCCTTTCAGGTTTGCCCCTTTATAGGCTGCTACCATTGAATGCTGAGCTGTTCTCTCTGCCAGACCCTTGACTTCTTTTTTTCTAAAGTATTTGTTCTTTCTGGGGTGCCTGGGTGTCTCAGATGGTTAAGCTTCTGCCTTTGGCTCAGGTTATGATCCCAGGGTCCTGGACCAAGCCCCACATCAGGCTCCCTCAGCAGGAAGCCTACTTCTCCCTCTGCCTGCCTTGCCTACTGTTCTCCCTGCTTGTGCTCTCTCATGCTCTCTGTCAAATAAATAAATAAAGTCTTTAAAAAGAAAAAGTATTTGTTCCTTTCCCTCCTGAGTACCCTAAAAGGAATTTCATTTGTCTTCTTAAGACTTGCATTGGCACTCCTAAGCATAATTTCTCCTATGAGCTTGATTTTTGGCAATACAAAAGCTAGGAGGGGAAGTCTGTGTGCACAATTTCTGCTTTTAGTCTTGGCAACAGGGGAAGAGGAAACCCCTTGGGTGAGGTAAGGAAAATTAAAAAAAGACTGGTTATCTTCTTGAAAACAGAGGGAGAAGAAAAAAAGCTTTGAGTAAAATACAAATAATTATCTCAAAATGTTGCCGTATACTTGTCTGTTTATGAGTCTCGTCTCTTCGTTAAATTGCAAGTGCCTTTTAATGTGTTGTGGAATTTCATTACCTAATATTTCAATAGACAGTGCAGACATAATTCACAGTTTAGTCTGGGAGAAGGTGTACTCAGAAAGCATAGAGAGGGAAGTGTTGCTACCTGAGCTAAATCTCAGTGACTAGGAGTAATCCATGACTAGGCTAGATAAAACAAAATTAGTCTCAGGAGACATGTATAGACAAAAGTTTAGAGATAAAATAAGACCCTACTTTTGAAGATCTACATGTAGGAAATGAGACTGAAAGTGCTGGTAAGGGCCAGGTAATGAAAAGTATTGACTGCTATGCTAAAGAGTTTATTCTTCATTTTATGAGAGGCAATACAGCATAGAGGTTAGGGCACCAATTTGGGAATGACACTTGCCTGGCTCTGAATCTGGCCCCGTCTCTTACCAGCCCTGAGACCCTGCAATAATCTTTTAGTGTTTCTGTGCCTCAGTTCCCTTATTGGTAAAATGTGATGACATCAGTACCTGTCTCATAACGCTGTGATGAGGATTAAGTGAATTAATATAGGAAAACATTTTCCGAAGCGCTGGCACAATATGAGCACAATTGAATTTTGAGCTATTATTATAAATTATTCTGTAGGGCAATGTGAAGTTAGTGAAGGAGTTTGAATGGACATATTTGTGTTTTGAAAAGGTCACACTGACTACAGCATGGAAAATGACATGAATCTGTCCTGTTAGAAGACGGAAATGCATCAAAAGGTTATTGCAATTGATCAGTCAAGAGATGTTAAGAGCTAAGATTAGGGTCTTGTCAGTGAAGATGAAGTGATTATGGATGGCCCTCTAAGGTCTTTAGAGGTCTCTAAGGTTTAGAGAATGGAATCTTTATATTGTGCGTATGTGTGTGTATGAAATGGTGATTGAAGATAAATGAGAAAAAGGAATCTAGGATGACTCCTATGTTTCTATTTTAGGTCACTGCTTGAGAAGTCACACTACTGTTTGGTACTGGAAATAGAGGAAAGGAAAGTGATGATAAGTTCCATTAATATTTTGAGTATTCATAGTTCCCATGTGTATTCATGTTCTTTGAACCAGAAAAAAACTATTTCAAAACTGTTACATTATCTATCAGTTTTGAAATCATGTATGGAAGGATTATCTGGATATTTTAAGGTCATCTGCATAAGTGGAATTTATTACTGTTCTAGGGAAGATATACTTGTTCTAGGGAAGATATACATGCTGTTCTTCTACAAGTACTGGTTTGTTATTTGCATAGCTCAAAAATATTATTGAGAAGAATCCTTTGGTGACTCATGTTGTAGAAGTATCAAGGTACCATAACAGAGCTCTGGTAAATTTATTTTGGATCAGGAGTCTGTCAGCTTTCCAAAATAAGAGGACCTTTGGAGATAACTAGTTTAAAGCTTTAAAACCGTATCAGTGCATTCATTTATTAACCAAACACTTATTGTCTACTAGGTAATAGGCATTATGGTGATGTAAAAGCAAAAGCAGTTCTTACTCTCATGGGCCTTATGATTAACCATACGAGATGATTTTTTTCAGCCAGATGGAGCAACATGTGCATAAGCCCTGTGGTGAGAACGCAGAGCACAAAATAGGAGAGTGTATAAGAAATGTCTGTAGAATTAGTCAGATGCCACAATGTTTAGGACCTTGAAAATCAAGTGTCTCAAGATAAAGAGGAAGCCATGGAGAATTTTTAACAGGGCAGTTGTATAATCAGATTTGCTCTTGGAGAACAAAAGACAGGTACCCTGACGGTAGAAATTACAGGGACCAGAGTAAATTCAAGGAAATGTATTAAGAAGCTATTATAGGGGCTGCTGGCCGGAAGAGCATGTGACTCTTGATCTCGGGGTCATGAGTTCAAGCCCCGTATTAGGTGTAGACATTACTTAAAAAAAAAAAAAGTGATTGCTAGTGCCCATTGGTGATGATTAAAAATTGAATACAGATTTTTTTTTTTTTTTTAGATTTTATTTATTTATTTGACAGAGAGAGACACAGCAAGAGAAGGAACACAAGCAGAAGGAGTAGGAGAGGGAGAAGCAGGCCTCTTCCCACTGAGCAGGGAGCCTAGTGTGGGGCCCAATACAGGACCCTGGGATCATGACCTGAGCTGAAAGCAGACTCTTTTAGCCTGAGCCACACAGTTGCCCCCAGATTGTTTTTTTTTTTTTTAAAGAAATTATTATTTTAAGTCCAGGCAAATTATGATGGTGATTTGATTTGGACTACTATTGGAGGGGTATAGATGGATATAAGTAGTTTCAAGGGCTATTTGAAAACTGAAATGAATTTGATTATGGATTGGACATGGGAGATGTAATGTCAGGTGTCTAGGGTGCCTGGTTTCTGGCTTGTACTGTGGAATGGACACCACTGATAACTAGTAAGATGGAACTACTATACCTTGAAACTACATCTCTGGCAATAAGACCCATTTTCAGATGGAAGATCATGATTTTGGTTTTTGGTTGCATTTGAGGTGTGTTTGAGACTTCCAAGTGAAGATCTTAAGAAAACAATTAGATATATAAATCTGGGGCTTAGAGCACTAGTTTGGATGAGAAATATACGTTTGAAAGTCATTGTCATAGTGATGGTAATGGAAGGTATAGGAACAGATAAAATTATCTAGGGAGAACATAGGGTCAGAAGAAATGAGGACCAAAGAACTCTGATGTATAAGGGATAAGCCTAAAAATGAAGTAAGATGAATAGCCAGAGAGATAGAAGGAAAACTGGGAAGCTGTTGTCAGAAAAGCCAAAGGAATAGTTTTTTAAGGTTGGTGGTAAACAGGTGAATGTTGTTAAGAGAGAAACAAGGTTGGAATGAAAAATATTGATTCAGCAATATGAAGGTCATTGGTTATTCTGGTCAAGGTTAAGGTTATTCTGGTGAGACCTGTTTTAAGAGAGTCATGGACTTGTGGGATGAAGGAAAAAACTAGAAGAAAATGAAGTGATAAAGAGTGAGTGGGGGCATGTGGAGAATATAGTAAATATAGACAACTCTTTCTTGAAGCTTGGTTATAAAGAAGTACTGGAGCAGTAGCTGAAAGCAAATATGTGGGCAAGGTAGTTTATGTTTTTTAAGCCTTGGGAGAGATGAGCATGTTTGAATGCTAATGGGATGTATCTGGCTATATCCATATATATGTTTATCTTATGTATGTTGAAGATATTAAAGAGAAGGAAAAAATTAAATTGAAGGTTTCTGATAATCTGAGCAGGGTAGGAATTCAAAACACACAGGAGGTATTTTATCTTCAATAGTAGAAAATATACTTCCTTTATTATAGTAGGAGGGAAGGAAGGGAGGATGTGGGGAAGATATGGATTCAGGAAATTGAAGGAATTTCCATCTGATGACTTAATTTTGTTTTTAAAGAGGTAAGGTCATATGCTAAGGAAGAGAGGGTAGGAAAGGATTGAAGATATTAGAAAAAGGCTTTTCACACCAGTCAAAATGGCTAAAATTAACAGATATTGGTGAGGATGTGGAGAAAGGGGAACCCTCTTCCACTGTTGGTGGAAATGCAAGCTGGTACAGCCACTCTGGAAAACAGCATGGAGATTCTTTAAAAAATTAAAAATAGAGCTACTCTGGGACACCTAGGTGACTCAGTGGGTTAAGTCACTGCCTTTGGCTCGGGTCATGGTCTCGGGGTCCTGGGATCGAGCCCCATGTCGGGCTCTCTGCTCAGCAGGGAGACTGCTTCCGCCTCTGTCTCTGCCTTTCTCTCTGCCTACTTGTGATCTCTCTCTGTCAAATAAATAAATAAAATCTTAAAAAAAAAAAAATAGAGCTACCCTATGACCCAGCAATCGCACTACTGGGTATTTACCATAAAGTTACAAATGTAGTGATCCAAAGGGGCACGTGCACCTGAATGTTTATAGCAGCAATGTCCACAATAGCCAAACTATGGACAGAACCTAGATGTCCGTCATCAAATGAATGGATAAAGAAGAAGTGGTATATGGGGCACCTGGGTGGCTCAGTGGGTTAAGCTGCTGCCTTCGGCTCAGGTCATGATCTCAGGGTCCTGGGATCGAGTCCCGCATCGGGCTCTCTGCTCAGCGGAGAGCCTGCTTCCTCCTCTCTCTCTCTCTGCCTGCCTCTCTGCCTACTTGTGATTTCTCTCTGTCAAATAAATAAAAAAAAAAAAATCTTTATAAAAAAAAAAAAAATAAAAAAAATAAAAAAAAAAAAAAAAAAAAAAGAAGAAGTGGTATACATATATATATAATGGAATACTATGCAGCCATCAAAAGAAACAAAACCTTGCTATTTGCAACAATGTGCATGGAACTAGAGGGTATTATGCTGAGCAAAATAAGCCAATCAGAGAAATCCAATTATCATATGATCTCCTTGAAATGAGGAATTTGAGAGCCAAAGTGGCGTGTTGTGGGGGGTAGGGAAGGAAAAAATAGAACAAGATGGGATTGGGAGGGAGACAAACCATAAAAGACTCTTAATCTCAGGAAACAAACTGAGAGTTGCTGGGGGGTGGGGGGTACGGATAGGGTAGCTGGGTTATGGACATTGGGGGAAATATGTGCTATGGTGGGTGCTATGAAATGTGTAAGCCTGATGGTTCACAGACCTGTATCCCTGGGGTAAATAATACACTATATATATATATATATATATATATATATATATATATATATAATGATTTTGTTTATTTATTTGAAAGAGACAGTGAGAGAAGAAACACAAGCAGGGGAGGAGGGAGAGGGAGAAGCAGACTCCCCACTGAGCAGGGAGCCTGATGCAGGTAGCGCTTGATATCAGGACCCTGAGATCATGACCTGAGCCGAAGCCAGACACCTAAGGACTGAGCCACCCAGGTGCCCCTACATAATATGTTAATTAAAAAAAAGAAGTTGAACAGAGACATATAATAATGTTTTTGAGTAGTAGGGTGGATTTATATAAAATGGAATGTTAGGATTTTATCATGGAATAACCGAGCGTGGGACTTGTTCCATCAGCACTTACCTGCTCAGTGAGAGGCACAGGGGGGACTTGAGAGTTAAATTCATTAGGTTTGGGATTTTGTTAGGAAGTTATGATGCAAAATCAGAGAGGCAAATTTATTTTGGGGTAGGGAAGCCATTCTAGATGACATAAAGAAGGGAAACAAGACCAAATCTGATGGATGAATTTGGGAAAAAATAGTCAAGTCTTTGCAAAACAGAAAAATAAACAGAGTGGCAGTACTTGAAGATCTAAGCTAGAATGAAATGAGATTATGGGAAAATCGTTTGATTTCTCTGGCCTCTGTTTTCTCGTTTATTTTTAAGCCAGGGTGATAGATGGTGGAAACTAATTTCTACACATATCTTGTTGTGTTTTGGTAGTAAGTATCAATAGACTGGGATGGGCCTAGGAACTCCTGAGGAGCACCCCACCCACTTCTAAGGAATGAAGTGGAGTTAGGGGGTAGGAGGTATTCGTCATTCTAACTTTCCCATGGATGTTAAGGTAAAGGAAGACAAAACCGCGTTCTAAAGTTGTAATTCTATTACAAGTAGTGTTCTTTCCCCTAGGCGTGTTTGACTTTGCTCATCCAGCAGTGACTAATCACTAATAATGGAATCAGCCATTTGCTTTGTCTAGCACTTTTGCAGGAAGAACAATGTACATTTTTGATGGAATCAGTACTCATTTATTGAGAGGAAACTTGAACTCCAGGGTATCCTGATAATAGCCAAAGCATGTGGGGTGAACTGTCAATATCTGGAAAGGGAGAAATTAGGTCTGATTAAAGATATGTAAGTGCATCACCACAACATCTCAGAACACCACGGCAGCAGCTGGTGTTGGGAGGAAGTGCTCTGGTTCACAAGAGCAGTTATTACTAGCAGAACCTCCAGAGGGCCATAGAGTCCTCCAGCACCTGTATCCTCTTGTCTGTTGCTATAAGGACTTCAAAGGCCTCAGAGGGGGGAGTCAAGAAATGTTTTTTTGGTCATTGTAAAAAGCTTCTACTTCAGCATTTTGTGATTATATTCACAAGTGGGGTGGTTCAAGTATGTCCCCACCCTCCCCAACCCCAGGTATCAGGTTGCAGGTTTTTGCCAAAGAAAGTGCTACAGAGTTTAAATGTGGCCCTTTACAAGAATGAGCTTTTGACTCAGGCTATGTAGAAAACGAGGGGTTGGACTATGTAAGTGCAAACATCTTTCATTTCATGGAAATTTGTGCTTGAAAGGTTATGAACTTTTAAAGTATTTTAATACACAATGCTAAATACTCCTCTAATTAGGTTATAGGTTCTGCTTAAATAAGAAGGTAGTTTATTTTGCTCTCACCTGAATGTCTTGAGTTGGCTAATCTAAGGCTGTAGGAAGAATATGCAGCTTTATTCCATCAGATTAAGAGCGGGGGGCTACCCCAAACTCGTTGTTCTACCACACCTAGGGTGATTCCCTCATCTACTTGATCTGAGGTGGCTCACTACCAAGATCATATTCTTTTTTAAAAATATATTTTTTAAAGATTTTATGTATTTATTTGAAAGAGAGAGGGAATGAACAGGGGGAGGGGCAGAGGTCGAAGCAGACTCCCCACTGAGTGCAGAGCCTGACACTGACATTGGGGCTCGGTCCCCGGATCCTGAGATCATGACCTGAGCCAAAGTCAGACACTTTACCAAGTGAGCCACTCAGGCGCCCCTACCAAAACCATATTCAAAGCAGCAGGATAGAGAAAGGAAGAAAGGGGAAGAGGAGAAAACATTCATTCTTTTTAAAGGTAAGACCTAGAGAGGTGGTGGCAGGGGGGATAGGGTAACTGAATGATGGGCATTAAAGAGGGCACTTGATGGAATGAGCACTGGGTATTGTATGTAACTGATGACTCACTAAATTCTACCCCTGAAACTAATAATACAGTATATGTTAACTAAATCGAACTAATAAATTATTTAATTAATTATTAAAGAATTTATTTATTTATTTGAAAAAGAAAGAGACAGAGATAGCAACAGAGATAGCATGAGAGAACACAAGTGAATAGGAGAGGGAGAAATGGGCTCCCAGGGAGCCCAATATGGAGCTTGATCCCAGGACTCTGGGATCATGACCTGAGCCAAAAGCAGCCACTTAACCGACTGAGCCACCAAGGCACCCTACTAAATTGAATTTAAATTAAAAAAAATAAAAAAAGATGTGACCCAGAGATTGGAGATGACACTTCCATTTATATGTCTTGGGCCAGAACTTCAGTACATGTCACATGTAGCTGAGAAGATGTTCAGAAATGTAGTCTCCATTTTGTGTGGCCATGTTTCCTGCTAAACCTTGGGGACTCCGTTACTACTGAAGAAGATGAATATTATGAAACAGTAATGTTAGCTGCACCCCCTCCAAAAATGATTATACCAATTTGTATTTCTACCAGTAGCCTGAGAGAAGGCTCACACTTTATTAATTTTGCTTGAATTATAATTTATTTAACTCTAAGTTTATAGAATTTATTTTTAAAAGATTAATTTTAGATTCATAGGAAAATAAAAAGGAAGGTATAGAAATTTCTCATATGCCCTCTGCTCCCACACATGCATAGCCTTCCCATTTTCAATATCCCACATGACAGTGGTTCATTTGTTACAATTGATGAGCCTATGTTGACCTGGCCTTATCACTCAAAGTCCATAGCTTACATTAAAGGTTTACTCTTGATGATTGTACATTCTATGTATTTGAACAAACGTATAATGGCATGTATACACTATTATAGTATCACATAGAGTGTTTTTGCTGCCCTAAATATCCTTTGCTCTACCTATTCATCCCTCTTCATCACCTCAATCCCTGGAAACCATTGATCTGCTTATTGTCTTCATACTTTTGGCTTTTCCAGGATGTCATATAATTGGAATCACATAGTATGCAGCCTTTTCAGATTGGCTTCTTTCACTAAGTAATTGGCACTTAAGGTTCTTCCACGTCTTTTCATGGCTTGATAACTCATTTCTTCTTAGCACTAAATAATATTCTATTGTCTGGATATACCATAGTTTATTTATCTGTTCACCTACTGGAAAGACATCTTGGGTTGCTTCTAAATTTTAGTAGTTAAAATAAAACAGCTAGAAAGATCTATGCTCTGATTTTTGTGTAGACCTAAGTTTTTGACTTCTTTGGGTAAATACCAATGAGTTTGTTTGCTGGATGGTATAGTAAGAATGTGTTTAGCTTTTAAGAAATCACCCAACTGTCTTCCAAAGTGGGTGTACTACTTGGCATTACCACCAGCAATGAATGGTCATTCCTGTTGCTCCACATCCTCTTTCTCATCTGTTGTCAGTGTTCCAGATTTGGGCCATTCTAATAGATATGTAGTAATTTTTTTTTTTTTTTAAATTTTAAATGCTCCTTGAGTAGACTTTAGGGTAGGGAACACTATATCTTGCTTGTTTTCATATCTGTAGCCTTGAGTGCAAAATGGATACTCAGGAAATGTCTGTGAAATGAAGATCTGGATGGATGCCTATGACTATGTCAGCACCAATACAACAGTCAAAGGTCAGGCTGAAAAAATAGAAATTTTGAGGTTGCATTTTGATGAGAGGGCTCTAAAGTCACTTAGGAAATATTGTCTCACTGAAGCTCAAAAGCAGCTATCAAAAACAGTGAGAAACTGGGTAGGTAGGCAGACCTATCACTTAGGATTATGAAGTGGATTTTGAACCTTTAAGCAGATATGATTATAAAAACCAGTTCTCTTAAAGAAGGGAATGCATTTTTATGAAGGGCAATAAGTCAACTGAAGAGCAAGAAATCTCTGTCAACATACAAGTAAAAAAATAACTCTTTTTTGGGTCACTTTAGAAAAGTACTTTTCTAAAAAAGATTTATTTATTTTGGGGGGTGGCAAAGAGAGAGGGAGAGAGAATCTGAAGCAGACTCTCTGCTGAGCACAGAGATTGACGCTGGGCTCAATTTCACAACCGAGATCATGACCTGATCATGTCAGGTCATGAAACCTGATCATGAAACTAAGAATCAGATGCTCAACTGACAAAGACACCCAGGCTCCTCTATCATAAGCACTTTTAAAAAGTAAGCTTACAAGGTTACAAAATTGGTTTAATCTTTTGAAGGTTGCTGGAGGGGATGGGGTGGTGGGAGGGATAGCGTGGCTAGACGATGGACATTGTGGAGGGTATATGCTATGGTAAGTGCTGTGAAATGTGTAAGACTGATTAATCACAGACCTGTGCCCCTGAAATAAATAGTACATTATATGGTAATTAAAAAACAAAACAAAACTGGGTCGCCTGAGTGGCTCAGTGGGTTAGGCCTCTGCCTTTGGCTCTGGTCATGATCTCAGGGTCTTGGGATCGAGCCCCACATCGGGATCTCTGCTCGGTGGGGAGCCTGCTTCCCCCTCTCTCTTCCTGCTTCTCTGCATACTAATGATCTCTCTGTCAAGTAAAAAAATAAAATCTTTAAAAAAAAATAAAAAATATCGATCAATCAATCAATCAATCAATAACTGGTTTAATCTTCAAGTGATTAAGTGATTATTCTGAAGCCAAAGAAAATGCATTGAGAAGAGAGAATGCTCCAGTGTTTTAAAAATGAGGACAGCTAGTGATCCAAAAATATATTAATTTCTACTTAATGGAAAAGAGAAACATCAGTCAGACAAAGGAAAAGAGGGGGGCGCCTGGGTGGCTCAGTGAGTTAAAGCCTCTGCCTTTGGCTCAGGTCATGATCCTGGGTTCCTGGCTGGGATCGAGCCCTGCATCTGGCTCTCTGCTCAGCGGGGAGCCTGCTTCCCCCTCTCTCTGCCTGCCTCTCTGCCTACTTGTGATCTCTGTCTGTCAAACAAATAAATAAAATCCTTAAAAAAAAAAAAAGGAAAAGAGGGAAAAAAAATAGAATCAGAAGAGAAAAGAAAGTGGGAGCAGGTGGCAGAGGGGCATGAGGGAGAAGAAGCAAAGAGCAAGAGCCTGAAATGATGGATTAGCTACCATCCATGGTCTGAGTCTCAGATATTCTGTAAACCAGAATACAAATCCTCTAGCCTAGAGAGATGCACTTACTGGAACTCTGGGAGTATGTCCAGTTGTATTGTTTGATCCCTCAGTTTCAAAGTTTTCAACATATGATAAAGACTATATGTTCCTATTTTGCACTTTGAAATCGGGACAGGAACCAGAATCTCTGATATTTTTCAATTCAGATCTTCAATTATCTTTCTAGACTAACAGCTGAATTTTGTATGTGCCTTATAAAAATAAAATTGTTTCTGATGACTTTTGCTGCAAAAGACAAATTTAGAAGGAAAAAAAATGAAATCTCTTATTTCTCATAGAAAGTAAAGGTGTTCTATAGTCTGGAGAAATGGTACTTTAAAAAAAATATTATTTCATTAGAAATGCAAGAAGTTGGAGATAGCTTTGCAAAATAATTTGAGCAGATGGAAACTATTTGTTAAAGTAATCACTGATGAAACTAAATTTTGTTAGGTTCTAGTTGCCCTAGAAAAAATGTTCTGCCTTGGTATGATACCCTTTCATATTACAATTCTAAACTACTTTCGCCTGCATTCCTCAAATAAGAACACCTGCCATTCCTGAACAGGTATGACAAAAATCCAAGGAAGCACACTTGGGTGGTGCAGCAAGTTGTGTGTCTGACTCTTGGTTTTGGCTCGGGTTGTAATCTCCGGGTTGTGAGGTTGAGCCCCAAGTTGGGCTCCACACTTAGCATGTAGTCTGCTTAAGGGTTCTTTCTCCCTCAGGGCACCTGGATGGCTCAGTTGGTTGAGTGTCCTACTCTTGGATCCTTCTCAGGTTGTGATCTCAGGGTCCAGAGTTTGAGCCCAGCCTTAGGGTCCCCACTCAGCGGGAAATCTGCTTCCCTTCTCCCTCTGCTCATTCCCCCGGCTCGTGCACACATGCTCTCTCTCTAAAATAAAATAAATACATCTTTTTTTTTTTTTAAGATTTTATTTATTTATTTGACAGATGGAGATCGCAAGTAGGCAGAGAGGCAGGCAAAGAGAGGAGGAAGCAGGTTTCCCGCTGAGCAGAGAACCCGATGTGGGGCTCGATTCCAGGACCCTGGGATCATGACCTGAGCCAAAGGCAGAGGTTTTAACCCACTGAGCCACCCAGGTGCCCCTAAAATAAATAAATCTTAAAAAAAAAAAAAAAGGAAAAAAAAAAGAAAAAAGGATTCTCTCTCCCTCTGCCCTATCCTCTAGAAGTGCTCTCTCTCTCTCTCATATAAATAAGTAAATCTTTAAAAAAAAAAAAATTCCAGGAAAAAGTAGGATCAAACCTTCATGTGAGATGTTCTCCATTTATGTTTTTAAGAGGAAAGAAATGTGTGATTGCCTCCTAGCAGGAGCACCTATGATCTCCCTAAAGGGACCCATGTTCCTTTATAGCAAACTTTTAGCAGAGTTAACTGTACTCATTGTCTCCATTGGCTCATCCATTCTTTCCTGAACCCACTTACAACTGAGTTTTGCTCTGGATATTCCACCTGTTCCCTTATCAGTGTCACCAACTATTTCCTATTTGCCAAATCCATTAGATTTTTTTCAGGTCTCATCTTGTCCAATCAGCAACTTTTGACATTATCTATCACTCTTAGAAATATTTTCTTTACTTGGTTTCTAGGGCATTACAAGCTCTAGATTTTCCTCTTATCTCCCTGGCCTCTCCTTAGTCTCCCTTGTTGGTACATCCTCATTTCTTTGACCTCAATATATTGGAGGGTCTCAGATCTCAGTTCTTGGTCCTCTTTTCTTTATTTCATTTCTTTTATACCCTTGGGGACTTCAGTTGTTCCTGTGTCTTTAAATACTGTCTATATATGGGTGACTGTCAAATATTTATCTGTATCTCTGCTCTTTCCCCTAACAGAGGCAACTATCCAACTATTCATCTTCCTCCCTTGGATGTTTAGTTAGGCAGCTTAAATTGAAACATACAAAGCTGATCCCTTGTCCATCATCCCCAAGCTACATAAATAATTACCCAGTTGCCCACAACAAAAATAGAGACATCATCCTCTGATGGTCTGTACTTAATCCATCAGTAGATCCTATCAGCATCTCCACTGCCATCAACTTGATCCCCATCACCATCAGCTTTAGCCTGTATTATTGCTTCTACCCTTTCCTTCCACACATGGTGTCACTATACTCACAACTGCCCAGTTGTCTCCCATTTTACTAAAATAAATGAGAAACTCATTACTATGGTCTACAGCCTGCCTATCTTTATGAGATGCAGGTTTTTTTGGTCTTGTACACTGTTATATCCCTCATGCCTGGAAGAAGGCCTAGCATGTAGTAGGCTTTCAAAACTAATTATTAAATAATGAATACATGATAGAAATATTCATATGTTTTTCTTAGCGTTCCTTACTGTAATTGATGGTATTATATATGATATTATATATGATATAATATATATTATATATATGATATAATACCATATTTTCATGTATTTGCAGTTTATACCTCATGGACATGAAGAAATATACTGGTAGAATAACCTTGAAGTCATATAAACCCTGCTGTGGTGGGACTCCTGGGTGGCTCAGTCTGTTAAGCTTTGTCAGTCTTGTCAGTCTTTGGCTCAGGTCATGATCCCAGGGTCCTGGGATCTGGTGCACCTGGCTCCTTGCTCAGTAGGGACTCTGCTTCTCCCTCTTCCTCTGCCTGCCTCTCCCCCTGATTGTGCTCTCTGTCAAATAAATAAGTAAAGTCTTAAAAAACAAAACAAAACAAACCCTGGTGTGGTACATTTTGTATTCTGTTTTTACTTAATTGGAGGGGGTGGGGCACACTGTATTATTTACTTTTGAAGTTGTTACGCGAAGTAACGCGAAATTAATGTTTTGAGTACACAGTGTTTGCTTGCTGACAAGTATTTGGGAGCATCTGGTAGTGGGGAGAAGGGTGTTGAACAAAAGAGATTGTTTTGCCAGCTCCAGAGAAGTGGTGCCTTTCAAGATGCTGCATTGCTTTACAGCTGTGACTTCACTTGAATAGAGTGTAAGGTATATTTCATAATAACAATTTGACCTGCTCTAGGAAGTGGATGAAGTGGGGGCTTTTCTTTAAAGGGTTATAAAAGTGGGGTGGGGTTATAAACTAATAATGCTCTGATTGTCTCAGATTAGGGACTGATTCTGAAATGTGCAAACTGCTTCATGAATTAACACTGTAAAACTGGCAGTGGCTATTGTAGCTCAAAACTGAATTCACTGGCTTTGTGCATGCTTTTGGAAACTTGTTCGCTGGATGAACTCAGGGTGTCATACAGGAAATCATCTACAGGAAGGATTTTTTTTTGTATACAGTGTTAGAATGTAATGTTGTCAAGGGCACAGATATAATCATATTATAGATAACCGGTTGTTAAAGTGGTATGTGTTGAAAAGAGATCCTACCTGTATTTCATTGCTCTACAATGATTTTTATCATTCAGCATGTGCCTAAAGTTTTTGTGTATTTTTGTGGGAGGTGACTTACACTTGACTAGTGGCAAGTATGAGGAATCTGCCTGATTCAAAGTTGTGTGTGTGTGTGTATGTGTGTGTGTTTGAAAGTACACAGTCATCTTTAGCATTCTTTACGAATTACTCCACTGAAACTTAAATTGAATTTGACTCACCACTAGTTCATATGCTGATTGATCCACGTATTGATCTCAGCATGTTGTCAGGCCTCAGGATCTGGCAGGTTCCAGAGGTGCTGATTATAATGCTGAGTCATGGCCATAGGCCAGAAGCTGTAACTAGACTTTTGTGCATGTCGGGTGGTCTCCTGGAAAGGAGGTCAGTTATTTGGGAAGCTAGTACTTTTGAGTGACATCCTGAAACCATGCATGGATACACAGCAGATTAACTAATGAAACAGAATGATATCCCAGGGAGAACTTGTTTGAAAGGAAATTTAGCTTCACTAAAGTGAGATTAGTTGAAAGGCATTATATGTTAAAAGGAACAAGTCTTTAAGAATCAGACATACACATCTTCTCTTGCTTAAATTATATGACCTTGAGTACTTTAACTTTTCTGAGCCTCAAATGACTCATTTGTAATATTGGGATAATAATACAGTAACTATCAATGTTTGTGAGACCTAAGTGAGCTAATCCATATTGATGTGGTTTTAGAAATATAGGTGAGGTTCAGTGGAGTTAAGTCTGGAGCCAATGACCAAGGAAGAATTCTTGGGAGGTCTTTGGTGCAAAAAGGTGTTTTATTAAAGCATGGGGACAGGATCCCTGGGCAGAAAGAGCTGCTGCAGGATCTTGAGGGGTGGCTGATTTGATACTCTGGAGTTGGGAGAAGTAAGGAAAAAGAGGTTACAAAAGGATATTTATATGTTAAAGAAGAACCTCAGGATACTGGAGGCCTGGCTATTATCAAGCTAAGGTTGTTTTTACCTCTGGCAAGGTATTAACCTTAAGATAGTTGGGAGATTCCTGGAAGAATGTCACACCTGTCCCACCCTGGAGTGACTGCAGGGTGTCAGTTTACGCTTTTCTCTTCCGGAGCCTTCTGTTGCCTCATCACAGATCAAGCATCTGGCACAGAGCTTGACACCTGGTGAGAGTTCAAAGAACTCTAGTTCCTGTTATTATTATTTTCTAAATCCCCTGATAAAGTTGGTACTAGAGCCCAGATCTCCTAGTCGGTGTGCCTTCTCACTTAAGACCACATAAATTGTTTTGTCCGCAGATGAGATTTAAGCCTTTACCATCACCCCACTTTTCTATTTTTCTCTCCTTAAGCTGTACTTCCCATTTTCCCATTTTCTTTTTCTCCAAGCCCTATTCTTACTTACTGCTTTGGCTGATTTTTTTAGATACCTTAAATAATGTGAATGGAAATTCTCAAATTTTGTAACACTGGTTTCTCAGTCTAATGGCAACATAAATGACATGGCCATACTTTATGTGTTTTTTTTAGAGATCGCTTTAGTGGCATTACAAAACTCCATTATTATTTGTCTCTGGAACTTGTTCACTGCCTTTATAAATGAAACAAGAAGCTGTGGTCATTTCAGATAGTTTGGAATAGTCTTTTTGTATTTCTTTGTCAAGGCAGAAATGGAACTTTTCCATAAAGCCATATTATGTAAGTGACTGCATTCTTAGGCTTGCAACATTTCTGTCCCTTACTTCTTTTACCTTGCCTTTCCATAAAGATTGTATCAGCTGTGGGATCTTGTGCCAGTCATATCTCTTCTCTAAGCTGCAATGTTACTGACTGTAAATATGTAATACCAACCTTATACACCTGCGGATTTGTTAGAATAATTTAAGCAGTTCTTTGTAAATTGTAAAAGATAAGAGAATGTGTGAAGCTTTTGTTATTAAGACAAGTATCAGTAGAGGCAACTGATGATCAATAAGGGTAGTGGAAGTTGGAGGTTGATAACTGTCTACTTATCAACTGTGGATGGATCAATTTTCCTGAATTAGTAGGAGCAAATGTGTATTTTCAAAATTATTTCAGCAAGTTATTTTCAAAATTGTGATTAGTAGTAAGGTGCTCAGAAGCAAACTCCTCCTAAGCATACAGAGCAATTTAAGTTAATATAATAATTATTAATTAATTAATATAATAATTAATTAATATAATAATTTAATTATAGTCCTTTCACATACATTGTTTCCTTTAGTCTTCAGCACGAATCTGCCAGGCCGGTGTCATTACCTCTATTGTATAAATGGGAATTGAATTATAATTTGCTTCCAGGAACATTAGTGGTTGAGGCAGTGCTGAAATCCCAGTTGATACTTAGACCATTGTGCCTTTTGTTTTAACAAGTTCCTCAGCTATATATCTGTTTGTTTATCCAAAGATTAATTAGTCCTGTCAGCTTTTACATTCCCTGCTGTAATTCTAAATTTGTTTTAGATGCTTTTAGCCCCACCCATAACCTCCCTGTCTTGTGTATTGCAGAATCCATATCCTGGCCTGCTGGCTATTTCAGACGAGATCGGGCGCGTTCAGGGTGTTATGGCCATAGACATGCTGGCTATTTCAGGAACACTATCTTTTTTTTTTTTTCCAGTGTGCTTGTTCATCAGACAGGAAGGGAAGTGTTAGAGATTTTAATTAATGTCTCTGAAGTGAAGAAGAGAAAAAAAGAAGGACCTGTGATAATTGCCTATGATAATTCATTTCTTGAGAAACCGTATTATTGGTAAGTACCTGGAGTTTCTCCAGTCATGCAAGGATTATCTTCGCCCAACTCCTAGAACAAGAGCATTATGTAGCATGGCTTTGAAGAGGTGGGGAAGTGAGGCTGAAAACAGGAAATAGTTTAGGCTTGCCATTCCAAAGGAGATTCTCAGCGGGAAACTGTTTAAGCAATAGTGTTGTGTGAAACTGAATGGGTAGAAACTGGAAGCTGACCTCCACATTAATCTTAACAGTGGAAAATGTCTAGCCTAGTGGTTGTCATCAAGGACTCTGGTACTAAACTGTCTGGATTCAAACCAAGCTTCATTATTTATGGTCCGTGTGACTTACAGGAAGTTGTTTAATTTCTCTGTGACTTAGCTTCTGGTCTTTAAAATGGGCGTGAAAATACTATGTGCATCCAAGGCTGACTATGTATCATATGATATAATGTATGTGTGTTGCTTAGCACAGAGTAGTGCCTGGAATGCTGTGAATGCTGAATAAATAGTAGGAGGATTGCTATTATTATGGATATTATGATTTGTCACTTATACATTGTATCCTGGACAAGATTTACCTGGAAATGCATCTGGCAAAAAAAAAAAAAGTGCTCAGTAAATACTTTCTCAATTATTATTCTGCCAGAAAGGTCATGCTGGTAAAACTGTGTGCTGGGTTGATGGTTTGGGTGGTGATGGTAGGCTGAACAAGGTTAGGGGAGGCTTCTGGTAAAATGGGCTCAGCACAGACTCCTTATAACAAGAAAATTTATTGTTTAGTCAGTGGAAAGGGATCATGAGATCTGGTTTTCAGTCCTACCTCCGGTACACAACAGTAAGTTGTGCGAGTCTACAGTTCATCTAACTCTCTTGGTATGTCCTCATTTTTAAAAATAAGGAGTTAAGACCAGATGGGGTTTGTTGTTAACAGTGGTTGTTAACTGTGGGCTGGGGTGGAGAATTTACCAGAAACTGTTTTAAATTTTGTATGTCTGTGTTTCCATCCCCTATTTTCCCTTTGCCTTCAGGTTCTTTCCCCTCTTGTGAAAAATCCTGTCTTTCCTGGTAACCACATAGTACGTAAAGCACCTCATTGCTCAAGTGGCAATCTTGTAACCCGGAAACCAAGGAAAGAGTTGTCTTCACATTCATTTGTGTGTGAAAGTCTAGGTGGGGCCCTAAGTGCATTGAAATTCAGGGGACTCCTTTCATAGATTTATAGAAAAGTTGACTCAGGAAGTGACTATTCCATTTCCTATCTTTGCTTAAATGTGTTGGGCCGATGTAGGAAATATGCGATTTGGTAGCCGAAATCAAATTTCAGTAACTTAAAAATGGAGCAGAAACAAAGGATTTTTAACTCTCACCATTTGTGCTGCACATGAAACAGGTCTATGAAAATATATAAGGACAGATTGATAAAGAAGAGAGAACTTCAAGATCTTTCTGGGAGCAGTTTAAGGGAGTTCTGATTGGATTCGTTCTTATTAGGAATAGGAAGGGATTTCTCTTTGTCAGACCTATGTGCTGCCTTAGATGAGAATGTAACCAGAGTGTTCATCTCAATCCATGAGAGCAGCTCTGTGGAAGATCTGTTGACAGGCCTACCTACTACTTACAGATGCTTTAGAGGACAGCAATGGGTTTGCATGTTGGCAGGGAGGAATTGAGGGAGATTTATTCGATCTTAGTGTAAGCCTACTTAGCCAGAGCAGCTCCATCTGGTTAAACAATGATTTTGTTGTTTATGCAGTAAAACTTAAACTGACCCTGTGCCCACGCCCCCCCCCCCGGGAACTTACTTAAAAACAAGTCCCAGAAACCAGTCCTAGGTAACAAAGCCCAAATACAAGGGCGGGACAGGCCAGGTGGAGGTATCTGATCAATGGGGAGCATACTGTCTCCTTAGCTACCAAGGAGTATGGGCCCTGCCCTCTGGACACCTTTTGGGCGCTAATTCTGACCAAAGTGATAGGCTAGGTCAAATATGTACTAGGGTAAATTGTAATTCAATTGGCCACCCATGCGTGAGCTAGCATGACTGTGCAGCTTTCTCTGTGTGTTACAATCTCATTGGCCACCTGTGCGTGGCCAAGCCCAACCACATGGCCTTTGCCCTTAAAAGCTAGCCTATAAGGCAGAGAGAGGTCTCCTCTTTGCAAGAGATGGCCCTGGCCAGTCAGTTTGATTCTCGATTCTTGGCGCAAAATAAAGCTTGGCTTGACCTTCGCTTTGTATCAGTCTCGCTCCTTTGACCACGAACCCAACATTAGTAAGAGAAATGTTATTCTTTTATGATTTTATGAGACATAGAAAAACAAGAGCATGGTGTGGTCTCAGCCTGGCTAGCTAATTGAAGGAAGACTTAAATGCTGGAGTCCCAGAGGAAGGTTTCATAACTCTCAAACGCGTGGGATCCAGCATAGGGTGGAAGTACACTGAGTTAGGGAGATCATGTTTCTGTCTTATTTCCAGCTCTGTTACTAACTTGCTTTGTAATCTTGGGCAAGTCTGAGTTTTACTTCCCAACATATAAATGAGGCTGGGCTAACATAGCCTCCAAAATACATGGCTGGCTTTAATAGTTTGATCTCAAGGTCCTGTGTGATAATAATTGAAACCTAGCAACATTAGAATGTTACAGACGGTCCAGGTAGGTTGAAGAGGGTGGTACAGGGAGAGAGGGTCTCCCCTGCTTAATGAATTTATGTAAGAGAAAAGAAAGGTAATCACTAAATATTGGTATAGTGACTTTTACTCGTTAACTTCCTGTGAAATTGTTGGTTCCAGGAGTATAGACTCAAGGAGAAGTATAAAATTGGGAGTAGTGATTTTTCTTTGAAAGAAGAGTGGTTTTTGATTAAGTCGTTATGTGGAGACATGAATCCTTTAAATTTCGGTCATACAACCAATATTCTTCAAGAATGTAAAGACTATTAAGTTGTATTCTATGACAGTGAAGTGTTGTTTTAAGAAACAGGTGAAAAGAGATTTGCTTTTTAGAGAGGTCATTCTGGCTGTATGTGGTATGGAGGATGGTTTGGAGACAAGAAAGACTGGATAATGAAATCCTAATGATAAGTTCCTCATCTTGGAAGGGGTAGTGATAATGGGAGAGGTTGTATGGGAGAGGGAGAAGTTGAACTCCCAGGTTTCTAGTTTGGGCAACTGGGAAGATGAGAATGCTATTTGCTGATACAGCAAACAGAAACAGATAGAGAGTAGAGGATGGTGGTTTAATACTTATGGAGCAAAAAAAGTCTGAGGCTTTGGTGTAGGTTCTGTGCTTTCTTGGTAATCAGATAACTTTCAAATGCTTTTTAATCTCAGAAAAGAGTATATGTATCAGTGTATGTATCTTGTTGCTAGGGGAGAGGGTTGCTATGGAGATTAATGATGTCATAACGCCCACTGTGATCCAATAAGGACCCTCTGGTGGGTCTGACTCAGTCTTCAGGCTGAAGGTTATTTGAAGTTATCCTATCCTGGCCAGAGCATGTGATGTATGGAAAAGTCTATGTTGGGGGGCCGATATGAAGGGATACAAGCAGTTATATGTTTATATGTTTGTTTTGCCTTTTTTTTTTAACTGGTTAGGGAAAAAAGAGCCTAGAATCCTCCCTTTCTAGGTTATTGGTTCCAAACCTGATTTTTTCTGTTTCCATGGTTCAAAGGGGCACAGTTTTCCTAATTCCTAGTTTAAGGCACACAGAGTTATCAAATGTGTTTTTAATCACATTTAGTCTTAGTTATTTGAAGTAATATAAAGTTAAAATGTATTTTTCCTTCTTAGAGTGGAAATCTCAAGGTATTTAATCTTGGAGAAATGGCTTTCGCTCATTTGGATGGGAGACACTTCTGTACCCTGCTTATCTGCACAACGTTTGTCTCTGTGCCTTCAAATGCTGAGATAAAAGGTAAACCAACAATGGAGTACTTTTAAACTTTAGGATATTAACTGTCTTTTCAACCTACCCTGTAGAAGTGCATAACAAGTAGATAGATTATTACTGGAAATATTTTAGGAAGTCCATACACAAATGATATGTTCTTACTAGCCAGCCTCATGTTTAAGGTAACTAATGGTAACAAACATTTTGCAGGATAAAAGTCAAACTAAAAGACACTTTCCAGACCTTTTCATATAGTCTTCTAATAGGTTAATTATCTGAAATCTCATTGCCTAATACTCAACTAACTGGAAACTTATTTGTGGTCCTTAATCTTTGAGATAATTAGATAAATACGGAAAAATATGCAGAGATTTAAAGGGAGTTGGGGGAAATTGGAGGGGGAGATGAATCATGAGAGACTGTGGACTCTAAGGAACTAACTGAGGGTTTTGGAGGGGCAAAGGGTGGGAGGTTGGGTGAGCCTGGTGGTGGGTATTGTGGAGGGCACATATTGCATGGAGCACCGGGTGGGGTGCCTAAACAATGAATTCTGGAACGCTGAAAAGAAATTAAAAAAAAAATAAAAATTTTTTAAAAAGTAAAATTTAAATATAATTACAGAATTATTAAATCATGTCTACTGAATTTTCCTTATTACAGAAGGTAATCAGAACAATTCATTTCACAAAGATTTGTAAGTATAAGAATTGAAACAATAGGGTTGTCATTTTATCCTCAATAGAGACATTCTTTATTGGTACCTGGTGGGGGTCCCATGTCAAATCATAATTTGTACCGCAAATTACAATCTTTTTGTAGATTCTTTTCTTCACCTCAATATGTATCATGAGAGGCATTAAAATGAACAAATGGGCAAAAATGAAAGGAAATTATGAGCAGAAAGGCAACATGAGGGCAGTACTATAGTACTATTAGATTTGCTAGTGAGAAAATTACTTGTTCGTTTGCTTTTTAAACCACCAGTTGGGGCAGCCATTGCCGTCCACTGCTCCTCCCGACAAATTAAATGGGCTTTTTACTCTCCTCAGCTGCCTCACACTTTTTCTTAAGTCCTTCGGAAGAGTGGCCCTGGCTTTCCCTGGGATAGTAATGAACTTTAGTTGGAGAATTCAGTTAACCAGAATGGAATGACAAGATCTGCTTGTTCTAATCCTTAAGGCATTAAGCCATAGTAGTCATATTTTACATTTCCTATCCCTTTTGTGTTATATGCTTATAGTAAACACTGAATTAATACTGATTGGTTCTTGTTATTAGAGAGATTTATGTAATAAAGTGTTCCCATCTTAGGCCAAATTCTGGTCTATATAACCACAGAGATAACTCCATGTTCAACTGCCTGCTTCTGTGAAAACTTAGTAGCTAGGTAAGGCAAAGTCATATTTGCATATAGCAGTAATCTAGACTTTTTTTTTGTTTTTTTTTAAAGATTTTATTTATCTATTTGACAGACAGATCACAAGCAGGCAGAGAGGCAGGCAGAGAGAGAGGGGGAAGCAGGCTCCCCTCTGAGCAGAGAGCCTGATGCGGGGCTCTATCCCAGGACCCTGAGATCATGACCCGAGCCGAAGGCAGAGGTTTAACCCACTGGGCCACCCAGGTGCCCCTAATCTAGACTTTTTAACAGCTTTATTGATATGATTTCCATAACATAAAACACAGACTTTTAAAGTGTACTGTTGGGGCGCCTGGGTGGCTCAGTGGGTTAAAGCCTCTGCCTTTGGCTCAGGTCATGATCCCAGGGTCCTGGGATCGAGCCCTGCATGGGGCTCTCTGCTCAGCAGGGAGCCTGCTTCCCTTCCTCTCTCTCTGCCTGCCTCTCTGCCTACTTGGGATCTCTGTCTGTCAAATAAATAAATAAAATCTTTAAAAAAAAAAAAGTGTACTGTTGAGTGGTCTGTAGTATCTTCACAATATACTTGTTTAACAACCCCAGCTACTCAATTCCAGAATATTTATATCCCCTTCCCCAAGGAAATCAAATATTTATACAGTAGTCATGTGTTTTTTTCCTTTCCTCCAGCTCCTGGCTACCACTAATTGACTTTTGTCTCTACGGATTTGCCTATTATGAATATTTCATATAAATTGGTCTTATGTGATCTTTTGTGATTGACTTATTTCAAATTAGCTTAATGTTTTCAGGGCCTTTGGATGTTGTAGCGTCAATCAGTACTTCATTCTTATGGCTGAATAATATTCCATTGTATAGATGTACTACAGTTTATTTATCTATTCACCACCTGGTGGACATATGGAAGTGATCTAGATTTAGCAAATTTTGTCATAAGATACAGGAAAAAAAGTAAAAATATTTTATTGATTTTATTTCAGTTAATCCTCCTGAGGATTTTGAGATAGTGGACCCTGGATATTTAGGTTATCTGTCTTTGCAATGGCAACCTCCACTGTTTCTGGATAATTTTAAAGACTGCCCAATAGAGTATGAATTAAAATACCGAAACATTGGTAGCAAATATTGGAAGGTAAGTAAAGCAAGCACTTGCAAACTTGTTGTGATTATTAGGAACTTTCTTTTAATTTTTGATGTCAGTGTCCACTCTGAATCCTGTATCTCAATAGCTATTATTATTATTATTTTTTAAAGATTTGTTTATTTGACTGAGAGAAAGAACACAAGTAGGCAGAATGGCAGCAGAGGCAGAGGTAGAAGCAGGCTCCCCTTTGAAGAGGGACCCCGGTGTGGGGCTCCACCCCAAGACCCTGGGATCATGACCTGAGCCAAAGGCAAACACTTAACTGACTGAGCCACCCAGGCACCCTCTCAATAGTTATTGTTAAGAAATAATAAGCTGCCATGCCTGCTGCTATCGCCTGAGTATCCTGCCACATCTATTTTTACCACACCCAGTATTAAGACTACCATTTGAAGTGTAGGAAAAAAAAAATTGATTCCATGGAATATAGACTTGAAGAATACTTACACATTTTACTGTATTTTATGGTTACGTAAATACCTGTATAAGAGTCTTATATAGGCTATTGGACCGTAAGCTTTTTCTTTGTAGGAATTAAGCCTTATTTATCTTTGCACTTGACCCCAGAACAAAGCATAGTTCGTTGCATATATTATAGTAAGTGTTCAGTGAAACTTTATTGACTTATTAAGGACATAGTCAAGCATGTTCAAAGATTTCTGTTGTATGAGGCATACTGTTAGCTTCCTCAATTCATAGGTAGTTTCAAGAGACAATTCAAGTACATTTATTGAGCAACATTTTGTGCCAGGCACTTGGCTAGGTATCAAGAATACAAGGATAAATGACATGATTGTAGTCCTCTGGGAGCTCATAGTTTGTCTGCCTTTCTCCAGTTGCCTCCCAGGTTTTACTGTATATGGTTCCTGAAGAGTTCAAATGATACTTGAAATGTGATTAGAAACATTTGTCATGTAATAGGCATATGGTATCTGAAAATTATCTCTTGATTTCAAGTTTGTTATAGCTCAAGATCTTGCATAGAGACTCTCTTCTTTTCCAGATTTTTTGGGGGTTATTTTGGTTTTGTTTCGTTTGTTGTCATTGTTTGTTTTTAAATAGGTTCTACACCCAGCATGGGGCTTGAACTCCCAACCCTAAGATCAAGAGTCCCATGCTCTACCCATTAGACCAGCCAGGCACCCCTGGGTTTATTCTGTAGAAGATGTTAAGATTCTCAAATGATACAATATGCAGAAATGAGCCTGCCTAGAAATATCTAGGACATTGTATCTGATAATCATTAGGAATTTCTTAGATATTGGTAACACTCCAAGGTGACTTCGTAGCCCCAATAATGTGGCTCATGATGCTGTCACTGTAAGTTTGACTTTGTCTCATCTTCTTATCAAACAGACCGTCATTACCAAGAATCTACATTACAAAGATGGGTTTGATCTTAACAAAGGTGTTGAAGCAAAGATACACACACTTGTGCCAGCACAATGCACAAATGGATTGGAAGTTCGAAGTTCATGGTCAGAAGCTACTTATTGGACATCACCAAGAGGTTAAAATAAAGCTCTCTTTTCATATTTAATACTGTCAGAACAACCCATACAGGGCATAAGGCCCTTAACCCTTATTTACTAGATTGTATGTATAAATGAAAGTGTGGCAGCAGATAGAATTCTTCTTAGGAGTGGGTGACTGGCCATTTTGAATCCTTTAAATCAGCAAACAAATTTGGCAAAACCTGCATCTTATTAGGTTAATATAGTTCCCAGTTTTTTTTTTTTTGTTTGTTTGTTTAAAGATTTTATTTATTTGACAGACAGAGATCACAACCAGGCAGAGAGGCAGGCAGAAAAAGAGGAAGGGAAGCAGGCTCCCCGCTGAGCAGAGAGCCCGATGTGGGGTTTGATCCCAGGACCCTGGGATCGTGACCTGAGATGAAGGCAGAGGCTTTAACCCACTGAGCCACCCAGGTGCTCCTATAGTTCCCAGTTTTGAGGTCATATTAGTAAATACGTATGTGAGTATTTGCTCAACTGCTCAGAGCATCCTAGAATAATTTTTATTTTTAATTTTTTTTAATTTTTAAAGATTTTTTATTTATTTGTTTGACAGAGATAGAGAGTGGGAGAGCACAGGCAAGGGGAGCAGCAGACAGAGGGAGAGGGAGAAGCAGGCCCCCGCTGAGTAGGGAGCCTGATGCAGGGTTCAATTCCAGGACCCTGGGCTCATGACCTGAGCCGAAGACAGTTGCCCAACTAACTGAGCCACCCAGGCACCCTGCATCCTAGAATTATTCATTTAGTACCTTTTCATATGCTTATACTAGTACCATTAAATGAGCCCTCAAAAGTTTTTTGATTTTTACATGCCCCATTACAGTGAAGTGACTTCTAATAATTTCCTTTTAGAATATTCCTGATTATATATTGATTGCTAAATGAAATAGAGAGATCAAAAGAAATGAATTAAATTGCATAGTGATTTCCCAAATTACTCATAACCATGCCTCTCAAGCATTGATAGTTCATTCATTCTTTAGGAAACGAGGATACCAAAGTTCGGGAAATGGACTGTGTATATTACAACTGGCAACATTTACTCTGTTCTTGGAAACCTGGTGTGAGTGCCCATTTGGTTACCAATTACCAATTGTTTTACTGGTAAGTATTTTTATAATAAGAATTCCATATTAAGAAAGTATCTATAAATATTATAGTATGAATAACTGTATTTTTACTAAATTGAATTTATTATTTTTCGGAGTTGCATTTATGATGAAGGTTGCTTACAATTATTTGGGGTTTTCAAGGGGGGATAAGTAGGTTTAGGCTGTATCTACTGGAAGTCACTCTATGGGGTGATACAGGAATGCAACACTGTTCCTGTACTGGATTAAATTTTGTATCCTTTAGATATATAGGATTATAACCTAAAAAGTTTTGGCAGGTACCTATTAATGCTGAATCCTTTTCCTGACTTCCCTTTTTTAACTATCACTGAGGCTTTACACTTAGAGCCATCTGAATCTTCTATCTCCTTCATTCCTTCATTGTTTCATGATAACATTGTTCACTGCATTCTGACACTGCTTTCCAAGGTTGCACATCTGTTCTTCACTTCCCATCTCTACTGTAAGAACTCTACTGTAGGCTCACCTCTGTTCCGCAACTGGATGACTCATAGTTTCCCAAATGATGGTCTCTGCTTCCAGGCTCTTCCCTTCCTATTCATTCTGCACAGTGTAGCCAGATTTATCTTCCTATATTGCTATTTTCATATATCAAAACCTTCCAGTGGCTCTTCATTGCTCCAGGATAAAAATCTTGTCTGGCATTCAAATGTCTGCCTCACTTTATCACTGCTCTTCCAACATTACCTTCTACTATCTCTGGTGTGAGTGTTCCACTCCATTTAGACCCATCTCTACATTTTCTTTCTCACCTCTGTTATGATTCTTTATGCCTTTGTGTGCATTACTATCTGGAATGCCCTCTGGCTTTCTCCCTAACCCTTACCCATCACCCATCTTTTAGGCCCATCTGGTATTCAGTTTCATTAACTCTTTACTGATCACATCAACTTCTGTTCAGTTTTTCTCCGAACTATTACTTATTTTAGCTCTTAATTTCTTGTCCGAATGACATTTAAATTTTTGTCATATATGTGTGCTTTGTCTGGTCCCTTAAATTTTTAAGTGATTAGTGGGCACGAACTGTTTCTTACATTTCTTTTCACTATCTGTGCTGTGCTATGCCTATCATAGATCGTCACAAAATATTCATTAAATGAGAGTATTGGTACATTGATAAATATGTATCAGAATTTATGCATTTATTAAATAACGTTAAAAAGCAAGAGAGGACAAAGTGTTACTCTTTGTGTTTCAGACCCATGGCTTTTTTTTTTAGACAAATCATAAGACATAACTGATAAGCCATAAGCTATTGAGAATACTGAGAACTAGGTTTTAACGCCTGCTCTGGCATCATTGAGTTTGGTGGTCTTGGGCAAGCCATTTTCCTTTCTGGGGTTTCTTCATCTGGAATTGGCTGGGTCAATCTCTACAGTCTAATTTATTTGTTCATTAATTCAACAAATTTGAAGCAATTATAAAATGCCAGGCACTGTTCTAGATAAAAAGGCCGAAAGTATGCCCTTTTATACATTGTAGTTCATATATAACATAGCTTTATCCTCATCTTAGTAGTGAGGGGTAAATATTGACATCTTAGAAACTGGAAAATAAGGTTGCCATGAGGCTTCACGCTGGCACATAGTAAATCTGGGTAAAGTCAAGCCTAAAACTCAAGTCTCCCAAACAAAATTAGGTGAACTAACCAAGAGACTGTAACTTTGCAAAATCTGCCCAGAGTAAATACTTGACTACTTGAAAAGGGAAATTAAAGCTAATATATTATAGAATGCTTGTATTTTCTTCCTTCTCTCTAGCTGCTGGCAGCTATTGTGTTAAAAAATAGTGATTTTCACTATCATAAAATTCTGTTATCACCCCCCTCATGCAAATACATAACAACTTGGGATAAAAAACAAAACAAACAATGGAAACAACCTGACTACTTGGCAAAAAGTGAATTCAGTAAAGTCTGGCCATTTGTATCGGCACCTGGTCAGCTACTAGCTTGGCCTAATTTCAAGAGGGATTTTGGCTGCTTTTACAGATGTCACATTTTGCATTGCAAAATATAATTTAGGAAAATAAACCAGACATTTGTGTTTTGAAAATCAGTAGGGAAATCCACCCTAATTCCCATTAGCTTTAATACTGGAAAGAGGTTAACTTTCAGTGAGTGATATGGCAACATTTCTTGTCAAAGAGAATGGGAAATTACATATTTATTTGCCAGACAGCTCTTTTTCTTTTTGACCCCTCTGTTGGCTTTTCTGAGGCTTAGCTCTTGATGTGTATGGTATCTTCAGAGGACTATCATTCATTTTATTAAACATAGCAGTATTTTGTAAGTCTGCTTTTTAGATGTGCTTTCTTCTAATATAAGTTCTCCAGTACAATATTAAAAGGGCAACATCACCCAGCATTATATATTTAAACCCTAGGTTTTTTTAAAATAGAAATCTTACTCTTTGATTCGCAAATCCTGTGGGCAAGTTAATATCACTTCAATACATGAGTAAGAATCCTTGCCTTATCCTCGATATTTTGTAAAGACTCCCATCAGATTGTAATCTCCATGAAATTATCAAATATGCTTTCTTTATTATTATATCTCTATCACATAGCATAGGATTTGGCACAGAGTTGGTGCCCAATAAATATTGGATGTTATTAAATGATTTTTTTATTCACTTGGTATCTTAAAATAATTGAAAACTGAATACCATGATACTTTAAGATATTGGGAAGCACAATTCTTACAATACCTCTTTTTACAGGTTTGAGGGCTTGAAGCACGCAATACAGTGTCCCGATTACATCAAGGCTAATGGAAAAAATACAGGTTGCAGGTTTCCCCATTTGGAGTCATCAGACTATAAAGATTTCTATATCTGTGTTAATGGATCATCAGAATCCCATCCTATCCAACCCAGCTATTTTATTTTTCAGCTTCAAAATATAGGTGAGTTAAACAACTTCAAAATGTTTCTAGTTTAAGCCATTTACAATCACATGGAAGAGAAGAGATGGAGACAAAGATATAGAAAAATTTATGGAAATGCAAAGCCTAAGAAATGAGGGCCAAGAGAGTATATGAAGAAGCTCTTATTAAATATAAAAGTATAGGAATAAGGAATCTCAGCAAGAATTTTTTTTTAAATTTTTATTTAGAATTTACAATTTATTCCCTAGCTTCAAAGCATTGGTCTGCTGTAAAGTATTTTGGTCTAGAGTTAATAATGGAGTAATTATAGAATCCCTTATTCCCACATCTCAATGCACAAATGGTTAGATATTCTGAGTTGGAGTTCTTAGTTCTAGTGTTACAATAATGTCAGGTTTTAGAGTCAGCCATACCTGGATCTGAATCTTAGATTTACCAGTTTATAGCTGTATAACTTTGGGCAAGTTTTAAAGTCTGTTTCAGGGCGCCTGGGTGGCTCAGTGGGTTAGGCCGCTGCCTTCGGCTCAGGTCATGATCCCAGGGTCCTGGGATCGAGTCCCGCATCGGGCTCTCTGCTCAGCGAGGAGCCTGCTTCCCTCTCTCTCTCTCTCTGCCTGCCTCTCTGTCTACTTGTAATCTCTGTCTGTCAAATAAACAAATAAAATCTTTAAAAAAAATAAATAAATAAAGTCTGTTTCAATTTCCTTATCAGTAAAATGAGGATGATAGAGGACACTTCATAGGCTTATTGTGAGACATGAGTGAGGTTTTTTTTTTTTTTTTTTTTTTAAGATTTTATTTGAGAGGAGAGCGAGCAAGAGAAAGCATTGCAGATTGGTGGGGGGAGGGAAGAAGGAGAAACAGATTCCCTTGTTGAGCAGGGAGCCCAAAGAGGGGCTCCATCTCAGGACCCTGGGATCATGACCTGAGCTGAAGACAGACGCTTTAGCGACTAAGCCATGTAGACACCGCCATGAGTGAGTTTATGATGTGATATCCCTGGTTCAGTGCCTGACACATCATAAGGTCTAAATGAGAGTTAGCTATTGATAAAAATAGTAGTGGTAATTGTTGTGGCAGCTGTTCCTAATGCTACCAAATGGAAAAATGACTGTAATGATTTGGATCTTCTAAGTTTTCTTTTGGGTTTAAATATTTGTCAATATGTGATTTACCAAAATTTAGTTTCCAAAATAACCAAGTTTCTCAATAAACTAATCTTGGTTGCCAAGCAACTTTGATTTTAATTCACATTGTAGAGATTAGTCTTGACCCATCCGATTTATGTTAGAGATTTCTCTTACTAGGTGTCCCTAGCTTTTGATAAGAGCTACTGCTAAACTTAATGACTTCCATGTTGAAATGACTTCCTTTCGCTTTTCAGTTAAACCTTTGCCACCAGAGTACCTTAGTCTTACTGTGGAGAATTCAGAGGAAGTTAACCTGAGATGGAGCATGCCTAAAGGACCCATTCCAGCCAAATGTTTTATTTATGAAATTGAATTCACCGAAGATGACACTACCTGGGTGGTACGAACATTGCATTTGTTTGGAAAAAACGTAAACATAGTTTTTAATTTTTTTTAAATATAGACTTAATAAAATAAGCAAATATGAGAACCCAAATCAGTTGCTATCCACATAAGGAATAGAATATGACATGTATCTTAGTATAATTTCCAGAAAACAATATAATGTAGGGGACAAAAGAAAGATGCTTGCTTGTAGTCTGAAAGGATAATCAGTCATAGAAATTTTAAAGCTACGTTAGGACTTTAGAGATAATGTAATCAGTTGTTTCTAATATTGTGCCAATAAATTAAAGTTGCCAAGTGCAGGTATGAGATGGGTTATGATGAGGGCTTTGGTGAAAAGGAAAACAGCACAATAAAACCACTTCTTGAGGAACAAGCATCATGTCAGAATTAGACTCTGACAGGGCTACTTGAATTGCTGGTAATGCAGGAGAGGGGCTGACAGAGGAAGGAGACAATGATTGCAAAACTCATTACCCCCCAGTAACAACAGTGTGATGATGCCGTTAGCCCTACATTGTTATATGTTAATTTTATTCATTGGTTTCCAACTTAGAAAGTGGTGGAGACGCATAGGTGAGCCATTAGTTCTAATCAATTAATTTCACCTACGGATAAGAAGAAAACTGGGAGTTGAATTGATTTACAAGTCCCAAGAAAATGAATTGATTTACAAATTATTCAGCTAGTCCCAGTCCACTATGTTATGCCGGTTCCCAAGAAAAGATACAATAAAATAGAAGCTGTTATTTTGGATGAGAGATACTGTTCAGTTCTTTGAAATGCAAAACTCAAGCAATTTCTTCATTGATTTTTTTTTCCCTTTGAGAACATCTAGCCCTGTGTATTCTCATATCTGAAGAAGTTTCATGCTAAGCCCTGAGCACTGTTATGTAGCTTTTATGGCAGTTAGCCAAAATAAGGAGAGAGAGAGAGAGAGAGAGAGAGAGAGAGAGGAAAAAAAAAAAAAGACTTTATGTGTATGAACTCTGTAGTTTCCATAGAAATAACATTCACATGATGGCTCCTTTTGCTAACTCAGTATCTGTAGCATATTCCAGTTTATGTAATCTGCGAAATTTGACACTACTCCAAATACTGGTTATCATAAACAATAAAGCTATGTAGACATTTTGCTCTGTCCCACATGCCTTTACTACAGGTGATCCATTATTAGTATAGAAAAATTTTATAATACAGATAAGGAAGGGAAGAAAAATAATGAAAAAACCCCACCATGCAGAGAGATAATCGCTGTGAAGATTTGGTATATGGGGGTGCCTGGGTGGCTCAGTGGATCAAAGCCTCTGCCTTCGGCTCAGGTCATAATCCCAGGGTTGATCCCAGGATCAAGCCCCACGTTGGGCTCTCTGCTCATCAGGGAGCCTGTTTCCCTTCCTCTCTCTCTGCCTACTTGTGATCTCTGTCAAATAAATAAAATTAAAAAAAAAAAAAAGATTTGGTATATAGCTTTCTTGTCATTTGATATGTATATTTCATGTAATAAAATCTGCTACCAAAATGACAAGTCAAATGAGATCTGTCTAGCTGCAATTAGATCAAATAATAGCATCTTATTTTTTACTTGGCTTTCAGACTACCACAGTTGAAAATGAGATTCAAATCACCAGAACATCAAATGAAAGTAAAAAATTGTGCTTTTTGGTAAGAAGTAAAATAAATATGTATTGCTCAGATGATGGACTCTGGAGTGAGTGGAGTGATGAACAATGCTGGAAAGGTAAGAGATAAGAGCAGTAACTGAATAGCTATTTGGTAACAAATATATTTTCTTTCAGTGTATTTTGTAATAATGGAAATAAAAATGCTCTTGCATATAGTCTATAAATAGATAAATTAGCAAGCACCTCAAACATAGATTTATAGAAAAGAAAATTAAGCTCCAGTTTTATGAAAGTGCATTACTGATTTTAAAGTTTAATTTTATATCCCCTGTAATAAATGAATTCTATTTTAGCCCAACTTAAGAACACAAGGTATGACTCTCTTTCTTTCTTCCTAATTTTCTATATAATTTGTCTTTTATTATCTTCATTCTCCTTCTGAAACAACCAGTTTGATTTTAGGATAAAACTACTTTCTTTTTCCTCAACAAAAAATGCATCTCCATTCCTCATAACCTCTCTTACCAAACATGCATATCGTACTATCCTTGCATACAGATGTGTTTTCCTTATTATTTCTAGCAGCTTTAATTACATGTATTAATTAGAATTCTTAATCCTTAGAAATTTAATTTATAGTGAAACTAAAGCAATTGTGAATTGTATATTTTGCCAACATGCTTTAGATTGGAAAATTTATGAATACATTTCATAATTTCTAGAAACATATGTTTCTTCACAATATAGTCTTTCACTATAACACAAGACATGCTTACCGACAGACCCCAATATCGTAGTTTCTTTGTAATAGTGTTTAAAAAACAAAATTCAACTGTGTAAATTTGAAGATCTGATTGGCTTTATGTAAGATTTATAAATTGAGCAACATCCCATTTTGCAAATAGGAAGGAGCTCTGAGGAGCTGTATGAAATGGAAGGTTTTATAGGCAGAAGGGGGAAAATTATGGATTATTTTAGAAAAGGTCACTTTCCTTTACGGGATGAAAGGGGTCAGAGGTCCACCAGGCAGATTATCTCACTAGTACTGATCAGGTAATTCCAGACACTTGATAAAGGTCATGTCCCTGGCACAATGCTGAAACTGTAATTAAGTTAGATTTTAAGTCTTAGTTTTCTGGTGTGGAGCTTAGCACAAGGGACTCCATTTTGAGCCTGTTATCTTTTTCCTTTAGCAATAGGAAGAAAAAATAGATAAACCTATGTTCAGCAATTAATGTTTTAGTATTTTATCTTATTTAAAAATGTCTTTTTCTCGGGGCACCTGGTGGCTCAGTGGGTTAAAGCCTCTGCCTTCGGTTCAGGTCATGAACTTGGGTCCCTGGGATCCAGCCCCACAACAGGCTCTCTGCTTGGCAGGGATCAAAGAGATCCCTTCCTCTCTCTCTGCCTGCCTCTCTGCCTACTTGTGATCTCTGTCTGTCAAATGAATAAATAAAATTTTAAATAAATAAATAAATAAAATAAAAATGTCTTTTTTCTTTAAAAAAAAAAAGATTTTATTTATTTGCGAGAGAGAGAGAGAGTGAATTGGGGAAGGGGCAGAGGGAGAAGTAGACTCCCCACTGAGTGGGGAGCCATATGTGGAGCTGATGCAGGGCTAGATGAGGGGCTCGATCCCAGGACTCTGGATCATGACCTGTGCTGAAAGCAGACACTTAAGGACTGAGCCACCCAGGTGCCCCCAAAATGATCTTTGTTTATTACTATATTATGGATATTTAGAGCTATCCTTCATTTAACTTACTAAAACTTTTTTTTTTTAAAGGCTTTGTTTATTTATTTGACAGACAGAGATCACAGGTAGGCAGAGAGAGGGAGAATGATGAAGCAGGCTCCCTGCTGAGCAGGGAGCCCGATGCGATGCCAGGGCTCCATCCCAGGACCCTAAGATCATGACCTGAGCCAAAGGCAGAGGCTTTAACCCACTGAGCTACCCAGGTGCCCCTAACTTACCAAAACTTTTAAGGTTTTATGTTACCAAAAAGAGTTGGGGAAACAAAAAAATTCACCTAAAAACTCTTATTTCATAAACATCTATCTAATTGTTCTCAATTATGTTTATATTACTCACAAAAACTTGATAAGACATGAAACAAAGTCAACCGTCATCTCAAACTATTTTTTCATGCTGACAAGTTTTGTAAGAGATAACATGAACTCTTTTGACCTTTAATAAGCCTTGGTAGAAAAAAAGAATTATGTTTAATCCTGGTAACTTGAAAGACATACCTGTTTTAATTAAACCAACAAACTTAAAGTAGTTTTAATACCCAGTATTTTCCCAGATCATGTAAACCTGAAACTCATTTGGGTTAGTTTCTTATTATATTTCTGAGAATTGTTTATATAAATGTTTAATTTTCTTTAAGTTGGTTAAATAGAATTTTTTTACAAATTAATTTTGACAGTACTATCCATAGGCAGAAAAATATCTTACAATACATGTATATATAAACACACACAAATGGGCGCCTGGGTGTCTCAGTTGGTTAAGCTTCTGACTTCTGCTCAGGTCATGACCTCAAGCCCCAGCAGGGCTCAAGCCCCAGCAGGGCTCCAAGCTCAGCAGGGAATCTACTTATCCCTTTCCCTCTGCCCTTCCCCCCTGCATGTGTGCACGTGTGTGTGTGTGTGTGTGTGTGTGTACACGCACGTTTGTGTATGCACGCTCGCTCTCTCTGTTTCAAATAAAATGTTAAAAAAATAAATAACTAGAAATATACAGACAGAAAACTTATAGCTTCCATTTAAAAAATACTGCCATTGAATCAGGTACAATAATACAAATTAGTATTTGTGAGAAGCATTCATCTAAGTTTCAAATGACCTTTTTATTTTTGAGTTCTTCTGGTAAGAATTACCTCCCTGAAGTTTGTACTTTAAAGAGATGACCTAGATAAAAGCACGTACCAAAGACAGAGGGAAAGAATGCGTGTTCCTCCAACAAGGACTTTAGTTTCCTAAGGCCAGAATTGTTACAATACTTAAAAAGCCTTTAGAAATAAACAGGGGAGGTTTAGGGAGCGATAAAAAGGAAGAAGTGAACTTTAAACTACTTCTACAGCTGCATTTCTCATTCTGTAAAGATTTGTAAGATAAGGACAATTATTCTTATTTTCTCCAACAACTGGATTGCAGCCTAAATGACATAAGAGGTTGATCCTCCTATTAAAGTACCTTATCTTCAATTTGCTTTTTTATACCACGGATCTTTGGAATGTTTTAGTAAATCCTTTTACAAAGGCTTCAGAAGGTTTTTCTTTCTGGGTGCATAATTTCCTTTCGGTTTAGGGAAGGAAGCCTAAAAAAAAAAAAAAAAAATTCTTTCAGGCTCTGTGTATCAGCTTTCAGTGTCTGACCAACTTGTGACCATAGAACTGCTAAAGAATCCTTTAGACTATCTTGTGAATTTTCAGCTGGGACAAACAGTTTTTCTGGCAGTACTTAACAATCCCCACTTGGTGTAAGAGGGGCCCCAAGGAGGATGTAAAGGATATTACCTTCCGAAGATCCAGAGTCACTCCTAAAGATAGCCCTAGGAAGGAATCAACCACCTGCATGTCCCAGGCAGCAGGAATCCAAGCCTGATTTGTAGGACACACAAACGAGACAAGCAAGAAGGCATATAGCTAGCTATCTCTGGGAGAGACAGGATCAATAACCAGTGGGTCTGGATTTGAAAAGGAAGGGACAATATTAAATTTTAGTTTCTTCTCTTGAGCATTATGCAGAGATTTGTGAGAGCTGACTCTGATAAGAATTCTCACCCTTTGCTGGCTTCTACCAGTTTTCCCAAGATGCCCTTTGTAGACTCCAGAATTTGGCAAAGTTTTTAATTAATTTTAGTGTTAGCTTCCCTTGGCTGTTTAAGGGAATAACATAGCAGTTTACGAGAAAATCCCCCAGGGTCTCATCAACTCTGGGAGGGGCCCATACGGGAACCTTCCTTCAGGGAAGGATAAATCTGAGGACATTTGAGTTGATGTTGAAGAATTTGCATAGGGCCTTTGTAAAGTCTGTATAAAACTTCTAAGCAAAACTTTTAAGCAAACCTTTTAAGCAAAGGCCTTCTTTCTGAGTGTATAATTTAAACTTGGACCAATTCACCCTTGTTCCAGAGTTGGAGGGAAGCATCTCCTGTTGCTTCTATCTGCCCCTGAACATTGGCTGTCAGCTGATCACTTGTAGGAGGGCCTAAGAGCATTTCTGGTCATATTTTGGGGGGGGAGGGTGGCGGAGGAAAGTTTTCTCAGGGAGCCATATGATTTGTCTCTTAACTGCAATATACCGGTAGGAAGAACACCCGTTAGCATCTAATAAGGTCCTTGTGAGTAGGGGTGTTGAATGGCCACTAATCTTTCCAACTCCTCTCTAAATTTGTATGATCTGAAAGCGAAAGTAAAGGGGCTTTATAATTTAAAAGAATAGCTGCTGTCCCTGGGACATGAATTCTTCACAGTGGGGGCCCAAGATATACCTGAAAAGGACTTCATATGGGAAGACCTGAAGCTGGTAGAGCCTGATTAAAGAGCCCTGGAAAGTAGGAATTATAAAGGATAGCAAAATGAGTTCCACCACCCTTATTGGGTGCTTCTGCTAAAATCACTTCCTAGCTTTCAGTATTTACACAAGTAACCCATATACCCTGGACCTGGAGATCAGGCAAGAGTATTCTCTGTAAATGGTAGAGGAAAGGGGAAGCTGAACCAGGCAGATGGAGCCAGATTTTGAAAAGGAGAATTTACATTGGATGTAGACTTTAATTTTTTTCTAATTTTTGTTCTTCCATTTTGTTAAGGGAGCCCCTAAGGCTTGCCATATTATATTCCTTTGTGTTCCATTTTTATTTTTAAAAGATTTTATTTATTTATTTGACAGAGAGAGTGGGAGAGAACACAAGCAGGGGGAGAGGGAGAAGCAAGCAAGGCGCCCGATGCAGGGCTTGATCCCAGGACTCTGGGACCACAACCCGAAGCGAAGGCAGATACTCAACAACTGAGCCACCCAGGCGCCTGTGGAAAAAAATGTAGTTTTTCCACAGCTGTCAATAGGATGAGTGCTCCCTAAAAGCTTCAATCTAGAAATCTAATTCAAAAGATCCATTTTCTGGCCATTGATAAGTAAGATCTATTAATCTCAATAGTGACTCAAATCAATAAGCCTCTCTATGGACACAAAGGGTATCGCAAAGGAGAGTACACCAGATACAGCCCTCACAGGATTCAGTCTAAGAGAACAAAGACCTTTATTATCACAACGAGACAACAAAAATTGAGATGACAAAGGCCCCTTATGAACTGAGGCCCCTTAAGACAAAATTCCCCTGACAGCTGGCATAGTCAGACCAAGAAACCTAGGTCTAGACTAGTTTAGCCCAAATTCTGTTTTTACATTGGACCCAGGCCTAACTCCGTCCGCTCAGATCCACAGCCTGTTCAGCTCTCTGCCAAATGCACACTGGTACATGTACCCTTTGGTTGGCAGAATATTCTCACTGGTCATAAAGCCAAGCTCTCAAGTTGTAGAAAGTGACAAAAAGAAACCGAGGCAAAGGATTAATAGAAAACAAAAGTACTCATACCAAATCTTTACCAGATGTACTGCACCCAAGGAACTTGTTCCATAAATATTTTCTCCTGTTAACCTACATTTAGAAAAGAAAAGGACTCTCACCACTCTTGCTTTCATGAGACTCTGTAGGCAGAGATCTAGGAGACTCACATAGTAAGAATTCTTGCCAGCCAGTTAAAATTTATCCTGCCGAATACACTAACTGTTGTGGAGGAAAAATGTTCCTTCTAGTCTTCTAGATTCTTTGGCTTCTCTAATAATTAAACTGATATTAGATTAACAATAAAAAAAGTTAATTTCATAAGTACAGGGGCCCCATGGAAATGTGAGACCCAAGGACAATTAGGGCAGTTGAGGCTTATATGCCATCATGAGCTAAGGAATGGGACTGGGACCTGGCTTTTCAAAGTAGGAGAAGGGTAATTCACAGGACAATAGGAAGAGGGGGATATCCCCACAGGGGATATGTTCCAAGACCCCTAATGGATGCCTAACACCATGGAGAGTACTGAACCCTCTATAAACTGTTTTTTCCTATATAATCTATGGTAAAGTTTAATTTAGGAGTAGGCACAGAAAGAGATTTAACAGCAATAGCTAATAAAATAGAACAGTTATAACAATATAGTGTGATAAAAGCTATGTGAATGTGGTCTTTTTTTTTTTTTAAGATTTTATTTATTTATTTGACAGACAGAGATCACAAGTAGGCAGAGAGGCAGGCAGAGGGGGTTGGGGGGAAGCAGGCTCCCTGCTGAGCAGAGAGCCCGATTTTAGGCTGGATCCCAGGACCCTGGGACCATGACCTGAGCCGAAGGCAGAGGCTTTAACCCACTGAGACACCCAGGCGCCCCTGAATGTGGTCTTTAAAAATACCTTATACTCAATCTTCCCTTCTTGTGATGATGTGAGATGATAAAACGTCTAAGTGATGAGATGAAGTGAGGCAATACTACTGTAGGCATTATGACATAGCATTAGGCTACTGTTGATCTGATTATACATCAGAAGGAGGATCATCTGCTTCTGGACTGCAGTTGACCACTTGTAACTGAAACCATAGAAAGCAAAACCATGGAAAAAGATGGGGTTTTTTGTTTTGTTTGTTTATTTATTTATTTATTAGAAGAATTTATTCTGAGCAGAGACCCTGATGTGGGGCTCGATCCCAGGACCTTGAGATTGTGACCTGAGCCGAAGGCAGAGGCTTTAACCCATTTAGCCACCCAGGCGCCCCCATGGATAAGGATGTTGATGGTGGTGGGATGCTACTGTAATTACATGATTCCCCTGCCATACAGATAGGTAATTCAAATGAAAGTTGTTTCTGGTAATAGCTTGCTCTCAGACCAGGCTGAGAATAAATAAAATCATTAAATAAATAAAAGAATAAATAAATAAAAGAATAAAAATTCTTTTATGTGGTTAAGGGAGAGGTAAACATTTTTCTTGAGTCTGCTGAGTCTTTTTTTTTTTTTTTTAAAGATTTTATTTATGTATATAGAGAGAGAGGGAACACAAGCAGGGGGAGGGAGTGAGACTGGGAGAAGCAGGCTTCCCTCTGAGCAGGGAGCCTGATTCAGGGCTCAGTCCTAGGATGTTGGGATCACGACCTGAGCCAAAGGCAGAAGCTTACGAATTGAGCCATCCAGGCACCCTGCGTCTGCTGAGTCTTGATTGCCTTCAGCTCAAAATAATCCCCTTGCCAAGGTGGTGTATTTTCTGGTTATGTATTCTGCTCCCTGTTACCAGATTTTGCTCACTATAGCATTAGGTGATATAAAACTTTGACTTAGTAAGAGTTAAGAGATACACAAGATCTCTTTTTCTAATCACTTAGCTAATATTTCATCATTTTGGTATGAAATTTCACAAGGTAAAATTTTAAATGAAATCATATCGGAAAACAAGAATTGAGCTTTAGGGAGTTGTTTTTCCAAGTGCAATGAAGAGATGGGACGTTTAGTCAAGTAATTGTTCTATATACAAATTGCACAAATGGAAGGTATGCTATACTCAAACAAAACTGTGGTACCTATGCACTAGCAAATATGGCAGAGGCTTCCAAGTTTAACTCAGTTCTTCACCAGTTACTGGCTTACTTACAAACTAATTTAGCTTCAAAAATAATTGTAGGGTGCCTGGATGGCTCAGTGGGTTAAAGCCTCTGCCTTCGGCTCAGGTCATGATCCCAGGGTCCTGGGATCGAGCCCCGCATCGGGCTCTCTGCTCCGCGGGGAGCCTGCTTCCTCCTCTGTCTCTCTGCCTGCCTCTCTGCCTACTTGTGATCTCTGTCTGTCAAATAATTAAATAAAATCTTCAAAAAAAAAAAGATGAAAGTTATAAAAAAATTGTAAACATCTAACCTTTCCTTTTTTTTTTTAACTGTTTAATCCTAGGTGACAAATGGAAGGAAACCGTAGTATTTTTCTTGATACCATTTGCTTTTATCTCACTGTTCATTTTGGTAATAACTTGTCTGCTTTTGTATAATCAAAGGGCTTTACTGAAAACGGTAAGTTGTATAACATAATGTTTAGTCTGAGATAGTAGCTAACAAATAAATGTTCTGTGTTTAGAATTGATAGACCTATGTTTTTATAATTTTTCCTATAAACTGTGGATATACAACTGATGTTGTATGGATTATGATGATGTCTTCAGAAAATACAATAATTTAAAAAATTAATCCTATAAAGCTAAATTTGGAGGTGGATTTACTTTTGTTGAAATATAGGAATAATGTTTTGGAATATGAAACACTATTCACCTCTAGTTTAGGGAACAATATAAGGAAAGAGTTACAGAAGAAAAGCAGGATTGGGAGGAAGGAAAGAGTGACTTAAACTGAATATATATATATTAGTAATATAACTTACTAATTATACTAATTATACTAGTAATTACTAATTATATTAGAAATATATTACTAGTATGTCACAGGCAAATATCCCCCAAATTGAAAAAGATAGTGTCTGCCCTCCAAGAGTTTATATACTCTAGTTGGGGAGATAGAATCCATAAAAAGTAATAATCTGTACTGTGAGCTGTTTTTAGATAGTTCCTATTTAAGCTGTACAAATGTTACACAATTTCAGAAAATGAAGGTCAATAAAGATTGGTGGGCTTTAAGGAGAAACTGTGATTTGTAGAAAAATATCTTAATGCCAAGTCTTTTAAAGATAAAGGGAAATTTGAATGTGCATGAAATGTTTCACTGTATTTCTCTGCTGAACGCTTTTTTAAAATCTATTTCTCTGAGTTACTAATCTGAGTTGAAATAGTTTGTGTTATTACTGATTATTTGTTAATAATGGAGCTCTTTTTTTAATTTCAGATCTTTCAGGCAAAAAAAGAAGTCTTTTCTCATCAGGAGACATTTTTTTGACTCATTAACTTTCAGTCTTATGACCAAATGTTAAATATGAGTCTTATTAAACTGAAGCTTTTCACCAAATATTGAATAAATCTTGTTTTAAAAGCATTGTTGTATTTAAGTAGACTTTAGAATACTCAAACCTTCGACTAGTAGTACATTTTCTGGATTCTATTAAGTTTTCTCCTCATTAATGCATAGTCAGAGTACTACACATAGAGAAGTCAAGGGTTGGGTCAGATTCTAATCACTGATGTGTTAATAAAACAGTGTGATTTTATAATTTGCACTAAGCCAGAAATATTGTTGAATTCTGGAAAATGAGATTCTCATTAAAAAAAAATAATACTTGGGATGAATGTAGTCACCATAAGTAAAGTCGTTTGGCTTTAAAATTAACCTGTGGAGAGGATTAATAAGAAATAAGAAGTTTTCAGTACATTGATAGTCTAAATATGTGCTTTATATTTTGTGGAAAAAGGTGGAAGAAATGAATGCATAGGAAGGCTGAAAATAATGAAATGAGTAGAGAGATCATATTTGAAAAATCCAGATGTCACAGCTTGGGAGTTTCCTGTACTAGTTGGCAGGCCGCATCTCCTACTTTCTGATGGTGTGATTTTTTATTTATTTATTTATTTATTTTTAAGTTCAGGAACCAAAAGGCAGAAGCCTTGAAATTACTAAGAAGCCTTTTAAAAGTAAATATAACTTTCAGACTAATTGACAATTAACTTCTGGGAGAGAACATGGCAACCTAAGTGTAGAGAGTTGCTTTAAAACTTAGGGAATAATGACCTATAGATTACAGTCAAGAGCCAAGTTTTAGTTTGTACAAATTTCTTTTAATATAATTCAAAGTGTTTTTTCCTTGTGGTCCACAGACCAATAGAGTAGGGATTTCTTGGGAGCTTATTAGAAATGCAGAATCTCAGACCTTAACCCAAACCTTCTTAATTAGCAATCTGTATTTTAAGAACATCCCCAGGTGATTCATTTGCACATTCAATTTGAAAAGCACTGATATATAGGAGCATTTTAGAATGAAATTGATTAAAACAGTATAATGGAGAGATAAACCCATCAGCAGGATAACCACAGCTTTGACTATTATTGGTAGTGACCATTTATCTCTAAAAGGGGAAGAAGAGGTAAACCGAGGTGTAAACCAGAATACCACTCTCTACTGTCACTTGTAATCAATGACAGATGCACTATCACCTTCCTAAGGCCTATCCTTGTTAAACATTAAAAGTCCTATAGCAATATATATGATTAGCAAATTACTCTCAAACCAGGTCTTGCTAAAGATGTTTTGAAGAGTTGAGAGGTGTTGGCGAAGAAAGAGGAATGTGGAGGGGAAAATGTCAAGCCTAGACAGAAATGGAAGTCAGCCACATGAGTGGGTCTCGGGGAACAAGTATTTCAATTCCTCTCTTGAGAGCTGCATAACTAGTTCTACTAATCAAAAGATTGCTGGCATTCCTGCCATAAACCTACAAGTTCCTACCAAAATTGCCCTAATAAACTGGATATGACAACAAAATGACAACAAATCTGGACAAAAAGACAAAAGGTCTTTGCAGAAGGATCCCTGGAACTCCTGGCCTACTAACTCTATAGGTTTACTAACCTTTCAATAATGTGACTCCAAATTTTCTGAAATTGAATTTTTTCAAGTCCTTTTTTTTTTTTTTTTTTTTTTTTGCATTATGATAGAGTTTTAAGATACCAAAAATTTCCCAAATGTTTGATATATAGATAGGCCCCTAAGTCATATTGCCCCTCTCTCCCATCTGACTTCTGTCACCTAGGGCTGCCCTATGCCCTCACTTAGAAGCCTCTCCCCTAGGACCTCCCAGAAACACCTTTTTCTTTTTTAAAAAAAGATTTTATTTACTTATTTGACAGAGAGAGATCACAAGTAGGCAGAGAGGCAGGCAGAGAGAGAGAGTGGGGGAAGCAGGCTCCCCGCTGAGCAAAGAGCCCGTTGCAGGGCTCAATCCCAGGACCCTGAGCCGAAGGCAGAGGCTTAACCCACTGAACCACCCAGGTGCCCCAAGAAACACCTTTAATAAACTTTAAATAGCAGGAGTTCTCCAGGATCCTACTCTAGGGCAAAAAGGAGTGAGGATGACTTCATGACTATATGTCCTATGTAATTACACAGGTACCTATGCTTGGGGCCTTGGAAGAGCTTCAGACATGATTTAATCTGCTGTCACTGTCTTGAAATTCCTAATGAGTTTTGAAGAAGGAACCCCATATTTTATTCTTCACTGTGCCCTCTTAATTATATAATCCATCAGTTCTGATTAGACTGCTCAAGCTATACCATAAAAACATCCATATCCGTTTATGACTATGATTTCTCCCCAGATGGTGTTGGTCACCAGCATTACTTGTCCTTCCCAGTTCTGTGTTGCAGAAGCTCTGTTCTTGGCAAAGGACTTTTGAGGCTCCCTCCCTTCACCTACCTCCCATTCACAGGCGCAGCAAGCCAAGAATACTGGGTTCCAGTAATCTTCACCCCAGCTTCCATGTAGGACTAAGGTTCTATGCTGGAAGGGACAAACCAAGAAGATCAGAGATGTCTGTTCCCCTCCTGCCCCCCAGCCCAGAGTCTTGCTTCTCATGGGTGATACTGTAAGGGTAAATATTCCTGCCCCATCTCTGGAGCAGTAGCAAAGAGTTTCACATATGGCGAGAGTCAAGCGGTAAGAACAGAGCTTGGTAGCTCTCTCTTAAAGGGGTTGACTTTGTTTGAAAGAGACTAGAAAAGTTTGCTTATGGATGCTGTCAAAAAATACAGATCTGTGGCACCTGGATGGCTGAGTCTATTAAGCATCTACCTTCAGCTCAGATCATGATCCTAGGGTTCTGGGATTGAGCCCTGCATGGGAAAATCCCTGCTCAGCAGAGAGTCTACTCCCCTCCCCATGTGTGTATACTCTCTCTCTAACAAAAATCAATATCTTTAAAAAATGCAGATTTTGCTGATAAGCAAACATCATACAAAAAGGCAGAGGAGGCTAGAGCTACATAGAAGTAACATTTCCCTATCTCACTGTCCTTAAGTTGGTATAAATTTGAAATAGATCTGAGAATTAAGATGTATACTGAAGGCCCTAGGGTAACCAAGAAAATAAATTTTAAAAATAATAAACAATTATTAAAATAGCTGAAATACTACATTAAAAATAATCACTTCAAATGAAGATAATACAGAAAGAATGAGAAAATAACATGAATCACAGGAAAAACATAAAGTAAAATGATGGTTGTAAAACCAGTCATATTAATAACAATAAAACTGAGTTAATCTGTACAAAAAGCAGACATTTTGATACTGGAATGAATGAATGAATGAATGAATGAATGAATTTATTTCAAAGATTTTATTTATTTATTTGACTGAGAGACAGCGAGAGAGGGAACACAAGCAGGGAGAGTGGCAGAGGGAGAAGCAAGCTCCCCACTGAGAAGGGAGCCCAAACTCAGTAATAATAGCTCTACTTCAATGACTCACTTTATTTTTTTAAAAAGATTTTATTTATTTGAGAGAGAAAGCACAAGCAGGGGGAGAGAAAGAAGCAGACTCCCTGCTGAGCACAGAGCCCAATGTGGGGCTCGATTCCAGGACCCTGATATCATGACCTTAGCCAAAGGCAGACACTTAACAGACTGAGCCACTAAGGTGCCCCAACAACTCACTTCCAATGATGGAACAAGTAGGCAGATGATCAACTAGGAAACAGAGAACTTGAACATAATATAAACCTGCTAGGTCTAACACATCTATAGAACAATTTATCCAACGGCATCAACATACACATTCTTCTTAAGAGTATATGGAACATTATCCAAGATAAACCATATGCTAGGACATAAAACAAAACTAAACAAATTTTAAAGGCTCTAAATCATTTGAAGTATGTTCTTTGACTACAATGTAATGAAATTAGAGAATAATAAAAATAAATATTTAGAAATAGACAAATATGTGGAAATTAAATAACACACTCCTAAAAAAGCAGTGGGTCAAGGAAAAATCACAAGGGAATATAGAAAATACATTGATAAGACTGAAAAAAAAAAAAAAAGAACACAACACACCTAACTTACGGGATCTAGCCAAAACAGTGTTTAGCAGGAAAGTTATAGCTACAAATTCATATATTAAAAAGGAAGAAAAAAAATCAATAATGTAACCTTTCACTGAAGAGATTGGAAAAGAAGAGCAAACTCAACCCAAAGTAAGCCGAAGATAGTATGTAATAAAAATTAGAGCAAAATAAATGAAATAGAGAATAGAAAAACAGAGATAATCAGGAAACCAAAGCACGGTTATTTGAAAAAAAAAATCAATAAGTTGACAAACCTTTAGCTATATTGATAAAAGGGAGAGCGAAGATTCATATTATTAAAATTAGAAATGAAAAATTACTACCATCCTTAGAGAAATAAAAATGTGTATAAGGGAGTATCATGCCACAAAGTAAAAAACTTAGATGAAATGGACAATTTCCTAGAAAGACACAAATGACTGAAATTGACTCAAGAGGAAATAAAAGACCTAAGAGATAGAATTAGTGACTTTTAAACTCCCCATACAACAGCCTAGGCCCAGATGGCCTCACCGGTGAATTCTACCAAATATTTATACAAGAATTCATGTCCATTCTCCCCAAACTCATTCTAACTGTAGATGGGGAAGAAACATTGCCCAACTCATTCTCTGAGCCCAGTATTACCTGGATGCCAAAACCAGAAGGCAGTTATTTTGTAGGAATCTCTTCAATTTTGGTTCACTGAATGTTTCCTCATAATTAGATTCATGTCACACATCTTCGACAGAAACGTCACAGAAGCAATGTTGTGTTCATCTCATTGCATGTTATCAGGTAGTGCATGATTTCAATGTGTATCATTATTAATGATATTCACTTCGTTAACTTCATTAAAGTGGTTGCTATCAAGTTTTACCCTGTAAAGTTACTCTTTCTCCACCTTGTAATTATTAAGTATTTTTTTTTATATTTTTATTTTATTTTATTTTATTTTTTTTAAAGATTATTTATTTATTTATTTGACAGACAGAGATCACAAGTAGGCAGAGAAGCAGGCAGAGGGAGAGGAGGAAGCAGACTCCCTGCTGAGCAGAGAGCCCGATGTGGGGCTCGATCCCAGGACCCTGGGATCATGACCTGAGCCGAAGGCAGAGGCTTTAACCCACTGAGCCACCCAGGCGCCCCTTTTTTTATATTTTTAAAAAATTTATTTATTTGACAGACAGAGATCACCAGTAGGCAGAGAGCAGGCAGAGAGTGAGGAGGAAGCAGGCTCCCTGCCGAACAGAGAGCCCGATGCGGGGCTTGATCCCAGGACCCTGAGATCATGACCTGAGCTGAAGGCAGAGGCTTTAACTCATTGAGCCACCCAGGCGCCCCGATTAAGTATTTTGTATTTTAAAGAATGTAAATATTCTATTCCTCATTAAACTTTAGACTTGTTAACTAATCTGTATCTGTTAAATTAATGATTTCTTCTTTTATTCACTGAATTATAATCCATCACTATTATTTATTTTTGTGTTAACATTGTTCCAGATGTCTTGGGCAATGGGAACTTTTTAAGCTGGCTTCTCTGTCCTTTTGACACATCCCCATCATTCTTTGAGCAATTTCATGCTTTTGGTACAAATATTCTGGGCCCATCTTGTACTATTCCTGCCCTAGCCATGAAATTAACTATGTCTCCAAGAAGTCCCAGTTCCAGTCAGTGGAAAATGGAATATAGAACCCAATATATAAGAGATATATGTACTTATTATTTTCCACCTCTTCTCATTGGACTCTGCCATGTGCAGATACCTTCCTTACTCCAATCAATCTCTGACTGCCCACATAGGGTAGCCCCACCCCATGCATGCATGTGCTCCTTGTCTTGCTTGACTTCTGACTTTCCATGCCAACCTGCCACATTGTGAATTTCTTCCTCTACTCAGACTATGATTCTATACACCAGGCCTGCCTCCTGTTTGGATACTGAGCTGCTTCCCTGTACGAAGCCTTTTATTTTTTTATTTTATTTTTTAAAAATATTTTATTTATTTGACAGACAAAGAGATCACAAGTAGGCAGAGAGGCAGGCAGAGAGAGAGGAAGGGAAGTAGGCTCCCTGCTGAGCAGAGAGCCCGATGTGGGGCTCAGTCCCAGGACCCTGGGATCATGACCCGAGCTGAAGGCAGAGGCTTTAACCCACTGAGCCACCCAGGCACCCCTACAGATGCCTTTTAATACCACTTAGGCACTGACTGCCAATGTCAGGACAGGTCCTAGCATGGACATGCTATTTATACTTATCAGACTCTGACATCTCATACTACACTGCCCTCCACATTTGTGATCCCATCTTCTCTCTCTGAGTTTTGACACCCGATACTAGGTTAATCTGACTGCATGGATATCCTCTTCACCCCCCTTCACCTCAGACATCTCAGCTCTGGAACACCACGGTTCCACTCCTCTACATCATGGAAGCCTACCTAGATCTATCCCAGCTGCTCAGCAAGAGGAAGAGGGGAAAGGGGAAGGGGGTGCTTGACTTGAATTTTGTAGTGAAAGTGGACATTGACAATCAAAGATAAAAGAAATTTCAGTATGGAACTTATATGTGAATTATGGGATATAGAAAAATAATTTTTCAAGTTTGAAAGTTGAAAAATTTTTCAACTTTTCCCAGAAAGTTACCCAATAATTGCATCACAATTTGGTGAACAATTTATTTCCTCCCAATGTAAAATGACATTTTCCACATTTACTGTATATTTAACATACAATGCTATATTAGTTTCAGGTGTACAATATAGTGTTCTGACAATTCCGTGCATCACTCTATGCTCATCATGACAAGTGCACTCCTTAATCTCCATCATCAATTTAATCCATCTCCTCCCCCACAACCCTCCCTCTGGTAACCATCAGTTTGTTCTATAGAGTTAAGAGTGTGTTTCTTGATTTATCTTTCTCTCTCTCTTCTTTCTCTTTCTCACTACAGGTTTGTGATATAACTTGAAGACCAGAATTGTGATGCCTCCGGCTTTGGTTTTCTTTTTCAACAATCCTCTGGCTATTCAGGGAATTTTGTGGTTCCATACAAATTTTAAGATTGTTCTCCTTCTGTGTAAAATGCTGATGGTAACTTCATAGGGATTGCATTATTGCTTTGGGTAGTATAGACAATATAGTAGAACAATATTTGTTCTCCCAATCCATGAGCATAGAATGTCTTTCCATTTCTTTGTGTCATCTGCAATTTCTTTCATCAGTATTTTATAGATTTCAGAGCACAGATCTTTTACCTCTTTGGTTAGACTTATTCCTAGATATCTTATTGCTTTGGTGCAGTTGTAAATGGGATTGGTTCCATCCTCTCTCCTTCTGCTGCCTCATTATTGCTGTATAGAAATGCAACAGATTTCTGTATGTTGATCTTTTATCCTGCAAATTTACTGAATTTGTGTATCAGTTGTAGCAAATTTTTTGTGGAGTCCTTTGGGTTTTTTATATATAGTATCATGTTGTCTGCAAATAGTGAAGTTTTGACTTCTTCCCTGCTGATTTGGATGCCTTTTTTCTCTTTTTGTTGTCTGACTGCTAAGGCTAGGACCATCAGTACTATGCCGAATAAAAGTGGGGAGAGTAAATATCCTTGTCTTGTCCCTGACCTTATGGAGGTCTTTTCCCCATTAAGGATGATGTTAGCTGTAGGTTTTTCATCTATGGCCTTTATTATGTTGAGGTATGTTCCCTATCAACCTACTTATTTGAGGATTTTTTATCATGAACGGATGTTGTATTTTGTTAAGTGCTTTTTGTGCATCTACTGAAATGATCATATGGCTTCTCTTACTGATATGATGTGTCTCATTGACTGATTTGTGAATATTGAATCACCCTGGCAACCCAAGAATAAACCCCACTTCATTGTGGTGAATGATTTTTTTAATGGACTTTTGGATTCGGTTTGCTAGTATTTTGTTGAGGATGTTTGCATCTATGTTTATCAGGGATATTGGTCTATAGTTCTCTTTTCCAGTGGAGTCTTTATCTAGTTTTGGTATCAGTGTCATGCTGGCCTCATAGAATGAATTTGGGTTTTCCTTCCTCTTCTATTTTTGGTAATAGTTTGAGAAGAATAGATATTAAATCTTTAAATGTTGGTAGAATTCATCTGGCCCTGGGCTTTTGTTTGTTGGGAGTTTTTTTTTTTTTTTTTTTTTTGTTTTTGTTTTTTTGTTTTTAAGATTTTATTTATTTATTTGACAGAGATCCCAAGTAGGCAGAGAGGCAGGCAGAAAGAGAGGGGGCAGGCAGGCTCCCTGCTGAGCGGAGAGCCTGATGCGGGGCTCGATCCCAGGACCCTGGGATCATGGCCTGAGCCAAAGGCATAGGCTTTAACCCACTGAGCCACCCAGGTGCCCCATGTTGGGAGTTTTTTGATAACTGATTTAATTTCTTTGTTGGTTATCAGTCTGTTCAAGTTTTCTATTTCTCCCTGTTTCAGTTTGTTAGTTTATGTTTCTAGGAATACATCCATTTCTTACAGGTTGTCCAATTAGTTGGCATATAGTTTTTCCATAATATTGTCTTATAGTTATTTGTATTTCTGGAGTGTGGGCTGTTATTTCACCTCTCTCATTTGTGATTTATTAGGATCCTTATCTTTTCTTTTTGATAAGTCTGACTAGAGGTTTGTCAATTTTGCCATTTTTTTTTTTCAAAGAATGAGCTCCTAGTTTCAGAGAGCAATTCTTTTTTATTTTTTTTAAAGATTTATTTATTTATTTATTTGACAGAGAGAGAGAGAGAGACAGAGAGAGCACAAAGAGGCGGAGAGGCACAGGGTGAGAGAGAAGCAGACTCCTTGCTGACCTGTGATCCTGATGCAGAACCTGGAGATCATGACCTGAGCCAAAGGCAGATGCTTAACCATCTAAGCAACACAGGCACCCCTCTTTTTTTTTTTTTTTTTAAAGATTTTATTTATTTATTTGTCAGAGAGAGAAAAAGAGAGTACAAGGAAGGGGAGCAACAAGCAGAGGGAGAAGTGGGCTCTGCACTGATCAGGGAGCATGATGCAGGACTCCATCCCAGGTCCCCATCCCAAGACCCCAGGATCATGATCTGAGCAAAAGTCAGAGGGTTCACTGACTGAGCCACCCAGGTGTCCCTCAGTGGTCAGTTGTGTTGTTTTCTTATATTTTTGCTTTTAGTTTTTATATCATTTATTTCTGCTCTAATTGGTTTTTGTTTCCTTTCCTTTTGCTGGGTTTGGATTTTGTTTATTGTTCTTTTTCTAGCTCCTGTATGTGCAAGGTTAGGTTGTTAATTTGAGATTATTTTTCTTTCTTGAGGTAGGCCTTTATTGCTATAAACTTCCCTCTTAGAACTGCTTTTGCTGCATTCCAAAGATTTTGGACTGTTGTGTATTCATTTTTGTTTGTTTCTATGTACTTTTTAATTTTTCCTTTGATTTCCTGGTTGACACAGTTATGGCGTAGTAACATGTTATTTAACCTCCATGTTTTTGTGATCTTTCCAGATGTTTTTCTTTTGGTTGATTTCTAGTTTCATAGTGTTGTTGTCAGAAGAGATACATGGCATCCATCTTCTTGAATTTGTTGAGGGTTTTTTTGTGGGTTAATATGTGATCAGTTCCGGAGAATGTTCTTTGTGAACTTGAAAAGAATGTGTACTCTGTAGTTTTAGGATGGGACGCTCTGAATATATAAAATCTATCTGTTCCAGTGTTCCATTCAAAGCCATATTTTCCTTGTTGATTTTCTGTTTAGATAATCTGTCCATTGATGTAAGTGGGGTGTTAAAGTCCTCTACTATTGTCTTCTTATCAGTTCATTTATGTTTGTTATTAACCGTTTTATGTATTTGAGTGCCCCTATGTTAGTTGCAAAGAAATGTACAATTGTTACATCTTCGTGTTGTGTTATGTCCATTGTTATTATAGTGTTCTTTGTCTCTTAGTTTTTGCATTAAAGTTCTATTTTTTTCTGATATAAATATTGCTATTCTGGTTTTCTCTTGACATCTATCTGCATAGTAGATATTTCTCTATCCCTTCATTTTAAATCTGCTCCTGTCTTTAGGTCCAAAATGAATCACTTGTAGGCTGTATATAGATGGGTCTTGTTTTTTAATCCATTCTGACACCGTTTGTCTTTTGATTGGAGAGTTTAGTCTATTTACATTCAAAATAATTATTGATATATATTTATTGTCAACTTACTCTTTATTTTGTGGTTGTTTTTGAAGATTTTCTCTGATCCTTTCTTGTCTTTCCCCCAATGTTTGTTGATTTTTTTTTTTTTTAGTAATGTAGTTGGATTTCTTTCTCTTTATTCTTTGCATATTTATTAGTAGTTTTTGATATATGGTTACCATTAGGTTTGTATATAACCTGTTCTGCATATAGCAATGTATATTAAGTTGATGGTCATTGAAGTTTGAACTCATTCTTTACTCCTTTCCTCCCAACATTTTAGCTATGTGTTTTTATATTTCTTATCCTTTATTTTGTGAGTTCCTGAACTTTTTACAGAAATATTCCTTTTAACTGCTTTTGTATTTCTTACCTTTAAACTGTCATCACTTTTGTTCTCGCCTTTCCAGACAGAGTCCTCTTTAAGATTTATTGCAGGGCTGGTTTAGTGGTCATGAACTGCCTTTAGTTTCTGTTTGTCTAGGAAACTCTTTATCTCTCCTATTCTGAATGAATGGATAGAATATTTTTGCTACAGATTTTTCTCCATTTATCACTTGGAATATATATATAATGCCACTCCCTTCTGGTTTAGAAAATTTTTGCTGAAAAACTGCCTGGTAATCTTATGGCTTTTCCCTTGTAAGTTATTGTCTTCTTTTGTCTTACTACTTTTAAAATGTTTTCTTTATCACTATATTTTGCCAATTTTTTTTACCCCCCCCTTTTTTTTACTGTAGCAAATGTCTAAATATTATTTTCAAAAGTGCTTAAACAATTTTCCCAGATTACTGCTGATGGATTTTTTTTTTTGCCAATTTTTTCTAAAGATTTTATTTGTTTATTTGACAGAGAGAGACACACGGCGAGAGAGGGTAAACAAGCAGGGGGAGTGGGAGAGGGAGAACAAGCTTCCTGTGGAGCAGAGAGCCCGATGTGGGACTCTATCCTAGGACCCTGGGATCATGACCTGAGCTGAAAGCAAATGTTTGACAGAGCCACCCAGTTACCCCTATATTTTGCCAATTTAGTTACAATATGTCTTTGTGTGCATCTGTTTTTATTGATTTTGATGGGAGTTCTCTGTGTCTCCTGGATCTGAATATTTGTTTCCTGCCCCAGATTAGGGAACTTTTCAGCATTATTTTTTCAAATAAATTTTCTGTCCCCTTTTCTTTCTCTTCCAGCACTCCTATACAAATATTATGTTTGATGGTCATTGAGTTTTCTAAGTCTATTCTAGTTTTGCATATTTTTTTCTCTCTTTTTGTTAGCTTGATAACTTTCTGTTACTCTATCTCCTAGGTCATTAATTTGTTCCTCTGCTTCTTCCATCCTTTTCATTCCATCATGGGTGTTTCTTATTTCATTTATTGAGCCCTTTATCTCTGCTATGTTAGTCTTTATCTCTGTGTTAAGAGTCTCCCTCATGTCCTCCACTCTTTTCTCAAGTCCAGTGAGTATCTTTATGATCATTACCTTAAATTCTTTATAAGGCATATTACTTATATATGTTTTACTTAAATCTCTGGCCATGGCCTTTTCCTGTACTTTCATTTGGGATAAATTTTCCTGTCTTCTCATTTGGTCTAAGTCAATGTGCCTGTGTCTATATGTTAGAAAAGTTAGATATGTCTCCTTTTCTTGAGGGTAATGGCCTTGGTCTTCTGGGGGCAGAGGCCCTCTGCACTGAGGGAAGCATAGCTGAGTGGGCTGGTTCCACTGGAGCATGGGGGATAGTGCTTGGAGTAAGCAAGTTGGGTAGCAAGTTTTGGTGCTTGGCTGCTTCCCATGGGTGGCCCTGTGCTTATGCTGAGGGGTTGGGAAGGAAATGTTGCTGCCAATTCCTTTATCCCTGGAGGGGTTTCTCCATGAATGCTGTCTCTCCCAAATGTGTTATCACAGGAGCAAATAACCTCCTCACTGTGTGCCTAATGTATTCTTCAGATTTCTGTTTCCACACTGTATGACCCCAACGCATTTGCCTGCCTTCTCTCCAAGAGCAGCACAATGCCCCCCAGGCTCTACTACATCCAAGCCTGCTGACCTTTAAAATTTCAGGCTCTAAGCCCCACTGGTTACAAAATTTGGACTTTCTCACTTTCCATGCCAGTTGGTTTGAGGATTCATTTTCCCCACGTGCTCCCCTCTATGCTCGTCTGTCACTCTCCCTTCTCCACAACTGCGGTTCCTTCCCAACTTCAGTAGACACAATGTTTCTCTCCCAAACTGCATTTCTGCACTTTCTACCTTCTACTATGTGGCCTCTTCTCTACCTTAAGTTGTGGAGTTTGTTCTGCCAGCCTTCAGGGCAACTTCTGAGGTATTTAGGGCAATTTAATAGTTATCTAGTTGTATTCATGAGAGAAGTTGAGCTTCTATTTTGTCCCCATCTTCCAAGTTCTCCAGTGCAAGGCACACCAGGGCATCGTAGCAGAGCCAGGGAAGCACCCTGGGGTCTACTGCTCCTCACTGATATCCCAGGTGCAGATCCAGTGTGTAGTCCATGACCAACAGTGTGGCACACAGGAAGTAGCCCTGTTAAATTTATTACTAAGTTATCTGTTTATAACTATTGTAAATGGTATCTTTCTTCCATTATAAATGCAACTGGTTGTTACTACATAACAACACTGTTTGTTTTATATATTATTTTTATCTAGCCATCTTGCTCAATTCTTTTAAAGTATATAGTGATTTTTTTCTGGGGTCTCCATATATACAACAATGTCATCAACAAATAATGCTAATATTACATCCATCATTTTACTTTTTAAAAAATAAACTTAAAAAATTTCAGTTTGTGATTTACAAAAAAAAAAAATGTGAAGGTACTACAGGGAGTTCCAATCTATCACACACATTATTTATTATTATTATTATTATTATTATTATTATTTTGAGAGAGAGAGAGAGAGAGTGGGGGTGGGGTGGGAGAGAAAGAGAGACTCTTAAGCAGGCTCCATGCCCAACATGAAGCCTGATGTAGGGCTCAATCTCATGACCCTGAGATCACAAATGATCTGAACTAAAATCAACTGACTGAGCCACCTAGGGGCCCCTCATACATATTATTATTAACTAAAGTCCATACTTCATTTAGATTTCCTTAGGTTTTTACCTAAGGCCCTTTTTCTGTTCTAGGAACCCAACCAGGATACCACATGGCATTTAGTACTCATGTCTCCTTAGACTCCTCTGGCTGTGACAATTTCTCAAACTTTTGATGACCTTGACAGTTTTGAGGAATATTAGCCAGATATTTCATAAAATTTCCCTCAGCTGGGGATATTTTTCTCATGACTAGATTGAGGCTGAGTTTTTGATGAGGAAGACAACAGAAGTTAAGTGCCATTTTTATCACATTTATATCAAAGGTATATATTATCAACATAATCTGTCCCTATTGTTCTTGACCTTGACCACCTGGCTGAGGTAGTGTTTGCCAAGTTATTCTACTGTAAAATTACTCTTTTTCTCTCTATTATTATTTGGAAGAAGTCACAATGTATAGCTCACACTTAAGGAATAGAGAGTTATACCCCACCTCCTTGAAAGCAGAATTATTTACATAAATTATGTGGAATTCTCTTGCATGGAAGACTAATCTATTTTCCCCATTTATTTATTTATTTAATCATTTATTAATATCAGTATAGACTCATGAATACTCTTATATTTTTAATTTTTAAAAATTTAGATTTATTCATTTATTTTAGAGAGAGAGAGAACTCAAGTGGAAAGGGCAATGAGAGGGAGAGAGAATCTCAAGCCTACTTCTGCACTGAGTACAGAGCCCAACTTGGGACTCAAGCCCACAACCCCAAGATCATGACCTGAGCTAAAACCAGGAGTTGGATATTCAGCCAACAGTACCACCTAGGCACCCCATGGATACTTCTTTTATACTTTGGGTTTTATTTATTTATTTGTTTATTTATATTTATTTATAAAGATTTTGTTTATTCATTTAAGACAGAGTGAGAGAGAAAGAGAGCATGAGCAGGAGGGAGAGGCAAAGGGAGAGGGAGAAGAAGATTCCCCACTGAGTCAAGAGCCCAATATGGAGCTCAATCACAGGACTTGGAGATCATGACCTTAGCTGAAGTCAGACACTTAACCATCTGAGCCACCCAGGCATCCTTATACTTTGGGTTTTAATCCAATACTATTGTATTTATTTTATTGCTCATATTTTTATAGCTTTGGCCAATTTGGAGCTCTTTCCTGTCTCCCTTTGACATACTTCCATCATTGTGAAGCTTTTATGTTTTAACACTTCCTTACTCTTTAGCATTATAAGATCCTCTAGGCTCATCTTCTATTTTCCCTCTCTGAGCCCTAGAATGAGTAATTTCTCCAAAAAGCCTGGTCTTTTTATTGGAAATTGATTGGAAATTGGTATTAGAAACCAAGATCTGGGCAAACAATGTGCTTATTGCTACTCATATCTTATAATCATATCATATACCCATATTATATTAGTGTATATACACACATGTATAAGTATTTCCATATGTGACCATCTGTATTTATAAAAGTTAAATGTGAATTTATACTGATATAACCAACAGTATTCCACTGCAACACAAATAAATTGTTCTAGTCTTCTCCTGTTACACATCTATAACCTCCCACTGCAACAATGAGAAACCTGTCTCCCATCTGCTATCTATTTAATTAATTGTTCAATTTAAGTATACATGTATAGTGGTATAAGGATTATTAACCTGTACCTCCATGATAAAGAGCATCATCGATAGTACAATGCTTTTTTCTTTTGCCTTTAGTGTTACAGACTCCACTTGTTTCCAAAGTTACTTATGTCAGTGCTGTTTTTCCCCTACCCCCTTCTTACCATATGATCTATCAATCATGCTCCTAAGTATTTAACTAACTGATTTGAAAGCTTACACTCCCACAAAAACGTGCACATAAATTTTATAGAAACTTTATTCATAATCACAGATTCACACATACCTGGAAACAAACAAGGTATCCTTTAATAGTTAACTAAAAACCAAATAAATAAAATTAAATATTAAAAAAAGCATACTGGAGTTAGTTTATCCTAAAATACCTGTGATACATCAATATAATGGAATGTTATTCTGTAGTAAAAATAAATGAGCTATCAAACCATGAAAAGATATGGATGAAATTTGAATGCATATTGCTAAATGAGATAAGCTAGTCTTGAAAGAGCTATACACTGTGTAATTAATTATATGACATTCTAAAAAAGGTAAAACTATGGAGTAAAAATATCAGTGGTTGTTAGGGGATCACAGGGAAGAGTTGAGATTTGAATACGTGAAGCCTAGAGAATTTTTTAGGGCAATGAACTGTTCTGTATGATGTTGGTATGGTCAATATATGACACTATACATTTGTCAAGACCTATGGAACTTTATGGCACAAACAGTGAACATTAATGTATGCAAATGTTTAAAAAAATCATTTAGGGCATCAGGAATGGAATGCAGAGTTTAATTAAATAACCTAACTATATCACAAATGTGTGAAACAACATGACTGAAGGGGGATATACTATATAGGATTTCCACGAAAATTAGAACATTTTTAAGTGCAGATCAATTTCCCTTATTTTAAAATGTATTTTGTGGCTGTTGGGCTGGCAGGAAGGGCTACTTAAGATGGCGAAAGTCCCCACCACAAAACCTGAGCTCAGACAGGAGAACAAAGACCCAAGCAGGAATCTGAAAACCCTCCCGCCCCGGGCTCCCGGGCTCCCGTGGACCAATGGGACCCCGAGGAGCAGACGAAATATCCAAATAAGGGAAACTTGCCAAAAGACCCCTGAACTCCCCTTGAGGCCCCTTAAAAGCCCCCTTCTCCCCGCCTTGGGCGCGACTTCCGCCACTCTGCTTTCCAGAGTTGTGGAACCTTACCCGAGGGTGCCCACCTTCTCCAGGAGCAACTTTCCTGGCTCCCCTTCTCCGGAGCCCTGAAACTTCGCCAGAGAGTGTTTTTAATAAATCTTGCCTTGCACCCACTTTGCCTGGTGTTGTGTTTATCTCGCCGGAAAAACTTTACAGTGGCTTGTGTTAAAAAAGATTCTTTGAATTAACAAAACACCTACATGTGCTCTGTGGAACTTTCGTCCACTGGATATTAGTAAGTGTTCCATGGAAAAAGGATTCTGGAATCAAACAGTTGGGGAAATTTGGGGTTAAGCAAAGGTTAATCTAAGTTTTTTAAATGGCAAGACTAGGTAGAGCCTTTATTTTACTATGCATCGTGACTCTTACATCATAGCATTCAGCATTTTCTAAATTTGAGAAACCTCTTTTTTTTTAATCACAATGCTTTTTTTTTCTAGCTTTATTAAGATATAATTGACATGTACGTTTGTCTAAGTTTGAGGTGTACAATGTGTTGATTTGATGCACTTATATATTGCAAATTGATTAACACTGTAATATTAACATTAGATTATCACCACCTCCATCATGTCATATAATTTCTTTTTAAAAACTATAACCACCATACAGTACATTAGATTCCCAGAATGTAGTCACCTCATAACTAGAAGTTTGCACCCTTTGACCAACATCTCTCCGTTTCCCCCGCCTTCCCATCCCAGCTAAGCCTGCTTGAGCCCCTGACAACCACCATTCTCCTCTGCGAATCTATGAGTTCAGCTTTTTTATTTTATTAAAAAACTGCACAAGATTATTTATTTATTTATTTGAGAGAGAGAAGGAGCAGGATGAGGGAGGGAGAGAGACACAGAGAGAGAGAGAGAGAGAGAGAGAGAGAGAACATGAGTGGGGGAAGGGGGAGAGCGAGAGGGAGAAGCAGGCTCCTCACTGAGCAGGGAGCCTGATGTGGGGCTCCATCCCAGGACCTCAGGATCACAGCCTGAGTGAAAGTTAACAGACTGAGCCACCCAGGCACCCCAAGTTCAGCTTTTTTACATTCCACATGTAAATATTTAATCTCCCAGGAGAGTATTCCGAGAGAAAACAGTTTGAGCCATGTTCAAAATATCAGTGGTATTTTCTGCCTGCCTGAAAAGTGAGGTGAAGCTAACTCCAAGGACTGGGATATCGCTCGGGAGGAGAGAGGCATTAAAGGACGGCATTTGTGTGTCTTGGGTTCATGGATGTTTAGATTTGATTACTGTCTACGTAACCAAATTCTGTGAGTCAATCTGATGCTGAATGAAAAACAAGGTGTCCTTCAGAGTCTTTAAGGGTGGGGAAAAAAACGTTTAGAAGTAAGATGACAGTGGCACCTGGGTGGCTCAGTGGGTTAAAGCCTCTGTTTTCGGCTCAGGTCATGATCCCAGGGTCCTGGGATCGAGCGGCGTCGGGCTCTCTGCTCAGCGGGAGCCTGCTTCCTCCTCTCTCTCTGCCTGCCTCTCTGCCTACTTGTGATCTGTCTGTCAAATAAATAAATAAAATCTTTAAAAAAAAAAAAAAGAAGAAGAAGAAGAAGAAGTAAGAGGACAGCCAGTAAATAAGACAATACTGACAGTGGAATGTTTATGCCTGTTTCAAGTGCTGCGCAGCCAACTGCTGATGGGACTGTGGACTGAGTGGGATAGAATGATGTGCAGTCTGTGCTTTGCTCACTTCTCCAGGAAGTCTTCCTCTCGCACCCCTGTCACTGCCATGTAGTCAGGCCCCACATTTCTTTCTTTCTTTCTTTTTTTTTTTTTTAAGATTTTTATTTATTTATTTGACAGACAGATTACAAGTAGGCAGAGGAGATAGGCAGAGAGAGAGAGGAGGAAGCAGGCTCCCCATTGAGCAGAGAGCCCAATGTGGGGCTCGATCCCAGAACCCTGGGACCATGACCCGAGCTGAAGGCAGACAGAGGCTTTAACCCACTGAGCCACCCAGGCGCCCCAGGCCCCACATTTCTATTCTGAACATTCTCTCTTTCCTCTCCATTCTTTTCCTTTTTCCTTCATTTTCTCCTTGCATAACCTTACCCATTCTCTTGGCTTTGGGTACCACCTCCTTTTCTGGGTCTTTGACCCAGAATTCTGACCTGAGCCTTACATCTTGCATCTAATGTCTACTCAACTGTTTCACAATCACCTCAAAGTCGACCTGTTCAAAATCCAACTTCTCCCTCCTTCCCACTTCAAACCCATAGTTTCTTCTTCTCGTTGAAGCTTTGTTAAAGGGATGGTCCCAAGCTGAGAAGGGGATGTGCTGGTGCTGAGCACATGATCTGAGTGGTAGTTTGAAGGCAACCATCTCCAGGCCCCCTTCTACATGCTAGTTTAAAAAGAGAAGTCGGCTGGGTTGGGGGGGCGTGTGTGGAGCTTGGGTGGCTCAGCTGTAGAGCATCTTGAGGTCGTGAGTTCAAGCCCTGCATTGGGTTCCATGCTCAGTGTGGAGCCTACTTAAAAGAAATTTAAAAATTAAAAAAATAAAATAAAAAGCGAAGTGGAGAATTAGAAGTCCCTGAGCAGCCATAGCTCAGGGCCAGAGATCCTGTGATTTCTTGTCTTGAGGGAGTAGTTGGAGAGAAAAGTGGTGAAGGATAAGAAATCTGGCTGAGATAAAGACATAGTTTTTGTTAATAGATGTGCACTCCTGGCCAGAAGGAGCTCAGGCATGCAGCCCTTCTGTTCTCCCTGGATGTAAAGCAACAAGGATTAGGGGAGGCAAAGAGAATAGGAAGAATATTTTTATTTACTTTTGAGAGTCCAATAGTGATAAAGTGCTTATGACAAAGCAAAGTTATTGGCAAAGAAACAAATCACCTTACAAAGTCTTTAGATTTCAAAGTATTTTGAAACAGTGATCACATACTGTGGTGTGGAGAAAGTGTTTTTTGTTTTTGTTTTTGTTTTTCTTCCCTTTTTTTCCTCTAGATTAAGAGATTTGGTTGTGGTGAGATACTTGTGACTGGGGTGGGTTTTGTGGTGCTTTATCCAAACCAAGAGATAAAGTTAGGATTAATTAACATCTCCAAGACTAAGATTCCACTTGGGGGAATAATACAAACTTCATAGCATTTTCTTTAGGATTAAATGACCATAGTTTGTAGCACTTCACTGATCACGAAGTAAGAGCTCAATAAACCTTGTTTGTTTTCATTTCTCTCAAAAGATGTAAAATGACATCCTTCCACCCAGAATATAGCTTTTCAAGAGTATCTGAGCCAATTTACTACTGGAGGACTGTTGCATTATGAATATCCAAGGGAAAAAGGGAACAGATATGCCCACGTAAAGTGGACCTTCTTTCGAGACACAGGATTTGAGTTTTGAGTTTGTGAGTGTTTTTCAAAAAATATTTTTACACTAATTTTTTACACTAATATTAATAATCATATTATATTACATTGTTGTATAATATATCGCTGTTATATTGTAATTTTATCCATCTAGGACAACAAAAAGTGTTATTTTTCATTTTTTTCTGCTCTTTAAGGAGGGGCGCTACTAACAACCAGAGGGTTCTTGGTTTGTTAAATAGGCTTTTGCGTTTGGAAGTCCCTAGACAGAGATAATGTAATCTCCTAAGGATAAGAAAAAAAAGAGTAATGTTGCTGGAATGGAGAAACTAAAGCTGGGTGGCTAAGCATAACAGAAGAGAGCATAGGAAAGGACCACTGGAAAGATTTAACAAATGAGGATTTTTGAAGAAAAATATATTGTTTTGTGAACCTACTCCAATTTGCCTCTGAAATCTTCAGTATGATGAAAAGGGCTTCTTTATGTAGAATGCAAAGAATTTCTGAGTCCTAGGGGCGCCTGGCGTCCCAAGGACCATATCTTCTTTATCCATTTGTCTGTTGAAGGCCATCTTGGTTCTTTCCACAGTTTGGTGACTGTGGCCATTGCTGCTATGAACATTGGGGTACAGATGGCCCTTCTTTTCACGACATCTGTATCTTTGGGGTAAATACCCAGTAGTGCAATTGCAGCAGACCGTAACCTTTAATCTGGGGTCCACTGTAGTCTCTGACTCATTGGAACACTACAAAGTGTCCTCCTTGGCCAGAATGTAGGGAATTCTTTTACTCTTCCACCTTTCACAGTGGCTTTAAGGAAGGTAAGCAAAGTGTGACCTCTGGAATAAATTTTAGGGGGCTACCTGTCAAATACATGGCTTCTGAATTTCAACTGAAGAGTTGAATAGGGGGAAATGTTCACCATGAAATGAATAACACAGTGTAAAAGTGTATGGCAGAAGCTTAACCTTTAAACACCATTTCTTTGCTCACAACACTTTTTTTTTTTTAAAGATTTTATTTATTTGACAGACAGATCCCAAATAGACAGAGAGGCAGGAAGAGAGAGAGGAAGGGAAGCAGGCCCCCCGCTGAGCAGGGAGTCCAATGCGGGGCTCGATCCCAGGACCCTGAGATCATGACTTGAGCTGAAGGCAGAGGCTTTAACCCACTGAGCCACCCAGGCATCCCTCACAACACTTTTTAAATGACTTCTTTTCCCTCCGGAATAGAAAATGTGCAAACACTTCTTATATTTTTTTCCCTTTAAATTCCTCTCCTCAGCTTCCCCCCTCCACCTTTGCCTCCCTCTTCTTCACTGAAAATTTCAAAGCAACTTTATAAGGCTTTAGTGTTTCAAATTCCCACTGAAATTGAATCCCCCCTCTAACGTGTTTTCTGTGGGGTTACTGAGCCAAGTTTAAACCCAGATTTATCAAGAGCTACCTGAGAGGCCCAGCCTCAATTCAGGGGCAAGGGTCTCAGGTAGGAATTATCTGCTGGAACTGGCTATAAATCCAGGACCTGAAAATGCAGAATCTTCTGCCTTTCAAATGCTTCCACAACTGAGTGACTAGAATCATCTGTAGCTGGTCAATTGGTCAGGAAAGTGTGGATAGACAAGGTCTTCCCTTCTTTTAGAACTCCAGAATCAGGGTGCCTGGGTGGCTAATTGGGTTAAAGCCTCTGCCTTCAACTCAGGTCATGGTCCCAGGGTCCTGGGTTCGAGCCCCGCATCGGGCTCTCCGCTCAGCGGGGAGCCTGCTTCCCCCTCTCCCTCTCTGCCTGCCTCTCTGCCTTCTTGTGATCTGTCTGTCAAATGACTAAATAAAATCTTAAAAATAAAAAGAACTCCAGAATCAGCCTCACTGTGTATCTTTGATGTGCCAGAATCATTTGGGCAGTTGCCTCCTCCTCAGAAATCTGAGGCCCGACCCAGGCATTGTGTTGCTTCAATGCTCCCTTTTTGCTTTCTCAATCTTTTATTGCCTGTTTTCCCAATTCCTTATGTTAGAATTCATGTTGAAATACCTAATACAGTTTCTGTTTTTCTATGGAAGTGGTGTTTTTTTTTTCCAGTGTCTTGATGGATAGATTGAGTCAGTCAAGAGATTTGTTGCATTTCCCATAATTTTCAAGATTTTTGACACTGACCCAAATCCTAAGCAACAAAATAGGCCAGGAGGCTAGAAGAACAAGTTTTTGTTTTGTTTTGTTTTGTTTTGTGTGTGTGTGTGTGTGTGTGTGTGTAACTTTTTCACTGCCTTCTTTTAACATAATCATCTGCAATTGGTCTTCAAGGAAGAGAAACACACAGGTCATTTGTGAGTGTGTTTTAGTTTATTCAGAGCTTCATGAACTATAGGCCTGATTTCTACTTTTATTTTAATTTTTAAAAAAAGATCTTATTTATCAGAGAGAGAGATAGAGAGAGAGAGTGCACAAGTGGGCAGAGTGGCAGGCAGAGGCGGAGAGAGAAGGAGGCTCGCCCAGAGCAAGGAGCCTGATGCAGGACTCAATCCCAGGACTCAATCCCTAGGCCTGATTTCTGTATGTATCAGAGGATTACAAGAGTGCTGAGGTAGTAATCCCTTCAAATTCCCCCACTTACCTGGCCAGTCCTTTTCCTAGCTATAAGGAGCCTCTTTTGTGTCCCTTTTTATACTGCAAATATATTAACACTTCCTTCCAAGGTGGGCATTGTCAAGAAATGATTGGGAAGCGTTGGGTCAATTGCATTTCAAGCAGACTTTCTTAAGACCTCTAAGTTTAGTGTTCCCCGAACTATATTCTGTGGAATAATGGTCTCTCATGAGGTTTGCAGGTGTTGCAAGGGGGAAAAGAGGTTCTGTGGCCAAACTCATTTGGAAAGTTCTGGGGTAACTAGCAGACTAACCATAGGTCTCAATTTACCCAGGACATTTCCAGTATGTGCCTGCTGTCTCAGTGTAATTATTAGCAACATCCTCTTTGGCACTCAGACGTGCCCTAGTTTGGATGATTAATTATAGGTCACTCTATCTTTGAGACACAGAGCTTATTGCAGCATTTCCAACACTTAATTGTCCCTGAAACTTTTTTCAAAGAGTGTCTTACATGCTCCATGGAATATATTCAGGAAACATTGTATTTGTATTTATTTGATCTTCATGACTGTGAGTATCTTGCAGCAGAGTAAAGGGCATTTGATTTCATGGAGGCCCATTCCCCTTGCTTCTGGGCAAAACAGAGGAAATGTGACTTTATAATCCACAAGATTAGCCCCAGGCAGGCTTTCATGGCCTGGAGCCTGAAGTTGACTGAGATATTAGGAGGTGACGAACTTGATGTTGCAGCTGTTTTCTTTAGAATAATCCCCCCCCCCTTTTTCCTGTATTCTTGGAATCAGAGACTTGAACCACAGCAGGAGGAAAGAGGGGGAAAAAAAGATCCTATGCTTCCAATATGATCTTTATTCCCTAGATTTCCCTGCTTGACTCTATGCCAGGTCTTCACAGCTGTGCTGATCCCAGGGTCATTCTGGAGTTCCAGTCCCTCAGCTCTCAGACGACCATCAACCAATCTCTGCAAAGGTGTTAGTGGAAAAGAACTTGAAGCAATAGACCTCTACCTTAGAAGCCATGAATGGCTGTCTTCTTTTGAAACCTAGGAGCCATGGTGTTCCATGGGGAATAGGGAACTACTGGTTTATGTTATCATGTTCTAATGGTATAGACTGTGGTTAAACACACAAATTTAAGAATCAGACAAATCTAGGGGCACCTGGGTGACTCAGTTGGTTAAGTGCCTGTCTTTGGCTCAGGTCATGATCCTAGGGTCCTGGGATCCAGCCCCCCATGGGGCTACCTGGTTAGTGGGGAGTCTGCTTCTCCCTCTCCCTCTGCCTGCTGCTACCCCTGCTTGTAGTCTCTCCCCCTCCCCCCCGTCAAATAAATGAAATCTTTATTGAAAAAAGAAGAATCAGATAAGTCTTGATCTGAATCCTCTGCTTCTTTCTATCTGTATAACCATTGACAATTAAATATTTTGAGGTTTGATTTCTTCATCTGTAAAATATAGATGTTACCTTTTGATAGATTTGTTTGAAGGTTAAATGATGTAATGTTTATACATTGACTGGCACAGTTCCAAGTGTATAGTAAGTGCTATATAACAGGGAACTAGATATATTAGAAAATGCTGATTTGAGTTAGGTTTTGCACTCATACAGACCTGGATTTGAATTCTGATTTTGATCACAAGCTGTCTGACCAGGGCCAGTTTACTTAATCTTTCTAAGGCTTAGTTTACTCATCTGTCAAATTGGGATACTGACAGTATCTAACTCATGGGATTTTGTATGTGTATGAGATAATGCATGTAGTTTCTAGCACAGTACCTGGGATATAGATAGTACTGCATTATTTGTATCATTTTTGTTTCTATTACTATTTATGCTTCTATTATAATTATTATTTGTGCTTCTAAGGAGGAATTGAAGACAACAAAGAATTTAAGGCACCAGAGAATGGTTGTATGACATTGGAATTATGTAGGTCCAATGACAGTTAAGTGGGACAAGGGCTCTAATATAGTCGGCCACTTTCACTGAAATAATTTCTTGTAAAATGAATGCTGGTTCAGGTAGACTGACCATGAGAATCACTGTATTAAAGGTATTATAAGACCTTCAAAATTGTGGTAAAGAGCTTCTTTAATGTAGTTCTTGAGATAAGGGTAGTTGAGACAGTTTCCTGGTGGAAAATTGATTCTGAAACAATAATGAGTTAGAATAAATTATGAAATAAAGTTCAATATTTTCATTTATTTCAGTGAGAATATCATAAAATTTAACACAACTTAAACATAGTGTTTTCATTGAATCTGTTATGGAAATATCAAGTGTGGATTTCCTTGTGAACTATATTCTTGGTGACCTCAACTGACATACTTACTGACTTGGACAATTTGTGTTACTGCTTATGAGTCAGCTGTGCCCTTTTGGTGAGTGGACTGTTTCCCTATAAACTCTGGATGATTTCAATTTTCAGAATTTCTCTTTAAACCCTGTAGATTAATCATTCAGCTCTCAGAACAAAGTCTGCATTGGTTAAGAAAATGGAAATTAAGCACCAGAACAATTTGAGAACAGTATAAACTTCCTTCTGTGATAGAGTGTGGACTTGTCCTTTGAATGATTTTTCTATAATACAAATCTGATTATACAAATTATCCTGCTTAAACCTTTGAACTTGTTACTATTGCTGTCATGATAAAGATCAGTTCCATTGCATGGGATACAAGAACATTTATCATCTGGCTCCTCATTAGCTCTTTACTACATTGCTTTTCTCTGAGTGCACGCTCTTCGTCACCACCCTACTCCCTTGGTTCTTCCTCCTCCTTCTACTGCCTGTTCTCTATTTCAGCCATACTAAACCATTGGCAGTCCCTTAGTCATGGCACCATTTCTTGTGCCTCTAGTCCTTAAAATTTAGTACCATCTTTGCCTGAAACACACTTCAACCACTCCTGCTTTAGCTTGACTAGATGAGTACTATTTGTTCATTGTGGGACTAAATGTCCCCCAGTCTAATACAAGAAAAGGTTATGTTCTGTTTTTTAATTCTTTTTTTTGTTATTATTTTTTTAAATTTATTTGAGAGAGAGAGAGAGAGTGAACACGAGTAAGGGGAAGGGCAGAGGGAGAAACAGACTTCATGCTGAGCAGGGAGCCCCACATGGGGATTGATCCCAGGACCCCAAGATCATGACCTGAGCTGAAGGTAGATGCTTTACCGATTGAGTAACCCAGGCACCCCACTTTAGTTTTTCAAACTTTTAAAATCCATATGTACTTTAGGTAAACATTGATGTCATATTCTCTTTGTAATTTAAAATGTAAAACTTTGGGGCACCTGGGTGGCTCACTGGGTTAAGTTTTGGACTCTTGATTTCAGTTCTGGTCATGGTCTCATGGTCCTGGAATTGAGCCCCAATTTGGCCTCCCCACTCATTAGGGGTCTCCTTGAGGATTTCTCTCTCTTCCTCTGCCCCTCCCACTGCTTGCAAATGCTCTCTCCCTCTTTCTCTTAAATAAATAAATGAATCTTTAAAAAAATGAAATGTTATTAGGAATTATTTCTTTCTAAATAAAAAAAGTATACTTTATCATTTAATAAACTTTAAAAATATACCTCTCCTTGCTCTACAAATTCTGTCAACACCCCTTCCTGATCTCCCTTAGCACCCTGCTCATCTGGTTAAAAAACCACTGTGATAAGTAATAAAATTTTCCTTACAGATGGTATGAAGTAGGATGCAAAGAAACCAATCTGTGGTTATGTTTGTAAAGTTATCCTTCTTCAGGGATTTGGAGACGCTGAAGGCAGAGCAAGGAATGTTCCAGACTTGTAAGCTGCCATGATATGTGAATTGTTAGTCCTGGCTCTGCAACTAAGTAGTTTTGTTGACTTGAGCATATTGCAATCTTTTCTGGGTCTTTCCTCTATTATCTTTAAAATGGAGGGGAGCCTGGGTGGCTCAGTGGGTTAAAGCCTCTGCCTTCAGCTCAGGTCATGATCTCAGGGTCCTGGGATTGAGCCCCACATCAGGCTCTCTGCTCAGTGGGGAGCCTGCTTCTCCCTCTATCTCTGCCTGCCCCTCTGCCTACTTGTGATCTCTATCAAATAAATAAATAAAATCTTTAAAAAAATAAAATAAAATAGAAGAAAAATTAACTGGGTTAGTATTTCTTGGAGTACATTTGAAGTGCACTATTATTGTATTGGGTGTTACTAAAAAAAGTTTAGTTGTTGTTATATATATATATATATATTTTTTAAGGTTTTATTTATTTATTTGACAGACAGAGATCACAAGTAGGCAGAGAAGCAGGCAGAGAGAGAGGAGGAAGCAGGTTCCCTGCTGAGCAGAGAACCCAATGCGGGGCTAGGTCCCAGGACCCTGGGATCACAACCCGAGCTAAAAGGCAGAGGCCTCAACCCACTGAGCCACCCAGGGGCCCATTGTTAGATGTATTTGAGACACACTAAATTAAACAAACAGCCCCCGCCCCCCATCAAGATCCTATAACATGCTAATGTCTTTTAGAATCTTCTAGGGGGGACTTCAGTCTAAAGTTTCTGTTTTGTTTTGTTTTTTTACATATTTTAACCATGAAATCCTTCTGATTCAGAATCTTTTGTAGAACTTGTGTTCTGTGTAATACAGCTGGAAAAATGATCTTTTGTGGTCTTTCCTATTTGGACCTTATTTTGATGCTTTAATGAAATTCTTTGACAATCAGCCTCTAGGTCTTGTTTAGTTTCTTTTCCAAAGCAAACTTAAGCATTCATCTCTGATTCATGGATAATATGAATATTGACACACCCTATAAAGCTGCTGGTGTATAATTTTCATGGTTCAATTTCTTCTGCCTTTTCAAATGACTCAACATTTCTGGAATGCAAAATATAGAAGATGGTGACTAGCTTCAACTAGTTGCTTTTCTATATACAAGAGGCTTTGGGGCATTCTGTGTCACTAGTTATGCAATCCAGGAGGTCATGTTGAAAAACTTTCTGGAGAAAATATCTTGGGAAACCACCTACGGAAATATGGAAATTTTGACAATACGCACAAACTCTTATTGCCTGAGGGCTGTTTCCCTTTTCTAGATTTAGTGTAACTAGTTAGGACAAAACAAAATGGAACAGATTTTCCTCTAAAACAGTGAACTTCTTGTCATGAGAATTATATTGAAGGATTATAGCTGAGTTAATTCATGAAACATGCCAGGAATGTGAAAGAAGAAATTCTCACATTGCAAGGGGTATTAGACTGGCTTAAGCATGGGAAGGTCTCTTCCAGATCTAAGACTGGTCTGCGGTGGCATAGTCCTCTCATTCTGAACTGTTAGTTGCACCCTTAAAATCTCTTTTTTGAAGGTTAGCCTCCAGAGATCCAATTTAGAACCGAACAAATAATACCTGGAAAGTTCTCCTATAGATTTTTCTCTTGTTATTAATAGGGCTTTATTCTTCACTTAATTGTTCCCTTTGAAAGCCCAGAAATTCAGAACATGAAGAAAGGGATAATGAACCAAAAATATACAAATAAGTAGATGATTAAGACTAGGTAATGGAAATATGACTTGGGTAAGGAGAATGAAGTTATAAATGTGTGTCACTTATGTATCTGACAGAGGAAAAAAAGAACAAAACTTGTGCAATTGTTAGGGAAGGGAAACCACTGGAGTGCCAAATCAAGAGGAAAGTAAAACATCTTGGGACACCTGGGTGGCTCAGTCAGTTAACCACTGCCTTCGGCTCAGGTCATGATCGCAGAGTCCTGGGATCAAGTCCCGCACTGGACTCCTTGCTCAGCAAGGAGCCGGCTTCTCTCTCTGCCTCTGCCTGCCTCTCTGCCTGCTTGTGCTCTCTCTCTCTCTCTCTCTCTCTGACAAATAAATAAATAAAATCTTAAGAAGAAAAAAAAGTAAAACATCTTTCCTAAAATTCTCTTCTCTCTTGTATCATAGAGGTACAACTAACACATACCTGGGTGAGGGGGAAGATAAAATTAATAGGATTTAGTCCCTATCCTCAAGTAGTTATCAGTTCAAAAGAGCAGACAATAAAATAAGCAGTTATGATCCTATGTAAAATTAGACAATAGAATTTTGGAAATAAGGAATCAGTGCTATGGGAATGTTTCCACAGTTAGACCTTATGTTCTCTTGCTTAAGAAATGATTTCCTATTCTAAGGTCTTATAATTATTTTTTATATTTTCTTTCAGAAGTTTTAATGTTTTCTTTTTCACATTTAAGGTTTTAATCCTTCCTAAATTAATGTTTATAACGTAATATAAGCCCCCAACCTCATTTTTTCTAACCAGACAACCAGTTTCTCTCAGTACATATTTTTGAACCATCTTTCCTTTCCTGATGATTTACATTGAACTCTAACAGACATTATTTCCATATGTGAATGAGTATTTCTGATCTCCCTACTCTGTTGCATTGGTTGTTGTCTGTGGCAACACCACACTGTATTTCTATAGCATCGCAATCAGCCTTGAGATCTGCGAGGGCAAGTTTTCATCCCTATGTCCCAGCCTTGTCCTCCTCTCCTTCCTCCATTTTTCTCTTCCTCCTACTCCCTCACTTCCTCTTTGTTCCTCTTCAGGATGGTCTTAGTTATTCTTGGCTTTTTTCTGTTACAAATAAATTTTAGAATCAGCTTGTCAAGTTCCCGGAAAAACTCTGTTGGGGTTTTTATTAGAATATTGTTGAATCTATATATGAATTTCGGTAGACTTGACATATTTATAATGTCAAGACTTCCATCCACAAGCAGATATGTTTTATTTGCTTGGATCTTCTTGATTATTTTTCAATCACATTAATAATTTTCTATATGTAGATACCTTTCACAACTTTATTAGCTTTATTCCTATGTACCTTAATATTTTGCTATTGAAAGGAGTTTTAAAATTTATATTTTCTGTTTGTTGCTGGTATATAAAATTGATTTTTGTACATTGATTTTTACATTCACCAACTTTGCTAAATGATTATTATTTCTAGTAAGTTGTAGATTCTTTGTATTTTTCACTATAAATAATATCTTCTATGAATATATCTATTAAGGTAAAACTTCTCTTTGACAAATACACCCATAAATATCAGTGTCTTTTTTTTTTAAATATCAGTGTCTTAAATCAGTAGTAGTTTGTCATTCACATAGAGTACAGTTTTTGGTGTTAGTCTTCCATTGGTGACTCATGGACACAGACATCTTTCCTCATGAGGATTTGCATAGTAGGTGCCAGCAGTATTACTTTCTCTTTCTTAACCTCATACCTTTTGTTTCTTGCTCTTGCCTTTCTGTTCCATCTAGTTAGCTATAGTACATTATTAAATGGAAGTTAATAAATTTTTTCTTGATTTTAAGTGAAGTGCTTCTAGCATCTATTAAGAACAATATTTACTAGGATGCCTGGGTGGCTCAATCAGCTAAGCATCTGCCTTCAGCTCAGGTCATGATCTCAGCATTCTGGAATCGAGTCCCGCATTGGGCTCCTTGCTCAGCAGGGAGTCTCCTTCTCCCTTTGCCTGCTGCTCCTCCTGCTCTACACACTCTCTCTCTCTCTGACAAATAAATAAATAAAATCTTAAATAAAGAATGATATTTGCTATATTTTTCAGTTGATACCCTTTAACAGGTTAGCAAAATTCCATATTGTTCATCATTCATAAGATTTAATTATTTTATTTTGAATTTTTCAAAAAAACTCATCTTTTTAAAAAAAGATTTACTCACTTATTTGAGAGAGAGAGAATGCAAATGGGTAGGGGCAGAGTGAGATGGACAGAAAATCCTGAAGCAAACTTTTGCTAAGCATGGAACCCAACATGGGGCTCAATCCCAGGACCCTGAGATCATGACCTGAGCTGAAATCCAGAGTCAGAGGCTTAACCAGCTGAGTCACCCAGGTGCCCCCCAAAATTTTATCTTTTGAGATTGTTATATATATTTGCTCTTTTAACATATTAAAAAGTTGAAATACATTTATGTAATTCTTTTCCTGAGATCAATGTAACATTAATAAAGTATTATTATTTTTACATATTACTGGTTTTTGTTTGCTTTTTAAAGAATCTTTGTATCAGGGCCCCTGATTTGCTCAGTCAGTTAAGTGTCTGCCTTCAGCTCAAGTCATAATCCCAGGGTCCTGGGATTGAGCTCCACATTGGATTTCTTGCTCAGTGCAAAACCTGCTTCTCCCTCTCCCTCTGCCTGCCACTCCCCCTACTTGCCCTCTCTCTCTCTCTGTTAAATGAATAAATAAAACCTTTTAAAAAAATCATTGTATTTATGATTTATGGGTAAGATTTTTTTTTATAAATTCCTTTACTCATACTGTTAATTTAAAATAAAAATAAATCAACACTGTGTTGTTTATCTTCTGATCTCTGGAAGATTTCAAATAATATTTGAATAATTCATTCTCACTTGAAAAGGTATGACACCCATAAATCATCTAAGATTAGCATTTACTTTGTGAGAAGAACTTAAACTACTATTTTAAATCTTTAGAAATTGTGAATTATTCAGTCTTTCTATATCATCATTAGTCAGTTTTAGTGGGTTATATTTTTCTTGCTAATTAAACACTCAACTAAGAAGGTCAAGATTTTGGCATAAAGTTATTCATACTACTCCTTTAGATTTTAAGTCTATGCTGTTTCTATAGATATACACTTCTCTAATTATTTTAAAACAGTTTTAAATATGTCAAACACTTAAGTTATTTTAAGATATAATTTATTCAGTACTTAAGTACACCCATTTAAAGTGTATAATTCAATGTTTCTTCGTTTAGTTATGCTGTGTGTAACCATCATGTAATCTAATTTTAGAACATTTTCATCACTCCAAAAATAACCTTGTACCTATTAGCAGTCACTCCCCATTCTTTCTCCAACCCTTCTATCAGCCCCAGGCAAACATTAGTCCATATTCTGTCTCTATATATTTGCTTATTACAGACATTTCATATAAATGGAGTCATCTAATAAGTGGCTTTCTGTATCTGGCTTCCATTACTTCGTATAACGTTTTCAGGGTTTATTGTATTGTGGCATGAATCAACATTTCATTCCTTTTTATGGCCACGTAGTATTCCATTGTATGAATATACCACATTTTGTTTATCTGTTCTTCAGTCCATGGGTGTTTATGTTGTTTCCACTATTTTTTTTTAAAGATTTTATTTATTTATGAGGTGGAGAGAGATAGAGAGAGAGAGAGAGAGAGAAGGAGAGGGGGCGAGAGAAGGAGAGCACAAGCAGGGGGAGCAGGAGAGGGAGAAGGCTCCCTGCTCAACAGGGAGCCTGATGTGGGGCTCGATCCCAGGACCCTGGGACATGACCTGAGCCGACTATGTTCAAATGCTTAACCAACTGAGCCACCCAAGCACCCCTCCATTATTTCTTTATTATGAATAATGAGGTTATGAACATTCATCAGCACGTTTTTGTTTGAAGGCCCGTTATCAGTTCTCCTAGTTATATACTTGGGAGTAGAATTGCTCAGTCATATGGTAATGTTATGACCTTTCTGAGGAACTGCCAAACTCTTATCCAAAGTTACTGCACCACTTTACATTCCTCCTGAAATGTTTGAGGGTTTTAATTTCTCTGCATTCTCACCAATAATTGTTATTATTTGTCCTTTTGAGTCTAACCATCTTAGTGGTTGTGAAGTGGTATTTCATTGCACTTTAGATTTGCATTTTCTTAATGGCTAATGATTTTGAACATTTCTTCATGCACTTGCTGGCCATTTTTATATCTTCTTTAGAGAAATGTCCATTTGACACCTTTGCTGATTTTAAAATTGAGTTATTTATCATTTTGTGATGGAGTTATAAGTGTTTCTTATATATTTGTATATTCCCAAGAGAATTGGAAATAGGTGTTCAAACAAAAACTTACAAGGTATATGATTTGTAAATTCTCCCCCCTTTTATGGGTTATCTTGTCATCTTGACTATCTTGATGAAGTCAAAGCATAAGTCATCACTTATAATTTTCATGTCACATCTAAGGTCACAAAGTTCCAGTCTAGTGTTTTCTACTAACATTTTATAATTTTAACTTTTACTTTTACATCTATGGTTAATTCTGAATTAATTTTTATATACTCTGGTTTGGCTTCATTTTTTGCATGTTGTCATCCATTTGTTGACAAGACTATTCTTTCCCCATTGCATTATTATTTCTTTTAAAAAGATTTTTATTTATTTATTTGACAGACAGAGATCACAGGCATGCAGAGAGGCAGACAGAGAGAGAGAAGGGGAAGCCGGCTCCCTAAGAACATGACCTGAGCTGAAGGGAGAGGCTTTAACCCACTGAGCCACCCAGGTGCCCCTCCATTGCATTATTTTGACTCCTTTATTGAAATTCAGTTGACCTTCAATGTAAGGTTTTTTTCCTGTACTTTCAATTCTGTTCCATGAGTCTCTATGTCTGTCATTATGCCAGGAGCACATTATCTTGATTTGCGTAGGTTTACAGCAAGTTTCAAAATCAGAAAGTGTGAGTCCTCCTACTTTCTTCTTGAAGTTCACTGATTCTTGCTTTTGACAGCTCAAATCTGTTGTTGAGCCCTTTTAGTGAATTTCTCATTCCAGTTATTGTGTTTTTCAACTCCTGAATTTCTTTTGATGCTTTTTAAAAATAATCTCTGTCTCATTATTGATAATATCTGATGGGACAATATTCTCATACTTTTTCTTTAGTTTTTAAAACATGGTTTTCCTTCATTCTTTGGTCATACTTAAAATAGCTGAGTTAAAGTTTTTGTCTAGTAAGTTCAATGTTTAGCTTCCTCAGGGATAGTTGCTATGATTTCTTCTCTTCCTGTATATGTGCTATACTTTTCCTTTTTCTTAACATATCTCATACTTTTTTTCAAAATTATACATTTTAATTAATATAGTGTATTAGCTCTGGAAATCAGATTCTTGCCCCTGCCTAGTGTTTGTTTTAGTTGTGACTTCAATATCATTGCTGATTGTTTCTTAGTTATGTAACACAGTTAATTCTGTAAAGTTTTTGTTCTTTGTTGTGTATAGTCACTGAAATCTCAGTTCACTTAGCTTCCTCATAAGCTGATAAATCAATAGAGATTTCTTCAAACACCTAGAACCAAGCACAGTCTCCTAATATTTGCTGAAGGGTTTTGTGTGTGTATGTGTGTTGGGATATACCTACAACACTCAGCCAGGTAACTGACAACTGTACCTGAGCCTTTACTTATTGCTTATGTAGAGCTTTGAGGTCAAGCAGACAGAGAGTGTAGGTCTCTGGGTGTGTCCATGGTCTTATACATGCTAGTGGCATTCTGGATTTATAGGGCTATGTCAAAGCTTTTCAGATCCGCTATAGATATCTCTTTCTCCTGCTTTTCCTTTTCAGGTTTTTGATTAGTCTCTCATTTGCCCCAACTCTTATCCACCTCTTCAGAAAGCCTGAAATTCAAAGAACTACCTCTAAGGGATTTCATCAAAATTCCCTGGGGTAAAGGCTTTTTTAATTAAGCGAGCTTTGAGTCAAGTCAAATGAAGATAGTCTGAGACTTGGTGTTCTGGGGAACTACCAGTTATGTAAAGTAATTACACATCTGTGAGAATGAGGTTATGAAGAACCTCTAATCTTGTTCTGCCTCTGTGTTGGCTGACAGGCTGCTGATTTCCACCATGATTACTAGCTATTAGTTTTCTAGGGTGTCAAGGTTGAGAGAGGGGGAGAAGAATAGTGCAAGTCAATAAACACCAAAACTCATTGTTTTTATCAAGATTTCTTGAATAAATTCTCTTGGATTGCTGCAAGTCTGTAGTTAATTTGCAGAGTTCTAAAAATATTCATTCTAATAATTTTTGCAAGTTTTCAAATTGTTTTGAAATTTGGAGAATTTTTTGTTAGGTCACCCTGACAATTATATTTTGCAGCTATTTTCTCATACATTGTATCTATGTCTTTTAAAATCTTAATGATGTCTTTGATGAACAGGTATGATGATCTTTTTTCTCTTTGAAGATACATTTTTTATTTACTTAAAGTGGATGCTTCATTGTTAACTAAATAGCATTTGAGATAAATTTTTTTTAGTTTTATCTTCTCTAGCAGTTTTTGTTTGTTTAAAAATAAACTAGTTTTTACTGTTAGCATAAATGTAAGTTGGTGCAGCCACTGTGGAAAACAGTATGGAGGATCCTCAAAAAGTTAAAAACAGAACTACCCTATGACCCAGCAATTGCACTACTGGGTATTTACCCAAATAATACAAAAACACTAAGTCAGAAGAATATATGTACACCTATATTTATTGCAGCTTTATATACAATAGCCAAGATGTGGAAGCAGCCCATTCCATTGAAAGATGAATGGATAAAGAGAATATATTGCACATACACACACGCGCGCGTGCACACGCGCGCACACACACACACACACAGGAATATTATTCAGCCATAAAAAAGAATGAAATCTTGCTGTCTGCAACAACATGGATAAAACTAAAGAGCATATGCTAAGCAAAATAAGTCAGTCAGAGACAGAAAAACACCATATGATTTCACTCATATATGAAATTTAAGAAACAGAACAAATAAGCAAAGAAAAATGAGAGAGACAAACCAAGAAACAGACTCTGCTTTTTTATAGAGAAAAAACAAAACAAAGCTGATGATTACCAGAGAAGAAGGGTGTGGGGGAATGGGTGAAATAGGTGAAGAGGATTACCATCAATGTTAATGTTACCATGATGAGCACTGAGTAATATATAGAATTGTTGAATCACTATATTGTACATCTGAAGCTAACACAACATTGTATGTTAACTGTACTGGAATTGAAATAAAAAAAAACTTAATAAAAATTTTAAAAATAAAACATAGTATAAAATAAACTAGTTTTATCTTCTTTAGCACTTTTTGTTTGTTTAAAAATAAACTTTATTTTAGTTCACATAGAATAAAATGCATCCATTTACAGTGTACATTTAGCTAACACTTGAAAATTTTTCCACTCATGTAAATTCCATCACAGTTAAGATATGAAATATTTTCATGACCACAAGAATTTTCCTCATGACCATTTGTACTCAAACTCCTTTCTCTACCACTAACCTTTGGCATCCACCCATTGTTTCCTGTCCCTATAGTTTTATCTTTTCCATAAAGTCATCTTAATAAAGTCACTGAGCATGTAGTTTTTTACATTTGGTCTCTTTCACTTAGTGTAATGGTTTTGAGATTCATCCATGTAGTACTATTTATAAATATTTTATTCCTTTTTATTTTTAAGTACTCTTCCATTGTTTGCATGTACAGTTTGTTTATCCATTCATCGATTAGTAGACATTTGAGTTGTTTCCCGAATTTGGCTATTATAGATAAAGTGGATATAAACAGAAATTCATATGCAATTATTTGTGTGGTGATATGTATTTTTTTCTCCTAAATAAATATCTTGGAGTAGTCTTTGTGTAACATGGTAAATATTTTATGAAAACATATAGTCTTTTTCTTCCAAAGTGTTTGTAACATTATCAGTCCTGAGTACAGGAGGGCCTGAGTGGCTCTAGGTTGGGCAACTGCCTTCTGTTCAGGTCATGATCCTGGAGTCTCATGATGGAGTCTCATATCGGGCTCCCTGCTTGACAGGGAGTCTGCTTTTCCCAATGGCCTCTCTCCTCTCGTGCTCTCTTACTCTCATTCTCTCTCTCTCAAATAATAAATAAATAAAATCTTACAAAAAATCCTGTGAGCAATATATGAATTTTAGTTACTCTACATAAACACCCACAGTTGACACTTTCAGTTTTTATAATTCTTCCTATTTTGATGTTTATGCAATTGTATGTCCTTTTAAAAAATTTAGCACTTCCATTATTAGTTTTTTTTTTTTAAGATTTTATTTATTTATTTGACACATTGAGAGAGATCACAAGTAGGCAGAGAGGCAGGCAGAGAGAGGGGGAGAGCAGTCTCCCCACCGAGCAGGGAGCCTGATGCGGGGCTCGATTCCAGGACTCTGAGACCATGACATGAGCCAAAGGCAGAGGCTCAACCCACTGAGCCACCCAGGCACCCCACTTCCATTATTAGTAATGAGGCTGAGGCCTTTTCAATATAATTTTTGGCTATACTGTTTTACTAAATGCCTGTTGAAGCCTTAGGCCTAATATTACTGGGTTGTCTGTCATTTCTCCTTGAATTTTATTAATTCTTTATGACTTTTGGATATGAGTTTTTTCCTGATTATGTCTCACAAATTATCTTTTACCATTCCATGACTTTGCTTTTTTAGTCTGTTGTGACATCAACAAACAGATGTCCTTAATTTTGATGTGGTTAGTAGTCACTCACTCCCTTTATGGTTAATCTTTATATCCTGTTTAAGATAATTTTTCTTACTCCAAGGTGACCAAGATATTTTAAATGTTATCCTCTCTATAAGTTTTCTTTTTTAAATGTTTATATTAGACCTGCAGTCTACCTACAATTAATCTGTATGTCTAATGAAGCCTTTTTTTTTTCTCTTTCTCCTGTGGCTATTCAATTTATTTAATGCCATTTATTGAAAAACAAAATATTTTCCTCACTTTTTTTCCAGAAGCATCATTGTTATAATTTATGTGATTGAATAATTATGAATCTATTTTGGACTCTTTTGTTCTACTGGTCTATTTTGCTATCCTTGTGCAATACCACACAATCTTATTTACTGTAGTTTTATGAGTTTTGGTATCTGGTTGTGTAAGTCCTCTGGCTTTGTTCTATTTCTTTCACAAAATTATCTGGGTATTATTGGCCCATTATATATTTTGCTATGAATCTACCAATCTCTACCAAAAGCTTTCTGGGATGTTTATTGAGATTGTACTGAATATCTATATTAACTTTAGGGGAGAAGTGCAATCATTACAATACTGAGTCTTCTAATTCATTAACACAGTATGAGACTACATTTATTTAGGTTTATTTTTTTTATTTCTTTTCAAAATATTTTATAGTTTTCTGTGTAGAATTCTTTCTTTTGTTCATTAGATTTATTAATAGGAATGTATTAACATTTGATGACTATCTCTCTCTCTCTATATATATATATATATACACACACACACCAAGAGCAAAGATGAAGATATATATATATATATCTTCATATAAAAATGCATTTTAAATATATTGATTTTTGTATACAGCTGGGGTATAAGGCCTAAAATTAAGACCAAATATTATGTGCTACCTTGACTTCTGGTAAACTGGAAGGACCTCTAATGCACTAACTAATGCTAAGTTCTCTTCCCCATTCTGCCTCTGTCGATAAAGTCTTCTAACTAAAATATCCTCCTTATCAAGGGGACCAGACATAGTTTCTGCTTATCATGAAGGCATGAGCTTCAGTTACCTGATGGCCCACAGAATTATTCAAATAAGCCAAATACATTCTTCCCCAGAAACCAAGGTCACTCCATCCTCTTGCTACAAGGCATCCTAGAGATCTTGGCTATTCACTCTGTTCCTGTGTGGTGCGTAATATCCCCCTCACGTGGGCTTTGAGTATATAGACTAATAAACTCTTTTGATTCTTCTGTGCAGTGTTTTCATATGTTTGCCAACCCCATTATCCTAGAACAGGAATTCGTTCTTATCAACACACTGAATAGGAGACAATTAAGACACCTCTATTTTTGCTAAATTCACTTAAGTCATATACTTTATTTGAATATTGTTTGAATTTTCTGAAAACATAATCATGTATTTGAAAGTAACATCAGTTTTATTTCTCCCTTTAAAATTCTTGCATCTGTTATATATATTTCTTGCCTTATTGTACTAGCTAGGACTTCTAGTACAATGTTGACTGTAAGTAGAGATTGTGGAGGTTTTTGGTCTTTCCCAACCTCAGAAGGAAAATTTCAAAAAAATTTGTCCCTAAGTTTTTTGTTTGTGATAGTATTTTTTTTGTAGATACCATTTATCAGATTAAGTGTATTCCCTTCTATTTCTAGTTTTCTAACAGTTTTCACCATAAATATATTTTTTAAAAGATTTTATTTATTTATTTGACAGACAGAGATCACAAGTAGGCAGAGAGGCAGGCAGAGAGAGGAGGAAGCAGGCTCCCCACTGAGCAGAGAGCCTGATGTGGGGCTCGATCCCAGGACCCTGAGATCATGACCTGAGCCAAAGGCAGAGGCTTAACCCACTGAGCCACCCAGGCACCCCTTCACCATAAATATTAATCAGATCTTCTTAGGTACTTTTTCTGCTTCTACTGAGATAATTTTTTTCTCCTTTGTTCTATTAATGTAGTGAATTACATTGATTGATTTCTCATGTTAAACCAACCTTGTATTCCTGGATTAAATTTAGATTATTTATTTGTTTTTCTAATTTCGAATTTTTGTTACTATGTTAATGAGTGAGTTAAATGTTTTTATTATGAGATGTAACTTTTTATATCTAATGATGACTTTTACCTTAATATCTACTTTTTGTGATAGTAGTTTAGTTATAGCAGCATTCTTTTATTTACTGTCTGCCTGCTAGATTGGATTCCACCTTTTTACTTTTACCTTTCCATTTAAAATGTTTTTTCAGAAAACAACATGTAGTTGTTGGAAATAATTATCTTTTAATTGTAGCATTTAATCCATTTTTGTGGGATATATTTATTAATATATTTTAGCTTAAATTTGATACCTTGTTATTTGTTTTCTCTTTGTGCCACAATTGCATGCCCTCCTTTATTTCCCACCTTCTTTTGTATTATTTTTATTATAGTTATTTATATTAACTTTATGCTTAAATAGTCTTTTCTTTTAGTCCTCCACATTCCCCTCTTTAATATGGCATTTTGCCCAACGTACATTAATGAAAATTTGAAACAACAAGAACTTTAGTCCAACTCACCCCCTTCCTCCAGCTTTATTGGATAGTTTAAAATTACATTTCTATTTTCTAGGACTTCAATTGCTTTTCCCATCTGACTTTTAAAAACTGATTACAGCAAATGAATCAGTTGTCTAAGTGATGTAAGTACACAAAAATAACATCTTGATTTCTGTGAAATGCATTTCTCTGCAATTCCTGAATAACTCCAAATTATGCTATCTCTGAGCATGGATGTTTACTCTGGGTTTTAGATAGAGTCTTTGAAAAAATTTGTTCTAAACCTTTGCCGTCACCTTATATATATCTAACATCAAGGTTGTGATGAAGTTTTTCCTGTTTAGGCCTTTATCCCGATTTTTCTTGCAGAGTCATTAACACACATTTGTCTTTTATTTTGTTTATTCCCACTCAACTGTATGTTTTATGTAGGGCCCAATACAGATGTTATTTGATGTTAATTAATAGCTTCTGAGGTCAGACAATTGAAGGCAATCACTATGCTAAAATTAAAGTTAGTTATGAAAACTCATAGATACTTTAAAAAAAATTTTTTTTTAAAGATTTTATTTGTCAGAGAGTGAGCGAGCGAGAGCGAGCACAGGCAGACAGAGTGGCAGGCAGAGTCAGAGGGAGAAGCAGGCTCTCTGCGGAGCAAGGAGCCTGATGTGGGACTCGATCCCATGACACTGGGATGATCACCCGAGCTGAAGGCAGTTGCTTAACCAACTGAGCCACCCAGGCATCCCTCATAGATACTTTTAGAATTGGTTTCATCTCCTACATGAGAACATATCCAAGAAACCCAGAACAGGCTTACCGGTTTAACCCAGCTCTTCTTATTCAACAATCCCTGACAGTGGCATGAAAAGGGGGTTGTTTTTTTGAAAAAATATTTTATTTATTTATTTGACAGAGAGAGACACAGGGAGAGAGGGAGCACAAGCAGGGGGAGTGGGAGAGGGAGAAGCAAGTTTCCCATGAGCAGGGAGCCCAATGCAAGGCTCCATCCCAGGACCCCGGGATCATGACCTGAGCCAAAGGCAGACGCTTAAAAACTGAGCCACCCAGGCGTTCCAAAAAGGGGGTTCTTTAACAAAGCTTTATATATTACACCTCTACCAAACTTGACATAAACTACTTTTTAGTTAAATGCAGAAAGTTGATATTTTTTTCCCCCACCCCTTTCCTCCTTTTACATGGCAAGTGAAGCTCACTGACCTGGGAGTAGCCTCTATCTGCCAACCTTTGGCAAGTGAAGAAGATTCACAGAAAACAATACAACCGTCAATCAGGAAAAAAGGAGGGTAACAAAGGAAAATAATTAAGCTATGGCTTCAATTGTGCATTCCCGTGCAGGATACCCTGACTCGCCGGAGCAGTAACAGTTGACTTCACTTGTCTTGCGGCAGTTGATGGCCATGTGACCAGTTTCACCACACCCATAGCACTTTGCTCTGGTGCAGTCTTTCTGAATGTGTTCAAATTCTCCACAAGAAGAGCACTGCTGCTCATCCACATGGCACAATCACGAGTCAGATGGCCTGGTTTGCCAAGTTGTTGTGGCATTGCTCTTACTCTCTCTTGGGCTCCTAGCAGCCCTTGGCCCTGTGCCCACCTCTACCACAGCTACAGCAGGCATCATCCTGAAGATCAAAACCCTTGCCAAGATGACCAGACTCACCACAACAATAACAAATGTCTGGAAGGGTGAGGAAACAAACTGGAAACTTCTATCAGAGATAAAATCACCTCTGCCACAGCTTCCGTGACCAGGGTGCTCCCATGGCTACATCACCCCCACTTGAAGCACTCATTGGTTCTCAAGGCTGCAGTAAGATCTTTGGTGTTTGGGTGGGCCTGAAGTGGCAAAAACTCTGGCACAGGCCAGTAGAAGGCAGCTGACAAGGAAGTGGCTGTTTATTTTTAGGGTCCTTTCCTGTGCCACAGGTGGGTCTGCACCTATACTAAAATATTCCTGTAATATTCATAGTAGCTACCATAAAAATCTTATATTCTTTTTTTAGAAAATGAATTTATTTATTTATTTGACAGAGAGACAGAAAGAGAGGGAACACAAGCAGGGGAAGTGTGAGAGGGAGAAGCAGGCCTCCCACAGAGCAGGGAGCTCAATGTGGGGCTCGATCCCAGGACCCTGGGATCATGACCCGAGCCGAAGGCAGACACTTAACCAACTGAGCCACCCAGGTGCCACTTTAATGTGTATTCCTGGTATTAAAGTACTATAAATTAGTACTTTTACCTTTCTTAGACAATTTAATACCATAACATTTTTGAACTCCATTTACCCTTTTTTTTAATCTTATATCTTTTTTATGAATATTAACTTTGCATTTTTAAACTACTCAATACATTATTATTAGTAATAATCAGTATTAAGTTTTGGGTGGTCACATATTTATCCTTTTGCCGGTCTTTGTTTTTTCCTCATCTTCAAATTTGTTCTCATTTTGTTTCTGCTGGAATATCATCCTTTACTAATTCTTCAACCATGTGACTGCTGTTGGCAATTTTCTCAGTTTTTGGTTTTTTTCTTTTTTTTGGTCTAAAGATGTCTTTCCTTTTTAGTGGGTATTTTTATTATGTAGACATCTATAGTCTGGTCATTTTATTTTTTACTAACTTGAAATTATGCCAATATTTTCTGATTTTCCTTTTTCATTAAAAAAGTCTCTTTTCATATAGCAATACAGGCCTACCTCAAGAAGCAAGAAAATCTCAAACAAACAACCTAATCTTACACCTAAAGGAGCTAGTAAAAGAACAACAAATAAAGCTTAGAGCCAGCAGAAGAAAGAAGATAATAAAGATTAGAGCAGAAATAAATGATATAGAAACCAAAAAAAAAAAAAAAAAAAAAAAAGCACAGTTTAATGAAAAGAAGGGTTCATTCTTTGGAAAAAAATAATAAAATTGATAAACCTTTAGCCAACCTAGTCAAAAAGGAAAGAGAAAAGACTCAAATAAATAAAATCACAAATGAGAAAGGGGAAATAACAACCCACCCTACAGAAATACAAACAATTATAAGAGAATATTATGAAAAATTATATGCTAACAAATTGGAGAATATGGGAGAAACAGATAAATTCCTAGAAACATATAAACTACCAAAACTGAAAAAAAAAAGAAATAGAAAACTGGAATAGACTGATAACCAGCAAAGATATTGAATCAGTAATAATAAAACTCCCAAGAAACAAAAGTTCAGGGCCAGATGGTTTCACAAGCACATTCTACCAAACATTTACAGAAGACTTAACATCTGTTCTTCCCAAACTATTCTTAAAAAAAAAAAAAAAAAAAAAAAAAGGAAAACTTCCAAATTCATAAATTCATTCTATGCGGTCAGCATGACCCTGATACAAAAACCAGATAAAGCTTTACTGAGAAAGAGAATTACAGGCCAATATCCCTAATGAACATAAAGGCAAAAATTCTCAATAAGAAACTAGCAAATTGAATCTAATATGTTTTTAAAAATCATTCACCCCTATCAAGTGAGATTTATCCTGGGGTTCCAAGTGTGGTTCAATATTTGCAAAATTAATATGATACACTACAATTATAAAAGAAAGGATAAGAAATATATGATCATTTCAATAGATGTGGAAGAAGCATTCAACAAAGAGCAACATCTATTCATTATGAAAACCTTCACCAAAGTAAACTTAGAGGGACCATACCTCAACACGATAAAGTCCATATATGAAAAACTCACAACTAATATCATCCTCAATGGGGAAAAAAAATGATTTTTTCCCTACAGTCAGGAACAAGACAGGGATGTCCATTCTCATCACTTTTATTTAACATAGTACTGCATATGCTAGCCACAACAATCAAAAAACAAAAAGAAAAAAAACTGCACCCAAATCAGCAAAGAAGTAAAATTTTCACTATTTGCAGGTGACATTGTTACCCTATATAAAAAAAGTGAAAGATTCTACAAAAAAAACTACTAAAACTAGTACATGAATTCAGTAAGGTCGCAGGATACAAACTCAATGTATAGAAATTTGTTTCATTTCTTTACACCAATAATGAAGCAACCAGAAAGACAAATTAAGGAATCAATCCCATGTATAACTGCACTGAAAAATAAGATAACTAAGAATAAACCTAACCAAAGAGGTTAAAGACCTATAAATAGGTCTTTATAAAATACTGATGATATATACTATATAAATACTATAAAACACTGATGAAAGAAACTGAAGGCGACACAAAGAAATGGAAAACTATTCCATCCCTATGGATCGAAAGAACAAATATTGTTAACATCTCTATACTACCCAAAGCAACCTACACATTTAATGCAATCCCTATCAAAACACCAACAACATTTTTCACAGAACTAGAACAAACAATCCTAAAATTTGCACGGAACCGCAAAAGACCCTGAATAGCCAGAGCAACCTTGAAAAAGAAAAAGCTGGAGGCATCACAATTCTGGACTTCAAGTTACATTACAAAGCTATAGTGCTCCAAACAGTATGTTGCTGGCATAAAAATAGACACAGAGACCAGTGGAACAGAATAGAAAACCCAGAGATGAGCCCACAACTGTATGATCAATAAATCTTTGACAAAGCAGGAAGGAATATCCAATGGAAAAAAAGACAGTGTCCTCAACAAATGATGTTGGGAAATCTGGACATGCAACATGCAAAAGGAAAAACTGGACCACTTTCTTACACCATACACAAAAATAAATTCAAAATGGCTGAAAGACCTCAATGGGAGATCTGAAATGATCAGAATCCTAGAGGAAAAACACAGGCAGTAACCTCTTTGACATGGGCCATAGTGATGTCTTTCTAGATATGAAGCCTGAGGCAGGGGAAACAAAAGCAGATAAACTGTTGGGAACTCATGAAAATGAAAAACTTCTGCACAGCAAAGGAAACAATCAATAAAACTAAAAGGCAACCTTCACAATGGGAGATGATATTTGCCAATCACATATCTGATAAAGGGCTAGTATCGACAATCTAGAAAGAACTTATGCAACTCAACACTCTCCCCAAAACCAATTAAATAATCCAGTTAAAATGGGCAGAAGCCATGAATAGACATTTTTCCAAAGAAGACATCCAGATGGCCAGCAGGCACACGAAAAGATGCTCAACACCACTGATCGTCAGAGAAATGTAAATCAAAACTATAATGGGGTATCACCTCACACCTGTCAGAATGGCCAGAATCAACAACACAAGAAACAACAGGTGCTGGTGAAGCTGTGGCAAAAGGGGAACTCTCTTGCACTGTCGGTGGGAATACAAACAGGGGCAGCCACTCAGGAAAACAGTATGGAGGTTCCTCGAAAAGTTAAGAATAGAACTACCCTACAATCCAACATTTGCACTACTAGGTATACACCCGACGAATACAAAAATACTAATGCAAAGGGATGCATGCACCTTAGTGTTTATAGCAGCTTTATCTACAATAGCTAAATTATGAAACCAGGCCAACAAGGAATATTACTCTGCCCTTAAAAAGAATGAAATCTTTCCATTTGCAATGACATGGATGGAGCTAGAAGTATTATGCTAAGCAGAATAAGTAAGTTAAAGAGAAATATCTTATGGTTTCATTCATATGTGGAATTTAAGAAATTAAAAGAGCAAAGGAAAAAAGAGAAAGACAAATGAGAAACAGACCCCCCCCTTTTTTCAAAAAATTTATTTACTTGACAGACAGAGATAGGCAAGTAGGCAGAGAGGCAGGTAGAGATGGGAGGGTGCTGGCTCCCTATGGGGTGGAGAGCCCAATGTGGGGCTTGATCCCAGAACCCTGGGATCATGACCTGAGCCAAAGGCAGAGGCTTAACCCACTGAGCCACCCAGGTGCCCCTGAGAGATATGCTCTTAACTGTAGAGCACAACGTGACCCTTACCAGAGGGAAGGTGGGTGAGGGGATGGGGGAAAATAGGTGATGGGGATTAAGGAGGGCACTGGTGATGAGCACACGGTGTTGATTGTATGCGAGTGCTGAATCACTATATTGTACACCTGAAACTAATACTACATTACAAATTAACTAACTGAAATTTAAATAAAAGTTTTAAAAGAAACCAGGCATCACTCATATTTGTTGCTTTGTAGAAGAAGAAAATAATATTTAAAAAAATTTAAAAATCTGGTTGCTTTTAGTTTTTTCTTCATTTTTGCTTTTTAGAAGTTTTACTAGTCTAATATGCATAGGAATAGTATGGGTATTATCTATCCTGCCTGAAGTTTGTAGGTTTTCTTGAATCTCTAGCTTTTTGTGTTTGTTGAGTTTGGGGAAATTGTCTTCAATTATCTCTACCAATATTTTGTTTATGTCAGTCTTTCTCTTCTCCCTTTTGGAGACTCCAATCACATATCTATGTGGTGTTTTTACTACACTCTCAACGGTAGCTTAGGATCCAAAATTGCCTGATGATAAAGTTCTCTGAACTATGTTAAATTGAAGGATGACGTGGTTGGATTCCAATACTGAAAACATCACTCTAGTAGTTCGTGTAGAAGACGCATATGAAGCACAGACTGGAGGCTGGGAGTTGAGTTAGAAAAGTATAACTACAATCTATTTTGACCATTTGTAATGCGTTTCTCTCACTGGCCCTCCTTTCTTCTCCCATTTTCTGAATTTGGGTATTCCTCAAAGTTTTATTTTTGTCTTTCTTATCTTCTTTTCTTTGTGTACACTTACAGTCACTTCTGCATTGTGTCTAAGAAGTAAAAATTTCCAGTCTCATTCCCTCTTCTAAGAACCCATGCTGCATCTGAAACTGCCCACTCTGTATCTACTCACACTGCAAACAGGGGTCCTTAAAAACAAATTTTCTTCTGCCTCATTTGAGTTCTGTCTTTTGACTTACAGTTTCTCTTAATGGTATGATCATACATCAGCCACTGGGCTCATATCTCTCATCTCTGGCTCCTTCCTCTCTTGATCCCAACATTTCACAGGTGACAAAACTTCTAGCATTTTTATCCACTTTATCTTCCCCATCCTTCTTTCTATTGCCAAAATGCAATATTAGCTCTCATCTCCTGGGCTGTTATAAACTTTTTAACTGGTCTCTCTGTATGGTCTTCTTCCATTCTATCCACCTAATAAAAAGTTTCCAGGGGGAAGCCTGGGTGGATCAGTGGGTTAGGCCTCTGCCTTCGGCTCAGGTCATGATCTCAGGGTCCTGGGACTGAGCCCCGCATGGGGCTCTCTGCTCATCGGGGAGCCTGCTTCCCCCTCTCTCCGTCTGCCTGCCTCTCTGCCTACTTGTGATCTCTCTCTGTCTGTCAAATAAATAAATAAAAATCTTTGAGAAAAAAAAGTTTCCAGGTTATTTTCTTAAGGATTCATCATATGTTGGTATAGATAGATAGATAGATAGATCTTGCCATTTGCAACCACAGGACTAGTCTAAAAAGCATACTTGTATTACCTCATTTAAGTGACACAAGTACCCTAAGAAGCAAGTAATAATGGTCATTTTTATTTTACCAGAGAGCATATGGAGGCATACGGAGATTAAGTAATTTGCTCAGAGTCATGCATATAGCTATTATGTAATGTGAACGCAAGAAATCTGGCTCCAGAATTCATGCTCTTGTCTATTATACCACACTGTGTAACTTCATTTTTCTAATATATTCAGTCTGTGGAGAGAGTAACATTCTATGGTAAGGAAGGTAAGTTTTCCCTTAAGAATTTAATAAATACTCGGGCGCCTGGGTGGCTCAGTGGGTTAAAGCCTCTGCCTTCGGCTCAGGTCATGATCTCAGGGTCCTGGGATCGAGCCCCACATCAGGCTCTCTGCTCAACCGGGAGCCTGCTTCCCTTCCTTTCTCTCTGCCTGCCTCTCTGCCTATTTGTGATCTCTCTCTGTCAACTAAATAAATAAATAAAATCTTAAAAAAAAAGAAAGAATTTAATAAATACTCAAATTCTACTGAATTCATCTACTATGAGATTATTCTATTACCATTCATGATCTATAGGCCTCCTCCCTCCTTTAGCTCTCAATAGTGACCAACTATCACCTGCCACGCTGATGATCAATACTCATCTTTATCACATCATCTCTGCATCTGTTGTCTCTAATCTCTGCAAACTTATAAGCAAAGCCCCTATCTACTACTAACTTCTGAGAAGACTGGAATTCTGTTTTATTTTGTTTTTGTTTTTTAAGATTTTATTTATTCAAGACAGAGAGAGAGGGAGAGAGTGCATGAACAGGGGGAAGGCGGCAGAAGCAGGCTTCCCGCTGAGCAGGGAGCCCAATCAATGTGGGGCTCCATCCCAGGACCCTGAGATCATGGCCCGAGCTGAAGGGAGATGCTTAACTGACTGAGCCACCCAGGCATCTCCATGGACTTCTGGTGTCTCACTTTTATTCACTTTTAGCATATATTTCTCCTCCCTTTTGATTATGCATCATCTGCCCAGAAAGGCAAAACCTCAGTGTTTCCCAATTTCCCTTCATAGTATCCTAGTTAATAGGTGTTATGATAATTAGTGGATATTATATGAAACATAATTATATGAAATAAAAGGATTTTTCTGGGAAAGGAAGTTTGGGAGATATTGGCTTGACATCTTGAATCTGCCCCTTACTAATTTTGTGAACGTGCTAGAATGATTTCATCTATCTGCATCTCATTTTTTGTCCTTCAAGAAAATGAAACTAAATGTATTATCTGCCTCACTGATTTGTTGCAAATATTATATGAGTTAATGCATGTAAATTGCTTTGTCTTATGTTTTACTCATACTTTGTATTCAACATATGTTAGCCGTTATTATTAAATTATGACTATTATTATTATAAGCCAGGACAGAACCACTTAAGTTTGAATTGTGTCCAAGTCTGCATTCTCCTGGTAGAGTGTTGTAGCTCAGGTTTACACGCAGTGGATCCAAAATTCCACTCTGTGGATCATTGATTCATAATCTCTGCAAATACTTTTTAATGATACAAACTGAGGGTTTTGGAGGGGAGGGAGGTGGAGGGTTGGGTGAGCCTGGTGGTGGGTAATATGGAGGGCACGTATTGCATGGAACATTGGGTATGGTGCATAAACAATGAATCTTGGAACACTGAAAAAAATAAAATAAAATAAAATAAAATAGAAAAAAATTACAAATGCCCATGTTCTGCTCCTGGAAATAGTGAATTAGTACATTTTGTAAATTATTTTTTATAAAATTCCATTTTCAATAGAACCAACTTTCAGTAAGATTTGGGAACCACTAATTTAGAAAATAATATTCATCGGGGTGCCTGGGTAGCTCAGTGGGTTAGGCCTCTGCCTTCAGCTCAGGTCATAATCTCAGGATCCTAGGATCGAGCCCCACGCAGGGCTCTCTGCTCAGTGGGGAGCCTGCTTTCTGCTCCCCCTCTGCCTACCTCTCTGCCTCCTTGTGATCTCTCTCTCTCATGAAATAAATAAATAAAATCTTAAAAAAAGAAAAAGAAAATAATATTCATCTTTCCTAGCACAACATCCAGGGCTTTGCATGACCTAGCTCTATCCTGCCTTTTACATTCTCAGCTTCTTAGTATAGTAATAGGTAATGCTTTTGAAAAAAAAGTTTTGGAACCCCACACAGTATTTAGAAAAGAAAAGTTGTAACTGACAGGCAAAAATCCTCCGGTCACTACAAAGGTATCCTATGCTCTAAAGCAGAGGTTTCAAATCTGGATGTATGTAGAATCACGTGGGGGCTTTTTAAAATATACATATCCCTGGGCTACACTCTGAGAGTTTCTGGTGGAGCAAATCTGTGATGGGACTTGCAGATATATACATTTTTTAAAAAGACTTTTAAGTGATTTCAGTGAGGAGCCAGTCTTCAAAACCATAGTGCATTTTTTCTCTTGGTCTATATTTGTTGAGAGACCAGATATGTCTTAACTTTTTTGTTTTGTCCAAAAATCAATAGCCCAATGCTTACACCACGTAGGTGCTCTTTTATTGATCCAAGCAAGGGAGAAGGATTGGTTGGGTGAGAATGGGATATAAGTTTTTTTTGTGCCACGAAAATGACTTAATTTATATCAGACCTAGTCTCCTCTGGAATGAAGAAGGAGAAGCAACAATTCTATTGTAACTCCTTTGATACCACTTTTAAGGTCACTAGAGATTAGGCCTTTTGCTCTTTGATGGAAAGTCCAAATGTAGCCTACTCAGACTAGCAGTATCCAATCAAAATTGAATTAATTTTTTTCTATTTGTTGTCTCTTCTCTATGAAAACAAGGTAAACAACTATTCAAATCCAAAGTTACATAGCATTTTGATTAACAGCTTAGGTTCTGGATTTATACTTCTTGTAGTCAAATACTTTCTTCTCTTTTTGCCAGCTGTATAACCTCAGGAGTGTCACTTAAACTTCTTGTGCCTCAGTTCTCTCAACGATGATATGATTGTGAGAATTTAATGAGATAATATAACTCAAATAATTCTTGACATATAGGTGTGCTAAGTATTTCCTTATTTGTGTATTTCTTTGTAACTAATGAAGAATTTTGTATATACATATATCAGAATTTCCATAGAATTCTAATCCCTTTCCCTAAAGTACATACTTTTGTGAATTAAACAACCTCTCACGTGGAAGCTGCATTTTCCAAATAGTGACAAAGGGCAAGATTTAACAATGTGTTCTAGAGGTCAGTTTCCTGATTGCTGATACTTGATCATGTTTTCACCTGTCTGTGAAAGGTAGGAAAAATAAAATAGTATAATTGCCAAATGTCATTTCTTAAGAAGGATTTTCCTTTAGACACTGATTTATTTCATTCCTATATTTTTTGGACCAAAATATCAATTTAAGGGAATGACATACCATGGCTTATAGTATTTTTTAAACTTCCCATACTTAAAAATTTTCTTTTAATAACAAATTTATGTCAGACCATGATATGATAGCCCATGATCACTATGAGATCCACTTAAAGCTACAACATCAAAGGGCAAGTTCTCCCTTCCTTTAGCTATGTAAAATTCAAATACCCATTTCTTCCAGACGTCTTTGAAAGTGGTTTTGTTTTTTCAGTTGACAAATTCCAAGATTGGCTGCCACCTTGACATTAAACACAGCAATAGACTTTGTTCAAACCTTGGATAAGAGGCAAGAAGCATGATGATGGTGGTTGTGTGCTTTTATGAGCTAAGCAATTAAGACGTGAGAATATTAAAGGGACTATTAAGTCTGTTATTTAATGCTCTCATATTAGCTTATCAGAAAAGCTTCTTATGTTGCACTGAGATATTATATAAAGCATTTGAAATGTTTTGCAAAGATTAATGCACTAGAGAAATACAAAACATTATCAGTTTTCTCTTGAAAACTTTTCTTTTGCTTTTTTATTTGCTTCCTCATAGTTTTAATACATGGATATGACTTGTCCTGTGCTAGAGGAAAGACCTAGGCTATGTGTTTGGATACTCCTAAAACACTTGTTAAGACGTCAGTTATGTTTAAAATTTCCTTAAAAGAATAGAATTAAAAAAAAAAAAGAATAGAATTTTGGGGGGGGCCTGGGTGGTTCACTTGTTAAACATCTGTCTTTGGCTCAGGTCATGATCCAGGGTCCTGGGATTGCACCACTTGTCAGGCTCCGTGCTCAGCTCCCTTTCCCCTCTGTGGCACCCCCGGCTTGTGTTCCCTCTCTCGCTGTGTCTCTCTCTGTCAAATAAATAAATAAAATCTTAAAAAAAAAAAAAAAGGAATAGAACTTTAATTTTTTGATATGCTAGTTAAAATATTCTTTGAAATTTCTTTACTTTTCAATTTTTATATAAGTATTATGTATATAAAAATAAAATATAAAGATAGTAAAACCATTCAATGTAGTTGGAAATGAAAATCACATAAACCAAGCTTGTTTTATATCTGATTACCACTGGGTGTCAGCAATGTATGGCTTTCAACTGACAATCTCTAAATATAAAGTATAATAATCAAAGTTTATTTCATGTTAGTATTTGACTTGTTTTCATTTGAGATTTTTATTACTGAAACAATCTTTAACTATACATTAGTAATGATTTTAATCCCTGGATAATGCTTTGTTATCCCCACAATATGTGCCATACTAAATGGCACTTCCTTATAATTTTTTAAACTATAGAAATTAAAGACCACAAGATAGTAAAAGTGTAAACAGACTGTTAGCTCACTGTCTGGGCGTGCGCGTGTGCGCGTGTGTTTGTCTATATGTGTGTTTTGTAGATTCAAATTATCTAAATACTAAATAGATCAGGATTGATCAGAAAACACATAAAAGAAAACACATAAAAGAAGTCATTCCTTGACTCAACCCTATAGTTATACACTTGACACACATTTACAGAATGCTTACTGTGTTTTAAGATCTGTTCATGGTGCAGGAAATAAAGGGGTGAATAGGACATCATCCTTTCTCTCAGATTGCTCATATAGCTGGGAAGACAATTAAAATCACAATTATAGGGGAGGCATTCTGTGATATGTATTATGTGAAGGGGAGACAGTATAGTATTAGGTTAAGTGATCTGGCTCTGGAGTCTGGCTGCCTGGTAGATCCCCATCTCTGGTTTTATTGGTTATATGATCTGCTACAGGAAACAGGAAACCTTAGGAAAATAGGAGAACAATGTCTCACCAAATAGAGAATATCACTAAAGAGAATATATACCAAAAGAACCCACAAAAACTAAGTATAAATTCTAGAGTTGAAAAGTACAATAACTGAAATGAAAAATTAACTAGAAGGGATGAACAACAGATCTGAGGAAACAGAAGAAACTCTCAGTGAAATCAAGTTAACTCAGTTGAGATTAGTGAGTCTGAGGAATCAGGAAAAAAAAATAAGAAAAAAGGAGTATGATATTAGGGACATGTGTGATACAATCGAGCATATCAACATATGCATGATGGGAGTCCCAGTAGACAAGGACAGAGAAAAAAAAATACTTGAAAAATAATGGCTGAGAACTCCCCAATTTTTTTAAGGTTTTATTTAAATTTCAGTTAGTTAGGGACACCTGGGTAGCTCAGTCGGTTAAGCATCTACCTTCAGCTCAGGTCATGATCACAAGGTCCTGGGATCAAGCCCCATATTGGGCTCCTTGCTCAGCAGGAAGCCTGCTTCTCCCTCTGCTTGTAGTTCCCTCTGCTTGTGCTGTTGTTCTCTCTCTCTCTCAAATAAATAAATAAAATCTTAAAATTAAGTAAATAAATTCCAGTTGGTTAACATACATTATAGCATTAGTTTCAGGTGTACAATATAGTGATTCAACAATTCTATACATCATCTGCTATTCATCACGAGTGCCCTCTTTAAAATCCCTATTACCTATCTCACCCATTCTCGACCCACCTCCCCTTTAGTAACCATCAGCTTATTTTCTATAGTTAAGGGTCTGTTTCATTTGCCTCTCTCTCTGTTTTCCCCCTTTGCTCATGTGTTTCATTTCTTAAATTCCATATATGAGTAACATCATGGTATTTGTCTTTCTCTGACTGACTTATTCTGCTTAGCATAATACTTCTAGCTCCATCCATGTCATTGCAAATGGAAAGATTTCATTCTTTTTAAGGGCAGAGTAATATTCCTTGTTGGCCTGGTTTCATAATTTAGCTATTGTAGATAAAGCTGCTATAAACACTAAGGTGCATGCATCCCTTTGCATTAGTATTTTTGTATTCGTCGGGTGTATACCTAGTAGTGCAAATGTTGGATTGTAGGGTAGTTCTATTCTTAACTTTTCGAGGAACCTCCATACTGTTTTCCTGAGTGGCTGCCCCTGTTTGTATTCCCACCGACAGTGCAAGAGAGTTCCCCTTTTGCCACAGCTTCACCAGCACCTGTTGTTTCTTGTGTTGTTGATTCTGGCCATTCTGACAGGTGTGAGGTGATACCCCATTATAGTTTTGATTTACATTTCTCTGACGATCAGTGGTGTTGAGCATCTTTTCGTGTGCCTGCTGGCCATCTGGATGTCTTCTTTGGAAAAATGTCTATTCATGGCTTCTGCCCATTTTAACTGGATTATTTAATTGGTTTTGGGAGTGTTGAGTTGCATAAGTTCTTTCTAGATTGTCGATACTAGCCCTTTATCAGATATGTGATTGGCAAATATCATCTCCCATTGTGAAGGTTGCCTTTTAGTTTTATTGATTGTTTCCTTTGCTGTGCAGAAGTTTTTCATTTTCATGAGTTCCCAACAGTTTATCTGCTTTTGTTTCCCCTGCCTCAGGCTTCATATCTAGAAAGACATCACTATGGCCCATGTCAAAGAGGTTACTGCCTGTGTTTTTCCTCTAGGATTCTGATCATTTCAGATCTCCCATTGAGGTCTTTCAGCCATTTTGAATTTATTTTTGTGTATGGTGTAAGAAAGTGGTCCAGTTTTTCCTTTTGCATGTTGCATGTCCAGATTTCCCAACATCATTTGTTGAGGACACTGTCTTTTTTTCCATTGGATATTCCTTCCTGCTTTGTCAAAGATTTATTGATCATACAGTTGTGGGCTCATCTCTGGGTTTTCTATTCTGTTCCACTGGTCTCTGTGTCTATTTTTATGCCAGCAACATACTGTTTGGAGCACTATAGCTTTGTAATGTAACTTGAAGTCCAGAATTGTGATGCCTCCAGCTTTTTCTTTTTCAAGGTTGCTCTGGCTATTCAGGGTCTTTTGCGGTTCCGTGCAAATTTTAGGATTGTTTGTTCTAGTTCTGTGAAAAATGTTGTTGGTGTTTTGATAGGGATTGCATTAAATGTGTAGGTTGCTTTGGGTAGTATAGAGATGTTAACAATATTTGTTCTTTCGATCCATAGGGATGGAATAGTTTTCCATTTCTTTGTGTCATCTTCAATTTGTTTCATCAGTGTTTCATAGTTTTTCACCTATTTGTATATATTTATTCCTAGGTATCTTATTGTTGAGAACTCCCCACATTTGATGGAAACACATTTATCTACACATCCAAGAAGCTCAATGAACTCAAAGAGAATAAACTCAAAAAGTCATACCTAAACACAGCCTAATTAAACTGTTGAAAATCAAAGACAGTGAAACTTGAAAGTAACAAGAGAAAAGCGACTCATCACATACAAGGGATCCTCAATGACATTAAGAGTTGATTTCTCTTCAGAGACCATGGAGGCTAGCAGGAAGTCAGATGACATAATAAGAGTGCTGAAAGAAGAAACTTTAAACTAAGAATTATAAATTTTGTAAAACTGTCCTTCAAAAACAAATTTTTAACGTTGTTAACATGGTAACATTCCCCAAACTGGCCTATAGAGTTAATGCAATCCTGCCCAAATCACAATATTCTTGCAAAAATTAACGAACTGGTCCTAAAATATTAAGATGGAGTTAAACAATTCAGAACAGCCAAATCAATCTTGAAAAAGAACAAAGTTTGAGAATTCACATTTCCTTATTTCAAAACTTACTACAAAATTACAATCATCAAAACTGCATGGCGGGGCACCTGGGTTGCTCAGTGGGTTAAGCTGCTGCCTTCGGCTCAGGTCATGATCTCAGGGTCCTGGGATTGAGTCCCGCATCGGGCTCTCTGCTCGGCAGGGAGCCTGCTTCCCTCTCTCTCTCTCTCTCTCTCTGCCTGCCTCTCCATCTACTTGTGATTTCTCTCTGTCAAATAAATAAATAAAATCTTTTAAAAAAAAAAACTGCATGGCACTGCCATATGGACAGACAATAGAATAATGAAATAGAATTGAGAGTTCATGAATAAACTCATATTCTATGATCAATTAATCTTCTATAAGGTCACTAATACTATTCAGTAGGGAAAGGAATAGGTTCTTTGACAAAGGATGTTGGAACAACTGGATATTGATGTGCAAAAGAATGATGTTGGACCCCTGTCTCACACCATAACCAAAAATTAACTAAAAAAAAATGGACCAGAGACTTACATGTAAAGGTTAAAAATATAAAACTCTTAAGTAAAACCAGAGAAATAAATCTTCATGAGCATAGACTTGATAATACAGTCTTAGATAGGACACCAAAAGCATACTCAACAAAAGAAAAAAAAAAAAAACAGAAGTATGACTTAATCAAAATGAAGAACTTTCATGCTTCAAATGACCTATTAAGAAAATGACAAGAAACCCCACAGAATGGGAGAAAACATCTGTAAACCATATATCTATTAAGCCTTTCGTATCCAGAATATATCAAGAATTACAATCTGACAGCAAAAATCCATCCAATTAAAAAATGGACAAAGGCTACTGGGTATTTACCCCAAAGATACAGATGTAGTGAAAAGAAGGGCCATGTGCACCCCAATGTTTATAGCAGCAATGACCACGGTCGCCAAGATGCCCTTCAACGGACGAATGGATAAGGAAGATGTGGTCCATATATACTATGAAGTATTATGCCTCCATCAGAAAGGACGAATACCCAATTTTTGTAGCAACATGGATGGGACTGGAGGAGATTATGGTGAGTGAAATAAGTCAAGCAGAGAGAGTCAATTATCATATGGTTTCACTTACTTGTGGAGCATAAGAAATAACATGGAAGACATTAGGAGAAGGAAGGGGAAAATGAAGAGGAAGAATTGGAGGGAGAGATGAAGCATGAAAGACTGTGTACTCTGAGAAAGAGGATTTTGGAAGGGAGGGGAGTGGGGTTGGGTGAGCCTGGTGGTGGGTATTAAGGAGAGCATGTATTGCATGGAGCACTGGGTGTGGTGCATAAGCAATGAATCTTGGAACACTGAAAAAAATAAAATAAAATTAAGATGTTAAAATTTAAAAAAAAAATGGGCAAAGGCCCTGAGGAGACATTTTCTCAAAGAAGATATGTAAATGCTTAATAAGCACAAGAAGGGTGGTGCTCACCATCATTAGACATTAAAGAAACAGAAATCAAAACCACAATGTGATACCACTTCACACTCTCCAGGATGATGTAATGGAAAAACCGAATTTTGTCCTTCTTTTGTAGGGAAAAATCCAGCTGTGTGCTTCTTTATATTGCAAATCTCCTTTACCACTCACACAAAATGCTTCACTTCCTGTCACCAAATGTTTGAAGGTTTTTCCCTATACCACAAGCAATTCTCAGACACTGGCAAGGTGTTCAAGTATTCAGCTCAGTTCTGACACTATCTACCCAGAGATGGCATCAGGTTCCGAAGATTAGGGGTTCGGTCCTACAAGGCTGCCCCCTCTCCCATTTCAGACATTAATCACAAGCTCAGGCTATCACCTCTGCTTCCAACGAAGCAACTGTAGATTAGGTTTGATTAATTGCTAGAGTGGCTTATAGAACTCTGAAACATTTTACTTAACCAGATCACTGGTTTATTGTGAGAGGATATAACCCACAAAGAGTCAAATGGAAGAGATGCATAGAAAAAGGTATGGGGAACAGGCACAGAGCTTCCATGTCCCCCACGGTGCCACTCTCCCAGCACCTCCATGTATCCGCCAACCCCCAAAGCTCTCTGAACTTGGTACTTTTGGGTTTTTCCAGAGGCTTCATCATGTAGGCCTGATTGACTGTTAACTCCGTTTTCAGCTAACTGAAAGAGGTCTGAAGAGGATTTTCACTTTTACCAAAAAGCTACTTCTGCATTAATGTCTGTCTTTCATAAAAGTGAAGTGGCAGATGCAAACTTTCAGGAAGCAGGAAAAATTCTTTTCATGCCACTTCAGCTTACGAAAGCCTTCATAAAAATGCTTGTTTCAGACAGCAGGGGACACCTGTACTCTGACCAAGACTTCCATTGTATCAGCCTTATCATTTCATATGAAGAAAATTTCCTTTGACAGGTTGTTTCTCCAGGCAGGGAGTCTTCAAGAAATTCATTTTCTCTTTATCAATATATGTATGTTATTGGTAAATAATTTCCAAATATATAGAGTACACTTTTTAAAAAAGGAGATTATTTTTATTTATTTGAGAGAGAGAGTGAGAGAGCAAGTATGAGAAAGACAGAGAAAGTGAGAGAGAATGGAGGAGGCCTAGAGAGAGAGAGAGAGAGAGAGAGAAGCAGACTCCCCACTGAGCAGGGATCCAGAATGGGGACTCCATACCAGGACCCCGAGATCATGACCTGAGCTGAAAGCAGACATTTAACTGACTGAGCCACCCAGGAGCCCCTAGAATACACTTTTTTTTTTAAAAGATTTTATTTATTTATTTGACACAGAGAGATCACAAGTAGGCAGAGAGGCAGGCAGAGAGAGGAGGAAGCAGACTCCCTGCTGAGGAGAGAGCCCGATGCAGGGCCCGATCCCAGGACCATGGAATCATGATCTGAGCCAAAGGCAGAGGCTTTAACCCACTGAGCCACCCAGGCGCCCCGAGAATATACTTTTAATAAAACCTACAAGACATTGAAGTTTTTAGAGGATGGGTTAAAAATGTAAATAGATATTCTAAGTTATTTTTTCAAACCTCAGTAGGTCATCTTGGGTTCCCTCTTGGGGAATATGTGCCTCTTTGGTGGACATTGGACTAGAAAGCAAAGTGTTTCCCAATCTGTGATCTGAAGACCACTCATATCAGAATCACCTGAGAATCCTGTTCAAATGGTTTTGTACTCTTCACATACCTACTTAATCAGAAACATTAAGGGTAGTACTGTAAGATCTTCATTTTAAATAAATCTATAGGCTCAGGGGATTTTTAGGAGCATTGAAGATTTAAAACTATTGGCTTAGGGGTGCCCGGCTGGCTCAGCTGGCACATCAGCCTTCTGTTCAGGTCATGATCCCAGGGGCCTGAGATGGAACCCTGCATCGGGCTCCCCGCTCAGTGCAGAGCCTGCTTTTCCCTTTCCCTCTGCCCATTCCCTCCGCTTCTGCTCTCTGGCTCTGTCTATCTCTGGGTCAAATAAATAAAGAAAATCTTTAAAAATAAATAAAGTAAAATCATTGGTTTAGAACAGTGTTTCTCAAAATTGGTTGATTATAGCAAGCATCAGTATGTTTAAAATACAGATTCTTATTCATCACCACAAAACATACTGAATCTAACATACGGGTAGGAACATTGAAATCTTAATATTAAAAAGTGCCCACCGGTGACTTATTCTTAGCAAGATATTGTATTAGCTCACTAGGGTTGCCATAACAAAATAGAAAGAGTTTATTTTCTCATGGTTCTGGAGCCTAGAAGTCCAAGGTCAAGGTATAGGCAGGTTTCGTTTCTTCTGAGGCCTTTCTTGGCGTGCAGATGGCCACCCTCAAAGCCATGTCCTCACATGGTCTCTGTGTGAGCATGTCTGATGTTTCTGTGTGTCCAAGTTTCCTCTTCTTATAAGGATACCAGTCAGATTGGATTAGGTCCCACTCTAATGGCCTCGTTTTAACTTAATTACCTCTTTAAAGGTCCCATTTTCAAATACAGGTCACCTTCAGAGGAACAGGGGATCAGGGCTTCCACATATGAATTTTGTAGGGACACAATTCAGCCCATAACAGACATGATAACTAAATGTAATGTGACATTTTAGGTGGATTCTGGAAAAGAAGGACATTAGATAAAAACTAAGAAAAATATGAATAAAGTATGGCCTTGAATTAATAACAGTGTGTCAATATTGATTCATTAATTGTAACAAAGTACCATATGGACTTAAGCTGTTAATTGTAGGGTAAACCATGTGGGAGTTTGAGAAATCCTGGTAGATCAGAATCTCTACTGTAGCATTTACAAGTTATGCTATTAGCCAGATCTTTTAATTTCTCTAATTCTTAGTGTTCTCGTTTGTAAAATGGAATACTAACAGTTCCATATATAAGTTCTTTTGAGTTTAAAATGGGTAATGTAGGTTTAGATACTTTGTAATCTGTACATCATATGTACAGATGTATTTTTAAATGAGCTTTTTGTTTGACAACAGTTATAGATTTACAGAAAAATTACAAATATAGGAGGAACACTGTTCCAAAATACTTATACCCAGTTTCTTCTTTTATTAACATCTCCTGTCAGGATGGTGCCTGCCAGGATTGACATGTCATTATTAAAATCTGTACTTTATTCAGATTTCCTTAATTTTTACCTAATAATCCTTTTTCTCTTCCAGGATCCCATCTAGAATATATTACATTTGTTTATTTACTTTAAAGATTTTATTTATTTATTTCAGAGAGAGTGAGCACAAGCAGGGGGAGGGGCAGAGAGAGAAGGAGAGAGAGAGAATCTCAAGCAGACTCTGCACTCAGTGCAGCAGAGCCTGACATGGGGTCAATGCGGGACTCGATCTCACAACCTCGAGATCATGACCCGAGCTGAAATCAAGAGCTGGACACTTAACTGACTGAGCCACCCAGGTGCCCCAAAGACCACATTACATTTAGTTATCATGTCTGCTTAAGCTCCTCTTGGCTGTAACAATTTTAATGTGGTGGTAAGAAATGTTCTGCATATGTACAAATATACCTTTCTTTTGATACTGATAACATTTTGGAACTAAACCAGCACATTCTGAGTACATTATTGCCCAAGTCAGGAACACCAGGAGAGTTGTTTTTGAATCATAAATCCCTAGACCCCACAGAATCACAGTCAATGATTATGTCATGGGTTGAGTGATTTGGGTGGGGCCCAGAAATCCAGCTTTACTTATTTATCTACTCACTTCCTTACTTACACAAATTTCCCTGGTGATTATGAGGTCATTGATCCAGCACAGGTCTGTAAACAGGCATTTGAGAGTCACTACTCTTGAGCATTTCAGCTGTTCCTCCTTGTTGATACCTAAATGGCCAGGAGAGATCTGTTGAAACACGCAATTTGCCTGTATTGACATAAAGTTTCTTGTTGCATAAATGATGAAACTGGGTAATGCACTCAACATCTATAAACTGAACCCTCAGGGTACCTGGGTGGCTCAGTGGGTTAAAAGCTCTGCCTTTGGCTCAGGTCATGATCTGGGGTCCTGGGATCGAGCCCCACATCGGGCTCTCTGCTCGGCAGGGAGCCTGCTTCCCCCTCTCTCTCTGCCTGCCTCTCTGCCTACTTGTGATCTCTCTCTGTCAAATAAATAAATAAAATCTTTAAAACAAGAAGAAGAAAAAAACCTGAACCCTTACCACTGCACCGCTTACATCAGGGGTATTTGTCTACATAGCAAAGAAATAACTCAGTCTTCCCACTGACATTACAAACACACATGGAATTCAAATCCTGAATTTTGACCAGTGTGATCAGAGAATAACACTTTTTCTGCCATTCAACGATAGTAGATAAGGCCATGGGAAAAATAGTCTTACGCGGTGAGCGGGATGTTGTAGCATAGAACCAAGAAAATAAAATACTGTTCAGGCAAGTTCCTAACCAACGTAATGCCAGATGATAAACACTGATGAGCTGTCTATCCAAATTACTCTCCAGACAAAATAAGATGTGTTTGGCAAGTACAAACACATAAGACAAGCCCATCTCAACCAAGGGCCCCAGGGAACTTCGTCCCCAAGTCAGTCACAATCATTTCTTTTTGGGAAGGGATGTGAGTTTTTATTTGGGGTTATAGTAATTGGAATACCAGTGTAATTCCCCACAGTATCTAGCCAAGAAAATAAATTCCCTGACACATAATACTGCCTTCCTTTCTTTTCCTCTCTCTTCTTTCCACAGCTTTAATGTTCACATTAAACATTCTACTGGCAATTTATTAATACACAATTGTCAAGGGCTGGAATATCTTGGATTGAGAATCCTGGTACTGAGAATCCCAGAAATCAAATAAAAAAGTAGAATATCTATCTATAAATGTGAACTCAGAACTAACCCAGTCATGGAAAATTTTGGTGACTTCTCCACTTCCCATATGGGGACCCAATTATCCATTAACTGGAGTATTGGCCTTGGTCTGTGTGCTGAGCAATTATTTATTTGCCCTGGAATCCATTTCCTTGCTCTGTTCTGTGTCAAAGCAGCCTTTTCCTGGGTGTCTTTGTGCTCTTTTCTTAGCAGGTTGGGCAAAGATGAGGAGGGTGTGAAGAGGCAAGAAAACAACAAGATATTTCCCCCCCTTCTCTCTACTTCCTCTAGCATCTCTAACAATGGCTGAGTCTCCCACCTGGCTTCAGTACTCCTCTATGGTCCCAGCTGCAGTCTTAGTTTTAGGTGCTACAGGATGACCCCAGCTTCCTGGGCTCTGATAATCTTTTGTCACTTCTCCATAGGGATAAGCATAAGCATAAGCATGGCTTTCTGCGGTTTCTACTCTCTGAGTTGCCTCGGCTTTCCCTGTTTGGGTTCTCAGCAAGTCCAATCTTCTAACAAATGCCAGTGTTAGGTTCTCTCTTTTGGAAAGATCCACAGCAGTTTTCTTCTTCTGGTTGGTTTTCCTATAAGTCAGGTAGTCAACTCGCCTCCTGGATGATGCTAGAAAGACAGTAAAAAATTCTTTCTCTCAGGATAATTGTTAATAATAATGAAAATCCTGACTCAGTAGTTGTAGAAGTCATATAGAACAAAAGCAAGAGCAGAAATCTATTTTTTAAAAAGATTATTTATTCATTTATTTGACACAGAGAGAGAAAGATCACAAGTAGGCAGAGACACAGGCAGAGAGAGAGGAAGGGAAGCAGGCTCCCCGCCGAGCAGAGAGCCCAACTCGGGGCTCGATCCCAGCACCCTGGGATCATGACCCGAGCCAAAGGCAGAGGCCTTAACCCACTGAGCCAGCCAGGCGCCCCGCAGAAATCTATTTTTAAAATTATGTATACACGTGCTTGTGTATAAATATATGTGTATTTACATCTATGTGAATGTGTGTACATAGTTGTAATCGTAAGTATATAAAAAAGTTCAAATCAAGTGCTTGATTCCTTCATCTCCAACCTGCTTCTAAAATATATCCAACCACTTTTCATCATTATTGGACGGTTCCAGCCCCTAACTGGTATCCCTGCTTCTTCCTTTGCCTCCTTATATTTTATTTAACACAGAAACCAGATCATGTTTTAAAACAAAAACAAAAACAAAACACACAGTTCTTGTCATTTCCAATGTTCAAAGCCTTCAGATTCAAGTCCCTACATGATCTTAATAATGGCTACTTCTCCAAATTTTTCTTCTAATGTTTTCCCTTATTCACTCTGATCCAAGCATGTTGGCCTCTTGGTGGTTACCCAAATAAATCAAACATGCCGCCACCTTGGGGATTTTGTACTTCTTGTCCCTTCTGTCTGAAATATTCATATGACTCACTCCCTCACTTTGTTTTGGTCTCTGCTAAAATATTATCTTATCAGAGAAAACTCTCCTAACCATTCCATCTAAACTAAAAAATACACAGCAGGATGGTCACGTGTTTCGTTCTTCTGCCTTATTCACCAAAATGAAAGGTCTATACGGGCAGGGTCTTTTATTTATTTATTTATTTATTTGGGCTCTGTTGTGTCATCTTATGTATTTAGTACAGCCATAGATCAGTATGAATGGATACCCAGATGTACTTTGCATTCTGAAAGAACACGTGCGGACTGTTAAATCAGGTTATCTTAAAAAGTGGAGGTAGGGACGGATGAGTTGAGAATGATTAATTTCTATAATGCAGTGGAGTGAAGGATCTAGGTCCAGACCATTTTAATCAGAAGGTGATTTATCATCCTTCCTATGTTTCCTAGTACATTGTACCCTTTGTCCTTAATAAAGAGTAGTAGAAAAATTAACTTCCATTTCTAGCTATGATATAGGAAATGTTTTTAATGAATTATTAAGTTGGTTAACTCCCATTAATAATATTACCCTTATTGTGCCTAAAGGTTTGTCTATCAGAGTGATGTTTCCATAATGAACATATGATAGGCTGTTTACTTGTTTTTTGTCTTTGTTTTGTAAATACTTTTATTAAGTATAATTGACACACAATATTGACACATAATTAAAGCATACAATTTGATATATTCTTTTTTTTTTAAATTTTATTTATTTATTTGTCAGAGAGAGAGCGAGCGAGAGCAAGCACAGGCAGACAGAGTGGCAGGCAGAGGCAGAGGGAGAAGCAGGCTCCCTGAGGAGCAAGGAGCCCGATGTGGGACTCGATCCCAGGACGCTGGGATGATGACCTGAGCTGAAGGCAGCTGCTTAACCAACTGAGCCACCCAGGCGTCCCCAATTCGATATATTCTGACATATGTATACACCAGTGAAATCACGACCCCAATCAAAATGGTGGACATATCCATCACCCCCAAATTTTCCTTATTCTGCTCCCCTCGTCCATATGCCAGGCAAAACTGATCTTTTTTTTTTTTTTTTTAAATCACTTTACCTTGGTTTTCATTTTCTGGAGTTTTATATAAATAGAATCATCCAGAATGTACTATTTTCTGTCAGACTTCCACACAGCATAATTATTTTGGAACTCATTACTGTTGCAGCATGTATAAATAGTTCATTATTTTTATTGCCAGGTTTCATTCCACTGTATGGTTATACCATAATTTCTTTAGCCACCCACGTGTTGATATACTTTGGGGTTGTTTTCAGGCTTTTGCTATTCCAAATAAAGCTGCTATAAGAATTTGGGTACAAGGAGCGGTGCCTGGGTGGCTCAGTGGGTCAAGCCTCTGCCCTCGGCTCAGGTCGATCCCAGGGTCCTGACTTGTGATCTGTCAAATAAATAAATAAAATCTTAAAAAAAAAAAAAAGAATTTGTGTACAAGGAGGGACCTGGATAGCTCAGTTGAAAGAGCATGCAAGTCTTGACCTCAGGGTCATGAGTTTGAGCCCCACATTGGGTGTAGAGATTACTTAGATAAATAAAAATAAAACAGAATTTGGGTACAAGGCTTTGTATGGACATATGCCTTCATTTCTCTTGGAGTGGAATTATATGGGAGGAATACATTTACCTTCTTGAGAAACTGTCAGGTTGTGTTCCATACTAGTTGTATCATTTTACGTTCCCACCATGGGTGTATAAGAGTTCCAAGTGTTCCTCAGCTTTGTCAAAACTTGGTATTAGTTTTACCCTAGTAGGTATCTGAGGTATATCTCATTGCAGTTTTAATTGGCGTTATACTAATGCCTATGTGTTAACTGTATGTCTTCTTTTATATTTATTATTTATTTATTTATTTAAAAAGTTTTATTTATTTTACAGACAGAGATCACAAGTAGGCAGAGCGGCAGGCAGAGGGAGATGGAGAAGCAGGTTCTCTGCTGAGCAGAGAGCCCAATGTGTGGCTCAATCCCAGGACCCTGAGATCATGACCTGAGCCGAAGGCAGCAGCTTAACCCACTGAGCCACCCAGGCGCCCCATTTATTTATTTTTACAACTTTATTTTATTTTTTAAAAAAATTTTATTTATTTATTTGACAGACGGAAATCACAAGTAGGCAGAGAGGCAGGCAGAGAGAGAGGAGGAAGCAGGTTCCCTGCTGAGCAGAGAGCCAGATGTGGGGCTCGATCCCAGGACCCTGGGATCATGACCCGAGCTGAAGGCAGAGGTTTTAACCCACTGAGCCACCCAGGCGCCCCAAAACTTTAATTTTTAAGGGCAGTTTTAGATTCACAGCAAAATTAAGGGGAAGGTACAGATATTTCTCATATATACCTCCTGCTCTCCCACATGCATAGATTCCTTCACTATCAGCATCCCTCACCAGAGTGGTACGTTTGTTATAATTAGTGATCTTACGTTGACACAGCCTTATCACTCAAAGTCTGTAGTTAATATTAAGCTTCATTCTGGGTATTGTACATTCAACAGGTTTGGACAAATATAAATGACACGTATATATCATTTGGTATTGTACAGTGTGTTTCCACTGGCCAAAAATCCTCTGTGCTTAGCCTGTTCATCTCTCCCCCCATAAACCCTGACAACCACTGATCTTTTTTATTATCTTCTTAGTTTTGTCTTTTCCAGAATGCCATATAGTTGGGATGGTGCAGTATGTAGCCTTTTCAGACTGGCTTCTTTCATTTAGTAATTTGCATATGTCTCCTCCATGTTTTTTTATGGCTCAATTGTTTATTTATTTTTAGTCTCGAGTAATATTCTGTTCTCTGGATGTATCAGTTTATTTTTCCATTCGCCTACTGAAGGACATCTGGCTGCTCCCAAGTTATGGTAATCATGAATAAGGCTGTTATAAACATCCATGTACAGGGTTTTGTGTAGACATGTTTTCAATTCCTCTGGATAAATACTAGCGAGCATGATTGCTAGATTGTATGGTAAGAGTAAGTTTAGTTTTTTAAGAAACCAGAAAACTATCTTCCAAAGTGACTGTAGCATTTTGCATTCCCACCAGCAAAGAAGATTATTCTTGTTGCTCCACATCCTCCTCAGCATTCAGTACTGTCAGTTTTCCAGATTTTGGCCATACTACTAGGTGTGTAGTGAAATCTCATTGTTGTCTTAATTTACATTTACCTGATAGCATGTGATATGGAGAATCTTTTCATTTGTTTATTTGTCTTCTGTATATCTTTTTGGGAAGGCATGTCTTAAAATCTTGGGTCCATTTTTAAATCAGTTTGTTAGTTTTCTTAGTGTTGAGTTCTAAGTCTTTGTACATATTGGATTAACCATTTATTATTAGATGTGTCTTTTGCAAATATTTTCTCCCAGTCTATGGCTTGTCTCCTTATTTTCTTGACATTGTCTTTCACAGAGTAGAAGTTTTTTATTTAAATGATGTCCAGGGGCGCCTGGGTGGCTCAGTGGGTTAAGCCTCTGCCTTCGGCTCAGGTCATGATCTCAGGGTCCTGGGATGGAGCCCCGCCGCATCGGGCTCTCTGCTCAGCAGGGAGCCTGCTTCCCTTCCCCTCTCTCTCTGCCTGCCTCTCTGCCTACTTGTGATCTCTCTCTCTGTCAAACAAATAAATAAAATCTTTAAAAAAAAATGAATGATGTCCAGCTGACCAATTACTTTTTTCATGGATCATGCCTTGCTTTTATATCTAATTAATAAGTCATGGTGATAAAAAGTACAGCATAAAGAATACAGTCAATGGCATTGTAATAGCATTATATATCATCATAGATGGTAGCTATACTTATGGTGAGCATAGCATAACATACAGACTTGTTAAGTCACTAGTTCTACACCTGAAAGCAATATAACATTATGTGTCAACTATAGTTTAAAAAGTGATTGCCATACCAAAGGTCACTTAGCTTTTCTCTTTGGTTGTCTTTTAGAAATTTTAAAGTTTTGCATTCTACCTTTATGTCTGTGATCCATTTTGAATTAATTTTGGCAAACGATGGAAGATCCGTGTCTAGATTAATTTCTTTGCATGTGGATGTCCAGTTGTTCCAGCACAACTGGCTGAAAAGACTACCTTTGTTCCCTTGTATTGCCTTTGTTCCTTTGTCAAATACCAGTTGACTTTATTCATGTGGGCCTATTTCGGGGCTCTCTATTCTGTTCCATTGATCTATTTGTCTGATCTTTTGCCAATACCACGTTATCTTGTTACAGTAGATTCATAATAAGTCTGAAAGTCAGGTAGCACAAGACCTCCAATTTAGTACTTTTTCTTCAATATTGTGTTGGCAATTCTCAGCCTTTGGCCTCTGGATATAAACATTAGAAATAGTGTGTCAATACCACAAAAATAGCTTGCTGGAATTCTGATTAATTGCACTAAATATATAGACCTAATTAGAAGGAACTGACATCTTGACAGTACCGTGTCTTCCTATCTGTAAACATGGATTATCTCTCCATTTACTTAGTTTTTTTTTTTGGAATTCTTTCATCAGAGTTTTATAGATTTCCTCATATAGGTCTTGTGCATATTTTCTTAGGTTTATACCTAAGTATTTCATTTTGGGGGATGCTAATGTAAATGGTATTGCTTTTTAAATTTCAAATTCCACTTGTTCGGAGTGAATATATAGAAAAACAATTGATATCTGTATATTAACCTTGTATCCTGTACCTTTCCAATAGTTTTATTAGTTCCAGGAGTTTTGTTTTGTTTTTTTTTAAACTCTTTTGAAATTTTCTATGTAGACAATCGTGTCATCTGTAAACAATATGTATCTTCTTTTGGTTAAGGGTCTGTTCATATCTTTGTCTTTTGAAAAATTTGGTTGTTTTTGTATTATTGAGGTTTGAAATTTCTTTATATATTCTGAAAGCAACTCCTTTATCAGATATGTGATTTGCAAATATATTTTCCCCAATCTGTAGCTGATCTTTTCCTCCTTTTAAGAGTATCTTTCAAAGTGAACTTTGAATTTTGATCAAGTCAAATTTATTAATTTGTTTCTTATGGGTCATGTTTTTGGTATTATATCTAAGAAATCTTTTTCTAAGCCAAAGTTGTGAGGGTTTCTCTGATGCTTTCTTTTTGAACTTTATATGTTTAGGTTTTACATTTTGGTTAATGGTTTAACATTTGTGTGGTGTGTATTATGAATTAAGGTTAATTTTTTCATATGAATATGCAATTGTTCCAACACAATTTGTTGGAAAGATTGTTATTTCTTCACTAAATTGTGTTTGAGTCTGTGCCACAAATCAGTTGTCCATATGTATGTGTGTGTACTTTTGTACTTGTAATTTTGTTTATCTATCTGTTGATTTTCCTGCCAGGAACACTTATGAAGAAATCCATTTTTCTCCTGTGATTTGAATGCCGTCTTTATCATATACTGATATGTCGGATTTATATCTGAATTTTTGAAATTCCATTTTTTTCTATGCCAATTTGACATGCTTTTAATTATAGAGTAAGTTTTACTATTTGGCAAGTCTATACTCTTATATTGTTCTATTTTTCCTCATTGTATTCCCGAATGATTTTCTTCATTTATTCCTCCAAATATAATTTATAATCACCTTACCTAGTGTAAAGGCCTATTTAGCCAGAGTGATTTTATCTCGGTTAAACAGTGATTTTGTTGTTCATGCAGTAAAACTTAAACTGACCCTGCCCCCTCTTCCCCCAGGGGAACTTACTTAAAAGCAAGTCCCGGAAACCAGTAAAATATGGTCGACCAGTCCCTGATAACAAAGCCCAAATACAAGGGCGGGTCAGTTCAGGTGGAGATAACAAGCCTGAATGCAAGGATGGGTCAGGCCAGGTGGAGACATCCAATTACTATCTCCCTAAAAAAATGTGGGCCCCGCCTTTTGGGCACCAATTCTGACCAAGGAGATAGGTTAGTTTAAATAGCTACTATGGGGTGAATTGTAATTCAATTGGCCACCCGTGTGTGACCTAGCATGACTGTGCAGCTTTCTCTGTGTGTTGCAATCTCATTGGCCACCTGTGTGTGGCCAGGCTCAACCACATGGCCTTTGTTCTATAAAAGTTAGTCTTTGAGGCTGGGAGTCGCTCGCTCTCTCTGTAAGAGGTGGCCCCGAACGGTCGGTTTGATTCTCGATGCTTGGCGTGAAATAAAGTTTGCTTGACCTTCGCTTTGTATCAGTCTTGCTCCTTTGATCATGGACCTAACACTACCAAAAAAAAAAAGACTGCATTTTTTTTGTTGGGATTACATTAAATTTACAGATTAAATTAGAAAGACGACATTTTATAATGGCATGTACTATTATGCAAGAACAGGGTTTATGAGGGGGCACCTGGGTGACTCAGATGATTAAGCCTCTGTCTTCGACTTAGGTCACGATCTCCAGATCCTGGAATTGAGCCCCATATCAGGGCTCCCAGCTCAGTGGAAAGCCTGCTTCTCCATTTCCCTCTGCCTCTCCTCCAACCCCACTTGTGCTCCTCTGTCACTCTGTCTCTTTCTCATGTACATTTTTTAAAAAACTTAAAATGAAAAAAACCAGGGTTTGTGACTCCACTTAATTAATTCTTATATCTTTCACAGTTTTGGTTTTTTATTTTATTTTATTTTTTAGTTTTCTTCATAAAGGTTTTAGGAATTCCTTGCTAATTTTATGAACAAGTACTGTTTTGGTTTTTTTTTAAGATTTTATTTATTTATTTGACAGACAGAGATCACAAGTAGGCAGAGAAGGAGGCAGAGAGAGAGGGGGAAGCAGGCTGCCTGTTGAGCAGAGACCCCAATGCAGGGCTCGATCCCAGGACCCTGGAATCATGACCTGAGCTGAAGGCAGAGGCTTTAACCCACTGAGCCACCCAGGTGCCCCGTAAGTACTGTTTTAAAAAAATGACCTTATTTTTAAGTAATCTTCACACCCACATGGGGCTTGAACTCACAACCCTGAGATCAAGAGTTGCCTGCTCTACCCACCAAGCCAGCCAGAGGCCCTTGTAAGTAAGTAGATATATTCAGAAAAACAGTGGGGTCAATTAAAGGACACAGGTCATGAGTGTTCTTCCCCGGAAAATGACCTTTCCTAATGAATTCTTAAAATTATTTTAAAATATTTATCTCTTCTGAGAAAACAGTTTTAAGATAAACTGTTCTTTAAGAGTTTCAAATTCTTAGAAATCATAATAGGATTTCTTTTACGGAGGAACTGCTTTCCAGAGATACTAAAGTATTTCCTTAGTACAGATGTAATTTGCCAAGGTGACTTATTTTGGGATAGCAAATCCTGATCCCCATCAACTTTTTTTTTTTTTACTGTGTTTGTTTTGGCTTCATATAATTGATAAACTCTTCATATATCAATAATTTTGTAGTATATTTTGCTATAGAATCTATCAAATAATGATTTAGTCTTTATCATGAAATGATAAAAATAGTTCTATTGCTCAAAGTTTAGAAAAGATTCTCCCAGCCACATGACTCATTATGGTTAGTATCATGGATTTTATAGTCTTGTGTTTCACATTCGGATCTATGATCCACCCCTCCCCATTCTTTATTGTGGTGCAATTAACATAACATGAAATTTACCATTTTAACCATTCTTAAAGTATATAGTCAGTGGTATTAGATACACCTCATAATGTTGTGCTACCGTAACCATCACCCATCTCCAGAACTCTTCATCTTGTTAAACCAAAATCCTATATCCATGAAACAGTAACTCCCCATTTCTCATTTCCCTTCAGTCCCTGGCAAACACCATTTTATTTTCTATCTCTATAGTTTTTACTACTGTAAATACTTCATGTAAATGCATTCATAGAGTATTTGTCTTTTTGAGACTGGCTTATTCACTTAGCATACTATCCTCAATGTTCATCCATGCAGTAGCATAAATCAGAATGTTCTTCCTTTTTAAGGCTGAGTAATACTCCATTGTGCTTCAAAAAATTGCTTCTACCTCATTCTATTCATTTGTTCCTTCTGAAAAATTTTAGGTATATCTTGGAGCTACTCTATCTATACTCCCTATTTGTTGTCTTTAAAAATGTATTTCCCGTTTGTTTATCCCTCAACACTATGCTTAGGGAAATTTATTAGTCAACATGGATTTTCCCTTGAATTGTGTCTAGCCTATTGCTTTACCTGATCTATTTTTTTTTCAGCGACTATATATTATTTTAATTTATTTTTATTTATTTGACAGAGAGAGATAGCATAAGCATGGAGAGGAGGAGAGGGAGAAGCAGGCTCTCTGTCGAGCAGGGAGCCATGTGTGGACTCAATCCCAGGACCCTGGGATCATGTGTTAAGCCAAAGACAGACGCTTAACTGACTGAGCCACCCAGATGCCCCAGTGACTATATTTTTTATTCCTAAGATTCTACTTGTTTATTTAATATGTCTATTTCCATTTCATATTCCCCTATTCTTATTTTATAAATCTATTCTTAAATTTGTAAAAAAATAAACACATTCATTCTGTAGTTGCCTTCTAAATGTTCTATTATTTCTAGATCTTTGTGTGAATTTTCTCCATTATTTCTGTGTTTTTCTCTTGGTTATTCATGGTATATATGTTCTATAATTTTTACCTTAGAATCTATTACCAAAGGTTTTTTTCTTTTATGGGTACTCTTAAAATAGTTCTTTGGTTATTCTTGTCTGGATCTGATAGTATTCAATAGTTTGTATATTAGTTTGTCATCTCATAGTTTCTATTTTCCTCATATCATAAAACATTTGGAAGTGGCACTCTTAATAATTGGCATTTCAGTCTCTTGAGGAAGACTCTTTTTAGTTATTTATGGGTTGAAGTGACCAACTCAGTTTTGGCCATGAATGACGCTAGGCAATAAGTGGAGATATTAACAACTGCAGCCTTTGACTTAGCAACACATGGAGATCCAAGTTCTAGCTTTACTTGGTGATTGGTAATTATTTCCTCAAATAAGGATTACGCCTCCAATTTCCAAGACCTACATTTCATCTTAATCTACAGGTGGCATGCCTATCTTCAACTTCTGCTTCTCTCTTCCTTCCTGAAATTCAGATGTCCCTTTCTTACTTCATTTTTCCCCTATGAAATTATGACTTTTCAAAGACTTATTTCCCATAACCATTTTTGTACTATAAGAAAGTATCATGACCATCTATATTAATTACAGGTATATAAGAACTCATTTATCTAATAGATGAACGCTCGTTGTTTAATGAAGATTTATGTGGAGGAGTACCCCACAAGGCAGGTGTGTAAATTTATATTATAGCTCTTCAAAGGCTCCCCATTTCAATCACACTAAAACCCAAAGTCCTTTCAAGTCTTACATAGTTGGATCATCTGGTTCTTTGACTTCATCTCCTATGAGCTTCCCCATGGTCCACTGTGCACCTGTCACATTGTCTTTTCTTGCTGCGCCAAAACTACATCAGATAGCATCCTATTTTAGGACCCTTGCTTTTGTTCTTTTTTCTGCTTATAATGTTCTTCCCCAGAAGATCCTCATGGATGACCCCCTTCCCATCTCTCAGGTCATTGGTCATCAGGCCTTCACTGACTCTATAGTTTCATCCTGTTTAAAATTACACCCCTTTGGAGTGCACTTGTCATAATGAGCACTGAGTGATGTGTGAACTTGTGGAATCACTATATTGTACCCCTGAAATGAATATAAATGCTGTATGTTAACTGCACTGGAATTAAAGCGAAGTGAAATGAAATGCCGTGAAGACTTGCACCCCTTTGTCCCAATGCTCTATATGCCTCCTTATTTTTTCACAGTACTCATACTTCATATCATATAACATACTTTGCTAAAAATATGTCTTCTGCCAATAGAATATAAGCTGTCTGGGTATGATATTTCTTTGGCTGTTTTACTTGCACTATATCCCTAATACTAAACTTCGTGCCTGGCATGTAGTTGTTCAACAAACACAAGCTGAATAAAATAAGAAATGACCAAGTATTGAGTTCAAGCCAAATATAGACTTTTTGAAAAGTTAACTGCATTAGAAGAATACTGATGAGTAAAAAAATAACTAATTGGTTTCAGATATCAGGGAGTAGTTCATAAGAGGGAATTGGTAGAGAGATAGAGTGGTTCTAAGGCAGCTCCTGCCTGAAGACTTCCTGCCATCCCTGCAGACCTCTCAGACTACGTATTTCCTCAGCAGGAGGCATGCCCATCTTAGCGGAACCAAGGGAAATCAGGCAAGCTGTGCCAAAAACACTGTTTAATGCAGTCTCACTGTTGTATATAAAGTTAAGTAAATTATGTAAACTCTGTCAAGTATGAAACCGTGTTACTTCATAAAATGGGGGACTGCAATGTTTGGGGAGAACTTGACTGTTATCATGCAAATCCCACACATAGGATCTCTCCAGGCTTGTTACATGGTGGATCTGATTATATTAAAAAAAAAAAAAAAGTTTATGTCATTAATTTGAATTGTTATTTGTTTATAAAGTTAACTTTAAAAATAAAACTGCCAAGTATTTTACCAGTGGAAGATGGATTTATTCAGGAAGAGCCAAGAACTACAACATGGGGCCAGCAAGCCATGGCAAAACCATAAGCAAGTCCAGAGAACAAAGGAGAGGAACATTTTTTTAGAGAGGAAAGGGGGACTTGGTGGGGGGGATGCTTTTATAAACAAAAAGTCCATTAGAGTAAACAGGGAGTTCAAAGTACAGTGGCTTTTCATTGGCTGAGCCTTTCACTGGCTGCAAAGCCAGGAGAGGAGGAAAAGCCTTTCTTCCTCCTGCTAGCATAATAAAGTAGTATCTGCAGGCAAAATTCCATCTCTTTCTATCGGCTTTGCAGTTGACAACTAATGCTCAGGCTTGAGAGCTCCACCTGTCAAACCTCCTAGTCCATTTCAATGATGTTTCCCTTCATGACTGTTGACATTCCCCTTTTTGATCAAGATCTTTCTTTAAAAGCATCACTGATCCATAGTTAGGTTTTTATTTTTAGTGGTTTTATCCCTCAGTGCCAGGAAGGACTTTTGCTTGCTGTCATGTCCTATGTCAGAGGAAAGTGCATAGTAGATGGAAACCACTTAGAGCCACATTTGATTAATAAAGAAGGTGAGGAGGAAGAAATTCTCAGGTACTGTGCATCTAAAGTCTACATCTTCTCAAGGTCATAAGAGTTGATCATATCAAAGTAGCGAGCCAGAGTCCCTTCACTGGGTATATTGCTATTGGTTTTTTAGGTTTGACAGTCAATAAAACACAAAACTTAATTATACAAAACAGAAGAAGTAACATAACCATTCCAAGGTGTACGAGGATTCTAAACCAGCACTTTGGGTCTGAAAGTAGCCAACTGAAAACTTTATTGGCCCTTATTCTGACTTAGGGGAGAAATGTCTCCTTATGAAGGCAAATCCAGAGTCATGTCTGCCTCCTGGAAGGCTCCACTTGAAGCAACCAAGAAGGCACAACAGTGGCTACAGCAAGAGCACACCAAAAGAAGGAACTGAGTGGATTTGGGAAGAAGCTACAGTGCAGGTATAAATACGAAGCAATAACGGATCAATTTTTTGCAAAAGAGCAAAACTTCAAAGATGTTTCAAAACATTATTGTTATCTCAAAAGAACCGTTTGGGACCACATACGCTATTGATAATACCAGCCTGCAAGGTCGCACATTCAGAGACCATATATTTGGATATAAATCCAAAGTCACTTCATCATTCAACTGAAAGAAAACTTTTGTGAATTCTGAACCTCTTAACCTTTCAGGAAAAGCAAGTGAAAAATTAATTTGTCATGAGATCATGATGAGGCTTTTTCCAAAATTTTCCCCCTTTCACAAGGATTTGGGAAATAGAGGTGAGGTCTTTGTCTTTCTACAAAAGAGAGAGAAGGAGCAGCAGTGAGCAACAGGCGTACAGGCCTGGACTGGACACGTTGGGAAGGCTGTCTCATCAGATGTTATCTGCTTCAATTCCAGGAAATTTTTACTTTAAGGTCGCCAGATGGTGTACAGCTTCAATCGGGGTTTGGTGCTTTCTCTAGGTGTGTCATGTGGACCCAAGAGTTTCTCCTCTGGAGCTTGGCAGCACAAGGGTTGGTTCCTGATGAGGTCCAAGAGTCTTTCTGGAGGTGTCTTTCCCAACTGACGAAATCTTTAGGTTGCCGGCTTATTGTCTCCTGGGAGCGCACTGTGAAAATATTGCTCTACCAAAGGATGGTTATTTTTAATAGAAGCAATTAGGCCTTTAAGCTTTTGAATTGTATCTCCTTTTATCAAGTATGGGTCAAAGAAGGCAGGGGCCAAATGCATTGGACGTCCTGGTGACTATCTCAAATGGTGAGAGTCTGTGAGTTCCCAAGGGAATAGATCTGAGATTTAGAAGGACTAACTTTGCTTTCAGCCAGAATGTTTGGAGGGTCTCTACAAATCATGCCAGCTGAGTCTTTTTGAAAAAAAAAAAAAAAAAAAAAAAAAAAAAAAAAGATTTATTTGACAGACAGAGATCACAAGTAAGCAGAGAGGTAGGCAGAGAGACAGGGGGAAGCAGGCTCCCCATCAAGCAGAGAACCCGATGCAGAGCTCGAACCCAGGACCCTGGGATCATGACCTGAGCCGAAGGCAGAGGCTTTAACCCACTGAACCACCCAGGCGCCCCTGCCAGCTGAGTCTTAATAGTGCCAGTAGGGAGTGCAACTAACTCTGAGGATTGAGGATGGTATGAACAATGAAAGTGTTGTAAAAACCTGCCAAACAGCAGACTTGTTGAAGTCCCTGAGTAAAATGGGTTAGTAAAATGGGTTCCCTGATCACTGTGACGTTTGAGAGGAGTTCCCTAGGTAAGGATAATCATTTCTAACAGAAGAAGCACTGGCCTATAGAAAAGTCTCTCATAGAAGAGAAAGCTTTGGTCTAGGGAGAAAGCATACAGAACATGATGAAAACATATTTATCCATGAGAGGGGGAAATTGTATGAAATCCATTTGTATGAACAGATTTCCCTGGATTACACTTTGGTCAGGTGGGACAAGCCAGGTAGGCACCTTTTGCAGTCCCATTAATCTTTTCCCACCAATATTGATTCGTGAACGATATTTTGTAAGTAGACCAATGGTTTAATGCATGTACAGTGTTAGTACTAGAAATTTTAGAATTTCTGGAAGGACAGATTGTTAATTGGTCCAAACCAGATTTGGCTTTTTATTGAGCCAATGATGATTAGATTTCCAGTATTGTTTCTCTTTTTCTGGGACCACTTGTCGGGTGGTTTTTCTTAATTTTTCCAAAATTTATCTTTTGGGAGAACACCCCTTTAGACCATGACAAAGGTTTACCTATCAGTTTCTTTGACAGCAGTTTTTTTTTTTTCTAAAGATTTTACTTGTTTATATTATAGAGACAGACACAGAAGAGAGGGAACACAGCAGGGGGACTGGGAGAGGGAGGAGAAGTCTTCCTGCTGAGCTGGAAGCCCGATGCAGGGCTCGATCCCAGGACCCTAGGATCATGACCTGAGCCAAAGGCAGATGCTTAACTGTCTGAGCCACCCAGGTGCCCTGACAGCAACATTTTTGGTGGAAGTAGACAAGTGGACTACTTTGGCCTCCAGGGAGTTGACTCTGGCATGCCCACTAACCTTAACAGCCAGAACAGCAGACAAGGGAGTATGGTATCTAATAAGTTTTGGACATAAGAGCCATTTTTAATTTTATTCCTATTGGAGGTAAGGACATCTCATTGTTTTCATAATATTCCAAAGTCATGAGTTATCCCAGAGGCCTTCCCACTATCACTATAAATGCGAGATTCTACCCTTGGCTAAAGTACAAGTTCAAGTAAGGACATGTAATAGAAACTTAGGGCCTGAAGTAGCCAACGGTGAAAGTGCTGCCTCAGTGATTTCCAAAGGAATTGCAATGCCATGCCCAGCACAATATTTATCATTTTTATTCTTTAAATAAGAACCCATCAGTAGTAAACCATGAAAACTCTGCATTGGTTAGAGGAGTTTCCTGTAAACTGTCATGCGGATTCTAAAGGTAACCTGTTGGTATTAAGCAGTTGTGAGGAGTTTTGTCTGGATCCAAATGCAGTCCTTGTTTTGAGATCCAGTGCCCTAAGTATCTAATCTGAGGCTAAGGCAACTGTCCTTTTCTTTTGGAGACTTTATGTATCTTTAAGGCCAAATGTTTTAAGAGGTGGATGCTGCCTTCCTGTGAAGAGGTTTGAGAAGGGGAGCAGAGAAGCAAATCATCCATGTATTGTAACAAAGTAGAGACTGCAGAAATCTTTATAGCATCCAAATCAACTTCTAAGGTTTGTGAAAAGTAGGAGAGACTGTGAAACCCTGGGGATTACTGTCCAGGTGTAATTCTGTTCTTCCCAAGTGAAAGCAAAAAGATATCGGCTATCCCACTCAATCTTAGAAATATTAAATATTAAACATTTAATATATTATATTATATTATAATATAAATAATATTTCTATATATTTAGAAATATTAAATATTTCTAAGATATATCACTAAATGCACTGCATAGATCAATTACAGTGAAAAGTTTGTTTTCGGTGCAAATGGGTATGAGTAGTGGATGGGGACTGGGAACAAGAGGGTGCTGAGGGATAATGATGTTACTTATTGCTTGGAGGTTCTGGACAAACCTCCATCCTTTGGCAAATCTATGAGGGTGCTCAGTCACTTTAGAAAACTTTCTAGGGGCAGCTGGGTAGCTTAGTGGGTTAAAGCCTCTGCCTTCGGCTCAGGTCATGATTTCAGGGTCCTGGGATCGAGCCCCACATCGGGCTCTCTGCTCAGCGGGGAGCCTGCTTCCTCCTCTCTCTCTGCCTGCCTCGCCACCTACTTGTGATCTCTGTCTGTCAAATAAATAAATAAAATCTTAAAAAAAAAAAAACAATTAAAAAAACAAAAAAGAATGGGATGCCTGGGTGGCTCAGTGGGTGAAAGTCTCTGCCTTTGGATCGGGTCATGATCTTAGGGTCCTGGGATCGAGCCCTGCATCGGGCTCTCTGCTCTGCGGAGAGCCTGCTTCCTCCTCTCTCTCTCTGCCTGCCTCTCTGCCTACTTGTGATCTGTCTGTCAAATAAATAAATAACTCTTAAAAAAAAAAAAAAAGAATCTGCAAAAAAAAAAAAAGAAGAAAAGAAGAAAACCTTCTAAGCTTCTAACCAAAACCTTCTAACTTTGGTCTCAGTTCAGGGAAGCTAAGCAACTTGAGGTTTATTTAGATCCTCGGAAGGCTTAACTTTAAGAGGCAATTTTTAATAGGTTCAGGGGAGGAGGGTTGAGAAGAGATTTGGAAAAAATTGTAGCTTCAGCAGAAGTAATAGAGGAAAATGGTGCTGGGTGTGGGACCTGAGTACAAGGTGGCTGCCATGTATCAGCAGATCAAGAAGACAGGAAAGAGGACAAAGAGGCCTCTGAAACCATTTTGAATTTTTTCAATTGTTTGCTTGCTTCAGTTAATTTAGAAGTAGTATTTTGCAAAGAAGCAAACTTAGATTCCTGAGAACATCTGGAAGCCTCAAAGTACCTTCTAATATAAGCATCTCATTCAGTCCCTTCCCCCCCTTTTTTAAGGAGCCATGGCTTTCAAAATTAGTTTTGAGTAAAATAATTTTGGAGAGATCAAAAGCTCTCCATAATGACCATTTGAAGTTCTAAATTACTTCTGGTTAAGGCAGTCTGTACATATGGAGGGACCATAGTTTTTTTGTTTTTGTTTTTGTTTTGTTTGTTTATTTGGTTTGGTTTGGTTTGGTTTGATAGGAGGGATGGGGACAGAGGAAGAGGGAGAGAATCCTATGCAGGTTCCATGCCTAGCTTGGAGCCTGTTGCAGGGCTCGATCCCATATCCTAGAGATCATGACCTGAGCTGAAATCAAGAGTCAGATGCTTAACTGACTGAGCCACTCAGGTGTCCCAAGGGACCACAGTTTTAAACATAGAACCTGCCAAAGTCCTAGTAGGGAGGGGCACCCTCAAAGCATTCTGATGACTGAGATCCTATTTCTTAGAAGTTTTTCTCTAGAATAACTAGAAGATTCCTAAGCAGAACAGTTCAGGCATTATGAAAATAATCTTGTTCCAAAGTAATCAGGCCAAAGCCAGCGCAGTTCCAATAGAACAGTCCAGTTCGAAAAGGACTCGGACCTAAGGCTAGCGCAATTCCAGTAGGAAGAAACTGATCTCAAACAAGAGTCTAACTAAAGTCTAGCCCAGTTCCAGCAGGCACAGTTCCAGCTGGAGCAGTCTTATCACAAAAGGAAGTCAGACCAAAGGCCTACATACTTCCAGCTGGCACATGTCCAACAGGCAGTTTGGTTCTGAAAAGGAGTCAGACTGAAGGCCAGCACAGTTCCACCAGAAAGAGTCTGATTCCAAAAAGGAGTCCGATTGAAGGCCAAAGAGTACTCTCTGAGATAAAACAAAAATAAAAACAAGGTTCTAGAACAGGTCCCAAGTATAGCCTGGGAAACTCCAAAACAAAGTATGCAGCTCGAAATCTAGGAGAAAACCTATTCTCAGACCGTAGGGTCCGCAAGAAACCAGTGAGCCTAATTGGCTCTGGGAGTACTGTTGTCTGCTTGCCCACCAGCCTCAGAGCTGTTAGGGGTCTTCTCTGGATCCTACTTCTAATCACCGAGTGATGTTAACCTTAAAAATAAAGCTGTCAGCTATTTTACCAGCAAAAGACAGGTTTATTTGAGAATAGCAAAGAATTGTGATCTGGGACAAGCAAACTAGTGCACACCCATAGGCAATTCTGGAGAACAAGGAAGGGGAATGCTCTTTTATAAAGGAAAGGAGGACATTGGGAAGGGCTGTTGTCGCCCTCGGCCCGCAAGGACGACCATGAGCCTGGTATGGTGTTAATGCTTCATTTCCGTTTATTTAATCAACTTCCTTAGCTTATATACAGCAGGGTGACCAATAAGAGGCCAAGCAATGGGGAGAGCCAATGAGAGTCCTGTTACTATGCTGATTAAATTTGATACAGCCAATAACTATGTCCTCCTTTAGGCGGGCTTCCCCAGAAAGTTCATTGTATACTTGCAGCGTATTTTGCTAGCAGTGAGCCAAGCGCCTTCTTGTAATGGCGGGGACTTTCCCAGCCGGAGGCAGTCCCTGACAGCTGTTACTAAGTTATTAGTGTAATGGGTATTTCAGAACATGCGATCAGTAAATCAGAGTCCAGTTTAAGAAATTGTGCCAGCACTTAGGAAAAAAAAGGACATGCCAATGAACATGGTGAATAGAAGGATGAGACATAAAAAATGATATGGGCCATCTAACATGTATATCATAGGCTCCCTAAAAGCATAAAACAGTGTACGTGGCTCAAAAGAAACAATAAAAAATAATAGAAAAAAAATTCCCTTATCTATACAAAGGGTTTTCAGTCTACCAAGTAGTAGATAAAGTTAATGAAAGTAGATCTGTATGTAACAATAAGGAATTTTAAAAATGAAGTAAAATTCTATAAGCATTCATAAAATAACATGTCAGAAATGACATTGCTAATAAAAGAAAATATCAAAATAATATCACAATAGTGGAAAGCCTGAGGAAATTTGGGTAGCAGAACACAGATTTGAGGGGAAAATATTTTGACTCAAGAATTCTAGGTCTGGGGCACCTTCTTGGCGCTCTTCGTTTGGCTCTGGTCATGATATTGGGTTCATGAGATTGAGCTCTGTGGCAGACTCAGGGCTCAGCAGGGAGTCCACTTGGGGTTCTCTCTCTCCCCCTCTCTGCCCCTCCAGGTCATGCTCTCTCTGTCATAAATCATTAAAAAAAGAGTTCTATGTCCAACTAGGCTATCATTTAGTGCAACTGTAACAAAATGATGTTCTCAGATTTGCAAAAACACGGAAAGTATACTCTTTCTAGAAAAATAAAGAAACTGAAAATGGAACTAAGTCAATAGTTTAAGAAATAAAGATAAATTGTTAGAGCCATGGCACTGATCACCAAAACCGGTAGGCTTTAAAATTAATGTTTGTCAGTGTACGAAATATAAATGTCAAAAACTCCTCAACATACAATTTAAATAATGTACAAAATAAATAAATAATAGGGGTAAGAAAGTTCCTGCAATTATTAATGAAAACAGTTAGGGGGACAATATAAACAAGGGCCCAAAAGTATAATCCATCTCACAGGGTGCCTGCGTGGCTCAGTGGGTTAAAGCCTCTGCCTTCGGCTCAGGTCACGATCTCAGGGCCCTGGGATCAAGTCCCACATCTGGCTCTCTGTTCAGCGGGAAGCCTGCTTCCTCCTCTCTCTCTGCTTGCCTCTCCCCCTGCTTGTAATCTATGTCTGTCAAATAAATAAATCCTTAAGAAAAAAAAGTATGATCCATCTCATGTTATATGTAGGAAAGGAATAAATCGTCTTACATTTGTGTTTGTGAGGAAATATAGACTCAAATTTTTTTTGTAAAGTTAAAATCATTACTAAGAGATTAAACCAATTCATGTAAATACTGAAAAATTGCAGGTGAAATGTAGTAAATATATCAAAGAAATATAATTTGTTAAATATGAGAGTTGTAAGCTGTCTGAAATAGTCAATAAATTTATTTATAAAGCATTAATACACTTAAGTAGGACTAAGATGGGGAATAATCATAGGTAAAAATTAAAAAAATAGAAAATACTACTTATGCAAATATATTTAAAAGTAAAATGAAATTAGCAATTTGAAATCAAAATTGCTTTTAGAAGGGATAGAAAATAAGAAGTAAATTACTGTGGAAAAAATTAAGAAAATTGGCAATGAGATTTCCCTCTAAACTCAGAGAAAATTCTCAGGGCAAGATTTTATAGCCCTTGGACCTGGTTTTGCAAGTGCAGACTTTCTAATCTGCAAGGAAAGACTTATCTTTGTTATTCAAACTGTTCCAGAGAAATGGTTCGGGACGAAGACTTCTAAACTCTTTTTATGAAACAATCAAAAATTGAGAAATTGCATCAAATTTGATAATATCAAAAGATAATTATATCATTTCTTTATGTCTGACTTCTCCGACATGACTGAAACACCCATTCTTATAGTCTCATAACACATGTCATATACACATACACATAAACACACAGACATGTTTATGTATATATTTATGTGTATATATATGTTATGTAAATAAATACATATTTTAACAGCATTCTTGGATTTTCATTACATGCCATAAAATTCACCACTCATCCATTTCAGGTGTACAGTTTAATTTTAGAATATTTTATTTGCCCCAGTAAGAGCTCTCCTGCCCCTCTATATTTAATTCATTTTGCCACCTTCATCCCTAGGCAACCATTAATCCACTTTCAGTCAGTGAATTTGCCAATTCTGGAAAGTTCATATAAAAATAATCATATTTATGAAATATGTCAAGTGAAAGCATCTGGCTTCTTTCACTCTGCGTAATGTTTTCAAGATTTGTTTATGTGGTAGCATCTACTGGTACTTCATTTCTTTTAATTGCCATGTAGTATTGCACTTTATGGATCTAACACAATTTGCCCATTTATCAATTGATGGATATCTGGGTTGTATCCACTTTTTGGCTATTATGAATAATGTTGTTATATATAAGTTTTTGTGTAGATATATGTTTTCAATTCTCTTGAGTATATATCTGTTGATGGAATTGCTGGGTCACTTGGTAACACTCTGTTTAATCCTTTTAAAAAAAGATTTATTTGTTTTAGAATGAGAATGAGTAAGCAAGCAGGGAAGGGGCAGAGAGAGAGGGAGAGAGAGAATCCCAAGCAGACTGCACACTGAGTGCAGAGCCCAACACTGGGCTCGATCCCACAACCCTGAGATCATGACCTGAGCCAAAATCAAGTCCGATGCTTAACCGACTGAGCCACCCAGGGGCTCCCATTTAATCTTTTAAGAGCCTGCCAAACTACCCTTAGCAAATATTCATTTCAGTGGTTGTACTTTTCACAAGTATAGAATTTCTATTTGGTTATTATTTATAATTTCTATCTATTGATATTCTCACCTTATTCTCATACTTGAACTTTTAGGCAGTTTAAGAACAACAGCTCTGAAGTCTTTTTCTGCTGAATTTAATACCCGGGCCCCAGCAGAATCAGATTCTATTGCCTGCTTTTTTCCATGAACATGGGTCACACTGTCTTGTCTCTTTGCATGTCTTATATTTTTCTATGGATAACTGGATATTTTAGATAATATATGATAATATATTAGCAACTCAGGATTCCAACTACCCATCAGGGCTTGTTTTTTTGCTTGTTTCTTAATGGCTTGCTAGATGAATTCTGAGAAATCTATTTCCCCAACAGTGGGCAGCCTCTGAACTCTGAGGCTCTGAACTATGAACACAAATTTATTTTTTCCCCTTGTTTTTATTTTTAAGTCTGGCTTCCTAGAAGTTTTGTGTGTTTGTTTTCTAAAGATTTTATTCATCTATTTGACAGAGAAGACAGAGAGATAGGGAACACAAGCAGGGGAGTGGGAGAGGGAGAAGCAGGTTTCCCTCTGAGCAGAGAGCCCGATGTGGGGTTTGATTCCAGGACCCTGGGATCATGAGCTGAGCCAAAGGCAGATGCTTAACTGACTGAGCCACACAGGTGCCCCTTAAGTCTGGTTTCCTAGAAGATATCCATGGCTTAGTCTCTCTTAGTGTTCTGCCAGTGTTTTCTTATAACTGTTTCTTAAGTTCCTTGAGACAGTAAAGCTTATACCTTGTGCAGATAGATCTGTGTGTGGCTTGGGGAAAGGTTTCAGTTCTGCCCCATGAAGCCATACACTAGCAGATCCTGAGTGGGTCAGCCTACTGCAAACACATAGACTTCCATCTTACCAAGGCCCTATTTGATTGTCTGTTCCTGGTTCTCTTTGCTTAACTTCTTTCTGGTCTACCAATTCTTTTGTTGCTACTAGCTTCACTGAGCTGTCAACCTTCTCTTAACTGCTGGCCATTAACAGAGGCAAGACTTATGTATAAACCCAGTCACTTGAACTGGTAAGCAATATGTAAATAATATGTTGTTTTGTAGCTTTCTGTAATTGCTTAGGGGAAAACTGTATACATTTGGAGGAAGAAGAACCATTGACTATCTTGTGGTAGAGTAATGAGCTAGAATTTTCCCAAATTGAACCAAAGAATGTTTTCTACACCAAAATAAGGACCCAGTATCTTTCTGTGGAGGCAATATCTCTTTGAAACACCTTCTAGCTTGTGGTATCAATTTGGAAAACTAGGAAGAGGGCCTGAGAAGTTGCATAGCTAAATGAGTGTGTGCTTCTTAGCTGCTTTTTCTTCTTCTTCTTGTTTTTTTTTTTTAAGATTTTATTTATTCATTTGACAGATAGAGATCACAAGCAGGCAGAGAGAGAAAGAGAAGGGGAAGCAGGCTCCCCGCTGAGCAGAAAGCCCAACATGGGACTCGATCCCAGGAGCCCGAGACCACGACCTGAGTGGAAGGCAGAGGCTTCAAGCCATCGAGCCATCCAGGCGCCCCTTCTCAGCTGCTTTTAATGGAGACACTTTCAAGGCACTTGGTTCCTACTCCAATTGTTAAAGAGGTCATAAGTGGAACTGTCATTTCTGAATTGGGAGATCAGGACCAGGAGATGGGTGATTTAGTTAATTCCAAAACCCTTATTGGCTATAACCTAGCAATGGTAGCATGAAGAACTCAAAGTGTTTTGGAACTGGAAAAACCCATAGAATCCTTAGTTTCCACCTAGATGAGAGATCCAATCTATTGTGAATCTTCAGTGTCAATGTGGGTTAGTTTGCCCAGAGGTTGCCAAACTCACTGTGATGTCTTTGTTTTCATTACCTACTTAAATGCATTGTTCAAAGAGCCTCCACAGGTACTTATTATAAGGGTATAATTCAATAATTTTTAGTAGATTGATAGAGTTGTGCTGTCATCACCACAATTCAGTTTTAGAATATTTCCATCACTCCCCAAACTTCCCTCATGTCTGTAGTAAATCCCCACTCCTATCACCAGCCCCAGGCATGCAGACTGTACTTCTACAAAACGATTAAAAAATTATCCAATCAAAATATTATCATGTATTGCTTTCTGCACTATTGATTGCATTGCAGGGGTGGAAAAATTTTCCTTCTTCCCTTCTAGGTTCTTTGGCTAGTCTACCTGTCAAATTGACATAAGACAGATTAATAAGACAAAACCAAATGTCTCCATAAAAATTTGAGACCCAAGGACAAATTGGGCAGTTATGGCTTATATGCCATTTTAAGCTAAGGAATGGGATAAGGGTCTGGGGTTTCAAAGGGGAGGGGGGAAATTCATAGGAAGATGAGAAGAGCAGATGTTTTGTAATTAGATATTTGCCCTGCTATGGGTAATCAGAAAGATTAACAAAAATTATCTCTGAGACTAGCTCTTCCTGGTATAGGCTCCTATCTAAATCCCTTCAGGCAATGAAGAGACAGATAAAGTTTTTCTTGTGTCTGCTGGGTCTTGGTTGCCTTCAGCTCAACCTATTCTGCTCCCCTTCAGTATTTATTGTTAAAAAATATTTGTAAAGCTAAAAAAAAAAAATTATAGCAGATTTCATGTCTCCTCTGCTTTTTTTTTTTTTTTTTTTTTTTTACCCTTTGAGACTTTGTGTTGACAATCTTGGTCAGATTCTCCTCCAGAGAGAGAATACTCCAACTTGAAAGAGTTAACTTGTTTTTGCATAAAAAAGCATATAGTTGGGGGGACCTGGATGTCTCAGTTGGTTAAACATCTGACTCTTGGTTTTGGCTCAAGTCATGATCTCAGGATCATGAGATCAAGCCCTGCATCAGGCCCTGCACTAAGCACAGTCTGCTTGAGATTCTCTCTCTCCTTCTTCCTCTGCTCCTCCCCCTTCTTGCAGGCTTTCACTTTAAATAGATAAATAAAATCTTAAAAAAAAAAAAAAAGCATATAGTTAAGTTATGAATTAAATATTTAAATAAGGTTTTAGCTTCTTTAGCTAATAAAATTAAACTAATTGCTATGGTCTTGAAGGGGAGCAAAATTGCCACCTGGAAATATTCCTCTTTGCCTTAAGGATTATTTGGGGCTGATTATTATTATTACTTTTTTTTGGAGGAGGAAGTAAAACTTATTAGTATACATAAAAGGGATCTACTCATACATAGAAATTCCAAATACTGTCAGGCAAAATGAAGCATATATGCCATTCTGAATGGAGCAGAAGGGGGCTGAGGTCTGGGCTCCAAAGGGAAGAAATTCAATTCACAGGAAGATAAAAAAACATAAATGCTTGGTAAACTAATGTTTGTCCTGCCATAAAGGGTTACTCAAATGTATTTATTTCTGGTAACAACCCTAATTCTGGAAAGGCCACCCAATTTAGATTCTTCAATGTAGGTAAAGGAAGGACCAAATTTTCTCTTGAGCCCAAAGGGTCTCAGATTGGCTTCAGCTCAAGACAATCTTCATGACAAAATAGCCCATCTTGGGGCAGCCCACCCTCAGTCCCTATAGTTCCTTCCTCTGGAGCATCCTTGAAGTCTCATACATCAAAAGTTGAGCAGGTAGATTCTTCCTTTTGTGGAACTAGTCTCTCTCTCTATTTTTCAAGATTTTATTTATTTATTTGAGAAAGACAGAGTGCATATGAGCAGGGGGGAGGAGCAGAGGGAGAGGGAGAAGCAGACTTCCCACTGAGCAGGGAGCCCAATGTGGGGCTCGATGTTGAGCTTGATCCCAGGACCCTGGACTTATGACCTAAGTGGAAGGCAGAAGCTTAACTTTTTGAGTCACCTAGGTGCCCCTAAAACTAGTCTCTCTTTTTTTTTTTCCCCCAAAGATTTTATTTGTTTATTTGACAGACAGAGATCACAAGTAGGCAGAAAGGCAGGCAGAGTTGGGTGGGGTGGGGAGGTAGACTCCCTGCTGAGCAGAGAGCCCCAGGCAGGGCTTGATCCCAGGACCCTGGGACCCGGACCCGAGCTGAAAGCAGAGGCTTAACCCACTGAGCCACCCAGGTGCCCCTGGAACTAGCCTCTTAATCTGACAATAAGTCAGTTCAATGAAACCCATTTCAAGAGGTGGTGAAGTAGGTGGGCTCTCAAAGTTAGAGCCTTATTGGGCAAACAATCAGGTAATTGAAAAACAGCATTTTTATGGAAACAAAGGAAAAATGTAGGTTAATGTTTGGAACAAATTATAAACCCAGCGTCTGAGTCCTGAGTACTGCCAGTGAGATTTCTTGATGTTGGGCTGGAAGGATGTTCACATGGCACAGCTCAGGCAGTGGCAATGTGATGGAATTCTCTAGTTTTGCTTTGGATGTCTCCAGTGATCTTTTTGAGGGACCCACAGAGCAATAAGCAGGAAGGTGTCTATACATGAGTTTTTGTGGGGATTTCTCTGAAGTTTACATCAAGTCATTTCTATTCATTTTGCAGGGCTCATGATGCTGCTGTGAATCCTGTGAGAAGGTACAAGTCTGATATTTCCAAGGGCTTCACTGGCTCCTCAAAGTCAACCTTAGTTTCTTAAAGCTGTCTGGTCATATCCAAGCCTATGTATGTCTCTCTCAAATGTGACATTCTGGACGAAGCCTTGGTAATATAACCAATGTTTGTGCTCTTCTATTGGCTGTCAGATGTCCCAGGACCTCAGCTGTAGCGTACAAGGTGAACTGTGTCTAGCAGTTTGAGTGTCCAGCCAACTACACCATCTGTGTGTATCTGAGTTTGTAGGTTCCATCTCCCAGCCTGTGGTGACTCATCCACCCTTCTTCTCTGCAGCCATAGGAGAATCTGCCAGACTCACTCACACCCTGTCACATGGCTCAAGGATTGACTTCTGTTTTCAGATCTTCAACAGACCTGTTTTCTTGTTCTCTCTTGGGTTTTTAGTTTCCAGGATATTAAGCCTTTCCTGGTGCACTCATAGTACAAACAGCATCTTTGGCCACTCTGTTCCCATTGACTTCATTGCTTAGTCACGTAGTTCTCAGTTGACTGGGGGTCCTGGTAGGATTCCATTACTGAATTGTTCACTCTGACAGCAGCAGGATTCATATGATCCCTTGAGTATGGACTCAAACTTCTAAGAACTTGAGATATTCCTGGCAGGAGAATGTCACATCCAGCCCGGGACCTTAGCAGTTCCACAGCTGCCAGAAGGACTCTGCAAGCAAAGCCCTGGGGCTGGTTATTTTTAAGAAACAGCAGACAAAGCAGACTCTCTGAAAACCGAGTAGAAGTTAACCCTTTTTAAGAAGACATATGTATAAGAGAAATATCCATTATTAAGGGCATCTCTGTCTCTGTACCAGGAAGAGGAGGATGACCAAATCTCTAGAAACTTTTATCAATGAGGAAAGTGCCTACTTAAATCTGCATAACAGCCTTAAACTTGCATGCTGTACTTTTCTTGGTAACCTCCCATAACTGGACTCCCTACGCCAATATCTTCTCTTGTCTTTAGCTGAAGATGATCTTTTAAGGTGATGGACTGGGCCATTTGCCGAGTGTTCCTCTACAGGGGTACACATGTTATTAACCTTCTGTTTGTTTTTCTCCTATTAATCTGTTTTTTATTACAAGGAGGGAGTCTCAGGCAAGAATTTAAGAAGGTAGAAGAAAATTTATCTTTCCTCCCCTATAATCTGAATGTTTGTGTTCCCCCCAAAATTCGTAAATTGAAATCCTAATGCTTGTTATGTTGAGAAGTGGGCCTTTGCAATGTGCTTAGGTCAGGAGGGCAGAGCTCTCACGAATGGAATTAATGCCCTTGTAAAAGAGGCCTCGGAGACCTCACTTGCCCCTTGTACCATGTGAGGTCATGGAGAGAAGTTGGCAGTCTACAACCTAAACGAGGGTTTTCACCAGAATGCAACCATGCTGACACCATCATTTTGGGCTTTCTAGTCTCCAGAACAATGAGAAATAAATTTCTGTTACTTATAAACCACTCAGTGTGTGGTATTTTCTCATAGACACCTGATTGTACTAAAACACTAATCTTAAAATAAATCCCCTGTTGAAATGGTAATTGTATCTTCTTTGATGTTACACCATCACTGGCAACATGGTCTTCATCATCATGATTATTTTGTTTTAAGCACACTTTTCATCTTAAGCATAAACTTCTGAAAAATGTGTTTTTTATGAATATCGTGTTAGCTGTTATTTGTTTAATCCTTGTCTGTCTTTCCAGCCTCTTTAGGGGAGGATTTTATCATGATAGAAATTCACAGTGGACTATACATGGCCATTCTTATCCATTGTAGTGGCAGGACTGAATGAATTTTAAAAGGCTTATTCATCTACTTCATTACACCGTTTTGAAGTGGTAATGCTTAGAAAGATGTACTTTGAGATGGGTTATGCTTTCTGCTCTGGGAAAGCCATTTTTGCCTGTATTTTGGGAGCAGTCATCAAGAAGATGTGATCAGTGGTTGACCCATGGGCTGGACCTAGGGACTCCTCACCCCATCCTGTGTCCTTGGAGTATGGCTTCCACTCTCCTTCCCTGTTCCCAGAGGCTTCTCCAAAGACATAGCCTTTAGCAAGTGATGTGGTGTTGAAAACATCTAGATGTTATACATGACCTAACCTAGTCAAGGCCTTTGTCTAAACTTTTAAGATGTGGCAGGAGGGTGTGGAAATCTATTCATCTTGTTTCCATGCAGGACAAGCTTCATGTGTAAGTTCCCTTTGTTTATTAAAACTACCACCTACCAACTTGGAGTAGCCTCTCTTTCTTCTGCCTCTCCCTACTCTCCGAGTGTAAGGACTGATTTCATATTATACCTCAGGAGCTCCCAGAGAGTCTGTGAACCAACAGTTGGGGAGCCAGCCAGGATATCAAAGAATTGGGCCTCGAGAAAGAAGTATCTGTGGGGGATATCTTGAGTTGGCCATTGACTTGTCGGTGGGAAAATGTGACCCCTATATCAAATGTTTGTGGACTAACACGTGAGTATGGAGATGCTCCCAAATGCCCATTAGTCTAATGTGCTTTTTGGAGACACTGCACAGAGAAGGGAAGCACATGGCAGTTATAATGGGCTGGCCTCCACTGTGGGCAGTTGACCTGGTCATCAAGGCCCAAATAGATAGAGTTAGAAAGTTATTAGAGCTGAAGTTTGGGAAGGTTGTGAGTGTCCACTAGTCTGTAGCTTCAGGACTGACAGACAAGGCGGGAAAATAGGACAAGCAGAGATCTTGATGTGCCATTTTGCAAAACGAGGAGGGCACAAGATGCCTCCGATTAAGATCTGAGTGCTTGTGGTTAAACCTGATTGGGTTGCTAAGAGGTGGAATCTCTGGGAAAATGATGAGAGTAAAGAGAAGATGTTGTGATCAACAGTGAAACAGACAAAATGCCTGGAGCCATCCAACCGCTAATATGAACAACAACAACCCCAGCCAGTGGGGCAGCCTCCACTTTAGGAAATGTTCATGATGAGAGAATATACTTCAGCTGAACTTATTGATATAGCTGCCAAGTTCCAGTTAAAGGCCAGGGAAAGTATCCAGGTATGGTTAGTGCAACTACGGGATATGGAGGCGATGACATTTCTCTGACCAGGCAGGAGGCAGAGAAGATGAAGAACATAACCACACACCCTGCCCTCTAGCAATGCCTGTCTGGTGTTCCGGGTTTCCAGGTACTCACTGTCTTACAGATTGGATCATTCTATCTTGCAGAGAGGCTTGGCCCAATGAGGGGGATTTCCCTGAGAACATGGGACCCTGAAAATCTGTACTGAAGGTATAGCAAATTCGTAGGGAGGTGAGAATGAGGCAGGCAATCTACGCCTCTTTCTTTCAAGATGCTGATGGGGCCATATTCACTGCTGGGTTGGAAGCCAAGATTCTCCAGTTTACCCCCAGCACTTGATACTGGATGCTGATATCCATGCTGAGCTCACTTGTGAAATAGGGCATTTATGGTGTTGGGAAATCCATTGTTGATCTGGGGGAAACTGACAGATCCCAGGAACAGGCATGGGCTGTGGGAAAGGCCCCAAATAGAGGGGATGTTCGGAAAGTGAAGAGGCTACTGCAGTTGGCAGTAAAAGTCTAGTAAGTGTAACCTGGAAGCAAGTGGGTCGTGATCTTATCACTACTGGTACCCCACCTCAACAGACTGACCAACAACCGGACACTATGTTGGTTGGTCTGTAGAAAGCCTTAAAATCTGAACAGCAGTTTCAACCTGCCCCATCTGTCCCTACAATCCTTGATCCCCAGTCTGCTCCAGGAGAGCCCTCAGGGATGCAGTCTTATCTGGGGCAGTTGCCTTCCACACCCCAGATAAAGGATGCAGGCCAAGACTGTCTTTAGGTGACCATCTTTGGAGGTGATCAGAGGCCTCATTTTAAGCTCACTGTTCACTGGTCCTCCAGAACTAAACCAAAGGTGATGACTCTGGTGGATAACAGAGTTGAATGTACTCTAACGCACAGTAACCCTCAGAAATTTGCTGACCCCCTTAGTGCCATGATGGTTATGGAGGGCAGATAGTTAAGGTCAGGAGGTCTATTTGACACTGCAGATTAGGCATTCTCCTGCCCTCCCCCAAGAATATGAGGTTTTTATCTCCGATCCCAGAGAACATATTGGGTATTATTATCCCACAAGGCCAAACTCTGCAAACTTTTGTTGCTTAATTCCACCTCCAGGTTAGAGTAATCAGACCAGTGCAGAGGGGAAACCACAACTGGGAGCTGGTAAGCCTGCCACCCCCATGAAAAGTAGTAACTTCCAAACAACATAAACTGCTTGAGAGGCATAAGGAGAAAAGAGAAACTTTCCAAGAACTGCATTGAGTAAGTATTGAACATCCTGTCCACAGTGCTTTCAGCAGTCTGGTATAGCCAATAAAAAAGCCAGATGGCTCATGGCAGATGACGATAGGCTACCAAGAATTGAACAAGGCATTCTCCTTCCACCAACCCCGGCTCCACGTGGCTGTTTCCAACGTTGTCTCCATCTTAGATACCTTGGCCATGGTCCTCGGAGTGTCCCAGGCTGTGTTGGGTTTAGCAAATGTTTTTTTCAGTGTACCCCTGTGATGAGAGAGCAGGAAGCTGGCTGAGGACAAAGCAAAAGCTGGCACCTTGCACCCCCTCTCCACCCGTGCTTCTCCCCTTGGTAATGTGTGTGACATTCCTCAGGCATCCCTGACTGCCATAAACGATAAACAAATAGTTAACTTGCAGAGATCACAATCCTGCAAGATAGGAGTCTCCCTTGGTTTACAAAAGTCCTAGAGATCTACAAACAAAGAAGTTACCTTATCAATAGCACAAATTTCCAGAGGCAAATAACTCAGTTCCTCAGCCCTAAAAAAAGTTAAATTTCTTTTTTTTTTTTTTAAGTTAAATTTCTTCTAAACCCAAATCTCACTAACAAAGACGCTTGATAGCAGAAATGTGAATGGCTTGCAAAAAGACAACACTGATCAAGCCGCCAGGCCTCTGGTATCCCGGTATCCCGGCACCTTGTAGGCACTCTTTAGCATATGAAAGCTCCGTTGAAACCTCCCCTTCCCCTCACCATCCCCCAACCACAAGGTACAGAACCTGCCATCTCTCACAACCGGGGCAGCTACTCTTCCTGCCCACGGGTCCTGTCTCTGTGCTTTAATAAACCACCATTTTGCACCAAAGGTGTCTCAAGAATTCTTTCTTGGTCATCGGCTCCGGACCTCAGCCCACCGAACCTCACCTAGGTTCTAGAACTTCATCACCTGGACAATGAGACAAAAGATCAACTAGTCTTCACATGGGAGGGATAGTAATGTATCTTTCAAGTGCTTCCCCAGGGTCATCTGCATCACTCCACCATATGTCATAAGATGGGAGCCCAAGACCTGTGCCTGTTCTCCTTTCTACTAACATCAGTAAAATGGGCCCATTACCTTGTTGATATAATGTTAACGTGTAAGGACTTGGCTTTGCTGCAGCACCTGTGAGGGGAAGGATGGGCTATGAACCCAGAAAGCCCAAGGCCCAGCCACCGTTATCAAGCTTTTGGGAATCATCTGATTGGGTAAGAAGCCATGATTTATAAGGTGTAAGCCCATCCAAATCCTGAGGATGTGAAAGAGGGACAAGGTTTTATAGAGATTTGGGGGTTTTGGAGGACTTTTATTTCCCATCTGGCACAGTGCCTCTGTCCATTATACCACTTGGTAAAGAAAGGGCACGTATGGGACTGTGGATCAGAGTAGCAAGCCACCTTTGGGAAGCCAAAAATACTCATAAGTCAGGTTAACATTTTGGCATCTCTCAAGAAAGGCTACCATTTGAGTTAGATGAGTCTGGGACTCTAGAAGGTCTAAGTTGGGCACTGGGGCAGAAACAACAGAAAAAGATAGCACCCGTAGGATTTTGATTTCCCAGCTCTGGAAGGGGGAAGGAATCCATTATCTGCCACAGAGCAACAGTTCCTAGCAGTGTATACAGCAGTCCTCCAGATAGGTCCTCTCAGTAGTGAACAGGACATTGTGGTAAGAATTTCCCTACCTGTCAAGGGGTGGATTGAAAATATTCTCCAGCAACCCACTTCTATAGTGGCTCAAGCCCATATTCTAAGTGGTGTGCCTATTTGCTAGAGGAGCACTTGTCAACCGGCCTATTGTCTCCAGAAAAGTAGGCACTACTCGGTCCTGTGGACTATGTAGAATCTCCAGATACCCCTGCCTCTTTTACTGTAGAGGGCCCTGTGGCGTGTAAAGAGGGGAAAAGGGAAATTCCCACTGATGCCCTTGGGGTACAGATGAGTTTATTCAAAACAATCCTTCCACAAGGGCTCTGGTCGCTATTCAGCCCAACACTGACACCATCTGGAAGGAAATCAGAAGAAACCACAGAAACCAGTGGGCTGAATTCAAAAGAGTTTTCTCTCTGGTGATCACTCATGAGCCCTGGCCATTAACCCTTTGTACTGAAGGTTGGACTGTTCTAAAGAAATTAACCCAGGGGGGCGCCTGGGTGGCTCAGTGGGTTAGGCCGCTGCCTTTGGCTCAGGTTATGATCTCAGGGTCCTGGGATCGAGTCCCGCATCAGGCTCCCTGCTGAGCAGTTCATAAGCTTTCCTCCTCTCTCTCTCTCTCTCTGCCTGCCTCTCTGCCTACTTGTGATCTCTCTCTCTGTCAAATACATAAATAAAATCTTAAAAAAAAAAAAAAGAAAAGAAAAGAAAAAGAAATTAACCCAGGGCACCTGGATGGCTCAGTCATTAGGCATCTGTTTTCCACTTGGGTCATGATCCAGGGGTTCTGGGATGGAGCTCTGCATTAGGCTCCCTGCTCAGCGGGAAACCTGCTTTTCCCTCTCCCTCTCTAAGTCCCCCTGCTTGTGTTGTCTGTCAAATAAATAAAAAAAATCTTTAAAAAAAAAAAGGAAAGAAATTAACCCTATGGCTCAGATAACAGGAAAGGGAGAAGGTGGATGGTTATGACTAAGCCTTTGCGGGGTCAGAATATATGAAAAGATGTTTGGGTCCTAAGGCAGTCCTCACTGTTTTTCATGTCCCAGTTCATAAGGTACCTATGCCCTCTGGCAATCAGTATTCTGTTGTCCTCACTCAAGTACAAGTCCTAACAGCAGACCCTTCTGTAGATACAACAGATCTGGTATACGGAGAGTGGCCACAGTGGTATCCGGATGGGATGGCATATTGCCAAGGATGCCAGATTGCTCTAAAAGTACACTGACTGTTAATACAATCAGAACATGCCCTATGTATTCAAAACAATGCCAAGGAGTCTGACGCCAGCCACCAGAGTTCCCAGCCAGTGAGGCATTGGCAAATTGACTGTATTGGTCCCTTCCTTCTAAGCAAGGGTTCTAAATGTGCCTTGGTTTGTGTGGACACAGCTTCTGGCCTAATCCAAGCTTTCCCCTGTCACTGTGTAAACTAGGCTGCCACCATTAGGGGATTAGAGGAGCTGAATACCATGTACAGAAACCTTCGTTGAATGACAGTGAACAGAGGCTACACTTCAAAGGTCATGATGTATAAGACTGGGTGAAAAAATGTGACATTAAAGGGAAGCCTCATCTCCCCTATAATGTGCAATCAGCAGCCATGCTAGAAAGGGAAAATGGAATATTAAAGCAGCAGACTAAATTCTAGCACCTAAACCCACCTTGGCCAGGTGGGCTGAAGTACTGTCCCAGCTTTAATACATTTGAATGGCCAACCAGTAGATCCCCTATGCCAGACTGGAGACCAAGGTACCCAGTACTGTAAAGACATGGAATTGCAGGAGAGAGCCATTGCCCCGACTTACCATACATTAATAAGCTATGCTGCTGAGAATAAGCCCCATCAAGCCTGGGAGAGGTATTTTCTACTGGCATTTGCAATGGGATGTCTTTTTTTTTTTAATTAAAAAAAATTTTAAATAAACATATAATGTATTATTAGCCCCAGGGGTACAGGTCTGTGAATGGCCAAGTTTACACACTTCACAGCACTCACCATATCACACACCCTCCCTAATGTCCATTATCCCACCACCCTCTCCCTAAACCCCCCCCCCCGGTTTGTTTTGTGACATTAAGAGTCCCTTATGGTTGTCTCCCTCCTGATCCCATCTTGTTTCATTTATTCCTTTCCTACCCCCCAAACACCACACGTTGCCTCTCAACTTCCTCATATCAGGGAGATCATATGATAATTGTCTTTCTCTGATTGACTTATTTCACTAAGCATAATAACCTTTAGTTCCATCCATGTCATTGCAAATGGCAAGATTTCATTTCTTTTCATGGCTACATAGTATTCCATTGTATATATATACCACATCTTCTTTATCCATTCATCTGTTGATGGACATCTAGGTTCTTTCCACAGTTTGGCTATTGTGGACATTGCTGCTATAAACATTTGGGTGCATGTGCCCCTTCGGATTATTACGCTTTTATCTTTAGGGTAAATACCCAGTAGTGCGATTCCTAGATCATAGGGTAGCTCTATTTTCAACTTTTTGAGCAATCTCCATGCTGTTTTCCAGAGTGGTTGCACCAGCTTGCATTCCCACCAACAGCGTAGGAGGGTTCCCCTTTCTCTGCATCCTCGCCAGCATCTGTCATTTCTTGACTTGTTCATTTTAGCCGTTCTGGCCGGTGGGAGGCGGTATCTCCGCAATGGGATGTCTTGCTGGGATGGGTGAGTTAGTTCACGCCTCTGGGTGAGGGGAAACTACTCAATCTGCAATGGAATCTTGTTATCATGGTGTAAGCCACACCCATTGAAATGTTCTGTAGTTGGAATGGAACATACACAAAGGGGAGAAGATAGTGGTCTTAGTCTGGTGTATCCCACCCCCAGTCCATCAACTCATGGGTGACAGCAGTGCCTCTCCCAGCCAACATGTATGGCATATACAACCTGGTCACATTCCTAAAGCTGCAGCCACTTTAACTTCTGTTGAGAATTCGAGATAGTCTCTTCCTACTGGGTCTGCAAAGAGATGAAAAGGGTGGGTACTGTATGAGACCTCCCCCTTCTGGCCACCCAACTCCGCTTTAAATGAGGTTTCCTTTTATTAATTTTCACAATAATATCATGATAGTGTGTAGGGAGTGGATGAACTGAAGCTAGTTTGTGTGTGAGGTTTTTTTTTTTTTTTTTAAAGATTTTATTTATTTATTTGTCAGAGAGAGAGCGAGCGAGATCGAGTGGAAGGCAGAGTCAGAGGGAGAAGCAGGCTCCCTGCGGAGCAAGGAGCCCGATCCCAGGATGCTGGGATCATGACCTGAGCCAAAGGCAGCTGCTTAACCAACTGAGCCACCCAGGCGTCCCTGTGTGTGAGGTTTTAAGACAGGTAAACAAAGGTTGATCATAAACTTTCTTTCTGTGGCTTTCAGTATTGCTTCTCGGGATGTTAACAAAAAGATAATTTTTTAGAATAAAATAGAAATCAGAGCTAAAGCTTAAGATTAGGTGTAAGGTTAGAAGCTTAGAAGTTAGAGCTTAACCTCAAAGGAGCGTTAAAGGCAGGAGAAGCACTGGAGTTAACACTTAGGGTCAGGGCTAGAGATTTGAGTAATGTTAGAGTTTCCAGAAAAACAGGATCATAATTAAAGGTGATGTCAGGATTTAGAGGTAGGAGTTAGGGTTAGAATTAATTATAACATTGAGAGCAGGTGTGCAATGAAATATAAAGATATTTAAAATTAAGGATAGATGGGCGCCTGGGTGGCTCAGTGGGTTGGGCCACTGCCTTCGGCTCAGGTCATGATCTCAGGGTCCTGGGATCGAGTCCCGCATCGGGTTCTCTGCTCAGCAGGGAGCCTGCTTCCCTCTCTCTCTCTCTCTCTCTGCCTGCCTCTCCATCTACTTGTGATTTCTCTCTGTCAAATAAATAAATAAAATCTTTAAAAAATAAAATAAAATAAAATAAAATAAAATTAAGGATAGAAATAATGTTATAGATAAGGTGTGAGAATAAAGGTAGACTCAGGATTAAACGGAAAAAAAAAAGTAACGTTAGCTTCAATTGAAAAGAAAAAGGAGGGTTAGCTTTAATAGAACAAAGAGATCCACTGATTTCCCTTGCCTCTGCTTCATGGATGTAGCATGTAAAGATGTAGCCTTTATTACCACTTTTTTTCGGGAGTAACTATATTGAAAAAAGGTTTCTTGGCAACCCATCTTGAACATGGAGTGTGGGCACAAAAGGGTCGTTTGCACTGTTAAGCCCCGGAGACTTTGGGATTGTTCTTTACTGCAGTTTATCTGAAGCTCTCCAGATGAAAAATCCTAGTAAGCTGTTGATTGAGAATACCTTCAATCCGAAGAGAGATCACAGGGGCGCCTGGGGGGCTCAGTCATTAGGCATCTGCCTTCTGCTCGGGTCATGATCCCAGGATCCTGAGCTGGAGCTCCACATGGGGTTCCCTGCTCTGCAGTGTAAGTGTCTGCCTTTGGCTCAGGTCATAATCCCTGGGTTCTGGAATTGGCTGTGTTGGGTTTCTTCCTTTCCCTCTGCTTCACCCCCTGTTTGCACTCTCCTTCTTTCTCACAGAAATAAATAACATCTTTTAAAAAATTGAAAAACCAGCATACCTTGTTTTATTGCACTTTACCTTACTGAATTTTGCAGATGCTGCATTTTTCCAAATTGAAGATTTTGTGGCAACTCTATGTCAAGCAAGTCTATCAGAGCCATTTTTAATTAGCATAATTTTTCTAACAGCATTTTGTTCACTTTATATCTCTGGGTCAAATTTTGGTAATTCTTGCAATATTTCAAATGTTTTGTTATTATTTTATTTGTTATGGTAATCTTTGTTCAGTGCTTATGACTCACTGAAAGCTCAAACAATAGTTAGCATTTTTAGTGATAAAATATTTTTTAAAATTAAGGTATGCACGTTGTTTAAAAATTTTTTTTAGACATAATGCTATTGCATCTTTAACAGACTACATTATAGTATAAACGTAACTTACATGCACTGGGACACTAAAAAAAGTCATTTGACTCATGCTATTGTGGTGTTCTGGAAATGCTCCTGCAACGTCCCCAAGGTATGCCTGTATGTCCTTTCTCTTCCATTTGCTTTGATGTTGGCTGAAGTGACAGTCAGGTTCTTTCATGTTATTATATAGGTACTGAACTGGGTGGTGAATCTTTTCTATCCAAAAAATATACTATTTATTATGGATGCTATGCTACCCTGCCATGAGTTCACCTTCAGGGCTGAAGGGTTTATTCCCCAAGGGTTGGGATGATTGTGGACTGATAGCTTTTAGCTATAAGCCTTCCCTAAGAGCTGTCTCTGTTGAATAGAGTGGCCTGGCATAAGACATCTCTCTTGGGGGCAGTGGAGGTATAGAGATCTGGCCCCCTCGCTTTCACTTGGGACAACTCTGAAGGGATACCTTAGATTCAGAGCTCACCATTCGAGTCAACTAAGTGTGATCATATTTTTTGTTGTTTGGACCTCTTACTTGTCTTCCCCATGGTGTTGTAGTCCTTGAGCACATGCAGAATTAGTCAAGAAGCGTGATACATTCTGGTTGTGTTCATCCTTGTGTATTCATTTATTTACAGGATTTTATTTATCTGTCAGAGAAAGAGAGAGAGAGCGAGCGCAAGAAGGGGGAGTGGCAGGCAGAAGGAGAAGCAGGATCCCTGCTGAGCAAGGAGTGACGCAGGACTCCATCTCAGGACCCTGGGATCATGACCTGACCTGAAGGCAGACACTTAACTGACTGGGTCACCCAGGCATCCCTGTGTTTGTGGACTTATTTTACAAGATTCAATTTAACTTGCAAAGAAAATAAGGTGAAGTGGTTTATTTTCCTGTCTAAAGGTGCAGGGGGTGGAAGTCCTTATTGTAAGTACACCACAGTCCATCTTCTTCCTCCTGTTTTCTCCCCTTGCCCTGTGCAAATGGATCCCAAGAACACTTCCCAGGAAGCATCCTGCACACTCATCATTTCAGGATTTACATCCTAGGGGAGCCCAACCTACCTCTTAGAGCTATATATAAGTGTGCTATGGGTCACATAATATTTGAGAACCTCCATGATGCCACCCGCTTCTGTTGGCACTGCCTATAAAAATACCTCTTTCGAATGTATTCAGTTCTCTAGATGATATGGTAACATGTGACTACTGAGAATGTCCTAGGAGAAATGGGCTGCAACCTTGGAAAGTTTGTTGGCCTAACTGAGAGCCAAGAGACCGTGTAGAAACCATATATTTCTGCAGTAAGTAGAAACATACTGCTACTTGATGACAAGAAGCATCTTTCTCTTCTTAGACCACGAAACCTTCCAGTGCTCTGGAATGAAGCTCTTTCATTTTCCCCTGTCCACCTTTCCTTCCACCTCCTGTTCTGAGATGTCAGAAATTCCAATCTCTCCCCATTGCCTTGCTTTTGGGGAAGAGTCACCCCCTAGCTTCAGTGTTAAAAGGTATTTCTGGTCATGCACAGCAGTGACCTGTTGTCTCAAGTGACAGTTCAACTTTTATCTCTTGAGGCACGCCTAGGAATCAACCTAGTCATAGTTGCAATAGAATGAGATATTCCTGCCTTTTTCTCAGGGAACTGAAGTCATGCCGATATCATCTAGGCTCACTCACCATCAGGAAGGTATACATGTTGAAAGAAAAGGCCAGTGTATTTTGGTAATTGTTCCAGATGTGGAGGAACAGAGTGACTTAGTATAGTGACCCTGATTACAGAGGTATCCAAAGCCATTTGGAATAGAGGTAAGTTTAGGTGCTCCATGATTGAAGAGCAGGGAGTTGTAAGGCCCATTCTGACATCAGGAGCAGATAATACAATGCCCACAAATATTGAGTAAGCTCAATATGTACCTGCTGAATGTAGTGTAGGTGTCAGGTATTGGGAATAAAACCATCAACAAGATAGACATGGTCCTTTCTGTTTTTGGGGAACTAGGAGTCTGGTGGAAATAAGATGGTAATGGTACCTATTTGCAAAGAGGGAACATGAACCATCCAAAGCCCCTCCTTGGGTTAAGGAAGGTAGGATAATTTGGGAGTGCAGTTATTCTGCTCATAAAGAATCAGTGATGTTAATATTATTTTGTTGTTTATACTTCTTAATCGTCTTTCCTCTGGCTTTGTTGTCTTTGAGTACATGCAGGATTAATCAGAAGAGTGATATTTTCTGGCTGCTTTTGTCTTTTTGATCTTATTTTACAGGATATGATTTAATTTTCAAAGAAAATGGTGAAGTGGTATATTTTCCCTTCGAATGACAGAGGGGCAAAAAAGACACATGACCTACTAGCCAACATTTAATAAATTTAATAAATTAATAGGAAGTATCACAAAAACTTGGAATGGATAACATACAGGAACCACAAATAAGACAACACTTTGCAACCACTCACAAAAAGTACCATTTGACCAAGGAGAAAATTTACAGGAAATAATATAAGGCAGTCTGTTGCACGTGTCTTAAACAGATATACATATATAATAGTACATCAAAATGATTTGTTCGACAGTAAATTCACCACGTTTACGTTTATCACATGGACTTTTTCTTTTTAAAACATTTACAAAAGTTTGTAGATTTAACATTGAACTGTAAGATTTATATCCAAATGAGTATATTTGTTTCATACCAAACTGCACAGAACTTACGAATAGCACACGATTTGAGAATAATTACTGTGTTGGGTACTATTAAGTACTACTACTTGATGACATAAGAATTATTAACAAATGTGCTATAAGCTATTATCATTCAACTTATTGCTAGTGCTTTTCAAAATCTGTGGTTTATATTTTATTTCTTTGTAAAACATGTGCTATGAGCTTGCCCTGATAGTTAAGAAAAGAAATCAGATGTTTCCAATTTTCTCTAATACTCACAATACTTCAGATCTGAATGTGTGTCATCTCAAGGACTGCTGAAGGATTTCCTCCAGTCCTTTTTGTATCATCTACTCTGCCTTACGTTAATACAAATCGATGGATTCATGCAACATACATGGCATACATGCAGGACTCCATCCGTATGTGCAGAACTCATGCTCAATGCATGCTGTGTGTCTTCAGACGTCTTCATTTCAGTAAGAATTAGATCATCTCATTCAATTTCCTATAATTGTTTTAACATGCAATTCAACAGAGCTAACAGGCAGGTAGACTTGACTTTCATGGTGTATTGGGGCATGCTCAAGCAATTGACTGACATTTGGCAGTGTTGCTAATCAAACAGACTGTATGAGTTTCCTCAAATACAGCAGCTCTCCCACTGCCCCTGTGGCAGACTGTTGGATTTATCTATGCTGTGTGTTGAGAACATAGACCAGGGGTTCTCTGAAATTCAGATTCTGCCTTCACGGATTTCGAGATCTTGAGAAGCACACACTAAGGTGTGTAAGTAACTGTCAGGCATAAGAGATAGCATCATGAATTCTTCAGAAATTGATCCACAGTTGTGTGAAATGGACACACATGGAAATAGTGGCAACACTTGGATACTCGGCACACAGCATAGACTTCATGGTCTGACTTTAGCAATGCTTGAAAACCTTTCGTGGTTAACAAACTAGTTAAATGGTACTGAATTCTTAGAGCAGCAGGCCCACGAATGAAACAATGGCCAACACTTATTGTGACACAACACTATTATTTTAACAAAGATTTTAAACTTCTGGTACATAATTGCAGTACAATGAAGAGCTTGCCACTTTCACAAATTAGCTGCAGCCTTTTCCTGCACTAGAGAGTTTGGAAGGATCTGAAAATGAGATAAATTTTGTTTAAAATCCAAATGGAAACTCTGTATTTCTGTTTTTTTTTTTTTCCCAGAGTTCAGTACAAGCTTGTTTTTACTTTTTTTTTTTTTTCACATTCTAAGGGCCTAATTCTGTAGTCCTTAATCAAGTAAAACTTCCAAGGTTTTGATCATCTATGCTTCCAGCACAAGTTTTACTCAAAAATGGACTGCGAAATTGGGTCCTATAGATAGAGGTACCATAATTATGAAAATATTTTAATAAGGCTCAAAATGCTAATTTCACTTTGTGTGTAGCACACGAATTTCCAGGATCCTGAGATCAAAACCCAATTGATGTTGAATCCTGGATTGGGAAATAACTCTGGGATCTTGTTCCCCAGTTTAATCATAGAATTAGATATTTACTAAGGACCAGAATGAAAACACTAATTCCAGTTTGCTTGTCGTGATAATCAGAATTTGAACATTGTCCTTAAGAAGTGAAAAGCTATTGGTGTATATATTTCGTATCATCCTTCCACTTCTGTAGTCCTGGTTAACCAGCTGCTATGTTAAAATACCACTATGGGGACGGACATTGCAGTAAAATACCAACACGACATCCGGACAATGTCAAATTTTGCCCCTATATGTGACAACGAGGCTAAGTTCTACCTTTGACTCGCCAATGCATGTGATAAGGTATCACAAGGCAGAACCTATCTTACTGTGTTTATGTGTGTAGATGAGCAGAGCAAGAATTTAAAGTGTATATTTACTGTCAACCCGGAAAAAGAGTCCACTGAGTTCGTTAATTTTGGTGTGGTTGAAATAACCACTGTCACGTGCGTCATTCTGGTCTCCTGCAAATGCCACCTGAGATCAACATCAACATTTTCTTATGCCCAAAAGAAAAAGAGAGAGGGAAAGAGAGAGAGAACGAAAGAAAGAGGGAGAAGGAGGGAAGGAAATAGGAAGGGAGGGATAATAGAAACATCAACATTTTATGCATTAAATAATCAAAATAAGTTATTCTCCATCTATTATAAACAGTAAATATAGACCCCTAAATCTCACTGTCGTGTGCATGATTGTAAAGTACAGGGTTGCAAAGCTATATACAAAACACTTTTTATCAGACGATATTTACATTAGTTATGACCGACAGAAGAATTCTAAGACCTTTCCCTACATTTGTAGCTTTGCCATAGGGAAAGACTGTGCTGCTTGTACCCTGCTCATTATACACTGCTGATCCTTTCACTAACCACGCTGGAGGGATTAACTGGGAGCTCCAAATTCTCCACTTGCATCTCTATACCGGGCTCACTGTCATCAGCTTTCTTAAGCACAGGTTCGTTGGTATGCCGGTAAATGTTAACGTTAAGCTCTCTCCCTGACAAAGCAGTAGCGGCCACCCTGGGCATCTGTCTCACCGGAGGTTTCTTTTCTGCCTTATAATTGCAGCGCAGATAGTTAGAGAAAGCCCTTCGGTAAATTTTGTTGAAAAGCGTGTACACCAGAGGGTTAATTCCTGAACAGACGTAGCCAATCCAAACAAACACATTCAGAAGCTTTTCCATGAGCTTTTGGTTACAGGCCTTCCCGCACAGAACCGACAGAATATTGGTAATGAAAAACGGGCACCACATAACCAGAAACACAAAGAAAACAATGCCGAGCACTTTGGACGCTTTCCGTTCATTGTTGATGGCTTGCATGGTGCCCCTGGGGCGTCGCTCTTTCTTCTTCCTTCGGCGTGGGTTCCCGTCCTGATGAGGGTTGGCCGGATTCTCTTCCTCCGCAGCGTTCCTCTTGCACCACTTCAGAAAGTTCCAGTTTATTCCAGGCGGTTCCTCGATGTGGCCGTGCAGTAACATCAGAGCTTGCCGGCGAAGAACGTAGATCGTCAGGCAGTACGTAATCACCATGATCGTCAACGGGATGAAGAACGCGACGAAGGACCCAATGAGAACGAAATTCGGGTCGTTCAGCACGCAGGTGGTGTTGTTGACGAACACTTTCTCTTCATCTCTCAGTCCGATCACTGGGATAGGAACTGACACACCTAAAGGGACGACAAGGACAACAGAAGGTAGGATACAGTTACAGCACAGCTGAAGGACTGAACAGGTTTGTGCAGTGGCATACATTCACCTGTATTGTACCGAAGAAAATTCAGAACTGGCATTTGTTGAAAGCTATTCATGGCATAAGCTGATAGTCACAGGAAAGAGTTGAGGTGTGACCTCAGAGGATGACCATTTCTTTTAGGCTAGGAATGCCTTCTCCCCCAAGTTCTGTAGAAGGTGAGGGATTCCCATCATTGCTCGTGTGTAAGAGTGGATTGTGTGTGCTTTGTTTCATTTCCCGTTCCTAGAACTGTCCTGGCTCACACGAGGCGCTCAATAAATAATTGTTGAATGAATGAATACATTACAGCGAGACTCAACGGCATTAATAAATTCACTGTTTTTTTTTTTGTTTTGTTTTGTTTTTTTTTTTTGCCTATCGTCTTCTACATGCAGTAAAAATGATGTGTGCACCACCTAGATGAGGAACCATGCCTTATAAGGGTCGGCTGGGCTGAGTTTGAGATGAGTTTTTAGCCGACAGAGTCCCTTTCGACGCCTTCCTTTTTTGAGGAAAGAGTTTAAGAGGAGGAAATTTTATGTGTGAGTCCTTCGGAGCCAGAGTTCTGGTTACTAGAGATGGAGAGGACAGCGGGGCCCTCAGCCCTGCTGCAGGGACTAGATCTGAGCACTGTCCAGAAATAATAATTTCTAGGCAGAAACTGACAGAACTCTCTTTTTAGCAAGAGTCCTTCCTGAGTCACTGGGCATAAGCAACCCATTTTAAGGGCAGGAGACAGAGCAAAATAAAGAGCTGGGAGAGATGCAGTATCCCCATTTGTGTGTGGAATTTCAAGCATTTCTGTCTTGCTTTGTTTTGATTTTTAAGAATACCAAGAGGTCGTTCTTGGAGGCATGCACCTCCATTAATAAATAAGCTCACTGGCGGAAAATAGCAATGAGGAGGTGGGAGCAGAAGGGGGTCTGGTGCCTCACTCTAAGGGAGAAACGTGGAAATTTTCAGAAATCGCCTGGTAGATCTTGAAGAGATCCCACATCCATAGGATAACTTGCAAGTAAAATTCAAATGTAAAGTTAATTTATTCTCCCTTGTGTCCCCAGGAAGGTGGAGCCTGGACAAAGTCTGATTGTACTTTTAGGAATCTATCAGAGATTGTTATTAGGAATCCTGGGTTGGTGGGTATTCACTGTGAGCTGTGAGCAGAGACAGAAGTGCACACTCAGAGCTCAGAGATTGCTGCTGGCTTTAGGGAACACCATGGAGAACTGTGACAAATCTGAAAGTGAAAATCCTTTTTTTTTTAATTTGAAGATTTGATTTGACAGAGAGCGAGAGCGAGAGTGAGAACAAGCCGGGCGAGCAACCGAAAGAGAGGGAGAAGCAGGCTCCCCACTAAGCAGGGCTCAAATCCAGGACCCTGGGATCATGACCTGAGCCAAAGGCAGACATTTAACCGACTGAGCCACCCAGCTGTCCCTACATTTCTTAAGTTTTAAAAAGTCAGTTAAGAAGGCTGCCAGCTTGTTCTAACATTAGAACCTTCATCCCAAAAGTCATAAATATAAGGGAGTCTTTAGAAAGAGTGTGTATCAGGCTTGCCTGAAGGAAGTCAGTATTGACTTATCTTCAATGAAATGTTTTAGTGAAGGGTTAGGCTGCAGGAAGTTTTCCAGAATTAAGGAAGCGAGTAGGGAATTAAGAAAGGAGGGAAGGGCTTCTTCAAAACATAATTTACAAGAGAAAAAAAAATTAGAATGAGTACCTCCAAGTTAAGAGAGACTTAAAATACCTATTAAGCAATTACAATATGTGGCTCTTATAATCTCGATGCCAACCAACTTTGAACAATTTTCATGACACAGCTGGAAATTCTGAATAATGACTGGCTTTTTGCTGATATTAAATAATTACCATTAATTAATTTTTAAGAAAGCTGTTGATTTTATGGTTATGTAGAAAAATATATGTTATATTTTATATATACATGATATATATGTATACGTGATACATATTTTATATATACATGATGAAATATTTATGAAGTATTATGGTGTCTGGAGTTTATTTCAAAATAATATGGGAAGGAGAAATAGAAGTAGGAATGAAACAAGGCAGTACATAAATTGGTAAAGCTTAGAGTTGGATGATACATAATGGGTTTTTATTATGTAATTGTACCTACATTTGTCATCTTTGAAAGCCTCCCTAACAAAAGTTTAATAATATTTTAAAAGAGAAAAAGAAGAAGAAAAGAGAAAAAGGAAAATATTTTAAAAGAGAAAAAGAAGACCTAGAGGTCCTTTCTGAAGCAGGCAATGAAATCACTGCTAGATCTCAGATCATAAAGTTCTCCAGGACTTACTCTCCACTGCTGACCTTGGAAGTGATTACTTTTAGAGCAAGGGACTTGGAGTTCTGTATAGAAACACTCACCACTTCGATACAATTGGAGGAAAGAAGGCCATTTTTTGCCAAAGAGCTGGTAGAAAAACTCATACTTTCCTCAGGATCCTATGGCAAGACCAGAGAGGGGTGTGGGAACATTTGGGTATAGGAACATTCCCTTCCAAACTCTCCCCTTCTCCTAACCCCTAGCCATGTGGGAACTAAAGACTTGGTCTGGGGATATTGCATTCTTTTTTGGAGGAGTCCTGATAAGTACAGGCAAGCCTACACTCAGGAAACAAGTGCTAGAGTGGAGATTCCGTTCCCTACAGGAAATACTGCACAATGTTCTAGAGCGACCTGAAGTTTCTGAAGGCCTTACACACCGACCAGAAGAGAAGAGCCCAGCTCTGCAGTGGGATTGGCTTGTTGCTGTTAAAATCTTTACCCATTTTCCTAAGGGACTCTGGGGCCTGAAAGTAGGCCTGTGTCAAAGGATAACACAGAAGACTGACTCTGGATGAGCTGAAGGTGTTATTAGATATGTGAGTTCAATTTTATCCATGGCACCTATTTGTATAGTTTTATGTACATTGAGTAAAGAATGATTCCAAAGTTGCCTTTTGCTGAGTCTGTCTTATGTTCCAGGCACTGAGCCATGTGTATCACCGACATTATAGATGTAAACTGTACTATCTCAATTTGGTTAAAGACTATGTAATACAGATTTTAGTCTAGTAGCTTAACCCCTTTACCAAATTTATGCCATTATTAATTTTCTTTTTCTTTTCCTTCTTTCTTTCTTTTTTTTTTTTTTTTTTTAAAGAAACCATGAATGCAGTCAACAAAACAAGAAGAAACTCAAGATTTTTTGACACTATCTGGAAATTATAAATAATAGCAACAAATGAAGCAGCATTAATAACGATATATATTGCATGGATTATCTTATTTAGTACTTTAGAAAATTAAAGGTATATGTCAGCGGTTCTCAAAGTGTAGTTCAAGGACCCTGGGGGGCTGCTGAGGCTCTTTTAGAGGGTTTGCTAGATTTCCTTTTTCCAACTATTTGTCTTTAAAACTGCATTTTCCTCATAAACTTTAACTGAAACAACAAATCACAAGTTGAATGCAGATACAGATTTGAGAATTCAACTGCGTTTCCATAAAACTAAACATTAAAGAGATTTTCAAAATTGTAAAATATTGTTTTCATAAAAATGTTCTCTTAACATTAAGTGGGTTCATTTTATTTAAAATGAAATGATTCATAAATAGTTAAAACATTTCTCAGTTTTAATTTCAAATACAGCAAATATCGATAGGTATAATCCACGTACACAGAAGCTTTTTGGGGTCTTCAGTCATTTTGAAAATTATGAAGGAGTCCTGATACCATTGCATTTGAGAACTGCTCTTCTACATTAATAGACGAAGTTATTTCAACATTAGAGCATTAAGTTCAGCAAATGAGTAAAGTCTTTACCAATATTTTAAATTTGTCAACCAGTAGAAGAAATTCCGGTAATATTATAATGTCAGGTAAATATAAAGCAACATCAATAATAGCAGCATACTACATGCACTACCTTATTCATTCTTATAAAAATTCTGAAATTCACATGATATTTGGTGAAGTAAACTTCAGAAAAATTAAGTAATTTTGATAGGTATATTTGGAACATTCTTTGATATTTTTAAAACCTTTGAGTTGCCCGAGGAGAAAGTGCAAAAATGAACTACCATAGAAAATACCAGGTATACATCATAATTGAAGTAATGATAACTACATTTTACTGGGTGCTTCTTAATTTGTCATGCACTGAGTCAAGTATTTTATGATTATTATGTAGTTTCATAAATTATCTTACTCAATCCAGACAAAATATTGAAAGAAGGAATTATTAACTAGAATCACTTAAAGTTTCTGAAATTAACTTCATTGAATCTTTATCAGTCTTTCTTAGAATTTTAGAAGCAACAAAAATAAATTATAATTCATGTTCTGCTGAAAATATCAAGTACCACTTCAACCAATAAGCAGTCATTTTGCATGCATTATCTCATTTAGTTCTCAAATAACCCCGAAAAGTGATTATTATTTATTAAGATTACTTAAACTCAGAAATAAAAATACGTTCAATAAACTTATGTCTTAGCACTTTAGAAATAATCATGAACAGTTATCGTTTAAGTCTTTATTGAAAATATCATGAGTTACTAGTAGTACTACTACAACTACGACTACTATGACTACGACTACTATTATGACTATGACCAGTACTGCTACTGCTGCTACTCCTCTTCCTATTGTTCGTTGAGTACTCCCTGACTCTGCTACTTTATCTGCATCACATACTTTACATGCATTATCTCATTCCAGCCTTATAAAAGCCATGAAATAGCCTGGTAAGGTTATTTACTTCAGGTCAGGCAATTAAATCCAGAAAATATATAAAGATGTTCACATTGTTTCTTAAAGCCTCGAATTCAGGCAACACAGATCAATTCTCTTCAAACTCTCTGATGATAATGTCATATGCCAAGAATCCTTAGATGCGCATTTCTTTCAGATTTCAACATCTTTGAAAACATGGTGTGTCTTATGAATGGAAGTCTCTTACAATCACTGTTGGCCAGCCCCCAGTCCCTACATAGTTGTTATTGCCAGTACATGTGAGAACCTGTTCTGGAAAACTTCTTTTGATCTCTTCCAGTAAAAAAATTATGAGCAGCAATTTTTTTTTTTTGCATCAAAATTTGCGAAATGGATATCAGTGGCATGGTAGTAATTCAGTGTGAATGAAGAATTATGTCAAAACAGTTAACAGGATGGAACATTCTGAAGGCATCCTCAATAGTGTCAAATGCCACAGAGAGGTCTAGATTAAAAAATTTCCTAGATTAAATTTCTAGATTAAAAAAAATCCCTAGATTAAAAAAAATTTCCTCTGTCTTTGAAAATGAGAAGTTCACTGGTGATTATAGAGAGAACAATTAGAGTGGAGTAGTGAAGACAGGAAACAGATTGCCAGGAAATGAATAATAAATGGTGATACAAAGGGGAGGGAGAGATTATAGAATAAATTTCCTGGAACAAATTGGCCAACATAAAAATGCAAGCGTTCTTCTAAACTGCCGGGCTATCTTGAGTAATACAACACCTTACTAAAACTGAAGGGCAATCTCAAAGGTACCTATTTTTATGGTAGTTTATGCTTTCTGTACTGGGAAATGGATTTCCTTTATGAATGCAAATTTCCTTTACAAAAGGGTAACTTTTAAGGTATTTTTATGGTATGGAAGTTTTCATGGAAAAATTTTTTTCGAAGACACCTAGGAGGACCACACAGTGTCAAACACATACATGGTTCCTAGCCTCATGGAGCAGTAAGTGAATCTCTTGCATATGGGTGTCGATAGCAGAGGATGAAGGAACTATGTTCAGAGAAGAACGTAGAACATGAAACAATGCGAACTGTGTTGCCTTCCTTCTCAGGTGATAAACTGTGGCAGAGTTGTGGAGAGAAGCACTGCGCATTCTTTGGCAAATATATCAGTATGATGTTTGGGCAGTGAGAATGTTAAGAAATTCAGAGTCAGGTTCAGAGTCAACTTTGAACTTCAAAGAGTTTGTAGGTTTAAGAAGAGTAGTGACATAGGCATGTGTGAAGAAGGGATAGTAGGGGTAAGAGGAAGAACTTAAATAACTGAAGAAAGTTGAACTAAAAGAGGAAGACTATAAGCAAGGAGAGCAAGGGAAGACAGTCCATGAGCTAACAAGATGAATGTTCAGGATTTGTAAGATACACTTGGAAGAGAATCTGTGAAGAGGTGAGTGGAGAAGGTCTTAGTATTTAACGACAGTACAGCTGAGGGCATGAAAAAGTGAAATTGGAGGTAGTGCTGAAATATGACCACATTACTACTGAGAAGTAGTAGAATAGGCCACCCCAAAATATGCCTCTTTGGCATAAAGATTATTTTGAGTTGGTTTTGTTGAGAAATTGCAAACACAGGGAAAGCTCTGAAAACAATGTAGGAGTTACCCTTTTGTAAAGGAAATTTGCATTCATAAAGGAAATCTATTTCCCAGTACAGACAGCATTTTCCTATCTGTACAAGGAAGAGAATGACTAACTCAAGAGAGGAGACAAGTTTATTAATGGAGAAGACACCCAGTTAAATCTGCATAACAAATCTTACCCTTGTTTATTGTGCTTTTCCTAGTAATCTCCTTTAACTGGTCTCCTCCCAACCAACATCTTTGTTTGTTGTTAGCTGAAGATGATATTTAAGGTGGTGGCTTGCACGACCTGAAGAAGTTACTCAGCTTTTTTTTTTTTTGGGGGGGGGTATATCCCTGTGTACAGGAAGTATTTACATATTATTAAATGTCTGTTTTTCACTTGTTAATCTGTCTTCTATTATTGGAGGTCTAAGTTAAGACCTCAGAAAGTAGATGGAAAATCATTTCTCCTTCCTGCATTATTCACAAACTAATAATGTTTGAGAAAACTAAGATTATATTTAAGATTATATTCAACATTAATGAAGATCAATAATGTGCTTCCACGTTATGGCTGAAAGCTAGTAGAATGGGAGAACTTAAAAATGCAAAAAAGAAAGGTAACGGATGATGGAATAAGGTCCCTGAGGAGGCAAAGTCAGAAACAATTGAAAGAATTACACTAGGAATTAAGAATGGCTGTTATTTTCTATTAGAAGAGATGGTAGTATGAATGGGTGGTAGAAATTATCAAGGCCTCCATGAAAAGGTAAAAGAGGGATAAATAGAAATGAGAACTAACTGGTAGATGGCAAAAGAGCAGAACTGCACAAAATGATTGAAGTGGGTATTTGTTAATTCTGTGAAGCAATGAGAAAAGAGAGTGAATGCAGATAGGTGAATGTAGATAGTAAGCTTTTCTTAAAAATAAAATCAGACAGTTGAACACTCTTATATACTACTGGGAAAATATTCAGAAGAGAGTTTGGAGGTTCAGGAAAAAGAGAGAAAGAGAGAGAGAGAGAGAGAGAGAGAGAGAATGAATGGGCAATGAAACAGGCTCTGAGAACCTGAGAATAAATGGACATCTGGGTCCCCAGGCAGAAAGTCAAGACTTGGTAGAAGGTGGCCTCAGTTCTTTTGTAACAGATAAGAAAGATATTATTATGCAAGGGAAAGAAGAGTCTAAATAAAGTGAAAAGTAGAAAGGATTAAGGGAAATAAACCAACTTTTGAGATATTTAGGAAGTTTCATTTATAAGACATAGTGAGTGATTGGATATGGCATGTGAGAGAGAAGGAAGAGTCAATAAGTAATCACAGGTTTCTTATTTGTGTCCTTGGGTGGATGGGGTTGCTGTGAAGCATAGGAACATAGAAGAAGGAGCAAGATTGTGGCAGGAAAGGTAATGGACTCTGGATTGTGTTATGTTAGAAGTGCTTGTTGAGGACCAATATGAAATTCTGCGTGAATATAGGTGTTTGGAACTCAGGAGCTAGGTGTGAGCTGGGGAAAGGATCTTTCTTATAAGGAGAAATTACAAGGTCATGATCTTTTGAGGAGAACTTTTGTGGAAAGAAGAAGGATCAGAAAAGAATGTAGGGCAAGGCTTCTAAACCTTTTTGTAAGTATAGACCTCCTGTCAGTATAATGTTTTTGAATGGATTAAACAACACAGGGAATTGCAAAAAAAAAAAAAAAAAGAAAGAAAAAAGCAAAAAGCACAGAGAATTGCCAAAAAAAAAAAAAAAAGGAAAAAATCCCCCCACCCAAAATTATTCTGATATTTTTCTATCAAACATTAAAGACAAACTTTAAGAACAGTAATATATGTGTTTTTAAATTAACACATCAAATATCAAGTTCTAGCGGTGGATCTAATAGCTACTCAAATTTTGAAATAGTCACCAAAATAGTCAGACCTTATCATAGGTCAAGATATATGCCAGAACTGAATGTGATTTTTAATTGTCTTTGATTCTTCTTGGTGATAATAATACAGACACTGCAAATTACTATTATGGTTCATTGCCTACATTTGTAATTGGAGTTAATCCCAAATTTCAGTTATGGGTTAGTTAAAATAAAGATGTTAATTTTTTTCAACATCAGACTTTAGAAATTTCCAGCTACAGTCATGATGCAGTAGCTGGTATAAAATTAGACTTAACATCTTGCTATTAACAACTATTTTTTTTAAAGATTTTATTTATTTATTTGACAGATCACAAGTAGGCAGAGAGGCAGGCAGAGAGAGAGGAGGAAGCAGGCTCCCCATGGAGCAGAGAGCCTGATGCTCAATCCCAGGACCCTGGGATCATGACCTGAGCCAAAGGCAGAGGCTTTAACCCACTGAGCCACCCAGGCGCCCCTTGCTATTAACAACTATTAAAACTGTTAAAAAAAAAAAAGACTATCATTTTCTAATAATGGTGGAGTAGCTTATAGAAGGCCTATACTCTTGCTAATAACAACCATAAATTGTGAACAAAATTTTAAAAACTCAACATTTGAAGGTACATAGGGGTGAGCAAAAAAACATGTAGAAAATATAGAAGACTCAGCCATTGAATGAGAGAATCATGTTGCTTGAATTCCAAATTTATATGTCTCCTCCCCTGAGGGCTTCTCCAGCAAGGAGGTTACACTTCAGGTTACACTTCAGAGGAGAAAGTTGCTATCTACGGGCTGTTCATTGAGGGGCTGCTCAACAGTCAGTTTAGTACCTGACTCTTGGTTTTGGCTGAAGTGGTTGTGATCTCAGGGTCGTGATCTGGGGGGGGTCATGAAATTGGGCCCTGTGTTGGGCTCCGTGCTGGGCACAGAGTCTGCTTAACATTCTCTCTCCCTTTGCCCCTCCCACTCATGTGCTCTCTCTCTCTCTCTCTAATAAATAAATAAGTCTTTTTTCAATATATAAAAAGAGAAGTTACATGTGTAACTGAGTTGCAGAGTAAGAGAATAGCATTAAGATCTGAGAGAACAGCTAGGATTTGAAGAGGGCAGTCAGTGACAGGACAAATCACCGGGAGGAGAGGTTTTAAAATATCTGTAGAAAGTTCCCTCCACTTCTTTCTTTACACCTGAATTCTTTATGTGTGAGATTTGTAAGGAACTCATGGAACAAGCAATATTTGAAAGGATGAAAGTATTTAATAGAGATTTCAACAGTTGTCTATGGCAGAGTAAACAAAATTGGGAGTTTGCATCACACCATTAGAAAAGCTTAGTAAATACCTTGGCCATTCATTTATACTCGGAGCATACCTTGGGAAACAAACAAACCAACCAGTTTCTTAGGACTAAGGGAGTCATAAGAACTGGAAACAAGAGCTTTTAAATCCCAGAACCCACCATAAGAAACAAAAAAACAATGCTTCTATAAGAGTATATTTATAAAATTACTAGATATACAAAGAAACAAAAAAAGTGACCCATAATAAAGAGGAAAATAAGTACATAGAAACAGACCCACACATGATCCAGATATTGAAATTAACAAAGGTTTTAACTGGGATACATGTCTTAATAATTTACCAGAAAATATAGAAATGTATTGGTAGACGTGAAAATTTCAGGATAGATGTGGAAACTAAAGAAAAGAGGAAATCCTGCAACTAAAAGAATTCATTATTTAAAATTAAGAAAACACATTGGATGGGATTAATAGTAGAAACAATGATCAATGAACTTCAAGTAGGTCAATGCATATCATTTAAACTGAAGCACAATTTAAACAAAAGATTTTAAAAAATTGGACTCATGTTTCCAGCCATGATAGAGTTCTTGGTACCAGAGTTGCCATCCTGCCAAAGACAGCTATAAAACTAAACAGAAACACACACACACACACACACACAAATATATCTATGATAAAAAATATATATATATAAAGTATATATATATTTCAAGCATTTGGAAATGATTTGTGTAGGACTATGCTTTTTAAGATAAGGGAAACAAATGAGATAGTGCTATATTCACCCTTTCCCTCTCTGTCTGGAGACAATTTCTTGACTGTGGCACAGGGAAGAAAGCCCAAGCAGGGATTGTCTGTCCTGCTGAACTAAGGAAAAAGAGGTCAGCATTCAGGACTCCCCAAACACCTGGAATTTCCTGAGCAAGGTGTAAGAGAAGAGAGAACTCTGCAGAAGGAGAGACCAAGAAGTATTTGTGAGCAGAAACTCCAGGTACATGGTTGAGAGCTGGTTATGTAGTGAGATTCCATAAAGCCTAGAAGTGAGTGGCAGTGATGAGGACAAGAATAGGACAAATATACTAGAGGTTAAACAGTTCTAAAAGTTAGAATCTGGCCCTACCAGAATGAAGAGACCACATTTTCCACCATTAACATCTTGAGGATTCAGCTGAAACAAAAGAAAGTATATACTTAGTGGTAAGGATCATGTCCCTAAAAGATGCACCTTAGTAAAACTTAAAACCAAACCTGAATAGAGTCAAGAAAAACAGAAGGAAATTCATAGCATGCCAGCCTGAAATTTAATACTCTTTAAAAGAAAACAACACCTCCTGAACTTTTTGTAATATCTACAGTGCCCATTATAAAATAAAAGTTGGATATGAAGAAATAGGAAATTATGATAATAATCATAAAAAAGCAATCAATGAAAACAGACTTCCTGTACCACCTACCATTGGAATTATCAGAAAAGAATTTGCAGCAACTATTACAAAATAAAGATGTTGAAGGACTTAAAGCCAAATATGGTCCCAATGAATGAAAAGATACTGGCTCTTGACAGAGAAATGTAAATTATAAGAAAGAATGGAATGGAAGCTTTGGAACTATGAGGTAAAATATATGAATGAAAACTAAACTGGACAAGTTTTACAGATGATTGGCGATGACAGAAGAAGGGAATTACAAACCTAAAGACACTCGTAAAAATTAATTGGAAGAGGCTGAGGGAGTGAAGGAAGATGGGGGCATAGTCGGAGGACCCTAGGCTTGCCTCATCCCTCGGACACAGCTAGATGACTATCAGATCATTCCGAATACTCAAGAAGTTGATGTGAGGACTGACAGAACAAACTGCACAACTAGAGGGAGAGAAGAGGCCACATGGAGGAACGTAAGAAGTGCAGAGACATGGTTTGGAGGAGATACAGATCACACGTGCTGTGGAAGGGAGGGAGTGGTGGTCATGGAGAAAGGTGAGAGAGGAGGAGGAGAGAGGGAACAAACAGGGATCGCCATAAGGAGAACAATTCTCCAAAGCCACTGGCTGGGAAAAAGAGATGGGCTAATTTTCCAGAGTTTTTGCAACCAGCAGGGCTCAAGGAGTGGAATTTTAGAGGTCAGCACGCTTTGCCAAGATAGAGCCTGGTGGGTGCTGCCCTACTTCTGGAAAGAAGGTAGGTGAGCAACACTGGGGCAGATGGCACGATCTGAGGATCACCAGTGGAACATGGAGAGAGACCGTTGGCTCTTTTTGGAGCTTATCTGTGAGAGCTGGCATTCACAGAGCTGCCTCTCTGGGAATAAAGGAGTCAGTGGGCACTGTTTCCCTCACCTGCTTCCCAGCATAGGTGCAGAGACACCTGCTAAGGGGAGCTAACCCAGACACTGGCTGTTTAGCTAGCTTGCTCCAATTCCCATGCCCACGCACCCTGGCATGACCACCCTTCTTGGTCAAACCTGCATTTATCTCAGCGCAACAGGACCCTCCCCCAGGCAACCAGTGCAGGTCCCCACCACAGCATATCCCTAAACTTTGGAGTTTTAAAAGTCAGCAGACTTGGCTGGGATAGAGCCCAAGGGGCACTGCACTGCTCCAGGCAGGCAAGGAACTTGGAGACAGACTGCTTGAAAACCACCATCTTAAAATGCTTAGGAGGCATGACGGGATATTGCTTGCTTTTCTGGGAGCACTTTCCTGAGAACAGCAAGCATGACAGCCCTCTCTAGAGACAAAGGAGCAGCCTGGTGCCATTTTCCTTCTTTGCCCCTTAGTATAAACCAGCTTCAGTAAACAGCACAGTGCCAACACTGGATGCTTAATCTGCTTACACCAAGGTCTGTCCCCCGCTGTGTTCTGTTGGTACTGTTTCTCTCAGACAAGAATGCCTACAGACCAGCACAGCAGGCCTCTTTCCCAGAAGACCAGCATAAACTCCCATGCCCACCTTGTTTTCTGATCATACAGTAATGCAAGGCTTTATTTCTACAGGAAGTAGCATCAGGTCTCATGTAACAAGCAGACCAGAGCATGCCTACTTGAAACCTGCCACGCTCTGGCCTAGGTCCAGTACTGACCACTGTAAGCAAGGACAGACTCTGAAGACAACTGACCTGAGGGAAAGAGCTTCCCAAACATGGCAGCAGAGTACATGAAGCACATACCAGAGACACTCTCTGAAGCCCCAGTACCTGGACACCATATGACCTTTTCTTCACAAATCCGTTACTTTCAGGAGCAGGAAACAAATCAGGCTTTTCTAACACACAAAAGAAGATAGAGACTTAGCCAAAATACCAAGAGAAGAATTCATCCCAAAAGAAAGAACAAGAAAAGTTCACTGCCAGAGAGCTAATTGAAACAGATATAAGTAATATGCTTGCTTGAGAATTTACAGCAACAATCATAAGGATACTGGGTGGGCTTAAGAGAAACATGTAAGACATCAGGGAGACTCTTAACACAGAGACAAGGAGTTAAAAAAGAGTAAGAATTAAAAATACAGAATTAAAAATAACCGAGATTTGAAACTGCCAGAATGTAATGACCACAAGGTGGAAGAATCAGAGGAATGAATAAGTGGTATAGAAATAGAATAATGGAAAATAATTAAGCTGAACAAAAGAGAGAAAGAAGAATTATGGATCATGAGAATAGACTTAGGGAACTCAGTGACTCCATCAAATGTAACATTTGTATCATAGAAGTCCAACAGGAAGAGAGAGGAAAGGGAGTATAAGGTTTATTTGAGGAAATAATAGCTGAAAACTTTCCTAATCTGGAGAAGGAAATAGACATCCAAGTCCAGGAGGCATGTTGAACTCCTAGCAAAATCAACAAAAGCAAGCCAACACCAAGACATATTGCAGTTGAATTTGCAAGACATAGTGATAGAGAAAAAACTTAAAAGCAGCAAGACAAAGGAAGTCCTTAACTTACAAGAGAAGACCCATAAGGCTAGCTGCAGATCTCCACAAAAATTTGTAAGAAGTTTTTGAAAGAAGCTCCATAAATCTTGACAAGCCTGAAGGGAGTGGCATGATATATTCAATGTGCTGAATGGGAAAAATCTATAGCCAAGAATACTCTATCCAGCAAAGCTATAATTCAGAATAAGTGAGCTAAAGAGTTTCCCAGACAAAAACTAAAGGAGTTTGTGATCACTAAACCAGGCCTGCAAGAAAGATTTTTTAAAAAGATTTATTTATTTATTTGAGAGAGAGCACAAGAGAGCAGGGGGAAGGGAAAAGCAGAGAGAGAGATAGATAGATAGATAGAGAAAATCTCCAGCAGATACCCTGTTAAGCACAAAGCCTGACACAGGGCTTGATCCCAAGATCTCATGACCCTGAGATCATGACCTAAGCTGAAACCAAGAGTTGGATGCTCAACTGACTGAGCCACCCAGGCACCCCTGCAAAAAATATTAAAGAGGACTCTTTGAGAAGGAAAGAAGGAACAAAAGTGACAAATACTAGAAAAGAACAGAGAAAATCTCCAGAAACAACCACAAAATAAACAATAAAATGGCACTAAATACACATCTATCAATAATCACTCTGAATGTAAATGCACTAAGTGCTCCAATCAAAAGACATGCAGGGTCAGAATGGATTAAATTTAAAGAAAGAACCATTGATATACTGCTTCCAAAAGACTCATTTTAGACCTAAGGACATCTACAGATCGAAAGTGAGGGTCTGGAGAAACATTAATCATGCCAATGGAAGTCAAAAGAAAGAGTAGCAATACTTACATCAGACAAAATAGATGTTTAAAACAAAGACTGTAACAAGAGGTGAAGAAGGACATTATATCATAATTAAGGGGTCTATCCCACAAGAAGATCTAACAATTTTAAATATTTATGCCCCCAACTTGGGAACACCCAAATATATAAATCAGTTCAACATAAAGAAACTCATTGATAATAATACAATAAAAGTAGGGGACTTTAACACCCCATTTACAAAAGTGGACACATCATCCAAACAGAAAATTAACAAGGAAAAATGGCTTTGAGTGACACACTAGACCAGATAAACTTTAAAAAATAAAAAGATTTTATTTATTTATTTGGTAAAGAGAGAGGTCACAACTAGGCAGAGAGGCAGGCAGAGAGGGAAAAGCAGACTCCCTGCTGAGCCGAGGGTCCGAGAGTCAGAAAGTCTGATGTGGGGCTCGATCCCAGGACCCTGAGCTGAAGGCAGAGACTTAACCCACTGAGCCACCCAGGCACCCCAGACCAGATAGACTTAACAGATATATCCAGAACATTTCATCCTAAAGCCCTAGAGTATACATTCTTCTCAAGTGCACATGGAACATTCTCCAGAACAGATCCCACACTGGGTCACAAATCAGCCCTCAACAAATACAAATAGATTCATATCACAGCATGCATCTTTTCTGAACGCTATGAAACTTGAAGTCAATCACAAGAAAAAAAAATTGGAAAGACCACAAATACATGGAGGTTAAGCAATATGCTACTAAAGAATGAATGGCTCAACTAGGAAATCAAAGAAATAATAATAATAAAAATGTACATGGAAACAAATGAAAATGAAAACATGACAGTCCAAAACCTTTGGGATGCAGCAAAAGCTGTCATATGAGGGAAGTATATAGGGGTGCCTGGGTGGCTCAATGGGTTAAGCCTCTGCCTTCAGCTCAGGTCATGTTCCCAGGGTCCTGGGATCAAGCCCCATATCAGACTCTGCTCAGCAGAGAGCCTGCTTCCACCTCTCTGTCTGCCTGCCTCTCTGCCTACTTGTGTTCTCTCTCTCTGTGTCAAATAAATAAATAAAATCTGTAAAAAAAAAAAAAAAAAGAGGGAAGTATATAACAGTACAGACCTACCTCTAGAAGTAAGAAAAACCAAATAAACAACCTAACTTTACACCTAAAGGAGCTACTAAAAGAACAACAAATGAAGCCTAACCTAGCAGAAGAGGGGACATAATAGAGATTAGAACAAAAATAAATGATATAGAAAATAAAAACAGTAGAACAGATCAAGGAAACCAGGAGCTAGTTCTTTGAGAATATTAATAAAATTGATAAGCCCCTAGCCAGGTTTATCAAAATGAAAGAGAAAGGATCCAAATAAATAAAATCACAAATAAGAGAGAAGAGATTACAATCAACACCATGGAAATACAATTATAAGACAATATTATGAAGAACTATATGCCAACAAATTAGACAATCTAGAAGAAATGCATGAATTCTTAGAAACACATAAACTACCAAAATTGAAAAAGAAGAAATAAAAGAACTGAACATACTGATAACCAGCAAAATTATTTCAGTAATAAAAATATCTCCCAACAGGGCACCTGGGTGGCTCAGTGGGTTAAAGCCTCTGCCTTCAGCTCAGGTCATGATCCCAGGGTCCTGGGATCGAGCCCCGCATGAGGCTCTCTGCTCAGCAGGGAGCCTGCTTCCCTTCCTCTCTCTCTCTGCCTGCCTCTCTGCCTACTTGTGATCAATGTCTGTCAAATAAATAAATAAACAAAATCTAAAAAAAAAAAAAATCCCCCAACAAACAGAAATCCAAGGCCAGACAGCTTCCCAAAGGAATTCTACCAAACATTTAAGAAAAGTTAATACTTATTCTTCTCAAACTATTCTTTTTTTAAAAAAACTATTTTATTTATTTATTTGACAGAGAAGGACACACAGAGGGAATACAGCAGTGGGGAGCAGGAGAGGGAGAAGCGGGCTTCCCACCGAGCAGGGAGCCCGATGTGGGCCTTGATCCCAGGACCCTGGGATCATGACCTGAGCCGAAAACAGCCGCTTAATGACTGAGCCACCCAGGTGCCCTCAAACTATTCTAAAAAATAGAAATGGGGGGCACCTGGGTGGCTCAGTGGTTAAGTCTCTGCCTTTGGCTCAGGTCGTGATCTCAGGGTCCTGGGATTGAGCCCCGCATGGGGCTCTCTGCTTGGCAGGGAGCCTGCTTCCCCCGCCCCCCCCACCGCCTGCCTCTCTGACTACTTGTGATCTCTGTAAAATAAATAAATAAAATCTTAAAAAAAAAATGGAAGGACAACTTCTATATGTATTCTATGAAGACAGTATTACCCTGATTCCAAAACCAGACAAAAACCCCACTAAAAAAGAGAAACTCAGGCCAATATCCGTAATGAACATGGATGCAAAGATTCTCAACAAAATATTAGCAAATTGAATCCAATAGTACATTAAAAGAATCATTCACCACGATCAAGTGGGATTTATTCCTGGGCTGCTAAGGTGATTCAATATTCACAAATTAATCAATGTCATACACCACATTAATAAAAGAAAGGGTAAGAGCCATGTGATCCTCTCAATAAGTGCAGAAAAACATCTGACAATGTGCAACATTCGTTCATGATAAAAACCCTCAACAAACTGAGTATAGAGGGAACATCCCTTAACATAATAAAAGCCATATATGAAATACCCATAGCTAAAATCATCCTCAACAGGGAAAAACTGAAAGCTTTTATTCTACAGTCAGGAACAAGACAAGGATGTCCACTCTCACCACTGTTATTTAACATAGTACTGGAAGTTTTGCCATAATAATCAGACAACAACAACAACAAAAATAAAAGTCATCCAAATCAGCAAGGAAGAAGTCAAACTTTCATGATTTGCAGGTGACACAATATTCTATGTAGAAAACATGAAATACTCCACCAAAAAATTGCTAGAACTGATACACAACTTCAGGGGACTTGCAAGATACAAAATCAATGTACAGAAATTTGTTGCATTTGTATACACAAATAATGAAGTAGCAGAAAGAGAAATCAAGGAATCAATCCCCTTTATAATTTCACCAAAAACCACAAGATACCTAGGGATGAACCTAACCAAAGAGGTAAAAGATCTGTACTATGAAAACTATTAAAAATTGATGAAATAAATTGAAGATGATCCAAAGAAATCAAAGACATTCCATGCTCATGGATTGGAAGAATGAAGATTGTTAACATGTCTATACTACCCAAAGCAACCTACACATTTAATTCAACCCCTATCAAAATAGCTCCTACATTTTTCACAGAGATAGAAAAATCCTAAAATTTGTATGGAACCACTAAAGACTCTGAAAAGCCAAAAGGAATGTTGAAAAAGAAAACCAAAGCTGGTAGCATCACAATTCCAGACTTCAAGCTCTATTACAAAGCTAGCTGTGATCATCAAGACAGTATGGTACTGGAACAAGAACAGACACACAGATCAATGGAACAGAATAGAAAGTCCAGAAAATGGACCCACAACTCTATGGTCAACTAATCTTTGGCAAAGAAGGAAAGAATACACAATAGGAAAAAAGACAGTCTTTTCAACAAAAGGTGCTGGGAAAATTGGACAGCAACATGCAAAAGAATGAAACTGGACCACTTTCTTACACCATACACAAAAATACATTCAAAATGGATGAAAGACCTCAATGTGACACAGGAATCCATCAAAATCCCAGAGGAGAACAGAAGCAGGAATCTCTTTAACATTGGCCATAGCAACTTCTTACTAGATATGTCTCCCAAGGCAAGGGAAGTAAAAGCAAAAATAAACTATTGGGATTTCACCAAAATAAAAAGCTCTGTATGGTGAAGAAAACAGTGAACAAAAATAAAAGGCAACCTACAGAATGAGAGATGATGATTGCTCAAAACATATCTGATAAAAGGTTAGTATCCAAAATCTATAAAGAACTAATACAACTGAACATCCCCCCCCAAAAAAAACCCAGTTAACAAATGGGCAGAAGACTTGAATAGACATTTTTCCAAAGAAGACATCCAGATGGCCAGCCTACATATGAAAAGATGCTCAGTATTATTGACCATCAGGGAAATACAAATCAAAACTATGAGATATGACCTCACACCAGTCAGAATGGCTAAAATTAACAAAACAGAAAACAACAGGTGTTGGAGGGGATGTGGAGAAAGTGGAACCCTCTTGCACTATTGGTGGGAATGCAAACTGGTGCAGTCACTCTGAAAACCAGTATGGAGTTTTCTCAAAAAGTTAAAAGTAGAACTACCCTATGATCCAGAAATTGCCCAAAGGATATACAAACACTGATTTGAAGGGATACATTCTCCCTGATGTTGATAGCAGCATTATCAACAATAGCCAAATTATGGAAAGAGCCCAAATGTCCATCAACTGATAACTGGATAAAGAAGTGGTATATATACACAATGGAATATTATTCAGTCCCCCAAAAGAATGGAATCTTGCTATTTGCAAGGATATGTACAGAGCCAATGAGTATTATGGTTAGTGAACTAAGTCAGTCAGAGGAAGACAAATACCATATAATTTCATTCATATGTGAAATTTAAGAAACAGACATGGGGGGAAAAAAGAGATACAAACCAAGAAATAGACACTTAACTACTTACAGAGAACAAACTGAGAGAGACAGGCAGTGGGAAGGGTTAAATAGGTGATGGGGATTAAGAAAGGCACTAAGATGGGGCCTGGGTGGCTCAGTGGGTTAAAGCCTCTGTCTTCTGCTCAGGTCATGATCCCAGGGTCCTGGGACCGAGCCCCATGTCGGGCTCTCTGCTCAGTGCAGAGCCTGCTTCCTCCTCTTTCTCTGCCTGCCTCTCTGCCTACTTGTGATCTCTCTCTGTCAAATAAATAAATAAAAATTTAAAAAAAAAAAAAGAAAGGCACTAAGATGAGCACTGAATGTTGTATCTAAATGAGGAATCACTAAATTCTATTCCTGAAATTGGTATTACAGTATGTTAACTAACTGGAATCTAAATAAAAACTTGAAAAAAAATAAGTGGAAAAACAAAGTATTTTATAAACTTTAGACTTTCATTGACTTATGGAGCAATATAAAGCACTCTAACACACATGTAATAAGAATCTCAGAAGAAGAGGAGAAATAATGGGGCAGGAAGATATTTGAGGAGATAATGGTAAAAATTCCCTAAATTTGGCAAAAAGTATCAATCTATAGATATATATAGATATATGCAATGTATAGATATATGCAACTCAACAAGACTTGAGTGTAATAAATTTGAAGAAAACAAATCCTAAGCATATTATAAACTAACTACTTCTAAACAATATATATATAATAAATCTAAAGGCAAGAGAAAAATAACACTTTTCACAGAGAGGATTAATATAGAAATGTCCAAAGACTTCACATCAGATACTATAGAAGGCAAACGATAATAAAACTGCCTTTAAATAGAACAAAGTAAAAACAAAACAAACCTGTCAAGCCAGAATTTTATGAAGGTAAAATTAAGACATTTTCAGACAAAATAAATCTAGGAGAATTTATTGACAGGAGATCTTCACTAAAAGAAATGCTGAAGAAATGTTTTGAATTGATTGAAACAACAGATGAAAATTCAGATCTATTCGAGTATAAGCTACATCCTATTAATTTCCAAAGACTGAAATGTTCTATAATACCTTTTTTACAATGTCAGAATTAAATATCTCAGTTGTTTACAGGCCCCCCCCAAAAAATCATAAGGAAATGTGGTAAAGCAGTTGGATAAATATGTTGAAAACACAGCATATAAAATCTGTGGACATTGCAAAAGCAGTGTTCCGAGGCTATTTTAGCCATAGGTGTCTATATTAGAAAAAAAAAGGAAAGGGCTAAAATCAGTTTCCACAATAAGAATTTTTTACAAAGAAGAAATTACATCCTATGTAGAAGGAATGAAATAATAAAGACAAAAAACAAAAATCAATGAAAGAGAAAACAAAAATAAGAGAAAACTGGCAAAGTAAAAGCTAATTCTTTGCAAAGTTTAATAAAGTTGATGAATCTCTAACAAGACACACCAAGACAAAGCAGGCAGAAAGAAGAAAACACAAATTACCAATATCAAGAATGAAAGAGAAGGTATCACTACATAACCTACAAACATTAAAAAATCAGGAGCTACTATGATTAGTTATGATCAGGTTTATGATCTGCTTCATGTATAATGTTAAGAATCATACAATAGTACAAGTCTGTTTATACCCACTGACATATGTGCAATTGTTTCCATATAGTTTACTTCTAAATATGGTATAACCCCACAACATATTGTTATAAGTTTTCTTTGAGTTATTACTTAACTTTTTAAAAATGCAATGAGAGAATGTATGCGTTTTATAATTTCAAATGTTTCATTTTCCCAATCTCTCTCCTTCCTGAGATCCATGCATATTTGATGACTTTGCAGAGCCTCATAAGCTGTTGATGCTCTGTTGGTTTTTAAAAGAAATTTACCTATTGAGCATAGTTTACTGGCCTATAAAAATAGGTTCCAATTATATATTTGTATGAGGTTTTACAAATGTATATACCTGTGTAATTACCACCCAATCAAAATAATAGAACATTGGGGTGCCTGGATGGCTCAGTGGGTTAAGCCTCTGCCTTCGGCTTGGGTCATGATCTCAGGGTCCTGGGATGGAGCCTTGCATTGGGCTCTCTGCTCAGCGGGGAGCCTGCTTCTCCCTTTCTCTGTCTGAGTCTCTGCCTACTTGTGATCTCTCTCTCTGTGTCAAATAAACAAATAAAATATTTTTTAAAAATAATAGAACATTTTCAACACTGCAGATCATTTTCTCATGTCCCTTTCTAGTCAGTGTCTTTGAGCTCAGAAAATGACTATTTGGATATCTATCAATATAAAATAGCTTTGCTGTTCCAAACTTCACATAGATGGAATTGTATAGGATCTAGGTTTATGTATTTGGCTGCTTTTATTCATTAAAATGGCTGCCAAATCACCCTTATTTTTGGTTGTATTCCTAGTTTTTATTGTAAATATAACACTTTTGTGAGAACTTTTGCTAATATTTTCACATGTTGAATGGACATTTGGGTTATTTCTACTATTGGATTATTATGTATAAAGTAGCTTTGAGTATTTGTGCATAATTTTTTGTGTGTGCATGGACATACATATTATGTGGGTAAATGTAAACAGTGGAATGATAGGGTAGATGCATATATACCTTTACTATTATTATTATTGCTATTATTATTAAGATATAACATATTATTTGTTTCAAGGGTACAGGTCTGTAATTCTTCAGTCTCACCCAATTCACAGCACTCACCATATAGCACATACCCTCCCCAGTCCATTACCCAGCCACCCCATCTGTCCCATCCCTCTCCATTTCAGCAACTCTGCTTGTTTCCTGAGATTAAGAGTCCCTTAAAAAAATTTTTTTTTAATTTAATTATTTTTCAGTGTTCCAAAATTCATTGTTTATGCACCATACCCAGTGCTCCATGCAATACATGCCCTCCACAATACCCACTCTGGTTTTGTCTTGTTTCTTTTTTCCCTATGATCCTCTGTCTTGTTTCTAAAAATTCCCATTCTGTCAGTTGTCTTTTGGTTTTGTTAACTGTTTCCTTTGTTGTGCAAAATCTTTTTATCTTGATGAAGTCCTAATAGTTCATTCTTACCCTTGCTTCCCTTGTCTTTGCAATGTTTCTAGGAAGAAGTTGCTGCAGTTGTTGCAATGTTTCTAGGAAGAAGAGGTTGCAGCCTGTGTTCTCAAGGATTTTGATAGACTTCTGTCTCACATTTATGTCTTTCATGCATTTTGAGTCTAGTTTTGTGTGTGGTGTAAGGAAATGGTCCAGTTTCATTCTTCTGCATGTAGCTGTCCAATTTTCCCAACACCATTTGTTGAAGAAACTTTTTTCCATTAGACATTCTTTTCTGCTTTATCAAAGATTAGTTGACCATAGAGTTGAGGGTCCATTTCTGGGCTCTCTATTCTGTTCCATTGATCTATGTATCTATTTTTGTTCCAGTACCATACTGTCTTGATGATCACAGCTTTTTTTTTTTTTTTTTAACATTTTATTTATTCATTTGACACAGAGAGAGAGATCACAAGTAGCCAGAGAGGCAGACAGAGAGGGCGGGGGGGAAGCAGGCTACCTGCTGAGCAGAGAGCCCGATGATGCGGGGCTCAATCCCAGGACCCTGAGATCATGACCTGAGCCGAAGGCAGAGGATTAACCCACTGAGCCACCCAGGCACCCTGATCACAGCTTTTTAATAGAGCTTGAAGTCTGGAATTGTGATTCCACCAGCTTTGGTTTTCTTTTTCTTTTCTTTTCCTTCTTCTTCTTCTTCTTTTTTTTTTTTTTTTAAAGATTTCATTTATTTAGTTGACAGACAGAGATGACAAGTAGGCAGAGACGCAGGCAGAGAGAGGAGGAAGCAGGCTCCGTGCGGAGCAGAGAGCCCGATGAGGGGCTCGATCCCAGGACCCTGGGATCATGACCTGAGCTGAAGGCAGAGGCTTTAACACACTGAGCCACCCAGGAGCCCCTGGTTTTCTTTTTCAATATTCCCTTGGCTATTCAGGGTCTTTTAAGGTTCTAGACAAATTTTAGGATTACTTGTTCCAGCTCTGTGCAAGAAGCTGATCGTATTTTGATAGGGTTGCATTGAGTGTGTAGATTGTCCTAGGTATCATAGACATTTTCACAATATTTGTTCTTCCAATCCACAAGCATGGAACATTTTTCCATTTCTTTGTATCTTCCTGAATTTCTTTCATGAGTATTCTATAGTGTTCTGAGTACAGATCCTTTGCCTCTTTGGCTAGATTTATTTCTAGGTATCTTATGATTTTTGGTGCAGTTGTAAATGGGATCGACTCCTTAATTTCTTTTTATTCTGTCTTGTTGGTGTATAGAAATGCAACTGATTTCTATTCATTGATTTTATATCCTGACACTTTACTGAATTCCTGTTTGAGTTCTAGCAGTTTTGGGGTAGAGTCTTTTGGGTTTTCCACATAATGTATCATATTATCTGTAGAGTGAGAGTTTGACTTCTTTGCTGATTCAGATGCACTTTATTTCTTTTTGTTGTCTGATTGCTGAGGCTAGGACATTTAGCACTTTGTTGAACAGCAGTGGTGATAGTGGACATCCCTGCCGTGTTCCTGACCTTAGGGGAAAAGCTTTCAGTTTTTCCCCATTGAGAATGATATTTGCTGTGGATTTTTCATAGATGGCTTTTTATGACACTGAGATATGTACCCTCTATCCCTATGCTGTGAAGTTTTAATCAAGAAAGGATGCTGTACTTTGTCAAATGCTTTTCCTGAAATCTATTGAGAGTATCATGATTCTTGACCTTTCTTTTACTAATATAGTGTATCACATTGATTTGCAGATGTTGAACCACCCTTGCAGCCCAGGAATAAATCTCACTTGGTTGTGGTGAATAATCCTTTTAATGTACTGTTGGGTCCTATTGGCTAGTATTTTGGTGAGAATTTTTGCACCCATGTTCATCAGGGATATTGGTTTTTAATTCTCCTTTTTGGTGGGGTCTTTGTCAGGTTTTAGGATCAAAGTAATGCTGGCTTTATAAAATACGTTTGAAAGTTTTCCTTCCATTTCTATTTTTTGGAACAGTTTCAGAAGAAAAGGTATTAATTCTTTTTAAATGTTTGGTAGAATTCCCCTGGGAAGATATCTGGCTCTGGGTTCTTATTGTTGGGAGACTTTTGATCACTGCTTCAATTTCATTACTAGCTATGGGTATGTTTAGGTTTTCTATTTCTTCCTGGTTCAGTTTTTGTAGTTTACACATATCTAGGAATTCATCTATTTCTTCTAGATTGTCTAATTTGTTGGCATATAGTTGCTCATAGTTGTTCTAAGTAAAATATCACCATGGAAAAAAGGGCTTTAAATGACACACTGGACCAGATGGACTTCACAGATATATTCAGAACAATCTATTTCAAAGCTACAGAATACACACTTTTCTCTAGTGCACATGGAACATTCTCCAGAATAGATCACATCCTGGGTCACAAATGAGGTTTCAACCAGTACCAAAAGATTGGGATCATTCTCTGCATATTTTGAACCACAGTGCTTTGAAACTGGAACTCAATCACAAGAATAAGGTTGGAAAGAACTCAAATACATGAAGGTTAAAGAGCATCTTACTGTACAATGAATGGGTCAACCAGGAAATTAAATAAGAATTTAAAAAAATTCATGGAAACAAGTGAAAATGAAAACACTGTTCAAAATGGTTGGGATGCAGCAAAGGCAGTCCTAAGGGGGAATTACGTAGTAATACAAGCCTTTCTCAAGAAACAAGGAAGGTCTGAAATACACAAACTTACCCTACACCTAAAGGAGCTAGAGAGAGAACAGCAAATAAAGCCTAGACCCAGCAGAAGAAGAGAACTAATAAAGACCAGAGCAGAAATCAATGAAATAGGATCCAAAAGAACATTAGAACAGATTAACGAAACTAGGAGCTGGCTCTTTGAAAGAACTAATAAGATTGATAAGCCCCTGGCCTGTCTTATCAAAAAGAAAAGAGAAAGGACCCAAACTAATACACTCATAAATGGAAGAGGAGATATCACAGCCAACACTGAAGAAATGCAAACAGGCATATATATATTTTAAAAGACATTGCTCAAGTACCATTTTGCATTCCCATCAGCAAATTATGAAAGTCTCAGTTGCTACTAATTCTTGCTACCCTTTGGTAGTGTTAGTCTTTTCAATTTTAGTAATTCTAGTGGGTGATAATCTGTTTCTCATTGTAGTTTTAAAGTGGTATGACTTCATGGTACTGAGTATTATTTCATGTATTTAATGCCATTTGGATACATTCTTTTATATAACTTGTCCATGACTCTGCCCATTTTTAATTGAGTTGTTTGTCTTACTACTTAATGGTAAGAGTTCTTTATATATTTTGAAACAAGTTTTTTTTGTGAGAAATATCTTGTTAATATTTGCTCTGAGACTGTGGCTTGTTTCTTTGATTTCCTTAGCAGTGTCATTTAAAGAGCAGTTTTTAATTATGGTGAAATTCAACTTATCAGTTTTTAAATTTCCTTGTTAAAGTATTTTTTCTATATTTAAAATATTGGTTTATGCCAAGGTTAAAGACATCCTCCTATAATTTATCCTTAGATCTTATATTTAGGTCTATAATCTATTTTAAACTAATTTTGTGTAAAATGTGAGGTAGATATCAAAGTTAATATCTTTTCATATCAATACGTACACAAATCTCAGAACATTTGTTGAAAAAACTATTTTCCCTATTTAATTATCTTGGTGCATTTTTTGCAATTCAATTGATAGTATATGTGTGAGTATATTTATAAATTTTCTTTTAATTGCATTGATTCATTTCTATTTTTTCCCCAGTATCCATTCTCATGATTACTTAAACTTTAAAGTAAGTCTTTGAATCAGATAGTATAAATGCTCCTACTTTATTTTTCCTTTATGAAATTATTTTGATTGTCCTAAGTGCTTTGCATTTCTATTTAAATTTTGTAATCTGCTTGCAGTTTGTCCAAATAATGGATGTGGTTATTTTGGAGTCACTATGAGTCCATAGATTAATTCGGTTGACATTTTAAGTTTTAGTCTTCTAATTTAAGAACTTGTACAATCTCTCCATTTAATTAGTCAATCTTAATTTCTCTATGCAATATTTTGAAGATTGTAGTATAGAGGGTTTTCACATCTTTCTAAGGGTACCATATTTTTATGATATTATAGATATAGTTTACTAAATGTTTTCATTATTTGTTGCTAGTATGTGGAAATAAAATTTATTTTTGTATGTTATATTGACTTGATATCTTGCTACCTTGATAAATTTACTTATTGATATTAGTAAAGTTTTCTTTTTATAGGTTTCTTAAGCATTTCCACATAAATTGTTATCTTCAAGTAAAAGTTTTAACTTTTTCCATTCTTCATTACCTTAATTTTTATTTATTTAAATTCACCTTATTTAGTTGGCCATGAACTAAAGTGGATCAAAATGGAAAGAAATAGAAAACTGAAATTGCTCTTCATCTACCAAAGTAATTAAATTAATATTTAAAATCTTTTCCACAGCTAAATTGACATCCAAATTTTTAATTGGTGAATTCTGTCAAAATATTTTGGAGGGAAACATTAAATTTACATGAATGTTTTCAGAAAATGGAAAAGGAAGGAATATGCCCAACTGACTTTATGGGGCCAGCATAACCCTGATAGGAAAACCTGATAAAGACTTTACCAGATGGGATATATGTAGAGCGATATCAATTGTATACATAGATGCAGGGTATCTCAATAACATATCAATCTATAAATAAACTCTTTCTTGGGGCACCTGGGTGGCTAAGTCGGTTAAGCATCTGCCTTGGACTCAGGTCCTGAGATCAAGCCCCATGGTGGGCTCTGCACTCAGTGGGGAGTCTGTTTTTCCCTCTCCCTTTGTGCTCGCTCTTGCTCTCACTCTCTCTCAAATAAATACATGAATAATCTAAAAAAAAACCCAAAAAACAAAACACCTCTGCCCTAGTTCTTGACTGATTAAAAAGAGGCATCTGGAAGTCAAGAAAATAGCAGAGACAGGGGATGCCTCAGGGTGTGGGAGACACAGGTTTTACCTCTGGAGTCCCGAAAGCTAACTGTTTACTAAAAGACAAAAACAATAATCTTCAAAAGTGAAAACAAACTCTAGAGTATCACAATGTATAACAATGTCCAGTTTTAATTGGACAATTGGTTATTCAGAGAAATAGAAAAGTAGAATCCACAAACAGAAAAAAGTGAAGTAAATATAAATAGACTATATTGGACACAGATGTTGGATTGAAAATACAATATTGGCTCTAATCTAAGTAGTTTTCTTTTTTGGCACACTAACTAATTACTTAAAACAAAAGAAGGTAAGGAAGTGACATGTGCAAACAAATAATAGAGTAGGAACTTCCAATAATTGTATATTCATAAAATCAACAGAAAAACTGTAACTATATAAATTAATCGAAGGCTTGCAGCAACACAGGAAACACTAATTCAACACGTGCATCACAGTATCAGTAAGAATCTATATTATTTTCATTGCTTGATCTCCAGGTCAGTGGTAAACTTGAAAAATAATAGCTGATTCTAAGAAGAAAGATTAGAGCAATACAGGCCTAGGCAAGAAAGATCCCAGATAAGCAACCTAACCTTACACCTAAAAGAGCTAGAAAAAGAAGAAAAAACAAAACTCAAAGCTAGTAGAAGGAAAGAAATAATAAAGATTACAGCAGTAATGAATGACATAGAGACTTTAAAAAAAAAACAAAAACCAATAGATTAGATCAAGAAACCAGGAGCTAGTTATTTGGAAATATCAACAAAATTGATAATCAAAATTGATAAACCTTTAGCCAAACTTGTCAAAAACAACACGAGAGAGAGAACTGAATAAATAGAGAAATGAAAGGAGAAATAGCCAACATTACAGAAATAAAGAGCATTATAAGAGAATATTATAACAATATAAGAAGAAATGAATAAATTAGAAGAAATGAATAAATTAGAAGAAATGAATAAATTCCTAGAAACATATAAACTACCAAAACTTAATCAGAAAGAAATGGAAAATTTGAGCAGACTGATTACTAGCAATGAAATCGAATCAGTAATTAAAAAACTCCCAACAAAGGACCAGGAACAGATGGCTTCCTAGGTAAATTCTACCAAACATTTAAAGAAGAGTAAGTATTTATTCTTCTCAAACTATTCCAAAACTTAGAAGAGGAAGGAAGACTTCCAAATTTATTTTATGTGGCTAGCATTACCCTGATACCAAAATCAGATAAGGACACTGCCAAAAAAGAAAACTACTGGCCAATATCTCTGATGAACATAGATACAGAAATCCTCAACAAAATATTAGCAAGTCAAACTCAACAATACCTTATGAAAGTCACCCACCATGATCAAGTGGGATTTATTCCAGGAATACAAGGTTGTTCAATATTTGCAAATCATTATCACCATGTTAACATCATGTTAACAAGGGAAAGGATAAATACCATACGATCATTTCAGTAGATGCAGGAAAAGCATTTGACAAAGTACAACATTCATTCATGATAAAAACTCTTTATAAAGTAGGTTTACAGAGAACATACTTCAACACAATGAAGGCTACATATGAAAAAACCCACAGATATCATCACATTTAATGGTAAGAAATTGACAGCTTTTCCTCTAAGATCAGGAAGAAGAGAAAGATGGTCCTTCTCACTTTTATTCAAGATAGTACACTAAGTCCTAGTAAACAGCAATCAGACAACAGAAAGAAATAAAAGGCATCCAAATTGGTAAGGAAAAAGTAAAACTTTCACTGTTTGCAGGTGACATGACACTATATAGAGAAAACCCTGAAGTCTCCATCAAAAGCTACTACAACTGGTAAATGAATTCAGTAAGGTCACGGGATACAAAATTAATATATAGAAATTCATTGCATTACTATATGCCAATAATGAAATAAAAAAGAAATCAAGAAAGCAATGCCATTTACAATTATACCAAAAAGAATAAAATACTTATGGGTAAACTTAACCAACAAGGTGAAAGACCCGTACCCCAGAAACAATAAAACACTGATGAAAGAAATTGAAGATGACACAAACAAATGGAAAGATACACCATGCTCATGGATTGGGAGAACCAAAATTGTTAAAATGTCCATATTATCCTAAGCAATCTACAGATTGAATGCAATTCTTATCAAAATACCAAAAATATTTTTTACAGAACTAGAACAAATAATCCTAAAATTTGTATAACCCCACAGGGCCAAAGCAATCCTGAAAAGAAGAACAAAACTGGAGGTATCACAATCCCAGATTTCGAGATATACTAGCAAGCTATAGTCATCAAAACACTATGGTCCTGGCACAAAAATAGACACAGATCAATGAAATAGAATAAAGTCTAGAAATAAGCCTACACTTTTATAGTCAATTAACCTATGACAAAATAGGCAAGAATATACAACAGAAAAGAGACAATCTTTTCAACAAATGATGTTGGAAAAACTGGACAACTACATACAAAAAGTGAAATTGGATCGCTTCCTTATACCATAGACAAAAGTAAACTAAAAATGGGTTAAAGTCCTAAATGTGAGACCTGAAACCATAAAATTCTTGGAAGACAACATAAGCAGTAATTTCTTTGATATTGGCCATAGAAACATTTTTGTAGATATGTCTCCTCTCACAAGGGAAAGAAAGGCAAAATTAAACTATTAGAGCTACATTAAAATAAAAAGCTTCTGTACAGTGAAAGAAAACATAAACAAAACAAAAATACAATGTATTGAATAAAAGATATTTGCATATGATATATCCAATAAGAGGTTAATATCCAGAATACATGAAGAACTTACACAACTCAACAGCAAAATCCAAATAATCTAATTAAAAATGAGCAGAGGATCTGAATAGACATTTTTCTAAAGAAGATAGAGATGGCTAGCATATACATGAAAAGATGCCTAATATCACTAATCATCAAGGAAATGCAAATCAAGACCACAATGAGATATTATTCAGAATGACTAAAATAAAAAACACAAGAGACCAGTGTTGGTGAGGATGTGGAGAAAAAGAAACCCTCATATGCTTTTGGTGGGAATGCAAGCTGGTGCAGCCAGTCTAGAAAACATTATGGAGTTTCCTTAAACAATTGAAAATAGAATTACCATATGATCTAGTAATTCCACTACTGGGTATTTACCCAAAGAAAATGAAAACACTAATTTGAAAAGATATGTGCACCCTTATATTTATTGCAACATTATTTATAATAGGCAAGATATGGAAGCAACCCGTGTCTTTTAACAGATGAATGGATAAAGGCGATCTCATATATGCGTGTATATAAAAAATGAAATATTAGCTATAAAAAAGAATGAAATCTTGCCATTTGCAATAACATGATTGGATCTGAAGGTATAATACTAGCTGAAATATGTCAGGCAGATAAAGGCAAATATCATATGACTTCACTTATACATAGAACTTAAGAAACAAAACAAATTTTTTAAAAAGACAAGAAAATAGACTCTTAAATGTACAGAACAAGCTGGTGGTTGCAAGAGGTGAAGTGGGGGGAGGAGTCGGTGATATAGATATAGGGGATTAAGAGTACACTTATCTTGCTGAGCACCGAGAAATGCACAGGATTGTCATTATATTGTATACCTATAACTAATATAACACTGTTAATTATACCTAAACTTAAAAAAATAATATAAAAATAAAAACTGACACTGCTGGTATTGGATGTAGCAAATGAAGTAGGAACTCTTTCAAAGCCACAAACTCCCAAACTGTCATTCTTTGCCCTGTCTGATGGTTTCTTGAAAGATGCAACTCAAAAAGCCATCATTATTTGATCTGACCCAGAATTCAACAAGTGCTAAAAATCTCTCTTTGTGGTACATTTCTGGAAAATCCTTACTGGCAAATACTTTGAAAAGAAATCAATAGAAACTGCCTAGATATTGCACTTACTAGACAAAGACTTTAAAAAGCTATTTAAAATATATTCAATGAACTAAAGGAAATTATGTAGTATATCCATGAATGGAATATTATTCAGACATAAAAAAGAATGAAATGAATTCCATTTCTGGCCTGACAGCATAAGGAACTTCACAGACTGACTCCCCAAAAGCTGGTGAAAATTAGAAAATAATAGCAATTTAAAATTTCTGGAAATGATCACAGGAGAAACATTTGTTCCAAGAAACCTACTAGAACTCAGTAAGAATGGTTAAGAGTTTGTGGTGTTTGAACCAGGAACCCTTCTGTTCCTTTTCCTCTCAACTCTATTCAGACTAGTGCAGACAAAAACACAGGTCCCTTCTCTCCCACGGTTCTTAGTCAAATGTCTATCTTGAAGAAAAAGCAGGATATCAACCTTTTTCACCCTGCTGCTAGCTACTTGTTGCTAGAGCTATTATCTGAGTGATTGCAGCTGAAAGGGGGAGGTTATGGTTCAGGCATGGAGTTTCTACCTTGGGCACAATGCTGCTGAGGATACTCAGCCCCTTATCATCGTTTTCCCAGCTTATAAAGCAGTGGTTCCATGCAAGAAAGAGTAGAGTTGAGAGACCTGAGGCAATTGCTCATCCCCTTCAGTAGACACTCGGTTCCTAGAGTGGGGCTATCACTCAGAGAGAAGAGAGCTATTGTCTTCAAGTCCAGATCCAGAGCTGTGGCTTAGAGATTTGCCTTGGGAAAGAAGAAAGACATAAGGCACAAAGCTCCTAATCTCCTCCCAGAGAAATTGATTTTATTTGCTGCAGAGCTTAAGGGCACTCTAAAAAATAGTGGAGATTCTCAACCAGTGAGATGAGAAATACACTCCTTTCTCGTTTGTTTTTATTAAGTAAACCCTATCCCCAGTGTGGGGTTCAAACCCCCAAGATCAAGAGTCACGTGCTCTACCAACTGAGCCAACCAAACACCCGTGAGAAATCTGCTCTTGACTAGTATAGCAAAGGCACAGGGCTCCTTTCCCTTTCTGCTCTCAGTTTGGAGGGCTATCTTTTTGGAAAGGGCAAGACACCAGCATTTTCATCCTGTTCCCAACTATCTGTTACTGAAGCTGTTTCTGATGGGTGTGGCTAAGAGTTGGGGGCTCACTTTTTCCACCCAGTGTCCACTTATAGAAGAGAGACACTACTATGGGCATATTACTGGTGAGAGAATAGGCAGTGATTGCCCTAACCTTGATCCATAAAGTGGTAGTTCCACACCGGGAGAGGCAAGCCAAGAAGACTAAAGGCTATCACCCACCTCTACCCCAAAGAGTGTGCAGCTTCTAAATTAGAAGTGTTGCTCAGAGAGAAGCATGCTGTTGTCTCTGCTTCCAGTTACACAGCTAATGGCCCAGAGATTTTCCTAGGAAGAGAGCAGAGGAACTGGGAAAGAGACAATTGGGAGGATCCTGCTTAGACTCAGAAAATTTCAAATATTGACCTCAGAACGAAGAGCCCAAATTTGATTGGGCCAGCCCATACAGCAATTTGGGTCACAGGGCCCCATTAAAAACAAATTAACAATCAGTCAGGAATTGGTGGAAATTAATACCTTGGTGTGCTTAATGGAAAGAAACAGTCAAAATAATTATCATCCAGGGCAACTTTGGGCATAGTAAAGGCTGTGCTTCTCTGAGAAGCAACAAAAAAGGCTAACACTTTAAGATAATAGATATCAATAAAATAATACAACCAATTACTAAATAAACTAAAATGCAAATAACAATAATAAGCCCTGGAAGAGAGGCAGGTGCCCAGAGTTGCTACAATATATTACATAAAATGTTTACTTTCCATCAAAAATTACAGACCTGAAAAAAAAATATCAAACAAACAGGAAGCCATGACCCATAAACTGACACATAAGCAGACTAAATAAAGTGCTTGTGAGAACAAAAAAAAAAGTCACATTTAACAAAGATTTCAAAATAACTATTATAAATATAGTTAAGGAACAAAAAAATCATGATTAAGAAAGAAAAAGAAGACATGCTGACAATGTAGCATTAAGTAGAGAATATCAATGGAGGTAGAAATTATAAAAAAGAAGCAAATGGAAATTCTGGAGTTGAAAAGTATAAAACCTCAAGTGAAAAAAATCACTTGAGGGTCTCAAAAGTGTATTTGAACTGGCAGAAGAAAAAATTTATGAACTTCAAGATATATTGATAAGGAGTATGCAAAACAAAGAACTAACAGAAAAAATGAAGAAAAATGAACTGAATCTCAGAGAATTGTGGGACTCTATTAAGTACCCTAAAATAAATGTAATGGAAATACTGAGTGTGTGGAGGGGAAAAAGCAGAATAAATATTTAAAGTAGTGGCTAAATATATCCCAAATGTATTGAAAATGAATAATCTATACATTTAGGAAATTCTGTAAACTCCATGTTAAATGAATGCAAAGAAATCCACAAACAGACACATCATAGTCAAAATGCTGAAAGCCAAAGACAAGAAGATAATTTTGAAAGCAGCAAGAGAAAAGTGATTTGTCACTTACAATGGAACCACTGTAAAATAAATAGTTGACTTGTAATAAAAAAAAAAAAAGTGGAGAATGGAAGTCAATGAGATAACACTCAAAATGGTTAAAGAAAACAAATGTCATTGAAGCAGCCTATGAACAGTAAGTCTATATTTCAGAAATGAAAACAAAATAAAGACAATTTCTGAAAGAATTTTTGCCAGAAAACCCACCTTATAAGAAATATTTATAAAAGCTCTTCAGACTGAATGCAAGTGACCCCAGACAGTAATGCAAATATGCACAAAATACAAGGAAACATATGTAAAGGTTCTTTTTAAATTATAAAAATATGAATGCATATATTTCTCTTTGCTTAACTGATTTAAAGAACGATTATGCAAAAAATATTGTTGGCCACATACCATACAGAAATGCAACATATTTGTTAATGAAAACATAAAGAAGGTATGTGGAAACATAAGTAATAGGCAAAGAAATGATCTAGATGTAACTTAAAGAACCTAAAATTAGAAGGTAAATTTGACAAAACCTCTCCTCTCTCTCCTTTAACAGACATGAAATTATATAAAGTAATAATTACAGTGATATATTGTATTTCTAAAGTTTTGTTGGTATAATATGTATAACAATAATATCACAAAGGCAAAAGGAATAAAACTATGTACTCAAGTTGGCTCCTTGTACATACTTCCATGTATATTGACAAGAGAACTCTGGTAGATAAAGAACATGTTCAGGGAAGAGGTCAGGGTCTTTGGGCAAGGTAGAAACCATAAACTTGAGCTACAGTGCCACTTTCTGGAAAAAAACAAACCAAAAATGTTTCTAGTATGTAGAGTTGTAAGAACCAAGATTCTGAAACAAGAGGGAGCAAGAATATTGGAGCAGATGTACCCACACAAAGGCAGAGAAAAGCCAAGGTAATAGCACTATCAAACAGAATACCCTATCTGAAGGCACCTAGTAAAGATTTAAAGAAGTGTTTGCTACTTCAGGATATAAAATCAATGCAGAAAAATCAGTTGCATTTCCATACATTAACAATGAGACAGAAGAAAGAGAAATTAAGGAATCAATCCCATTTACAATTGTACCAAAACCCATAAGATACCTAGAAATAAACCTAATCAAAGAAGCAAAGGATTTGTTTTCTGTAACTATAGAACACTGATGAAAGGAATTGAGGAAGACACAAAGAAATGGAAAAACATTCCTTGCTCATGGGCTGGAAGAACAAATATTGTGAAAATGTCTATGATACCTAGGACAATCTACACACTCAATGCAACCCTATCAAAATAAGATCAGCTTCTTGCACAGAGCTGGAACAAGTAATCCTAAAATTTGTATGGAACCTGAAAAGACCCTGAATAGCCAGAAGAATGTTGAAAAAGCTGGTGGCATCACAAGTCTGGACTTCACGTTCTATTACAAAGCTGTGTTTATCAGGATGGTATGGTACTGGCACAAAAACAGATCAAATGGTACAGAATAGAGAGCCCAGAAATGGACCCTCAACTCTATGGTTAACTAATTTTCAACAAAGCAAGAAAGAATGTCTAATGGAAAAAAAGGCAGTCTTTCAACCAATGGTGTGGGGAAAATTGGACAGCCACATGAAACTGGAACATTTCCTTATACCACACACAAAACTAGACTCAGGCCAACAGACACATTAAAAAATGCTCAACATTACTTAGTATCAGGTAAATACAAATCAAAATCATGATGAGGCAGCAGCTGGGTGGCTCAGTGGGTGAAGCCTCTGCCTTTTGCTCAGGTCATGATCCCAGGGTCCTGGGATTGAGCCCTGCACTGGGGGATCTCTGTTCAGCAGGGAGCCTGCTTCCCCCTCTCTCTCTGACTGCCTCTGTGTCTACTTGTGATCTTTCTGTCAAATAAATAAAATCTTTTAAAAAAATGTGATAAGATACCACCTCACACCAGTCAGAATGGCTAAAATTAATAAGTTGGGAAAGGACAGATGTTGGCATAAATGAAAAGAAAGGGGAACCCTTTTACACAGTTGGTGGGAATGCAAACTGGTAAAACCACTGTGGAAAACAGTATGGAAAACTGTGTGGAGGTTCCTTGAAATGTTACAAATAGAGCTACCCTATGACCTAGCAATTGCATTACTAGTATTTACCCCAAAGATAAAAATGTAGTGTTCTGAAGGGACACTTGTACCCCAAGGTTTATAGCAACAATGTTCACAATAGCCAAACTATGGAAAGAACCCAGATAACCATCAACAGGTGAATGGATAAAGATGTGGTTGTGTATATATCGACAATAGAATATTACTCAGCCATCAAAAAACCAAAATCTTGCCATTTGCAACGATGTGGATGGACCTAGAAGATATTACGCTAAGTAAAATGAGCCAATCAGAGAAAGGCAATTATCATATGATTTTACTCATATGGGGAATTTAAGAAACAAAACAGAAGAGTATAAGGGCAGGGAGGGAAAAATTAAACAACATGAAATCAGAGAGGGAGAAAAACCACAAGAGACTCTTAATCATAGGAAATAAACTGAGGGTTGCTGGAGGGGAGAAGAGTAGGGAATGGGGTAACTGGGTGATGAACATGGAGGATGGCACATGATGTAATGACTATTGGGTCTTATATAAGACTGATGAATCACTGAACTCTACGTCTGAAACTAATAATACACTATATGTTAATTAATTGAATTTAAATAAATTTTAAAACAGAGTGTCTGCTACTTCAAATGCAAAAACAGCAATGCAAACCTATAAGAAACATGAAAAACCAAAGAAATATGGCATCACAAAAAGAAAATAACTGTTCAGTTACCAAGTTAAAAGGCAATAAATTTTGTGAGCTAGTATATAAAGAATTCAAAATAGCTGTTTTGAAAAAATTCAATGAGTTAAAAGAAAACTTGGAAAGACAATTCAATGAGATCTTGAAAGAAATACATGATTAAAATGAGATTTTAAGAAAGAGATAGAAAGGGGCGCCTGGGTGGCTCAGTGGGTTAAGCCGCTGCCTTCGGCTCAGGTCATGATCTCAGGGTCCTGGGATCGAGTCCCGCATCAGGCTCTCTGCTCAGCAGGGAGCCTGCTTCCTCCTCTCTCTCTCTGCCTGCCTCTCTGCCTACTTGTAATCTCTCTGTCAAATAAATAAATAAAATATTAAAAAAAAAGAAAGAGATAGAAAGCATTAAAAAACAAGAATTCTAGAGATGAGGAGTGCAATATGTAAGATGAAAAATGTGATAGAGAACATCTGCAGTAGAGCAGAACAAACAGAAGATATAATAAGTGACTTAGAGGATCGAAATTTTGAAATACTTTCATTGGAGAACAACAACAACAAAGAGAAAGAAAAAGAGTAAATAAAGTCTATATGACAGAGGGGATTACATCAAAGATACAAATATTAGAATAATCTGAGTTTCAGAAAGAGAGAGAGAGAAGGATGCAGAAAATTTATTTAAAGAAATAATAGCTGAGACCTAACCTATCCTGGGGAGAGAATTGGACTACTCAGTTTGTGAAGCTAATAGATCACCTTTTTATCTCAGTGCAAAAAGACATTCTCCAAATGATATCATAATAAGATTATAAAAAAAAAGAATAAAGAAATAATTCTGAAAGCAGCAGAAATAATTCTAAAAGCAGGGAAGAAAAGATTGTAACCTACAAAGGACCTCTTCTTAAGTTATCAGCAGATTTCTCAGCAGAAACCCTACATTCCGGGGGAGAATGGAAAGACATAGTAAAGTGTTGAAAGAAAAAAAATTGCCAGCCAAACATACTCTATATGGAAAAGTTGTCCTTAAGATATGAAGGAGAAATACTTTTCTAGACAAACAAAAACTGAGGTAGTTTATCACCACTATACATGCCCTGCAAGAAATGCTGAGAGGAGATCTTCAAGCAGAAATGAAAACATATAAATGTATACAACACACTGGTAAAGGTAAATCCATAGACAGATGCAGAAAACTCTAAATCTATAAGATGGTGGGTTAACTACTTAGCTATAGTGTTAAGATCCAGAGGAGAAATAGATGGGGTATGGGTGAAATAGATGATGGGAATTAAGGAGTACTTATCATGATAAACACTAAGTAATGTATAGAGTTGTTGAATCACTATATTGTACACCTGAAACTAATGTAACACTGTATGTTAGCCATACTAGAGTTAAAATTAAAAACTTAATTTAAAATAATTAAAAATTAAAAAATAAAATAAAAAATTGATTATAGACATACACACTATAATGTGTTAACAAATACACAATATGAAAAGATGTAAATAATGTCATCAAGATATAAAAAGGGGAGACTAAAAGGCTGAAGTTTTTATGGATTATCAAAATTAAGATGTTCTCAGCTTAAAATAGACTGTTTTTATCTGTGAGATGTCTTATGTAAGCTTTATTGTAACCACAAAGCAAAAAGCAAAAATCTAGAGATAATCGATAAAATGTAAGAAAAGAGGAAATAGAGCATACCACCATGGGAAATCACCAACTTACAAGGAAAAATAGAAAGAGAAAAAGAAACAATGAAAATGCAAAATAACCAGAAAACAATAAGATGACATTAGTAAGTCCTCATACATTAATAATTACTCTAAATATAAATGGATTGAAATTACTAATCAAAAGGCACAGAGTGGTTGGATTGGGAAAAAAGCCTCAACTATATGTTGTCTACAAGTGTCTCACTTCAGCTTTAGGAACACTCAAAGGCTCAAAGTTGAGGGATGGAAAAAAGATATTCCATGCAAGTGGAAACCAAAAGAAAGGAGGAATAGGTATACTTTATCAGGAAAAACAAAACAAAACAAAACAGATTTTAAGTCAAAGATGGTAACAAGAGACAAAGAAGGCCATTTTTAATGATAAAACATTTAATTCATCATAAAGATATAAAAACTATAAATGTATATGCACCCAACATCAGATCACCTAAATATATTAAGCAATTACTAACAGAAGTGATGGGAAAAATAGATAACACAACAATAATAGTAAGGGACTTTGATACTCTACAATGGATAGATCGTCCAGAGAGAAAAATCAACTATGAAATGATGGACTTGAACATTAGGCCAAATGAACCTAACAGATATTTACAGAACTTTCCATCCAACAGCAGCAGAGAACACATTCTTTTCAATCACACATGAAACATTCTCCAGGATATACAATAGGTCACAAAACAAGTCTTAGCAAATTTAAGAAGACTGAAATCAGACCACAATAATATGAAATGAGAAATCAACAAAATAAAGGTTGGAAAATCTGCAAAATGTGGAAATTGAACAACATCCTCCAGAACAACTAATAGGCCGAAGGAGAAATCAAAAGGGAAATGAAAAAAATTAAAAAAAAATTGAAAATGGAAACAATAAACCAAAAACCCTTGAGATACTGCAAAAGGAGTTGAGAGGAAGGTTTATAGTGAAAAATGCATATATTAAGAAAATGGAGAGATCTCAAATAAACAACCTAAATCAAACCTCAAGAAACAAGAAAAAGAATAAATTAAGACCAAAGTCAGTAGAGGGAAGAAAATAACAAAGATCACACTGCAAGTAAATAAAATAGAGACCAGAAAAGCAACAGAAAAGATCAACCAAATTAAGAGCATTTTTTTTTCCTGAAAGATAAACATAATTGACAACTGCTACCTAGACAAACTAAGAAAAAAGAGAGATGGCTCAAATAAATAAAATCAGAAATGGAAGAGGAAACATTACAATTAATACCACAGAAAAACACAGGATCATGAGACCATTATGACAATGATATGCCAACAAATTTGATGACCTAGAAGAAATGGATAAATTCTTAGACACATACAACCTGCCAGGATGAAATCAGTGGGATATAGAAAATCTGAACAGATCAAATAAGAGATTGAATCAGTAATCAAGAAAACCTGCCAACACAGAAATTACAGAACCAGATGGAATCACAGTGAATTCTACCAAACATTTAAAGAAAAAATAATGCCAGTCATTTTCACATTTCTCAAAAAAAAAAAAAAATTGCAGAGGAGGAAATATTTCCAAATGCATGTCATGAGGAGAGCATTACCCTGATTACCAAAGCCAGATAATGAGACAAGAAAAGAAAATTATAGATCAATATCTTTGATGAATGTAGATGTGAAAATTCTCAAGAAAACATTAGCAAGATGAATTCAACAATACATCAATAAGATCATATACCATGATCAAGTGGGAAATATTCCTGGGATGTAAAGATCGTTCAACACATGTGAGTCAATAAATGTGATACATTATATTAATAAAATGAAAGATGAAAATCATATAATCATCTAAATAGATGCAGAAAAAGTATTTGACAAAATAAAACCTCTTTCATAATTCAAATCCTCAACAAATTTTGTATAGCTATAAATACTATATACAAGGGAAAATAGCTATATACAAGGGAGAAACTATAAGGCTATTAGCTGTTTTTTTTCAGGAGAAACTTTGCATGCCAGAAGAGAATGGTATGATATATTCAAAGTGCTAAGAGAAAAAAATACTTGCAGCCAAGCATACTCTATCTAGCAAGACTATCATTCAGAACAGAAGGAGAGATAGTTTCCCAGAAATACAAAAGTTAAAAGAATTCATCACCACAACCTTTCAAGCAATTTTAAAGGGGGCATTTGAATGGAAAGGAAGGTCCATAAGCAGGAGTAAGAAAAGTAGAAAGCACAAAAGCAGTAAAATTGAGTGTATCTATAAAAATCAGTCAAGGGATCCACAGAATAAAAGGATGTAAATTATGGTTCCATATACCTAAAACGTTGCTGGAAGAGGACTAAAAATTTATTGCTTTTTAAAATAAAGATTGTATTTATTTATTTTTAAATTAATTAATTAATTTAACAGAGAGAGAGAGCACAAGCAGGTAGAGCAGGAGGCAGAGGGAGAGGGACAAAGAGACTCCCTACTGAGCAGAGAGCCTGATGTGGGGCTTGATCCCAAGATGGTGGGATCATGACCTAAGCAGAAGAAGGTAAATGCTTAACTGACTGAGACACCCAGGTGCCCCAAATTTATTGCTTTTAGAATGGGTTCAAACTTAAGTGACCATCAACTTAATATAGATTTCTAAGTACATAAGATATTATATATAAACCTAATGACAACCAGAAATAAAAAACCAGTAATAGATACTCAAAAAATAATGAGAAAGTATACCAATACAGAAAATAACAAACTAAGAAAAGAGAGCAGAGAAGGAAAAACAAAGCAACCATTAAAAAAATTACCAAAATGGCAATATGTAAATACCTATCAATAATCACTTTAAATATTAATGGACCAAGTGCTCCAATGAAAAACTTAGGGTAATGAAATGAATGAAAAAGCAAAACCCATCTATGTGCTGCTTACAAGAGACATATTTCAGACCTAAAGTCACATGTGGATTGAAAATGAAGGGTTGGGAAAGCATTTATCATGCAAATGGAAGTGAAAAGAAATCTGAGGTAGCAAGATTTATATAGACTTTAAAACAAGGACCATAACAAGAGACAAAGAAGGATAGTACATAATCAAAAAGGGACAATCCATCAAGAGGCTATTGGGTGAGCCTGGTGGTGGGTATTAAGGAGGGCATGTATTACATGGAGCACTGGGTGTGGTGCATAAAGAATGAATCTTGGAACACGAAAAAAAAATTTTAAAAAAGAAGCTATAACAATTGTAAATATTCACACATGCAATATGGGAACATGCAAATACATAAAATACCTAATAATAAGCATAAGGGAAGTAATCAATTGTAATACAGTAGTAGTAGGAAAAGGAAATAATTGATAGTAATACAATAACATTAGGGGACTTTATCACGGCACTTACATGAATGGTTAGACAATCCAAATAGAAAATCAACAAGTAAACAGGATTTGAATAACATATTGGATGAGATTAATCCAAAAGATATTTTCGGAACATTCCATCCTACAACAGCAAAATACACATTCTTTTCAAGGGCACATGGAACATTATCCAGAACAGACCACATGTTAGGCCATGAAACGAGTCTCAATAAACTCAAAAAGATTTAAGTCATATTCTGCATCTTTCTGACCACAAGGCTATGAAACTAGAAATCGCAAGAAAAAAATTGGGAAAGCACAGAAATATATGTAGGTTAAGTAACATGCTACTAAGCAATTAATGGGTCATTTAAAAAATCAAGAAAGAAATAAAAAATATATGAAGGCAAATGAAAATACAAAGTTCTAAAGTCTTTGAGATGCAACAAAAGCAGTTCTAAGAGGGAAGTTTACGGCAGTACAAGTGTACCTCAAGAAGCATGAAAAATCTCAAATAACCTAACCTTATAGAAGCTAGAAAAAGACCAAATAAAACCCCAAACCAGTAGAAGGAAAGAAATAAAAAAAGATAAGGGCAGAAGTAAACAAAATAGAGACTAAAAAACAATAGAACAGATCAACAAAACCGGGAGCAGGTTCTTTTAAAAGATCAACAAAATTGATAAGCCTTTAGTCAGACTCATCAAAAAAAAAACAAAAAACAAAAACAAAACCAAAATCAGAAATGAAGGAGGAAAATAACCAACCAACACCACAGAAATACACAGGATCACACAAGAATATTATAAATGATATGCCAAAAAATTGGACAATCTAGAAGAAATGGATAAATTCCTAGAAACATATAACCTCTCAAAAATGAATTAGGAAAAATAGAAAATTTGAACAGCCTGTTACTAGGAAGGAAATTGAATCAGTAATTGAGAAACTCTCAAGAAACAGGCTTCACAGGTAAATTCTACCAAACATTTAAACAAGAATTAATATCTATTTTTCTCAAACTATTCAAAGAAATAGGAGGAAAATATCCAAATCCATCATATGAGGCCAGCATTACCCTGATAACAGAACAGATAAAGACTACAGAAAAAAAAAAAAGAAAGAAAAGAAAAGAAACAAGAAAACTACAGGCCAATATCACTGATGAACAAAGATGCAAAAATCCTCAAAAAATACTAGGAAACCAAATCCAACAATACATTAAAAAAATCATTCACCACAACCAGATGGGGTTTATTCCTGGGATGCAAGATGATTTAATATTTGCAAGTCAATCAATATGATATATCACATTAATACAAGAAAGGATAAAAACCACATGATCATTTCAATAGATCTGGAAAAACATCTGACAAAGTACAACATTGAGTTATAATAAGAAACCCTCAACAAAGTAGGTTTGGAGGGAACATACATCAACATAATAAAAGCCATATATGAAAACCCCACAGTGAACATCATATTCAATGGGAAAGAATTCTTCTAAGACCAGGAACAAGAGAAGGATGTCTGCTCTCACCATTTTCATTCAACATAGTACTGGAAATCCTAGCCACAATAATCACATAAGAAAAAGAGATAAAAGTCACTTGAATTTATAAGATGTAAAACTCCCACTGTTTGGAGGTAACATGATACTATATAGAGAAAACCCTAAAGATTCCACCAAAAAACAAAACCAAAACCAAAAAAACCCCACTAGAACTGATAAATGAGTTCAGTAAGATTGCAGGATACAAAACCAATATATAGAAATCCATTGCATTTCTATACATTAAGAATGAAGTAGCAGGAAGAGAAATTAAGAAAACAATAACCATTTACAATTGTACCAAAAGGAATAAAATATAAAGGAATAAACTTAATCATGGAGGTGAAAGATTCATATTCTAAAAAATACAAAGCACTGATGAAAGACATTAAAGATGACACAAACAAAAAGATATTGCATGCTCATAGATTGGAAAAAACAGTATTGTTAAAATATCCATACTACCCAAAGCAATCTACAGATTTGATGTAACCCTCATCAAAATTCCAACCGTATTTTTCTCAGAACTAGAAAAAATAATCTTTTTTTTTAAGATTTTTATTTATTTACTTTTTTGATAGACAGAGACCACAAGTGGGCAGAACTCTAGGCAGGCAGAGAGAGAGGAGGAAGCAGGCTCCCCGCTGAGCAGAGACCCCCGATGCAGGGCTTGATCCCAGTACCCTGGGATCATGACCTGAGCTGAAGGTAGAGGCTTTAACCCACTGAGCCACCACTTAAGATAAAAATAATCTTAAAATTTGTATGGAACCAAAAGATTCCAAATAGCCAGAGCAATAGCAAAACTAAAGGTATCAAAATTCCAGATTTCATGATATACAACCAAGCTATAGTCATCAAAACAGTATGGCACTGGCACAAAAATAGACAATGGACCAGAATAGAGAACCTCAAAATAAAACCACGATTTTATGGTCAATTAATCAATGACAAAAAAGGCAAGAATATGCAATGGGCAAAAGACAGCCTCTTCAACAAATGGTGTTAGGCAGACCAGACATTTATATGCAAAAGAATGAAACTAGACTACTTTCTTATGCCATACACAAAAGTAAACTCCAAGTGGATGAAAGACTTAAATGTGAGACCTGAAACCATACAAATTCCAGAAGAGATCAGAGTCAGCCATTTCTACAGAAACTGGTGCAGCCATTCTGGAAAACAGTATGGAGGCTCCTCAAACAGTTAAGAACAGAATTACTTTATGACCCAGCAATTACATTATTACATATTTACCCAAATGATACAAAAATACTGATTTGAAGGAGTACATGCACCCTGATGTTTATAGTAACATTATCAATAATAGCCAAATTATGGAAAGAGCCCAAGTGTCCACCAGCCGATGAATGGATAAAGAAGATGTAGTGTATATATATGATGGAATATTACTCAACCATCAAGAAGAATGAAATCTTGGGGCTCTGCCACTGGGTGGCTTGGTTGGTTAAGCATCCAACTATTGGTTTTTGGTCATGATCTCAGGGTCATGGGGTTGAGCACTGTGTTGGGCTCTGCAGAGTCTCCTTGTCCCTCTTCCTCCCCCTTTGCCTCTCCCCCTACTCACGCACATGATTTATCTCTCTCCAAATTAGTAAATAAAATCTTTAAAAAATGTTTAAAAATATAAAATCCTGTCATTTCAATGATGTGAATGGATCTAGAGTGTACTATGTTGAGCAAAATAAGTCAGAGAAGGACAAATACCGTATGATTTCAATCATTTGTGGAATTTAAGAAACAAAACAGATAAACATAAGGGAAAGGAAAACAAAGAGAAGGAGGCCAACCATAAGAGACTCTTAACATTAGAGAACAAACTGAAGGTTCCTGGAGGAGAGGTGGGCCAGGGATGGGCTAAATGCGTGATGGAAATTAAGGAGGGCACTTGTGATGAGCACTGGGTGTTATATGTAAGTGATGAATTGCTAAATTCTGCTCCTGAAATTAATATTACACTATATGTTAACTAACTACAATTAAAATAAAAACTTAAGAAAAAACATTCAGAAAAGGATTCACTCTTCTGGATGTCATTAAGAAAATTTCTGATTCATGGGAATAAGTACAAATATCAACATTAATAGGAACTTGGAAGAAGTTGATTCTAACCCTTATGGATGCTTCTGAGGGTTCAAGACTTCAGTAGAGGAAGTAATTGCAGATGTAGTGGAAACAGCAAAAGAACTAGAATTAGAAGTGGAGCCTGGGTATGTGACTAAATTGCTGCGATCGTATGATAAAACTCAGTGAATGAAAAGTTGCATCATATGGATGAGCAAGGAAAGTGGTTTCTTGGGATGGAATCTACTTTTGGTGAAAACTCTGGGAAGATTGTTGAAATGACAGCAGGATTTTAGAACGTTGTATCAGCTTCTTTGATAAAGCAGCAGCCAGGGTTTGAGAAGATTGACTGTAATTTTGAGAAGTCCTACTGTGTGTAAAATGCTATCAAATAGCACCACATGCTACAGAAAAAATCATTCATGAACATCAATTAATGCAGTAAAATTCATCATCTTATTTTAAGAAGCTTCCACAACCACTTTAACTTCAACAGTCACCACCCTGATTAGTAAGCAGTCATCAACACCAAGGTGAGATCCTCTAGCAGCAAAAATATTATAACTCACTAAGAGCTTAGATGATGATTAACATTTCTGGCAATAACTTATTTTTAATTAAGTTTTGCACATTATTCTTTAAACATAGTACTATTGCACACTTAATAGACTACAATATAATGTAAATATAACTTTTACATGCACTGTGAAACTAAAAAAATAATTTGACTTGCTTTATGTTGGTGGTCTGGAGCCAAACCTGCAATATCTCTGAGGTATGCTATGAAAAACCCACAGATATCATGGTCCTAAAGGTGTAAGACCTATTTCTTTCACCTTAAGATCAGAAACAAAAGAAGGCTGTCTACTCTCATCACTTCTATTTAATGTTGTAGTATAGTTTCTAGAGAGGGAAATTGGACAAGAAAATGTAGTTAAAAGCATCCAGATTGGAAATCAAGGAGTTAAAACTATCTTTGCAGATGACATGATCTTGTATATAGAAAATTATTTTTTTTAATTTTTTCAGTGTTCCAAGATTCACTGTTTATGAACCTCACCTAGTGCTCCATGCAATACATGCCCTCTTCCAGTAATAAATTGGTACAACTGTATAAATGACTTAATAAGAGTGCATGATACAAGATCAATACACAAAATCTAATTATATTTCTATACACTAGCAAGGAACAATCCAATACATGAAATTAAGAAAGCAGTTCAACTTACAACAGCATTGAAAAGAATAAAATACTTAGAGAGAAATTTAACAAAAGAAATAAAAAAAACTTTAAAATTGAAAACTACAAAACATTGTTGAAAGAGAAATGAAGAATTTTTTTAAGGAATGGGGAAAATAAGCTCATGTCCATGGATGAGAAGATTTAAAATTGTTAACATGGCAATACTCCCCAAAGTGACCTAAAAGATTAACACAATTCTTGTCATCATCCCAGCTGACTTTTTTAGAAATTGACAAGCCAATTCTAAAATTCATGTGAAATTACAAAGCATTCAGAATAGTCAAAACAATCTTGAGATAGATCAAAAAAGAAGAACTCACACTTCTTGATTTTGAAACTTTCTACAAAGATGGTAATCAAGACCATGTGGTCTGACAGAAGAATAGACATATAGATGAGTGGAATGTAATTATGAGTCTAAAGTTAGGCAAAGAACATGAACATATATTTCTTAGAAAAATATATACAAGTGGCCTATGTATATACATGTAACTATGTTCAACTTCATTTCCTACTAGGGAGATGCAAATCAAAACCACAATGAAAATACCACTTTACACACACTAGGATGGGTATAATCATAAATCTAGACAACAAAAATGTTGGTAATGATATGAAGATGTTGGAAATCTCCTATATGATTGAGGGGAATTTAAAATGACATATCACCTTTGAACAACAATTTGGCAGTTAAAATATGACTCAGGAATTCTATAGTTAATGTACCCAAGAGAGTTAAAAACAGTTATTAAAAAAAGTTCCATAATTGTTCATAGTAGCATTATTCATGATAAGAAAAAACTGGAAACAATCCAAATGCACAACAACAGAAGAATGACAGAATAAATAGTGGTATATCCATACAATGAGATCTTATTCAGGCATAAAAAGGGAATTATAGATACATGCTACAATATGGATGAAACTTAAAGTCATTACCAAGTGAAAAAGCCAATTACATAAGACCACATAATATATGATCACAACTGTATGAGATCCCAGCTATTGCCAGAATAGGCAAAACCATAGAGATAGACAATAGATTAGGTCTTGTCTAGGCATGGTGAGGTTGGGTAGCTAGGGGTGCTGATAGCTATAGGGTTTCTCCTTGTGGTGATGAAAATGTTTGAGAACTAAAGGTGGAGCCAGTTGCACCTATCTGTTTTTCAAGGACATGAGAAAACATTGAATTTTTCAGAGATACTAAAAAGCATTGAATTGTAGATTGGTGAATTGTATTATGGCTGAATTATATCTTAATAAACTGCTAAAAACGAACAGAAAAAAGTAAATGATGTACAGTTGACCTTTGAACGATACTGTTTGAACTGCATGGGTTTTTTTCCCAATAAATACACTACAGTACTATAAATGTATTTTCTCTTCTTCATGGTCTCCTTAATAACATTTTCTCTTCTTCGTGGTCTCCTTAATAACATTTTCTTTTTTTCTTTTCTTATTATAAGAATATGGTATATAATATGCACACCACACAAAGTATATGTTTATTGACTATTTAATGTAATTAGAAAGTCCTCTGGTCAACAGTAAGCTACTAGCAGTTCAGTTTTGGTGGTGACAAAATTATATGTGGATTTTCAAGTGCACAGAGGTTTGGCACCCTCAACTCTTGGTGTTGGTCAAGGTTCAGCTGTGCTGATATATGCTACAACATGTAAGAAGTGAAAATACAGTATTTGAAGGAAAGCAGATAGAAAAGGTCCCATATTATATGACTTCATTTATAAGAAATATCCTGATTAGGCAAATCTATAGAAACAAAAATTAGATTAGTGATTTCTAGGGTCTGGAGAAAAGGAATGGGGAATGACTTAGATACTTTTTTTGATGTCATAAAATATTTTGTAATTAAATAGTGGTGATGGTGTATAATCTTGAGAACACACTAAAAACTACTAACTTGTAAATTTTTAAATTGTATGTTTTTTATGGCATATTAATTATATCACGATAAAGAAAAAAGCAGAAAAGAAAGAACAAAGGAACAATAAAATAGAAGATAAATGAGATAAATTGAAAATAAATACAAAAATGAATTTAACAATCTTAATAGTCACATTAAATGCTAATCAACTAGACACTAATCAAAAGACAGAGATCATCAAATTGGGTAAAAGGTTTAAAAAAGAGAGATAAATTTGTTGCTGCTTACACAAGATATTTTAATTACAAAAACACAGGTTGAAAGATAAGAATTGAAAGATATATTACAAGAAAAGATATGCATAAAACATTATAGTGGATGCATATTTCAGGTAATATATACTTAATATGATTATTAGAGAAAAAGGGATAACATAACTATAGATGATATAATAATTAAAAATATAATTAAAAATATTCCAGGATGATATAATAATTGAGAATATAATTTAAAAATATGCATGTATTAACACAGGTCCAAAATACGTTGAGTGAAATCCAACAGAATTTAAAGGAGAAATAGTTAAATTAAGATGTATAGTTGAAATTTTAATATCAAACTTAGAAATTAATAGAATGAGTACACAGAATAGCAAGGATAGAGTAGACCTAAATAGAACCATGAACCAATTAAGCATAATTAAGATTTATGCAATGTTTTACACGACAGCAGGATTCAAATTCTATCCAAGATACCACAGACTATTAGCAAGGGGCACTGGAACATACCCAGGCACATAAAATAAGACTCAAAAAGTTTCATGATCCAAAGAAGTTGAAATCATACAGACTGTTTTCCTATCACTGGAATTATGTTGTTAATGAACTAAAAAATACCTAAAATTAACCCATATATTTTTTTTTCTTAAAGATTTTATTTATTTATTTATTTGACAGAGAGACACAGTGAGAGGAACAAAAGCAGGGAGTGGGAGTGGGAGAGAGAGAAGTAGGCTTCCCGCTGAGCAGGGAGGCTGACCCTAGGATCCTTACTTGAGCTTAATGACTGAGCCCGCCAGGTGCCCCCATTTTTAAAATAAGTGCATTGTAATTATTATCCAATCAAGATCTTTGACTTACATTTAAAATTTTTAATAAAGATAAAAGATTGAGAAAATAGCGTGTAATTGCAGAGATGAAAGTTTTTAAAGAGAAATAAATATTTCTCTTAAATCTATTTATCTTAAAGATAAGTGGGGGAAAAAGATAGTGGAGGGGCGCCTTTGGCTCAGTGGGTTAAAGCCTCTGCCTTTGGCTCAGGTCATGATCCCAGGTCCTGGGATCGAACCCTGAATCGGGCTCTCTGCTCAGTGGGGAGCCTGCTTCCTCCTCTTTCTCACTCTCTGCCTGCCTCTCTGCCTACTTGTGATCTCTGTCAAATAAATAAATAAAAATCTTAAAAAAAAAAAGATAGGTGGAAAATTTCCATGTATTTGTAAATTAAATGTTACATCTTTAAATAACCTATAGATCAAAGAAGCTATAACAAAGAAAAGCAGAAAATATTTGGAATTGGATAAATATGAGAAAAAAGAATTATCAGAATTAATTGGATGCAGTTACAGTTACTCAATCCACTTAAATACAATATGGAATCCTGGATAAGTTATAGAAGCAAATAATGGACATTAGGTGATAATTTTGTAAAATTTGAATAAAATATGTACTTTAGCTGATAATACCGTACCATATGTTAATTTCCTGTTTTGATAATTGTACTATGGGCATACAAATGTTTACATTCAGTAAAGTAAGATGAGTGATGTAAAGGGAGTCTAAAATTAGCTCAAAAAATTCAAGACTGACAGTATCAAGTGGTATTGAGGTTGAGGATTAAGTAAAACTCAACAAAATTTGTTCGTGGGAATAGAGAATACTACTGCCACTTTGAAAAATGGTTTGGTAGTTTTTTATAAAGATAAACCTACATCTTTGTTTTGACCCAGCTATCCCACTTTTTAGTATTTATCCAAGAGAAATAAAAAACATATAATCTAAAATACACTTTGCACAAGACTAGTTATACCAATTTTATTTCCGATAGTCCCAAACTGAAAAGAATGCAAACATCCATCCAGAGGTAATTCAATAAACAAAGGCTAGTATATTCATGCAATGATAGTTACTTAGAAATAAAAAGTAAATGTAACAAAATGGATATATCTCAAAATCATATTGAAGAAAAGATGAAAGACATAAGAGAATGCAATGTATATTTCCTTTTATTTGAATAACTGGAATATGTAAAACTAAATGTTAACAACAAAGATCAGAACAATGGTTACTTCATTGCAGGTGTGTTGCCTGGAAAGTGAATGAAGGGCAACTACTGAGTGTAGAATTATTTTAAATCCTAATTTTTTTCTGGTGGTTCCATGGAAATTATCACTTTTCCCGACTCATCAACCTCTATACATAAAAATCTATAGATTTTATTGTATGGACATTATGTTTTAACAACAAAAAGGAGAAAATTAATCTGCACCAAATACATAATTATTTCCATTTGTTGGATAAACAGCAAATCTATAATCTGTAGGAAAAGGGAAGCACATATTTGAGCCCACATTCAAATGAGCTTTCTCTTGATGAGCAATTTTGACACCGTTTTAAGAAAATAGAGCCCAGTCAAAGAGTGGCACTTATGCTGGGAATTTGAGACAGAAATCATATTTCAGCACTGAAAGATGACTTAAACTTGGGTGTTCATGACACAGAGGAAGGGCACACAGATGTTTCATTAAAATTTAAATAAAATTTCTTATATCTTTGCCCTGAGATGCAAATGACCTGGGTGAACCTTTTGGTTGACTGACATAGAACAGACATTGGAAGTCTGGAAGTCTCAGCTGAGATTTTAGAGATTGCACAAGAACAGTGGACTGCTTGTGATAAATATTTAAGGCCTTTAGTTGAGACTGCAGTAAAGCTATACCCTAGGAGTAAGGAATAACCTCTAGGGGTAAGAATAAAGTAAAACAGCATTTTCCCCAAAGTCTGATACAGTATCCAGGTGATGTGCTGATAATTTGATTTTCAGTTAGAACAAAATTTAACAGTTATGAGAAAAAGTTACACAAGTAAGGGTCTATATAATGTAGTATCCACAGTAGTGGGCACACAATAAAAAGTAAATATTGAAGCAGTATCTGATGATCAGAAGATGAAAGAATTAATAGGGGGCTCAGAAATCATGGTATATTGAAAAAAGGTAGAATATGAAAAACAAAATAAATACTGAATAACAAAAGGTTAGATTTAAACACAACCATATCAGTAATCACATTTAAAAAGATATAAATAAGAGATTATAAGATTGGTTAAATAGATAAGATTTATCTATATTTTAACTACAAGAAATACAGCTTAATTATAAAGACAGAGATTAAAATAAAGGATGATTGTATAACTGAAGGTGACATCAGTGGAAATGGTGGAATAAGGACATCAGAAAATGGTCTTCTCTGTGAAAACAACAAGAAAGCTGGAAATATTGTCAAATCAAATTTTCAGTACTCCAGAAATCAACCAAAATCTTGAAATAATTTGGGGAGCATTTATTCAAGAAAAAACCTCTAATTCCATAAAAACAGGGTTTTGTTGCATTTAAATTTGCTTTATTCTCATTGCCTTCTCCCAAATTCTGTTGTAGTCTTGGGAAACAATAGTCCTGCAATCATACTGAAGACTAGCAGCCTAGCCAACACTTTAGAGGCTAGAGCAGGGTTGGAAATCTTCCAAAACCCTATCCCAGGTAATTATTTTTTAACCTCTTTGGCCATTCCCTAGAAAATCCCACATCTAGGGTTTGTTATATTTGACCTGACTTAGCACTCATCCATTGCAAACAGCCTTTCTCTGGGGTCATCTATAAAAACAAATCAGTGACAATTGTAAAGCACTGTAGTTTCTTGAGGTGGTGGTAACAGGTGGGGGTAAAAAAGCATGCTGAGCAAAAAATATTTACAAGGAAAAGCCATGTTCACAGGGGTATTTTAAAAAGCTACAAAATAGTCCTGGGAATCTAGAAGACCATGTGCATGGATATGTTTGTGGATGTGTGTGTAGTTCAGAGAAAATCTAGGGAGAACTTAATTGCTCATCTAAGGATCACTTTGAAGCTCTATGCAAGCAGCAAATGAAGGCTAAGGGAGAGTTGCAAACTGCCAGACTGAACATTGAAGACACATTCCAACATGCACACAGTACTGCTGATAAAGACCTAGAGACAGTGGTCCAGGTATTCAGAGAAATCCCTCTCAAATTATTAGTTGATCACTCAGCTAATTTAGTAGAAATTTCAATGATCACACCCAACAAAGAATACAAACTTACAGAATTATTTTAGGAAAATGACAAGTGGAAAAATCAGCAGCAGTTACAAACAGCAAGAACATCAAACTCCTGGGAGTGGGAAGAAACAGATTGCTGAAGTTGTTATATTATTTAAAATGTATAGATTGCAACAAAAAATTGTGATGTATGCACAAAAACACAATGGCCCATACAAGGAAAGAAAAAACAATCAAAAGAAGCTATTTCTTAGGAAACCACAGACAGTAAACTTATTAGATAAAGACCTTAAGATATTTTAACTATGTTCAAAGAAATAAAGGATGCTTTGTGAAAAGAACTGAAAGAAAACATGAGTATAATTTCTCATCAAATAGACATTATCAATAAAGACCTAGACATTATAAAGTAGTATTAGTAGAAATTCTGGACTTCAAATTACAATAACTAAAAGAAACATTAACTAGAGAAGCTCAAAAACAAATTTGAACTGGCAGAAGAAAGAATCAGTAAACATGAAGCTAGGTCAAGTGAGATAATACATTCCGAAGAACTGAAAGAATGAAGAATGAAGGAAAGGAGGAGAGCTTCATAAACCCGTGAAACACCACCAAGTGTACCAACATATGAAAAATGAGTGTCCCCCAAACAAGTGATACAGAAAGAATATTTGAAGAAATGATGGCAAAATAATCCTCAAATTTGAAGAAAAACATTCACCTACACATCGAAGAAGTTCCATGAATTTCCGGTATACTAAACTTAAAGAGAGCTATACCAAAAAAATATTATAATCAAATTGTCAAAATCCAAAGACAATGAGAGAATCTTGATAGCAGCAAAAAAGAAGGAACTCATCAAATATGGGGAATCTTCAATAAGTCTCATTGCTCAACAAAAACCATGGAGTCCAGATGTTTGGATGACATATTCAAAAATCATGAAATAAAAATATTGCCAACCAATACTACTATATCCAGAAAAGCTATTCCTTAAAAATGACGGAGAAATTAGATGTTTCCAGCTACATAAAAGCTGGGAGGATTTGTTGCTAGCAAACATGCCCTATGGGAAATGCCAAATACCTTCAGGATGAAATGGAAAACGACAAAAATTGGTTCTTTGGAAAGATCTCCAACACTGATAAACTTTAATTAGACTTACCAGAATAAAAAGAAAAGATAAAAATTATCAGAAAACATGAATAAAAGAAGGACATGATAGAAATAAAATGGATTATAAGGAAATACTAGAATTAATTCTATGCCAACCAATTAGAAAATCTACAGGAATGTGCAAATCCCTAGAAACACACAAACTATCAAAACTAACTCACATGCTGTGAAGTGTGTAAACCTGGCGATTCACAGACCTGTACCCTTGGGAATAAAAATACATTATATGTTTATTTAAATAAATAAATAGATAAATAAATTTATTTTAAAAAACAACTAACTCATGAAAGAAAGGAAGGAAGAAAGGAAAGAAGAAGGGAGGAAGGAAAGAAAGAAGGAAGGATGGAAAGAAGGAAATCTGAATAAACCTATAATAGGTAAAGAGGTTCAATCTGTCATTAAAAAAAAAAAACCTTCTCACTAGAGAATATTATGTTAAGCAAAATAAGTTAGAGAAAGACAAATACAGTATGATTTTACTTATATGTGGAATATAAGAAACAAAATAAACAAACATGGGGGGTAAAAGAGAGAAAAACCAAGAAACAGACTCTTAAGTAGAGAGAACAAATTGATGGTTATCAGAAGGGAGGTGAGTGGGGTAAGGGGTGAAAGAGATAGTGGGGATTAAGGAGGGCACTTATTGTGATGAGCACTGGTGTTGAGTCACTAGATTGTACACCTCTAAGTAATATAACACTGTATGTTAACTAACTTTAAATAAAAACATAAAAAAAAAAGAAAAAAAAACCCTTCTAAGTACACCTAGGCTCAGATGGCTTCATTGGTTAATTTGGTCAAATGTCTAGAGAAGAATTAACACCAATCATTCAAACATTCTTCCAAAAAAAATAGAAAAGGAAAGATAATTTCCCACCTAATTTTATGAGGTCAGGATTACCCTGATACTAAAAACAGACAAAGAGCTCATACAAGAAGAAACCCACAAATACATACTTTTTCTAATATAGGTACAAAACTTCTTAACAACATATTAGTCAACAAAGTCCAATAATATATAGAAATTATTATATAACATGACCAAGTGGGGTTTACCCAAGGAATGCAAGGTTGTGTCAGCATATGAAAATCAATTAATACAACATGCCATATTAATAAATTAAAAGACAGAAATTCAATACATTTTCATATAAAACAGTCAACATATAAGATATAAAAGAGAAACGCCTTAACCTTAGAATACTTACAAACCATCTATAGTTTACATCATAACTCATTCTGAAAAACTGAAAACTTTTCTCATAAGATCAGAACAAAACAAGTATGCTTTTTACTACTTCTATTAATATTATATAAGAGGTTTTAAGTAAAGCATTTAGGTAAGAAAAAGAAATGCAAGGCATTCAGATTTTAAGAGAAGACCATCTTTATTTGACCATTATATGATCTTGTACTAGAAAATGAGATTTTGGCGAAACTTCAGGACATGATCTATATAAACTAATCATTTGAAGTGGTATGTAATAGCAATGGACACTTTGTAAATAAAATAAAACAATCCCAATTTCATTAAAATTTTAAAATAATATAATATTTAGGAATAAATTTAATGAAAGAAGTAGAAGACTGGTACATTGAAAACTGCAAAAAATTTAATTCAAGAAATTAAATAATATAAGGAATTCTAAATACAAGAAAAGATATCTGGTGTTTATGGATTGGAAGACTTAATATTGTTAAGATGAAAATTACAAATTTTTTACAGATTTAATGCAATTCTTATAAAAACGCTAGATGCCTTATTTTTCAGAAATTGACAAACTGCTTATAAAATTATATGAAGTTGCAAGGGACACAGAGGGACTCAAAACAAGAGAAAAAGAAGAATAAAACAGACATCCAGATCCAGGAGGCACAGAGAACTCCAATCAATCAAAATCAATGGAAGCAGTTCCACACCAAGACATACTGTAATTACATTTACAAAACTAAATGATACCGAAAACTCTTGAAAGCAGCAAAACGAAAGAAGTACTTTACTTACAAGGGGAAACTCATAAAGCTAGCTGGAGATTTCCCAACAGAAACTCGACAAGCCAGAAGGCAGTGGCGTGATATGTTATTCAAAATGCTGAATGGGAAAAATTTGCAGCCAAGAATCCTTTATCCAGCAAGGCTATCATTCAGAATAGAAGGAAAGATAAGAGTTTCCCAGAAAAACAGGAACTAAAGGAGTTTGTGACTACTAAACTAGCCCTGCAAAAAATATTAAAGGGGTCTCTTTGAGTGGAAAGGAGAGACCTGAAGTGACAAAGACAAGAAAGGATCAGGAAAAATCTCCAGAAACAATGACAAGACAAGTAATAAAATGGCAATAAATACCTATAGATAATTACTCTCAATGTAAATGGACTAAACACTCAAAAGGCATAGGGTGTCAGAATGGATTAAAAATCAAGGCCCAACTATGTGCTGCCTATAAGGGATTCATTTTAGACATAAAGACACCAGCAGATTGAAAGTGAGGGGGTGGAGAAACATTATTCACAAAAATGAGTGTCAAAAAAAAATCAAATAGCAGTATTTATATCAGACAAGCTAGACTTTTTGTTCTTGTATTGTTTTTATCCTCCCAACCTTTCTCAATTGCTTCCAAAAACTTGAAAGAAGGACGACTTCCAAACTTATGTTATGAGGCTAGCATTACCCTGATACCAAAGCCATATAAGGACATTACAGGAAAAGAAAACTACAGATCAATAGCCTTGATGAATATATGTGCAAAAATCCTCAACAATATACTAGCAAACTAAATTCAACAGCACAATAAAAGGACCACACACCATGATCATATAGGGTTTAGCCTTGGTATGCAAAAACACTTTAACATACGCAAATTAATTAGTGTATTAACACATTAATAGAATGAAAGGTAAAAATCGTATGATCATCCCAATAGAGATAAAAGAACAAATGCAGAAAAAGCATTTTACAGAATTTGATGTTCTTTCATGATAAAAACTCTCAATAAATTGTGTATAGAAGGAATGTATCTCAATATAATAAAGACTGTAGGTAACAAGCCCACAGCTAATGTACTCAGTGGTCAAGCCCCACATCAGGCTCCTTGCTCCACGGGGAGTCTGCTTCTACCTCTGCCTGTCACTCCCCTTGCTTGTGTTCTCTTTCTCTCTCTCTCTCTCTCCCCCTCTGTCAAATAAATAAATAAATAAATAAAATCTTTTTAAAAAATCTGATGAGAGGTGTTTCACAAAATCTACAACTAACAAACATCATTCTTAATGTTGAAATACTGAACACTTTTCCACTATTTCACTCTGTAAAAAGAAAAAAATGTCCATTACCTCCATTTCTGTTAGAAAACATTATTTTCCAAGCTTTATCAGTTCAATTAAGCAAGAACAAGAAATTAAAGAATGATTAAGAGAAGACAAAATAAATTTGTCACCATAAAATTACTGGATATGTAAAAAAAATTCTAATGAAACTGTTAAACTCTTAAAAATGCTAAATAATTTAAACAGCTGTCCTGGTACAGAGTAAATTCAGAAAAAAGCAAATATATTTCTATATACTAGCAACAAACATGTAGAAATAAAGTTTTAAAATACCAATACTATTTATAATAGCATTGTAGGAAATTAAACACATAGGGATGAATCTAACAAAGCTATGAAAAACTTCTAAACAAAAGCTACAAAACATAACAAAGCAATTAAAGATAGCCTAAGTAAATGGAGGAATATTCTAGAAGTCAGAATATTGTTAAAACTTCAATTCTCACCTAACTGGTTTATAGATTCAATGTAATCTTGATTTAAAGAACAGTATGTCTTATTTGGAATATTGACAAGGTAATTTAAATCTCATATGAAAATGAAAAAGCCTTAAAATAGCCTGGATAGTTTTGACAAAGAGCACAGCTGAAAGACTTGCTCCACTAGATATCAAGACTCAGTATGAAGCCACAGTAATTAGGACATTCTAGTGTTGGTACAAGGAAAGAATACTGGACCAATAGAACAGAACAGATAGGCCAGTAGAAAGAATGTACATAAGTTCATCTCGCTTATGAGAACGATTCCATTCTAATTCAGTGGATGAGAATAATCTTTATTTTTTACTTTTTAAAAAGATTTTATTTGAGAGAGAGAGAAAGCACAAGTAGGGTAAGGGGCACAGGGAGAGGGACAAGCAGACTCCCTGCTGAGCAGGGAGCTTGATGTGGTGCTTAATCCTAGGACCCAGAGATTATGACCTCAGCTAAAGGCAGATGCTTAACCAACTGAGCTACCCAGTCACCCCGAGAACAATCTTTTTAATAAGTGGTGTTGGAGGCGCCTGGGTGGCTCAGTTGCTGAGCGTCTGCCTTCAGCTCAGGTCATGATCTCAGGGTCCTGGAATTGAGTCCCACATCAGGCTCCCTGCTCAGCGGAAAGCCTGCTTCTCCCCGTTCCACTCGCCCTGCTTGTGTCCCCCTCCCCCCCGTCTCTCTTCTCTGTCAAATAAATAAATTAAATCTTAAAAAAAAAATAAATAAGTGGTGTTGAATCTATTAGATATTTACATGGGGAAAAAATTCAACCCCTACAAGAATTAAGGTGAGATGGCTATTAGACCTAAACGTGAAAGCTGAGATCATCAAGCTATTATGAAAAAACAAAGCAAAACCAAAACCAGAAGGGTTTATCCTCTAGAGCTTCGGATAAAAAATTTTTTCTTAAACTGAATATAAAAATCTCTGGCTACTAAAGTAAACACTTACAAAGTGAACTTCATTAAAAGAGTAAAGAGCTAGGCACAGGCTGGGAGAAAATATTCTGAATATATATATTCAGCAAAGGATTCATTTAGAATGTAAAATAGACATCTGGAAATTAATTTTTAAAAGATAAGTTGAAATAGGCAAATGGGTGGAAATGATACATCACAAAGGATATAAAAGAAGCCATCCAAATACATCAAAAACATAAGGAAAATTGTTCAACATTGATTAGTGCTATTAAATAAATAAATAAATAAATACATGAGTAAATAAATAAATACTAAAATGAGATCATCACTACATACTCACCAGAACACAATTTAATTATTAGGATGAGAGTTTGGCAAACTGTGACTCATAGGTCCAATCTGGCCTACAGCCTGTATTTATGTCTACTTAGAATTATTTTACAGTTTATTTATTTTAATTAATTAATTAATTAATTATTCATTTAAAAGAGAGACAGAGAGAGCACAAGCAGGGGGAGAGGGAGAAGAAGGCTCCCTGCAAAACTGGGAGCCCAAACTGGGGCTCAGTCCCAGGATCTGGAGATCACGACCTGAGCCAAAGACAGATGCTTAACCATCTGAGCCACCCAGGCACCCCTTATTTTACATTTTAAAAGGTTGTTAAAAACATATGTAACAGAGATCACATGTGGTCCACAAATCCTAAAATATTTACTTCCTGACTCTGATAGAAATGATGTGCCCACAATTAAGACTGACAATATTAATTTTTGGCAAAAACTTCACTTTTTTCCTTACATTTCTCACATTACATTTCTTTCATCTCTCATATTGTGGATGGTTCATGAATGGACACAGCCAATTTGGAAACATATTTGACAGTGTGTACTGAGCAAGTCTAAAGTGATCCTCAGATTTTTCTTTTGGGTAAAAGAACAGCAGAAATGAATGTTTTTATCCATCAAAAACCATGGACACGGGGCATCTGGGTGGTTCAGTGGGTTGAGCCTCTGCCTTCAGCTCAGGTCATGATCCCAGAGTCCTGGGATCGAGCCCCGCATGAGGCTCTCTGCTCAGCAGGGAGCCTGCTTCCCCCTCTCTCTCTGCCTGCTGCTCTGCGTACTTGTGATCTCTCTCTCTCTCTGCGTCAAATAAATAAATAAAATCTTTAAAAAAGAAATCCCAAACAACCATGGACACTCAGGTTTTTTGCAACTTTATAATAGCCTAACACTGGAAACAAACCAAATGCTAAGCAACATTAACAAGGTAAATTCATTTTTTAAATGTTTATATAATGGAACACTATGTGACAATGGAGAATAACTAACTACTGATAAATGCAATGACATGGAGGGATCATATAGATATAATATTGACTGAAAGAAATCAGACTGAAAGAGTACATATTATGTGCTTTCACTTATATGATGCTCCAAACAGGCAAAACTAATCTGTGGTTATAAAAGTCAGAATATTGGTTACCCATAGGAGATTACAGAAAGGGGGCAATAGATAATCCTCTGGATATTTCGAATGTTCTATAACTTTTCCTGGTGTTCATTAAAGTGGCATATACATCTGTAAAAATTCAACAAGCTATGCACTAAAGATTTGTGTATATTACTGTACATGTTACACTTAAAATTTTAAATAGTTTTAAAGTTTATAGATAATATGAATTTTATTCATAGGCATAGGTCAGAACCACTGACCTGAGATGAAAATTATATTTAAGATGTTGCAGGATGAGATAGAGGAGATATTCTGAGGGCATGGGTTGAATTTGTGAAGCATGGCTACTAGTGAGTTATGAAGGTGGATAAAATTCCTTAAGGCAGTACCTTACGGGCTATTGAAATAACTAAATCACTAATATGGTAGAGAATTTCATGTGGCAATGGAAAATGGCCCTGGCCAAAGGAGAAGGGTGAGCCAACATGTGAAACCATGATGGTTAAAAAAAAATCAAGGCAGAAAATAAAGAAAGCAAGAGAAAATGAATTGAAAAAAAAAAAAAGTTAAAAAAATGTTTGAAGGAACTCTGAATATTTGAACATGGAGATTTGGAGAAGAACTATTGTTCTTGTTGTCATGGGTGTACCTGGCTCACTTAAGGACATGAAGATGTGTCTTGGATATGGTGAATACGATTCCTTTTACAGAGGTAGGAGTGGAGGTGTGGATGCACAAATGATAAACAAAAAGATTCAATGGATGGGGGGATGGGGTAACTAGGTGGTGGGTATTAAGGAGGGCACTTGATGGAATGAGCACTGGGTATTATATGCAAGTAATAATTCACTAAGTTCTACTAAGTAATAATATACTATATGTTAACTAAATTGAATTTAAATAAAAAAAATAAAGTCTTATATTAGCAAAACAAATGAGGAAATGGAGGGACTGGAATGTGAAAAATATTAAGGAGAAATATTAACGAATATTGAGGAGAGGTTGTGTTGATTTGCCATGGGGAGAAAGAGAATTCTAAATGATTGTCAGGTTCCTTTTTGGGTAAATGGGAGATCCTGTTGCTGTTCACCTGAGAAACAAATATGTGGGAGGAAGAAAAATTGGAGGTAGGGGAAGGTTTTCAGTGCAACTTGATAAGATGGCATTTGAGATACGTCTCCGACATTCATCTCTATATCCCTATATATCCAAAACTAGAGATCTGGATATAATCTGGATAGAAATGTTTACTTGAGAGTCATCAGTAGATAGATTTTAGTTTCTTTCTTTGGATGATTAAACCAGGAAAACTGTATAAGCAACTGGAAAGAATAGACTCTTGGAGAAGAGTGAGAGTAAAGCAGAAAATGAAGACAAGAAATAAGAGCAGACAGAAAGATAAGAGTGAAGAAAACCCGAGAAAAATGATGTCATAACTTGCAGAGGAAGAGAGAATTATGAGGAAAGCATTGTCAACAGTTTCAGATGCCAGAGAGGAAGCTAAAGTTGGAAACACAGCTCTTAAAAAGTGTGTCCCATCAATGCAAGCTGGTGAAGCCAGTCCAGAAAACAGTATGGAAGATTCCTCAAAAAGTGGACAATAGAACTACCCTACAACCCAGCAATTGCACTACTGGGTATTTATCCCAAAGATACAAATGCAGTGATCCAGATGGACAGGTTCACCCCAATGTTTATAGCAGCAATGTCCACAATGGCCAGACTATGGAAACAGCCTAGATGTCCATCAGCAGATGAATGGATAAAGAAGATGTGGTGTATATATACAATGGAATACTATGCAGCCATCAAAAAATGAAATCTTGCCATTTGCAACGATGTGGATGGAACTAGATGCTATTATGCGAAGTGAAATAAGTCAATCAGAGGGGGACAATTATCATATCTCACAGATTTGAGGAATTTGAGAAACAAGACAGAGGATCATAGAGGAAGGGAGGGAAAAATGAAACAAGATGAAACCAGAGAGGGAGACAACCATAAGAGAATCTTAATCTCAGGAAGCAAACTGAGGGCTGCTGGAGAGAAGGGAGTAGAAGGGATGGGGTGGTGGGCTGATGGACATTGGGGAGGGTATGGGTATGTGGTATGGTGAGTGTTGTGAATTGTGGAAGACTGAAGAATCACAGACATGTATCCCTGAAACAAATAATACCTTATATGGTAACAAAAAAAGTGTGCCCTATGGATATCTGGGCATCTCTAAGACCCTCTGAATGGTACTGTGAAATCAAAACTACTTCTGTAATAATCTTACTGTGTTACTTGCTGTTTTCCCCATGTTTACATTTTTAGCGATGGTGCAAAATACTAGTGGGTGAAATTGCTGGTGTCTTAGCATGAATCAGGCTAGTGACACCAAATTGTACAAGTAATCATTGTTTTATTCACTACCACACACATTCAAGGCAAAAAGGCCAGTTTTACCCAAGAAAGTCCTTAGTGAAGTAGTAACAAATATTAATTTTACTAAACTTGACTCTTAATAATCCATGTAATGAAATGGAAGTACACATAGAGCACTTCTGCAGCATACTGATACAAGGTTGTTACTTTGAGGAAAAGCACTTTTGCAGTTGTTAGAGCTGAAGGAGGCACTAGACGCTTTTCCCATGGAACAACATTTTTCCTTGAAAGAATGACTGCCAGACACATGGGCATTATTCATACGTGAGTTATCTGGCAGACTTGTTCTTAAAAATGGATGTGTTGAACCTGACAGGTCAAGGATAAAGACAGATGATATTTATTGTTAATGATAAAATTTGAGCTTGCCAGTGAATATTGGAACTTTGGAAAACTTGTACACAGCCCTGGGAGTTTGACACTTCTCTAATATTTAGAGACATTTCTGACAAGATTGGTAGGGATTATTAATGCGTGTGATTTTTTTTTTGATACTGTATTAACATTTGGGAAATCTGCATAACTCAGGGAACCAATATTTTCTGAATGACCCATGCTTGATGTTACAAGATAATGCATGGTTAAAATGTCAAAGCAAAAGACAGATTAGTGGATTTTAATGTAACGGCATATGAAAAAAATCAGTGATGTGGTTTCCAATTACATATTGCAACTGAATTTAAGAAAAAAAAACTTGCTGGATTTTAGTGAGTCTCAAAGAAAATGTCCACTATTACCCGAAAACATTATTAAAATACTTTCTATATTGAGGCTACCTATCTGAAGATATATATTTTTTTCACAGAATTCAACCAAAGCAACTCATTGAGACAGATTAGATTGCAGAAGCAGAGATGAGAAACAGATTTTTAAAAGTCTAAAAAAAAAAATCACTCTTCACTAACTTCATTTTTTGGGGGGAAAATGCAGTGATTTTTCATAGAGCTATATTATTTATGTAAGCATATAATAGGTTTCTTGTCTTTTTAAATAAATCCACACATAAATAAACTGTTCTCAATTTTAATTTCCAGGACAATAAATATTGATAGAGTCACTAATGAACTTATAAAGAATGGCTTCAGTAGAGTGACAGAGCTACAAAATTCTTAAGAGATGACTTATAAATGGCGCCAAGGAAGACATGAGTGTGACCAAATGTAAGCTTGGCTGTAAAGCCTAGGAGAGAGACTGGACATTATTGAAATTAGTATATAGATTAGAGAAAGTATCTTTTTAGAATTCAGTTACCCTCTTCCTAGATTATTTTATAAATTTAAAGAGAGCCCAATCAAAATACAGACAGGATTTTAAAGTGGGACTAAGAAAGTTAATGTTAAAGCTCATATGGAAAACGAAACATTCCCAGCTCTAAAAGATAAGAGTTATGAGTGAGAATGAACCATATCAGATGAGAAAATTTGTTATGAAATTTTCATAATTAATACGGTGGGGAATTGGTACAGGAATAGACACACTATTGGAATACAATGTAAACTTCAGAAATAGGCTCAGATATGGAAGAACATTTAATATATTATAAAGGTGGCATTGCAAGTTTCAGACTACATAAAGTTTTTAAATAAACAGCATGAGGCAATTGAGTGATTATTTGGAAGAAGATAAAATTGAATGCATATCTCACCGCATACAAAAGTGAACTCCAAAAGGAACAGATCTGAATGTGAAAAATGACGTAAATATGTGTGATTTACTGTCTTACCTGAGTGTGGGGCAAGAATTTATAATAATCATTCAATATAGAAATGGAACCTGACTGACAAAATGAGCTGCAAAAAAAAAGAACAATTCTGCATGGCAGAAGCACCATATGCAATAGTAAATAGCAAACAAAGAAAAAATATTTTCATTTATAACATATAAAATGTTTTTTTTTTCTGTGATGTATCAAGAGCTATTGAAATTAAGAAAGAAATAGGTTAAAAAAAACAGAAAAAATGATCAAAAGGTACATTTTGCAAAAAACTAATTTAGCAATGGCACTTAAATGTATGAAAACAAGCTCAACTTCTTTTATGACAAAGTATGCAAATTGAAGTTTGAAGATGTACCTTTTAGCAAGGCTTCAGGAAAACAGGCTCTCTTACATTGCTAGTAGGAATGAAGAAATGTTCAACCCTTTACTAATCAGTATCTATACATTAACCTCTTGATAAATTAGAAATTTCTGTTAGGAATTTTTGTTGAAATTAAATTTCCAAAAGTATGAAACATATACAGAGTGAGGGGTATGCAGAGTGGTATGCAAATGATTATTTTTGCAAAATATTAGAAACAACTTCAAAGGCTCATACTACGCATGAGATTGGTTAAATAAATTATGATGTATCTAACCAGTGTAGTACTAGTGGGTGTAAAAAGTAGAAGAAAATTGGCTTTTAAATGCAGTGTTTTCCCAAAAAACAGATAATTGAGTAAAAAAATGGGCAGAAGATATAAGCAGACACTTCTCCAAGGAAGACATACAAATGGCTGACAGACACATGAAAAAGTGTTCATCATCATTACCCATCAGGGAAATTCAAATCAAAACCACATTGAGATAACACCTTACACCATTTAGAATGGCCAAAATTGACAACTAACCACTAAAAAGAACAGAGATTCCTTATAGGAGAGGACTGATTTCAGAACTGGAGCATGGAAAGTAAAAGGTGAATCTGGCATAATTCATGCCAGAAAGTAAATGCTCAAAAACTGATCGTACATATTAAAAGGACTTCTCATAAAATAATCTAGGACAGTTTTGAGCATCAAAATAATTAAGTATACCAATAACAAGTTATATTGATTTCAAAAGAATTAAAAAGTTTTTACCAATATGAATAAATAAATGACAAAGAATGGGAAGGAAAACTTTTCCTTATAGTGTAAGGCTAACTAGAAAGGAAGAAAGAATGATAAAATAAGAAAAATTATCTTTCTATAATCACATAACAATAAATGATTTAGGAAGAATTATCAATGGATTTTTAAATCTACTGAGTCAAGTTTGTTGGAAAGTAATTTCTTAATTTCCAAATAAATGGAGATTTTCTAGTTATCTTTTGATAAACATTTTATATCTCATTCAAATTTCAGCCAAAGAATATGTACTTTATGATTCAAGCACTTTGAAATCTATTGAGAATTGATTTATAGCCAAATACATGGTCAATTTTGATAAATATTTCTTGTTCAAATGATGGGAATATACATTTTTCACTTGCTAATGAGTTCTGCCTTTTTCATTGTTCTAATACAATTATTGAAAAAGGTTTGTTAAAATTTCACGCCATAATTATGGATTTGTCTGTTTTTATTGCTCTGTCCATTTTTGATTTAGTAATGTTGAACCCATATTATTATACACATATAAGTTCGTTACACAATGTCTTTCAGATGAATTAAATCTTTTCTCATTATGAATTAAACTTTCTTTAAAATTTTTTTTGCTGAAGTGTTTTCTGTCAGATTATTAGTATAGCTACACAATTTTTCTGTCTGTTACTGTTCATGTGGAGTACCTATTTTTAATTCTCACCTTTCTTATGCTTTAGATATGCCTCTTATAAACACATAGTTAGATTATTTTTTCAAACCCTGTCTGACAATCTTAGAATATTGAGTTCCATTTACAATTACTGATACATAATTACTGATACTGATTTGGTTTCAATTCCACCATCTTAGTATTGTTTTTATGTTTTCCCACCTGACCTGTGTAACATTTGCTACCCTTTACTGCCCCCTAATGGATTTGCTTTGTTATTCTATAATATTCCTCTAAATTTGGAAGTTAAACATTCCTTTTCTATTAGTGACTGCCTTTGAATATACAAGTTATACCTTATTCATCAAAGCTCAATATTAAATATCATTTTTATCATTTTCCTGGACAATGAAAAAAGCTTACTTTCAACCTGCTTATACGCTATTGTTTTGCGAATTTTAGTTCCATAAATACTCTGAGCCTCAGAAGACATAATTACATTTGTTTTATACAGCCAATGCTTTTCTTTAACCATATGTTTACCATTTTTTTCAGTTATTCATTTTTTCAGTGATTTTTTTTAAAATGAGTATAGTTGACACACAATGTTACATTTGTTTCATTATTCATTTGTTTCATTATTACAATACAATAATTCAACACGTATCATTTTCATTGTTTTGTTTCTTGTACCTTCTATCTTCCATCTGTGGCCATTTTCCTTTGTTTTAAGAACATCCTTTAGGATTTCCTTAAGTAGGAGTCTGATTTTGTCTTGTTCTCCTGACTTTTGTTGGCCAGATAGTCTTCATTTCATTTCAATTCCTAACGTATATTTTTGCTGAGTATATGGTTTTAATTTAGCATGCACTTTTTATCAGCACATCGACACTGTCATTTCAACATCAGGTTTTCATTGCTGTTGAGAAAATATTCATTCACTTTATCATAATTCTATTGAAGATTATCTCTTTATTTTTCCTCTTTAAAATTGATTTTTTTTCTGTAATGTTGTTATGAGGGGTTCAATGTTGATTTTTTCTTATTCATTCTGCTTGAGGTTGAGCTCTTTCAATGTGAGAATCAGCATCTTTCTTAATTCCAAAAGCCATTATTTCTTCAAATATTGCCTTTCTGCCATTCTTTTCTCACCTTGTAAAAGTCTTCTCTCTTTATTTTGTTTTTAAAATTTATTTATTTATTTTAGAGAGATTGAGAGCACAGGCATGGAGGGGAGGGAGAGAGAAAATCAAGCAGACTCCATGCTGAGCGTGGAGCCTGATGCAGGGCTTGATCTCATGACCGAAATCACGATTTGAGCTGAAACCAAGAGTTGGAGACTTAATCTACTGCACCACCCACGTTGTATGTTTATTCTTACTCTTTTCTCTCTTTTGTATCCTTCCAATTCTCCTTGCTTTGTTCATCATCGACCTCCAGTAATGCTCTTTTTAGTTATGTCTAAACTGCCTCTGAGTTCTTGGAGATTTGTGTTATGCCTAGCTCCAGATTTTCCAGGTTCTTCTCATATCTTACACGTCCCTGTTTGTAGTTTGTATTTTCTTGCTGAAATATTTAAATTCAGCTCATAATTTTCATATGCAGAATACAAATACTTCTTTAAAGTCTATGTCTACTACCTTGAGTGTCAGTGAGTTTGTGTTATCTTTTACTATATCTGATTCATGCTGTTTTGTCTTTTCATATATCTGTTCATCACTGTACTCTAGATACTGGAATTGAAAATTACTACAAGAAATAATTTGAAGTGTACAGTGATTTTTTTTGTTTACATAAGAGAAATCAAAAACTTGAAAAATATGAAATCACCTTAAGCCAATTTTCAGGCTTCAGATATTTATTGGTTACACACATAACTTAATCCTGGCCTGACTTCCATGTCAAGAGTGGTTTAAGCCTAGTCCATCTTTATTTCTAGTGTACAGGTCTTTGGCATCCAAAAAATAAGCTCAAGTTGGTCAATCCTTTGCCATACTCTGTATTCCTGCTTTAGACCTTCTTTGCTTGTGAGAATATGAAATGAACTTATCAACAATCAGTCACATCTTCAGGTTAGGAAATGCATCCTTGTCAAAAGTGACCCAAAATTCATAGTCATTCTTTCTAGATTTCTGTCTTTTTCTGGACCCTCCACTATCTTATTAGTTTCTAAATGTTAATAGTATTTTTCCATACTTTTTTGTTGTGTTTAACACAAACATCATTGCAGATTGCCCATCTGTCATTATTAGAAGCTGATGCCCCTAATACTCTAATTTAATTTGGCTGTATATTTTCTTTGTAAGCACCGTAAGAACTGGCATCTTTTAAATGAGCTCTTTGGAGTGGAGGAAGTAAACTCTGTGAACCCTTAAATATGTAGGTCAAATTGTGTAAATAGATTCAGTTTTTTTCTGGGAGAAGTTTTATTGCTTTTTATCCAAAGGTGTATGTTATTTGTGTGTGTGTGACAGAACAATCTTAAAACTTAAATTTATTTTATCAATAATCCCAGAGTTGAAATCTTTAGATAATTTCAATGAAGACTGTATAGATTATCTTGATCTTGTTCTAAACTGTACCAGAATCTTTTATAGAAACATAACTCTGAGGAAGGATCATTTAATGAGACACTAAATGTAAGTTCCAACTGGAAGAGGAGGAAACAAAAGGGAAAAAAAAAAAAAAAGAATTGTAAAAGCCCTTACAGTCCAATTGGTTAAATTTTGTGACTTGAATATTAGCATTATTAAGGCATATCTCAATCATAAGCAATATCTCAATCATAAGCAATAAGATGATCATTTCTCTCCCTTCAACTTCCCCCAGATCTTTAAAAAATGGATTTCTTTCTCATTTTGTATAAGCAGAATCTAAGAAGATATTTAAAAACAGAGGAAAAGTAATATATTCTAAGTCAATTAACAGTATAAATTTCGACATGTTTACTTCATGAGGATTCATGTGAAACTTGATTTTTCCACTCAAGAAAATGTGAAATTAGAATAAAAATATTAAAATTAATATTTTGTGATAGATTTATCTTTTGGAAGATTTTAATGCTATATTCAAAAAATTTAGACCATATATCTTTGTCTTCAAATAGTTTTAAATAACTCAAAGATTATGTATCTGTGTTGCAGAATTCATTGGCATACTAATGTATAAAATAATTTAACAGCATAACTAGAAACTTTACATTTATATATTAATATACATTACATTTCTTTCATTATTGTTAACCTAAATATCAGATATATAGGTTAAGAATAATTCTTAAATAGAATCCCGATTAAACGCAAATGTTACCAGTCGACGTCTGTACGTTGTTCACAGTACATAATCCGAAAGTATTGAGCATAGCCGCTGCAATTCTAATGGCCAAGAAAGTTATTTACCTATCGAAATTGCCCAAACAATAGCAATCTTCATGATGGCCTTAGTCCGCGAATTGAAACGGCTATGCTCAATAGGATTACGTATTGCTACATACCGATCCAGCGAGATAGCGCAGAGGTGCATGATGGACGCTGTAGAAAATAAAACATCCAAAGAAATCCAGACGGGGCACAAATATCTAGGTAGTGGCCAGACATAATCTGAAAGAGAAAACAGAGAAGACAAGAACATATTATCCAAGTTAAACCATCTAGTTTTACATATTAGTCTACTTATTTTCTTCCTCTCATAAGTATTTTTTTTTTTAAAGTGAAATTTGGGAATCATATTCCATAGTAACAACAATGAGGATGATAATGCCTTTAGCGTTTCATACATTATTTCTTATTGAGATAAAACTTATACAACATGAAATTAGTCATTGTAAATTTTACAGTCCTGTGGTATTTAGTACATTCACAATATTATGCAACCATTACTTTTTTGTAGTTTTAAAACATTTCATCACTCCAAAAGGTAACTACTACTCATTAGGCAGTTATTCCCCGTTGTCCCCTCCCCCAGCCCCTGAAACTCTCTAATCTGTTTTTTGTCTCTGTGAATTTAACTAATCAGAATATTTCATATAAATGGAATCACACAATAGGTTCCTGGCTTCTTTCATTAACTCTGGTTTTGATGTTCATCCATTTTGTAGCATGTACTTTATTATTTTTTATGGCTAGTGCTTTTATTTGTTGAGTTTTTTTGATACTGTTGTAAACAAAATCTTTTTTTTTTTTAATTTCCTTTATGGACAGTTCATTGCTAGTATGTAGAACTATAACTGCTTTTCATGTGTTAATCTTGTATCCTACAGCTTTGCTGAATTCATTTATTAGATCTAGTTTTGTGTGTAGGGTTCCTTAGGATTTTCTGTTTACGACGTCATGTCATTGAATAAAGATAATTTTACTTTTTCTTTTCCAGTCTCCTTTCGCCTTTTATTTCTTTTCTTGCTTAAGTGTCTATATACAATTTCTAGTACAGTGTTGAATGGAAGTAGTAAACACAGCCATCTTACCTTTTTCCTGATCTGAAAAGAAAATCTTACATTCTTTCACAATTAAGTAGGATGTTAGTTGTGGGTTTTTCATAAATGTTTTCTATCACATTGAAGAAGTTTCCTTCTATTTCTAGTTTGTTGAGTGTTTTTATCATAAAAGGGTGAGAGATTTCACCAAATGCTTTTTTTTTTTTTTTTGCTTCATTTGAGATGATCTTGGGGTTTTCTTACCTTAATTCTATTAACGAAATCCAATACATGGTTGATTTTTACATATTGAACCATCTTTGCATTCCTATGATAAATCTCACTTGGGCATGGTGTATACTGTAATATTATATTTAGTTTTCTAGTATTTTACTGAGGATTTCTGCATCTATATTTGTAAGTAATATTGCTTTATACTTGTCTTTTCTTGTAATGTCATCATCTGGTATTGATATCTGGATGATGTTGGTCTCATAGAGTGAGTTAAAGAGTGTTCCCACGTCTTCTATTTTGTAGGAGTTTGATTAGAATCCGTGTTCATTCTTCAAATATTTGGTAAAATTTGTCAGTGAAGCCATGCGGTCTGGATTTTCTTGTTTTTGTTTTCTTCTATTCTCTATTTTGTTTATGTCCATTTTAATCTTTACCATTTTCTTTCTTTCTTTCTTTTTAAAAAAGATTTATTTATTTATTTAACAGAGAGAGAGAGAGAGAGAGAGAGAGAGAGAGCACACAAACAGGCAGAATAGCAGGGTGAGGGAGAGGCAGAAGCAGTTTCCCCGCTGAGCAGGGAGCGGATGCAGAGCTCAATCCCAGGACCTTGGGATCAAGACCTGAGCTGAAGGCAGATGCTTAATGAGTGGGCCACCCAGGCACCCCTACTATTTTCTTTCTTTTGATAGTTTAGGTTGTTTGTTCTTCCTTTCTAGTTCCTTAAGATCTGGAGTTAGGTTATTGATTTGGGATCTTTCTTCCTTTTAAATGCAGGCAATTGCAGTTATAAACTTCTGTCAGAGCACTACATTTGCTGTACCCATAAATTTTGGTAAATTTTCATTTCACTCTCCTCAAAGTATTTTCTAATTTCTTCTTTGATCTATTGGATGATTAATAGTGACTGTGGTGGTTAATTTCCACATATTTATGAATTTACAGTATTCTTTTGTCATTGATTCCTAGTTTCATTTCATTTTGGAGAAGAGTTTTTGAATATTGATATTTAAAAATTTTAGTGCTTATTTTGAAAATGATCACGTACACTTGAGAAAAAGGCTTTTTCTGCTGTTGTTGGATGGGGTGTTTTATATATGTTTGATGGGATTAGTTGATTCATAGTATTGTTCAAGTCCTCTATTTTTCATTTATCTTCTGTTTACTTGTTCTATTCATTACTGAAAATGGTGTATTCATGTATCCAAGTATTATTTTAGATCTTTTCCTCCCTTCATTTTGTCAGTTTCACTTCTTATATTTTTTGGTCTCTGTTGTTGGATGCATTTATATTTGAAATTATTACATCTTTTTGATGCTTTGACACTTTTATCAATATATAATGTCTTTCTATGTCCTTCATAACAATTTTTGCCTTCAGTTCTACTTTGATACTAATATAGCCACCTCAGCTTTTATTGGTTACTATTTGCATGGAATATGTTTTCCATCCTTTTACTTTAACCTATTTGTGACTTTGAATCTAAAATGAGTCTCTTACTGAGAAGAAAAAGGTTATACAGGAAGGTTCTTTTTAAATCCATCCTGGCATCATGTATTTTTTTTTTTTAAGATTTTGTTTATTTATTTGACAGACAGAGATCACAAGTAGGCAGAGAGGCAGGCAGAGAGAGAGGGAAGCAGGCTCCCTGCCGAGTGGAGAGCCTGATGAGGGGCTTAATTCCAGGACCCTGGGATGATGACCTGAGCCAAAAGCAGAGGCTTTAACCCACTGAGCTACCCAGGTACCCCTGGCATCATGTATTTTTAATAATTCTGCTAATCTTTGCCCTATAACTGGGCAGTTCAGTCCATGTGCTTTTAAAATAATTACAGTTACAGAGGGATTTATTTCTATATCTAATTGTTTTTATATGATACATATCAGTTCCTCATAAATATTTCTGTTATTCACTTTAATTGTGATTAATTGATTTCCACTGGGCAACTTTTGATTTTTTCTTGTTTCTTTTTCTTTATATTACTTTAGAATTAAAATGGTAACAAAGTTTTAATTAATACTACTTTTGTTTCAGTAGTATACAGATTTTTGTTCTGTTACAAATGACATCTTTACACATTGTGTGTCCATTAACATAGATTTATAAGTATTGTTTTATGTAAGATATTAAACAAAAAGGGGAATAATCCCAAAGCTAGAAAAGAAATAAGAAAGTAAGTAATCTCATTAAATTAACATGTATGAAAATATGAAGGACCATAGTAATTTAAAAAATTCTCATAACTCATTTCATAAAACAATATAGTGTCAATATCAAAACCTATAAAACATTGAAAAAAATGTAACTAGCAAGAAATAACATTTATTGATATAGATACAAAGTTACAAACAAAATATTAACAAATAGAATTCAACAAAGTGTCAAAAGAGTAATATACCATGTAAAAACAAAACTATTTCAGGAATGCAAGTGTACTTCAATATCATAAAACCCCCCCAATATAATACCTTATATTAATATTTTCAAAGGCATTTTATGATCTTTTAATAGATATTGAAGAATAGTTTGATAAAATACAGAAGTTATTTCTAATTAAAATTTTAATTATATAGTGATGAAAGGAATCCCCAAATTTTATAATTTACCAAAAACCAATAACAAATATTATAAACCCTAGTGCAATAAATACATTTCAATTACATTAAATTCAGAAATTGGACAGGGCAAGAATTTATAGACAGTCTTCAAAGCAGCTACCATGACCATGTTCAATGAAGGAAGGGTGGAAGCTCTTGAAACAAATAGTTAGAAGACATCTTAAATAAGAAGTAGAACTTATAAAAAGAACAAAATGGAGAATTTAGAGTTGAGAAAATATGTAATATCTGAAAGAAGAGAATCACTGTATAGACTTAATAAAAGAATGGAGATGATAGATGAAGAGCCATTAAAACTGAATATAGATTAGTAAAAATTATCCAAACTGAAGAAGCATGAGGAAGATTCAAAATAAATGGTTATAATAGGGACCTACAGAATAATATGTAGATGTGTAACATTTGTGCCATTGGAATCTGAGAAGGGGAAAAAACTGATACAGAAAAAGGTTTTGAAGAAATAATGGTCTATAACATCCCATAATTTATGAAAAACAAGAAGTTCTGCAAAACCCATTATGGTTAAACTCAAAGATAATCATGCCTAGATACATCATAATCTGGTAAAAGCAAAAGATTAAAGGAAAACATCTTGAAGCAGCTGAGAAAAATGACCAAGTATAGGGAGCAATGGCTTTTACAACTTCAGATTTTTCATCAGAATCATGGAGACCAGGGGCGCCTGGGTGGCTCAGTGGGTTAAGCCGCTGCCTTCAGCTCAGGTCATGATCTCAGAGTCCTGGGATCGAGTCCCGCATCGGGCTCTCTGCTCAGCAGAGAGCCTGCTTCCCTCTCTCTCTCTCTGCCTGCCTCTCCATCTACTTGTGATTTCTCTCTGTCAAATAAATAAATAAAATCTTTAAAAAAAAAAAAAAGAAATCATGGAGACCAGAAGGCAGTATAATCATAATCCAGAATTCTACATCCAGTGAAAATATCTTAAAAAAAAAAAAAGACTGAAATAAAGGAATTTTCATGTGAGGGGAAACAATGAACCGATTGATAGGAAACTTGCTCTAAAAAATGCTGAATGATGTTCTTCAGAAAAAAGAAAGGAAATTATACTAAAAGAAAACTTGTAAACTCAAGAATGAATGAGTGAAGAAGAACAGAATTGATAAATAATTTGGGAAATGTAATAGATTATTTTTCTTATTCTAGGTCTTTAAAATACTTATGACTATTAAAAATTATAATCCTGTCTGAGAAGTTTCTCCATGTATATAGATGTATCCCATATTACAATTAAAGCAAAAGGAGGAAAGGAATCTATATGACTATAAGGTTTTTATAGTCACTTGAAGTGATAAGATAGTAACTGTAGGGAAATTGTGAAATTTTAGATGTGTATATTTTAATCTAGAGAGCAATTGCTAAAAAACACTGTACAAAGAAATATAGCAAAAAACCCAATAGATCAATAAAAATGAAATACTAAAATAAAATGAATAAGACACAAAGAAATTCAGAAATAAGAAAAAAGGCATAAAAAGAGATAAATAGAAAATTATAAAAAGATAACATAGTTCCAAACTAAACAATACTTGCACTAAATGGAAATGGTATTAAGTATAAATTATATCAATTTAAAGAGACAGCCATGCTGGATTAAAAAGAACAAAAATAAATATTACCCAATCATATGCTATTTATAAGGAACTCTGTAAGTTTGGATATGATGATATAGATAAATATAAAGTAAAAGGACAGAAAAGGATACACAATGCAAACACTAATCAAAGGACTTACTGGAGTTGTTATATGAATATCAAAGTAAATTTCAGATCAAATAATATTACTAGGAATGATAGAGACTGTGTTACAATGATAAAGTTTTCAACTTATCAAGAATGTATAACAATCTTAAACATCTACATAACCCAATAACAGAACTTCAAATTTCATGAAGCAAGAAAATGATAGAAAAGAAGACATCAAAAGTTGAATCACAATTATACTTTGAGATTTCCACACCCTTTCCTCAATAATTGACAAAAGTAGGCAGAAAATTGTCAGTGATATAAAAAAACTGCATAGCACTAACAATGAACTTGACTAAATTGACATTTATAAAACACTATATTCAACAATAGAAGAATACACATGCTTTTCAAGAACCCATAAAAATTGATCAGAAAAGACCATAAAATAATTCTTAAGAAATTAAAATGATTGACATAGTGCAATGTCTAGTCTCTGACCTTAACAGAATTAACTTAAAAACTAGTAATGAAAAGATATCTTAAAAAAGTACAACTATTTGGAAATTAAACAGCACAGTTCTACACAGTTTATGTTTCAAAGAAGGCTCAAATTTAATTAAGCAATTTGAACTAAATAAAAATTAAGACATTCAAAATTTGTGTGATGGTGCAAAGCAGTACTCAGAGGGAAATTTCTAATTAATGTTTTTTTTAATAAAAGAAGAAAATCTCAAAACCATGATCTAAATTTCCAGATTAAAGTCCTAGACAAAGAAAAGCGAATTAAAATGAAAGTATCAGAAGAAAGGAAATCATAAATATAAAAAGCAGAAATCATTGAAACCGAGGAAGGACAATAATAGAAAAAAAATTCAATGAAATGAAACAGTTTTTTGAAAAGATCAGTAATATTGATAAACTCCTAGGCAGATTAAGGGAGAAAAAATAAGAGTAGAAGACACAAGTTACCGATATTAGTGATGAAAGAGGGAGTATCTCTACAGACCTCACAGACAATTATAAGGGAATTTTATAAGCAATAGTTTGTCATAAATTTGTATAGACATATGGTTTCACTTATTTGTGGAGCATAACAAATAGCATGGAGGACATGGGGTGTTAGAGAGGAGAAGGGAGTTGGGGGAAATTGGAAGGGGAGGTGAACCATGAGAGACTATGGACTCTGAAAAACAGTCTGAGGGGTGTGAAGTGGTGGGGGGGGGCGGGGGGGAGGTTGGGGGAACCAGGTGGTGGGTATTAGAGAGGGCACAGATTGCATGGAGCACTGGGTGTGGTGAAAAAATAATGAATACTGTTATGCTGAAAATAAATAAAAAATAAATTAAAAAAAATTTGTATAGACATTTGTTTCCTTAGACATAAAACTACAAATTTCTGAGCCATGCACTGAATTCAGGATTCCCGTGGAGAGTATGTGCTGCTGAGTCAAGAAAAGGATACAAATGTTTTGAATTTCTACTCAGAGTTAGCCTTTTCCTTGCCACGGACTAAAGAGTGCCAAAGCCAGGGATGGTTGACTGGAAACTTAACTTAGATTTGACTGCATAGAAATAAACCCTTTTAAGGACTCCAGGGTCTTTCGAGATGGCATCCCAGGCTATCACTCAAGTTGGTACTATTGACAGAGCTAATTGTCTCCAAGCAAAGTTTCCTATAGGTACTCGTCATATATAGGTCCATAGTGAAATTTTCAACAATCTACAATGAAAATTGGGAAATTAAGTATAACAATACCTTTAAAAAATAAAGTTGTATTAATTCCATTTAAATGACTTATTTTTATTCTGAGATTATATCCTCCTTCTAGAATTCAGAAGCATTAGGGTCCAGCCCATAGATTGGCTGAATTTGCCTTATCATTTTATTCCTGCCCCTGTATTTTTGAAAACTTAGCTCTGTTCTTGATATTTTCTATCACTTTGCCTTTGATAGAGTTCCCTGGATATGATTGGATACTGCATCTCACATCAATTATATCTTATAAATGCTTTTGGGAACATGCCACTAACTTTCTCTTTTGGAATCACACCCACCTCCTTGTAACTTGATTTTTCTCTGATAATTAGACTCACTTTCCACCCACTTGAACTTGATTTAGAATTATTGGATCTTCTCTGTCCTACTCAAAAATCCTTTGCTTCTGACATTGAGGCATTTTAAAAATTTACTGTTAACTTGACCTTGAGCTTACAGATCGATTTGATCTTGACCCTGAACTTATAGAGCCACTCCCAGAGCTACTGCCTTTTCCAAGCCAAGGTGATGACCCCCAGTGCCCTATCCTCTACTAAATACATATGTCAGAGTACCTTTTTAGTCAAACAGTGCAGCATCTGTATTTCCTTGACACGCAGATTTTATGGTTCTTCAGTGAAGCCGTGATGTGTCTCGATGAAGTGGGCAGGGAGATGGGACATCCTACATATGCAACCAGCTGGCCCCCTTACTATGGAATAGGGATATCCTGGCAGCACTATGCAGGATGTTCAACCTCCCGGCCCATGTGAACGTGAACTGCTGCACTGCGAAGTTCCGGTTTCTGCGAGGGGCTCGTTGTTGATTGATGCTTCTCTGTGTGAACATGAAGGCTTCCTTCAACCTGATCTTCTCCTCCTGAAGAACTGGTTATGGTTATTAATAGCCTAAATAATCTAGAAGCCTGGTAACTAATAACCCACCTCTTATTCAGAATTAAGCTCCATATTCTGACAATATAATTTTCCATTGACTTAAAGAGAGAAAATTCTTTTAACACCTGAAGGGTTTGATATGATGTAGAAAATCTTTTGAAAAACACCCTGGATTTGCTCCCCTGAGATAGTCCCACAGTCCACATACCCTGGAGTTTTCCACGTAATTTACAATTACATTCCTTTCAAGATGACTTTAAGTCTTCTGTTATGGGCATATGGTTAAACAAACAAACAAACCAAAAACAACAACAAAAAACAATCTGATGATATTTTCTTCTGTGGAAGTCTCACCAGTTTTATGGATCTTGGGTGGTGGGAAAGAGAGAAGGACGTAGAAGAAATCATGAATATTTTATTTTCCTGGTGGTCTTAGCTTAACCAAGTTCAACTTAATGAGGATTTGCGCTACATGGCTCTACCTTCTAGTCACTAGATTTCTTGAACTAGATTTTTTGAACATTATTATTCAAAAGAGAAAGGAATTTAAACAGTGTTTTATCCATGCCACTAAGAAAGTTTCATGCTTAATTTGAACATTAGAAGTTTAATTTCTTTTTTTTTTTTTTAAGATTTATTTATTTATTTATTTGAGAGAGAGGGTGAGAGATAGCACACGCAGAGGGTAGGGGTAGAGGGAGAAGCAGACTTCCCGCTGAGCTGGGAGACTAATGTAGGACTTGATCCTTGGACTCTGGGATCATGACCTGAACTGGAGGCAGACGCTTAACGAGCTGAGCCACCCAGGTACCCCGAAGTTAAATTTCAACAGGAATCAAATAAACGCAACAGACTCATATACATGTGTGTCCTTTTTTTTCACATGAAGCTTCTCTTTACACAAAGTTCTTGATTAGGTTGAGGAAGTTACTTTCTATTTTAATTTGGGTTTTCTTTTCTTTTCTTTTTTGTTTTTTAAAATCACGAAAGGGGGTTGGATTTTGTCAAATGCTTATTTGTGTCTATTGAGGTCATCAGGTAGTTTTTGTCCTTTATTCTGTTGGTAAGGGGTATTGTATTGATTGAGTTGCACATGTTGAAACAACTTTGCTTTTCTGGGATAATATCCATTTTCTTGGCGTTCAGCCCTTTTTATAGACTGCTAGGTTCAATTTATCTAGCATTTCGTTAAGGATACTTGCATCTATATTCATAAGAGATACTGATCTATAGATTTTTATTTTTCTTGTCTTGTCTTTGTCTGGTTTTGGCATCAAGATAATATAGGAATTCCCCTCTCTTTTATTTGTGCAAGATGTTTTGATGACGATTCTCTGGAAATGAGGGTCTGAAGGAGCTCTAACCCTGTTCTGTTCCCCTCTGGCAGCTGTTAGGCAGCTGGTTTGCATCCTGATTGTAGGCTGTTGGTTTTTAAGTTTACCCTGAAGCCTGAGAGAGGACACGAGACTGTGGCAAGTTAAAAATGCCACAGAGACTGCTGTTCTTACTGAGATTCGGTCATTTTTCTTGAATAAATATTCCCCAATTGCCGTAAGCTTTCAGTTAACTTCCAGAGGCCTGAATTAGTTGATTCTGATAATTTTTGTAATTTTTCCTGTTGCTTTTAACCAAGAGAGGATTTTGGAAGTCCCTAGTCCACCATTTTGGCTGATGTTCACAATGCGATTTTTATGTAAAGAAATATATCTTCAAATTTTATAACATCGGAAAGTTTAGAAATTGTAGGAAATCTTTCATGCTGAGACCATATTATTAGTATAAAGAATGGAATGGGGATTTTGAATAGTAGTATGAATGAGGACATGGAAATGTTCATGTCATGTTCATATCTAGTTCCCAATATCAAGGGCTGCATTATATACGCTTTCCTAAATAAACCTGTAGGTGTATTTTACACTGTTTTTTGATGCAGTATTTTAACATTAATAATTGTCTCAAATATTTTATGCCACTCATTTATCTTTTAAAATTTATGTCTAGATCTTGCTTCAATTATTTTATTCCAGTTTATTTTACATTATTTAAAAGTATTGCCGCAATAAAGTGTTGTATTGTATATGTAGCCAAATTGGTCATTCTTCTCATTTGTGTCATCTCCTATGACTTGCTCATCTCAGATGTTAGGTAAATAGCCAATAGATGAGTAAACATCCTATTCACTTTCTTCTTATTTTTCTCTGGATACTTTTTTTTTTTTTAAGATTTTATTTATTTATTTGACAGAGAGAGATCACAAGTAGGCAGAGGGAGAGGAAGGGAAGCAGGCTCCCCACTGAGCAGAGAGCCCGATTCGGGGCTTGATCCCAGGACTCTGGGATCATGACCCAACCCAAAGGCAGAAGCTCCAACCCACTGAGCCACCCAGGCGCCCTTCTCTGGATAAGTTTTAAAGAGTCCTTTTTTAAAAGTCTTCCCAGAATCAATTTTTGAGTGTGAAGAGACTTGAGTATCTCAAATTTAACATGTTTTCTTTAAGCATTGACTTTGATGCCTCATTTATTGTAAATAGTATGACTCATGTTCTACTTTTTCCCCCCTTTTGTTTCTGCTTACTCCTACAAACATGCATTATTATTATACTGGCTGTTGGCTTAGAATATAGTAAAAATGGTTTTTCTGTTATTATCTTTGGAAAGTGTTTATTAGGAGTATGCACTGAAGTTTATTAAATGACTTTCGGCCTCTCCCAGGATGAACCATAGTGTATTGTGTTAAACCTACTGTAATACCATATTGATATATTTTATAATATAGCGAAAATCCTTATATTCATTAGATAAAAAGAAACTAGCATTAGTTAGTATATTTCTTTTCTAAGAAACCTTACATGGATGATGTCTTTGATGCCTCAAAATAACAGTATAATGCAGTTAGAGATTAAAATTAAAAACCCTGAGGTTTGGTGATGTTCATGCTCCAAGTTATGCAGTTGTAATTTGGCATTAGTATACATAAGAAAAAAAAAAAGAAAAAGAAAAGTATAGAGATGAAAAGCCATGCTGCTTATTCAATATGCACTATATTTCATTAAAAATTTTCCAGTGTTAGTAACTGGGTGTTCACTGTATAATGAAGAGGCTAACATGTAAACAAAAATTTTGGTACAAAGAGATAAGTGCTATGACAGGTAGCACACATGATGTTCTGGAAATACAGAGAATGATAAACTTAACTCCCCCCCAGGTTTATGAGATAAGGCTTCTCAGAGAAGGCTGGAGAGGGAAGAAATGAAAGTCTGGAAGAAGCCAGTGATTTGGGGAACACATCAAGGAGATCGGAGTGATGTTCCAGAACAGGCTATTTGTGAATAAGGGAGTTAGAGAGCTGGAAGGAAGAATTTCATACAGCGGCCCCCACTTATCCACAGGGGATACATTCCAAGACCATCAGGGGACGCCGGAAACTGTGGATGGTACTGAACCCTGTGTACACTATTCTTTTTCCTGTACCTACATACTTGTCATAAAGTTTAATTTATAAATTAGGCATTATAAGAGATTAACAACCATAACTAATAACAAAATAGGACAATGTAACAATATACCATAATACAAGCTTTGTGAATGTGGTTTCTCTCTCTTTCTCTCTCTCAAGATATCTTACTGTATTGCACTCACCCTTCTTGCGATGACGTGAGATGAGAAAATGCCGGGGTGATGAGATGATGTGAGGGAATGACGCAGACATGGTGACTACGAGTGACCTTCTGACTCTGTGTCAGAAGAAGGAGCCTGGGCTTTGGGCCCGCATCACTGAAACTGCTGAAAGCCAAAACCACAGGTGAGGGGGACTACTGAATTGAGAAGTAGGAAGTTGATGATTGAGGTAGAGCAGTTCTCGAGTTTTGGCAAATTAAAAGAATAGCCATAAAAATCATGGGTTGTTTGAATTGCCAGAAAGGTTGTGCTTTAAAAAAGGTTTAGTGTGGGGCACCTGGGTGGCTCGGTGGATTAAGCTGCGGCCTTCATCTTAGGTCATGATCTCAGAGTCCTGAGATGGATCCCTGCATCAGGCTCTCTGCTCAGCAGGGAGCCTGCTTCTTCTCTCTCCGCCTACTTTTGATCTCTCTTTCTCTGTCAAATAAATAAATAAAATCTTAAAAAAAAAAAGGTTTAGTGCTAGATTATTTGGCAATAATTCCAACTATCCAGTTCCCTACACTTTCTGTGCTGCCAAATTTTTTCAGTTAATGCAGTTTTTCTCGTTCTCCAACTTCTTTTCCCCTCCTAATAAGTTAGAAACCAAGGCTGGGAATGAGTCAGGATTTCCTTTTAACAGTTTCCCCTTCTAACTGAGGACATGAAACCTTGGCTGAATTTTAGTATCATTTTGAATTCTAGTCCCATCATTGTAGTTTTTATAAACATTTAAAAATTCTACCACAGAGGCAGCACTACTTATTAATTTCGAGTAGGGTTTTATATTTCTTTTTGTTTGATTTTACAGGATGTGTACGAAATTTGAAAAGCAGTCTCCAGCACTTTTACAAATTGTTACTTAAGGTAAACCAAAAGGAGATCTTTTAGCTTTCACATGGGATTGAAGGAAATCTATTAGGGAGAAAGCTGTGCCTAATTGCCTGAAGTAGCTATATATCTTTCAAGTCATCATTCCAAATATCCCTCTAGCCCTTCTAAATATAATGCATTGATTTTGAAAGGATGTAGAGCGAATTTATGGTCAAGTAGATCAAAATAAAACAGTGTCAAGTAGAAGCAGCAAGAAATGAAAGTCTCCCAGAAAAGGCACTCTTCTAGTTAATATTCTCTGGAAAACCTGCCAAGGATGAGTAAAGCTTTATTTTAGTGAAGGACAGAAATGCTTACAACACAGAACACTATTTATTACATAATTTGCTCTGTGGAACTCGGTAGATGAACACAGATTTTCTTTCAGCCAATGTGAACAACGCATGGCTCTATTTTGGACCGGGAAGATTTATGTTTTGTCATGGTTTTGTCATTCTGTTAATACCTGTATAACATTACTGGTGTCAATTACCTAATATTACTAGTAATATTACCTAATATATTCTTAGTAGCACTCAAGTCACATTTTAACTTCCTACTAATGAATTGCATAGAGTGTCTGTTGGCCTACAAATTCTTTTTTTTTTTTAAGATTTTATTTATTTATTTGACATACAGAGATCACAAGAAGGCAGAGAAGCAGGCAGAGAGAGAGGGGGAAGCAGGCTCCCTGCCGAGCAGAGAGCCCAATGTGGGGCTCAATCCCAGGACCCTGGGATTGTGACCTGAGCTGAAGGCAGAGGCTTTAACCCACTGAGCCACCCAGGCGCCCCAGCCTACAAATTCTTAACACTGGTTAGGTGCATACTGGGTATAGTTTTGGGTTATACAACTTTACTGGAAAATCCTGAAGATGATTACAAACATTATCAAAGTAAGTCTATAGGATTTCACTAAACTGTTAACGTTGCTTAGCTGTCAGGGACACACAACATTAATTATGGCTTATAAATAATCTTGTACAGATATTTCCTCATGTCATCAAGTATAAAACTTGAGTAAAGAGATAATAACTATGAAATTGGGGTGAAAAAGGAAGGATTAATTTACTCTGAGATCAGATATCTGCTTTTTACTCTAGTCTCATCTCTAGCTATTGTCCCTTTTTGTTTCCCCCAGTCTTTGTACATTTGACTCTTTTTTTAGAGTGGGGAGGGGCAAAGGGAAAGGGAGAGAAAGAATCTTAAGCATACTCCACACCCAGCACGGAGCCCGACCAAGGACTGATCTCACAACTCTGCGATCATGACCTCAGCAGAAATCAAGAGTCAGATGCTTAACTGACTTAGCCACCTAGGAGCCCCCATTTTGACTTTTTTTGCCTAGAATGACATCTGTAAAAATATCCCATATTTAGGCCCCTTTCCTGTTCCGCTAGACAAGTTCCATAATTAAAAACCTGGCTGAGGCAGTACTTCATCTAGGAAGTCCTTACTAAAGTTACACAAATGGAATTCATTACTCCATATATCTTCCCATAGTACCCTGAGTATATCTCTAGGTTAGCGTATATATTTTACTGTAATTTTCTGTTTATTTGTCCTGGTACATTGTAGATTTCTTGACATTACAGCCTGTGTTAGTACTCTGTAATGTTTCACACAGCTCAGTTAATCACATAGATGTCAGTCTGCACATGTATGGTGTTATAAGTCCCTGATTATTGACATAAACAGCCTTACTCAGCCTCGGAACAACGAGAAATAGACCTATTAGTGTATTAGGAGCACCTCACAACCAAACCCTTCTCCCTGTGAGGGCAAGCTATTCTCACTGCCTAGGTTCCTGGTACCTAGATTTTCCAGCATTCTTGCTACAGAAAGAGATCTTTGATCAACTGGAAACATAATTTGTCATTCTGTCTGGAAGCAGAATATCTACTTTTGGTCTTCCATATCTCATCCCAGTTCTAGACTCCTCTGCATTAAAATCTTCTCCTGTGTTGTATTTTTTCTTTTTGCTTTTTCTTTTTTTTTTAAAGATTTTATCCATTCATCTGACAGACAGAATACAAGTAGGCAGAGAGAGAGAGAGAGAGAGGAGCAGGCTCCCCACTGAGCAGAGAGCCTGATGCGGGGCTTGATCCTAGGACCCTGGGATCATTACCTGAGCCAGAGGCAGAGGCTTCAACCCACTGAGCCACCCAGGCGCCCCTTGTGTTGTATTTTCTATCAAGACTGAATCTCAAGAATATTGAAAGCCCCTGATGGGACATCACAAACAACTGCCTCGAATTGTCCAGATACTCTGTTTGAACTGTTATTTGGTGACTTAGACTTGGAATTTTGATTCAATCTGCTGAGCCAGTCTTTAAGATGGGGATAGCATTTTTGCTGTAGTATTTTATCATGCACTGGAAAAAAAAGTTATGAAGGTGTTAATGGGCCTCCTCCATCAAACTGTCATCAAGAGTTTCCAAATCCTTATTTCTTGAGACTGTTTCTGACATGATTTAATCTTTGAGAGTGTAGTTTTAAACGTTTGCATGCATTAATAAAGGAGAGCATGAACTATATTTTCTATATTTATGATAGTTTGTTGGGGTGATTTCCATCTGTGAGGTGGTATGACCTTTTATGAATGCAAATAACTAAAATAAATAAAGCTTTAAAGACTTTTCTACTTCATAAATTTATAGCATTTTTTAAACAATGAATCATAAACTCAAATATTAAAGGAACTTTTGCCTGATAAAAATTCAAATATTTGTTATACTATTTAATATTTTTACTTTTATTTAACAAAATATCTGCTATTTACTGTAGTAATTCAATTTATAAACTGGTATTACTTGGGAAGATTGGAAGTTAGTATCAGCTACTTCAATTCACTAACAGGTATTTTTGGGCTTAGCAAGATGGTATTTTCTTCACTCTCTTTATACACATTCTGGATTTGTCCATGCTACCAGAGAATGTCTTCATAGAACATGAACTCGTTTTCCTAATGTAGTTTTGTTAAATGTATAAACCATGTAAGGGATTGCGGGGGGGGAATTGGGGTAACCAAGGAAGAAGCCACAGAGTTTTGGGGTGGCTACCACTGTAAATAATGCTTCCTTTCCACAGAAATTGATTTGGGTGATTAAATAACCATTCACAAAATAGTAAGAGAGAGAAAGTAGTAGGACTAAAAATATCTCAAAAATCGTGGCTTCACAGAGCAGTTCGAAAAGAGTGACGGTAGGAAGAAATGGTTGTTTTACCATGTGGAACTCTGAATGTTTGAAGCATGAACTGGTGGTTGTTCCTGGATGACTAATGAAGGCACATGCTAGAAACAGGTAGTAGTTTGCCAGGAAGCAAAAACTTTTCCATGAAGAAGCTTCCTATAATAATTGCTCTCTTATCTTCTACTCAGACCATGCGTTTAGAAACATACTGACACAAAGCATTTAGCCTTGATAGCCAAACTGCTGATTCAATACGCTAATATATTTCTCAGTGAATTAAATGTCTATAATGAGTGCCTGAATGACAACATATTGCCATGACCCTTGTCTTTTCCATAAGGCAGATATTGCCATGATTAAAGGGAAGAGAAATGCCATGCAAAGGTGAAGAAGTATGTAAGAGTTTCCCAGATATGAGTGTTCCAGATATTTTGTGACATCTGTATGTTCTTTGAAAACTTACTAGATTACCATTGTCACCATACTACTTAAATCTTTTTTGTTACCCAAACACTTTAAAGCATTCTATAGACATTAGCATGCTAAACTTCTAAAAAACATGAAAAAAATAGCAAAATAAAAAAATAAAAACCATATAGAGTGGGGTCTGGGGGAAATTATGAAAAGACAAAATTGATCTTTGGACACTTTCTTTACTTTTAAACCTCTTTCATTAATGGCATCTATATTTCAATCATGCATTTTGAATTAAGATTAAACTCCTATTGTTGGCATTGTAGGGAGTGGCAAGTGAGGGAAAAATATTTTGGCTGGTGTGGGAGGGCTAAACAACCCGAGTGGCGTCCCTCAATTCACACTCAGAGACTTACTCTGACTCTCAAGTGTTCCAAGGCTTCCAGGAGCACACTTAGCCATTCTCTCTATGTAAGCAGTTTATTCATCTTACTATGCCACATTTTGTCAATTTTATTAATCAATGGTCTATATAATTAACTCTAAAATATTTCTATAAATTGGCTTTAAAATCAGAAATGGTACATTTTAGCTGGACAACCATCCCATATTCATTTTGGGGTGAGGTGTGGACATTTTTCTAGATATTTTTTAATGTGATGAAAATCTTGCTTCAAAATTGAAATTGAAGACACGAAGTAGCAAAAGAAAAGGTGTTCAGACAGGTACAGGGTTGTATTAATGGACAGACTGTGGAACTGTATCACAACAGAAGGGCCTGAGACAGGGCCAGGAGGCAACAAAGGCTGACCCGGGAATGAAGCTGTGTGTCTACAGCTTGAGGAAAATATGCATCATAGGCCGAAGTTTGAGAAACAGGTAGGCAGGGAACAAAAGAATCAAAGGCAAGAAGAAATGACTAGGAAGTAAAATGGAGCAATTGTGATATCCCTTGGGACGCAGCAGGATAAGCACAACAGGATAAAAAGCCTCATTTAACTCATTGGTAGCTCTACTGAATCCCGGTTGCTGTCCTCTTTCTTTTAGATGAAATAAACTATTTGGCCACATTCCTAACTTTCGACCTTTTTTATCATTTGTTCCCTGGACGGTCATCAACTTCTTTTTTTCTTTGGCTAACAAACAGATAAACCTTCCTCTTGGGATAAAAACATTTATAAAATCTAAAGGTAAAGGGCTTAAAGCATAGGAAAAGCTTATAGTCTGGATTTTAGATTTGGATGTCTTTAGTAGATGGTAGTCGAAAGTATGAAAGTGGAATGTATTGCCAGGGGGAAAAATGTAGGGGAAGCAGACACCAGACCAAGAACTTTGATAGCTTTTTGAATTACTTTCTGCCTCAAATTTATGTTACTGCAACAAGTCCCTGGAAATGTCAGTGGAAGGTTCTCAAAGGACCACTAGCATAGAATGTTGTTGGACAAAAGCCCAGACTCCTTGTCATTTGAGACCATTTAAAATTGATCAGCATTCTACAGGCTTCTGGTGCAAGCAAGCAGTCATTTAAAAAGTTTAAAACTTTTTTACTTTTTTTAAAAAAAAGTTTAAAACTTTTTTACTTGTAAAGAGATTACAAAACCTTACTTCCAGAAGTCATATACTAAAGCCAAAGTGTTCTAAGTTTTTATTTTATTCTTTTTTGATCACTTTAATGTCTCTTGGCTACTGCAAAAGTTTGTAAAAAAATTTATATGGGGCTCCTGGGTGGCTCAGTGGGTTGAGCCTCTGCCTTTGGCTCGGGTCATGATCCCAGGGTCCTGGGATCGAGCCCCGCATCGGGCTCCCTGCTTGGTGGGGAGCCTGCTTCCCTTCCTCTCTCTCTGCCTGCCTCTCTACCTACTTGTGATCTCTCTCTCTGTCAAATAAATAAATGAAATCTAAAAAAAAAAATTATATAAAATTTTAACATTATGTCATTTTAGAAGGAACTGTTTCACTCATTCTCTCTCTCTCTCTTTTTTTAAAGGTTTTTTATTTATTTATCAGAGAGAGAGAGAGAGAGTGAGCGAGCACAGGCAGGCAGAGTGGCAGGCAGAGGCAGAGGGAGAAGCAGGCTCCCTGCTGAGCAAGGAGCCTGATGTGGGACTCGATCCCAGGATGCTGGGATCATGACCTGAGCCGAAGGCAGCTGCTTAACCAACTGAGCTACCCAGGCATCCCCTCTTTCTCTTTTTGAAGATGTTATTTATTCATTTGTTTGATATAGCAAGAAAGAGCATGCAAAGAGAGAGAGAGCGCCAGTGGGGGAGAAGCAGAGGGAGAGGGAGAAGCCGACTTCCCGCTGAACAGGGCCCTCCCAGTGTGGAGCTCCATCCCAGCATCCTGGGGTCATGACCTGAGCCGAAGACAGATGCTTAAACAACTGAGCCACCCAGGCACCCCTAGAAGGAACTACTTCTTAATACTTTTCATCTCAACCTGATATGAAATTTTAGATTGAGAACCTTATTGTACAGCAACGTTTGTTAGTCCAGCATTGCACAACCTTTACTCTATTATACTACAGGGGAAGGAGCGTGGACCCTGAAACTAGACAAACCTGAGTTTCAGGCACAACATCACTAGCTTAGGTTCACCTCCTTCGTGGAGCCATTCTTGGAACTCTTCCTCCTCCCTCATTAACTACTTTCCCTTTGTGTTCATAAGAAACTCTAGCCTAGATCTAACTTTGCACTGCACTTAGGCCACATGGGATTAAAATGATCAGCTACTGCGTCCATTTCCTATAGGTACAGAAGTATTTTACTCGACACAGAGCCCACACACTTTAGGTCCTCCATTAAGTGTTTGGAAAGACAAATTAATAGACAATATATCAGTGGCTCCATTTATCTTTTTCTTAAGGAATGATAAGAGGGGGATGATAACAATAATTCAGACTCTTGTATAAAAAGGACCTAAGCATAATGTGTCAGTAAAATAAGCTAAATGGCATCATTTAAATGTAAAGCTAAAGGCATCATTTTGAGCAAAACTTGAAGCAAGAAGGCAACCTCATGCTGAAATGCTCTGATTTTTCATCAAGGGCGACATGATTATTGGATTTGGTTAGGTAGATGAAGGAGTTTCTGGCATTAGTTTGGCTCTTTGGAAATGCTGATGCATATTCCTGAGAAAAAGTTGAATTTGTGACACTTTATGGCACATTCTAAGGTGACTGCCTTTAAAAAAAAAATGTAATTTTCTCATATTCCCAATGGGAGTGTCAGGAAATAACACAGAAACTCTGTGTAAAAGCTTTTGATTTCCCATCACTGTGTCTAATAGTATCATTAAGTTGGACTCTAAAGTTAGCTTCTGTAGACTCCTATTTGCTCAAATAAATGAAGTGGATAAAAAAGCTCATTATATTGTATTTGGTACTCTATGAAGCTAAAATCAAGTGTGAATCCATCCTAGCCAGTGTTAAGTATTCAACAGATAGCCCCCACTATTCTATTGCAAAGTCCCTGTGATTGATTCCAAAATTTCAATTCCTCAACTTAAAATAATTTATAAGGTAGCTCTCTCAGGAACATGGTGCAAGAAGTCTCATAAATGGGGGCTGCCTGGGTGGCTCAGTGGGTTAAAGCCTCTGCTTTCAGCTCAGGTCATGATCCAGAGTCCTGGGATCGAGCTCCGCACCGTATCAGGCTCTCTGCTCAGCGGGGAGCCTGCTTCCCTTCCTCTCTCTCTGCCTGATTGTGATCTCTGTCTATCAAATGAATAAATAAAAAAAAAAATCCTAAAAAAAAAAAAAGAAATCTCATAAATGGTCCTCTTTTGAGATAAGGGGAATTCTTTGTTAATCTTTTACCTCATCGTACTACTACTTTCACTGAAAGACTGTGGCTTGGAAATGTGTCGAAATTGAAGAGAACTGCAATAGTTTTTTAAAAATTATGATAATTCATTTGAATAAATATATATTACTTACACACACATATTCAATCTGGTCTCTTGACAAAGTTCTTCCTATAGTTAGATTTTGTCGAAGTGGTAATAACTGTGCTTAAATGCTCAAATTCCGGCGTGCCTGGGTGGCTCAGTGGGTTAAGCCTCTGCCTTCAGTTCAGGTCATGATCTCAGGGTCCTGGGATCAAGCCCCGCATTGGGCTCTCTGCTCAGTGGGGATCCTGTTTCCCTCTCTCTCTCTCTGCTTGCCTCTCTGCCTACTTGTGATTTCTCTCTCTGTGTCAAATAAATTAAAAAAATCTTAAAAAATGCTCGAATTCCATCAGGGAGTCGATGTTCAACTTGGTAGGAACTGACTCATAAAATTAGAGAAACCTAAATAAAGTATGATTGATAGTGGGGGGGAGGGGGGCAAATATGTCACCTCAATCGTCAAAAACAGTGCAGAAATCCTACTCATGTTTGGAACTCAATTTACGACATCTATCTACAGTAAGAAATGACCTTGCATTCCTTTCTATCCTTTGATTCCATGTACATTAATGCTTTTTATTTCTTGGATGTATTGTTGATGAAAATTGGGGAAAATATGTATGATTCTGAGTGAAATCTCCACTATGATCTAGACAGGTATCTTCTTCTTTTTAAACCTTTTTATATTTTTATTAATTATTTGTTATTTTGTTATGTTAGTTATCATACAGTACATCATTAGTTTTTGATGTAGTGTTCCAAGATTCACTTTTTGCGTGTAACACCCAGTGCTCCGTGCAATCCATCCCCTCCTTAATACCCACCACCAGGCTCACACATCACCTTACCTTCTCCCCTCCAAAACCCTCAGTTTGTTTCTTAGAGTCCACGTCTCTCATGGTTTGTCTCTCCCTCCAATTTCTCCCAATTCACTTTTCCTTTCCTTCTCATAATGTCCTCCATATTATTCCTTATGCTCCACAAGTAAGTGAAACCATATGATAATTGACTTTCTCTGCTTGAATTATTTCACTCAGTATAATCTCCTCTAGACAGGTATCTTCAAATGCTTATTGGTTAAGGCTGTATGCGTAGGCAACATAGAAAAGTCAGAGATAAAAAATCCACCAAAAATAAAACTTGAGGAAAAAAATTGTAAATGAGGCTTTGGTAGTTGTGTTAATGTGTAGGTCTGCTCTTCCCCATTGCCTAATAAAGACTGCAGAATACTCTCTATTACCTAATATGGTCTCTCTAAGTTCTCTCACTGCTGCCTTACCTTCCCTACTGCTTGCCAGGCTGCCTTGAGTCCCTCTGTGACTAATACGAGTGGACACACCCACACTGAAAGGTCTATGGAGTCCTAGCCAACAAGATGCAACTTGCGCACACAGAATACATCTCACAAGATGTGAGTTACTTCAGTGATGAGGGTTAAATAAACCACTATATAAGCTTGCTCCTGGGGAGCCTGTGTGGCTCATTTGGTTAAATGTCAGTCTCTTCATTTTAACTCAGGTCGAGATCTTGGGGAGTTGTGAGATGGAACCCCATATCAGGCTCCCCGGTGAGCGGGGAGTCTGCTTGGGATTCTCTCTCTCTCCCTTTCTCTTTGTCCCTCTCCCTCCCTTTCTTTCAAATAAATAAATAAATATTTTTTAAAAACTTTCTCTTATGGAATAGGCCAGAATGTAATACATAATTGATAATATTCTGGATTAATTTCTTGCCAGATTGGTCTCTGTCAGTCACAAAGGCTACAACTATGCTGTAAAGTTCTGCTAGTAACATCTATATTTATATAAGTGTTGCAGTAACATGTAGACCATTTTCAGCTTCTTACTGGATACTGATGTCTGGGTTGCATATTTGCCGTTTGGCATCATATGTTAGTAAAATAAAGACACTAAATACGTATGTGTGTGTGTGTGTGTGTGTGTAGCTAGAAAATACCAAAGAAATAAGTGCTAATTCTTATATTTTCCATCAGTCTGGAGTGTGCTCAGTGCTCAGGGTCAATCCAATGTCACGAATTACTTCTGGGGCATAGAAAGTCCTCCAGTTATGATGACTTGAGAAGTCTGGAGAAAATGCATAAAGAATGAGTATGCATATGGTCAGGAGAATAAAGGGCACAGCATAGGGAATACAGTCAATGATATTGTAATAGTGTTGTATGGGCACAGTATAAGGTACAGAGATGTTGAATCACTATGTTGTACACCTGAAATTCATGTAACATGGTGTGTCAGCTGTACTCAAAAAATTTTTAGAAAAAGAATGGCTATGTATAAAAGATGGCTGCCACCAACCTTACTCTACTTGAATCCGATGATCCTACAAAACTCATTTTTTCTAAGATCAAAATCTTTCACTTCAAGATTTTTAATGGGAAAAACACAGCATCCTATTGTCCAAACAATAAACTCCACATTCTCTTGAATTTTTAAATTCAAGGCGCATTATAGTTTGACATCTGCCTACCGTTTCTAACTTCCCCTAACAAGGACATACCCAGTATTCTTAGTACTCAGCACTAATGTTCCTGGTCATATCATGTATTCTCACATTTTCATTCATTTTTGTGTCATTCCCACTGCTTGGAATGTCAAATCCTACTGCTTCTCTGACTGTCAAAATCCGAGTCATACTTTAAAAAGGTTCTCTAATGTCAACTCTCTCTCGGCAAACATCTAGAATAGTGCCTCACTCACAGTAGACCTTACGTGAATATTATTCAAATGGATACATAAATAAACTGGCAAATAAGGCTTTTGAGTTGATATATTACTTTCAGAATTTTGTGTATACTTCTAATTCAGCATATATCAAATATTATCATAGTGGAATGTATATAATGTATAAATACATTTATAAATATAAGTATTTCTATATAAATAAAGCATATATTTTTACATATAGTTATATGCAGTTATATACGTTAATGTAAGTGTTCTGTAATACAAAGTGTCCCGCCTAATATTAACTTGTTGTTAAATGAGTGAATGTATCTACTGCTAAAGTCAAGTCTATAATACTTATTACTTTTCATTTGAGTTATTTATAAGTGTTTTAGATATTGAAAAGAGTTTATTTTTCTGTCCATTATGGTAGGAAAGAATATGTGCTAAAAACTTCAAATATCCTTTGAAAAAAGAAGAAGGAATCTTCTAATTCATTATTTTTATTTTTCAAAGGGGAGGAACTTTGAGTGACTACTGAACTTACGGTTCATGACAACCATTTTTAACTCACAAGTGGTGACATAAACCATGCTAACAAATGCCTAAGAATTCATATTTGCTTTATCTCATTGTTATTTGTTTAAATTTTATTTTATTTAGGTTCAGTTAATTAACAGATAGTGTGTTACTAGTTTCAGAGGTAGAGTTCAGTGATTCATCAGTTCCTCATTCCATCACGTGCCCTCCTTAATGCCCACCACCTGACATCATTGTTATTTTATCATTCTGAGTGACATTCATTATTAGCAATCTGAGGCAGTGACTGCTTATTTAAAGAATACTGTATTGATGGAGAAATTAGCACACTAAAACCAAAGTTTTGTATCCTTAACATTCATTAACAGTAGCTTTGAGTTTCGAGAAAATGCCATTTGAGCTTGATACTGTCTCAATGACTTCCTCCCTGACCATTAATCGTTAGTCGCCCTCTCACCTCACATGACACTTATTGTATATTTGTCACTTAGTCTAAACTGCTCTGCATTGTTTTTTTAAAAAATCTCTTTCTATAAATATCAAGAGTAGGGATTATGTCTTATATCTCTGTGCCTGAACATTTGAAGGAGAGAAGAATGAGGACAATAGAATGTTCTTGCTCCTCACTCTGTGGTGTTTTTAATAGGAAGGGCATAGTAAGAAACTGGTATGGTCAAAGTTTAAGTAAAATTTAAGTTGTATAGGGGCGCGTGGGTGACTCAGTGGGTTAAGCCTTTGCCTTTGGCTTAGGTCATGATTTCAGGGTCCTGGGACTGAGTGGAGCCTGCTTCCCCCACTCTCTCTGACTGCCTCTCTGCCTACTTGTGATCTCTCTCTCTGTCAAATAAATAAATAAAATTAAAAAAATTAAAGTTGTATAGATAACACTGTAATTTAGAATGGAGAGATAATTTTAAGTATAATTAATTCAGTGTTACACAGTACTGAGGATTTGAGCAATGCTCTCCTTTTGTGGGGGATATTATTATATTATATTATATTATATTATATTATATTAATCGTATCACTACATGCTGTGGATGTATTTGGAAATAACTATCAAAATACTTTATTCATTCATTAACTGCTTAACTGACAGCAGTTATTTCTAAACATTTTAGGAGTTTAGAAGTGTAAGGTAGATTTGTACAGCATAAAACAGGTTTTCTTTTTTTCAGTGCTAAGATAATACATTGTCTTAATTATGACCAACAACAGCATATTATAGTTAAGTAGTGTTTTTACATGCTAACACCATCGCATATTTATCTTTTTGTGGAAAATATGATGGCTTTTTACTTAATTGTAATCTGAAGAATATAAGCACCATTTGAAATTTCTTTTTATGTAGACAACATACTCCAGGCCTGACACATCAGTCAAGACCATTAAGTTATGTATCTTTCTGCTCACATTCCCATTTAAAAATTATTAAATGGAACTGAAGACTTTAGTCATCAACAGTCTATGTTGAAATTCACACATGCTGGGAAAAGTAAAGAGTTAGGTCATTTCCTGACATTAAAACCCCAAGCACTGTGAAGTGGTAAGATTAATTAGTTCCTGGCAGAATCAGGGGCTTTGGTTTTAAAGCAATGCAGTCTGGGTCGATGGTCAGACCCAGATATAGACTCCACTTATGGCTCTCATACTACTTACCTTTGTGTTATTAAAATAATCAGTTAAAAAAACATCAGCTAAGCTCACCAAACCTTAGTTTCCAAGTCTGTAAAATGAGGAAGCTGTGGTATTTGAATTTTAATGTCTTTTCTGGCTCTCAGACCCTGGGTGTAAACTAGTCATTGTCTTCCTAATTATCTGTGGAATACAGATATGTCCAGATCATTCTTTCACTCTCATTGAAATTTTATTAGCAGGGCAATGCTAACATGAATATTGTTCATCCACAGCAACAATAGCTCTCAGTCCTGTTCAAAATCATATGAAGGAAGCAAATAATCTTACAAAAATTTGGATAACCATTTCCAGTAGATGCTTTTCTAAGACCACTGTTGTAGCACATGCATGCCATGACACTTAAGCAAAGTTAATTTTACTATTGTGTCCCAATGGGACATTGCTTGCCCCCTTTCCCTAACTGATGATGGCTCTGTCCCCATATCCCGGGAATGATCCTTTTTCATAGATACTCTTCTTTGCCTGCAGCCAGGTGCTCTAGTCATGAAAACAACCTCATTCCAGTCTTACTACGAGTATTTAGCTTGATGAATAGATATTGCTAGGGCGCCTGGGTGGCTCAGTGGGTTAAAGCCTCTGCCTTCTCCTCGGGTCATGATCCCAAATCCTGGGATCAAGCCCCGCATCACATCGGGTTCTCTGCTCAGCAGGGAGCCTGCTTCCCTTCCTCTCTCTCTGCCTTCCTCTCTGCCTACTTGTGATCTGTCAAATAAATTAAAAAGAAAAAGAAATAGATATTGCCAGCTTCTCAAATGGGAATATGTAAGGAACAATGTGTTCTTTTAAAGCCACTAACCCTATTTAATCCTAATAGCACAACAATTAATTTATTCTTTAATTCACTTAAGGACTGGAAGTAATAATCTAGGGGTACTTTTGTGCCCATGGATATTTAGTTTATATGCATAGTAGCTTAGATTAGAAACTCAAAGTGAGGGGCGCCTGAGTGGCTCAGTGGGTTGGGGCCTCTGCCTTCGGCTCGGGTCATGATCCCAGGTCCTGGGATCGAGCCCCGCATCGGGCTCTCTGCTCCGCAAGGAGCCTGCTTCCTCCTCTCTCTCTGCCTGCCTCTCTGCCTCTCTGCGATCTCTGTCTGTCAAATAAACAAATAAAATCTTTAAAAAAAAAAAAAAAACAAAAAACTCAAAGTGCAGCATTGCCCAATCTGGGAAACTGAAATCTTAATAATTAGGAAATGAATTAATTAACATATACTATATTATTAGTTTCAGGGATAGAGTTTAAATATTTAGAAATGCAAAAAAAATAAAATAATTAGGGAACTCTATTAAAAATTATAAGAAAATTACATTAGACAGTCTTCACCAAAATTTACCCTAGGCCAACTACAGGTGAACTGGAGCTAAGAGGGCCACAATGTGGCAAGAAAGAATGGTATAGTGGAAAGAGAACAGGGTCAGGGTGACACAGGATTTCTGGTTCCTGTGTTAACAATGACTCATTTTACTATCGTAAGCATGTCATCCTCTCTTGTTTTCAATGTAATGGAAAGAAAAAAAGGAATACTTGGGCAGGTGTTGTACCCAATTCATCACCGTACTTGATACCCAAGAAGAGTGATACTGTTTCCATTACCTACCTCGGTTTCACTGTGTCACTGTGTCACTATCTACATTTTTGTGCTCCTGGTATAAAAGACTGAAGCTCTGGAGTCTGACCGAGCTGGGCTCTAATTTAAGCTCTACCACTCCTGAGCTAGGATAGATTTTTAATCTCTCTGATTCTCATTTTCTTCACTTTAAAAATGAAGTCAATTAGGGGCACCTAGGTGTCTTGGTCAGTTAAGCGATGGATCCTTGATTTAGGCTCAAGTCACGATCCTCAGGGTCTTGAGATAGAGCCCCATGTTGGGCTGCGTGCTGGGCATGGAGCCTGCTTAAGATTTTCTCTCTCCCTCTCCCTCTCACGCTCCCCCACCCTCTAGCTCTCTCTAAAAATAAAGGGAAGCTAATTATATCCAACTCGCAGGGTCACAGCATTTAGTTATCGGTACAAATAATAAGAATTAAACAAGAGGCTACATGTGAAAGCGCTTTTCAAATTTAAAGGTTTTTTAATATATAAGAGCATTAAGTAGTACACTTATGTTGCAGAATTTCCAATTTTTTAATCTATGATATTGTCACTGTCTTTAGAATTGCCAACCCTTGATTTCTCACTTTTCTATTTTTATTATTCTTTTTTGATGTTTAATTCATACCCTTATCTTCTGAAACATTTAACAAGGAATGAAGAGACCTATAGAGGTAAGGGAAGAGTATGTGTATTTGGATTTGGAGAAGAGATGAACACCAAAGGCCTTCAGAATTCTTGACCAGTGGTGAAATAATACTATTCTGTTTTTGATATATCTGCGAGTAGTCCTTAAAGGGATAAAAAATTTAAGCTAGTGGGGCACCAAAAAATTACCAGCTGGATTTAAAGTGTTGACCTATTGGTCTTACCAAAACAGCATAATTTTTAAAATAACTTGCCTAACTGAATTCTTATAAATAGCAACAAGTCATACTCAGGAATAAGATAATAATGAAAGAGTCTTCCTTTCAGATAGGCTATTTCAACACAACATATCTCTGCCTGCAGATTTGCAAAGACATAGAAAGCATTTACTTCGTCTCTGGAAAAAGAAGATAGATATTAGAGCCAGATTCAGTGACCCTTATCTTATTAGTATGGATTGTTTTAGAGACAACTCACATTTTTCTTAGTGGTGTTTCCAAGTACAATGGACATTCTCCCAAACAATTTAATGTGGACTGTTACCAGATGAAAGACACATTTTGTTGGAACACTCATCTAGTGAGCAGGTACAATTAACTAAAGACAAAATCCTAAGTGAGACAAGGGGAGCTTTACATCCTCAGGTCACAGTACTTTCCATTCTTGTATACAAACATGGGGTGGTGAAAAGTGGGCACGGAAGGGAAGAAGTCAAGAATATTTAGTCTTAGGAAGGTACAGAGGAGAGTAAAAGATTACTTGTCTGGATAGGGGTCCTAAGCTGTTTGTTCTAAGTTATTTATTTGTTTTAAGTTGTTTATTTGTTCAAAGTTATTTGGCCGAAGTTGTTTCATTGGTTCCAAGTTGTTTGAAGAACATATATTTCTTCTGCAAATCCAAGAAGTTTCCTGTGGCTTTTTTAATAACTAACACTTAAGCTTTGGACAAATTGGAATTTTTATTGTGGCAAAAATGAGCAGATCAGACCTCTAGCATTTATTGTGTCTCCCAGGTGTTTATAGCTACTTAATATTAACAAAAACTCCCTTATTGTAAATGAAGGTATTAGGATATCTTCCTGTGGATGTATCCAAATTGATCTCTATAAGCTAGAAAGTATATTTCATCATTTTTAAAAAAGATTTTATTTATTTATTTGACAGACAGAGATCACAAGCAGGCACAGAGGCAGACAGAGAGAGAAGAGGAAGCAGGCTCCACACTGAGCAGAGAGTAATTTAGTCATGTAATATGGGGCTCCATCCCAGGACCCTGGGATCATGACCTGAGCTGAAGGCAGAGGCTTTAACCTACTGAGCCACCCAGGCACCCCGAAAGTATATCTCATCATAAGAGGAAAACTGGAGAGAAAGAAACAACAACAGCATGATCTCTGAGGCATTGAAATCCTACAATCCTGACCCCCCCAGTGTTCTCAACTGAGAAATGAGAGCTCTCTGTCAGCACAACAAACAAGAACAAAGATCTCTCCAGTCTGGAGCATGGATTGTTGGTTCCTGGTGAGTTGGTCTGTTTGATATGGAGTGGGAATAGCCTCTTAAATTTCAAAGTGGTGTGGCTAAACTAGACAATAAGTTAAGAAGGGCACATCTTTAGAATATAACCTGATTAGGTTCTGCTTCTTAAAAGAGACAGTCACACAGGTCATGATCCCAGGGTCCCGGGATTGAGCCCTGCATCAGGCTTTCTGCTCAGCAGGAAACTTACTTCTCCCTCCCATTTCCCCTGCTTGTGTTCCCTTTCTGGCTGTCTCTTTCTCTGTCAAATAAATAAAATCTTTAAAAAATAAGAAAAAGCCACAAATTAGTACAAACATGGCAGGTGTTTATTATTTTTTGCCTTTATTATCATTTGCCTCATATATAAGCAACAAAGTACACCACTAGGAATAAGGGTTAGGCATTTGGGTTATGTAATTTTGAGGTTTGATACGTTAGTGTGTCTGCCTTAAGGTTTTGCTTATTTCACATTGTTTTCTCATTTAAGGAGAAAGAAGTAAAGCATAGATGGAAATTGTCACAAACAATTGTCCAGAACCCCTTCCACCTCTAAATCCGAAACCAAATACTAAAATCTAACACCATCAAGTACTCTTGTACAGGCATCATTAGCAAAGCACTGTGCATGTGTACACACACACACACACACACACGCACACTCCCTATCCCCTCTCACCATTTTACTTCATTTTACAGCACTTACTATGATCCAACTTTACATTTTAATCATTTATGTATTGTCCATCTCCTTCCAGGAATATATGTTTCATTTTTTTAAATTTTATTATGTTAGGTTAGTCACCATACAGTACATCTGTACTGTACGGTGTTTTTGATGTAGTGTTCCAAGATTCATAGCTTGCCTGCAATACCCAGGGCTCCCTGCAATACGTGCCCTCCTGTCACTGTTCCAGCCACAGCAATGAGAAGAGTGCCTGATGCAAAGTAGGTACTTAATTATGGGTTGTTTGAATGAGTGAATGGATGGATAGATAAATAAGAAGATGAAAAAAAATTCTAATGGGTGATGGGTATTAAGGAGGGCACCTGTTGTGACGAGCGCCAGGTTTTATAAGTAAGTGATGAATCACTCAATTCTACACCTGAAACCAGTATTACACTATATGTTAACTAAATGGAATTTAAGTCAAAAATTTTTTAAAAAGTCTAGAGGGTTGTTTACTGATTTGTCTGTGTTCATGCGCCGCTCAGTAGTACAGTCAGACCCAGAACCCCGATCTCCTGGCTTTTAATCCTGTACTCTCTTATGCCATACTTTGTAGCTGATCACTAGAAGAGAAAGGTAAGTATGAAAATCCATAATAATTTCCTCCTACAGGAAGGTGAGAATGTGGAAATGCAGGTTGATGAATGAAAAAGATCCTTCTTTTGAAGATTATTTGAAGACTAAAGACTTATACAGCATTTTTTTTGCATCAAAAGTTAATTGTCGGGGCGCCTGGGTGGCTCAGTGGTTTAAAGCCTCTGCCTTTGGCTCAGATCATGATCCCAGGATTCTGGTATCTGAGCCGCATCGGGCTCTCTGCTCAGCACGGAGCCTGCTTCTCCCCACCCCACTGCCTGCCTCTCTGCCTACTTGTGATCTCTGTCTGTCAAATAAATAAATAAAATCTTTGAAAAAATGTTAATTGTCCTTTTCAAAAATGACAAAATTTGATGTAATCAGACCTGTCCCCGAAAATACAGAGCATTTGATCTGCATAGGTCTGATCGTCTTTTTTTTTTTTTTTTTTTTAAAGATTTTATTTATTTGACAGAGAGAGATCACAAGTAGACAGAGAGGCAGGCAGAGAGAGAGAGAGAGGGAAGCAGGCTCCCTGCTGAGCAGAGAGCCAGATATGGGACCCGATCCCAGGACCCTGGGACTATGACCTGAGCTGAAGGCAGCGGCTTAACCCACTGAGCCACCCAGGCGCCCGGTCTGATCGTCTTTGATGGCAGACGGAAGGAGCCCCAAGTCTCAATTATTGACAAATTGTGAGAAGGGGCCTGACAAGAGGAGAGGAAAGGAGGATGGTCTAGGGTCACTACTTCACACTGGGGTCACTTGCCCTTTTTACCACCCAGCTCATGCAGCGTGGGCCAACCCCTGCCCCTAGGCACTCAGAATCTTGAAAAATGGAGCCACAATAGGATAAATCCTAATGAATGATCAGGGAAGCAACTGAGAGCTGAAGAGAATCTTCCCTGATTTCCAGAACCCCTTCCATCTCTAAAGGAGAGTCTGTAGGGGAAAGAAATCAGGAGATCTCATAATACAAAGATGATACTAAAAATAATTTATAAAAAGCACAGTCATTTAAATAAATAAGTACATCAGTATAGAAATGAAAATTTTTGTATATTTCTTTTTGTCCCTTGAATAAACCATTAATCATAAAACTAACACATGACAGACTCTGTAGCTTTTTCCATGGTAAAACTGGTGATTGAGAAGAAATGCACAAAATACTCTTTTTTGTGATTAAAGCTTCATGCAGTTCATTTAAATGCACGCAAAATAAGGAGAAGAGTCTATTATATTGGTGGGAAGGCAAGGAGTGCTATATTTTAAATGGGAGAAAGAAAAGGGGCTAATCACTTTCTACTCTGTATCTCTAATATACTTGTATATTTTTTGAGTGCTTATTTTTCAATTTCACTTATAAAAGGAACTTTTATAAGTGAAATATCTGTTATCTATCCAATCATCCACCCACCTATCTTATATCCTATTACAGGAAGTTCTCATGAAATAGAAAATTACTTTTTCTATAATGAACTGGATCAACTCAAATGTTTCCAAACCTAAGTGTTTCATTGGCTGGGATTTGGAAAATTTTTCTTTTTGTAAAACATTTCAGTGTAATGGTATTTTGGGCTTTATTCCTTCACACATTTGATTTGATGTTTATGGGGAGCCATACCACTAAACATATCCATATGGTAGGAAAGCAATTGCATTTCAAACTCGTTACAAAGACAATAGAACAGGTAAGTAGAATAAGGCTTTAGAAGGACATAAAACTAAATATTCACATTTAGAATTATTCAGAAATTTCTTGAATACCCCAGGATCTTTGATTATCCTGAAAAAGGACAGTGGGATCTTTGTTCCTAGATATCTTGAAGAATGGGACACACTAACTACAGGTACTTATAGATTATATGGATACTTTTAAAGTTCTAACATAACTAAAAAACAACAACAAAAAAAATGCAGACCACTCAATCACTTACTGTCTATTAAGAATAAACAGCGATTTATCTTATACAAAATATTTTAGTCAAAATATAAGTACTTGGAGGCCCAGACATAACTCAGCATTGTTCAAAAGACACTTTAAGGGCTTGTAGATAAATGTAAAAACTTGATAGAAAATACAATCCTTAGAATACTAAAAATACTATTTTGTAATAGTAGTAGGCAATACTTATATGCTGGTTAGAAGCACATAAATGTGATTATATGTGCCAGGCACTATTCTGGGTGTTTTATTATATTGGTTAGTCTTTAAATTATGTGAGGGATATACTATTATCAACCAAATAAAGGTGAGGAATCTGGAGTATATCTGAGCTACTTCCTCAGCCTCTAAACTCATACCTAAACACAAGAAAAGAGGTTCTTTCTTTCTTATCAATATTGTCCTTGGCTGGTGTTGTGTTAGTATTTTCTACTTCTGTGGCCTCCGTGCTCTGTAATTTCTCAGCTCAAAGCTCACTTTTTAAATTTTGAGAAGTTCCTTGGCCTTTTTTATCTTATCACTTAAGATAACTTCTAATTAAGATCACTGGCAAATTATAATTACCAATAATTATTTTCTTGCTGAGAGAGGACTGTAACAGGTTAGTGTCCTTTTCAGAATCAACTAAAAAAGAATTAATATTTGTAAAAGCTTCAATTTCCAGTGAGAAGCTGTATTGCTAGGAGGATCTGAGTCAACATTGTGTAGTGTGTGTACCTTCAGTTAATGAGAAACAGTGGGATACATGGTTCTCATAAGTGTAAAATATAATGAAGCATGAATCGTAATTCTCTAGTACAGTAACAAAATAACAACGGCACTAAAACATTTGGAATTCTGTGGCACACTTAGAATCTTAAGTAGTTTTCCATTTTAATTACCACAAAAGGGTAATAAGCTGTTTCAAAATCTTTTCCACAAAACTTTCCCTGGGCCAGAAGTCTGAAGGAAATAATTTTCTTCTTGAGAACATGTCACTAAGGGGGAGGTCTCAGTTTTCTTAAGAACTGTAATTTTTCTAATGGTTCTTCTAAGAATAGACCATGGCAAGTGTACTTTGAGAAGACTGACATTAATAAAGTAATTTCCTCCCCAGAGATTAAAGTGGCAAAATGAAAACTTGAATTTGAGATATAATAGCAACTTCCCCCCAAATATCTGTGACTTTGTCCTATCTGTACCTCATTTCATCGGAATTAGGAAGTATTTATATTGACAGGGCATAAGATGTCATTAGAATCTGAAAAGTATATGATTAATAACGATTTACGATTAGTCTGAAGGTGGGGGCAAGGGAATGGAGGGGCAGGGACAGGGAAATACTTAGTTTTGTCCTAGTTTTATAAATATTCTCATCCTCGGAACTGTTATCTAAAAACAAAATATATAGAAAAATCAATTTCCTTCATATTCTGGGGGATATTTTGGGTATTTAAAATTTAGATTTGAGAGGCAGTTTAAGAGGGTACCGTAGGAAGATCCCGAATCCACCTCCTCCCACAGATACAACAGATCTACAGCTCCATATGGAAAAATTTCCTCTGAAAAAGACCTGAGAACTACCTGAACAAGCTGCTCCATAACAGAGGATAAAAAGGCCACATTAAGATGGGTAAGAGAGACAGAGATGCAGTCTCAGCAAAGGCCCTACCTGCGGTGCTGCCACCGTAGTTGGGAGGGATCTCACAAATATGGAGATTCTCCTTGAGGACTTAGGGATCTGTGCCCCACATCAGCCATCCTGACCCTGAGACCAATGCCAGAGAGATGAGCTCCAAAAATGTCTGGTTTTAAAAGCCAGGGGCTGGGGCACCTGGGTGGCTTAGTCAGTTAAGTGTCTGCCTTCAGCTCATGGATCAAGCCCTACGGTGGTGAGCAGGGAGCCTATGTATCCCTCTACTCGTCCCCTCACTTCTGCTTTCTCTCAAATAAATAAATAAATAAATAAATAAATATTTTTTTAAGCCATGAGGCTGTAGGAAACAGAGAGACTCCACTCTTAGAGGACTTGTATATAGACTCATTAACCTAGGACCCAGAGCAAAAGCAACAGTCTGAAAAGCCATTAGACCATATGGTAAAAAGATTCACTTGTTAGTCTTGTTGTGCCTACAGGAAGGGCAGGAGCCAATGGAACTCTCTCCAGGGAACAGAAATGTTAGCAGAAGCCATTTTTTCACTCTCCCTCTAACTTGCTAGCCCCGGTGGTACTCGGTACTCGCTATGCTCCTGCCTAAGCCAGCCAGCCAGAGCACCACCCTCAAGCAGCACTCCACAGCCTCCCCTCAAAACAACTGGCCAGGGAGAGGGCCCTACCCCTAAGCACTACTCCGCCACAGCCTTTCCAAGGGGAATGCCCCTTGAGTGCCTGACTCTAGTAGCTAAGGAGAGTTACATTTTGGGGCCTTATAGTTCTGGAAAAATTGGAAAGGCAGTTCTTTGCAAGCTACCACCCCAAAGGTATTGCACAGACAGCAGACTGAAACTTACCCCCAGTCTTCCCATGGAAAAGGCATATCTACTTGATCTGGAGCTCCAGTCTGAGGGTGGGCTCTAGGCTTACCACACATCTAAAGGCTACAGAAGTGCTCTTAGGGAATGTAGGCTGGGGGATACCATCTTTGAGTTCTCACTTGGCCTCATTACAGCTCCTTGATACCTCTCAGAAAGGAGTTCATATACTAATCTAGTATATGAGGGAGCGGTCTCAATTAGCACCTAATTTCAGGCTATTATAGAAGTTATAATATTTTAAAATATTTATGCACCTGACATAGAAGGACCTAAATACATAGAGCAAATACTAATATACATAAAAGAAGAGATATTGACAGTAATACAATAATAGTGGGGAACTTCAGTACTCCAATTGCATCAATGGATAGATCATCCAGACAGAAAATTAATATGGAAACATAAACCTTGAATTACATGTTAGACCAGATAAATAAATGTATATACCTATTTGTGTATATATATTTAATATTCCACTGAATAGCAGCAGAATACACATACTTCTCAAGGGTGCATGGAGCATTCTTCAAGATAGATCACACATTAGACCACAAAACAAGTCTCAATACATTTAAGAAGACTAAAATATCAAGCGTCTTTTCAACCACAAGGTATAAAACTAGAAATCAACTACAAGAAGAAAACCAGAAAAATCACAAATACAACATGGATGACTCTAGAGGGCATTATAACTGAAGTAAGCCAAACTTAGAAAGGCAAGTACCCTATAGTATCATGGATAAAGATGATGTCACTCTCTCTCTCTCTCTCACACACACACACAGACACACACACACACACACACAGAGGAATATTACTCAGCCCCCAAAAAAGAATTAAAAAGTTCCATTTGCCACAACATGGATGAGCCTAGATAAATCTAAGGGAAATACATCAGACAGAAAAAGACAAATGCCATATGATTTCCACTTATATGTGGAATCTAAAAAACGAAACAAATGAACAAAGAAAACAAAATACTTTGTGATTCTATTTATATGAAGTTTAGGAACAGGTATTTAACTATTATGAAAGAAGTCAATATAGCGATTATCTCTTGGGGCATGATACTGCTTATTGATTAGGCTGTGGTATGAGACACTTAGGTTGCTAGTAACTGTATATTTCAATCTGGATGGTGGTTTCACCTGGGTGTGTATATATGTGTGTTTAAAAATTACTTATCTAGGGGCACCTGGGTGGCTCAGTGGGTTAAAGCCTCTGCCTTCGGCTCAGGTCATGATCCCAGGGTCCTGGGATGGAGCACCGCATTAGGCTCTCTGCTCAGCAGGGAGCCTGCTTCCACTTCTCTCTCTGCCTGCCTCTCTGCCTACTTGTGATCTCTGTCTGTCAAATACATAAATAAAAAAATTACTTACCAAAAAATACGTTAATGACCTGTGCAATTAAGATTTTTTGCACTTAAACTGTATGAATATTATACCTCAAAATAAAATAGTGCTCACCTAGAAATACAAATAATCTAGTAGAATATTGATTTTATTTATTTATGTATGTATTTGAGATATAGAGAGTGAGCACATGAGAAGGGTGAGGGCAGACGGAGAGAGAGGAGGGAATCTCAAGCAGACTCTGCCCTGAGCCTGGAGCTGATATGGGGCTCAATCTCATGACCCTGAGATCATGACCCTAGATGAAATCAAGAGTTGGATGCTTAACCAGGCACCCCTAGTGGAATATAATAAGAAGATATAGAAAGAAAGAATATACACTTATTTACAGATTTTAAAGAACTTTATTTTTGGAATAATTGCAGATATACAGAAAAGTTCCTAAAATAATAGAGTTAGCATATCTTCCCATCCAGTTTTTCACATTGTTCGTATCTTATATTACCGTAATACATTTGTAAAAACCAATAAACAAATATTTGCATACTGAAACAAACAAATGGAGAAAAAAATGAGGTCAAAAAATAAATAAAAAACTTGAATGTAAGACCAGAAACCATAAAACTTCTAGAATAAAACATAAGTGGTAAGTTCCTGGACATTGGTCTAAGGGATATCATTTTGGATCTGAACTACAAAAGCAAAAATAAACACATGAGACTACCTTAAAATAAAAAGCTTCTGCACAGGAAAAGAAACCATCAACAAAATAAAAAAGCAACCTACTGAATGGGAAAAGATATTTCCAAATCATATATCCATTAAGGGCCTAATTTCCAAAATACTTAAAGAACTCCTATTACCCAACACCACCAACAAAACCCCAAGAAATCTGATTTAAAAATAAGCAGAGGATCGGAATAGGCATTTTCCCACAGGAACATCCAGATGGCCAACAGGTGCATGAAAGGATGTTCAACATCACCCATCATCAGGGAAATATGAATATGCTTCAAGACTACAGTGAGATATCATCTCATTAGTTGTCAAAATAGCTATTATAAAAAAAATAAGTGTTGGTGAGGATGTGGGATGGTTATGTTGTACACACAAACCTAACATTATGTTATATCTCAATTATACTTCAATTTAAAAAATTTAACTTTGATATATTTGTTTCTGCATGGAAAGAAAACTCTAGCTTTGAGAAATTAGAAAAAGGTACACATTTTAGATCAAATTATGTGACCGTTTTATAACTTTTTTTTCCAGATTATTTGACCTAATTCAATTTCTTATACTTAAGACGATTTCTCTAAAGCATCTATAAACTTTTGATTCTTTTTTTTCTATACCAACAGGTAGATATTTCTGACCTGTGAAATCATAAAGAGATTTTTGTGACCAAATTGTTCATGACTTGCTTGTCACCCTCCCCTATCATCTACTTTATTAAAATCCTAAAATACAATCCTGAGAAAAATTTATCTGCATATATAAATTGATGCATTGTGTCTTACTTATTTTGGAAAGCTCTTCCAAAATTGGTGGATTTGTGTGGTATGGAGTCCTCTGGAGGACCAGGTCAAGGGTAGATGGTTTACTTTCATTTGGGGTATAGGGTGGCTCAGAAAAAGACTATTTTTAAGACTTTAAATAAACAATACTTTAATTTCTGAGTACTTTCAGTTTTTCTTGGAATATAACACTTGACCAAATAGTTCAGTTATTATAACTTTTACAGTATACTGAAATATGGTACTTAAGGAAAAAACCCTTCATTTAACAACAAATTGTAAACTCTGAGATACTAAATCAATCATGTTACCTATAAGTGCCAACACTGTTATTTCATCATGCCGATTTCAACCACATTTTTAAAAAAGGAGATAATGCCAATACTTATAATTGAAAGGATTTCTAAATATACAAATACAGTAACAATTCAAGAGCTGAGTGGGACTCAATTCAAATGACAAAAGTTCACTTTTTATTCAAAACTACAGCAAGTGCCTTGGACACATTCCTTGCTGCCAATAAATCCCACAGTTCATTCTCTAAATTATTTTTAAAAATCTAGGTTAGTCATGGTGTCTTTTGAGGGGAGAGGCAGGGTAGGGGAAGCTAAGTGTTACGTATAATTCCTGCAGTTTTCAAATTAAAGTGCTCAATTTCAGGTAAATTTTTTGGATACCCCTCATAAGTGTGTTTTCATCTTCTTTGAGCTGCCTTTTAAGGCTTTATGTATTCCTAGGATATTGTCATGGACTCAGTTTTAATTCTTGCAGAACATATATTTTAAGGATACATAGCATTTAAGAAGCCAGGATTGTATCAAAACTTATTATAAAATCCCAGAATAAACTGGTTTGGAACTAGAACAGTATAGAAAAGAACAGCTAGAGGTACATAGACAAAAGACAATTAATAATTTGGAAAAAAAAACAAAAAAGACTTACTTTCTGCATTTTGCTAGTTTTCTTCCCTTCTCCTTAAATGCACTTTAAGCAATATTTTTGAAAAATTTACCGAAAAAGAGAGAGAGAGAAAGCTAATTTCCTTTTTATACAAAAATAAGTAGCAGGCTGTTCTCACCCACACAGGAGTTTTTTTAGGTTTTTGTTTTTTCAGGTTTTTTTGTTTTGTTTTGTTTTTGTTTTTTTTTTGTTTCTGTTTTTTTGTTTTTGTGTTTTTTTTGTATTCTGTAAACAGTCTTTTTTTTTTTTTTAACTCATAGTCCATTAAATTGTTTTCCTCTCTTCTTTTAGCAAACTTGTAACATATATCCTTTAACAGAAGGAATTTAAGCAAACAAACCAGTCTTTTCATTTCTTTCTGTTTCAGTTCCCCTTCTTATTCTGATTTATTTTTTGGATGCCGTATACAGCTAGTTAGGACTGTTACCCGACAATAATATATCCCGGATGAGGCTTTTGATGGAGATTTTACCTACCAAATGAACGAAAAATAATTGCTCTATCACGGAGGAGGAGACTGTGCGGAGGGAAGGAAGGCGAAGCAAAAGCTTTCCAAATCTCATTGGTTGGTTGGAGTACTGGATTCTAACGTATTTCTCCAAAGCTGACTGGGACTTTTCCTGCCAGCTTTCCACACTGGCTACATCAGAGAGACCAATGGCATCTGAAGTGAACAGGATTATGGCTTTGATGCAGCTGTACTCAACGGGGTCGACGCGCAGAGTTTTGAACTTCTCCATTTGCTCTTGAAAAATCTGTACCTGGTCCATAAAGATGGCCACCTGGCTGGAGGACGCCTGCGAGCCCTGTAAGCTGGTGGCAGCCAGGAATGGGAGGACATGGAGTGGCATGGAGCACTGTGCCCAGTTCACCATGAACAGGTCACACCAGGTGAGGCGAAGCAGGGCCACTTGGTCGTCGATGGGCAGGTCAGGGAAGAAGGGTATTTTCTGGGCCCATTCAATGGCACCGAAGAGCACCCGGGCAGCCTGCTCACAAATGTTCTCAAGGGTCAAGACATCGTTGGGCTGCACGCACTGGCTGCCTGACCCGAACAGGGTATAGGGCTCGGCGTGGATCAGCAGAGAAATATAATCAGACAGGTTAGTGTGGAAGCCGAGGGATTCCCTATTGGTCGGCACTACTTGCCCACGGGTTGGCTGGACGAGTGGTATCCTGTTCTTGTGCACTGCATCTCTTTTCATACCCATGTCGACGCACTTTTTGAAGCGGCAGTACTGGCACCGGTTGCGCTGGTGCTGGTCAATGCGACAGTCTTTGTTGGCTTGACATGTGAAGTTTTGACTCTTCCCCACACTGCGCTTGAAGAAGCTCTTGCAGCCCTCGCATGTGAACTGGCCGTAGTGTTTGCCACTTGACTTGGCCCCACATACCACGCAATCGATACGCTGTTGCTGCTGCTGCCGGTTGTCACCATTCAAGCCACCAAGGCTGTTCCGTTCCACAGCCACCGTTTCCGCCGGCCTGATGACTGGGCCACCTTGGCTGGGTGTCTGTGGCAGGTATGGGGCACTGGGTGGCGGCCCTGGCTCCGGAATCACCTGCAAGACCGGGCTACCCTCCAAGCTGGGGATCTCATCCTGGGGGTCGCTCTGAGTGTTGACCGCCGTTTCCATTTCTGTGGTGGCCGCGTTGGTATTTCCTGCTCCTCTGGCTGTGGATGATGGCGGCTTCTGATCTCTGGCTCCGGCGCACTGCCTTTTGTGTGTGCGACTGTGCGACAGGAAGTAGGAAGGCGCCCCTGGGTGGCTCAGGGGCTAGTTGGTTGAGGTTAGTTAGTTTTTCCTTTTTTGTTTCTTTTTTGCAAAGTTTTATCAATTTCTTGTCTGGACTGGTATATCTGTTTTGTTTCCCTCTGCTGGGCATTGTTGGTTTCGGGGGGCTTCCCACCAGGAACGGCAGGGTAAGTGCCGGTTGTGAGGGAGTGGGACCAGAATATGGAGAGAGAGGGAGGGTAGGGAGAATTGCAAGTGGATTGTCTAGCTTCAAGACAGAAATAGGAAGAAGAAGAAAAAAAATCTCCAAAGGTCTCACTTGCTTTCACTCTCTCCCTCCCTCTCTGGTTCACTCTTACGGAAAAAGATTCTTACGGGTTTTTTACTTTGGGAAGACTCTGTTGCCACTAAGTGGGTGACTAGTACAAATGCTTCCCAAAGACTGTATTTCTTGATTGATGTCGACAGTTGTAATTGCTTTCATCATTTCCATCTCCTATGGCTAATCGGATTGTGTTTTGTTTTTGTTGTTGTTTTTGTTTTGTTTTGTTTTGCCACAGTCACTTAATAAAATGAAAGCTGGAATAAAAAAGCAATCAAGGCTTTTTAGCAATGATAGTTTTTAGAAGAAAAGAGCAGAGGAACCTTTTTTTCACCAACGCAGTATAGAAAGTCATTTTGAGTGAGAAAGCTAGGGAGAAATAGGATGCTACACTGTACAAGTTGATTTCAGACCAACTAGGTTCAGGACTAAAGAGAACTGTGAGGTTGACCTGTGTGACTTTTCTAGTATTCAACTCTTTTTGCCTTATAAAAAGGTCAATTTCATGTAGTTTAACCTTGTGTCATCCATTTTCTACAGAACAAATTTATGAGAACCAGTGTCATAGAATACCAAAAGAGTTTAGGGTTTAATGGCTTGGAGGCAAATCTCACCCCTGTCACTTAAAATATGTGTGATTTTGGGTAAACAATAGTATCTTTCTGTGCCTCAGCTTTCTTATCTGTATGATATTAGATTGTATTACTAAAGGCAGCAATGTCAGTATCCATTTTACTGTTTCTTGTATAATTTAATTGCTCCCAGTTTGGGGTAATTACAAGCAATACTGTTACAAATAATTCTTTACACATATGTTAGTGCTTAATTGTAAGCCATTCTTTAGGATGTATACTCAACCTTGGAAGTCATGGATTATAAGGCATGAACTTTGCTAATATTGCTATATAATGCCATATTATTTTTCAATGGTTGTATCAATTTGCATTCATTCTCACCACAGTGTATGAGTTCCTGCTCTTCCACATGTTTGCCAACACAAATTAAAGTGCCAGCACCCTTTAATTTCTCCTGATCTAGTGACTATTGGTATTTAATTGTGGTTCTTCATTTCTCTGATTACCAATAAGTTTGAGCACTGCATATGTAAAGGTACTCAAATTCATCTGGATTTCATTTGTGAAGTACCTCTTCAGTTTTATCTTTTTGTCAATTGCATTGTTTGCTTTTTTTTTTTTTTAATTGATGCATTGGGCACTATTTTCCAAGACTATTCTCAACTAACTTTATAGTTTGAACTTTTTTGACCACTGCAAATCCCTGTGTGTTCTGGTTTGTGGTTAAAAATGATCAAAAACAGGGGCGCCTCGGTGGCTCAGTGGGTTAAAGCCTCTGCCTTCGGCTCGGGTCATGATCTCAGGGTCCTGGGCTCTCTGCTCAGCGGGGAGCCTGCTTCCTCCTCTCTCTCTGCCTGCCTCTCTGCCTACTTGTCATCTCTGTCAGGCAAATAAATAAATAAAATCTTAAAAAAAAATGATCAAAAACAGTTTCCTTCTCCAAGGCAACTCCAAGACACTTTTCCTTACAAATCATAGAGGTGAGAGTGTGGTTCAGGTTTACCTCTGTAGGGTGCAGACTTAAAATGAGGATGATCGGTTGGTTTCCTGTCTGTATACTTTCAAACTCCCTTGTTTAGCCAACATCTGTAGGGCAAAAGGTGCTTCAATCCTGACCCTATATGTTCCAACCTTGACTAAAATTTTGTCTTCATTATTCCTTACTATCTTGTCAGTTCTTTGATATGTGCGCACGTGTGCACACACACGCGCGCACACACACACACACACACACACACACACACATCTAATATGCTTGTTTGGTAGTGTTGTCCAAAAATCTTTATCTGCCATGTTTCAGAAAACAGAACTCATTGCTGAGTAAACCTATAAAATCCTGTTGTGTACCTCATGCCTCCCATTCTCTTAAAAATAAGTTGGCATCTAATAAAGAAAAACCAGGCTTGGAAAGAGTTTAAAGTGTAGAGTTATTTGAAATATCTGCTAGGCTTTGGCTGTAACCATTCCCCTCACTGGCCTTCAAGAGTAGTCCTAATGTGAATCTGAATGAGCTCAGGGCCCCACTGTGAACAGCAGTTATCCTGCTTGAGTTAAAAGGATTCTTACTTAGCATAAAACCTGTATTAGGGATTTTATCAATCTTGTTAACAGGTGCTTAACCTGCTTCCAGTCTGCAGGGCACAGAAGAAAACATATTCTATGGTTCTAATGAGTGTAGGGAGGGGAGGAAAAAGACTTGTTTTAGTATCAGCTCTCTGCTCTGCCACATGCTATGTGTGTGTATATCCACTTTGGGATTTAGTTTCCTTCTGAAAACCCAAAAAAATCACCTGTTTTCTCTACTTTACAAGGTTCTTCAAGGATAAATTGAAACATTATGTATGATTGAGTTAAATATTTAAGATATCAACTGTAGTCTTTGACCCGAAATAACACACCTTTACTATCTGTGTTTCCTTTGTCCTTATGAGTTATTCACTGAACTGAACCAGATTGAGGTCTAGGCACCATTTATTACCTTAAAGACCTATGCAGACAACTGAAAAACAAGGCTGCAACAAAAGGCAGTTTGAACTTTTGCCAAATGTCTTCTGAAATGGAATCCCGAGGAGCTTGGTCAGTCCATCATTGAGGTTGTAAGATTTATACACAAAACTCTTACTAATCTTTCCTCATTTGGCCCTATATATATTTTATTCTCTATTTCTTTTGTTTATGCAAAGTCCAAAAAATAGTAAAGAAAGAGAATCAGGAAGGGAACTGGAATATTTGCCAGGAGCTTAAAGTTTTCTGTCTCTGATCTGGGATAGCAAAGATTCCTTACTACACAGCACACCTCACCATTTAGGTCCCAGAGGGCCAGGCACTGCCTCTTAGATAGGGCACTCCATCTAGGTAGCTCTGTTTTCATAATGACAGACACAAAATTTTTTTAATATATAATATATAAATTTATATATATTCATTATATGAATATATATGTGTGTATATATAATATATATTTGTGTGTGTATATAAAAGTTCATATGAATAGATATATGTGTGTGATTAGTATATATACTAAGCGAATATTTATTACTTTTGATTAGTATATACTAATATATATATACTATATATATATTTATATATACTATATATAAATTTATATATATTCATTATATGAATATATGTATGTATATATATAGTATATGTGTGTGTGTATATAAAAGGTTATATAAATATATATATTATGTGATTAGTATATACTAATCGAATATTATTCACAAGGCTAGAAGCTGACTATTTTTAAGCTGACTTACAATAATTGTATTCTTTTTTTTTTCCTGTTCTTTGATCTCATTTTACTAAACTATCCTTCATTTGGGACATATTGTCAGAAGTTTCTGGCATGTGAACTTAAATAAAATTTTCCTGATCACGTTTATTTAGGGCTTCCAAAATAACATTCTACTGAAATAAATTCCTAAGATTAATTTTATTAATAATATTAAGATATCCACACATACTAAGTGCCAGATATTCTTCACACATGACCTCAAACCCTCAATGCCATCTCAGATAATTTTTCTGTTTTATAGATGAATAAAGTGTTATTTAGGAAAAAAAAAAGTGATCTGTCCAAGGTGAGAAGATAATGTAAGGATTTACACCCATGTTCAGCTGATACCAAAGTCCACATTCTACAGCACTATAGCACCTCAAGAAATACTGCTGAGGTTCAGTGGTATTTCATGCTTATTGACATATGCATTGACAGATGGACTGACATGGTCCTTCCAATACATTCCACTTGCATTATTAAAAAACCTCTTTGGAAAAGGAATGATACTCATTCTTACATTGACAGTATTACCCAGAAATGATGCAGTACTTTATTTGCTGCCAAACATTTGTTGTCACGTAGACATAGGCATGATCCATTTCTACATTTCTATCTTATTTCCTAAGGGATATTACAAAACCATTGTTTGCCCCAAGGATTTTAATTAGAAATGAATATCTCACCTCTCCATTAGTTACCCTTAGTCAGAATCACTGAATTTAGTCATTGCTGATTTTGAAATGTCTCCAGAAATTATTCAGGACTGATGCCGAAAATTAGTAATTTTACCTAGTGATGAGAAATCAGAAAATTCCAGACAAGTAACATTTAAATTATTCAAGTATTTTTTAAAAAGTGAGTAAGTTCCTTGGGGGCCAGGGCCCTATTTATTCACCTCTATTTCCTAATGCCAAGTATGAAGACTGATACAGAGTGAACTTTCAATAAATATTTATTTGGTAACTTGAAATTTTGATACATGATCGCAGAAGGTGTCTTCCAAGACCATTTCCCTATAGACCTTATGAACTATTCAGAATGAGGCATGTTTTAAGACATGAACATAAAATTAACTAGACTAGAAGTAGATGAAGTATGAATGCCAAGAGGGGCAAACAAGAAAATGTTCAGAAAAAGTATGGAGATAATTTAACTTTACAGTACCTAACCTTAACACTTTTTAGTTATAGGGACAAGCAGAAGCCCTTGTAAGGGCAGTTGTACATGTTTGCTCATTTTATTCATGGTCATTTTATTTATGTTTTATAAAGATTTTTAAAATTTATTCATTTGACAGACAGAGAGCACAAATAGGCAGAGAGGCAGGCAGAGAGAAAGGAAGGGAAGCAGGTTCCCCGCTGAGGAGAGAGCCCCAATGCGGGGCTCGATCCCAGGACCCTGGGATCATGACCTGAGCCGAAGGCAGAGGCTTTAACCCACTGAGCCATCCAGGTGCCCCTTTATTTATGTTTTAATGCCTTTTTTTTTTTTAGCATGGCAGATAGTATTTGAGGTACAATTTTTATGAATATATTAGTAAATTTTTATCATAATGTTTTATGCCATCATGTTTCTGTTTCATAGTATTTGTCATGACATTTTAAACTATATCTGTTTTTCCTTCACAAGTGTTAGATAGCAGAATGATAAAAATATATCTCTAAAAGTTCCAGAGATAGAAGCTGTTGTATTTTTATTAAACTATGAGTAGAAGGTTACAATCCTGAAAGTATATGTATAATTAAACTGGGTTTCTCTATTTTTCCTCAAAGTTGAATTGGCTTTGAGTATATTTAAAAAGTATGAAAAGAACTGTTTATGAAGCAATTTGGTAGCTGGGAAAATGCTATCTGCTTTGTGACAGTCATTTAAATGCTGCCATTGTGAGCCTTTTTCTCATCAGCTGATCATAGAGACATGTCCCTCTACTGAACTTCTTGAACTATGTACTGTGTGTTCAATACATGATTGCATCATTAGCACAGATCTTCACATTGCATATTACCTCTCTATACAAGTTTCTGCTTCCCACCAACACATAGAAACACACATGTGTGTACATATAATTATATTATAAACTCTCGTAGGCAGAGATTAAGATTAACACATTTGTATATCCCACTGTGTTTTGTTTGTTCAGCACTGAAAAAGAGCAGATATTCAATGCGTTTTATATTCATTGTGGTTTGGCACATGAGTTATAATAGTTTAATTATGACCTTTGTTTTCTTTGATCATTGTTAGAACATCTCCATCCTGGTGGCTAATTGGTCATTGCTGGGCCCATAAGAGCTTCTTAAAGTGTTAGAGAGAGTGGAATTAGAGTGCAGGGTTGAGTGGGATGCAGTAGCTTCTGGGTAAAATAAGGCTTTAATTTCATTTAGATACATATTTTAGAAGGGATACAGAAACCAAATCTGATAGCTATAAAATTAGATGTACAAAGTAAAAGACATTTGGGCAATTATTTGATTTATTTAGTCAGTTAATAAAGGAAAATGTTTAATTCCAGTCCCTGGATGAATTCTGTGGTTTCAGTTATCTGATCTGGCTGACTAAAAAATGTTAGTGAATATGTCATTGCAATTTTTGGAATGCACTTATAATACTGTTCAGCAAAAGTGATCTCTGAAAGATCAGATTAGTATCCCAAGAGTACACTGACAAACAAATTTTATTGTTGAAAAAGGTTACAATTCTATGATATCTACAAAATTGTCTCCATTTTGAGATGATTTAAGAACATGTGCTCCAATTTGACAAAGACTATTCCAGGATTTAACTTTTAGAAATTATATATGGCTATTTTCAATCACACTACACAATTTTGCTTCAACTCCCTCAGAGATTTTTTTTTTTTTGATAGTTTCACTTCTGATACTGGCTCATATTACAAAAAAAAAGTAAAACCTGTTACAGTAATATTGCTTTATTTTGAAGTTTGAGTGAGAGGAAAGGGTAATATTTATTTCTTGTTAATATAGTATGTATCTGTCTTAAATTTTGATTCAGAGTCTTTCCATAAAACAAGGTATAATGGGAGAGGGAAAAAGGAAGTTCTTGGGTAACTGATTTTAACAGTAAGGGAAACAAAAAGGGTAAGCTCAGTCATTGAAGACAATCTCTGTTTATTGCACATATCTGCCTAAGAAAGGCCTTAAAATAATCCAGGTTTGAGATAAAAGCAATTTTAGAGAATCTAAAACAATCTAATTCTACAAATCAAGGAAAGGAGGCTCAAAGCTAAGTGACTTCATCTAGATTACAAAGTTAGTGGCAAAATTGAAACTAGAAATGGGTGCCGGGGGGGTTAGTTGGTCAAGCTCTGTGTTTGGCTTTGGTCATAATCCCAGGGTCCTGGGATGGAACCCCACAATGGGGGGGGTGCCTTCTCAGCAGGGGTCTGCTTCTCTTTCTCCCTCTGTGCTCTCTCTCTCTCTAGTAAATAAATAAAATCTTAAAAAAATAAAAAAAAAATAGAAACTAGGCCTTCAATGCCCTATTATCCCTTAGAATTAACCAATAAAAAAGAGAATGTAAAAGTGCAGAATACAGAAATAGCTCACAAATAAGAGTAATTCATCTAAAGTCTGGCATCACAAGGTAAACTCAAGTTACATTATTGATGGTTTTTCTAAGAACTTTGATACGCCCCTCTTCCAGCTTTCCTCTCTGACCTGGTACCTTTCTAAATTAATTCTTTCCTGCCTCAGCTTTTGCTTCTTCTCCTTGAACCTAGGCTAAACTGGAATTAATAGCTGTTGTTGGACAAGGTCTCTGAACACAGGAAGAGTTGTTTTGTTGGCCCAAAACTATAGTGAACAAGGTCTTTGAACATGAGGCGGTTGTTTTATAGGCCAAAAACTAAAGTGATTTCCTTTTAGCCTATAAACAAGTGTAAGTCTCTCATCTGCAGTTAAAGTACTTCCTTGACCTTCTTTTCCCTCTAATAAATATGATCTCTTTTGAGAGTCAGAACCAAGACTCTCTAAAAATTTTTTTCATAAAAACCAAATATAATGTATGGAACTTATTTGGGTCTTGATTTAAGTGAATAAACTTGTTTAGATCCTAATTTGAGTTAACTGTGAAAAAGTGAGTATAGATTGAGTAGTAGATGATATTCAATAACCATTTTAAATTTATTAGGTAGCATAATATTATGGTGCTAAGTTTAAAATGTCACTGTAATTAAAGATGTATAAAGAAGTATTTACAAGGGCAGGCCTTCCATAATGGTAAAATGAGGACTTCGGAGGAATCCTTTCTCACAAAACCAGTAAAAATATTTGCAAAATGGTGAAAATTGACCATTTCAGAATTTTTGAAATTAAGTGGGGCCTGACTGTTTTTGGAGCTCCATATGAAGCTCCATCCCCACAGCACTGTATTTGGAGTAGTTTTCTTGAAATACCTTTTTCCCAGAGCATTGTGGCTATTTGACATGACTTTGAGTTCAGGTACTCAGAAGAAGTCCTATTCATAGGGTATTATTGAAACAATAGCAATAAGTTGGACTCAGTAATACTATAATTTCCCAAGGCTGTGAGTTCATTGGAACAAACAAAAGCCTGGCTAAAAAGTTAGAAGGAATGTCTCAGTAATAAGAATAAGTCCAATATAGGGGATTTTAAAAAGCTCCATCATATTCCAGGAGATCTAAAAACAGCACACATGCATGGCCCTGCACACACTTAAAAAAGCCCAGAGAGGACCCCAATAATTCAACTCCCGCTCTCCTTGGTGCCCTGCTCAAATAAGAAGTAAAAACAAGACTAACATGTAAACTCTTGAAATTTGAAGATGCAACTTCACACAACAATCAAAGAGCAGAACAATAACTGGCTTAAAGCATTTAATGAAATATTTTAACCAACAACTGGCTAGTCACAAATAATGCTGATCCAGGGGTAATGTCTAAGGAGCCAGGCTTTAAATAAAAACAAGAATTAAAGGAAAAATCTACCAGAGAAAATAGCAGCTACACATAGCAAGAAATATAGAATCTACAAAATTAACTTAGGAAAGTCATAAAGCAATCAAGAATAAGGAAAAAAGAATAATATCAACAGCAAACAAACACTGAGAGTGGAGGGATCTGACTCTGAAGGTGTTACAGTATATTATTTAAAATATCCAGTTTTCAACAAGAAAATACAAAATACAAAGGAACAGGAAAGTAGGGCCCATATACAGGAATAAAAGCAGTCACTTTGGGGTGCCTGAGTGGCTCAGTGGGTTAAGTCTCTGCCTTTGGCTCAGGTCATGATCTCAGGGTCCTGGGATCGAGCCCCGCATCAGGCTTTCTGCTCAGCAGGGAGCCTGCTTCCCCTTCTCTCTCTGCCTGCTTCTCTGCCTGCTTGTGATCTCTCTCTCTTTGTCAAATAAATAAAATCTTAAAAAAAAAAAAAAAGCAGTCACTTTCTAGTGTCTTGGAGGAGATCAGATGTTCAGTTGATTAGACAAAAAGTTTAAATCAGCTATGAAAATATGTTTAAAGAAGTAAAGGAGAGTATATTTCAAGAACTAGAGGAAACTATGATAGTGTTTCATTGAATAGGTAAAATCAATTAAGAGATAAAAATTCATCTAAAATTAAAAAGTAAACACAAATAGAAATTCCGGAGTTGAAAAATACAATGACTAAAGTTATAAATTCATTAGATGGGGTTAACAGAGGAATTCAGCAGGCAGAATAAGAGTCCATGAACTTGATGATAGGTCAAAAGAGACTATCCAGTCTGAAGAACAGAAAGAAAAAAAAAAATAAAGAAGAATGAACAGAGTCTGTGGGACACCATCAAATGTATGCATAATTTGAGTCCTTAAAAGAGAGGAGAGAGAGAAAGAGGCAGAAAAAATTTGACATAACAATGGCTAAAATTTTCCCAAATTTGATTCTCAAATTTGATGAGAAACATTAACTTTGACCTAAAAAGCTCAAGGAACACCAATTAGGATACATTTTGGGAAGGATTATAAGACACTTCATAGTCAAACGATGGAAAGATAAGAAGCAAATTATGAATGTAGCATGAGATAATTTGACACATACAGGATGACTCATAAAAGTTTAATGGCTGACTTCTTGTCAGAAACCACAAAGCCCAAAAGGCATGTAATTCAAAGACGGTCAACTGAGAATTCTATATTCAGTAAAACTGTCCCTCAAATATGAAAAAGAAGTAAAAAGGTTTTTAGATAAACAAAAACAGAACTTGTCATCAGCATACTTGACCTACAACAACTACTAAAGGGAATCCTTCAGCTAAAATGAAAGGCTAGATGGTAACTCGAATCTATCCGTATTAAAACACTTCCCCTAAATGATTTAAAAGACAAGTACATAAATAATAATACAAAACTATTTTGATGGGGTATAATGTAGAAAGGTGTAATTTGCATGACAATGATAGCACAAAGGATGGGGAAGGAAGGAAAGTACACTGGAGGAAAATCTTTACACATTTGAAATTTAATATAAATCTTAGTTTTGCGCAGTGGCAGTATCGTAGCCAATGAGGTTTATCCGAGGCGCGATTATTGCTAATTGAAATTTAATATAAATCTTGATAATTTTTTTAAAGATTTTATTTGAGAGACAGCTAGAGACAGAGCACAAGTGGGGGAGAAGGAGAAGCAAGTTTCCCACCAAGCATGGGGCTGGATGAGGGTCTTGAATCCAGGCACCCCATAAATCTTGATTATTTTAAGTTAAGGTACACATTATAGGGAGTGACTGCTAATTTGCATGGGATTTCTTTTTGGGGTGATGAAAATATTCTGGAATTAGATCATGATGATTGCTTGACTTCCTGAATATACTAAAAGCCATCACATTTTATACTTAGAAGGGGTGAATTTTATGGTCTATAAAATGTATCTTAATTTTTAAAAAAGAATGAAAATAAAAAAGATGCATATTGTAAGCCCCAGAATCACCACTAAAAATATTCCAAAAAAACAGTAAAAAAGTAAACAAAGGAATTTAAATGGTACAGTAGAAAATATCTCTATCATCTCTAGTTGACAAAAGTAAAAAAATTATTAAAAGTTTTCTGTGAGTAGCAGTAGTTGGTCTTTCAAAATTCAGAAAAATATTGTCATGGTGGTAGGAAATTGTGTGGAAAAACAGTGACTTTGAATTTGTTTCCAAATATGTCATTCTTTATGAGGTGTATGTGAAGGGGGTGGGTCCTTCTTTAAGGAAAAAATGATTATGACTCTTGTATAATTTTTTAACTATTAGTATATTGTTTTCAAGTCAACATCTCTTGTATACTTTTTACTTATTAGTATATTGATTTCAAGTCAACACATATGCCTTATTTTTTCTTGCCAGATTTGTTTAGTGTGCTTTATAACACCTGTAATGAAGGACTGCTCTAAGGTTTTGATGAATGGTATAAGTAAAAATATTACATTAGAGAAACTGCTATTGTTTGTGTGACACAGCAAAGCAGACAGAAAAGAGTACATAGGATTTGAGGTTAGATCCATCTTTCCTCCCTGTACAACCTGAATTTAAGTTTCCTTATCTGTATAGGTAATTAATAGCACCCATCCTAAGTAATTTTATTAGATTAAGTCATAAGATTTGAGTAATGTGTTTGGCGTATAACTGGGCCCAAATATATATCAAAGCTCTCACTATAATTATCTTATTTCTGTTACTGTTATTGCTTTATAGCATTTGGTAATTTCCATAAACCCATGATACTGACCTACTAGGCATGAATTTAAAAAAATCAATAGTTAAGAAGTAAGGTCAGTTGAAGTTTGCTTTTGTTGTCAAACTATTTTTCCTTTCTGTACTTTTATTTTTCCTATTAACTGTAACCTTGGTGTACTGTTTAATTCTCTTTTTTTCCCAAGTAATCTTAACACATGTCTGAAAAAAATTGCAGGAGAACATAAAGTTGGGCTACGAATGTCATACCTTTTGAGTTTCTTTATTTCACAATAAACACTAGACAGATATTAATCACATTGTCACAATATTTTACATCAGAATTAAATACACTCTCAGATTTCCTCACCACATGTTCCCTCTTTCCTTTGGTTATTTATGTAACTAATTTAATTAGAGTTTCTTAAAAATGAAACTTTTAGGTAAATCAGCCAAGTAATAGTTAATTCAGTAATTTGTCATAGTCCTGCATGCTAAAAAAATTACTTATGAAATGGTGGTCCTCAAAAATTGTTTTTATATTTTTAAATAAAATAAATTTTGGGGAAGTAGTCATTTAACTTTCCTACTCTACTTAAACTACAAGACTTTTACCTTACCTCATTATAATTAAATAAAAAAAATATTATATTATAATATTAAAACCAAGAAAATACTTCCAGAATGTTTGCTTTAGTAGAGGTGGAAGCAGATGGTTTAAATTTTCATATGCATATCTATTTAATTGTAGCCAGAGGTTTGGTTCAATGCAATACTAAATATATCTTAAAATTGTATTGAGACTTAAAGTATACTAAATATTTTCCATTTCAGTCTTGAGTATTTACAAATACCTATAAAGTTGATTCTAAGTGAGATAATGCAGGTCAAAATACTTATCATAATAGGTACACAGTAAAAGCTAGTCATTCACAAAGGAGACTAATTCTGAGGGATATCCATTGATTTTCCCAAAATCACAATATTAGTATGGCGTTATTTAAGAGTCATTTGATTAAAAAAATCTAGCTAAAACACAGTATTTTTTAGTCAGAAGTGGAGCTAAGGACATGAAAATACAAAATTCAAATATGTATATGATTAAAATTAATATTTAGCTTTAGTATAATTTTTCTATGAAACAATTTTCTTTTTTTTTTTTTTTTGGTAACTAAGCAAAATATCATGCTTAATGGAAATAGTTTGCTGTCTTTATTTCTCACTCCAGTTGCCATTTTAGAGAACACAATGATTGATTACAAGGGTTTATATATCCCACCCACTGTTGAAACTCATGTATATACAGAGATGGTAATCAGGTTTTTGAGGAAATGAAAATTAGACTTAAATCTCACCCATTATGAAAAATACTTCAAAGAACATAAGGAATGTACTTTTCATTATTTATCTACACTTTATTTTGAACGTTTTCCATGTGAAACTAAATAAATCGAAAGTTAGATTTAGCTATTAGTTTAATAACACATACTTAGCTTCCTCCTCTGTACTCGTTCCTAAAATAGAAAACCCAGGAAAGTTCTTTCTCTCTATAAATATGAAGGAGATATTAAACTGAGAATGTATGAGATGGAGTTAGAGTAAAATAGAAAAATAAGTAAGTGCCTAGTAAACATTAAATGCTTTTCTTTTAGCTCCCCTTCAAGGTTTTTTTCAATATAATTTTGAGGAGAAAATGCTGTATGTTTTTTATTAGCTAGTGTAATTCTTTCAGGTTCTAAAAATGATCTTGATCTAGAATAAGGAAAGTTTTGCTCTACAGAAGATGGTCTGACCCCGTTATCTTATGTTCACTCTAAATACTAATTCAGAATACTTTCTTTTCTGCTTCATTCTGAAATAGATTAAATTCCCCAAATGCTGTGATCCCACAACTACACAGGAAGTAGAAATAAAGAATCTACAACAGCTCGGGCTACTTTGTATTTGTACAGACTTACATAAAGACCTTCAACTATCTCTTAACATGTAATTCAATAATAAAAAGAGAAATATATAGGTAATTAAAACTCTATCTCCAGGACTTACTTTATTAACTATTTCTCAGTGAAAGAAATCTACAGTGTAAAAAAAACTCATTCAACCTTGATTGTCTTCTTTTAAAAAGAAACGATGCCATTAAATCATAGAAAAAATCCATAAAGTGGGTTTTTGGGGACTTAGTATTATGTGAACAATGTGCAAACACCTTGCCTGTGCTATATTTTGAATGCAGAACAATTAGAGTGCAAAGATTTTAGATCTTTTATTTGGAACACAAAACAAATTTCAACACTCACTGAATATGGAAATTCGGCTAAGGAGAAAAAGAAAAAAAAATTAACTTTTAAGGATTATTCCAAAAACCGAGATACTACACATTTCAAACATTGTATTGGAAGTATATAGAGCTAAATGAGAACAATTAAGATTCATAGTTGTAAGAGATTCTGTTTAGCATATGGAAGGTAGCTTTCAAGATTGAATTACTGCCCTTTGAGATAAAGACTAAGTAGGCTATTCTTAATCATCTCATAATGTTTAAAAGTGAAGTTTATGGATACATAGTCCATACATTCTAAAGCAAATTAGATGGCAACAAGAGATAACATGTGTTCTGAGTTATTAAAATAATATCTAATTAATGAGTAGGTTTTTCATCTAGGGTCTCTTACTGGGACTAGTCATATTGATTATCACAATCATTGGCACATAAAAGTGTGTGTGAGATGTAACCCTGTTTATGGAATAGTATTTCTTCTTTTCGTCTCCCTATCATTCATAGAAGCACTGTACTTCTACCTCCATAATGATAATTTCAGACTCTGAGTAAGTAACTTGTTCAGTAACATCAGTAGGAAACCTAATTATAGAATCTTAAAACATAGAAGAAAACCTAGAAAATATCTAGTTCAACCTCCTACTCAAAACAGAAATTCCTTGTATAAACTTCAGTAATGGAGTGGTGCCTCTCCTTGAAAGATAGAGCTTCTCAACAATTAAGACCATTTTATAGAACCCTAACCTACTTCTTTTATCTTTTACCATTTATCTGGCTCTCACCTTTTGAAGCTATATAAGCATGAAAATGCTTCTACTATTTGAAGATATATTCTTCCCCCCTTCACTTTTCCTTAATTCTATTTTTTAATCACACGGCAATGAAGGCTTTGAAACATGGGCTTTTGAACTATGTGTCTAAGAGGGTGTTTAGAATCTGAAATGTGCTGAACTGAAATGACTTTGAGCAAAGCTATGGTTCTAAAAAGAGTGTCTATTAGCTGGGACCATGTATAGCACTAGTGAATGTACAGTAACTATTAACAATAATTATCACTTGTAGAGCTTGGAGAAAGTACTCCTGGGTCTACAAGAGCTGAGTTTTCTTTTTTTTCTTTTTTTTTACGTATGCTACTTATATCTTTAGAGCCATATCAAGACAGGAAGCATGAACCAAGGTTTGGTTGAAGTCTTCGGGAACATGCATGTTCCGCATTTCTAGGGATCAGTAGCAGAAATACTAGTCAGAGTAGCTGGGGAAGTGGGGCCCTTAATACTAGCAATCTAAATGAAAATGGTTATTAGCCTTTTATGGACTTAAAATCAGGTAAAACTGTATATCTCAGTTTTCCTCATCTTTAAAGTGGGGAAAAAGTAAAATTCTGCCAACATATTGGTTGTGAGTAGTAGATGAGGTAATAGACATAGAGTAAGAGCTGAAAGATCAGAGTATGTCACCCCAAAATGGGCCACTTTGGCATAAGAATTATTTTGACCTGAAAACAACTGAGAAACAGTAGAGTCAGAAAAATCTCTCTACCTTCCCCTTTACTGTCTAAAGGTAGAGTATAAATTTCCCTTTTTTAAGGTCCCCCAATACCAAGAAGAGAATTATTCTTAATCACTGGAAACATACTTATCCCCAGGATTGCACAAAATTAAATCTGCATAACAAGACTTATTAAAAATAACCTTTATTGTCCATTAGTTTTCCCCATATATTTACCTTCCCACAATTTACTACCCCAAGAAATTCAAAGCCTCTTTTTTTTGACTTGCCACTTCTCAGTAATTTATTGCTCTTTGTTAAGATGATCCATAAGGCCCAGTTCTAACCATTTCTTCGAATCTTCTTTCCTACGAAGGTCTTCAAATGCATTAGTAATAAACTTTCTTGTTAAGCTGCCTTTTGCCAAATTAACGTGCAGGATCCCAGTACTGAACTAAGAGGGCAGAGGAACATTTATCTTCCCAGATAGTGCTCAAATAAGCTAGCTATTATAATTATTAGAACATCATCTTCCTTACCATCAGGACCTGGCAACAAGCAAGCATTCAGTTAGGTGTTAGCTGCTATTATTTATAAGTGCTGGATATATGTCTATAGTCAAATGACTCTTTTATAGTAGCATTGGAATGTTAACTAAAATTGTATTTTGAAATTATTTTGTGAATTTATTAGAGAATTAAAGCAACAATCTGCAAAAGTTGTATATCTCTAAGGAAGAAAGAAGAAAAAGTACAAAGAATAACTAGAGATAGCAGACTCTAGAGATATGAACAAGAACCAGAATTTCTGGATTGTATTCTTTAATATATGCCACTGTAATTTTCTGTAAATATACTGAGTGCTAATGTTCCTTTTTACACTCAGAATTGAAACTTACCTGACAAAGACTTTTTTACTGAAGGGTAAAGAGCCTACAATGAGAGGATTATGTGTATCTGAAGAGGGAAAGGAGATATTAGAAGACATTTGAATGAAAAAGTAAAGATTCATAGGTCTAGATGGGGGAGCAGGAAATCCTCAGTATATAAAGTCATGAGTTATTCATTTATTCATTAAAAAATGCCAGATACAAGGGTAAATTCTAGGTATATGTAAGTTCACAAGACTGGCAAGGTCACTGCTTAGCCTTTCCAAGGGAAGTTTTTGTATGGATGGGTGACTGAGAACAGGATTTAAGGCATCAGTAAATAAATTCTAAATCAGCTCTATAGAGTGTGTTAACCCTAGAAAACAACAAAAAACAAAACGAAACAAAACCCCAAAAAGCAAAAACCAAAAACAAACAAAAAACCACAGAAAACAGTTTTACAGAGAGATTTTGTGAAGGGGGCAGGGACAAGCATGCCTTTTTTAATGTTTGGATAACAAAGCCATCTACAAATTATGGAGGGAAATATTCCCAGTTTTCCCAAGGAACACTGAGTATAATATAGACAGGAGCAAATGCAGTACCATGTGATATCTTGAGGGTTTGTAGGTTTGGCAGCACCAGGTAACAGCACCCAAGACAGGTAAGCGGCATTCTCATGATGGTGAAATGGCAGAGCATCAGCAGAGACCACAATGCCTGGTGGGAGATTGTGGATGCCCAACAGACATGGCGGTACTCAGCAGCTGCCCAGCACATGGTGATGGATGCCCAATGGAAGATGAAGAATGCTCAGTGGGAGGTGATGGATGACCAGCAGATACACTGAATGGTGGCAGGTGATGGAGGATACATACGTGCTTGATGAAAGGCCAGAACAGCTGCAGCAGCGCATGATGCAGATTGATTTAGTCCTGATTACATGTGAGTAATTCCTAGGGACTTCTAAAAATACTTGGAGCGAAGGTGTGTATTTTTCTAGGGGACTGGAGGAACTTCGTAAGCTCATGGGGATAACAAGCCAGTGACTTTAGGGCATTGATATCAAGATTGTATTTCTTGTGCTCATAAACTGGGAGGCCTATCTCAAACTTCAGTGCTTTTAGGGACAGGTAGGCAGTATGAATAAGACAGCTAGGTGGAAAGAAAATGGGGAGCAATGGAAAACACAGTGAAGAGGAAACCTACATACCACCGAAAGGCATTCATTTACAAAGTTTTAAAATCATGGGCTAGGACAAAACAAAATTCACATTCAGACAGATGTCAGATAATGGGTTGCCAGTTCATCATCTCTGTAAGTGAATACTGAGTATCGGTATTCATAGAACTTAATACATCATTTATCTAGGAATGTGTATCACCTTTATGCAAATAAGAAAATTGTTTCATTTTGAAAATGATCTCTGGGTATACAAATTTTGGAGCTCTTTTATATACTTCAGAAGATTGTTTTATTATTTGTTAACCCATTCAAAGAAATCAGAGAGATTCTACTTATCTCATGTTTATTTCTAAAACTATAGCTTTTCCAAAATATTTAGGACAACTTGGGATCCACTGAAGGAGTTCTGATGGAATCCCTGAAAATCCCCAGGATGATAATGGAAAATATGAGGGTGGATCTATATAATTCCTAGATACACTCCCAACTCTTCTTTTCCAAATGAACTTCTAGAGTCTGGGTTGGACAAAATCTATCCTTTACTAGAAGGTGTAAGTCTCCAGCAAAAGGGAGTGAAAATTTAAGGAATTCTTCAAAAGAAATGAAGATAAAATTACAAAAAAAAGGAAGACAGCTTATAAGCATATGTTCCATTTTAATGGAATAAATTCCAAAGAATATTTACCATCTTCATAAATATAGATACCTATATATATAGATATATAAAAATTATATTAAATGTATATATATATAAATATGTATATATAGAAATCTTGTAGGAAAGTAGCTAAAGATTAGTTTGGCCGAACATTAGTTTCATCATGTTAACCCATGAAAAAAACAAATCATGGATTTTGTGAGGATTACATTAGTTAATATATATAAAATTCTTGTAGAATGCCTAGGAAATAGTATGTTTTCAATGATATTTATTATAAAATGTGAAGATGAAATGTGGTGGTAGTAGTCTTATGCTTTCTGGAGTTACTAGTTAACAGCTTTTGTTCTCTCTACTTCTAGTCTTCAAATCCTTTCAAATTACCAGTAACATACTTAAACAGCTCCTTAATTTCTTTTGTATAGAGACAATCCTATGGTATATTTTGATAAGAAGACCTTTTAGAACTTCCACAGAAAACTTATTTCTGATCAATAGATTTCTTGACTCAAGCAAACAGAGGACCAAACTCAATACACTTAATCTTCTCAAAGGATGCAAAAGGATTTAGGTGATTATTACAACTAGACCAGCTTTAGAAAGCTACTACAAGGAATTTTTAAAATCTTTAAAAAATTATACCAATGTTTACTTGCTTTCGTCCATTAAAATGGTTGTGTATATATTGTGTTTTCAATTTCTAAAAGTACTTTCTCTAAATAAAAAGAAAAGCTACTAAAATAAATTACACATTTTCTTAACAAATGGCTTAGAAGCTACTTTTGTATAAAGAGGTTTGCATGACATACATGCCAGTGGTGAAGGGGATACCTCTGTTCTCCAAATCCCCTGAAAGACTAGATTGGTTGAGGACTTGAAAATGAATGATAAATGTGTTGTCTGAAAAGAAATCACGGCTATCAGAAAGAGGCCTTCAGTTGGTATAGTTCCATTGTGGTAAACTAAATAATGTATGTGAAAGCAACATGAGTGCTCAGGGTCAGATATTATATGATAATGTCTAGATAGAGAATCGGAAATCCAAGAATGGATTACTCATACTTGCATAAAGTAATCCAATGGCTTTGAAAGAGAAATCACTGTCACCTGGTATCCCCATATATTGGTAGGAGAAAATGACCCAAGAGAAAAGCTAAAAAAATTTGGCAGGAAGACTCTTTTTTTTGGGAGGACATCCGCTACAAAACTATGTAGAAATTGATAATAATTAATAATAATAATAACCTGCAGTTTAATTCTGCAAAGTTCTGTAGATTGGCAAGTGTGTGGTTTCAACAGCTAAAATTTTCTTTTTGCCTACTGCTTTTTGCTTACTCCTGGGAAGGCTGTTTTCCCCAATCATTACCTTATCCTTATTCCAAAACTATCTGTGCCTTCTGAATGACTCAGTTTCTGAAATGAAGATGCTCTTTTCTACTCTCCTGCCTCTACCTCACCAACTAGACTGTAATTTCCATAAACTTATGTCTCTTTTCCTGTTGTATACCCAGTATTTAGCATGGTGCCTAATGCATAGTGAGCATTCAGAACTAATGAATGAATGATATCAAATTGTTGCCCACTGAATCTGAATAAATAGTAATGTGGGAGAACCCCAATGAGGAAAACCATGGTGGTGGTGGTGGTGGTGGTGGAGATAAGGTGGCGATTTCCAAGTTGCAGTAATGTGTGCTGAGAAGTTGTTACTCCATGAAGTGTGAGAAGGATGGATCAGACCCAAGAGCAGGCAAGGTGTCAGACAGCAATGACTTTGTTTCACTTAGCAATGAGTCTGTACAAAGCACAAGAAGTCCAAAAACAATCCAAGGAGTTGCAGTTGATAAATTGGGGACCATTAGTCTGAGGAGCCATGTGTAAGCGTAAATATGACTTAGATATTTGGAAACGTAGTAAAGAAAACCAAGGGAAAAGGTCAGTTTAAACTTGAAAGGTCTTGGGGTACCTGGGTGGCTCAGTTGGTTAAGCATCTGCCTTCAGCTCAGGTCATGTTCTCAGGCTCCTGGGATTGGGCTCCCTGCTCTTCAGGGAGCCTGCTTCTCCCTCTCCTTGTGCCACTCCCCCTGCTTGTGCTCCTTCTCAAATAAACGAATAAAAACCTTTAAACTTGCAAGGTCTATATTTAGATTGAGTTCTGAAATAAAATTTTATCCATTTAATATTTTAAAGAATATACTTCACCTACCAAAACTATTAAATTTTAAAAATAAAATCTTAATGTATATATATATATATATGTGTGTGTGTTCATTTTAAATAAATATGGAGTATATTGAGTCCAAACATTAAGATGTACTACTAACTTCTATACTGGACACACTTCTACACTGGCAAACAGATGGACAATAGTAGCTTACCACTATCAAATGGAAGTTGCTGAAAGAGGGATGGCTGAAATAAAAAAATATATATTTATTTTTGAAGGAGAAAAAGGGATAAGGCTCAAGACAGCTCAACTGAAAGCCTTGGCATACAAGTTAAGCCCTAGAAATCCAGAACAGGAGGGAATTAATTTGAGCTAGTGTCATTAGGAAGTTGGGAACTGATTTCTTCAAATTCAGAAATGGTAAATATCTGTAAGCCTGACCATGAGTATTTTTAATTCCTGCAAAACTGGAGACTAAAATTTTGAGAAAAAAAATTCTTTTTGTTTGTGCAAGAGCATGGGAGGAAATTGCCACTATTATGTGAATGTTAAAAACTATTCATTTTGGTTCTATACATCTAAGGTCAAAGTGTCCTTGTCAGAAAAAAAGAGGGAAGATAGATCCAATAGGATTCGATAAATATTTTGCACACTTCCGTGAAATTTTTAATATGGCTGAATAAGTCCATATATTTGTGTCTAAATATAATATTTACCTATATGTCAGTATTGGTTTTGATTGAATGTGTTCTTTTTTCTCCATTGTTTATTTACTTATTACTGTTCTGGTAAAAATTCAGTTTCTTCTGTTTGTTTGAGGGTGGCTGTATGTGATGGAGAAAGCTCTATGTACTTGAAAATCTCACAAAAAACATCTATTTTGGAAAGACCTAATAGGAACTTAAAGGCACTTTGAAAATAAAACACCTATAAGTTTCACAATCATTATCATTATTAACTTTTATTTTCTTCTGAGTTTATTGAATACTGATTTTTAATAACTGAAGTAAACTGGGATTTCATAATATCTTTACCAGAACAGAATAAATGTGATGATATTCAATTTAATATATTGATTTGAATAATTTTTTGTAATTCATATAAGTAAATAATACATTTATATAAATAAATAATTAGTATCTAAGTAAATAATACATTTATATAAATAAATAATTAGTATCTTTATTTAAATAGATAATCAGTATTTTTATTTTTTTAAAAAAGATTTTATTTATTTATTTATTTGACAGACAGAGATCACAAGTAGGCAGACAAGCAGGCAAAGAGGAGGAAGCAGGCTCCCTGCCAAGTAGAGAGCCCGATGTGGGGCTCGATCCCAGTTCCCTGAGATCATGACCCAAGCCGAAGGCAGAGGCTTTAACCCACTGAGCCACCCAGGTGCCCCAATAATCAGTATTTTTAAAACTGTACAGCAAATCTCTTTGCAGGAGGCATAAGATCACATAATACTTAGCTAGACAAATGTTTAGTGTGTGTCTGTGCACGCGCGCGTGCGTGTGTGTGCGTGTGCACGCATGCATGTTTTCTAAGTGCTTCTTCCTCCTAAACTTAAAATGTTGGGAATACTCATCTGCTTATTTGCAGGACTCTTGACAGGCTGTCAGGAAATAGGGAGGACAAGGGCAATTGGTTTCTAATTCATGTTAAGAGGAATGTTTAGGCTGGATATTGTTTTCTAAGAGCTAACAAAATCATGAATGTAAATTGAAATTGAAGAATATAATGTAATTCTACTAGCAAAATACTAATTAGACACATCTCAACAATTTGATACCAAAATATTGGTGATTTTAAACAGGTGAAGAAAAAGAAATTTCTGCTGGTGAATATAAGTACTGAGAGATTTTACCCTTCATTAGGTAGCTTTTTTGAGTGTTATCACCATGGAATGTCAAGTTGAGTTTGCACGCAACTGTGTCTTATCCACCTGAACAACTTGGGTACTTGGGCAGCAACAGGAGAATTAACAAAGGAAAGGTAATGACTTGACCTTATTCACTTTATGGCTTTCACAGGTTTTTTGTTTGTTTGTTTGTTTGTTTGTTTTCTTTTGTCATGGTTTTGAAGATTATGAAAATATGGCTAAAATGGTAGCTAAAAATTAAAATTGTACTGACAATATCTGCAAGGTAATTGGAGTATACATTTGGGGCTAAATGGTGCTGTAGGACTCTAATGACTTATACAATATTAATATTAGTTAGAGTATATAGAGTTTTCAGTTTGGAGTTTAATTGTTACCTATGTTAATCTACAATGGAAGGATGCCAATGACAACTTATTCCAATTGATTTTTAAATTTTTTATGACTTTAGTGGTAAACATTGTCCTTAGGGAAGTATGTAATATCTAAAATAACAGCAGTTTGGAACACAGCTATCCACTTTCTAAAGCCTATATTTTATATTTTAAATATGATGCATATATTATTATATATTTTTACATTTTATCTATCTTATCCCTTAGTAGAGGGATCAAGGTCTTTTTTTTAAAGATTTTATTTATTTACTTGACAGATATCACAAGTCGGCAGAGGGGCAGGGGGGGTGGTAGGGGGGAGCAGGCTCCCTGCTGAGCAGAGAGTCCCATTCAGCACTCAATCCCAGGACGCTGAGAACATGACCTGAGCTGAAGACAGAGGCTTAACACACTGAGCCACCCAGGCGCCCTGGGATCAAGGTCTCTTGAGAGGTAGTTCCATGTCTTAGTATAGAGTGAGGCTAGAATGCTTCAAAACTTATTTATGCCTTACACATACATTTTTGATTTGAACTTTTTATTTGGAGATAATTGTAAATTCACGTGCAGTTACTTGTGAGAAATAAGGCAGAGAGATTGCTAGTGTCCTTTACCCAGTTTCCTATAATGATAATATCTTGCAAAACAATAGGAAAATATCACAACCAGGATGTTGGTGTTGACATAGTTAGGATATGGGACATTTTCACTACTACATGGATTCCACCTGTTTCCCCTTTTAAAATAACTACAGCCTCATTCCTCTCCGTTTTCCCCCTTTCTCCTTTTAGCCCTGGAATCCATTAATCTGTTCTCTCTTTTTGTAATTTTGTCATGTAAAGAGTGCTATATAAATAGAAGCATACGGCATGTGATCTTTTGGGATTGGTATTTGTCCCTCAGAATAATTCTCTGGAGAGTCATCTAGGTTGTGTCATTCGTTTTTATTGCTGAATAGTATTTCATGGTAGGGATATAACACTGTTTAACCATTCACCCACTGAATGTTGTTTCCAGTTTGTGGCTGTTGTGAATAAAGCTGCTATAAACACCAGTGTATGGTTTTTTGTTTGTTTGTTTGTTTGTTTTAATGCACGTATGTATTCATTTCTCTGAGATAAATGTCCAGGAGAGCAACTGCTGGATAGTAGAGTAGTTGCCTGTTGTATAGTTAGTTGCCTGTTGAGGATTTCAAGAAATTGCCAAAGTGTCACCAACAATGTATGAGCAATCCAATTTCTCTGAATCCTTGGTAACATTTACTTTCATCATTATTTTTTTATTTTTGCTGTTCTGTTAGGTGGGTAGCAGTATCTCGTTGTGGTTTTAATTTGCATTTCCCTATTGGCTGATAATGTTGAACATCTTTTCAGGTGCTTGTTTTCTATTCATATATTCTTCATAGAAAAATGTCTCTTCAGGGCACCTGGGTGGCTCAGTGGGTTAAGCCGCTGCCTTCGGCTCAGGTCATGATCTCAGGGTCCTGGGATCGAGTCCCGCATCGGGCTCTCTGCTCAGCAGGGAGCCTGCTTCCTCCTCTCTCTCTCTCTGCCTGCCTCTCTGCCTACTTGTAATCTCTTTCTGTCAAATAAATAAATAAAATCTTTAAAAAAAAAAAGAAAAAAAAAAGAAAAATGTCTCTTCATGTCTTTTGCCCATTTTGTAAATGGGTTGTGATTTTTTCTTTTCTTCTGAAATTTGAGAAATCTTTGTATGTTCTAGATGCTTGTTGTACTTTGCTGAAAATGACCTTCTAAAAGATATCCACATCTTAATCCCTGGAACCTGTGAATGCTATTTCCTATGGCAGTAAAAAGGGGTCTTTGCAGATGTAATTAAATTAAGGATCTTGAGATGGAGAGATTATCCTGAATTATCTGGGTAAGCCCTAAAGGCGATCACATGTATCCTTATAAAAGGGAAGCAGGAGGAGATTTCATAAAGAGAAGAAGGTGATGTGATGAAGGAATCAGAGATTGGACTGATGTACCCACGAGCCAATGAATGCCATCAGCTAGAAGTTGACAAAGGCAAAGAATGGATGGATATTTCTCTATAGCCTCCAGGGGTATCATAACCCTGAAGACACCCAGATTCCAGCCTAGCAATACTGATTTTAGACTTCTGGCCTCCAGAACTCTGAAAATAAATTTCTGTCATTTTAAGTTACCAGTTGTGATGATTTCTTATAGCAGCCATGGGAAATGATTATATTATTATTCCTTTGTTGGGTGTATAGTTTACGAATATTTTTCCTATTCTGTGGTTTGTTTTTTCATTCTCTTAAAGGCATATTTGGCAGGACAAAAGTCTTTAATTCTGAAGTCCAAGTTATACATTTTTCTTTATGGGCCATGCTTTTGCTATCAGTTGTAGAACTTTGTCTATCCCTTAGATCCAGCAGATTATCTATACTTTTACTTTCTACAAGTTTTATAGTTTTACATTTTACATTTAAGTGTGTGGTCTGTTTTGAGCTAGTTTTTCTATAAGATGTAAAATTTAGATTGAGGTTCATTTTTTTTTTTTTTTAACCTGTGAATGACCGGTTTCTTTGGCACCACTTGTTCTTCCACTGAATTTCTCTTGCACCTTTGCCAAAATTAACCAGACACATTTATGTGGGTCTATTTCTGGATTCTCTGTTCTATTCCATTGGTCTGTGTATCTGTTCCTCTGTGCATACAACATTGTCCTGATTACTACTGCTATTTTTTTAAAAACTTGATATGAAGTAGAGTGATTCCTTCCATTTTATCCTTCTTTTTAAAGACAGTTTTCACTATTTGGGGACCTGCTTGTACCTTTTCATATAAATTTTGAGGGGAGAATGTAAAAACTCTTGCTGGGATTTTGCTAGGAATTGCCTTAAATCTATACAATAGATCAATTTGAGAAGTATTATAGGTTAAATCCCCCCCATTTATATGTTGACGTCTCCAGTACCTCAGAAGGTGACTGTGTTTGGAGAGATGGCCTTTAAGATGATAATGAAGTTGAAATGAGGTCTTTAGGTTAGAATGGGCCTTCATCCAATATGACTGGTGTCCCTAAGGAGAGGGAATTTCAACCCAGTGCAAGGCACAGCTGGGTGAGGACACAGCTACAAAGCAGCCATCTGCAAGCCAAGGGAAGAGGCCTAGGAGGAAACCAACCCTGCTGACCTCCTGACCTCTGACTTTCAGCCTTGACATGAGGAAATACATTTCTGTTGTGCTAGCCGCCAGGTCTGTGGTGCTTTGTTATGGCAGCCCTGACAAACTTGGCATCTCTACTATGTTGCATCTTCCAATCTCTGAACAGGATATGTCTCCTGACTTACTTAGGTCTTTGATTTCTTTCATCAACATTTTGTAACATTAGGTGTACAAATACATGTTTTTATTACATTTGGACCTGAGCATTTTATTTTCTATTGAGCAATTGTAAATGATACTGAATTTTAATTTCAGGTTCCACATGTTTATTGTTTGTCTGAAAATGTGGTTGACTTTTGTGCGTCAATCTTGTATTCTGCAGCCTGGCTCAGCTTCTTTATTCATTCTAGGAGTTTTATTTGCAGAGTCTTTGGGATTTTCTACACAGACAACCATGACATCTGCAAATGAGAACAGTTTTACTGCTCTCTTTCTAATGTATATGCCTTTCTTTTACTGTCTTACCATAGTGGGCAAAAGTTACAGTACTGTGTTTTGTAACTGTCCTAAGAGCAGATATCCTTTCCTTGTTCCTAATCGTGGGGGAACAGCTTTAGTCTTGCACCCAGGTTCCACTGCTTCCACTGCTGTGGGCAGATGAACCTGCCCTGTCACTGGGTATGGGATTACTTGCTAAGTCCCTGTTTTGCTTTGTTCATTTGTCCCTGCCTGTTGAAGATCCTGAGTTATAGTCCTCTCCAGTATCCAAGAGTACAATATATAGGAGATAAAAAGAAACCCCAGGAAAGTCACTGCCATGTCATTCTTCAAGTACTGAGTTCCCTAGTCTTCTTTGTGCTTTTAGAATCCTTTTATAATTGTCAAATCCTTTCCAGGGTATTTAGTTGTATTTAGAAGAAAGTAACCAGGAAAATGAGTCTACTACATCTTATCCCTGAACCATGTATTTTTAAAATTTTTGTGTCATTAAATATGACATGATACTGCAAGTACTTTTTTAAAGAGGAATCTGGAATATGTTATTGCTCTGATGGAACTTAGAGATAATTTGGAATGAAGACTTGGGTTAAGAGAGTTGATTGTGAGGACTAGGATATGAGTACTTGTGACTTTAGTGCTACATATTTAAACTCTATGGCCCTCAAGCATTTTGCCAATCTACATGCAGAAATAGTACTCAACTCATAATTGTCAACTGATGTGTGTTTATGGTGCTCCTAGGCATATTGCATTAGTCAATCAGTTCTGTATCATGAGCCTTAAAATTCGAGAGTAGTCGCCCAGAGGGCACATTGCATTCTTTTGGGGGAAATAAAAGGTACCTAGAGAACACTGCTCTCTGGCTTGGGGGTGGATCTGAGGGTAACCTAATAATGGACAGATGAAAATAATCATCCTCTAAGTAGAACTGAAGGTTATAGCATAAGAGATATTGAGATTTTCATAAATTACATAATGAACTTTCAGATACATTTGAATTTTTTTCTCAATTATGCACTGCTCTGCTGTGCTAAAATAAATACGTGGTGTCTAAGATACTCAATCTGAAAACTTCCGATTTAATTGCTGCATTTCATTCTGAATGATTCCTGGCTGAAACATCTAAAGCCCATGAGTTTCTGTATCATTACCCTGAAACCTGACTGAACTTTATCAAATTTAATAGTGTGTGCTCACTTGCATTAGCAATTTGAAAATTCTGATGCCTGTTCCCAGGTCTCCATTTAACATCTCTTAAGTTTTGTGTACTTAATCCCTTTGCAAGTAGTTCCATTTTAAAAATAAAAGTTGAGTCCAAGTGAGTACGGGATGAAAAACTATTTGGAAAGAATTGGGAAGCTGGGAACATGCATGCCTGAACTTGAGAGTTTTCACGTGCATTAATTAATTACGCCCTATGAATAACGTCTCTTTTATATCCAGACATGAAGGGCCAAATCCTACCTATTACCACAGCAGATCTTCCCAGACATTTGGAGTCAGCAATGGTTTCAAGGGAGGAAGAAATTTATAGCAATAACAATACTTTTTAACTTGAGACATGAGGTCACTATAGAAGTTCACCAATGCAAAAAAAAAAAAAAAAACACTTTACATATTTATGGGAGAATAATAACTTTGGGGGTATCTGGGTGGCTCAGTCTTGGCCTCTTAATTTTGGCTTGGATTGTGATCTTGGGGTCATGAGAGCGAGGCACCCCCCCAACCCCAAGTTCAGCGGGGCATCTGCTTGAGATTCTCTCTCTCTCTCTCTCTCCCTATGACGTGCTCTCTCTCTTTTTCTTTCTCTTTCAAATAAATAAATCTTAAGAATATTTTGAAGCATATTGTGAACTAAATACCTCATTGATAAACAGAGGTCTTGGACATCAAATGAACATTTGAGGCACTGAATCTATTCACAGAACTGCCTTAGTTACTGCCAATACCTTGATGCACTTTTAAAAACCAGCAGGCTGACTATCTTGATGTTCTTGGAAACAACTTGATTTCGAATTTTCCTCTAATTCAATTTATATGCACCCCCCAAACAAAATAAAGCAAAACTGTCCTGGTGTTTTAAAGTAATTTGTGAGTGTCAAAACGATATAATGAAAAATGAAATGGATATCAGAATCTACTAGTCCAGCCATGTGACCTTGGGGAAGTCAAAGCCTAAGCAAAGGGTAGGTAAATGGCATGAGGTGACAAAGATTCTTTTCTTGACTAAACTTTAGTTAGGCACCTGAGCCTTCGAGATGGAAAGTTTTTGTTACTGTTTTGTGCACTGGCGACAGATTGAGATTAGTGCTTGGCACGTAGTAGGTGTTCAAAAAATGGCTGTTGAATGATCTTCCATTTCTGTATCTATAAAATCAGATTTTTGTGAGAATTAAAAATTGCCACAACTGTTAAGGTCGTGACATAATATACTCACCTCTATACTCAAAATTTGGCCAGTGTCATTATTTCTGTGAAGTCTTCCTGAACTATCCTTCCTCAGCTCTAGTTAGTCCAATCATATCACACATCCCTAGTCTTATTACCTGCTGATCTGATGTGTATATATTTTGCTGCATAACTACAACTGGACATGTTGGTGTTTTTATATCATGTCTGCCACTTTCCTTTGAAGGTATTACTTGGATTTTTTGCTTTTACTCTTGCCTCTTTGACCAAGGGGGCTATATCTTCTCTGTTATCTATTGTAGTGTATAAGAACATAGACTCTAAAGCCAGACAGTCTCAGTTTTTTTTTTTGTTTGTTTGTTTGTTTGCTTTTTAAGATTTTCTTTATTTGACAGAGAGATAGAGAGCACAGGTAGGCAGAACCACAGGCAGAGGGAGAAGGAGCAGCAGGCTCTCTGCTAAGCAGGGAGCCCAATGTTGGCTTCAGTCCCCCTGGGATCATGACCTGAGCTGAAGGCAGACGTTTCACCCATTGAGCCACCCAGGCACTTCTGGAAAGTCTCAGTTTAAATCTCTACTCTATAATAGCCTAACTATGTAACATTTTGTGAGTTACATAATAATCCTGTCCCTCTGTTCCATCATATGTAAATTTAGGTGTTAACTGTATCTCAGTCATATGGTTTCTGAAAATTAAATGATTTAATACATGTAAAGTGCTTAAAACAGTGCCTGGCACATAGAAAATATTCAACAAGTGTTAGCTGTGTTACTGTACTTCCTACAAAGCTACAAACAATTAATTATATGTTCTGCAACTTCCATAAAGACTCAGCTCTAGACAGTATTGACAAGCCAAACAACATAGCTTTATATAATTGATTTGTCTACACAGATCTTAGATACATATTCTAATTTCTTCAAAATAATGGAATATAGAACTAGCTAAAGAAGACACCTCAAATGCACATGCAGGGGCGCCTGGGTGGCTCAGTTGGTTAGATGTCTGCCTTCAGCTCAGGTCATGATCCCAGGATCCTGGAATCGAACCCGGCATCGGGCTCCCTGCTTGGGGCAGAGTGGGAGTAAGCTGCTTCTCCCTCTCTCCCTCTTTCTCTCTCTCATTCTCTCTCTCAAGCAAATATATATATATATATTTTAATGCACATGCAATGACAGGAATACAGGATGGAAAAAGAGTCAGAAAAGAAGAAATTATTTGGAAAATACCAGAGTAAATGTTATAGATTCTGCTTTTTTAATAGGACTATGCAGGTTAACCATTTTTTTCTTCAGTGATTTTGGCAATTTGTCTTTAAGAGAATGAGTATTTCATGTAAGTTGTTGTACTGATAGGCATAAAGTTTTTCATAATATTCTGTTACCATATTTTAATGTCTATAAGTTTTATAGTGATGCTCCTCTCTCATAAGTGATAGTAGTAATTTGAGTTGTCTTTTTTTCCTTGATCAGTCTGGCTAAGGATTTATCATTTTCATGAATCTTATAAAAGAACCAGCTTTGGGTTTCACTGGTTTTTCTCTGTTACTTTCCAATTTTTAATCTTCCTGATTTCAGCTCTGAACTTTGTTAATTCCTTCCTTCTGCTTGCTTTGAATTTAATTTGCTCTTCATTTCTTAGTTTCTTAAAATGGAAGGTTAGTTGATTACTTTGAGACCGTTCTCATTTGTTTAAGATAAGTATTTAATGCCATAAATCTTCCCCTAAGCACTACATTAGTTGCATCTTATAGTTTTTAACAGCTTTGAGGCATAATTGACAAATGAAAAACTGTATATATTTAAATACACAATTTGATATGCTTTCACACACACACACGGGCACACACACTTGTGCAATAATCACTACTATCAAGATAATAGACCTATTCATTATGCCTCCAATTTTCTTCATGCCATTTAATAATCATTTTCATCTGTACACTCCGTTCTCATTGGTCCCTAGCAACCACTGGTCTTTTTTTCCTGACACTCAAGATTGGTTTGCATTTTCCAGAATTTTATATAAATGGGCTTAAGGAGCATGTACTCTTTTTTTGTGTGACTCTTTTTACTCAGTTGAATTACTTAGGGTTCATTCATATTTTGTGTGTTATTTATCAATAGTTCATTCTTTTTTATTGCTGGTATATAGCAATATTGATTATGATGTGTTGGTGTAGTTTTTCTTTGAGGTTTGATGAATGTCTCGAATCTCTAAATTTGTGTCTTTCATAAAATTTAGAAAATAATTGGTTATTTTTTGTTTAATTATTTCCCTGTACCAATCTTTTTCTCCTCTCCTTTGAAGACTTTAGTGACACAAATACTCTACAGTTTCTTAGAGTCTCATAGGTTCTTCAGGTCTTGTTCATTTTTCTTCAGTTTTTCTCTCTATACTTTAATTTGGATGATTTGTATTAATTCATCTTCAAGTTCCCTGACTCTTTGTTATCTCTGTTCTGTTATTGAACCTATCCTTTAAAAAGAAATCCAGGTACTGGATTTTCCTGTAAAATATTCAATTTTTTAGTTTCTTCTTTTCCATAGCTCCTCTTTCTTTATTAAGAACTTCCATACTTCATTTCTATCCATTATATATATATATATATATGTATTAAATATACTACACAGAGCAAAAAAACTTTGTCTGATATTTCCAACACCTAGGTAATTTGAGGTTTTGCATGTGTTGATGGTCATTTCCTTTAAAAATTTTTAATATTTCCTGGATTTTTTCATGTCAAGTAATTTTGTATTGCATCATGGACATGTTGAATATTATATTTTGTAGACTCTGGGTCCTGTTAAAATCCTCTCAAGAATGCTGATTCTGTTTACTTGTTTGGTTTACTAGGCAATCAAACTAATTAGGTTCAGACTTAGTGTTCATGTCTGTGGGTCAAGGATTCAGTATCTTTTGTTTACAGAACCTTTGCCTATGCTGCTTTGAGTCTGTCCCACACACATGTTACTCAGAGCATGGTCCTAGACCCTCTGGCAAAGCCAGGACATGAAAAAAGGAGGGGAAAAAATATTTCAATGATATTTGGCTTCTGGGGCTTCTGTTGCCTGTTATCCTGGCCAGAGAGATTGGGTATCCATAAGAGTTTCAGCCACTCCTGTACTACCACCGTGTAGCTATGTGACTGGGTACTGATCTTGGGGTAAAGCTGCTAGAGAAAAGAGGGATAAGGGAGCCTGGGTGGCTCAGATGTTCAGCATCTGCCTTTGGCTCAGGTCATGATCCCAGAATCCTAGGGGTTCTAGGGGTCCTAGGATCGAGTCCCACATGGGGGAGCTTGCTTCTCTGACTCCTACTCCCTCGGCTTGTGTTCTCTCTCTCTGTCAAATAAATAAATAGAATCTTTAAAAAAAAAAAAAAGAGGGGGAAAAATGAAAATCTCACCCCCCCACAGGTTATATTTCTAAGTTTTGATTTCCCTCCCAATCTGGCTGCTTCTGTTTATTTTTCTGAGTCCTTATGCAGTTGCTTTTGAAATTTTTTCAGAATTATTAAAAGGAATATAGCAAAAGATGGAGTCCTTAGTGGGCTTACTTTATTTTTGTTGGCATCAGAACTCTTATTATCCATTTTATTTTATTTTATTTTAAAGATTTATTTATTTATTTATTTGACAGAGATCACAAGGAGGCAGAGAGGCAGGCAGAGAGAGAGGGGGAAGCAGGCTCCCTGCTGAGCAGAGAGCCCTATGTGGGGCTCAATCTCAGGACCCTGAGATCATGACCTGAGCTGAAGGCAGAGGCTTTAACCCACTGAGTCACCCAGGCGCCCCTCATTATCCATTTTAATGTTCAAATGTTCCAAGATTTGATGAAGGGGCCCCATTAAGCTAGCTTCTGTGCTTTTAAAAAGATACAGTCTCATCATTCTTTGAGCACTTCCTTATTTTCTAGCTCAAAAAATGTTCCAGTCTTGTTATAGTATTCTTGCCCTGGGCCTCATTTCTCCAAGGAATGTCTATTCCCATTTGTGCTTGCTGCTACTCATGTGTTGTTGCTTTTAGGTCCTCTTAATGGACAGAGATAGAAAATAAATCAAAGTACACACATATTCACAAAATTATACATATATTACATATATTTAATTACTAATACTATTTTTAATATTCATTTTCTCCATGAATTCATACCAATATCATGAAAATTAATCTGACACCACAGGATTCATTACTTGCTTCCCCCTTCCAAGTTTTCAGTTTCCTGATGCAACAGTGAGAAATTTGGTTTCTATTATCCTCAGGATACTTGTACACTTATCCTATCCCAGAATACAAAGGAAGTAGTTTCAGAATTGGCATTGTGTACCTCTGGTAAGATAAAACCTAATACTACAATTCATTCGTTTACATTTTCTTTAGTTTTCCATTGTGTTTATAAGACAAAAATTGTACTTTAAAGTTAAAACGGTTAGGGTTATTTTTGTACTCTCTACTCAATGTAGTTATTATTGATTTCAAATAGAGTTAAGTTCATTTGACTCTGTTCATAATCTATTTTAGAGTTTTCTCTCAGTCTTTATTTTTTATAAATAAAAATATAAATCTAAAACATAAGCACAGTTTCTGAAGTCAAAATTATCTAAGATGTGTATTCAGAGAAGTATAATTCTCCAACCCGAACCTCTGTTTCCAGTTTCTACCTTCCCCCTGAAGGTAATAAATCTCATTATTAGCTTCTCATTTAACTATTCTGTGTTTATTTTTTACAAAAATAAGATATGTGTATATTTTTGTATTTGTATGTTTTCTTACATAGATAGTATGCCCTATCTTCTCTTTTGCATTTTGCTTTTTTCACATGATAATATATGTTGGAAATTGCTCCATATTAGTTAATAGAAAACTTTCTTATTCCTGTTAATAGTTTCATGGTACTCCATTAGGTACATTCTATAGTACATTTAATTAACCTCTTTTGTATGGGTACATAGGTTGTTTCAAACATGTTGCAATGACAAGCAATCCTCATATGAATGACATTATACATGTATATTTTTGTTTTATCAGAGGTTTATTATCCAGGGAAATTTTTAGAGGGTGATTTGCTGAGCTAAAATGTAAAATATGTAATTTTGTTCAGTATTGCCAAATTCCTCTCTATAATTACTGTACCAACTGGCATTCCCACCGCTAATATATGAGAATGCCTGTGTCCCACAGTCTTGCTGCAGTGCCATGTCAAGCTTTTAAAATTTTGCCAATTTGTATTTGCAACAACATGGATGCATCTAGATGGTGTAATACTAAGTGAAATAAGTCAGTCAGAAAAAGAGGAATGTCATATGATTTCACTCAAATGTGGAAATGAAGAAACAGAAAACTAGGAAAGAAAGGAAGAGACAAATAAAAAGGTCAGATATTTACCAGGGGGATAGGGGAGAGGGGATGGTTGAAATAGATAAAGATTAAGAGTATACATCATGATGAGCACCGAGTAATGTATAGAATTGTTGAATCATTACATTGTCTATCTGAAATTAACATAACACTATATGTTAGGTATATGTGAATTTAAAAATAAATTTAAAAATAATGAATAAAATAAATTTTGCCAATCTGATAAGTAAAAAATGGTATCACAGTGTCATTTATTTTGCATTTCTCTTACAATGATTGAAGCTAAGCACTGTCACATATTTAAGGACTGTATATATCACTGTGTATATATAATTCAAACATTCATGATGTTTTAAAATATATTTAAAAAAATCACAACAACCTACTCATATCTTCAGCTCCTTTTTTCCTATGGAGTGCTGGATCTTTTTACCTCAGTTTTCATTTTTTTTAATTTTTTAAAAGATTATTTATTTATTTATTTATTTGACAGAGAGAGAGAGAGAGAGCAAGAGAAGGAACAGAAGCGGGAGGAATGGGAGAGGGAGAAGGATCCTGACGTGAGGCTTGATCCCAGGACCCTGGGATCATGACCTGAGCCAAAGACAGACACTCAACAGCTGAGCCACACAAATGCCCCATTTACCTCAGTTTTTAAAAATTCTTTATATATTAGGGATATTAGCCCTTTATCTGTGATAAGCATTGCAAATATTTTCTCTGAGTTTGCTGTTTGTTTTGGAACATTGCTACTAATGCTTTTGCCATGTATTATTGTAATTATACTAAGATAACTATCTTTTGCTTTACCACATCTGAATCTTGAGTCATAGTTAAAAATCCTTTCCAAATACCTCAGTTATAGATGAATTCACTTTTCTTTTCTTCCAGTACTTGTATGGTTTCGTTTTTAAAATTAGATTTCTGATCCATTTAGAGTTTGTTTATATATTTGGCATGTGGCAAAATCAAATTTTATCTTTTTCCAAATGGCTATATTGTTAGCCTAAAACATTTCCCAGTGATTTTGAATGATAATTTTATCATATAGTACATATCCATTTGTACTAGGGTCTATTTTAGATTTTCTACTATATTCCCCTTGTTTGTCTATGTAAGGTCCAATGATACACTTTAAATGGTAAAGGCTTTATAATATGTTTAAATATCTCCTAGTGCTAGTCCTCTTGCATAGCTCTTCTCTTTCAGTTTTTTCAAGCTATTCTTGCATGTTTAATTTTTGTAAATGAACTTTAATATCGACTCATCTAACATCATAAAAAAAAAAGCTTTGGAAAGACACAAACATAAGACCTGAAACTATAAAACTCTCCGAAGAAAGCGTAGGGGAAAATCTTCATGATGTTGGTCTTGGCAACGATTTTATGAATATGACATCAAAAGCATAGGCAACAACAAAAAAAATAAATAAAGCTTCTACAGAGCAAAAGAAACCATCACAGGGTGAAAAGACAACCTATGAAAGGGGAAGGAACAAAAGTGTGCAAGTCATATATCTGATAAAGGGTTAATCTCCAAAATATATACAGAAGTCATACAACTCAAGTAAAAAACAAACAAACAAACTGTAATAATCTAGAAAATGGGCAAAGCACTTGCGTAGACATTTGACCAAACATGACTTACAAATGGATAATATCCATGTGAAAATATACTTAACATCACTCATCATCAGATAAATGCAGATCAAAACCAAAATGAGATTATCACCTCACCCTATCAGAATGGTTAATTAAGACAAGAAATAGCAGGTATTGGTATGATGTGGAGAAAAGGGAACTCCTGCACACTGTTGGTGGGAATACAAGATGGTGCAGCTGCTATGGAAAACACTATGAAGGATCCTCAAAAATTAAAAATAGAGCTGTTATATAATACAACAATCCCACTTTTGGATATTATCCAAAAGAATTGAAATCAGGATCTTGAAGAGATATTAGCACTCCTATGTTCATTGCAACTGTTTACAGTAGCCAAGATGTGGATGCAACCTGAATGTCCATCAACAGATGAATGAAAAAAATGTAATATAAATATATATGTAATTTATAGATATATAATATATACTACATTCAACAAAATACTATTTAGCTTTAAAAAAGAAGAAAAATCTGCAATATGTGACCACATGGATAAACATGGAGGACATTATGCTAAGTGAAAAATAAAACAGTCACAAAAAAACAAATACCGCATGATTTCACTTATATATGAGGTATCTAAAGTAGTCAAATTCATAGAATCAAAGAGTACAACGGTGGTTGCCAGGAGACTGCGGGAAGGGAAAATGGGCACTTACCAAAATATATAAAGTTTCAGTTAAAATGAGTAAGCTGTAGATACCTGCTATACATCATTGTAACTTTAGTCAATAATAATGTATTATACACTTAAAAATTTTTTAAGAGGGTAGCTCTTATGTTAAGTGTTTTTGAGACAATATGCTTTTAAAAAAATAAATCTTGTCATTTTTATTGGAATTGAACTAATTGTTACATTAATTTTGGAAGAACATAGAGATATGCTTCCTTATCTTGGCTATTGTAAATAATGGTGCAGGAAGCCCATGAGTATGTGTCTCTTTTTGAATTAGTGTTTTTTATTTTTTTCAATAAATGCCCAGTAGTGGAATTATTGGCTCATATGATATTTCTATTTTTAATTGTTTTAGGAACCTCTGTACTGGTTTACAAGTGGTTATACCATTTATATTCCCACCAACAGTGCATACAGTTTCCTTTTTTTCTACATCCTCACCAACACTTGTTATTTCTTGTCTTTTTTGATTCTGGCCATTCTGACAGGTATAAGGTAATATCTCATCATGGTTTTGATTTGCATTTTTCTGATGATTAGTGATATTGAGCATATTTTTATGTAGCTGCTGAACATCTGTTTGTCTTGTTTGAAGAAATATCTATTTAGGTCATCTGCTCATTATAATTAGATTATTCAACTTGGGAAATTACCTATTTTTAATGCTCTGAATTAATTTGCATATAAATCTACAAAGTAATCTCATGATTTAAAAAATGTATTTTCTTCAGTTATTCTCCTTGTGGTATCTCATTTTATACATGCTTTTTTCCTTTTTTTAAAGTTAGCTGATGAGTTTTTATTTTGTTTAACAAAATTTTTTTTTAAAAACCAAGATTGATTTATTCATTAGATCTATTGTTTTTTATTCTGTAGTCAATTTCTACTTTTCTCTTCCTTTTTTTTTTTCTTCGTGCTTTCTTTTGGTTTACTTTATAGTTTATGTTTTTTTCCAAGGTTGTTTTTCTGGGAATTTAATTCATTTATATGCTTTAATTTTTACTGATAAATGTGATTAGGGATATGAATTTTCCACTGATCACTGCTTTAAGTATTATTATTTAGACTTTGATATGTAGTGTTTATGCTGTCATATTTCTAAAGAAATCTGTAATTTCAGTCTACATTTCTCCTTTTGATCAAGAGCTTATTTTTCAAAGATTTTATGAATTTATTTGAGAGAGAGAATGAATGAGAGAGATAGAGGGAGAGAGGAAGGGAGAGCACAGGGAGAGTGAGAGAGGGAGAAGCAGACTCCCCATTGAGCAGAGAGCCCAATGTGGGGCTCCATCCCAGGACCCTGTGATCATGACTTGAGCTGAAGGCAGACCCTTAACTGAGCTACCCAGGTGCCCCTCAAGAGTTGTTTAAACATTTGTCATAATTTCAGCCTGAGATGGTCTTTAAACTTTTGTTAATTTTTCTAATATTATTGCCTTCTTAATCAGAAAGCACTTTGGGTAATATTTTTACTTTTCTAATATTTTCTTTGTGGTCGAGTATTTTTATTAATTTTTGTGCATGTACCATGTGCACCTACAAAGAAGGTATACTCTCTTTGATAAGAGTATAAAGTTCAGCACACCTTCATAAGATCTATATCCTTTTTATTTTTTTGCCCAATCTTTCTTATACTGAGTATGATGTGTTAAAATCTCCCATTAGTAGAATGTATTTATAAATGTGTCCTTCCCTTGTGGAGCATAACAAATATCATGGAGGACATGGGGAGTTGGAGAGTAGAAGGGAGTGGGGGGAAATTGGAAGGGGAGGTGAACCATGAGAGACTATGGACTCTGAAAAACAATCTGAGGGGAATGAAGTGGTGGGGGGGTGGGAGGTTGGGGTACCAGGTGGTGGGTATTATAGAGGGCACAGATTGCATGGAGCACTGGGTGTGGTGCAAAAATAATGAATACTGTTATGCTGAAAATAAATAAATGTAATTAAAAATAAATAAATAAATGTGTCCTTCCATGTTCTTTGGTTTTTGCTTTATACAGACCGTTGCTGTGTTATTGGTGACATAGGTATTCTTAACTTCTATATCTTTGTTGTTAATTGGGGCTTTTATCATAAATAAGCATCCTTCTTTTTTACTCTTGTTGCTGTTTTCACTCGAAATTTACTTTGTTAGGTATTAAATCACAATTTGTTTTCTCATTTCCATTTACTCAGTGCACTTTTGCTCATCCCTTTATTTTTAACAATTATGAATCACTGGGTTTTAAGGTCTTCTCTTGAATAGAGAATATAGTTGGGCCTTTCTTTTTAAGGCATATTAAAGATCTTTTATTTGTAGTCATGTTTTAGGTTCATTCACGTTTACTGCTGCTACCAGTATATTTGTTTTCCTCTGTCATGTTACATCATGGTGTAATGTTGAGGGCATAATGTTATATTTTCTTGTGTTTGTTCTTCTAATTGATTTTTTTTGCTCTTTTATTAATTATATTTCTTTTGGGGTTTTGGAAGATTTGTTTTTTATTTTAGTAGTCAACTTGAATATCACATTTATATCATGTTTTATTTATATCATGTTTAATGCCCTTAAACCACTGTTTTCTTATTAAAGCTATTACTTTCTGGTTTGCCAATTTTTTACGGTATCATTTAACTCCCACCTTTTGTTTATAGAAAAATCAATAAAATTATTTTACTTTCCTCTTCCTCTTTTCCTTTCTATTCTCCTCCTAATTTTAGTTGCATTTTTGTTAATTTTTTAGAGTTTATATTACATAATAGATGTTTTTATAACATATAACAGTATTCTACTCTTATAGCACTTCTATTTTTGTCTTAGCTCTAAAATTACCCATATTAAATGCTCATCATTAGTCTTTTGGATGAAATTTTCCCAGTCATTCCTTTGTTAGTTGAATCTCATCTACTATTTGATTTCTTAAGAAGGGCTTAATGGGTTCAGAATTCTCTGAGTTCAAAATCTCAACTTTTTATAGCCTGCATGGCTAGCATGTCTGGATGTAGAAATCTTCATTTCAAACTCTGAGTATGTTTTTCCACTTTTTAATTTAAGGTATACTTTACATACAGTAAAATTTACCTTTTTAAAACTGCACACTAGAATTTATAGCTTTTCAAATTTTAAGAATTTTTATATATATTTACATTATATATGTATAATTTACATATATGTATAATTTACATATATGTGTATATACATACATATATATATATATAAAACCACCACATCAACATATACCAAAATAAATACCCCTTTTCAGTCATCCTTCCACCTTAAACCACTTGAAACTAGTGATCTGTTTTCTTTCTTTATAGAGTTGCCTTTGAAAGAGTTCCTTAGAATTGGTTAACTTTTTGAATAATATTGCTTCTATTACTATGGTTTATTTTTGTTAATTGTGAAGTCATTCTAATTCTCTTACTCTTGTGTACTTTTTCTTATTTTTACCTGAAATTCCTGAAGATTTTTTCTTTATGTTTAAAATTAAAAATGGAATTATCATATGATCCAGTAATTCCACTACTGGATATTTACCCCGAGAAAATGAAAACACTAATTCAAATATATACATACATCCCAATGTGTATTGCAGCATTGTTTACACTAGCCCAAATACAGAAGCAACCCAAGTGACCATAGAGAGTTGAATGAAAAGAGAAAATATGGCATATATATAATGGAAAATTACTCAGCTATAAAAAAAGAATGAAGTCTTGAAATCTGCAACCATACCATGGACCTAGAAGATATAATGCTAGTTGAAGTCAGAGAAAGTCAGATGCCATATGATTTCACTCATATGTGGAATGTAAGAAACAAAACAAAGGAGAAAAAAAGACACATTAAAAAAAAAAAAAAGACTCAAATACAGAGAATAAGCTGGTATTTGCCAGAGGAGAGGTGAGTGGTGGGATGGGTAAAATAGATGAAGGGGAGTAAGAGTACCATTATCTTTTTTTTTCTTTTTAAATTTATTTTTTATGAACATATATTTTTATCCCCAGGGGTACAGGTCTGTGAATCGCCAGGTTTACACACTTCACAGCACTCACCATAGCACATACCCGCCCCAATGTCCATAACCCCACCCCCTTCCCCCCAGCAACCCTCAGTTTGTTTTGTGAGATTAAGAGTCACTTATGGTTTGTCTCCCTCCCATTATCTTGATGAGCCCTGAGACATTTATAGAATTGCTGAATCATTGTATTGTACATCTGAAACTAATATAACACTGTATGTTAATTACACTTGAGTAAAAAAAATAAAATGTGACATAAATAAGGCAAAGGGATAGCAGAGTATGAAAAGGAAAATAAAAAACCTCTCTAAAATCAATATTATAAAAATTCTGAATGCCTGAGTTTTATTGTGATAATGTGACCTTGCACTTATATAATTATTAATTAATTAGTTATTCCCATCACCTTGTGAAAACATAAATTGTAGACCCCATAAAGAATAGCTATTATTGAGTGCATATTATATGCCAAGCACTTAGTTTGCCAACATTTAAAGCGATTACTTAAAATACATTTATTAAGGATGAGGAGTCTCTTTTTCTTTCTTTGTGTAAGAGATGATACTAAGTATGTGTACTCCCCTCCCCCAGAACACAGAGGTGAGAACATGTTTCTCACTGTCACTGTCACATGAGAACATGTCTCACTGTCCCATTGTATACATTAAGGCAACTATCATTGTTTATAAGTGAGACTGAGCAATAGAGTGTTTGTGCATGATTTTAATATATTGTAAAATGTCTGTTTTGCTTTTTGAAGACTCTGCTACTGATTTATTTAATAATATGATAAACACATCAAATTCTTCTGTCACACAATTTACTTTTTTCATCATTTTCCAAATGATATAAGTAAAATGATTAACTCTATGAATGTTTACTATGATACTTGACATAAATTAGGATATAATCTGGGATTAAAAAAAAAACTAATAAAATTGTACTTACCATAAAGGATTGCAAGCAGAGACAGTGGCATGACAAGTAGTCCCACTAGCATATCAGCAATGGCTAGGGACATTAAGAAATAGTTGGTGGCATTGTGCAGTTTCTTTTCCAAGCTTACTGCCATGATAACGAGAATGTTGCCACCTATTGTCAAGATTATTATGATGACGATTGAAAGTGCTGGCCAGTTTTGTACCCCGTCTGGGAATTTGAAGCGTCCACCATCGGAGGTATTGAAAATGTCAGTTACTAGAGCTGCAACAGGGCTCACAGAAATATCGCATTGCCAAACCAGTAGGCCAATTAGGTGCACACTGAAAAATGAAGAAAAAAAAAATCAGATACATATTACGTTGTTTATATCAATAAACTACTTATACAAAATAATTGCTTTTCCTTTAGCAGCTCTTATCACATCACTGTCATCATTTCTACTGCCTTAATTAAATCTCACTATTTTTTCTATCCAAGGAATATTATGAGTCAGACACTTAGTTTATGGAGATATCTATATCTATATATAGATCTAGATATACATAACTAAAAATTATCTGTATTATAAAATTGCATATATGTATTATCATTTGATCACACACAACAACCTCATGAGGTCAGTATTGGTTTATATTCATTATGCAAATGATGAGTCTGAGGTTCAGAGAGGTTAAGTAACTTTCTCAAGGAAGAACAGCCAGTAAGTGGCAGGGACAAGGTCCATAACCACGTCCTAGTGATTTCAAAGCCTGTATTTTAAACTGTTACTCTATACAAGCAACATGAAGCCACAGTGTTGTTTGATTTGCTCTAAGGGTCTATTTTTATATTTTTTCAATATTAATTTCTTCTTGATCCCTTCTGAGACAACTGACAACAGAATGAAGAGAGATTTTCCTTTAAGCACCCAGTGCTCTGACAAGAAAATTGCACCATTGCCTTTTTTAATCTAAAGCTAAGAAGGAATAAGTTGTCATCAGACAAACTTCAGGGAAGAGGTTAGAAGAGGCACCGTGGGTTTGGGCCATAGCGCATATTCATTTCTTTCTAACACTCTTTTTACCTTCTCACAGCTACAGAGTCTAGGCTGGCCCATACATATTAATATCTGTGCTGTAAATCTTCCTTCTATCTGACACTCTTCTCATTTCAGTCCTATGTTTTCTGGGCCCTGTTCTAGGCCAGAAAATGATTGATTTGTGGTGCTGATGAATTCCTATGGGTTTGCTGCTTTTCCTGTGTTGGATGCAAAGTCTCTTAAGTCATTTAAACTGTGCCTCTCTCAGGAAGGTACTTTCATAGACTCTACTAGTAAGAATATCAGGACAGGTGGCAAACAATGTAGGAGAAGCGGACATGGCTATGTTTTGTGCATCCCAAATCAACTTCCCCCATAGTGGTGTGGGATTTATTCAGGTTACATATATTAAGTGTCCTCTCAAAGTGTGTGTTCCTAAAGGATTTAATAAAACTAATATTTATTTTTATTAATGAAATAGATAAGAAAGATAGGCATATTTATTATTTCCTGCATAAAAACAAAATTATTATTGAAAATGTTTTTGTGTATTGTATATTCAGTAGTAGTTATTTTATAAATATTAAGCAGCAACTACACTACAGGTAGTGGTTGTTAAACCTTGTTATTATTTGTAGAGGAGGACATTTTCTCTACTCATACAATTATATGCTGAATAATTTTTTTTTTTTTTTGCAAGACTGTTGAAGTAAGGGTCTTTCTGGAATTGGGGAGATCGAACACATGACATTAAAACATCTATAGTCTGAGTTCTTCACATACATGATTTTATTTCATTATCTTATTCACTTTTTCTTTGAACTAAAAATGTTCCCTCTATACAGAGAAAATACATGTGTGATTTGATTAGCTTATCATTTATTATCAATTATCAGAGAAATTTACTGTAGTAAAACTGGATGATTATGATAGCATAATGATATCATAACTACAACATTATACACACATACATGCACATACACCACACTTTCTAACTTACACTGGAATGCTTGGCCTGAAAAACTATTCATGTTTCAAAATTCAAGTAAAATACTGTAATAATTTTTTGGATTATTTAAAAATTATTTCTCTTAATATCTTGGTAATATACTTTTATGTCTTTTAAGATAATGAAGAAATTATGAAAATATTTTGACTTTCTCATTCTACAGAGGGTAGAAAACTAATATTTTAATCATCTTGCTTAAAATAACTTCCATATTAGTCGAAGTTACCTGACATTCTAAGCAACACGCAGGTGGTGATATACATAGTAATTTTTATCAAATAATCAGTAAATTATTGTATCAAATAATCAGCAAATTCTATTTCCTGGAACATAAAAATAAGTTAAGGTTATATATGCTTCAAAAAATCTGTATCATAAGTAATCTGTGATGAATGCAAGTAGAAATTATTAAAATAAAGGACCAAATAAATAGAAGCAAGTTATTTGCTCTCGGCTTTGATTATTCTGTCACTATATTTGCTGCATTGGGCATGTGATCAATTTCCTAACTTCATGACCTCAATGATTTTTTGATCAGTCACTTAACCTCTCAGAGCATCAGTTTCTTCATCTGTAATAACTATCATGTGATTGTTGGGAAGATTAAATGATAGATATAAAGTCCTGAAAATTATACCTATGTCATAAGAGGCCCTCAGTAAATATTGGGGCTTACTTTCCTTTTGCCTTAAAAGTTAAACAAAAATAGTTTATGTTAACTATACCATGACTCATGTATTTCACAATTGGTGATAATTTAAATCCTGATTTTATTGTAATAAGATACTAATTTATGCAAAAAGTGTCTCAGACAATAATTTTAAATCTGGGTCTTTTCTGGCTTATCTGATGAAGAACGTGTCCTTCTAGCATTTAAAAAAAAAATCTAGTTTAAATTAGCTGCTGATTATCTCAGCTAGTCCTGTAAAAGTTTATGCTCATAGTAAAATGTTTCATCTTCAATTGTCAAGTATAGAAAATAAATATATTTATCCTTCAGAGAATAAGGTCCTAATAGAATATGCATCCAACTTGAATTTTCTAAGCAAGTTATAAAAACATCAAAGTCCTTTTGTATATTTCTCTAAAAATGACAGAGGGACACCTGGGTGGTTTAGTTGGTCAAGTGTATGCCTTTGGCTTGCGTCATGATCTCAGGATGCTGGGATCAGGCCCTGTGTTGGGCTCCCTCTCCCTCTGCCCTTTCCCGCCAATTGTGCTCTCTCTCTCTCTAATAAATTAATTTTAAAAAATCTTTAAAAGTGTTAGAGGAATGCAGGATAAAATTGCATGTAAAAAATACATGAAATACTTTTGGATAATTATCAATTTTAAAATTTGAGTGTTTTATTTGGGATTGGTTATCTGCTGGCCAGATATTATTTTTAATTTTCATGAAAGAGTCCATGAGACAAATACTTAATTACTGAGGAAGCTTACAGAATCTAAATATACCTATTGTGAATTATAAAATAATGTTACTGGAAAGATCCTAAAAGAGTATTTACTTCAGTTTCCTGGTTTCAACTCAATTAAATTTAATACATTCTTACTGGGTGTTACTATGGGCAAAGTATTATAATTTTTTTATTAAAGGTCAATCTTATTTTCTATAGTTTTGTAATCAGAAATTGGCTATATTATAATTAAACCTAACTTCTGATATTTACATGCTTCATGAAATATATACAGTCCTTTTTATAAAAGAAGAATAATATAGGTCTTAACCTTAAGTTAATTGTTATTAAGCCCACCGAAGTCTCATAAAATATGTACACAAAAACTACAGTTTCTCCCTGAACAATACAACCAATTTATTCATTGGTACTAAAGGTTTAACAAACATATAATGTAATGTTCCTAGTAACCAAAATGATACTTTGATTTGAAAGAGTGTATGTTTTATTTTTTCATTTAGTTTTTTAATTTTTTTTTTTTTTTATTTGAGAGAGAGAATGAGAGAGAGAGAGAGGATGAGAGGGGGCGAGGGTCATAGGGAGAAGCAGACTCCCTGCTGAACAGGGAGCCCGATGCAGGACTCAATCTTGGGACTGCATTCTTGCATGGCATATGACAACGGGTGCTTTTAGAAGAGGTGAATTACCATCCATCCAATGCAGGGCTGGGTCTCACAACTCTGAGATCATGACCAGAGCCCAAATCAAGAGTTGGTCACTTAACTGACTGCACCATCCAGGAACCCCTTCCCTTCTTTATCACTATCCTTCATCCTTTCCTTTTCCTGTCTGGTGTTGTTCTCTTGGAATCACACATCACTGAGACTACCATCAGCACAATGTACCAGGACATCCAAGATGGGCTGTGGTGGAGTATATTGCATATTGTGGAGGATCCAGTGTTGGTGTATTTTATATCTCTACTACTCCACAAACTTTTTCTTGGGTGAGCTCTTTTACAGGACTGATGGAGGAGACTATAGGAGCAAGGGGATTCAAGGTTTCTCAACTGGAACTGATTAGAATTTACAGAGCGCTGGATCTTTTTTCCATGTCCCATTCCTCAAAGAGTGGGTTTGGAGGAGACCAACCCAACATTTATTAAGTTAAAAAGAAGATATACCTGGATTCAATTACATTTAGAATTGCTCAGTACTTGAATCCAATTCTTTTCTCCTTTATGTGATATTCTATTGACCTGAACTACTGGATCATTGTATCAAGACTTTGGAAGATGCCATTGTTTTCCTCTGCCTAGCGACATCACCCAACCTCTACTCTCTGACTTCTTATTCAACCATTCTTTATAAAACCAGAAACATCTTGTCCTTTTGGCTGTTTAGTTCATGCAGGAAGAAAAAGGCAAAACAAGAAAAGAACCTTTCTCATTTCTACATTTTAACCATGGAGAAAGGAGCCAAGAACATTGGAATTATTTTTGAATTTAAGATATAATTGCCATATATTTATTTGAATACATGAGCAGTTCTGTTTAACTGAAGTCTAAGTTATTGGGGTTTTTTTCCAGTTATTTTTGAACAGGGAACATGCATTATGTTAGTCTATGGGCTGCAAATTGAGGCAAACATAGCTGAGTGATCATAGAAAAACCTCTTTAACATTTTTGTTCAAGCTATCATAAAAAAGTTAACTTTTAAAAAAAATAACATCCTTACAGGAACGAATGCACCGCTTTCCTCAGGTTCACCATGATTGCTTCGGTGTTAAGCAACCAAAGTTTAAAATTTTGAAGAGGAATTGTAACAGATTGGATTCATAATTCCATCCTTTCTGGGGAGAGAGAAAAAAAAAGAAAAAGAAAATTAGTTAAAAGTCCAAATAACTTCATAACAGCCAATTAAATAAGCTTAAATATATTAAGTGTTAAGAAACAATAGTACAAAATTTAGCAAACAGGTAAGCATGTTATATAATTTAAGTGATAAAAAATGGCAGAGAACTATTTTTCATTTATTTACCAATATACAACCATCATAGTTCTTTTTCTTTCCTTTTTTTTAAAGTTTTTCTAAAATTTCTTGTACACACTTTACTCATATGGGGCTTCTACTGAAACTTCTTAGAGTATACAAAGCTTCAAAAAAGTGCTTTTAGAAAAAATTAAGAATATATGCTTAATCGACAAACCATTTGGAGAAAGTTTGTGATGTAATAATTAAGCAACATGTATAAAATACAAAGGTTTCATCTTATAAGAACACGGGAAACTAAAATAAGTTGTAAGTATTTCTATTAAGTGAACACATTCTGTACATTTCTTATTTATTTTCTTCAAAGTGAAGCAATTTGCATTTACATAGTTTTATTTATACTTTTGCATTAACCAAAAATATTCTCTAGAGGGCAGCACCATGTTTATATCAAAATAAATGAGTTGATGAGGTTTACTATATTAAATATAGCAAACACCCTATGTACCAGCTTGTTAGTATCCTACAGGTAATTATAGTTCAGGGCACATGGAAGAATGCTAAAAATGCAAACAAAAGGTCAGTTGCACAAGATGATGCAAACAAAAACCTTAATTTCTTTTATTGATTAAGAGGTGACAATACATCCTAAAGGTATTAGGAAGGAAGCATGAAAACTCTCCAAACAACTTATCAAAGAATTTCAGAGAGAATGCTTTTAATTTCTATAGGCTACTTTTCAAGGAATCATTTGCAAAACCCCACCAACTATTTCTGTAGCCAATTATTTAGCAATTAGCACTCACTATATTCAGTATGCTAGAATGTTCGCCAATGTCAATGTAAAGATTGATAGTGACATGTGCCACTCTCTAAAGATGTTATTGCCACAAAGGAGTGCATCAGAGTGGCACATGTCACTATCAATCTTTACATTGATATTGAATGAATACTTAGTGTAAATTCTAGTGATTAACATAGAAACCCTTTTTTTGTTTGTTTGTTTGTTTTTTGTTTTTTTGTTTTTTTTACTGCCAGGAGATTCCTAACTAGAAACAAAGTGGGTAAATCTCCCTGTCCTCTATTCTTGGTTTTCTAGATCTTCAATTTTAGGATTTTGATTATACTATCTTCCTGCACCAAACATCTAACTGAAATTCTGAATTTCTGGGATCATAGGCTTTTACAAGAGTCAGGATTGTGATGTTAGGTTTGTATGCAGTGGGCTGTCAATGAGAAAAATGTAGATGCTCTGGGGGAGGGGGAGAGAGACTTCAATAGCTTGAGAATGTGGAATAACATTGAAAAATCATCTGTTCTGTCTAATTTGAAGATATTTTCAAGGAATGTAAAAAAAAAAATGTGTTGATAATCTCTTCTAGTGTTTTCTAGTTCCTGTTAGAAATTTGGAAATAAAATTTTACTGGAACAAATTGTACCTCCCTATGTTTCCCATCTCATTAATAGTACTATTATTCTAGTCATCAAGCTCTATGAATTTAATTTATTCTCTCTTCTTGTCCCCCACATCTCACTTGTGAGTTCTATCAGTGTTACCTACGCAGAAATATACTTTCTTTTTCACTAGAATAATGCATAAAGTATGGCCTCCAGTGTCCAGAAAGAAAATATTCCATGGAAGAGATAAAGTGACATTCTCTAGATCATTAGTTATACCGTTTTTATCCCATAAAATGCTGCCAGACAATGCATAAATCCCTTTTCTTGGGAGGTCTGGAAATAAGTGACAGAAAAAAAAAATGGTACAGAGAGACAAGAAGGTCTTATTTTGCTTCTACAAATACTAAAATTCTTCTTTTCCCAGTATTAAAATACAAAAATTGTTTTTAATTTTTACTTTTCAAGTGTTTAAAAATTAATATAATTTAAAAGTTTCAAAGTAAAATATATTTCATTTGAGTAGATTATAACAAATCATTTGAAATTGCATTTGCTATAGCTTGATATGATAATCATCTTATTAAACATTGTATCTTCCATATTCTCAGCCATAGTAGAATCGCATTATTGTTACTCAAAACACCGTGTTTCTTTAAAATTTAATCAGTGTTGTCATCTTTTTTATATGTACATTTTCCTGTGAAATATAAACAAGAAAACAACAAATATCCTAACTTCTGATTTTGTTAATTGAGGAGACTAAGTAATAATCACAAAAGTATATTGTGTAAACAGATCTTCAATTTATTAACAAAAGTACCTTGGGGGCAAAATAATATCTTTCTGTACTATTAAAATTTGTATTTTTTTGAAACATGATTAAACTGGTTAGAAAATGCCCCTTGATTGGCGGTAAAAGCTTAGAACTATGATTTGATAGACAGGAATAAATTATATATAAATTATGTAAAGTAAGTAATGTTACATTACATGTTTCCCCAAAGGGCTAAGACACTGTGGTGATATTTTGCAATGAGAAATGTTCTGTGGGTACTTCTACAAAACCTCCTAAAGTCTTGGATAAGATAAGTTAAAAGACACAAACAAACAAAAATAAGAGAAACAACAACAACAAAAAACCCATACAAAGCAACACTAATTAAACACTCTGATCTGCAAACCTCTCAGACTCTGTTAACCTTTCATAATGGAATCCTCATCATTGTTGAACAGAAAAACAATACCTGGGAATTTAAGTGCTCAAATTTGAGAAGACTTGTATTTTAAAGAATTAAGAAAAAAAATCACTGGTAGAGTGATTCATTTTAAATGAGAATTTACATGGTTCTCCTAGAAACTATGTTTGGTCATGTAACAATGTCGAAGTATTATACATATAAAGTAAATCACAGGTTAAATCATACATATACATATGTACATATACACTTCCTTCATTCATTGGACAATAATTTGATGGTTTGCTTGGAAACCAGTGCTATATTTTCTTTAAGGGATACCTAGTTTTCCATGCCCATTTGCCCTTCAAGTAGTGAGGGATCTATGGCCATCCTTGTGGTCTATAGAATACTTTATGCTCATTTGTGAAAGACTACCAAGATGAGAAAGGGAAATCACTTTTGCATGTTATCTCAGTCTTACACATTTTAAATTTAGCTTATGAAAGAACTTTCTCGTGGCTCCATATTGGGAGATGCAAACAACAAAGAAAACCCCAAGATTTGGACTCTAGTAAAGTCATCATTGGGGATTAGGTTTAAGAGTCAAGTGTTACACCAGTAGCAAGTAGACATTAAGTTGGAGAACAGGAAAAATGAAGAAATGGAAAGAATAGGCAAAAAGGAAAATGACAAGGGAGACTGTTCTGAGAAGGAGCAGAGTCATACTGTGCGACTTGTCCAAAAGAAGATTGCCAGTGACCTTAGCACCATTTCAAAAAAGTCGTGTACAAAGGGTCTAGGATGAAATTGGATGAAGGGGAGAGAAGAGGACCATCCAGACAAGAGGAGGTCATGGGTGAGGAAAAGGAATATGTTCAAAGGGTATGTCCAAAGCAGCAGAGGCAGATGTGTGCTAAATATGTGCTAAAGACAAATTTTTGAGAGAAGGAGCCATGAAGATGTACTTTCCATGTAACTCCCACATTCCTTAGCCAAGTTCTGGGGTCCTTGACTGATGGAAGGGCAGGGAGAGGCTTGAGGTTTAAGGTGTGAAGTGAAAAGATCCTAAAGAATGAGATTGAACTGTGGTTTTATCTAAATTGTGTTTGGAGAAAGACAACTCTATGACTTTATCAAAAATCCCCCCCCCCAAAAAAAAATCCCAGACATTTCCTTGCATCTCAAAAAGCTAGCCATTTATGATTTGTTTTTACTATTATCTTTCCTACCCTTTGACACGGAAGAAAGATTGGTCGTGTTTCAATCACATTTCCTGTCCTCAAACTGTTTCCTAGCCATTCTTTTCCAGACCTGGTTAAACATAATACTGATAAAAATAGTAAGAAAGTGCCAGTGTTTCTACCTGATGCTTTAACAAAATTTGGAAGTAATCGGTTATCCCATTAAAAAACATAATTTACGTGAGATTTCTTCAAATCCCATGAGCTGATTATAATGATGAAGCAGCGTATTTTCTCTTATAATGAAGAGATGAAGTCTGACACCAAATGTTTTAAAAAACTATAGAAGAGGCAGTCAACTGAGATCATTCTTGTCTGGCTTTTTATAATAAAGCATTTAAGAATTTTATAATTAATAATAAATGTAGAGGTTTAATTTTTGGCAGTTTCCATTGTTCAGAAATTATGGACTAAGGATTCTAAACTAGATAAACTGATATCTAGTTTTTACTAGGTAAAAAGTGGATTAGTTAGAGATGTTCAGATATCTCCTCAGAAGACCATGTTAATGTGGCACAGATTTACATTTTGGGGGGAAATCTTTCAATTCAAAAACTATTATATTATATTATAATACATATAGTATATTATATTATAATAGTCAAAAACTATTATAATATATTATGTTATTATTATATTATAATATTATAGGAATTTTCCTTTCAACATCAGAAGCACTGTAGGGATTTTCAAATAAAACGTAAAATTGTCATACTAAAAAATTTCCCTTTGCCAACTCTAGTTAAATCAAACAATAGCTATTTATGATTTTAATAAAAAAGGTACTATGTTATGCAGCTATTGTAATCCATGCAATTAAAGTCTGTTCTTTCATGTCAACACAGGACATTCAAGCATATTAAGTGCAGTTAGAAATTTATTTATCTCCATTTTAATGAATCCAAATCTTCTACCTTCAAGTGTAAGGTCTTGATTATAAAACTTCTAGGGCTGAAAAATTATGAGTGATCAAATAATCCAGTCCTTGGCCCGCAAACAGGTCTATACTTAAGCCACTTCAAGAAATGCGATAATTGATGTTCTTCAGAGCAACCTCCAGAAGAGGCAATTTCATAACCTTCCAGTGTTTAGCAATCTGCTTCCCAGAAAGTCATGAATTAGGCAAAAAGCCTCAAGCTAAGAGACTTCAATAGAAATGATTCATTTCTTACTAAGTTGAATACAAATCTCTATCAACTTGCTCCTTGCGTCTTTTCTTTGACTTGCCCGAGAACGCAGTGATTCGGACCCAAAACTGGAGACCTCCTCATGATGAGCCATAGGGAAGTCTAACGGTTCTGAAGATGCAATTTGATATGTTGGGTGAATTTAAAATTTCCTCTCCAAACCGAGACACTTTCGAAAGTAAAGGGCGAGGGGGTATTCACTGGACAGGACTCTGGGCTTCTCCTGGACATGTCATTAGAACTGGTAATAAGGTGATTATTTTATCTAACGCAGGTGTAGTGTGATTTCCTTCCCTCACCGCCTTAAGTTAATGTCAGTGGTTGTTCAAAGAAATTTAACTGTTCTTCTTGTACATGGAATTAAAATGAAACATGAAACATTTTCTCGTTATTTGAATTTACTCAATGCTTCCTTGTGTTTTACATATTTTATAAGAGTGACTACTGTTAAATTTAGTGAGACTTCACAAGACGGTTAACTCCAAAGATCTGCAGTTTATAAGGCCCTAAGTTTTTCCCTAGCTAGACCTATTCCATTTATCGAAATAATACTTTAACAACAGAACCCCTTCTAAGTTTAAAGAGTTAAAATAGCTACCCAAATTATTCTGTGATAATAGTAACAGGCATTGAGAGAGTCTGTTTTGGTGGGCAGCAGAAGTATCCCTGAATATTGTCAGCATAAGTATCCACGTAACAGAGTAAACTGAAAGCTTTTGAACAGCAGAGCTCACAGAGCAAACCATACGCTAAATCTCTGTTTTGGAGACCCGATTTACAGGGCTGAAAAACTGTATAACAGCATCTTATCACAGCATCTTCATGGGGTAGCAGACAAGCCAGACAAGGTCTCTGCTCTCACAGAGCTCACATTCTAGCAGGAGATACAGACAATAAGCATTTAAACACACAAGTAGAATAATTCTGGATTGTAAGGGTTGCTATGGATAGAATGAAAGAGCACAATGGGATAAACAGAGACTGGGGGCAATACTTGAGATGGACCTATGTACGCAGCCATAACTTGGGGTTAGATATTTAAATATATATATGCCGTGGTAATAATAGTAGCCAGCATTTGTTGGTTCTTCTCAACCACAATAAAAAATACAGTTCTTTCATAATGGTAAGTTTAAGCACATAATCAGCGTCTCTGATGGGGACAGTTCAAAATTTTCTGTTGGTTTGATTTTTATTTTGCAAACCAGGGTGGAGGGACACAGGGGACACCTCTTCATCTTTTGCTGAGATACTTAAAACTCAATTCAGCTGCAAACTAAAGTGTGTTCCCACTTACATTGGTGTCTCCTCCCCCATAAGCAACTCCCACTTTCTATTTCATTAGTTTAAGAGGTCACAGGCTTTTGGCTATATAGCAGGCCTTCCTTCTGGCTGTAGAGGTTCCAGTAGAGTTGTGAAAAGCGAAAAGTTCAATCAGTTGCCCAGATGTATTTATTGCCAAATAACGGGGTACTTGGATACATCTGGACAGCCGAATGAACTCTTAACTCCTCATCTTTCCAAAAGCTCTTCATCTCACAGCTCCAGAATCACCTAGATAAAGGGAGAAAAACAAACAAAAGTCCACTTGGCAGTGGAAGGATCAGTCTATTCATGGTTCTGCTGTCCCATAAAAAAAAAAAACACACACAAAAAACGCGTGAGTCCTACTTGTGCTTTATAACTTATTACACAATGCATATAAATCACCAAAATACAGCAAGACTTAAAAATCACAGGTTAATGGCATGGCATCAAACTCTATCAAATACATAAAATTGAGTCAAAATCAAAATTAATTGTATTAGCAATTTATATAATATAGAATTCATTCTAGTATCATTTAGTACCTTAAATGTTAAATATATATATAACACAGCATCGAAGAGTAGGCTAGGAGGTTGGAGACAGGTTCTAGCCCTGACTTGTTTGATGTATGGCTTAGGATAAGTCACTGGACCAATTCGGGCCTGAGTTTTTTTCATCCATAGCATGAAATTGTTGTAATAGACAATCTTTATCTGTTCTGGCTCTGAAATGCTGAGATTCAAGTTGTTTTTCCTAAAAGCTTGATATTATTTTATGCTATTTTACCAACAAGATGCTTCAACCCCCTCCCCCTTCGCCCCTCTTCCTGCTTATTATGCTCGCTCTCGCTCTCTCTCTCAAATAAATATATAAAATCTTTTTTTTTTTAAACAAGATACTTCTAAAGAGCTGAGCTTCATTGCAATTAAATTCTACTTCTTGTTACTGCCAATTAAATGTAAGACATGACATTCACCCACAACGTCTTGATTTGAACGGAGTGTGAAAGCGATTTTTAACTTCAGTATGTTCCTAATGCAGCCGACGTGTCCTACAAATTTATGTGCATGCATTCTGTCCTATTTCTTCTTCCTACTTCCTTAAATGAATCTGAAATGCGTGTCTCATCTTCAAGAGTTAGGAGACTACACAGACTCACAATAAATTTAGCAGAAAACTTTTTAATTGCAATTTTCTGATTTTAAAAAAATCTGATGCCTAGAAGATAGAAGAGTGAGGTTTAAGAAGCAATCATCAGATTCGTGGCTATCGAAAGCTTGACTTCTGCTTTAGAGGTTTAATGTTCAACTAATACCTATTTACCGTTATGTGTACTCTTCTTCCTTTTTATTTATTTATGGAGAAAAATAGTACTTCAGTTGGACAACTTTGAAAATAACTGTTTCTTGCACCAGTTCTGTGAACTTTATACCAGATGGTGTCAATATTTAGAAAAACAGATCTGCCTATTTTATAACTCTTCTCAGTGATATTAAGCTAGAATATCAGACCACAAATGACATGTAATGTTTTCACTTTTTTTTTCCCAACTAGATGCGAGAAGAATTCTGCTAATTACTCTCCCAGAATGCCTCCTGTGCCACTCAACTTACAAAATAAAATCTGTCAGGAAATTCAAACCAACCTAAATCTTCAAATCCTTTGGTTCGTGACTTCAAAGTGTGTGTGTATGTGTGTGTATGGGGGGTGGGGAATGAAAAGAAAGCTGCTATGGGTATACACATCTTATTATTATCATCCTCCAAAACACCATCACTTCATAAAGTCAAATCATCTCATGATGAGGCAAAGCCCTTTTGAGAAGATGAATATTTTCATTCATATTTTCCAAGCAGGAGAATTAACTTCCCTAATACTAAAAATCTACAAAATACTGAACACCGCAAATTGGGAAAAATGCCATTGGTGAAATAGCAGATGCTTTGTAACAGCAAAAACTGTTTTTGACATTTCACCGAAAGATAATATATATACTGTCACGATTGTTCCACCCACTTGTGGGCAGTAGAGACGTAATTTTCTATCACATAGATTCATACATAATATAGACCAGCAGTAAGCAATTTTGCTAAAATATCAACATGTTATTCTACAGTTTTACCCACAGTTAAGCTAAATTTGAGAAGAAAACCAACAGGGGTGCCTTCTATTGTTACATTTAAAGGGCTGTTCCCAAGGGCACCTGGGTGGCTCAGTCAGTGAAGCATCTGCCTTCAGCTCAGGTCATGACCTCAGGTTCCCAGGATCAAGGCCCTCATCGGGTTCTCCGTTCAGCTGGAAGTCTGCTTCTCCCTTTCCCTCTCTCTCAGTGCTCTCTTTCTCGCTGTCTCTCAAATAAATAAATTTTTTAAAAATCCTTAAAAAAACAAGAATAAATAAATAAATAAACTATCCTAAGAAGTCCTATTTTCTTATTTTATAAACGACAATTTCTAGGTTGAATTACAGGGCCTTATTATTTTTTTTTTTTAAATGCAGGTGTTGTGCTACTATGTGTCAGGCACTGTGATAATTAGTTTCACCTAATTTAAGTTCCAAAACTCACTTTAAAGGAAAAAGAAACTGATAGGTTGAAAGAGGTTAAAGCAGTTTTTCCTAGAAAATTGCAAGTTTGAGATTCTAAAATTTGGGCAATTTTTTTTACAAAGCACATTTAGGAAGACAATATAAGCAAAGAGTTTATGTGTTCATCTAGACATTGTTCCGGGCTCCTGGGTGGCTCAGTGGGTTAAGCCTCTGCTTTCGGCTCAGGTCATGATCTCAGGGTCCTGGGATGGAGCCCTGCATTGATTGGGCTCTCTGCTCAGCAGGGAGCCTGCTTCCCTCTCTCTCTCTGCCTGCCTCTCTGCCTATTTGTGATCTCTCTGTAAAAAAAAAAGACATTGTTCATTTATTCAACTTATTTATCTAATGCCTACTATGTGCTTGGGATTTATCTAATACCTACTATGTGCTTGGGATTCTAGCCACTTGGGATTGATGGGGTTCAGGGCAGGACACCTCAGAATACGCCATTTTGGCATGTGGATTATTTGAGCTAGAGGCAATCAAGGCTCAACAGACTCAAAATGAGCTTTTATCTTCCACTGAACTATCTAAAAAATTTAGATAGGGAATCTGTACCAGGAAGACAGCTATCACTAACGTTTTTTGTGCACATCAGGAAGACTTTTCCACCTGGAAGGCAAACATATGTTTACCAAACATTTGTTCCTCCTATCTCCTTATGAATTGTCTTCCCGCGCTTTGAAGTCCTAAACCCCAACTCCCTTCTCCTTAGCTCAAGACTGAACATAAACCTCAACTGCCTGTCAGTGGGTCTCATATCTTTGGGGAACCCATACATATCAAACTATATTTGTCCCCCCCTCCCCGCTCATCTGTCTTATGTTATTTTGGTTATTAGAAGAGCCGAAGAACTGAGACGGGTAGGGAAAAAATTTCCCCTCCCAGACAGGAGACACCAGTAAATGAAGCAAAGCCCCATGCCCATATAGAGGTTACATTCTTGTTCTTTCTACTGATTACTAATTATTTGTTAATTGAGAATTTGTGGTAAAATTTATAATTTTTAACTGTTTTCAAGTTTTTATTCATCTCTTCCATTGGTAAAGGAATAGAGGTTATGCAAGCTACTTTTGGCAAATTACCTTGATCCTTAAGGTTACTAAGATATTTGTGATTATATATTCACTACTATTCTCTACTCAAACTTAATGTCTTCCCACCATCTGCTAGTATCAGGGATCTGAAATAAAATCTGTTGTTACTGTGTTGCTTGTATTGTAAGAAGGATTCCTTGAATTTTAAAATCTAATTTTAACTTACTAAAATATTTTGGTCCAGATTAAAACCATCTGTAGAGAGAAGCAGCTAAAAACAATGCAAGCCAAAGATAGAAGTGTTGGCAATATAGTGTCTCCACAGCTGAATTTATTATCACACACACACACACACACACACGTAAGTTTGAAAAATTCTACAGACCACAAAACACCTGCTACTCAAAGAAAGCCAGAAATTATTCTAATTGGTCATTGCAGTTGCCTTACCAAAAACTGAGAAGTTACATTCATGAAACAAGCACCCAACTCATGCCAATATTTGTGGAAACTTATTCATCAGCTTCCCACATACCTTTTGGCAAGATACTTTGCATCTGGCAGCAGAGAAGCTGTCAATATAAGACTCTATAAAGTTCATGGTCACTGAATGTGTTATTATGGTATGCCCTGGGAGGTGTTACTCTCTAAGTCACCATCCGTCACCCTAAAATAAGTAGAGAGAAGAATAAAGAATCTTCTCGATTGAGTAATCCCTGTAGAAATTTCTCAGTATGAAAAGAATGTAAGAAGGGGATGCATAATGATTGTTTCCATGTATTAATTTTTAAAAGATTTTATTTATTTATTTGACAGAGAGAGAGAGAGAGATCACAAGCAGGGAGAGAGAGAGGGGGAAGCAGGCTCCCTGCTGAGCAGAGAGCCCCATGCGAGGCTTGATCCCAGGACCCTGAGATCATGACCTGAGCTGAAGGCAGAGGTTTAACCCACTGAGCCACCCAGGTACCCCTCCGTGTATTAATTTATTACTATATGTCAAACACTGTAGGAAATACTTTATATACTTTGTCTCCTTTAATTGTTACCATGGCAACAGTACAATAGCTGATTAAAAAATAAATTGACATGTTAACAAAATACCAAATACAGTTCTCTAAATTGCCAGTCTCTGTGCCTAATAAGTATACTTTCAGGGAAGGTGTTGAAAGAGGCCACCCGAAGACCACCCAGCTTCCTGTTTTGATAGGTGAGGAAGCTGATCCAGAAGAGATAAATGATCTGTCCAGTATCCTTATGTTAATTGTTGTCAGTGCCAAGATTAGAAGCAAATCTCCTATTCTCTTTCCAGTCCTTTGATGCTGAGCCTTATGGGGAGAAAAGGGCCTCTAAGAGTCACAGATGATGGAAATCTCACTAGATTATGCAAGACTTTTGTACTGATGTCTCGTGCCCTCCCTTTAAATGAAAGAGATGAAAGAAATGTCATAGACTACAAAATGAAATGCAGTAGAATGCTCCTTTGGAATGCATTCCTTAACACCTGGCTCTTCAAATATTCCAAAAAGGATGTCAGGCTAAAGGCAAGGGAAAAAAGGAAGGGAGGAAGGGGGGGGGGGAAGAGAAGGGAAGAAAGAAGGCGGGTAGTGAGGGAGAGAGAGGGGAAGGAAACAGAAGGAAGAAAGGGAAAGAAAACTGTTGTTCTCAAATCTGTATTAATTCCTAGTCTGGAAGTCCCACATGGTTGTGCTATGCCTACTGTTCCAGGGACTAACTCTGGCAGGGATATGCTGGCAGGACTATCCTCAAACATAAGTTGTTTATGCAAAACTTTGTTAAATCTCACAGTTGCTTTCTTGATCATGTAATTTACCCAAAACAATAGCAGGGGAACAAAGTGATTTTTAGATACAATTAACACTTCCCTGACTAGAGCGAAAATGTAATGAAGACAGTTTTTTTTTTCCCTGTTGGAAAACATATTCAGACAAGTAGTATGGAAATAATCCCACCAATGAATAGTCTTAGATTATTATTTTAATACAGTTTGGCAATTTGGCGTTAACTGACCCAATTGTAGGCAAAGCAAAACTCCACTGGGGGGTTTAAATAGCGAGAGAACATAGCTTTTAGCTTTGGCTCACCAGAATTAACCCAAGGGATTCACAAGAGGACGCTGCCTTTGATCTTGCTAAAACTGTTTCACTGTGCCAGTTGCTTTGAAAGCAGACACTCCTTTGAAGCAATGAAGTATTCAGTTATAGTTGAGTCTGCCAAATAATGCCTTTTCTGTCTAGATCACATAGTTAAGTACCCATACACAGTCTTTGGTCCATTATATATATTTTTGAGTCAGGCAACTCACTTTTTGAGAACATTATGTCTCTAAAGCTTTAGGAGTAAATGCATACAGTAGAGGGAGAAGCTGACTTTAATTGTTATTAGAGGAACACGTAAATATGTTGCATTTGAATGAGCACAGGTTTTTGGGAGCCAAAGATGGAAAGATGAGCCCAACTTTTACTTCTTGAATTCCTAACTTTGGGCAACTTAATCCATCTGTGCCTTTGTACTGTGTAATCTAGTGTGAGGCCAAAAAGCTGGTAAATATGAAATTGCTCCGTGAAGAGCTAAATGACTGGCAGATATTAAAGTGAAGAGGTATGTTTATGTAATGAGTAAGTGCATTTTCTCAAATTAGTCTATGGAATTATCTGATTATTTTAAAATTATGTTCAGAGTAACATGATTAGTTACCAAGCTATTTTAGTTCACATTGATTACTTTCCTAATATGAAATTCTAATAAAATATGTTCTTTTTTTAAAAAAGATTTTATTTATTTATTTGACAGACAGAGATCACAAGTAGGCAGAGAGGCAGGCTGGCGGGGGGGGGGGGCAGGCTCCCTGCTGAGCAGAGAGCTCGATGTGGGGCTCGATCCCAGGAGCCTGGGATCATGACCTGAGCCGAAGACAGAGGTTTTAACCCACTGAGCCACCCAGGCACCCCATAAAATATATTCTTAATGAAAAAGCTCACAATAAAAATTTATTTTCTCTAGATTTTTTAAGTTTGTCTTCAAAGATTGAGGCAAGTCAGTCAGAAAAGATTATAATACATGTATCTAAATCGTCTTACCTTGAAAAAAGCGGCAAAGGTGACATCAGAAAGAATGTTTTGCATCAGACTAGAATTGAAATTTGTAGGGTTCCCATGATATTCAAATGAGGAGGATACCTAAACATTCTGAGAATTTACACGTGTAGGGAAAGAAACCAAGTCACTCACTTAAGCCATGAACTGCAGAGCAGAAATAAATGGTTTGTCAAAAGGCGAAGTTTTTTCTTATAAATAGCTCTTTAGCAGCAGGTTCAGCATAAATACATTTTCCTGTCAGCTTTAGTCTTCTTATAACAGGCTGGATTATAGTACCATCTCAGGATAGTAACATCAATAGCGTTTGGCAATCTAGTCAAGAGAAAAATGGTATCCAGGGGCACCTGGGTGGCTCAGTCAGTTAAGCGTCTGCCCTCAGCTCAGGTCCTGATCTCAGGATCCTGAGATGGAAACCCAAATAGGGCTACCTGCTCAGCGGGGTGTCTGCTTCTCCCTCTCCCTCTGTAGCTCCCCTGCAGCGCCTCCCCTCATTTTCAAATAAATAAATAAAATCTTTTAAAAGAGAGAGAGAGAAAAGTGGTATCCAAACAATCATGATGATGTATTATAGAAGCACATGTTTTATAAAATGATGGGCTTTTTCTGTAGGTGTTTTTTTCCCATGGGTTTTTGTTTTTGTTTTTTTGGTTTTTGTTTGTTTGTTTGTTTTTTTACCTTTTAGAGAGTGAGATAGAGGGACAGGGAGAGAGAGAATCCCAAGCAGACTCCATGCCCAGTATGACCCCACAGGAGGCTCAATCCCACAACCCTGAGATTATGACCCCAATGAAAATCAAGTCGTGCCCAAAAAATGGTGAGCCATCCAGGGCTCCCTTTCTGTAGGTTTTTAACATAATTACATCTTTAGGTTTTACAGTCCCATGGAAATAATGCACTATTAATACATATTTATAAATATGATACATGTTTTTAATCTTAGTGTCCATAATGATGTAAGAATTACATCTTATCGTCCATAATGATGTAAGTAAGAAGTCCATTAAGAAGCCCCTATCACTTCATCATTTTTAAGCAGACACATATACAGTAGGCACACAAAAATAGCTCTTGAGCTTTTGGAGTTGCAATGTTGAGGATAAAGAGTTCTTAGAGATTTTTTTCTGAGTTAAATTGGGGTAGTTGGTTGGTAGTCATTGATAGTTTGTATTTGCTCTCTGTAGACAATGGTAATTAAAATATTTTTTATTTTGTTTAATTGTTTTTAGTGAACTCTAGAGAAGACAGCTGACCAAATCTTAAAATAATAACTTTATAAGGCTGATTGATTACATCCAGTTTATTACCATCTAATATTTTAATTCCATAAAATTATGTGTCAATTATATGTGATTGCTTGGTTACTACCTTTTTCTGGACTGGATTGCCAAAAGCTATAGATTTCAGTTTAAGATTGTACTCTAATCCAGCCTATATAGAGAGGATGAAGCCAACTAGAGGGTATATTTATGCAAACCAAATTCTATAGATCATAATTTTTTTTTGGTTCTTAAATTTTGAAATGACTGTAAAAGAGTCAACTGTGTGGCTTATTTTCACTTTTAAGGTCAGAACTATCAGGACAAGCAGGTGAGGAAAAAATAAGTGCATGTCCAATCCATTTCAAATCTTTATATTGATTCAAACTCCATCAGCAAAATGTTCTCCAAGTTTCCATTTCAGTAGGACATTTGTTATCCAAATAATACAACAATGGTAAAACAAAGAGCCATTGAACTAGGGAAGTTGTATTATGTCTGTCAACCTTGAAAACATGATAGAATGCTTTTTCAATTGACAAGGGCAGGTAGAATCACAGACCTTCACATCTATTCATAATGATTTAGAGTAGCAAGTCAGTTCTATTTACAGGAAAGCATAACTCATACTCCATTTCAAGGAATAATTCAATGTGTCATTATATTAGTTATGCTATTATAAAAGAAAAAATAATATAATGGGTACAAAACCACCTGCCAGTATAAACTGCTAGAGTGAAATGAAGACATACGTTTATTGTTCTTATATTTTATATTCTTTCAAATCTGAAGACTCATGCTTTCTTTGCCAAGAAATTCATAATTGAATCATAAGAAATGTAATAGAGCAATATATGTTGCAGCAACCTTTGATGTTAATGAGGGAACTGGCAGTCACATGAAATCAGACGGGTCACAGAAGTGTATTTGCGAGAAAGGAAACATAGGCTAGCAGCTTGGTATTTCTTCTATCCTCCATGAAAATCATAGATATGGGAAGGTTTTCCAAATCATCCTTTTCATTAAAGTTATCTAGAGGTGGACTTGAAACTATACCTGTAAGTGGTAGCCTTTTTTTTTTTTTTTTGCAATGACAGTAAACCTGATTCACTTTAGCCTTGTAGTCCCTGAAGAAAATAAAAAAGTTCACTGTACTTAAGTGTTAGGTCTCTAACAAAAAACATTTGATGAGGAAAAGAGGAAAGGCTCCACACTCCTATTTATCATTAATTTATTGAATAAGCCTCAATTGAAGGCCTTTTATAGGTCAGGATCTGTGCTAGGTGCTGGTGACATGGTGACAGGCAAAACAGACATGATCCTTGTTTTTGTAGGGAAAAGAAAGCTATGGCAGGTCACAGACCTTTTATGAATAATCACACCAATTCCATATTGCTGGAAATTGTAACTGGTGCTAAGAGAAAGGATAGGGTACTATGAGAGACTTTAATTTAGATTGGTTGATCAAATAGGGCTTCTTTAAGAAGTAACAATTAGGGGCGCCTGGGTGGCTCAGTGGGTTAAAGCCTCTGCCTTCAGCTCAGGTCATGATCTCAGGGTCCTGGGATCGAGCCCCGCATCGGTCTCTCTGCTCAGCAGGGAGCCTGCCTCCCCCTCTCTCTCTGCCTGCCTCTCTGCCTACTTGTGATTTCCGTCTGTCAAATAAAAAAAAAAAAGAAGTAACAATTAACTTGGATCTGAAAGATGCATGCTATTCCAATTTTTCATCAGGCTATAAGGTTATTGGAATCAAACTGTATTTTGGTCTCAAGTCTATAAGATCCAAAGGTACTTACGGGGCCAGAGTTGTATGATGAATGTATTAAAAGTTGTAGCTTAAAGCAAAAAATACCTACTATAAATGTTTCAAAAAGAAAACTTGAGGACATTAAACCATGACACATTAATGCTTGTTTTATTGTTGGGCAATCCCAAGTTGCCATAGAATGTCTGAGGTAGAATTCTGATATTTAATAAATGAGACTTCCTCCTGTGGGGGTCTTTCATTTTGGGCAACATGCATTTTAGAGCTGCCATCTAGTGACTACCACAATAACTACTAAGAAAAAAAAAAAGGTCATTTTTATTTGTGGACATTGTGGTAGTTTTTACACAGAATAAAATGCTCTTACCTAGATGCAACAGTCTATGTGAGTACACATTGAGTTCTGGAGACTCTTTCTTTATATGCAGAGTACATCTATGTGCACAACATTAATGTAAATGAAGAAGATTAATGGCAAGAACATTAATGTAAAATGAAGAACAGGATAAGTTAGCTTTAAAAATAACAGATAATTCACTTCAAATGTATCTCATGCCAATTTGGATAGAGTAATTTTGCAAACTGCCAACATTACAAATGAGTTTCTAAGAAAGGAAACAAAAGTGGTTCTCTTCTCCAATGTGGTTTAAAAAGGGGGGAGGTTGTTCTCAATGTAGTACGTTAAAGTAATTTTTCGTTTTTATGATGTAGAAGAGAATAGAAAATAACATCATTTATTTGTACACAGTAAGAATAAATCCTTTTTTGTGTGTGAAACGTTGTGTGTGTGTATGTTCTGAACGTCACACTAAAGTGTATTTCAATGCTGCCAATATTGGTCAAAATTTTATGAAAGGTACTTCAAATTCTAAGAATGATCCTAATGACCCTCATATGGGTCCAATGACCTTGAGTAATCCCCTTTCCTATAAGGGTGACCAGGGCATGTAAAATGAAATATTACTCCCAGGAGTTTGTTGCTTTATATGGCAAAAGAGATTATCCAGGCAGACCTAATCTCATCCCATTAGCGGTTTAAAAGCAAAAAACTTCCTCTGGCTCATAAGTGAAGGGTGTGTCAAAGGGAACTGAAGCATTAAGAAGGCTTCTAAATGCAACTTCTGACCTTGAAGATGGAGCCATGGTGGGGTGGGGGGGAGACATGGGCTGCCCCTAGGAGCAGAAAGCAGCCCCCAGCTGACAGCCAGGAGGAAAATAGGTACATCAGTCCTTCAACCACAAGAAACTAGATTCCACCAACAACCTGAAAGACTGTGGAAGTAGATTCTTCTCCAGAGACTACAGATAAGAGCTTGGCCCAGAGAACACACTGACATCAGCCCTCTGAGACTTAACCAGAGAATCCTGGACTTCTGACCTACAGAACTGTGAGCTGATAAATGGGTATTGTTTTAAGACATGGTTCTTGGTAATTTGTTACAGAACAATAGAAACTAATACAGCTGGGGCGCCTGGGTGACTCAGTTGGTTGGTTAAATCTCCAATTCTTGATTTCAGCTCAGGTCATGACCTCGGGTTTGTGAGATTGAGCCAAGCACTGGGCTCTGTGCTCAGCAGTCTGCTTGAGATTCTCTCTCTTTTTCTCCCTCTTCCCCTCCCCTCTCTAAAATAAATAAAGTCTTTTTTTTTTTTTTAAAGAAGCTAATACAGTTAATATGAGGTATATTAAGAATCTTGAGTTATCATAATGGCAGAGGTGGAAGCAAGTAAGGATCACAGTGTGAGGAGTAGGAATGATTGTGAAATGTCAGGAAAATTAAAAAGTGAGGATGATGGCACGAACATCTCAGAAAAATGGCCAGATGAGAAAAGTGAGGAATCTACCTGCAGGACATAGCAGGTGAAGGCTTGTTCTCTCTGTGGCATAAAATTATTTCTTCCCCAGCAGAGAAAACAGGTTCATACCCATTTAAATGTTTGTATCTCAATTTATTGAATTTACTTTTTCTAGTATTCTCCTAAAAAGAAATGAGAGAATCAAGCCAAACATTTCTTAAAGATATGCTATGATGATAAAGATATGCTATGATGATAAAGAAATTTGGGAAGAATTTAGAAGTTGCCCATTGACACATCCATCTTCATAGAAAAGCTTTACTGGATTAGAACAAGCATAAATAGGAATTGAATTAAATTTATACCAAAAAAGCAGAAGATACTTTATTTGGATCGATGCAGAATAATAAATCAAGTGACTGAGTCAGTACGCTGCTAGATTTGTGGCACAAAAGGAAATGGAAACACTGAAAAGTTCTGCTTGCCCAATATATAGAGAGGGTAAAACACTGATGGATCCGTAGTAGGTAAATGCGAACTTGATTCCGTATGGCACAGATTGAAATTCCTCTGAGATTTGGGGTAACAAATATAACTTACTTAAGAAAAGGTTTTCAGAAATTAAAACTCAGAGCTGTCAGATCACAGAAAGAAAATTTTTGAATAGGCTGTAATTGTTATTGAAACACTGAGGCAATTAAAATCTTAAATGTGAGGAAAAGCAAAGAGATGATGGCTTCCCAGGAGAATGCCATCAAACTTTAAATATTGCCTAAGCTCTAAACTGCTCAAAGAACTAGCAGGATTATTAAGTTTTTAAATCCTTTCCCTGCGGTGAAACCTCATAGAAAGCCATTAATAAGCAACTACTATGAGCAAGACATTATTTTCTTCTTTTTGGGGTTTTGGGGGTTTATATAATAAGAGGGCAAATGTAGGCCCACAGAGAGTTAATACTCAAAGGATATAGGAAAAAGGTGAAGTATCATCAATATTATATAGTGTGTCAATAATCATCAAAGCTCTTTCCTCATGTGTTGTAAATTCTTAACAGAGTCCAAATGAATGAACATAAAACCATTTCAACTGGGGCTGAAGATAAATGAAAAGTAGTCATGTACTTTCAGTTAGTTGGCTCCTGTAACTTACATTACTATTCATCTTTGTGGACTTGCTTGGTGGAAGAACATTGTTTCCAGAGTTCCTAATATTATTTTCCATATCCAAGCAGTAATAATAAATTCTACACTTAATTTCATGACTTTCAGTAGCATACCCAAGACTTCTAAGACTAGCCCCCTTAAAAAAAAAAAAAAACTTCTCTTTCATTCTGCAAATACTTATTGGTTTCTCAGTAAATCTGAAACATAGTCTTTGTAGGTAATTGATTACATACAGATTTTCTTTCTCAGGGGAGGGGAAAACAAAACAGGTGAAGCAGATACCAGTAGAACCTAAAAGTCACTAAAATACAAGGGATGATGGGTGATTTGACTTGTAATTAGCAGAGGCACCAGTAAAATCAAATTTTATCTCAGACTTTTGAGAATGGGTGCATTTTCATTTTTTCTAGTGTTCTTAGGGTGTAGTCTTACTTAGAGTTGGGGAAGGGACTAACGTCTATATAATCCTATTACTGTATAAAGCATGTTCATTTACATGACTTTGAAGAACTGACTCGGATCTGCAAATCATGCTACTTGCACAAAACTGTTTCATTAGTGACACTCATTTGTTTCCTAGTGTGAATATGTGATTCCTGCTGTTAATGAAAATAGGAAATTTTGCTAAATCAAGTCTTAAGATATAATTAAGTGGGAAGTATGACATTAAGCTTCAACGCAACTCAATCGTTTATATTATCACGGTGCATTTATATGGCACTTCATATTTGTAATGTACAAGATAAATGACCTCTATTTAACTCTCCTATTGAGTCTGGGGAGTCAAAGTGAGCACATAACTCTGTTGTTCAATTAACCGAGTGAAAAGCTTACAAAACCTCACAGGAATTATTTGTTCACTGTAGCTACTATTTGCATAGCATTGGTGGTTCACAGCTAGTGTTTATTGCTGAATGGGCAAAGATTTAAACTAATGTTTATAATTCTGCTGTTAAAAACTTCATAGCTCTTCAAAATATTTCAGTGAATAAAGATCATGGGGCTAGGGATTATAGTAATATAATATTTTAAAATGACTTCTCTGTGTTCATTACCATGAATTTGGAAAGGTAAAGGGAAACAAACGTGAGATTGCAGGTGATTTTTAAGGAAAAGCAGATATTCAGCATTAGGAAATTTAGGGAGCATTCTTTCTGTTGCCTCTTATTCCTAATCACACACAAACAAACATATTTTAAAACTCCCAATCCTAATCTCACCTAAGGAGTCTGAATCTGTAGTATCAAAAACCTCAGCCAGAGGCCTTAAGGTCTTAGGTAAAGGAACATTTTGTCTCTGTACTGAGTTTATGCATCACTTAATAGATTTATTAAAATATTCTTAAGTTATGTTGCCTTATTTAAAATGTTTATTTGTGCTTGTTGGTGCTCTGTATTATGGGAAGGGTAATCTTTTCAGTGCTTAGAGTCTTTAAAATCTTACTCAAAAAAAAAAAAATCTCACTCTGATTCTTCCTGAATGGAGCTACAGTTGTGGAGGATAGTGAGATCTACTGCCGATACTAGGAATTTGAAGATTCCTGCAAGTTATTTAACAGTGATTTTCTCATTGAACCTTTGTGGTTGCACATTCAAGGTAAGTTTTGTTTTATTTTATTTTGTTTTTAACTAGGCTCCACGCCCAGTGTGGAGCCCAACATGGGGCTTGAACTCATGACCCTGAGATCAAGGGTTGGATGCTTAACCAACTGAGTTGAGATCAAGAGTCAGCTGCTTAACCAACTGAGCCACATAGTTGCCCCTCCAGATTGAGTTTTATGGTTATCACATTAGAAACTACAAGGAGAGTCCAAAGAAGTAGGTCATGGTACGAAATTTGCTGATGACATGGGATAATATTTCAAAAATCAACTCATCTAATTTACTTAGATTTGGGGACATTCTCTCTGCATTTTTTATGAATTTTCTGTTTTGCTTTGCTATTTAATCTTCTATTTTGTCAACTTTTCTTACAAAGATCGGATAGCATAATCAAAATAAGATAGACAACGTTGGTTTTAAACACACCATAGGAATGAATACAGAATAAACTGACTGTAGTAATAGTACTACTAAAATGTTCTTGGATAGCAGGAAGACAATATGTTATCACACTAATTTATAACCATTCCATCTCTTTTCCCCCATATTACACGGGAATTCTTTATTAAAAAATCATGATTATAACTTGGGAAAGAGAGTCTGTCTGAACTCCTGAACTCTCACCAAAGTTATGGGCAATCTTTTAGGAAGATATTGTGTTGACTACGTATTTTTATTCTATCATATTGACTTAAGAATGTGTAGTCCAAATATTAATAGCAAATGAGTTTTGGAAGCTTCATTGTTCTTATTCAGAATTACTGATGATTGTATTAATACAAATCACCTTAATAAGATTAAATTACCTGGGGACATATTAAGTAATGTGAAGCTCAAGTGCAAGTATTTGAACTACATTCTTATTCAAATACATGATTTAACAGACACATGTTTGGTAAAGAATACTGACATTGTATTAGAATATCTACTTTAGATAGGCTTAAGAAACTAAGTTAGTTTCAATATTACTCATATAAATAAAACAGCACTCTCAAAAGCAAACAGATAGGAATGTCTAATATTTTCTGCTCATGTTTTCCAGTATTTCTCAAAGGCTAATTTTCCCAAAGATCATGTTACTAGAGGCAATTTAAAAGCATACTTAGAGAAGAATACTGCATTAGCATTCAACACAATGAAGCACTGACTGAATTAAAGTGATCTCATGATCCCAGGGTCCTGGGATTGAGCCCTGGATCGGGCTCTTTGCTCAGCAGAGAGTCTGATTCTTCCTCTGCCCCTTCTCTTACCCATACTCACTCTCACTTTCTCTCAATTAAATAAAATCTTTAAAAAACTCAAATACGAATTCTTAATATTGCAGGGAAGAATTAACATGATTTTGTACAGGAGACAAATTATTCACAAAAATGTCCATGCCAACAAGTTATTCACTATGTGCCAGGTACATGATGGCAGACTGCTGGGAACCAACATGTAAAGCACGGTCCTTATCAAGAAAGGGTTCACAGTCTTGTAGGAAAAATTCATAGCGAAGATCACAATTCACTTGCTGAATTAGTTTCTCCATGAATTAAGAGCTTTTTGAATGCCTTCCAAAAACACAGATCAGAAGGGTGGATGTTAACTATACAGGGCAAATAACCCGAGGGCAGTAAATCACTGGATAGCTGCCAAAAAGATGTGCTGAGTTCAAAAGATGTTATTTATCATAGCTAAGCGAATTAGAACAGGGCTGGGAAAGTAAAGAAATGAAAAATAGACAAAGCACCTGCTTCTCAAAATATCCAGTGTAAGGGGACAATTTGTAGAAGACTACACTGTTTTGAAACAAAACAGAGGGTCAAGAACAACCTAAGATTGTTCCTCAACTCCAAATTTGCCACCTGGTAAGACTTGTCAAATAATCTAAGGACTCGATATTCAGAGATATAAAATTATTTCTTAGAAGCCATGCAGTTAAAATGCTTGTATTTTTTTTTTTTTTTAGTTTGTTCCTACAAAAGGCTAGTCCTACATAAAGAAAATTCTCTTAATGGCTTAAAATTAAACCTGCAGCCATTTGAATACACGAATTTGTCAGAACCATGTAATAATGAACATACAAAACAGACTTTTAAATTAACATACAATGCATTATTTGCCCCAGGGATACAGGTCTGTGAATCATCAGTCTTACACATTTCACAGCACTCACCATAGCACATACCCTCCCCAATGTCCATCACCCAGCCACCCTGTCCCTCGCTCTACCCCTTGGCCCCAGCATCCTTCAGTTTGTTTCCAAGATTGAGTCTCTTACGGTTTGCCTCCCTCCCCTGTCCCATCTTGTTCTCTTTTTTCCCTCCCTGCCCCCCACAACTTCCTGCCCTGCCTCTCAAATTCCTCATATCAGAGAGATCACATGATAATTGCTTTTCTCTGATTGACTTATTTCGCTTAGCATCACAGATGTTTTTTGAATGCATTACTTCCCAAGGAAGCTGCTCAAGGAGAAAAAAAAGTATTAAATGTGATTACTACTGGATAGTAATTCCATATAAAGCACATAAAACTTTTTAAAATAACTTTTGCATGAAGTCAGAAATGTTTGCTCTGATGTTTATTTGTATGCTTACAAAAAAGTCTCCTATTAGTTAGTGCTGATAACAGAGCTAATATGATATACATGTTTGAATTTTTCTGCACAGGAGACACATTTTTTTGCAGCCCAAGTGAGATTCTAGTAACCTTGTTTAGGAAAAGTGTTAGGGGTCAACCACTATTTTATTAAGAAGAGAGCTCTTTAATTATACCTTGGAAGAAAATCTAAATTATACGTTCAATCTAGATCCTGAGTTGAAATCTTGACCACTTTATTAACATCAAATATGCTCCTGATTTCATCATAAGAACATTACAACAATCTATCCAGGCTCACCCAGAAGTCCACTGGAAAGACACTATCACTTATATGTGAGACATTTGGGGAATGTTTAGAATTTCATAAATATTGGGATATGCAAAAATATGAAAATATACCTTACACACATATATCTAAAGAGATAGTTGGATAACTGAGAGAACAACTGACAGTTGGATAACTGTCTATTCAGTATCCAAAATAAATACTCCAGCTATACAGAAGACAATTTATTATAAAAAGAAAAATTTACCAAAGTAGAATGTACAATCCCCAAAACTGTGATTTTATTTTAGGATGGAAAAATTTAGACAGTTGGTAAACATTGCAAGAGAGATATGTTGAGTTGTATCAAAAGTGACTGAGAAAGAACACTACATTTGTTGAGGAAATGACTTCTTTCAAGAAGTAGCAAATTATTGCATCTACAAATTAATCACCTTGCTGACTACATTGTTTTCAATCTGTGTATTTCTTATAAGTCATCTTGTGTTGGCTATGATTTCTAAAGTGACTAATTTGAGAGATAGCCTAAGAGGAATGAAAATGGGATAAAAACAAATTCAAAATGACTGGGCTAGACAAGGTTTATGAAAAGCAGAATAGATGAGGTAGTTAAGCATGCAAAATTGTGTAATATGTCCTTCTGACTTGTCTGTATGTTTTTTTGTTAGACATTTCTACTCTAAGACAGTGCAATGAGTATTTAGTTGTGCAGTAAAATGAACAGGGCTCAGAACATATACAATCCATGGTTTGATAAAGGTCAAGCAGATGGAATTTATTTTGGGTGTTCACAATAATAAAAAAATTCTATGTAAAATACCTATATTTTACCACGTGACAATTGCTAATAAATGGAAGCCAAGAAAGAAATTATAGAATAAAATGAATTCTTCAAGTTTTCAGGAGTGAAGAAAAATAAGCAATTTCATCAATTACTTTTTTTCTTTAGGTGAGCCACCTGAGTCTGCCAAGGAAAAGGTGGGTGGAGTAATTTCAAAATCTGAGACAGAAAGAGCCAAAGATACTTCTTATTTCAACTTTCAGAAAAAAAAGTGACAAAACTTGATTGCTAATTATAATTGTGTTTTGACACAAAATAACAATTTTCTTCTTTTCTAGAATTTTGCTTGTTCATACTAATATTTGCCTATTTTTTTTATAGTAGAAAAAAATGACTAAGCTTCAGAAATAAGGCATTGGAAACTGTACAAAAGAATAATGTGTTCTCACTATGGTTCTTTTTCTCCTTGATTTTATTTTTAATGGTAAGACCTTCTACCCTTACTGCCAACCTCAAAAATTCATCTTAATATCTCACAGTGGGGGAAAATGGCTAATTGTAGCAGTGAATAAGTCAAAGCACTTAAAAATTTTAGTTTGTTAAATTATAACTGAATATTTTAATGAATTTATTCCAATTTCTTCTGGCATTTCCACCCTGATTAGAGTTAGGTTGGCACTAACAAGAGACTTAACCTGGGGCTAGAATGAATGGAATTTTGCCCGCCTTGCTGGCTTGTTTCTATTACTCACAGACACCAAAAGCAGTTGTTTTTCCTCAAAAGGAGGATCAAGCCAGTCCAAAAGAGATGTTTTATATAATCTCATGGAAGTTGTCTTTAATATCTCTAGATTAGGTAATAATTTCTGTTCTTCTTATATAGCATTTATTTTGCAAATATCCTTTGGGTCTAGTGAATTTTTTAATTTTTTTAAAGACTTTTAAAAAATTATTTGGTAGACAGAGATCACAAGTAGTCAGAGAGGCACGCAGAGAGAGAAAGGAAGGGAAGCAGGCTCCCCGCCGAGCAGAGAGCCCGGATGCGGGGCTTGATCCCAGAACCCTGGGCCACCCATGTGCCCCTAGTGATTGTTCTTATATAATAATGGGAGTTATTCTGCCAGTCAGGAGACATTTGTTAATGTCTAGAGTCATTTTCAATTCTCACAATTGGTAGACTGTCCCTACCGGCCTCTAGTGGAGAAAGGCTAAGAATACTGCAAAACAACCTGCGATGCATAGGGCACAAATGCAAAGAAGTATTTGGCCTAAAAATGTCAATATTGGCAAGGTTGTGAAACTCTGGTCTAGCTATACCTGGCCAATGACTTAATCTTCCCTTTTTTAAATAGTAATTCTTTACCAAGAGATTTTAGGTTTCCGTATTTGTTGATTTGTATTTCACACATATCATTTCTTTGTAATCTTTTTTCTGTAATTGTCTTTTAAGAGGCAGAACGTGCTGGAACATTGTACATAGAGGTCTTATACTAGTCATTCAAAGCTGTTTTATAGTTCTCAATGTGGATGTCTCTTTTTCATGACTCCTATTACATAAGCCTCAAATTCTTTTTCAAATGCTGCCATTTTATTTTCAACATTCTTTATGAACACCAGATTAAATGCAACACTCTGTTAGCCTCTTAGTATTTCAAGACACAGTGGCCAATACACTGAACTCTTGATTATCTTCAACAATGCAGAGAGATCTAGTAGACAATCGTATCACTGAAGCTTTCTCACCCATACAAAGTCATTTATTTTAGAACACAGAACAAAAGTTTAGCCTTTAGAGCACTTTGTTTCTTCAAATCTATGTTTCTACTTAGAATGTCAGTGCTGCAGACAACAATCCAAAGACCATTTGCAATGGATAGTAACTGAAGTTTCAATTAGGTTACTAATCTCCAAATTAAACTCCATTAGGTATATTTTCATTTGAATTCTATTTTATTTTAAGTAAGTTCTATGCCTAACATGGGGCTTGAACTCACCATCCCAAGATCTAGAATCCCATGCTCTGTAGGCCAAGCTGGCAAGGTGCTCCTCAACTGAATTTTAGTATGTTAAGTTGATCAGATATGACAGTGCTGTGACTGAGGTAGGACCTCATCTCCTTCTTTTGGATAACAGTGACTTAGCTGCTATAAGAACAAACTCCATCTTGATTTCAGATACAAAAACTGAAAGGGTTTGATATCTTGCTATTGTTAGTACCTTCAATAAAGTTCACTTTATCAGTTAATTTTAAGTGGAGACAACAAAGTCCCCTTAGCTGTCATGGTCTCCAGGGATCTTAAACCACAGTTTATCTTTGGAAGTTGTTATGATTCATGATTCCACCTTATTTTGGAAACTACTTTATTTCCTTCATGTGTTGTTTTCTTTCTTTTTTTTTTTTTTGTAGGTTATTTCACTGTTCTTAAATGAATATTAAGTGGGTTAAATTAAAATAGATTTTTTACAACCATTAGCATTGGAAATCTTCAATTTTAATATTCTGCAGAGAATTACAGAAATTGAGGGTGCCTGGGTGGATCAGTTAGTTAAACATCTGCCTTCAGCTCAGGTCATGATCTGGGATTGAGCCCCGCATCGGGCTCCCCGCTGAGCAGGGAGTCTGCTTCTCCCTCTCCCTCTGCCCCTCCCCCTGCTTGTTCTCTCTTTCTCTCTCTCTCTGTCTCAAATAAATAAATAAAATCTTTAAAAAAAGAATTGCAGAAATTGAGAATCTTGAAGTTGAAAAGAGTACTTCATAGTAGAGGGATTAAAAATGAAAGGAAAGCAAATTAGAAAATTCATTTTATGTGCCAAGTGCTTTATATTTATTATCCCATGAAAACGTCTCTCACAATATTTTGAGTAAAAATGCCATTACACCAATTTATAAACAAAAAAACGGGACCTAGAAGGATTAAGTAAGTGACCAGGATTCTAATTTAGGTTTGTTTGAGTTCAAAGCAGAAAAATGGTGTTTTGATGTACAACTGAACATGCAGAGTAAACTAATCTAAATGTAAACTAAACTAAATGTAGCTGTAATAATGCCAGCTTATAAGTGGGTTCTCTAACAAATGTGGATTTTCTTAATTTCCCCAAAACTTAGTTAAATACCTACCATATCTGACAGATGCTAAGAGACATAAAAATGATTAAGACAGCATCCTTATTCTTTGAAGAACTCACAGTTGGCTGAGAGGGATATATAATTAGATAAAGTACAATACAGGGGAGCAAATGCTATAAGAGAACTCTGGGCAAACTGGAGTTGGGACAGGTGCAGTAGCCCAGGAGCAACATGTTAACCCCCCGCCCCATTCAGAGTGTTGGTACCTATGATAGTCCCATTTTAACTAAATGTATAAAATATTTTTAGCAGTAATAATTTAAATGATCATGCAAATGATATTTCTCCACAGAAGTCTACTGTTTTAATAATAACTTTATTTGTATTCTGCTTTGTGTGATATGCTTTACATTTGACCCTCACAAAGAACTCTTCAAGATTAGTATTATATTTAGGATGAAGAAATTGAGGCTCAGAGAGGTTACAAGTCTTACCCAAGGCCACACAGCCAATAATTGACAGAGAAAAGGAATCAGATTTGGGTCACAATTTGTGTCAGCTTCTCACTGTCTCTGTATACTTCCTTTACTCCTCTTGTGTATCTCTTTGCCTCTATCAGATTCTTTTTTCACCTATCTTTTTCTATTCCTTCACCTAACCTGACAAAAATAAAATACTGAAGCATCCTTTTTTTTTTTTTCTCTGTTTGGCATGTATGTGGAAGAATTTAATTCTTGCTTTTAATTACAAAGTTGAGGGAATGTCATATTATTTATCTGAAAAAAACATAAAAATGGAGTGCTTTCTACTTCCATAATCCTTGACAACAAGAAACCATCTCTCCTACCTCTGAACATTTTCTAGCCCTTTTATGTGGCTCCATTCACGTGATTCTTTACATATTTTCCCTTGTATTATGTTTATGCTCCAAAGTTTCAGTGCAGTGTTTTCCGTGGTTTAGGCCCTCAAGAGATATTTGTCAAAAAAGTTTTCTGTAAGCCTTTGGCTTTCCAAAAAAAAAAAAAAAAAAAATCAACAAAAAAAGCAACTTTTGTATTTTGCAGTGGGAATGGGCTAATAATGTTTGGTTTGCTAATTCAGTTTTCACATTGATCTTCTATACAGCATTTCTGCTGATGATCTTTTGTCATAACACTTATTCTTATTTTTTAATTTTTAAAAAGATTTTATTTATTTGGGGTGCCTGGGGAGGTTCAATCAGTTAGGCATCTGCCTTCAGCTCAAGTCATGGTCCTGGGGTCCTGGGTCCTGGTGGGGAGTCTGCTTCTCCTCGGGAGAGGAACATAAGGAGAGGGAGAAGCAGAATCCCCATTGAGCAGGGAGTCTGACACGGGGCTCAGTCTCAAGACCCCAGGATCAAGACCCAAGCAGAAGAGAGATCTTAACTAACTGAGCCACTAGGCCCCCTTAACCTTTATTTTTATAATATCGATATTATTTCATACTTAGAAAGTTATCTTAGCATTGAGAGAAAAGTTTCACTGAATGTGTATAGCATATGAAACATATGAACACATCCCATATAGTAACAGGTGGAAAAAGCAGAGGTAAGCAGTTTAACGACTGTAATGATGACCAAACCACACACCTGTAGTAAATAACTGTATATACATAGAAAAGACCTTACATTAAACTTAAATCTTTTAACTATATGCGATAAGTTAAAGCTACTTAATTTTTGAGAAGAAAATCTAAGCATATTTAACCCCTCTGGAAATGCTTATAAGAACTGGCATTTTCGATCTAGCTGACTATGGAATTTGCTAAGTGTTTTATAACAGACAGGAATTACTTGAAGTCCTTTAATGAAATGAGTAGGTAGACATAAGTATTTCTAAAATGCTCTCTTTTTTTCTGGGCTAAAAAATAATAGTGTTCAGTAATGGCATCTGATGAATATTAAAATTATAATCTTGAAATAAAATATATGACATCAAAATTTTAGAGAGGAGTGAATTTTTTTTCTAGAATTATGTAATACTGTAAGTAAATAAAAACATCATTTATGATTTTTTAAAAAAATCTATCTCCTGTTATGCATTAATAGACTCACATTATTCCATCTCAAGAGATGAAGGTTTATATATAAGTGAAATCACATATGATGGATACCACAATCTAAATCTTCAATGGGTATTTGCTTAAAATACAGACCCATCCCATCCCCCAATTCCATAGGGCGACCCATTTAAATCAACTTGAAAGTAGCTGGTATAATAGTCAAAGAGTAAAGTGTGAACATACAGTAAATGAAATGCAATAAATTACAGCAGAAAAGATCTTGTTAGTCTACGAAAGCACTCATCAGGATTACATTTGTAAAATCTGTTGGGGATTTTAAACTATAACTCCAAGTATGACTGCTTAAAATCTTTAATTCCATCCTATGGGTCTTTACATTTCTGATCAAATTTCTATCACTTTTCCTTTGTTCTATTTGATCTGGAAAAAAATGCTTTTAGGCTCCCCACCGCCTAGGAATCAGAAAGCAAACCATCAGGCTCAGAGTTCTGTTTTCTTTCCCAAGCTAACATTTGGGAATCCTGGACTCTTCTGCTGAATACTGGAGGCAGTTTGCTCCCATCCAATTCTATTATTATTGAGTGGCCCCAAATCTGATTTGCTCTAACCACCAATGCCTTAGATCCTTTAACTTCACCTGCTTTTTCCGGTTTGAAGAAATTTGTGTAGATTGGGACTACAGATATACCTTTGGTCTCTAAGGACAACTTTGATTTCTTGGTTCTCAAACACTTAATAAGCTCTTGACCTCTGGCGCCATATGAGAAATAAAGTTCTGATTTGCCATTTCTGTCCAAGGCTTTCTCTCCCAGCTTCCTACTTGTCTACCTATACCCTATCACTGCCTGTAGAACCAGCAATGGAATGCCAAATTGCTTGATTTCTGGTTCATTTCTTCTTACATCAAAGGAACAAATACTGAAAAATTGGTAGTTACTTCTCTTGAAAGATTTCTTTTTTGTGTGAAAATAAAGATAATAATTTAGGAAACACAATACATTTCTTTTAGGGAAGATTCAGATTGTTCCCTTAACAGGAAAATAAAACCTCAACATTGTTCTGTTGATACATTTTCTCTTGTAAGGTTTCAAGAATTCTAAGCTAGCAGTGATTATGTCAACAAGATATACAGATGTTATTTTTTCACAAACAGTAGCCTACTGTTTCATATTTTATGAAACAGCCTATTTATTTGCATCAATATATTTGGAAGTAATTTGTTTTGAACATGCCAAAATGCCAAATCTAATTGGTCAAGTGAATCCAAACCACACCTCTGACGATCAGTGTAGGTATTTTATATTAAATTCCTGAGGACAGAACCTGGCATATAGTAGGAATTCAGTAAATATCGTTTAGTGAGTAAACTGTCGAATAGTTGAGATTTTGTCAAGAATTTATACAGAATTAAGGAGACAGGTAAGATAGAGAAAACAACAAAAAATAAAGAAATTTCAAATAATTGTTTAAAAACCTGCCTTTCCAAAGATAGCTGACAAAAAAGGAAAAGGTTATATGACCAACAGTAAGCTCTGACTTTACACAGAAATCCTTTCTAAATTGCATTTCTCAATAGTATGTGACGAAGCAAAGTCAGCTTAATTTCAGTGTTGAGTAGGCTAAATCACCATTATTACTTTGCCATTCCTGAAGTTTAGCATCAGGCATCAGCTAGTGTGATTTCTATGTTACCACCGTCCTATATATAAGACTGAAGAGCAGATGTTCATTTCTAGCTCACACACCCTTGACTTGCCATTGATTTCCGCAAATTAGTATTTCACCACTAAGTAAAAAATTTCCAAGGGAACCAAAGAGAGAAGCATTCTAGTATTTCTTTTAAAGAACATTCCTTTCCTTCTCACTGTGTGACCTTGATCTACGAAGTAGAACTTTTAGCCTCTATTTCCTCTTCTATAATGTGGACTTAGTAGTAGTGTCAATCTCATAGGGTTGTTCTGAGAAATGAGAATGAGATATATTAAGGTTATTATTGTTTTTAATATGACTGTGAGGATAAAATAAACATAGTGATACCCATTGAAGGGATACTTGTTTAATTAGCCAACCCCTGTCTGTTAATAAGATGCAGTGTAGTCTCAATAAGGGTCTTGGTCTAGGGTGTGAGCCATATGTTTTTCATGACACAATACACTTATTAAATCATTTGCAACATTTTTTCTGCTACTGTGCTAAAGCATTAATGTTTCATTACAGAGAATGAATAAGTAGAACATTGCAGGCTTATTTTTAATCTGTATTAACTGAGTTCTATTTTTATCATGTTCATCTTGAGCTAAACATCAAATAATTTACAAGGGGGTGCTTGCTCTATTATCCCAGAATCAATGATTGACTGTTTAGTGGCTAATTTACTCAGTATGGAGTAAAGGACTCCTTTTTGGTTCATCTATTGTTATTTGTGAGTTACTTCCTATAACGTAGTCTTTTAGTGAAAGGTCTTCCATTGTATTCTATTTTTTATAGAATTTCTTTGTGTTACATCAGAAGAAAATAATACAGAAAAAAGAAAAACATCTTGAAGGTATTGAAGCAGATGGAAAACAGGCAATCAAAATCTCTGTAATGCTAATTTTAGTGTTTTTTTTTTCAGTATATTCAGGAGGGGAAAAGAAAACAAGGAAAAGAAAGCTATCATGTATTGAATATCAGGCACTCTGCTAGGAACATCCACATGTTCAGATATATAATTTTTGCCCTCAGTTTGTAGAGGAGGAAATGGCTGGGGTACAAATTGGAAAGCAGGTATTCATCTGCCTCTCACACAAGTCAAGAAGTATCATGGTCGTATTTAGTGCTCTGAGGAAAAGGAAGCTGGCTTTCTGGGGCAACACATGCTAAGATGTGTTGACCAAAATAATTCCTCACCCAGGAAACAGACTTTTCAAAACAGTGATAGACACCACAGATGCTCTAGTTGAAAATTACACAGAAAGTTGCAGTGTCGCTGTTCCTATTATTTGAATAAAAAAAAAAAAATGAAATGTGTCTCCAGAGCTGTCAAATTGATACCTTTTATAAATACTGAACTTTTTTAAAAATGAAAAGAGTTCTCTTACAAATGACAGGACATGTTCCTGGCAATAACTGCAAACTTAGTTTTACTCAGAAAAAAATTTACTGTATTACAAACCAAACTTAATCTACCATTTTGTGGTTCTACTCAAATTATGAAGTTACTAATATCAAAACTAGTGTTGAAGTAAAATTATAATAAATAAGAGTTTATGGTCTAATGCCTTATACTTATAATATATCTAAGGTATTGATGGATTACAAATGATGTATTACACATCCATTTGAGGGAACCGATGCTGTCTTTGCAGTCACACAGAAATGGTAGTGGGGAACCCTGCAGCCATAAGGCCCTGGCCAAATTGTATTAACAAATTCCATTGAGTCTGATTTGTGAAACAAAAAGGTTATTTATTTACTAATTTAAAGTGAGAAAACGGGGACCCCTGCCTAGCTCAGTAGGTAGAGCGTAGACTCTTGATCTCAGGGTTGTGAGTTCAAGTGGCATGGTGAATATAGAGATTACTTAAAATCTTAATAAATAAATAAATAAAGTGAGTGAGTGAGTGAGCGAGTAAGTATGAAAATGTATTCCTATGTCTTTATTTCAAGGACCTGAGTTCTTGTCATTCTGGGAACCAAACTGATGTAACATTAAATAAAGTATAACCAGAAGAATGACACTGTATTATTCTCAAAGTGAACTTTCTCTCCAGGTTACATAGATCCTTCTTGGATCACAGTCACACCCTAGAGGGTAAGTCTGCATGGCAAGGTACCATTGAGTAATGTAAAACATTTGCAATGGAAAAATCTTGTTCTTTTAAAACTTGAGATCCAGACCTGAGCAGAAATCAAGAGCTGGCTGTTCTACCAACTGAGCCACAAAGGTGCCCTGAGGAATAATCTTTTTAATTCACCAAATCTCTTCTAAATCTCAGCATAATAAAGGCAATGCTATGAATTCCACTATGGCTGCAATTTTCAAAATGATGTTTCAATCATTGACTTTACATAGAAATTTGATTTATACTAAGAAAAGCTTGGGGGTGCCTGGGTGGGTGGCTCAGTCAGTTAAATGTCTGCCTTCAGCTCAGGTCATGATCCCAGGGTCATGGGACTGAGTCCTGCATCAGGTTCCCTGCTCAGTGGGAAGCCTGCTTCTTCCTTTCCCACTTTTCTTGTTTGTGCTCTCTGTCTTGCTGTGTCTCTCTCTGTCAAATAAATAAATAAAATCTTTAAAAAAAAAAAAAAGAAGAAAAGAAAAGAAAAAGAAAAGCTTCAAATCTGCCTTCAGCTCAGGTCATGACCCCAGGGTCCTGGAATCCAGTCCATCATCAGGGTCCCTGTTCAGCGGGGAGCCTGCTTCTCCCTCTCATGCTGCCTGCTGCTCTGCCTGTTTGTGCACTCTGTCTCTCTATCATATAAATAAATAAATATAATCTTTAAAAAAAGAGAAAAGCTTCAGCTATATAAGAGTAATCAAATTTTAAAGTAATCAAAAATTTTTCTCACTCTTCTTTCAACAAGAGAACAAAATGAAATTCAGGAAGTTTTCAGTTTAATGCATTTTGTTCTGATCTGAAACATTATATTATAAAAGTATTGTTATTTTTATTTAAGTTAAAGATATATGTAATAAAATTACACAGTGTGTATTTGATTTATTTTAGTTATGTCCCTTGATATGTATCACATTCTGTTTTCTATGATCATTATTTTCAAAATTTATTTTAATCAAAAATATAAACATATTAGATGGAAGTGACATAAGTTAATTTTTCCTTCCTTTCTACCTTTGCCTACTTTACTTTCCAAATCAAAGGAAATATTTTAAAATGTGGACAGTTTTAAAAAATTATATTTTAAGATAAGTCACAAGATGTTAATTAGGAATAACAACCTTTCCCCCTCCCCCTGTAGACCTATGGCCCTCTCAGAAATAAGTCTCTAAAACATTCTCATTGGAACTTCAGCCTCAATGTTAGATGGAAATTCTAGCAATAAATCAGCAAGAGTTACCACTGAAAATATCTTTCCAAGGAAGAGTACAAAGTTAATACTTTCTGATTGGAGGAAAATTAGTTCTAAAATCTGTTTGCATTCAGTAGCATCAAAGTGCCTACATTTTTATTTCTCATTCTATTTGCCCATGGAAGAAGAGTTCTGTGGAATGTGGAACGCGTGGAGAATTATTTCTGGAACATGTTGTGAAGTACAGTAGCTAAAAATTCTTCCTTCTGCTGCAGGGTTCTCATACCCTAATTTGGCCAAAAGTTTTAGATAACAAAACTATTTTTATGAAAGATGTGTTTTAATCATGTCTGAGAATAGTAAAATATTTTGATTAAGTGGTGAGTACTAACAGGGAAAGGCTGTCATGAGAATTACCAAAATGACCTTAATTTATATTATTGATTTTGAAAGGATTTGCTCCATATCAACTGCCTCTTATTGAAGGCTTGATATTGTTAAACTTCATTGATTTCAAGAGTAATACACTTAATTGGAATAAAGTATGGGCTAGGTAGAGACAGTTAATCGGATCCTGTTTTTTTGCTTCTGTAAAATAAAACAATTAGACTAGATTCCTTCCCTTTCTAAAATCTTAAGAATCTAAGATAATCTACTGTCATAACCTGTCTTAAATAAATGCGCGGCACTCAGAAGGCATCTGACAGACAATCCAGAAATTGACAATACCCCTGGTAAGGGGATTCTTGTGATTTCAGTTTTATTTGTTTTAGGCAAAGAATTCAACTCCAGAAAACTGTATCAGCACATGTAAACACACACAGTAGTAATGAAAATTATGTAAGTTTCAGTAGTAGGTTAATACTTCACTGATGAATTCAGAATTCATATGATCTGTCTAATGAAATGTCACCAATACAAAGGCATGGTTTCATTTAAAAAATCTCCATGTCATTCATGATTAACAGATAAAGAAACTATGTTGAATTCGTCTCATGGTTTTTTAAAGTAAACCACCAAAATACTACTCAAGATGTGAAACAAGAACGCTCTAGTAACCTCTTGCTTATAAGCTGTACAGTCAAAATAATTAAACATTGTCTTTGTGGGACAAAAAGATCCAATTTGTCCCTGGCATTTAGAAACTATTAATAAAAGTTTAAATATTAATCAATCTTATAGCTGTTGTTGACTGGTTCACTAATACATTATTAATTATATAAATTAATGGTCTTTACAGTATAAATGATATAAATTAATAAGACAATAATTTAAAAAACATGAATATCACCTTTAGAAAAAAAATACCCATCATATTTTAGGTTACTAAAATGTGTTGATTGCAATACACAAATTCTATTCTTCTGGTTTTCTTTCCAATGCCTCAATCTACATCTCATTATTAGTTGAAAGATTTTAGTCTTTCAATCTATTTCATCTATTAAAATATTTACATGAGGACGCCTGGGTGGCTCAGTGGGTTAAGCCTCTGCCTTCTGCTCAGGTCATGATCTCAGGGTCCTGGGATCCGGTCCGCATCAGGCTCTCTGCTCAGCAGGGAGTCCACTTCCCCCTCTCTCTCTGCCAACTCCTGATTTATCTCTTTGTGCGTCAAATAAATACATAAAATCTTAAAAAATATATATTTACATGAACTTTTTACCTGTCTAGACTTAAAGATATAAGTTTTACAGTAGTGGGACACATGGCTGGCTCAGTTCGTGGAGCATGTAACTCTGGATCTCGGGGTCACGAGTTCAATCCTCATGTTGGGCATAGAGTTTAAAAAAAATAAAAGGTCTGATTCCATTAAATTCAAAATAGCATATCAATTTTTTTAAAAAAGAAATTTTATAGTGAAGGTTTTTGACTTAAAAAGTGCTATTTTATTTTTTATTTTTTTAAACAATATGTTATTCTTTTTTTCTAAGATTTTTTAAAATTTTATTTTATTTTTTTAGTGTTCCAAGATTCATTATTTATACACAACACCCAGTGCTTCATGCAATATGTGCTCTCGTTAATAGCCACCACCAGGTTCACTTGTCCCCCCACCATTATTTATTTATTTAACAGAGAGAGAAAGCATGAGCAGGCAGAGCAGCAGGCAGAGGGAGAAGGAGAATCAGACTCCCCACTGAGCAGGGAGCCAGCTGGGGAGGCTCGATCCTCACTGATCGGAGGCTGAAGGCAGCCACTTAACCAACTGAGCCATCCAGGCACCCCCCAAAAGAGCTCTTTTAAATTAAACTTTGTTAACAGCAAATTTATATCATGATTTTATGTATTTATTTATTTTAGAGAGGGGAGATAAAGAGAGGGAGAGAGCAGGGGAGGGAGAGGCTGGTGGAGAGGGAAAGGTTAAGAGAATCTTAAGCAGGCTCCATACCCAACCTGATGTACCTCAAACCTCGATCTCAGAACCCTGAGATCATGGCCTAAGCCAAAATTAAGAGTCAGTCACCTAACCAACTGAGCCACCCAGGCACACCTATATCACAATTATTTTTAAGAAGTATCTTGTTTTAGTCCTTTTCCTATGATGATATATTTTTAAAGTACCCTAGGGAAGAAAAATACAATCCTCCCACTACCATTCCCCTTTTTATAAATTTGATATTTTGTGATGATTCTCCAATACTTTATATGCCAAAATGCTTCTGTACTTAGTGTACATTAGCACTTAAAACATAGTCTCATTAAAGTAAAAATTATCTGTTGTTCTCTGGAAGCATATCTCTCCCTTCGAATAAATCACCAGGAGAACCAAAGTTACTATTAAATAAAAATAATAGTTTTAAATAATACAAGTAAATTTTTACAAATTTCAAGACTGAAATAGGAGATGTTTTTACAGACCTCATATTACACACCTGGCTTTGGAGAAGGAAAATGAGAGCACATTCCAAAGTATACTTTTTCTTTATGAAGCATATTTAAATTTAGTATACTAAATGCCTCTTTTAAAAATTTAAATTTAATTAATTAACATATAGTATATTGTTAGTTTCAGAGGTAGAGTTTAGTGATTCATCAGTTGCATACAATGCCCAGTGCTCATTCCATCAACTGCTTTCATTAATGCCCATCACCCAGTTACCCCATACCCCCACTTCCCCTCCAGCAGCCCTCAGTTTGTTTCCTAGAGTTAAGAGTCTCTTATGGTTTGTCTCCCTCACTGATTTTGTCTTATTTTTTCTTCCCTTCCCCTGTGATCCTCTGTTTTGTTCTAAATGCTTCTTTGTAAATAAGCATAATCTTCGGACTGTTTCTTGTTCAACTACATTTAACACGTGGCCAAAAGTTCTTAGAGCAATATCTTTACTTAAGACCAGTGAATAATGTCATCTTATTTCATTCTGCAGTCTTGGTAAGCATACCATTTTACAAAAAGTGAGAATTGCTCATGATACAAAGTATCTTAGAATACTTTGGTGACATTCTAGGATAAAACTATACAAAAATGCAAAAATACTAAGTTGGTGACTAGTTAATAATAGCCAAGTAGCTTATTTAGTCTGCTGATAGAGACTTTTTTTTTTTTTTAAGATTTTGAGAGACAGAGAGAACAAGCAGGGGGAGGGGGAGAGGGAGAGGGAGAAGTAGGCTCCCTGCTGAACAGGGAGACTGACATGGGGCTCAATCCCAATACCCTGAGATCATGACCTGAGCTGAAGGCAGCTGCTAACCTGCTGAGCCATCCAGACACCCTGATATAGACTATCTTAAAGGGTTCTCATAGAAAGCTGCTTGTTTATGTCATAAAAATACAATTTACATTAATTAAACATATTCACTGCAGCCAAGGATCATTTTTTTCAGAATGTACCTTAGCTATTGGATCAATTTGTAAAGAGAATATTGTTATCTCAAAAGATAACACTCCTAACAATTTTTTTAGTGTAAAAAATAGATAATTCTCAGAAGTCAAGCATTCTGAATATAGTGATTCTTTTACTAGGTCACCATTGTCTCAGATTCTTTTCTTTAAAAGATTTTATTTATTTATTTGAGAGAAAGAGAGTGAGAAAGAGAGAGAGAGTACAAAAGGAGGGAGGGGTAGGGGGAGAAGGAGAAGCAGGTTCCCCACTAAGTGGGGAGCCCCATGTGGCGCTCCATCTCAAGACCCTGGGATCATGACCGAGCCAAAGGCAGACGCTTAACTGACTGAGCCTCCCAGGCCCCCTTGTCTCAGATTCTTGAGGCTTATTTTCTTTGCCAGTGTATGAGTTTGACGGATCATGAGTGCCTTCTGCCCCACGCACCCATCCAACCAATATTTCAATGAAACTCTGGGTTGTACTTACTTAGAAAAAAAGATTTAAAAGTGCAAATATGACATTCAGGGACATTTTGAGTATGGAAGTATTTGTTTTGTGTGGCTAAATGATATACTAGCACAGATGACCAGCAGCATAAAGTTATCTTGCTTTATTCTCAATCTACTAGAGTCATCATTTGTATTTCAGCATGTGTTATAAAGAAAATCACAGAGAGAACATTTGCCTTTTGTGTATGTACTGATGGATTGCAGATGGTTAAACCTCAACCTCTCTTTCAAACACTGAAGTGTTTCATCACATTTCCAAAGAGTGACGTGAAGTTGTGACATCTGTGTCATGTTTCATCTGTTTATCTTATGGCTATAATAATCACAACCTTAGACTACCATTTACAGGAGCAAGATAAAGAGCCAGTTCTGCTTGCTGGTTGCATGTTGTCCGATTTGGCAGACAGGAGCTTCTATTTATATTTAAATAGTGTTAAATTAATGGAAACCTTTGAATGAAGTAAGGGCATATTGTTCCTTTTCAAATAGTTATATGCAATAGACTGTTTCACTTCTTTGAAAAAAAAAAAAGCTTGAAGAGAAATCTATTATAACTAGGTATATAAATAGGATGAAGTATTTTATAGGGTTTCAGAACCATGAGGAAAATGTAGTGGGAGGGTGTGAAGGACCTGGGAGGGGGGGAGGAAGAGAGAGGGAGAGGCAGATAGACCTTATATCTAACTGAATTGCTGATTTGGGTTTCTATTTTTTTTTTTTTCTGGGTAAGCAAAAAAAAAAAAAAAAAAAAGAAAAGGTTTATGTCAATGAAGATGTTAGCAGCCCTTACTATAAAACTTAATAAGCTGCAGAAAGCTAATGAAATATTCTTTTAAGAGAATGAAAAATAAATCTTATTTCGAAGGCACCCTCATTTCTTTGAACTTTGAAATTCTAAAAAGAGCAGCATATTAAGCAACATAAAAAGCACATTTACATATGGAAATGTCATCTAGAAATTTCAATATAAATGTGTTACCCCCTAATTATAGATACTAAGTAGTCCAGTTTTATAAAAGACTCAGTTTCTACTTAAAATAGTACTACTAACTTTAAAAATGCATCTCAAAAGTTATCATTGAGAGAAACATGGCAAATTTGAATCTACAGTAGTTCAACCTCAATCATAGCATTTTAAAGGTATTCATTTATCTTTCTTTCATTAATGCTTTGAACATACACTTCTTCATGGTTCTATTTATTCATTTATTGTTCTATTGAAAAAATAAGTGTTAGCTTGTGAAATGAATTTCCTAATCTTTAAATTCTTTCTCTGAATGTAATTATATATTAATGGAATGTATGCTTCCAAAACAATTGAATTTCTATGGGTGGCAAAACTTAACTAAAAGGAAATCTTCATTTAAAGTCTTCAGATACTAAAAATGGAGAAACTCCTCCTAAAAATTAAAATAAGGAATCCATGTGTCCCATATCCCATTTTTACTGAATGCATTTTCTTAGCTTCTCTTGAAGCTAACCATCGCTAACCATACAATTGTGTGTTTGAAGCCTTCTGATTATGGAAAGGGGAATATGGCTAATAGAAAGCACATGTGCAGGAAAAAAAAGCACACATGCAGAAAGGAACATGTTCTGACAGTAGATAGCTCTAGTATATTCTAACAGGTTACAGAAATCTTAAGGGGAGTCCCTTCAGCATAGGTTTACCCTACAGAAGGAAGAGAGCTCTCATGATTACATCTTGGGAATAGATTACTAAAATACTGAGATTTTGCAGAAGACTGCTTTTCACATTAATCTGAGAAGTAAAAGACAAAGCAGTGAAAACATGATCAAATGTGATCACTTCATTCAAAAGTTTGAGAGGAGTTTCCTCCTCTTTAAAAGGGAGATAGTATCTGCTTTCAAGAGTTGTGGTGGGAAAGGTGAAATCCTATAAGTACTTAGCACCTAGTAAGCGTTCAAAAGATGTTCATTATACGCTCTAGTTCCATCCATGTTGTCGCAAATGGCAAGATTTCATTTCTTTTGATGGTTGCATAGTATTCCATTGTGTATATATACCACATCTTCTTGATCCATGCTTAGCGAAATAAGTCAAGCGGAGAAAGACAACTATCATATGATCTCCCTGATATGAGGAAGTGGTGGGGGCTTAAGTGGGTAGGAGAAGAATAAATGAAACAAGATGGGATTGGGAGGGAGACAAACCATAAGTGACTCTTAATCTCACAAAACAAACTGAGGGTTGCTGGGGGGAGGGGGTTTGGGAGAAGGGGGTGGGATTATGGACATTGGGGAGGGTATGTGCTTTGGTGAGTGCTGTGAAGTGTGTAAACCTGGTGATTCACAGACCTGTACCCCTGGGGATAAAAATATATGTTTATAAAAAATAAAAAATTATATAAAAAAATATTTACCACAAAAAAATGATGTTCATTATAATAATTATTACTAAGGTTGGCAGTGACCAAGGGGATGATTTAATAATGCTATCTAAATAAAAACAGTAATCTCACTTAGAATAAAATGACTGTCCTCAATTTGCTCAGGGGAGATAGAAGAGGATAACTTTTTGGCACAATGTATTTAATATAAGAAAGAAAGACACTGAAAGTCATTCAACACTGAAATAGTTTTCTTGGATGGATCACAAAGCTGATAACCAGAAGAAATGAGGTTTGTATGTGGCTGTCACCAATCTTAACCAGTCTACTGTGTTACTTTCCCTTCCAACATCTAAATTAACTGTCAAATAAGGGCACCATGAGCCACATTGCAATATTTTTTATCAGTAGAGGCAACGGTAGCCTTTTATTGTGACAGTGTTGAGTGTGAAATTGCAAAACTATGGCACAAGAGGATACAGGGAGATATAATACTTTCGTAACCACCAAAGATTCCTTTATTGTATTTTTCAGAAGATTTAATTAATTAATTAATTTATTTATTTGACAGAGAAAGAGTGCACACATGCAGGGGGAACAAAGTGCAGGGCTTGATCCCAAGACTGGGATCATGATCTGAGCTGAAGGCAGACACTTAATCAAGTGAGCCACCCAGTTGTCCCACCAAAGGTTCCTTAAACAAAGAGTATCTGTACTTTATTTTTGTACAGGGAAACTCCCTTAATTAAATGCTCTTAATCTTCACAGAATACAATTCATCAGCCAATCTTCTGCATAATTTTCTTCTAGAGATTTTTTTCTTTAGCTTTCATTCTTTGCAAGATAATTAAAAAACTTCATATTAGAAGTGGTTTTATCTGGTAATTAATAACTACCTCTTCACAGAGGATGACAAGATCTTTTTTGTTATTTTGGTCACTTACTTCTATTTATCTTTCCCTTGATTCCAAATTTAAGTAGAGAAATTATAATAATCAAATATTGTCCAACTGTAAAACCAAGTGAAAAAAGAATTTGTAATTTGCCAAATTGTAATTTACAAGTAGTACAATCAGGTTCAAGATTTGTGAATTTAATGTGACTTATACATTATTAACCAATAAAATATTACTCTACAACTTAAATTTATCTCATTTGGAGATGATATCAGATCCTTAAAGAAGCTTAATGAGGCATGGTGGACAAAGCACTAGGCTAGGAGTGAAGATCTAGCATTTGGGCAGATGTTTTGTGAACTTAGACAAGATTCAATCTTTTGAGAGCTCAATTTCTTCTTCTATAAACATCAATTATGCATTATGTAAGCTCTTAGGTTTAGGATACAGCTGTAAGTATAAAATGGCCTCAATTTCATGCAGCTTACATTATAGATGGGTGTGATTTTCTCACTGGATAATGTCTAAATTCACATTCATTTTAAAAACTCTATAATGCTAATGTTCTTTCAGATTGCCAAGGATTGGCCAGCATTACATGTAGGAAAGGATGGGAAATGTAACAAGTGCACATTAAGTATGGAATGGGAAAAAGAGGGAAATCATCAAGGCCATCCCCACAGAAGGGGCTCTATGTGTACTTGTTCACACCATCATTTTACTAAAAGTCTAAATATGTTTTCCCAGTTTGTGGTTTAGCAGAGTCATTTACCAAACATTTTATATTTCTGCCTTTTTAAATTTATATTTCAAAATATAAATATATTTATTTTTTCTTTAGACAGCTCTTGTGGAAGTCTAAAGAGACATCTTTTTTTTGGGTAAAATTAGCCCTTCTGATTGTCAGATTACTTAGGCAGCAAGAACATTTTATTAGCTACGCTCATAGCTCTTCTAAGTAGTTACATACTAAAAATGAAATGTCTTAAGGCTAACATTTTCAAAGTGATATGTGGGTAGCTGAGAAACTAAATCTGGGTAAGATACATCAAAATTCCCTTATCTTTTGAAATGTTGTTACCGAGACTCAAAGGTACAATGCTCCCCAAATCTATGGTGCTTTACAGTTTGTAAAGCAGGTTCACATGCATCATCATCTCATGTGAACCTTGGGAAATGAGATAACTAGAATTTGATACAGGATGGAACAGAGCAAAGTCAATGCCATCTTTCTTTTTTTTTTTTAATAATTTTTTTATTCTGTTCAGTTAGTCATCATTAGTATTTGAAGTAGGGTTCAATGATTCATTAGTTACATATAACACTCAATGCCATCTTTCTATTCGGTAATTCACATCGAGACTCTCTTCATTCCCCAGAATGGTCTGGTGGGGAATCTTCAATACCACTGCAGCACCCACATTTTGTGCTTTTGTCTATGACTTTTCTTCCAGTTTGAGTTAAAAACATAGAAGTAAGAATACAGGTGGCAGTGTAGACAGGATGTGAGGGGGTTAGTTTGATCCTTTAAATTTAAGTCTGTTTTGCATTAGTCTTGTGTGTGTGTGTGTGTGTGTGTGTGTGCATGTGTGTGCATGTGTGTGCAGCCAAATATGCAGGCCTCAAATATCTTCTCAAGCTCATCCTGTCTGATTAACCTGTAATATTTCTTACAGGTTCAAAAGAAGAATCATTCTGCTCATAATCTATTCTTAGGGCCTATTTATCTCAATTTCTGCTAGGGTCCAAAGATAATTCAAAGCACGTAAGAAAGGAGAGGACAGTGGCCAGAGTTTCTAATTCAAAAGTAATTTTATGTTTCAAAATAGCATTACTTCAAAGTAGTACTGAATGTCTTTCTGTGTAGTAGGAACTCCAGAAAACAGAAACAAATAAGAGTGCTTTAGGTCACTTTTTCTTTTAGTTATAGCATAGAGGATTATTTCAATAATTCAGCAAACCATAAAAAGGAAAAGTTGTAATATCAGAAATCGACATAGTAGTATTCTCATTTTTTCCTAATCTCAGGTACATGGGATTGAGCTCACTTATGTTTTAGAAGGTAGATAATAGGGGTGCCTGGGTGGCTCAGTTGGTTAAGCATCAGACTCTTGATTTCAGTTCAGGTCATGATCTCAGGGTCCTGAGATCGAGCCCCACAAGGGGTTCCACTGGGCATGCAGCCTGCTTAGGATTCTCTCTCCTTCTCCTTTTACCCCTTCTCTTCCCTTCCCTCTCTCTCTCTTTGTCTCTTCCTACCTCACTTAAAAATAAAAAGAAGACAGATAATACAAAAAGTTTAGCTTGCTTATAACTATTATTTTTTCTTCTTTATTGCCAGGTACTCAAGATGGTCTAATCACCATAAAAGCCATTGTGACTTATTATTAATGAGGGATGACCTTCTGAGCTCTTCAATTTTGAAAATCTCTAAGTCTTACAGTGTTTTAAAATATAAGGCCTTGGGGCACCTGGGTGGCTCAGTGGGTTAAGCCTCTGCCTTTGACTCAGGTCAGGATCTCAGGGTCCTGGAATCAAGCCCCACATCGGGCTCTCTGCTCAGCAGGGAGCCTGCTTCTTCATCTATCTCTGCCTACTTGTGATCTCTCTCTCTGTCAAATAAATAAATAAAATCTTTAAAAATATATATAAGGTCTTATTTTTATCATTACGAAGCTAGTGACAGAAAAATACCATTCTAAATTCTGTCTAGTATATGGTTTCATTGTGCCATGGTTAAAATGCCAGTAACTACAGTCGACCCTTTAACAATGTGGGGATCAGAGAAGCCAACCTCTCTCTTCCAACACAGTTGAAAATCCACAGTTAACTTTTGAATCCCTGAAAACTTAACTACTAATGTCCTACTGTTGACTGGATGCCTTACTGAGAACATAGTCAGTTAACACATACTTTGTATGTTACATGTATTGTATACTGTCTTCTTACAATAAAGTAAACTAGAGAAAAGAAAATGTTATTAAGAAAATCATAACGAAGAGAAAATACATTTATAGTACTGTATTGTTTTTATCGAAAAATATCTACATATAAGAGGAGTCAGCAAGAGCACCTGGGTGGCTCAGTCATTGGGCGTCTGCTCAGGTCATGATCCCAGGGTCCTGGGGTTGAGCCCCCGCATTGAGCTCCCTGGTCAGCGGGAAGCCTGCAACTCTCTCTCCCACTCCATGTGCTTGTGTTCCCTCTCTCCCTGTCTCTCTGTTAAATGAATAAATAAAATCTCAAACAAACAAAAAAGAGGAGTCAGCAGTTCAAGCCCATGTTGCTCAAGGATCAACTGTATTTCATTATTCTCTAGAGCTGAACATTTTCTTTTAGTTAAGTGAGGTTTACCCTCCGAGGAGAAGACAAAAACAATCAGTCCTTCATTGAGATGTTATACACTGGTAGTTTTCCCAGAAAATTTAAGCTTACACACCTGCTCATCAAAATATTTCTGCTCCTTTCCACCTAGGCCCTCATCAACTTGTCTAGAGCATTCCAACAGTCTCTCCTTGTATCTAGACTCTTCCTTGCTCTAATTCTTCTCAACATTGTCACCATAGCTTACTTCCTATATGAGACATGATCATGTTACCCATCAGCTCAAGAAATCTGTACTGACCACAGAATAAAGTCCAAACTTTTTAGTCCTTCACACAGTTCCCACAGCATCCTTCTCATTTCCCCCTTCAACAGCAGCCCTGCAAACAAACAACAAACACACACACATCCAACACAAATCATGATATATTTCTTGAATATGTCAGGCACTTTTATGACTCTACACCTTTATTAACACTGAGAGGAAAGCAAATACAAATTGCTCAGGATTTGAATTAGATTAAGGAGTTCACACACTCAACTGGAGGAGGATTTCAAGTAAGCAAATTTCCCTCTTCTTCTATCCCTTAAATTTCACACTCACCCACTTGGGCCACCTGTTATCTGACAAGTTTGTAGCTCAAAAGCAGAAAATTTCAGAGCAGTCTCCTGATGTTTTCTAAGGATTAAAAAAATACTTCGTGTGAAGCATATTCATTCTGATCTTAAAGTAAAAAAAGCAAGCAAACAGACAAAAAAAAACAGTACTATAGGGCAGTAATAAATTATTAAGCCCTTTTTTTGGAGAAGTGATTTTCCATATTCTAATTTTAAAACTTTCATGAGTAATTCTTTCAAGAGTTAGTAAATAGTCATGAAAGAAAAAAATCTGAATTGCAATACAGATTGCAATTCGAAAGTTGTAATTCCTGCAGATTACAATGACCTCTTTCTCTCCGAATGATTTCTTAGCAATGAGTTTTCCAATATGCATAAAAGTAGAAACATTCTGCTGCCTAAATGATTTTTTCATTTTCCTATTCAAAAGTGGGCCTTTTCTTACCTCAGGAAGCTGAAGCAGAACATGTTTCTATTTTCAGCATGGAATAATGGCTATGGACAATCAAAGGTGATTGTCTGAGAAGATTAAGGAGAATTCTGAATGTTGGAGAGGGAATCGTTTTGCTTAGTCATTTGGCTATGTTAGCCGATTTCATTTCTGTACTTTCTCCCTCTATGTGTTAGGCACCTGTAGACAAAACTTACGATTCCAGGCAAGTGATTCTCAGGGTTGATATTTACCTACTCAATATTAGACACGGTTATCAAGTACCCTTTAAAAACTTTAAAATAATCTATCAACAATGCAATAACTCCACATGTTTTTTGGCAACTGCTGCTTGAATCTTTCTTCAGTGAAATGATGAAGATGTCGGCCTTAAACTATTTCTATGTCTGGCACCTCAGGAAGCCACAACAACTATTTGAGGCCATCACATTTTATGCACTGAGTCATTATTTCACAGTACCACAGCAAGCCCCAGGGAAATAAAAGAAATAATGTAAATGCCAGAGGTCCCTCATTTGGAACTGTCAAGGAAAGAGTGTAAAATAACCTTTGAACAAGCATGTGTTAGACTAAGTACAACACATTAAGAAAAAAATTAGACTGTCATCCCATGGGTCCCTTTCAACTCTTGAGCCTCTGCATATAGGTTTGTTACTTCTTGGGTGTCCTTTGAGATTCTTCCACTGATGTGAATGACAGATTAGATCTTTGAATAAAAGCAGAACAGGAGATTTATGCATTTGAAAAGGATGTACAATTGTGTTGAAATAAAAAAAAAAATTTAACCAGAGCTCCTCTTCCCACACTGTTCCAATGAACCAAGTCAAAATGTGTTGGGGTTATTTTGTCTAGTATTTATAACAAGGAATATGTTTGTACCTAGAGCATATGCATACAACCTTTTCACCTGGGTATCCACAGATATATTAAATAATGCAGAACATTTGCTGCTGAATATGTAAGCTTCTCTCATAATTGTCATTAGATTAGAATACATCTATGTTGAGGAAAATGTTAATGTAATATTTACAGAGCCTCTTGTTTGCTTGTTTTATAGACACAGAGTAGAATCAAAAGGCAGCAACGGGCACAGTGCCTCCTATATTTAGCTGTAATCAAACTAACTACGAGTTTAGATAAATGTGATTTTGCATTCAGGGTCTATTATGAACAGAATACGAAACTGTGAAATAGGACCTAAGATCCATCACCTTCTTAGACAATAGTAATAAATACAGTATCAAGAAAACTGTCTGGTAGACAGCACAGTTTAAAGTCAGGAAACATGGTTTCTAAAACCACCATTGCTTTTTTTTTTCTTTTCTTTTCTCTCTCTCTCTCTCTCTCTCTCTTTTTTTATTGTGATGTAAGCTCCACACCCAGCATGGAGCCCAGTGTGGGGCTTGATCTCATGACCTTGAGATCAAGACCTGAACTGAGATCAAGAGTCAAACCCTTAACCAACTGAGCCACCCAGGTGCCCCTCTCCCCATTGTTTATCATACACATTTGACTTTAGGCAAGATACTCCCTCATAGCTTAAGTCCCCATCTGTTGAGTGGGTATAATAATGGTCCTATATATTTGGAATAACTATTGAGACGCTTAAATGAAATAATGGATGTCACTTTTTTAAGGTTAAGACACTATGCAATATAAAGCATTCTGACTTAAGGGCATCGATCAGCTCTTATTATGTATCACAAATACATTATTTCAAATTTTTAGATTTATGACTTGGGAAAATATGGTCTGCGACGCAATGAGAAAACTCTCTGAGGTGGGGAAGCGGATAAGGAAAAGAGGTGTCAGAAGATATTTGTCCCTTTTCTTCCTTCTGGCTTAATGCAGATTTAGAAAAAGATAAATTCTTGAAAATATGTCACTCTTTCATTTTATTATTATTTTTTTAATGTCTCACTCTTCTAAAGCCATTACTATGAGTTCAGCAGTTTCCCTGAAGAAGTTTGTTGTTTAATATGAGAAATGGTAGTAGCCCTTGAAGTGTTTCAAATTCTAAATGTTGCTATAGAAACACAGCTTCAGACACTGGATAGAATGAACCATCTGTCACTCTTTTTTTTTTTCCCCCTGATGATGATTTTCTTAGTACAAAGTACTGGAAAAGTAGACTATAAAATAGATGGCATGATACGTTATACAGCTCTTTGCCAGGCTGTGATTGCAGAGCCTGCACACTTGTTCATATGTTCAAAGGTGCCCCTGCACTGCCCTGAGGCACTGTCTCTGGAAAAAATGCAATTGTTGAGAACAGAGCTGTTTCCTCTACTGTCCATTCAAGCTGGGGGACCAAAGATGCACCAAACAGCCTTGAAGTGACCAATGGCAAATGTGCTTTCATATCAAATGCCAAATGATGAATGTCTTTCTTCGTTTCTGAATTTATTTGCTTTACCTCCATTGAGAGTAGAAATTCTAAGAAGGGCCAGTGACCAAGAGGTTTTTGAGTGTACTAGAAGGAAAAGTTGAATCATAACAAACTTCCATTTCTTAATCTTATTGCAAAATCTTGGTTTGTTTAGCTTATATCATATATGTGAAATTTCTCAATTCACATCTTTTCTATAAAATCCATTGAAAACAATAATAGGAACATAAAAAGCAGATACAAATGATGTTTAAAATAAAAAATTAAAATAAAAAATTTCAATAATTTGGTGAAATAGTTAACTTCTTAGTGTTTTTGTTTTCTTGGAATTTATTATCCAATATAAGTTTCACCCCGAACTGATGTTAATTTCTAATTAAGTCAGGTCACTGAAGTGAGATTCAGTGAGTTATTACTTTAAGCCAACCATAGTTCTTTGGCGACCTTGAGAGTTAATGTAGTTTTCAAGTTTGTTGACCTGACAACTGGGAACAGCTTCTGCCCTGAGAAAACCTGGCTCACTGATGGAGAAGCACAGAATTTTTAAGTCTAGTTATACATGGGAAGCAACATTTTAACTTAATCCTGCTGATTTTAAGGATGTAATCAGGTAAGCCTCCTGATCCATATTAGTCTTGTTATAGTTAAATTAAGATAACCTTCTTTCATAGCTGTGCTGTTCATGTCTTATTTAATAGTGAAAATTTAAAGCAGGAAACATTAACCAAATAATCTAGTTAAGAAAAGCAAAATTGTGACATAGCACAATAATCGCAATTTCTGCATATTAACTATATATATATATATATATATGTGGATGTTATATTTTCCAAGCTTATTTTAAAAAATCCACAAAATAAGCATACATGCCTTAATTTGAAGTCTTGGTTGTCTGTATGCATTTATACATATTGTGAATATTCTTAAGGTGGATGTAAGCTGTAGCTATTTTAAACTATGTATGTAAAAATTGTTATATCAAAGCTGGTATCCCCATTTTATAGGTGAAGAATATTCCATTTTACAGGAAAGATAAGGAAATTGCCCAAAATCATATAGCTAGCATATTCCTCTTAAAAAATTATTTTGCATAGGTGAATGCTTACATATGAATTTATTTAATCCAGGATATAAAATGGAATTAAAATTTTTATGTGATTTTATTCAAGTGACGTGAACTACTATTTTATTTTACTTATTTAAAGGTTTATCTATTAATTTTAGAGAAAGAGTGAAAGAATGTGTGTGCAAGTGGGGAGAGGGGCAGAAGGAGAGGGAGAATCTTAAGAAGACTCCCCACTGAACATGGATCTCCACCCCCCCATTACCCCCCACCCTGGACTTGGGGCTTGATCTTATGACCCTGAGATCATGACCTGAGCCGAAATCAAGAGTCAGGTGCTCAACTGAATGAGCTACCCAGGCACCCCGTGAAATACTATTTTAAACCACTTTTCAGAAAAACTTGAATTTCATAGTTCAAGTTTTTCTACTCTTCTGATGTAACACTTCTCTCTCATAAAGGTGAATGTTCCTGATGGTTTTATTTTTTTATTTTTTCTTGTTTGTTTATATCTAACAGAATCCTGACAATTTTGATACATATTTATCTAATTCATTAGTGGATTTTTTCATTTCTGTAATTCACAAAGGAGAAGATAAATGTTTGGGTAATGTCATTGTTCATTTTCTATGACAAGTACATACTAAGCTCATTCTCAAGTATGTTGCAATTGAATACCACTATCTATATTTTTAAAGAAGACATTGTAATTGTATATGAATATTTCATTTTTACTTTCCAGTGAGCTGCCAACTGTGAATAATGGTAATGACTGAGCCCATTACTGGGTATGCCAACTTCTTAAAAATATGGTCCACATCAATTATGCCAAAGACTACAGTATAATAATTCTAATCATCAAAGAAATATTTTGAAAGCTTTATGATATTTTAAAAGATTTACACGTTAAGGGATATTACATATGTTATAAGTCATCATAGATCAAATTAACAACCAAAAAAATAAACCCATATTTTTGTGCGATATAAATCATGATAGAAATGTGAAAACAAATGAATTAAAAGTTAAAGCAAATGTCAAAACCAAAGCAGTTTAAATGCTGCAAACCCAGGTCTTCTGAATTTTGAGTCTATTGATTAAAAATGGCAAGCCTCAAGTAGCTAGCAAAATGCTCTTTTTAGTTATTTCTTATTGAGGTTAATAATGACTTTATGTATTTTGGAGATCAGGCACCTGGGATCTGAAAAGAAAGTGCATGGCTATACTTACATGTAACTGCTTTAGTCATTTTAGTTAAATTTTAGATTTACATTTAAATTTTCTTGAGATTGTTAAAATTCATTTGTCAAAAGTCATCCATGGGTCTTAGTAAAGTAAGCATTCTAGCATACGTTCCTTCTGTGTATATCAAAGGGCATACATGAAAATTTAAACGTTAATCTCAGTTTGATTTCCCCCACAGTATGTTAAGAGCTCTACAAAAACAGTTTTGCAAAGTGAAAAGGTATTAGGTACATCTTAATTAAAATCATTAACCAAAAATGTTGTTTTGACAAGATCAGGGAAATGACATACGTCTGAAGATGAGGCCCAGTCCTGGTTAACATGGCATGCCACCATGCGAATTTATAAAATCAAGAGTAGATGATCCGCTGAATACATCCCGTAACTTTAAATAGGAATGAATTTTAAGTCTTTTGTTAATTCAGGCCTGTTCCTTCATTAAATTCATGCATCAATGATAAAAACAGACTACTCTTATGAAAGACAAGAGTATTTTGCTCTCAAATACATTTTATTTGGGCAAATTGCCTAGAAGCAAACACATGGCCTATTCATAATCCCAGTCTGTTGGTTTGCTTGCAGGAGATAGTTAATCATCTCTCTGCCACAAATGAATATATTTAATGAGAAATTTAATATATTGCATAAATTTCAGTTTGGGTCAAAGTATAGTTGTTATGCACAGTGACCGCATGTTATTAGATTAGTAAACAGCACAAGATGTTACTGCATGCCAGCCTGAACAGAAGAAAAAATCAATTTTTAAAAAATTGTACACCTGCCTATCTGCTTATTTTAGGGTAAATATGTGTGCTTTTGGGACAAAGTTCAACATGATGTTTACATAGTTAATAAAGACCAAACACAAAAAGAATGATTTTCTGAGGATAAAAATAGAAAATCTGATGGAGTAAACTGCTTGTACATGTTGTGCGATATTGGGCTAGTTATTTAACCTGATTCTTTCCTCACATTTTCAATGGGGTTATTAACAAAACTTATCATAAGAGACAGTGAAAAATAAATGTAATACTCTTGGAATAATGTTGAACACAAAGGAATTGTTTAACGAATGTGAGCTATTATCAGTGCAAAACACACCTACTTTATTACACAACAGTATTCTTTCGACTTAGGATTTAAAGATAGGAATGCATGTATGAATCAAAAAGTCGTTACTACATCTCTTTTGGTACTATTCAAAAGTAAATTCTGACTCTCTGAAGCACTGTTGGATGGGGTTCCCAGTACCTAGGAAAGTAATGAAAGCCACATGGAAAAATTTTGTAGCTCAGAGGTGCAACTGATTTATAGTATTTAGGGTAGAATGGTCTAGAAATACCACTATTATTATGACAAAGTCACCATTTATTTTTTTCTCTTCAAAGAAAACTTTAGAGAGGAAAAACCCAATTTTGTTTGGCAAGTATTGAATGGGAAGAGTTGAAATTGGTGTTCTTGATGGTAACAGTCTTAATTCATTCAATAGCCTGATTCATCCTTGCTTACTGTGATGATTATTATGCTCAATTAAATGATTCACAATTCATATGATGGTCAAAATTCTAATTAATAGAGAAGCGGGCTAAGTAATAGTTTGGGTACTATTACATGAATTACCAAAGAATTAGGCTTTATGCAGCTTTTCTATTCCAATAAAAGAGCTCTAATCTACCAAGCTGTTCATCAAATTACAGTAATATTTCACATGCTGAGAAAACTCTAATTTATTATCAGCAAATTATTTATGTGTGATTATATTTCTTGGCTTAATTTTTAAGATTAATAACTGTCCTATAATTGCTATCATTTTTATCAGTTTTTACAATGACATCTTACCAATTAAAATGTATGTAATGTACTTTATAAAAGAACCTGTTGATGGGAAATGGAGTGAAAAAGGCAAATTAGTCCTATTATCCTCTGAATATCAAAAATTGACACAAGCAGAGAAAATATAGATAGTATTGTATAACACATGTATCTTTAGTTTTGACATCTGTAAATCATTTGAAAAAAAAATCTGTTCAGGGTACATCAGCAATACCACTACCCTTCAAAAATAACTTGTTTTAAAAATAGCCTGCACTATATCATATATATACGTATATTATGTTTTCATTGAAGTAGAAGCTAATTTGTGGTCCAAAATATGTTACTTGAAGTAGCTGAATGATTTCAAAGAGATAATGAGGCTATATAATCTCTCCTCCATTTTGTGTTTTAGATCCTCCATGTAGAAGGGGTATGTAAGACCATTTTTATGAAATATGATAGGCAAAGAAAATCATTCTTGATATCCATGTTATGATTATATTACTGTTTTGATGGTTTTAAGATATGTAAAATGCAATGGCATGGTAGAATGATACCAGTTTTAGAGTATTTGCAAGAAGGAAATATATGGCACAGAATTTACTTATTGGGTACATACTGAAAAACTTACTTTTACTCCTACCTATGCCTTTTCAGATTTTGCACCCACCTGTCTTAAATTAAAATCTATCCATAAATATATATTCTTTAAATAATTGTAAAATTTTGTTCCTTTACAGGATGGTTTTCCTCACAGCATCTCTGAGAGCTAAATAAAAATTTTAAAGCCAAACTGTGTGGATGAAGTTTGAAAGTAGATTGGAGTACATGTCATTTTGTGTTGGTCATTAATTTCATGTTCTCAAAGTACCTTCAAATCTACTGTGTAAAGCTCTTGTTGAAGGAATTTGTTTTAATCTTGAGCACAGATCAGGCATCTACACTAGGAGTATAAATCCATTAACAGTTTCACCTTAGAAACATAAGGCAGTATCTTCTACAAAGGAAGAATTGTTGTGAAAGAAAAATCATAGGGCTTGTCCTTGAGAATCTATTATATCAACCATTATTTACTGTGCTAGTGAATCTAAGGTATGTTCATATTCTGGATATATGTGTACATTGCTCTTTGGTATCAATGAAATAGAAGTTTTAGTATGTCCTCTATCTTCCAAGTCATGGGCAGATACAGGGGATAATTTTTACCATGCTTAAAGGAAAGTAATTTTTGCCATTCATAATGTAAGACAATAAGTAAATAAAATTTTTCTAAAATTATTTTAAAGCAAACATCAAAAAGAATCTGTAGAGTTTTGAAATGTTTAAATAGCCAAGAGCTATGTCATTGTCTGTTAGCAAAGGTCATGTGTCTGGCTCACAATCAGGACACACACTGACTTTTCCTTCTATAGCTTCCTTGGGTTTGCAATACACATTTGGCAGATTGCACGCAGTGCAATCTGTGGTCACAACACTGAGAAAAACTAATTGGGTCCAGTTTAGTTCCTTGGCTTCCTAGAGATTAATGCTGCACGTGATTTCAATATCACCTACTTCCCCAGCTCCAGTTCCCCCCAAAAGAGACTCAACATATAATAAATAACATTCTCATAAGCTTTCCAAAGTTTAACAAATTAGTCCTTGTCCTTGTTCTTTTAGTCTAGACCCCTCAAAATACAAGTTAATATAAATTTTCTAGTATATATTTTATATGATCCTGGAAGGAAAGATTAAGCTTGAAGTGTTAGATTAAGCAATAGTCAAAATAAATTCTTATCCTTCTGCTATAAATACTGCTTTTAGATCAATTTAATAATTTAACTGTTTATGTCAGATTACAAGTAAGTTTGGTAACCACTGCTACAAAAAAAATTTGAGATGCAACTAAAGAAATCCACTTCTTCAAAATATACTTAAATCTTATTTTAAGTATCACAGGAAGACAAAAACAGAAGCTAAGTGTCCCCTCAGAGAGAGCAGAATTAGAATTGTGTGTAAATAATTAAATTTTATTGTTTCCGCCAGGGCTCCTTTGGTTAAAACACAACGTATTGGATAAATGATCGTTTTATTTTCAGATTAACCCATAATCTAGTATTCAGAGTGATTGCTTATAGATTTGAATATATCAAGTGCCTTGAATGTAATATTATGTTTTCCTTTATTTGGTAGAGCCCAGAGTTCACTTACAATTCAAGAAACAAACAAATGATGAAGAGTTCAATGATTTCATGAATTATAAAATTTTAAGACTATTAAATTCTTTTCATAATTATATAGTGATAGCAAATAATGGTTGAAGTACCTAGCAAAGAGCTTGCTATAACTTATTTTAGTAATAAATATCATTGTCTACTATAGAATGCTTGAAGTCATTGTTCAAGATGAAATTAGTAGCCTCCTCCATCTCACTTGTCTGTGTGATTCCTAAGAAGTCTTGCATGATGAAAAGAAATATATATATGTATTTTCAAGAAAAAAAGCAGGAGTTTCAAGTTCACAATATTATTGTTTCTGAACAAATTTGGGTTATTTCCCAAGCTCCATATTTTTCTTTTACTTTTTAGTTAATTGTCCTCAATGTATATCAACTCTAAATTACTAAAGTTTGTCTAAAAAAAAAAGTTAAGTGATTCTGATAATCCATAGACCATAAAATGCTCTATAGCCTAGCAGAAAATGAATACAATGCAAAGCTATTGTGAGGTAGCTTAATTATCTATACCACCACTATAATTACTAAGGAACATTTTTTTAAAGGAACATTTTAAGTTTGAAAAAAAAAAGTAAAATGTTATTCAGGAAAAGTATGGGGAAGTTAAGTTAGTTATAGTACATTTTCTGAAATATAAGATATGCTTTTAAAATAAAGCTCTATCATAAATAACTTCCTCATTGCATGTTAGTATCCAGTATTGCTATTTATTAAATTTAAGATATTTTCAAAGTCTTCTCAAAACATCTTTTAATTTAACTGTATAATGGATTACACTTAAGAGAAAATAATAGTTATTTGTATGAGATACAAAGAAACTCTAATGTAAATGACCTTAAAAATCAAGTCCATTGTGTTTTGTTTGTTTAAGTAAGCTCTATGTCCAACATGGGGCTTGACCTCACAACCCTGAGGTCAAGAGTCACATGGTCTGCTGACTGAGCCAGCCAGGCATCCCATAAAGCTCATGTCTTGAATCTTCTCAATGTTATTACAATCCTAAAATGTACTTTTTGCTTAAAACTGAAGTTCTCTACTCATCATATCTGATATGGCACCTTGGCAACAATAATACAATAAAATTAAATAATTGTAGGGAAAAATAAGATAGTCTTTCTAATTGATAGAAAGGTTGCTCTCTGAATGAACTTAAAAAAAAAACTATGTCTTACTCAGGTTGACTTTCATTTCAATTTCTCTAGGAAATTTTCTTTTGACTATTACATTTTATTATTTTTTGCAACATTCCTCAAAAGTACCTCTGAAGCTTGGTTAGCATTACTCATTCTATTTTATGCAGAGAAAGTTGAACAAAGAGACCAAACTCAGAGCAGAATTAAGCTCAAAAATCACAATTGTAATTTATATTTTCAATCTGCTGCTTAACCACTAGGTCATTGTATCTTCTGGTTTCTAATGTTTCTGCTGCCTTTCTGTATTTTATTGCTAATTGAACATGTTGCTTTTTCTACTATGTGACACTTGATGCATCAACAGCAAGTGAACACATCTCTTTATGAACGGCTTTTAGTCCAAGAAATAATTAGATAATCAATGATAGGAATGGAAGAGAGTCAAATGTTACATCAGATAGTCAATGATAGGAATGGAAGAGAAGCAAGTGCTATATCTGAGAGATAAAGAATTCATTTCAGGAAGAAAAGTCTATCTTAAGGAAAGGAGAAAATAATGTGTCATGGATACTGATAAAAGAAAGGAGGGGTTAGTTTCCTACAAGGTATATGTTTCAAGAAGAAAGGCATATCAAAAACAAACCTTTAAGTCATGCTTAAATTTTTATTACTATTTAAATATTTTACAAATATTTAAGTTGTTTTATTAAATTGTTAAATTGTTACAAATATTTAAATTGTACTTAAATTTAAATTAATAAAACTGCTTTTTAAAACTAACCAAAACTACAGAAAAATCACCAGTAGAAAACTGAACACTTTTCGGCATTGTGGAAAACTCCAACTTAAACTACAAAATAGCTTGAAGCACTTGGGTAAAGTGAGGCAATTTTCACAGCCAGTGGTAGCCACAGTGATTGTGGTGGAGAAAAAAAACCTTATTGTGAAACTTTCAAAACTCATATAGGTGTATGTCAGATGGGAATAGAGATCGCTAATCTTCGCTGATATGATGTCTTGCCTAATTGTGATTTCAACCTGCTGCAAAAAGACTGGTCTTTTCAAATAAACTTCCTATGCACCTGAAACTTCACTTCTGTCAATCTTCAGGATATGCTTACTCAGAGATTTTTCTACTGGTTTGTATTAAAACCTTCATAGATTGCCTGCCTTGCCCCCTCCTGACCTTATCTGATACCTCTTTCTAGAGAATCCTACCTGCTGAGACAAAAATCCAACCTATTTTTCTAGTTCAGTTGATAAGAAGACATCTGAAGTTGATTTGTTGTTCTTCCTCTTCTGGAGAAAGGCCAACTTAGTAAACAAATAATTAAGAACAAACACAGGGTTTTTAGAAACACTTTTCCCTCACTCAGTGGTGGTTAAATTTGGAAGGTAACCCTGCTGTTTCAGAGATCTTAGCGTTATTTAAAATCAGTCAACTAAAACCAAACCAAACCAAACCAAACCAAACTAAACAAACAAACACTTTATAGGAAGATGGAAATGATTTTTAAAATATGTATTCTGTTTTGTTGAATTGTCTGGGAGTTTTGGGTGAAAACTGTAAGCATAATTGTCAGTTGTTTATGATTTTCTTCTTGACATATTTGGTCTCAAAGCTTCATGAAGAATGTGACTACATATCTGCTATGGCTTGAATGTGTCCCCCACCCCCAATTCATATCTTGACTCCAAAGCCCCATTGTAATGGTATTAGTAGGTAGGGCCTTTATGAAGAAATTGGGTCATGAGGTTGGAGCCCTCATGAATGGAATTACTTCTTTTGTAAAAGAAGCCCCAGAGATCTTCCTAGTCCCTTTCTCCAAGTGAGAATACAATGAACAGTCTGCAACCCAGAAGATGGCCCTCACCTGACCAGGCTAGCACCATGATCTCAGATTTCCAGCGTTCAGAAATGAAAAATAAATCTCTGTTAGAAATAAGAAGTGTTGGTAAATATGTGAGAAAAAGGAATTTTTGTGCACTGTTGGTGGGAATGCAAACTGGTGGCAGCCATTGTGGAAAACACTGATGTTCCTTGAAAAAATAAAAATAGAACTTCTCTATGATCTAGTAATCCCACTACTAGGTATTTACTCAAAGAATACAAAAACACTAATTCAAAGGGATATATGTACCCCTATATTTATTGCAGCATTATTTATAATAGCCAAATTATGGAAGCAACCCAAGTGTTTATTGATAGATGACTGGATAAAGAGTAGGTGGTGTGTGTGTGTACATGATGTATCTACAATGGAATATTATTCAGCCACAAAAAATGAAATCTTGCCATGCAACAATATGGATGGAGCTAGAGAGTACAACGTTAAGCAAAATAAGTTAGTCAGGGAGGGGCAAATACTATACAATTTTACTCATATGTGGAATTTAATAAACAAAACAAAGGGAAAAAAGAGGTAAGGTAAAAACAGACTTTTAACTATAGAGAACAAACTGATGGTTATCAGAGGAAAGGGGCATGGGGAGATGGGGGAAATAGGTGATGGGGATTAAAGAGTATGCTAATCATGACCAGCACTGAGTAATGTGTACAACTGTTGAATTAGCATATTGTACATGTGAAACTAATATGACACTGTATGTTAAATATATTGGAATTAAAATAAAAAACCTTAATTTAAAAACCTTAATAAAAATAAATTTCTATTATTTATAAGCCACACAGTCTATGGTATTTTGTAATAGCAGCCCAAACAGACTAAGACAATATCCTCTGTACCTATTTTAACATTTAAGTTTTAAGATTTTATTTTCTTTCATTGCATTTAAATCAGGTCAATGCATATTTACTATCACAACATCCAGTTTATTATCTCCTCTCCTCAGGGAAAGAGTACTGTCCATATTATTGGAACAAATACGCTAAGTACTTCATTAGGTTCTACGGGCAATTATTGACTACTGTTAAGAATCCAGGGCAGGGGCACCTGGGAGGCTCAGTCGTTAGGCATCTGCCTTCGGCTCAGGTCATGATCCCAGGATCCTGGGATCGAGCCCCACATCGGGCTCCCCGCTCAGCAGGAAGCCTGTTTCTCCCTCTCCTGCTCTCTCTGCTTGTGTTCCCTCTCTTGCTGTGTCTGTCTCTGTCAAATAAATCAATACAATCTTAAAAAAAAAAAAAAGAATCCAGTGCAGTCCTAGGTCCTAGAGGCAATACAAACCAAAAAGAATAAGAAGGAACCGTTAGTCATATAGAAGAGCTTATGGTCTAATTGGGAAGGCAGGACCTAAATTAGCATTTACAGAACTAAAGTGAGGTCTGTGGAATAGACCCGATGGAGCAAATCCACGATTAGCACATATTGCAAGAATTAAGTCATACACCTACTTCTTTGTTACAGAGAACTGACTACTCATTCATGTGATTGGCCACTCTTACTAAACTCAAGACTTTTACATTAGGCATCATGATTCACTTATTACTTATGTAAATATTTTATTCAAAAGCAATACTATTATATACATTTTATTTTGGGATGATTTTCTCTCTTACTTTCTGTGTTTCCTCACTTATTCCCAATACAGAACAGATAGTCTGTTTCACTGACAATTTGTAAGAAAATAATAATAATAATAATAATAATAATGTGTGATCTCCTTCTGCAAGGTTAGCATTATTTTTTAGACTATGTGGGTTATTATCATCGTAAGTTCAAATTATTGGTCCTTTTAATGCATAATGGTTTCTGCATATATCTGTATAGTCATTTAGGGGGAAAAGGTATGTTTCATTGTATTATAAAATCCCTGGGATATATTGTATGTGCAAAGATCTATGAAGTTATTTTTAAATAATTTATTCATCTTAGGTCCTGATTTTATTTCCAGTCCTACATTCACAGAACAATTTCCTTTTTTGTATATATGATCTACATCTTGGTGTGTGTGTGCTAATAGGTAGATAAATGGGTAGATAGATTGATGATTCTAGGTTGTAAAAGTATTTGCATATGAAAGCACATTGAGTGGAGTTTAGGGTTTGCTGAATTTTACTGTTTATTCTAGTGAAAAAAAACATGTAATTTTATAATAATGATGCCCATGTAAACAAAAAAGCAAAATATTCAATAACTGTGCCCTCATCAACATTCTCCATCACAAGTGTCATAAATACGATGTTAAGAAGTAGTAAGCCAGGTATTAGATGCCTCATTATTTCAAAAAGGCAGTCTCTTCATCTTGGATTACCAGAGAATATTGAAAAACTCTGCCACTATTGTGCTTCTGTGTTTGTTTTAGTTCCAAAGAGGAAGACAATTACCAATAAAGGGAAATCAATATAGAATGAAACCACATATTGACTGGGCAATGCATACAAATTCATTGCACATGTTTAAACATTTTCAAGTGGTTAACTAGTTTGCAGCAAGATTCCATCTGAAAGGCTAAAAGGGCTAATGAACTGACTAATAAAGCATCATAGGTTAATTTGCAAATTAAACTTTAGAAGAATGGGACCTACGAAATGTAAGACTGGATTGATGTGTGTGTTTGCATGGCGGGGGGGGGGGGGAGTTAAGTAAAAGTCAAGAACAAAACCACAGTTGGACATTACAGTAGTGGTGCCTGAACAGCTTAGAAATCTAAGAGTACTAGATGCACAAGGATGGCATAATGTGGACAGAAGTGTGAGAAATAGTTATTTGTAATTAGTTATCCTGAAAAGTGTCAATTACTGCTTTCAGAAGAATGAAAAGATTAAGTAAAAGTTTTCTATTGTTGTTTCTGAGTCTCATGCTGGGTATCCTAGGAGATTTTAAGTGCCATGAAGTCATACTTTCTAAACCAACTGGGTTTAAACATATAAAACCTATTTTTTTGAATCTCTCATCTTGGCATTGGGTAGTTGAAATATACATAGAAAAACTTACAATGAATGTATTATTTTCACATTATTGAAACCTCTTTGATAACCAAATAAACTAAACATTAGACCATAAGAATAATATGATGAAGAGCACACATTATGCCTTCTAGTCTTAATATTAGTCAGAAAGGAAACAGATGCAGAAGAGCAAGATATTATCCACAAATTAAGAAGTTTGACAATAGATATTCACAAGTTAATTTCACATGAAAACCTAACCAAAAACTCAAGAAGCAAGTATATTCTGCAAACTGAAGAATGGAAGACTTCCCTCAGTATTAATTTGTTCTGTTAAATTACTTCATGCAAGTTTTTTTTTTTCATGCAAACTTTGTTTTCATCATCACTACCTGACTTCTAGAGTAAAAATAAATTTTACTTCATAATACATATAAATGATCATTTCTCTTGAAACATACATTCCCTTTTGGAGTGGTTTGTTGAATGTTATAAGACAATGTGGAAGAAAGAGAGGAAGTAAGAGAGAGCCTGTGCAAAGGTGTGTGAGCAAGCATGAGGGGGAGGGGCCAAGAAGGAGAATCTTAAGCAGACTCCATGCTCAGCACAAAGCCTGACACAGGGCTCAACCTCACAACCCTGAGATCATGACCTGAGCAGAAATCAAGAGTCCAAGGCTTAACTGACTGAGCCACCCAGGCACCCCAGTAGAACTTTTCTTCATGTTCCATCACACTGTTCCAATTAACCAACAAAATATCTATTGTATTTATATGCTGGCTTTATGAAGGGTACAGATAAAATAAGTGATCTGATTCCTACCTAGAAGGAACATGTAATTTAATTCTGTTGATAAGCTAGATATGAATAAAACAAAGTTTTAAGTGATTTTGTGAAATAATAAGAAAATTAGGTGTGTACTAAAATTGTAATCAAATAGCATAAACAAGAAGTGTAGTAGCTGTTCAGAGTCAGACGACAGTAACAGATGCACTTATAAACGCCTACTGAAAGGATCTAATTAATTTAATTCATTCAATAAATATTTAATGAGAAACTATTATATACTAATCGACAAATTGGGAATTCAAAAATAAATAAATCAAGGGCCTTGTCAGTAACCAAGAGGTTTTAAGCCAGTGAACCTTAATATTTACTCTAGATGGATTAGATCCTCATGGCATGATTGACTGTCTCCCAAACCATCAATCAATTGGCAAGGGTCAATAGTTTTACAGAAGGCACCTACAGAAAAATTGGATTGTTCTTTGAGAGTTCTTAAACTATAGTTACCAATAATCTTTTCTATCATGGAAATTATGAACTTAAAAAATATGAAAATGAAATAAAATAATTTCTCTGAAGAATTTCATTAAATGGGTCATGGCATATAGAAACATAATTGTGCCTACTCTAAACAAACTATATTCTAAGCAAAGTTGACTTATAATATTAAAACAGATTTCTTCTGTTCATTAAAATTGGTTACTTATTATTATTAAATGCTTTCCACATATACGTAGGTTATAAAAATGTATTTTGGGGTTGCACTGTTGAATTTGCATGAATTGTTTATAAAATGAAAAAGTTTTGCTCATATTCTAATTTTTATGGGTTTTATGCACGTAACCTTCTATTGAATACCAACAAATAGAAAAATTACCACCATCTCCAGATAAGATTCAAACAATTAAAAATGAAAGGAAATTTAGGTAAACACGAAAACATCAACTATCTTTAGAAACATAAAATACCAGTGGCTAGTGGATATTTTGGGGGAGATGATTTTTTTCTGGTTCCATTCTATCATTATTTTAGAATGAAAGAATAATCAGGTTATGGGAAATGTATGAAAATATTTTTATTTTCAATTAACAACTCAAAAACCAAGAAGTGTGATAAAAGACATAGGAACTAATTGAATTATACTGACGATATATGCCTCTAAATTTCATTGAGCTGCAGCTATTTGTTTGAAAGATTATTTCATAATCACAACCTGAAAATTAACTTTTGGAGATAAGACTGCCTACTCTCACTGTAAACATTATTATTTTATTATTGTATAATATTTATTTCTTGAAGTAAGTTAGACCTTTTCCCAACCAGTTCAAACAGGATACAACTTACTTAATTTTTTGTTTGTTTTTTCCAAATGCCTTCTTCTAGATCAAGATGTCTTTTGACCAAAATTGAAGTTAAAGGAAATTATCAGCATGATGACTTTCAAGCAATATGTGCTGATACAATTTGGCTACATTTAAAAATGTCTTTAGAAACATTTATTCATCTTCCATGAGAAGGTGTCTGTGTAAGGTCTATGAAAATGGATGGTGATTTAAAACATAGATTTTTTTAAACTAGATTTATTATTATAAATGGGTGTAACTCAGGGACAGCTAGATGGAAGAGGTGCATAGGGCAAGGTATGTGGAAAGGGCACAGAGCTTCCATGCTTTCTCAGAATATACCACTCTCTCCAAATCTCTAAAAGTAGAATATTTTTATGTAACTTTTGTTCAAAACAAAACCTATTCCGGGAAGAAAATTACCTGACATTTCAGTCTACCTTAGCAAAAAAACCCTTCTTAAGCATAATATTGGATATGTATTTCCTCTCTCTCCTTTTTTAGACGATAGGGAGTTAAAGCAAAAGAGAATTGACTTGGTGGAAATGGGAATTTATATAGCATTAAGAAACTAATGGATATATCTATTCATTTGTAACCAACTGTGTGTGAAGTAATATGCTAATGATAGTTACAAGATAAATGAACACATATACAGATGGGTGATCAAATGAGCATTCTTTTTATTCCACATTGAAATGATACTCTAGGAAGTATATCTACACTGTGTAAAGGCAGAAAGGACAGGAAGAAGTTGGGAGATGAAATTAAACTGATCTTTTCATCTCGATTCCCATTTTTAATTTCCCTAGTTAAACAATGAGTGAGACAATAAACTATCTAAGAGTAGCAAAATGAGCATATAAAAAGATGTTAGGTGATTCTGTGATAAAAGAAGTTCAGAAAAGCTGATAATCTCAGAAGAGATCGGAGACAACTCAAAAGTATATATGCAGTAGCAGAAGTCAATTGAATGGATGAAACAATGAGATAATTCATTTTCTTGCACAAAGTGACCTAAATGAAGGTAAGTTGGCTGAAATTACCATGCAAACAAAAATTAAATCCATATTTGAAATGATAATGAAAATAGGAAGAAAGCCAGAATCAGAATAATCAAAATAAATGTGCCATGATTCAGCAAGTTATTTATGCAGCTTTAATTAACAGGTCAATTCAAATGGGTAGAGTTTTAGCACAATTAAAACTTGAGAAGGTACAGAATCTTCCAAAAGAATCCAGTCAAATGAGTCAAAAGAATTTGAGAGGTAGAATTCTACAATGTGTATCCTCATTAGGCCCCTAAAATGGCAGCTAGAGATGTATTTCCTCCAGGATTTGTAGTAAGCCAAGTCATTTACTAACATCTTTTGGGTTGGTTCATGAGGTAGTTTTAAAATTATTTATAAAAATTTAGCGAAGGAATATGCATTTGATAGTGCCATAAGTACATAAGAACTTGAGGAACAATGAAAAATGTAACTGATAACTATGAAATGAGAATGTATAGCAAAAGAATATTAATGTAATTCCTTAGCAATACTCTAGTATGGGTTAAGAACACATCAAAGGAGTGTATTTAAGAAAAGATATTAAAGTAACCGTTACAACATATCAACACATTTTGGCTAACATCAGGGTTAGTTGGTTTGCCAGACTATTCAACACACCTGAAGAAGTAGTGCAGGGGTGCCTGGGTGGTGCAGGCAGTTGAGCCTTCCGCTCTTGGTTTCTGTTCAGGTAGTGATCTCAGGGTTGTGAGATGGAGCCCTGGATTGGGTTCTGCCCTGGGTGTGGAGCCTGCTTTAGATTCTCTCTCTCCCTCTGTGCCTCTCCCCACTCATACTCATGCTTGCTCTCTCTCTCTCAAATAAATAAATCTTTAAAAAAATTTTTTAAAAAATAGGGGCACCTGGGTGGCTCAGTGGGTTAAAGCCTCTGCCTTCAGCTCGGGATTAACCCTCACATTGGGCTCTCTGCTCAGCAGGGAGCCTGCTCCCCCCAACCCTGCACCCGCATGCCTCTCTGCGTACTTATGATCTCTCTCTCTGTCAAATAAATAAATAAATAATCTTTAAAAAATAAATAAGTGGCAATGGCAACTTTCCCTGAGAGCAATGTTTAGTTCCATAAACAAACTAATGCACACAAATCAAAATGTGTGTTCTGGTTGTTACTTAAACACACACACACGCACATATCATGCTCTAAGAAAAATCCTAAGCATTGCCACTTATTAGACCGCATTCCACCTCCTAATTCTTAATGTCAGGGAGTTCTAGTGAACATCTAATTTCTAATCATATCTTATTCCTTACTTACAGGTTTGTGAAAATTGCATCCTTGTCTCTTATTTAGTCTTTTTCTTTTCATTTCTACCTCCAGTCCCAGAAATGTGCTTTTTAGTTCCATATTGTACAAAACTCAAATTAATCAAACAATAAATTCTACTGCATCTCTCACTTAGGCATTACATATTTAAATAATTTGCATTTCAATCTCCCTTAGAAAGTCAGCAGAGGTGCAAACCTCCTCTAGGAAGGCTTCCCTGATTGACTCCTTACTAGGGGCTGGATAGGGAGAGTCTGAGCTCACTCTTGCTGCAGCACTTGCAATATAATGTTGTAACTGTCTGCTTCTTTGTCTGTTTCTCCCAATATAATTTGATCTCTTTGAGGAGAAGGATTGTGTCTTACTGATTCTTACATCTGTAGCTCCTAACACAGTACCAAACATGGTATGACTTCATTGATTGAATAAAAGAATATGGGGTACTATTCAGTTCAAGAAAAAAAGAAGAGCTAACCAATAAAAAGTATTCTACAATTACTGCAAGTAAGTGACTATTAGTGATGATTCTCTAACTTTTAATCCTTCAAACTGTCATTCAACATTTAGGGATACTATCATGTATAACAAAGCTTTTTATCTTAATTTGTATTTAGAAATCTCATGAATTATATACCTCTAAATGTTAGTATTAATCGGCATTACTAAATAAGTATCATATACATATATATGTATGTAGTTATATATTTATTTATATATCTATTATTTTTAATTTAGGGAGTTTTGGAATCTCATGTGCAATTAGCTACAGTAACATATTTGTTTTAATTGATAAAGAGTAAAAACCTCCAAATGTGTTTTTCCACATAAATTTTTTGAAATTATATCTACCTTCTCATCTATTATGAGTTGGATCAATAGATTCTCTTTCAATGCACTGTCTTTACATAGATTAAATATTCTAAGTCACATTTTATAATGTGAAATTTTTATAATGAGAAAACCTGGGTAAGGAGTATTAATTCACTGACTCAGGATTACACAGCTAATAAGTGTTGAAAGGGTGTGGGGCAGGTAGGCCCTAAGTCTTCCATCCCCTTAGGGAGAAAGGGGACAATAATTGTAGTAGAAATATTTCAAGTGTTAAAAAAATAAAAAGTCATTTGCATTTTATCATAGTATGCACTGTGAGCATTCAAGAATCACACTGATCTTCTTATTCTGTGTTTCTTAGATTGCTATATTTGAGTTTACTTTTCCAGAGCAGATGGTTATTAATTCATTCAACAAGCATTTATATGATGCCATTTAAGTCCATGTGTTTGTATTTGAATATAGAATGATGAACAATATCTGCATGATCCTTATACAGTTAAGAAAGAAGAAAGAACAAGAAGAAGACACAGGAAAAGAAAAAAGAAGGGGAAAAATGTCCATAGCTAGATTCTATCTGATATATGGGAAAGTGAGTTAGGAGGAACATGTGTGAAAGGGGCCCGAAAACCAATTTAGAATCAGAGTGATCTTCATTATGTTCATTTGATAAGCATACATCTCTTGGGTGGGACAATCAGCTTGTTTTACTTCTGACATCTCTCCCTACCCTGATGAAGTCAACTTTTCCTATTACCCACTACCTCTCACAGATATGACCTAAGAGGAAATAGAAAAAAAAAATAATAAAGTCTTTAATCTTCTCAAGAAGAAAACCAAAAGCTTTTATACTAGAAACAACTACTGCTGTTTTCATGATTAAAATTAATTTCTAACGACTTAGGCTTGAAGTTTAACCTGAAGAAGAAAATAACTGACAGAGTAATTGCTAAAAATATTTTGGATATGCTACACTAGAATTGATGTATGTAATGTATTAAGGGTGGAAAAAAAAAAGCCAAGAGACAAAATTTTGCAGGAACCTAGACTATGTTGTATTGTATTATTATAAAAGACAAACAGAAGTTTTAACAATGGATGATCATAAAAAGATTTCTTGATGATCCAACATTTGATGATTTTAATTTATTAAATGTCTTATAATAACATTGATTTAGTAATGTTTATGTATTTGCTTAAATTCCTAGAACAGATAAGTTTGGTCTCTTAATTTTTACCAACTCTGCCTCTCAAGTGCCTTTTTCTCCCTAAAACTTTCCCAGATGGGAAATGATCCGGCCTTCCTCTGACCTTTTAGGACACACTTATTCTTATCACACATTTGGTCATTTGTCATCCGCCTCATATTTCTTCTCTTCCATATTAGATCATAAACTCTGTCTGGGTCGTAGTTTTTTCTCCTCCACATAACAGGTGCTCAAATAAGACTTGTTGGTTCATTTATTCTTTCAACAAATACTTATTGAGGACCTGCTATATGCCAGGCATGAAGAAACACAATGTGTTGAATATATTCTGACATTCTAAAAAAACTATTAAAGCCTAATTTACAGTTTAATATTACAGAAAATGTCCCAATATTTCTAGTCAGCACTTATTAAATTCCTCTTTCCCTAAAAAATTTTTTTCATCTCTATTCTATTTATAAGTTCACTCAAATGTACTTCAGTTATGTTTCTTTGGCCTATAACATTTTTAAAAATTGTTTTTGAACTAGGTTTCTCAATAAGTAATTCTAACTATTCATTTTGTTGTTTGATGTCTAAATTCAGCTTTGCTTTTTAATATAAGCAAGGAGGGGCCAAAATAAGAAATAACGAAACAATTTTCTAATTATAAGGAATATAGTCAGGACTGGAGCAAGTATGATTTACATATGGAATTTTATGCAAAGATCACACAGCTTCCAGTCAAACTAATTTATTCTAATACCCTAAAATTTTGTTTGCTTATTTTAACTGAAGGACATGATCAATTTATAATTATTGAACTGATAGATTCGCACTGTAAAAATATTGAGAATTATAGAAAATGCTAAACAAATAGGTTAAAGAACCATCCAATTAGCTGATGGTAATATTAGCTGACAAGATGATATATTGACCAATATTATCATGGAGTAAAATGATACTATAGAAATTTCAATTAACAACTGTAAATAGAGAGCATATAATGTGTTGGCAAAAGAGATTTTAATAAAATGATGAAAAATCATAATAATTATGTTCTTCCAAATGTGTTTTTATTATTCTATTAAAAGAATTCTGTTACTGAAAGCTAACTCGGACTATCCATATGAAATTTTAGGAAACTCTGAATCTAAATAAAAGAGGAATAACAAATCTACTATAAAAGTATGTGCAGATTCCAGTTATGTTTGGAATCTAGGTTGTAGTACTGACAGTTTAGAAGGAGGTTTGGTTAAAAACAAAACAAACCAAACAAAAAAACCCCAACCAATCAAACAAACCTTAAAACAAAACAAACAACAAATTTAAAATAGAGAGTTTAACAAATCTATATGAAGCACAATTTGTATTTTACCCTCCTGGCTGTCTTTCAATCTCTATTATGTTCACACTGCACGCTCTGGGTATTGAATAAAAATATACACAGCCCATGCAATGAGCACATCCTAGAGCCAAATCCACTTGTGATATAAAACCCAAAACACAGTAGCATTTGGTCAAATTTTAAATGTGAAATAAATCTGAAATGATTCATTTTGAAAGTTGAAAGTTGGTCAAAAGACTACAGGATCTTAGAGACCCTGCCTAAGTCATCTCTAATCTGTAGCCAGACTTTCTCCCCACTTCCAAACCATATCAGACAGATGAATATTGATCCCGAATGAATTCCAAAGGTATTTGGGAATAACTTGGGAGAACCCTTATCAGAACCTATAAACGCTAATAAGAAATGTCTTTGTTTATTATATCCAAATTAAATTCTTCTCTCTGGAGACTAAACCAGAGGTCGTGCCATGGAAAAAAGATATTGGAAACAAGATTAAGAAAATGTGAATTGTGATTTATAATTATGTGACTTTGGACAAATGTGAATTGTGACTTATAATTATGTGACTTTGGAAAAGTCAGTTAAATTCTCTGTATTGAAGTTTCAATGCCTATAATATAGGGATAATAATAACAAATTTGCATATTTATTAGCAAAATGTTAAATGTATCACCATTATATCTTCCTCATAGGTCTTGTTTTCTAAGCCTTTGATCATCTTTGTATCTGTTCTTTGAAATCTTTCCAAGAGTTCCTACATCATTATTCAATTCCACCACCCTGAACTAGACCTAAGACTTAACTGGTTAACTGGCTGAGGTCTGTTATTACTTATTATTCATATTTCAAAAATAATTATGCAAACTGGTTGCTTGGGATAGAGCTGTGAACAAGACAGACAAGGCCCTGGCTACCATGGAGTTTAGAATATAGGGGCAGGGCAAAGATAGTAGGGAAGTGAGTAAGATAATTGTAGTAGTAATTCTGTAAAAAATAAAACGGACCAGCATGAGAGATTGGGGTGAGTAGCTTAGATCAGGTGATTGGGGTTGAACTGTTTAAGGCAGTGACATATAACCTCAGACTTGAAAGAGGAGGATTAAACATTTGAGCTCTGGGAGAAGGGTATCCCGAGAGAATGTCAAGTGCAAATGGCTTAAGGTGGGTGTGATTCACTGTGGCTGGGAAATAGGGAATGATTGGTATAACAGCAGACTAGAGAGAAAACCCTGCAACGCAATCATTAAAGTGTTGTAGGTCATGGGAAGGAGTTGAGATAAGGACTTCTTGGACAGTTTTAAGCATGGAATGATGTGTCACAATGAACTAAAAAACCAACCTTCATGGTGCACCCAATGATTTCTCAATCCTTTCAATACATTTAAATTAGTACCACCTGGGGTCTCTTCCACCTTGTAAAGGATCTGCAAATTGGACTTTAGGATTTTCCTTTTCATCCCTGTTTAGTAAATATTCTTTAGTTGTTTATCTGGCACCTTGCAATAGATTAATGACTGACATTAAATTTAGTGAACATAGAGATCCATTTTGCCCTCAGTTTCCAGATCTGCCAAAATAGAATGACATGTCAGGCCTGTGCTACTTCCATTTCATAGGAAGTCATGCAAAATTACAGAGCCACTCTGTATGTGGATAAAACCGAATTTCCTACTTCTCACCTTTCAATGAGGAAATAAATGAATGGTGTTATTGCATGGATATTCTTTAAAACACAAGAAAGCAAGGACTAAGGACGACTTTTACTTTTCTTGGGTCCCTACAGCAATGGTGAAAAGCTTTGCTGATGCGCTCTCTCCTCCCCTCCCCCCACTTAGCTCCCTCTCCCAACTACAAAAAACAAAACAAAGCATTCTTTCAGAGAACAATGTAATTAACAGTAGGATAAATACTGAATATGTTTCTCAGTACTAGAGGAAATACTGCTGTATCTTATGGTGTTAGGAATTATCAATATAAATTAATCTTTTTTAAAAAAATATTTTATTTATTTATTTGACAGAGAGAGATCACAAGTAGGCAGAGAGGCAGGCAGAGAGAGTGGAGGAAGCAGGCTCCCTGTTGAGCAGCGAGCCCGATGCATGCGGCCCAATGTGGGCCTCAATCCCAGGTCCCGGAGATCATGACCTGAGCCGAAAGCAGTGGCTTTAACCTACTGAGCCACCCAGGCACCCCAATATAAATTAATCTTTAAGGAAAAACCCACAAGAATAAAAACTACTGTTTAAATTGTTGGCCAGTAGACAAAGATGACAAAAAGTGCTCCCAGTTGTTAATATTTTTTTGAACGGCATTTAAACGGTATTGAAAAAACCTAAATTTGATAAAATCTCCTAGTTGTTTAAAAGTGTATTAGGCCCTATGGATGGTTAGAGAACAGACAACAAGATCTAAATGGAGTCACTTGAGCTAAGCCCATGTCACCAAACTGAGACATAATACCTAACCCCATTGCAGTTTCAAGCTTCTCTCAGGAATGTAACCTTTAACCAGTCAATCTAGAATTGGGGAACACTAGTTAGTTAATTTCCCATAGACCCCTTCCATCCCCAAAGGAAGGTGACCCCGCCTAAAACAATCCACTTTGTTAGAAACTTCCTTTCCTGCTCATCTCTGCCTATAAAAGACGTTCATTTTGTACAGCTCCTCTGAGTTCCTTTCTATTTGCTAGACACGATGCTGTCTGATTGTTGAATTGTTGAATAAAAGCAATTAGATCTTCAAATTTACTCAGTTTTGTTTTTAACACTTCCTTAATGATTTGAAGATGAACTGCAGTTACTCTGAAAACATGAATAACAAAACATGAATAATTAAATTTTCTTAATTATTTTTTAACAAGTGTAAAACTCCTTAGAACTTTAGATTGTAGAAAAGAGGCAATCTCTCACTTTATGAGATGCATAATATTCCCAAACCTGACTTTCTCTTTTTCTGTTTTCTACCTCACCCACAATAACTCATCATCCCTTCTAGAGTTGCTATATTTTTAATAACTCCTCTATGTTTGTTTTGGTAACTCTATCTAGTGACCTGATTATAGGTCCTTGAGAAATGGTTCATATTCTGATCCTCTTCATGAAAATGTTTTCTTTGCCGTTAAATTTTATTTATTGCCCTGAACTGCATAAATCACCATAACCTTTTCCATTTTTATAATCCTGTCTTTTCTATTCTTATACTACACCTAGTGTATGCACATGCTTTCAACTGTGTTGCTCTTGGTTGTCTGATTTTATTTAGTTCTTTAAATTCCCCTAGAACTCTCTCTTTAGTTCTCCCTTCGACTCTGCCCTTTATGCTCAGTTTCCTGTTGAGGCAACTTGTTTCCCTACCTGAGCATTAATGTATCTTTTTTTCTTTCGCATTTTCCATTCCTCTCACTACCAGATACTTATGCTTCTTTTCCTTCATTATTTCCTAAGCTTCCTCATATTTCCTTCCTTCTCTTTTGTAACTTTTAAGTGGCTTTGCAGTATTCAGTAGAACAGGCACTATTGTCAACAAAACAACAGAGGAAGCACTCCTTTTTTTTTTTTTCACACTTTCTTTGTGGGCTATTTTCATGTGCCTTTCCTTTCCAGTTACCCATAGTCCCTTCCTGAAAGTTGCTATATTCTGGTTTTCTCCTCCGGAAATGTTTTCCACAGAGAATCCACTTTGGGGATTCTCTGTGCCACCATTTTCTGCTGATCTATCTCCGTATTGTATGTCTAGCCCATATGCTGAGGCTCTCAGCCACTTACATCACTTTGGACTAAGTGCAGTTAAGAAACTCAGCATTGAGAACTAAGACCTTGTTTAGCATGTTCTCATTTCTCATTTATTTCCACAGTAGGTTGCCACCAATTTTTAATCTTTTCAATTCTGAGAAAATAATTACCTCAAAGCTTCTAGCAGTATTTATTTTATTACCAGAAGCATATAACTCTTATTAACAGAGGCTCAAGTACCAAAACCTTCAGATCCCATAAAAAGGCATTATGCCAAGTTAATACCATTAAATAGGAGTGACATATCTAATCTGCAAGAATAAAATGCTAATCTGAATAAATGTGAGGGGAACTATGCCATAGTTCTAGTAATCCTCCTAACCTGAATCTAGGAGGCTAATGAGGCTCTTTACCATGCACTTAAAATATGACTTACTTGGGAAAAGTTTGTTAAACACAACTTCTTAGAAATGTATCTATTGTGGATAATAAGGACACTCAGACTCATCTTCACTAGTTACACTGAGATTTGAATAATCCTCCATTCACTTAGGCAGGCACACAAGCTCCCACACTGGTCTACCAACTCCAATTGGAGTTTGAAATATATAGCAAAGGGAATAAACCTCCAAAACCACTGGCCCAGAAGCTTAAATCTAAAGTCTGTTTTCTTTATACCTTATAGAGCAATTACTTCTCTGTTTGTGCTTTGAGGAATTGTTTTTTCTGCAAGACTAAAAACTAACAGGAACTTTTTTGGTTTTATTTCAGAGCAAATTGCCTGAAATTAAGCCAGCCCGGGAACATATAATTAATAACTATCAGCCGAAGTAAGTAGCTCTGTATTCTAATTAACTTGTACTTTCATAATTTCTTAGCAAAGTTATTTCACACTGAGAACATTATGCTGTTAAACCTGATTAATTTTGGTTTTGCAGAGAGGACAGAAACTCAAAGCTCAAAGGCTCTCTCCCATCTTGTATTTACCTTGTACTATCTGGGTTAAATCATCCAACTTTTCTGTGGTTCACATTTTCATTTAAAAAAACCGTATATGAAGGCTAACAAAGCATTTCGGCAGTGTGAAGTGTGCATAAAAACACCAGCTTGTACATTAAAGACAAAACAGACACTACAAAATAATCAATATTGCTCCATCTATTTCCAAGACATAGATCAGTAACCTAGCTTCTAGGACTCTTGTGAACACCGAAACATTTTTTAGATGCTCTGTAAACTGCAAAGTTTCACTTATCCAGAAACCTCACTTACAGAAAATTCTGAACCAGAAAGTAAGCAAAAGTAATGTTATCACAAACTTCACATCCACCTCATTAATCATAACATTGTTTCTCCTTTAAAAAAAATCATGTCTTCTAGTTTCTATTTTCTTAGAAAATAGGTTGTTTTGCAAAATTCATTGTTGAATTTTTTTTTTCTGATTTATTCATCTATTGAGTAAAATGCAAAAGTTGGGAGTCAATGATCAAATCATTGTGGGCTAAAATTGTTAACAAAAAAAAACAAATGTGTGTGTCAGTAGTAAACTGAAAATTCATGAGCAGTCTAAGAAAATGAATTTGCAATTATACCTCAACTAAAAAAGTGGAAATAATATTAACAGAAAGCACTTAAGTATGAACACCACTATAAAAATCTATTGATAATCTAAAGGGAGATACAAATGTGTATGTACATATGTGTGTACACACACATATATGTTATTATTATATATTTATATATATCTGTGTGGGTGTGTATATATAAATAAAATTTTGTTATTAGATAATATAGCAGACATCGGTTGTTTATGCCTTTCCAGTATTTTCTCCTACCTTTTTGTTACCAGTGTCTTTTTTCTTTTGGGGAACTCTTCTTTTTTATTTTTATTTTCATTTTTTTAAGTAAGCTGTATGCCCAATGTGGGGCTCAGACTCAAAAGCCCAAGATCAAGAGTCTCATGCTCTACCTATTAAGCCAGCCAGGAACCCCCCTGGGGAAATCTTTCCTCACCCTCTATGGTTCTACTGTAGCTCCCTTCCAACCAGAGGGGGTGTCCTCTCTTGGTACCTTAACCTCTTGGTCACACTAATAATCCTATTAGGCAATTATAATCCTTCACAATTTTTCTAAGGTGGAAATTAAGGGAAAACATTCACAATTCCTCTGGATGACCATCTGTAAGGAAGGCTCTCTAGAGATAATAGCCACATACCTTGACAAGTGGGGCAGCCTAAGAGAATGAAGATAGCACAGGAACAAAAGCTGAAATAAGAAATGTAGAAACGGGGAAAGGACTGTTTCTGACACTTAAATCCCAGGATGCCCACAACGCCCAAGGCCTGTACAAAACCCTGCTACGAAAATAAATAAAGGAAATAAAGGAAATCTCATTTAAAATGGAGTCAGAAGGCCCTAAAGGGGAACTTTTAGGCATGTGCCACTTGTTGAAGCCTGCCTAACCAGCAAAAGGAAGGAAAGAGAATTATCTTCACGAGGGAAGATATTTTCACATAGGAATTTCATCTCCTGCTTTAAGAAAAAGAAGGAAGATCCCTCCCTGCCCCAGCAACAATGCACTATCCACTGCTTGCTCCGAATGAGAAACTGATACAACCTCAAACTCTGATTCTTCTCCAATTCACTTTTGTTTAAAACAGCCCTCCCCAGAAACGGGAACCCTCTTCCCGTGTTGGTGGGAATGCAAACTGGTGTAGCCACTCTGGAAAACAGTAGAGAGGTTCCTCAAGAAGTTAAAAATAGAACTACCGTCTGACCCAGCAATTGTACTACTAGGTATCTACCCATAGGATACAAAAACAGTGATTCAAAGGGGCACGTGCACCCCAATGTTTATAGCAGGAATGTCCACAATAGCCAAACTATGGAAAGATCCCAGATGCCCGTAGGCAGATGAATGGATAAAGAAGTGATAGATAGATAGATAGATAGATAGATAGATGTATACATACACATAGAGGAAGGGAAAGAAAAATAAAATAAGATGAAAACAGAGAAGAAGGCAAACCATAGGGGACTCTTAACTATAGAGAACAAACTGAGGGCAGCTGGAGGGGGTATGTGTGGAGGGAGGGGGTGATTAGGTGATGGGCAGTAAGGAGGGCACTTGACAAAAAGGGCACTGGGTGTTATATCGCAACTGATGAATCACTAAATTCTATCCTAAAACTAATGATACACTATATGTTAACTAAACTGAATTTAAATAATAATTAAAAAATAAAAATAAAAGAGTCCTCCCCAACTTCCTCCAAAAACCTCAAAAAAGCTGACCTTCCTTTTGTCTCTGCACTTGCTTATGGGTTGCTATTGTTTGCCTGTCCTGAATTGCAGTTCCTCTGCTATTCCCAAATAAACTTATTTTGCTGGTTAAATAACTGGCTATTTTATTTTTAAGATTGACATATTTGCCATATTTTTTAATGGTTGCAATTTTTAAAAATTTCATAAAACCAATATGGCCCAATACCCTACAATACCATACACTTTTCTAGAGAAAGTTGGAACCCAAAAAATGTTATCCTTTTGATACAGTAATCCTACACACAACACAAAAACCAATTAAAAACATAAGTAAATCCATAGAACATAAACAAAAGTATACATAAAAGATATGTCCCATTTATTATTCTAAATGGCATCTACCCATGTTATGCATAAAATACTAACTTGTATATTCCCACAAGAGTTTCAAAATAAGACATTTGTTCAGATTTTTAAAAAGTTTTGATATAGATATCACATAGTATTAATAAAAAAAAAAAAACTCAGCCATAACATAGCAAGTCCCTCTTCACTGCTTTAATTGCATCTTTTTTCATGTAAGGTACAGTAATGAGAACTAAACTATGAAAATGCAGACTTGATGTTTGCAAGGATGTATAGAAATTAACACAGTTTATTTTATCACCGCTTGAATGAGGACCACATCCTGATGGAATGGCATAATATCCTTTCTCAGTGATCTTTTCTCATTATCATCTGCTGGGAAATATAGCAGTGATCTTTTCTGATTATCATCTGCTGGGAAATATAGTCATACTTCCCTGCTCTCAAGAGCAATTTGAACTTTATTGAGGAAAAAAAAAAAGTAAAATGTTGAAAGTAATTATGGAAGGAAAATTAACTTTTCCCTTGTTGATCTTACATAGATGACCACTTGCATCTAGCCTAGTCTGGAATGAAAAGGATTCTTTTTTTATTTCAAAAGATAATCAATCAGGAAAAATATCCTTTACTATAAGAGCTAGTCAGGAAACCACTTCCAGCATTTCACAGAATTAGTCCTTCACCTTTAAATGAGAATATAATCGTCAAGGTCTCTGCATTAGAGGGGACTCCAACAGAGTTCTTAAATACAAGGACTCAGCAAAAGCAGAAAATAGTTTTTATGTTAAGAGAAAATAACTGAGTCCATTTGTAAATTTTATATGTCAATGTAGTCAGGTAGCATCTGCTTAAGTGGAAAATCTACTACCAATGAACACTTAATCTTTTGAGTTTAAGGATCAAGAAGAAACGAAAAGCAAAAACAAAACAAAAGATGATATAACTCAAAGGGGTAAGGTTGAAGAATCCTGCTTTTGCAAAGGAGTGAGGAGATCACAATCCCTGGACTGTAAAGCCCTTGAATGCACAAAATATTCATCTGTCTTTAATGTATTTAGCATGAAGACTGGTATTCATTAAGTCTCCAATGGTTGTTTGTGTGATAGCATTGAATATCAAATTCAAAATGGCATTGAATATCAAATTCAAAATGAGTTTCAATAATTTTTAAAATGTGTGAAATTTGTTATCAAAACTGTAGCAGTTATGCATTTGCTCTCAAGTTTTGTTGTGACCTGGCACAACATGGAAACACTACAATGCTCACCTCCTGTGCAGAATGAGAATAGAGCATATGGACTATCCTAAAATCAAAATGGGGATGAAATTCAACCTGTGGTCTTGCAAATCATTGGATGTGCTTAACAAAGTTTCTAATGTTCCTCTTTCTAATGGCCTATCTGGGTACTTCACTCTAGCTAGAGGTCCATGTCATGTAGGAGAGTTCCCTTGATTATTCCTACTCAATAATCATTCCTAATAATAGGAATGCGTTGCACCTTTTTAATCAAAGCAGGTGTAAACTATAGATAAGCAGAAATGTAGAGAGCAAAGACATCCAATCCTACTTTCCATGGTTCAGGGATGCAAGGCCAACAGTCTATTGAAGATAATACCAGTTCCCTTACTAGCTTGCTGAGATGATTTTCATTAAGAATAGATTATATGTGGAAAATGCCTTACACATATTAGGTATTACATAAATAATTATTGACTAAAGAAATGAATGATAAATTTATATTTTAATTATAATTATATTTACTTTATAATTACTATTATTTTACTCTTATGGTTTGCCACCATCACTTCACATCAGTTTCGAGAGTCATAGAGTTCTATAAGACAATCTTTCCCCTGGCTTGAGCTTAACCTATAATACCCTTCAAATTCAAGGACAGGAAGATCATAAAATATGCTGATCACATATGAATCTTTTTACATCTACTTATAACTGTAGAAGTAGTGCTATACAAGGTTCAATACAAAATTAAAATACTCTCAGTCATTATCACTATTTTCATGTGTTGCATGTACATTTATCATTGCAATATTATACTCTGTGAACAAGTGGCTTAAACGTGTTATGTAGAAGAAGAGATTACATGAGAAAAGTCTCTTGCATTTCAAAATCTTTAAATTTGTAAACATTGATGCTTTGTTCTCCCTTGCAGAGTTTCAGTGTAACAGGTTCACTGTCCTGAGGAAGTCCTCAATGCATTGATTACAACCAGCTTGTCAATCTTCTATCCCAGCGAAATTAATCATGGTGACAGTTGCCACTATGGCCTCCTCCCTGTATTTTCCAAGCATGGAGGAGGACAAGTGAGCACCTGCCTCCTAGATTTTAGATTGAAAATATCACTAGAACAAACCAAGATTCTTTACCCTGTAACAGAATATAACCTTCTGAAAAAGGCTGGGAGCCCCCTAATGAACATGTCCATATTCTGATCGTGGTTTTCCTTTAAAAATCAAATCCCTCAAAGAATTTGTAAATGGACTTTACCATTTATAATCTAATCATCAGTAAATGGCATTTAAGACGTTTATTTCACATTGTTTTATCACATTAACAGAATTCATCAAAAATGTGATCAAAATATTTATAGAACTACTTTTGTAACAAGAGAAGTCATTTATGGTTCTTTTCATAATAAAAGTAATACACCAAATAAATATCCACTTTTGAAGCTCCTCAAGTAAAAGAAAAACCAGAAATATTAAAGACTGGTAAAGGTATTCACTTACCATCCCTTAGAATATTACTAAAACACCTGACATATTACATAATGTAATAAGATAGTATTACATAATGGTCACAAACATATTATAAAATGACCACTTTTAAAGTAGGAGGATTTCATTTACAACATATTTGATATGTATGTTTACTAACCTAAAGGCCCTGAGAATATAACATCTCATGCTTCCACATTGCAAAAACAGACAGCAACACATGCTGCTAAATCCCTATTTTAAAGTATTAATATTTTAAAGTATTAAAAGTGACAGACTTTGACCTATATTATGAATTTCTATACTGTGCTGAACTCTCAGGCTGCTCTGTTGCCCCCTGTCAACTTGTTTTCAATAAATGATTCAGGGAATGAGTGGGTTCACATTAGCTCACCTGAGAAAGCATTCCTTGTTTCTGAAATCCTATGAATAGGTTTGTTTAGGAAAATCAGTGAAACAGTCCATTTAATCACTCATTTCTTTCTACATTAAAAGACAAGGTAATCTATAACTTTGTTACAGAGCCCAATAAGTTGTTCTGAAACACCATAGGATCATAGGATCTTACTATTTTTTCTGTGCTGGAAAATTCCCATATCTCATCAGGAAGAAAGGGAATACCCACCATACCACTGGCTTTAGTTCAGCCTCCTTTTTGTTCTTACATACACTATCCCTTAGCCAGTCCTGGCTTCATTCAATTGTGAAAAATCAAGTCTCTCCTCTGCCTTTTTAAAAACAAGTTTGCTTTGCTCTAAGTCTGGCTTTTTGTGTTTCCTAGGGCTGGTTACCCCCCAACCCCGGATATCAATGTGAGCTAGCATTTTCATTTTCCTTCTCCTGTCTTATGCTTGTAAGACATCTTGTAAGGTGTTGTCAATCTCTAGAAGTTTTGGGATAAGGCCTAGAATTTGGATCATGCTCTTATTTTGCCAGAACAATGATTAAACACACACACACACACACACACACACACACACACACATACACACACACCACAAAAAAATGAGGTAGCAGTTTGAATTGTGTTTGCTTCTAAATCCTGAGATAATTTAACCCATTTTCCAAAGAAATAATCTACTTTCAAATTTAGCCTTATTTTAAACATACACTTAGGGATACCTGCAAGTTAATATTTCAGCACATTATTGATTGATTTCATATCATTTCATATGATTTTCATGTTACCTTGTCCTATCCCCCCTTTTAGTCAGAAGCTTTGATGGTTTAAGTGCTTTATCAATTGAGGGGGTAGAAGAGTCTAATATGGCTGACAGAATAAAACAGATTGATTTGAAATTCACATGCAGTATATTTGAAAAGATAGATTCTCAATGATTTACTTGCAACTCTATTTTCAGCTCTTTTCAGTTAGTACTCAGCTGTTCATATCTCCAATTTAATGCTTTTATACAGTTGCCTCAATACATTTACAGATTTAAATGTACAGCAGTATGTAATTCTGAAAAAAATATACTCTATAAGTTTAAAAATTTTAATGGGACTATGTGGAAAGTTAGTAGAATTATCTTAGCACATGGAATTCACTTTTTTCCTTATTAGTGAAAGGTACTAAGAATGCTTTTCTGGAAAGGACCTCTGTTTGCCTTCTCATGCCTAATCACAGGAAAAGTAAGGGCAACCCCCTTGTGGCAACATTGACAATCACTTTGATTGTAAAAGTGTAATATGGGGACGATAAGTACCCTTTGTTCTAAATTTCAACAATTTGGTTTCCTTGCATCATTCACTTTCAAGAAAATCTACTGTAGCTCAATTTTTTCCATCACTCCTACTTTTCATTCAACACTTCTTTACAAAATTCTGCCTTTTCTCCATAGCGGTCAACCGCTATGACCATGACCACCACTGTTAATACTGAAAGCAAACATCAGTCAGGTGGACTTGCAGTTGGATTTAAATAAATCTTGGCACTTCTACCAAAAAACAAACAAACAAACAAAAAAAAACAACTAGGTGTTCATTTAAACATGACTTAAATTTGATCTTGTGTTTTGTATCTACTGTATTAAGAAGGCCCAGACTTCTTTATTGATAAACATAATTACTTTTAAGCATACTATAATTCTAAAGTACAATATAAATATTAGACCAGCAAAATCAGTTTTCTTTTGCCCCTCAGATTCCTTTCAGATTCAATATATCTCCAACTTCTCCAGTTAATGGAGTGTAGTGTCTGTGTGCATTATCAAATGTGATGTATAATCCATTCTGATGGTTTAGGGCTACTTTCCCCACTCCCCGCAATAGGAAAACGGGCCAAGAGATGTGGGCCTGCAGCCTTGAACCAGCTGGATTCACAAGATAACTCAGTTTCTTTGAGTTGGTAGAGTTCTTTGTTCAGTTACTACAACTTCAGTCCAGAAAAAGCATGATCTCTCCTGTTAGTTGATTCACATGGGGGAACAAGAGCAAGCTTCCTGAGATCAGAATGATAGAGAGATAGGAAAACAGACCTCAGTTGTGGAAAGTGAGGGAGACCAAGGCTCAGTAGCCCTGTTTCCCAGCTGAATGGGGTGTAGCCTCCCTTACCTGAAGCATAAATGGTGTTTTTCATGCTCAGAAAATATGCCCTGGCAGCTTCTTCTCCCAGGTGGGCCTCCTCTTACATTCTGGGGTTATGTCATTATCACAGAATGCAAACATGGTTCTAAGCCAATGAGGAAATAAAGGACACTTGCTAGGAAAAATTTCCAGGCAATTTAACATAACAAATATTTGCTGGGTGGGGTTGACTTAACCTGCAGGCAATGTGTTTGTTTTTTTTATTTAAGATTTTATTTATTTATTTGACAGACAGAGATCACAACGAGCAGAGAGGCAGGCAGAGAAGGAGGAGGAAGAGAAGCAGGTTATCTGCTGAGCAGAGAGCCCATGTGGGGCTCCATTCCAGGACCCCGGGACCATGACCCAAGCCGAAGGCTGAGGCTTTAACTCACTGAGCCACCCAGGTGCCCAGCAATGTGGTTTTTTGACAAAGAAGTGAAAGATCCATAACCAATTAGAACTAAGTCGCTGGGAAAATGGGTGATGGAAGTGCTTGCCACAGAATTTAAAGCAGGGAGGGAATTTTAGAGATCATTTGCATAGTCCTTAGTGGAGTGCCTTGCCCAGAGCAGTCTCACAGTAAATAAAACTGCTAAATGAATCCAGTTTACTCCCTCTTTTAACAGATGAAGGAACTAAAGCCAAAGGGAGGAAATAATTTCCTCAACAACATAAAGTTGGTCAGTGGCAGACCCAGTGTGAGAAACCAGAATTTCTAAATCCTTACTGATTATTTTTTCTATTATACCCTTTGTATTCATTCAGTCATTTCCACTGTTGACTGAGCTTTTATTTTCACGATCCCTAGACCTTTGTCCACGTGACCTCAAGTCTGCAAGGACCTAGAGTAGAACAACTCCTTAAATCAGACTTAACTACTCTAGTCCACATCCATGTATCGCTTCTCTGAATTCCCATGGTGCATCCTGCTTATATCACAGATTTAGAATTTAAGTTCAAAGATGTATGGGTTATTTTACAATGGTTTCATATGTATCTCTTGGGTTATTAATAAGCTTGCATGCTCCTCTGAATAAGGGACGTTTACTTATAGCTCTTTTATGTGTTAGCATGTAACTTCTTCGGTTTATATGGGTGCATGACAGTAAGAATAAGTATCCAACTTAATATCCCAACTAGGACACTTCTGAGACTCAAAGAAAGTATTATTGACATTTATTCAGTAAGTGTAAACTGTGACTCCCCTGAGCAGACGGGAATGTATGGTCACCCTAACAAAAGTTGACTGGATCAACGTGTGTTCAATTAATTAGTCATCGCATTGGTGATTGCACAGATGTCCAACCACGGGATACTGCCTACAATTTACCCAATAGCATGGACTGAAATTATTTCCAAAATAGTAATCATGGAAAACATATGACATGTTGTAGAATTCTATTTACTGAATACATGTATGTATGTGTCATTTATTTAAAAGTTATTAAGAATATTTCCATAAAATATTTGTTGCCTTCATTTTTAAGTTGTAAGGCTAAAGTTGAATGCAAAACTTTTCTGGGGGCGGGTCTCGCTTTAATCATTCCAATATTGAAAATGTGACTAAGAGTGAAAATAAAATGGCATTGTTTCTGATTCTTTCCTGGAGGTAAAATATGAAATCCAATGACTTTCTAGGTGGGGTAAGATAGATGGAGTGTTATAAGGAGCTATGGACAAAAAGACCCAAATTGGAAGTTTAAAATTAGGTTTAAATTTAAATACCCCATTCAGAAAGCAGCAAGACATATAATTTTTAATTTCCTTTCATATAGATTATGGAGCCATTAGTAAAGAAAACAAGGAAAATCCATGATAAACTCCTAAACAACTAATGACTAACATCTTCTAGCATTTACACACCATCATATTCTATATTAACTTATTGAAATAAAGCTTCACACTGATTTGTCAAGAAATAATCAAACAAGTTTTTGATACGATTTTCACCATACACACACACACGCACACACACACACACGTACATACATTTTGCTCAGATATCTAACAAAGGCCAAACATCCTGGACAAAACAGCCCATAGTTTCAATTTGTTAATATTGCTAAATTAGAGGTTTAATGATAAGAATTTCCTGCGGCAGAATGAATTTTAAGCACTAGAACAATGGCAGTTACACCATCTGCTCCAGACAGAAATCTGCTGTCTTGACAGTAACAAAGGACAAATAGGCAACAGAGATACACCAAGCTGGCAAGAGGCTAAATGCAATAAGGGAAGAAGTATTTCTTAGATAAATTGCTTTTTTCGCTGAATACTACATTCTGTGCTAAACAACCCTTCATTCAGCTATAAGCAGATGTTTATCAAAGAGAATTCATAGTCTTTATCACTAAGACTGTTTTATATTTATAAGAGAATCTAAACAGTCATACTTTTCCATCTTCAAAGTTCTAAATGAAATTAAAGCACACACACAGAAAAAAGACAAGCAAAAATAATTACATGGGAAAACAAAATAGCAATGTTGCCCTTAGGAAAAATGCTGAGAACAGACATTGTGTTGACAGATTCTCATCTACCCACATGGGCCTCTAAGACAAGCCCCTAGACTATATTATTTTAAGAAATTAAGTTTTAAAAATCTATTTAAAAGGCTGTCTTCCCACATCTTGTTATCAGTATGATATGTGTGTTTATGTTTGGAGAGGGGTAGGGGAATGTTTAACTGGCACTTACTCTGCATTAAAATAATAAGGGAAAAATAATAAAACTCTGTATTATTATAATGCATTTGTTCATGAGGGTAGTAGGTCTTCTGAACACTCTTTTGCCTTATTTCTAAGGAAGAAAGTATTTATTTTCATTTAAAAAAGAGACCAATGTCTGGAACTTCAAGACAAGAAAGTTTACCTAAGGTACATGGTCCATCTTCTACTTTCATTTCCAATCACCCACATACTTGATGTTCGCTTTTCTTTTATCCCTGGTTCAATAGTGTCAATAAAGAGGATAGTTGAAGCAGTAATAAATAAAAAATATATACTGCATAAAAAGTCTTTCTAATGTATCCTTGCCAATCATCAGGAAAAAATGTATCATTTTTTTGAAAACTTGGATGCAAATGCCGGTCAACAAGACTTTATTTATTTAGTTTAATGTGTATTTTTCTTTTTTTTTCTTTTTTTTATTTTTTATTTTTTATTTTTTATTTTTTTTTTTAAAGATTTTATTTATTTATTTGACAGAGAGAAATCACATGTAGATGGAGAGGCAGGCAGAGAGAGAGAGAGGGAAGCAGGCTCTCCGCTGAGCAGAGAGCCCGATGCGGGACTCGATCCCAGGACCCTGAGATCATGACCTGAGCCGAAGGCAGCGGCTTAACCCACTGAGCCACCCAGGCGCCCCTAATGTGTATTTTTCACTGATATATTTCATCCCAATTGTATGAAAATAGTAATATAATGAGCTGCAAGGTATGTACATTTTTTTTTACAGTGTTGGGCCTAATTATTAGAACATAGCTATAAGCCCAGTGTCCTTTCTGGTAGAGAGCCCTAAAGACATTTCCTAGGAAGGCAAGTTTACCCTCTATAAAGTCAACATAAAAAAAAAAAATGTGAGGTCTTCCTCCAAAATAATTATTATCACTTAAATAATTTATCATGAATTTATTTCTTACAAACTAATCTTTTCTGGATTTTATTTTATTTTTGTGTTATTTTTTTAAATAGGCTCCATGTTCAATATGGGGCTTGAACCCACAACTCTGAGATCAAGAGTTGCATGTTCTACTGCCTAAGCCAGCTGAGGAGCCCTTCTTTTCTGGATTTTAAATGAGTTTTCAGTCTATATATATATATATATTATTTTTTTTTTACCACATAAAACAGTGCCAAATTTTATATGGTTCTAAAGCTATGGTATTCAATTTTCTAGAACTTTCTTTGAGTTCTGGTAATAAGAATTAATGACTGATTTCACAGGTAACTTACATGAGTTCATCCATCAGTAATTATTGAACTACTTTTTGTAGGGCACTGGGCTAGGTGCTTCTGTAAGTACTAAGACATATGAGAAGAGAGTCTTTGCTTTTAAAGAATTTACAACTTAGCTAATAAGATAACATTAAGGAATAAAAAAAAAAAGGGAAATGCGTCATTACCACACTGTGGTAGAGGGAGAATTTGTGAGAACTTGAGTATTTAAAGGTATTAATGAAGGAAAGAAGGGACCAGGAACGGATCTTGAATATAGACCTAATTACAAGAAATAATGGAAAAGGAATTCTATCCACACGAATTTAAACAGACTGTTATATACAGGGAATGAAGAGGCTGGGAAGGCTAGTTTGTCAGGAAGCTAGTAGAAATGAGGAGAACTAAAATACACTGGAGCCAATATCTACGAGATAATTATAATCTCATTTTAATCACATCAAAGGGAAAAAATAACTTATCTCTCCTGTCCTACTAAATACTTAAAGAGCAATTTGCCAGGGTATTAAAATGAATTTATCTTGTAATATAATCACCATGGCAATCTTAGATCATTCCAGTAGTTTCAACCTTATTTTAAGGACTAGGAAACTGAGTCCAAGAGGGGTTAATGTAAATTGCTAAGAGTTACCCAGCTAATAATAATGGTGATGATAATGTAATAACAATAACATTTTTTACTTCCTACTATTAACTTAATATGGACATAGCTTTGTTTAGTAGTAGCAAGTACTAAGCTGCTAGATTTGTCTCTCCACCCCCTCACGTTTCTTGGCAGGGTCGCAGGACCCAGTAAATATGTACCCCCCAGCATGCAGGAGTAGCCCACAGCATGACTCTCCCAGCTTTGTGGAGGGATTTGCTTTTGCACTGCTCGATGCCCAATTGGTCAAGGAGAAGCCCAATGGGTCACTTGCCAGTGCTGTAGACAGTAGAGCCAGGGTTGGAAGCCTGTGCTCTGTTCAGAGGAATCGGCTTAGAAGAGGGGGTGGATATGAGACCTAAGTCATCTCAGAATCCATTCTTCATTCCCTCAGTATGGCCACTACATACATGGGTTAGCTTTAAGGGAAGAAAATGTGAGTTTAGAATCAGGCAGATCTGGGTTCAGAATCCCAGCTCTGTCACTCACAAGCTGTGAAACCTTAGAACCTCACTTAAGCCCTCTTGGCCTGTGTTTCCTTCTTTGTTAAACGGTATCAATAATAACTTGTTTATTGACAGCTGCCTGTTGTGAGAATTAGAAGGAATAACTTGCAGAGTTCAGTCTAGTCCCTGACATTAGTAGATGTTCAGTAAGTAACAGCTATTGTTAAAAACAAACATCTCCCACTTCTCCAGTGACAATTCTCTTTCTCTTTCAAATTACTATTTGTGAGGAACTTGGTTACACATTTGTGGAATTTTTTAAGTTAATAATTCTACAGTTTTTTTCTACTTGTCTTGTAATTTCCCTTTACAAAAGCCAACTTTCTTTGTACCTAACTATTTATATTGGCTTACATGTTGAATATGACTATTTAAAATAGCTTAAACTTGGGCGCCTGGGTGGCTCAGTTGTTAAACGTCTGCCCCTTCGGCTCAGGTCTTGATCCCAGGGTCTTGGGAATGAACCCTTGGTGGGGAGTTAGCCCTTGTTTCTTCTCCCTCCTCCACTCCCCTTACATGTTTTCCCTCTTTGGCTGTCTCTCTCTCTCTCTGTCAAATAAATATATAAATAAATAAATCTTAAAAAAAAAAAAAGAAATAAAATTGCTTAAACTTTCTTGACAAGAATTTGTAGATCATTATCCTTGAATTATGTGATGAAGACAGATCTTTCTTGTGTGTCTAGAAGAAACTCACATTTCCCCAAATGTACAAAGCAGAAAACTATTCATTTGATATGTCTCCCATTTTTTCTTGGTTATGACTAAAAATCTGTACATTGAACAGCCACCTTCAAATAATCATTACTTCTTACTTTTTGTTTGGCTTCATAAAGTCATTGATAAAAGACTATGAACCATGGACTTTTCTAAATGTATAGTGTTCTTATCAAAACAAGTCTTTCTCTATAAGCTCTTTTAGTTTTGTCCCAGCCTGGTATGCTGTCTTACCAAAGGATGCCCACTTAGGTGCTCAATTACCCCAGAATTCTAAGAATAGTCTGACTTCAAGTGCATAGAATGGAATTAATTATAACCCTTGGTATGTGAATCACCGCTATCATCTCACCAGACATGGCTACATTGATATAACTAATTAATAATCAATTAAAATGAAAAAAAAAAAAACCCACATCTTACATGCACTGTGAATATTCAGCTTTAGAAGACAATGCCAGCTTCCTTTCCCAAGTAGTTGTACAAATGTATACTTCCACCCGCATTGCATAAAAGATCTAAGTGATTCACATTCTTTAGAATGCTTGGCTCTTTGAAACTTTTTAAATTTTTACTGACACAATGAATAAAATATTCCATTTCTTTCTTGCCTGACCTCCCTAGATGAGGAGGTTCCATACTAAAGTTGGGGTTTAACTCTTTTCCTAGATACTTGAAACAGAATGAAATCAAATACTAGAACTTTCTCAGCGTAATGAAAACTACAGGTGATATTTTAGACCCTTCTTGGCTAAAGGTGTTAAAAAATGAGGAGGAAAAGGACAATTCAAAAGAATAGTACTCTAAGAGTAGGAGAAAAGTGCACTCCAAAATTTAAAGTGCATATATAGGCTTATCTGTGATGTATAAAAGAACATATTTTCTTGCTTAAAATTCTAGAATAATGGCAAATTGAGGGGAAAACACGAGTTAACCTTTGTTTCTGCTTTTCCAGTGAAGGAAACCTATTTCTAAAGTGTTGGTTAATCAGTTAAAATATAGACACTCTCTTGAATGTGCAGACAGACTACTTGGTAGACATGAATACACAAAAAGGAAAAATACCATGTGACAAACTGGTTATTAATTATGGGTTTTAATAGTTTATATTGCCTGTGGGAGACCATCCATTTATGAAGTTGTGGTCCATTTAATTCATCATTCAGAAAAACACATGTTCAGTATTCCAGTTTTGAAAAGCAATTGTTTCTCAGAATGATTGTTTTATGTGTAATCATGATTGCAACAGCCTTAATCCTAAATTATAATATCACTTTCAATTTGCATACTCATCAAAATGTAATCTGGCAGTAGAATCAAGTCACCTACAAGAAATTTAGTCAAGATTTTTACTTTATTAATGATTGTCATTCTATCCCATAGTGGTGATGTGCCACTTTTCTAATTACGCTTAACCACGTCCCATTAAGATTATGTACTTGCCTAACATGCACTGCAACCATATCATTCAATGCCTTTTGGTTTCGTGGATGACTGAAATTTGAGAGGAGCGTGTCTAACAAAAGTTCTTTAATATAAAGACATAAACACCAGAAGACCTTCTTAGGCACAAGATAGATACCATTTAAATACTGCTACTAAAGAGAGGGCTAACTCACACTAATTAAATATGTTATCAATTTTTAGATATACCAAGCATTAGGGAACCATTTCTGCTGAAAAGTTAACTACTGGCCTTATAAAATCTTGATGGATTAAGTCATGATGAATTGATGCAGGCCAGTGGACTGAAATTGTTTTCAGAATCCAACAGGAGTTCAAATATTTATCTTCATTTTTCAGTGCTGAGGGTAAGCACTCCTGAAGAAGCAGATCTGTAAGTTTTACTTTCAGATTGACACTATGATCTAATGATAAAATATTTAATCCATGGTCATTATAGACTTTTCTCAAGATAACTATATATTTGACAGAAAACCAAAATGTCTCTCTTTTGCTTGCTTTTACTATATCCTTCTCAAAAAATTAATGGTGACTACACTTGCGGTGAGCACTGAGTAACATACAGAATTGCTGAATCATTATGTTATACACCTAAAACTAGTGTAATGCTATATGTTAATTATACTTCAATTTTTTAAAAAAGTAACAGAAAGTGAAGTAAGAAAAAAATTAGTTCATCAGCCATCAAGTCTTTGTGGAGTGCCTAGACTGTCAAAGGGACTTCTGTGGATGCCTAGATAGGGTCCGAAAAGACAAATAATGAGATGGAAGACATAATGATGACAGCTCTGTATACAGTTCAGCCCAATTTGTAAGAGCACCTCCTGAAGGCTTTCCCTCTGAAATGCAGGGTTCATTTATTTCTCCCCTCTTTGTACCTGTATAATCCTTGTTGATCTTTGTAACGCTCTTTTTTTTTTTTTTTTTGGTTTTATGGTAATTAATCTCATCTCACCAAGCAGATGATGAGCAAGTTGAGAGGTCAGAGATCTTGGCCAATAGTTATCTGCAACTCCCCAAATTCCTGGCATAGTACTGATCCCATATTAGTTCTCCATAATTATTTTGGTGAATTAATGTAATATTCAAAGTGAAATTATCCAGATACCTTAGTCCACTCACTCTTTATTATAATCCCCAAAGACACAAAGAGAGGGAGAAAAGATGCAGCTCACTGTATCACCATCAGCTACAGGTTCTAGACTGTTCTATTAATCAAATGTTTACAATAAATTGTGTGAAGACTTCCGAATAATTTAGAGTAATAAACAACATCCTTTTTCTGTGACAGGGGTATTTTGGTATGTTAATTGTAGTGTTTTGCTTTTTAAAAACTGGGTTACATTATTTTTCATTCTAATGCAAACTTAATGCACTACCTATTAATATGAAGAGTCAAACATAATGATCTTGGATTTATGTAATTTTCCTAAAAAATAAACTGAGAACTTTATGTTCTCTAGGGCATGATATCATAAAGTGTAATGAAGGCAGAGCTGCTGGAGCTGTGTTCTGCCAACTTCTACTATCCAAATTGCCACTGACCTTCCCCTGAAGGCTTTAGACAGCCTCACCATCCTTTAGTCTTCCTCTAATTCAGTGACTATCTGTTATATCTCACAGCTATAACTCTGCCATAGGGAAGCTTAATCAGTCAATTGGGGGAAATAAACAAATATTTTTAAATGACAGAAGTCAATGTTGGATAGCGATAACACTAAAGAAAGTTATCTGGGAACAAGTCATGAATTATAATGTAGGGTACATAGAAACTTGAAACAAATCATATTTATTCCTTCTATTTCATTTGCTTTGGTGCCTCCCTTGGGAATCTAACATAGAAATCAATTCCCTAAGCTTATGAATATTAAGAAGTGATGAGTTTAATTCAACTTTTTCTAAAAGGTTGTCTTGATAGAAGATGGGACATTAAATAGATGGTCAGATTTTTAAAATTGTGACTTAGACAAACTTTTATCATATCAGAGTCCCAAGCACTGGAAAACTACCTAAGCATGACATGCCTCTGTAGCCACCTGGTGGTAGGGGATGCTTGTTACAGGTGTAATAACTGGGAAGCATGATACCAAAGCATCTCAACTGAGACAAAGATGAGAGATCCAGCCCATGTATTTGAGTATTAACACGTATTTCTCTTTGGAAGAACAGCTATAAATATTATCAAAACCCCTTAATCAGCATTTTCCTCTTACCGTCTTCTCCATGTTGCTCTCACCTTAGCCCTTTACTGAGTATAACCCAATGAGGTCACAGGCCCCATGCCTCCGCCTCATTCAATGCTCATTGCTTTCCAGGCTTTTTGCGAAGCCCCTTCCCCTCAATACACATTCTCGAAGTGCCTTTCTTCGTGACCTCCCTACATTCTGAATTCAACTGTCTTCAGTGTTGACCTCACAGGCCACTTCTTATACTCCATCACGACACTAACTATTCAGAATCTTTACCCTTCATTTGCTTGTCCTCCTTGGCCTTATCTCTTTCTTTCCCTGAGATATCTGTTCCATGATAAGTTCTCAAGTAAACATTTTTCCCCCCCATAGAATCACTTTCTAGAAATGAACTTTCTAGCTTGGTTTTCCTTTAGCAATTTAGAGAAGACACTGAAATAGCAGTTTTCTGTAGGATACTAGAGTTATTTGGTTATCTTTTCTCCCTTTCAGAATCAGAGGTTACTGTCAGCCAATAACATCAAGATCTGTTTGTAAACTGAAAAACTGGTTTATGCTTTAAAGGCAGGAGGAGGGCCAAAACTCATCACAATGCATATCAAAAGAAGGAAAGTGCCAAGGAGCAAAGAATGTAAGGAAGGTGTGCTACATTTAGATGTTAGCACATCAAGCACCAAAATCAATTGTAAATAAAACTTAAACAAATAAAGTGGAATAAAGACTAATTCATTTGCATTTTTATATTCATGAGAACATTATGTGTTTTGTTAAAATGAATTTGTAGAGATCAGTATATAGACTATTTAAAGGAGGCTTCCTCTGCAAAAATCTAAAGATAGAAAAATGATAAATAATAGTGGAAATAAGTCATTCACTCTCACATCCAACAATTATTGAACACAAATATCAAGCACTTTCATGTCATCAAAAAACATGTCTTCAACTATGAAAAGACAAACTTTGAATTGGGGCAAAAATGAATGAATTATACTATTTTAATAGGACTATAACTAATACTCTTTTGGGACATACGCAAATACCTAAGAAATATCTGTTTAAGTCCTTAGTGATTTAAACTGTAGGAAATAGAAGATGGGGCAGAAAAAACCCTCAGAAACTTGGTAGTATGTGCTGAGTATTTCAGCCCTAAACCCAACCTCCTGATTCTGGGCACTTAAACTAAAATCATAGATTTGTCCAACATTGTTTTCTGAAGAGAAACTGTCAACTTCATTACCCAGGGGAATGCTGCTAAATAATTAGAAGAATGAGTATCTACCTTCTTATTTGGCCTTATTTAAAAATAAAAAGCATCCTTCAAGAGAAAATGTATGGGGTTTTGACATTTATTAAGTGGCTTTTATATGCTAGAAACTTTAAGTGAGTTTTTTTCATGTAATTCCTTTGACATACTTGTATTATACTGACTCATGTTTTGGCTGAGGTGCAAAAGGCTTAGAGACATTAAGTAAGTAGCAATAATACTACTGACAATAATAGCAAGAAAACAGCAGGTAATTTCTGCTTAACATTTGGAACGCGCTTTATACTTCATATCACCATATTTACACAAGAGCAGTTTTTCTTAAGCAAGTCCAAGGGATTCAGGGAACCTTGGATAACTCACTTAAGCCCTCTAGGACTCATATGTGATGTATGTGTAATAATAACCACTTTTATTCAAATGTGAAAATTAAATGGAATAATGTGTATAATTTTCAGCACATTGTCTGACATTGAGTAGATGTTCAATAAATGATAATTTATAATATAAATAAATACAACACCTCTCCTTATTTGATGGGAAACCTGATCACAGGTCCTTTGAATATTAGGAAAAAAATAAAATTTTGAGGTGCCAGGGTGTCTCAGTTGGTTAAGCATCTGACTATTGATTTCTGCTCAGGTCATGGTCTCGGGGTTGTGAGATTGAGCCCCAGGTTAGGCTCTATACCGGGCATGGAGCCTGCTTAAGATTCTCTCTTTCTCCATCTTCTCCCTCCCTCTCTAAAAAAACTTAAAATTTCCTGTGTGTACATTTGCTATTCTTCCTAACTTCCATTAATAAATTGCCTTTCCTGTCATGGTTAGTCACTATTTAAAAGTCACCTGAAATTTTCTGACCAAAATTTTAGCTTTCCCTCTAGTGTGGAAAAGTAAAATGTCTCCCTCTGCTCTGTCTTCCATTTTGTTTTTTACCCCCAGGTCATGACCGAGTCACAACTACTGATAGATGTATTCCTTATTTTAGAGAAAATCTAAGTAAATAGATGGTGGTAAAATTTATTAGATTGCTATGAGAAAATTCCTCAAGTCCCTTGTAAGTTCCCAGCAAATCTTAACTGACTTCCAGCATTCCAGTGAAACACGACTCCAAAACAACTGGACAAAGTCCTTTTGGAGGGATAAGATGAGAAATAGAAAGATAATTAGAGGAAGAGTTTTCTAGAAAGTATTGGGACTGATTTAATTGTGTATTTAATATTCCATCTTTCATAATTCTCAACTCTGATGCTTTGTAATATCCCATCATCTCACTCCACTGTCACTTCCAGAGAAATAGCAGACACATGCTCATTTCACCTCTCAGCATGTATGCCTACTCTCTGGCTCATCACCAGTGTCAGTCAGATGATGTGGCATTTATAGGGACCATCTTTTTAGTCTTTAATCCTCAGTTCTTAGCTTCCCTTTTTAGTCTGTGGTATGTTTTGTAATAATGGACAAATGGTTAGACTGCCCTGCCCTGCCTGGCTTTGTGATATTCATTTCCCCTTTCCTCAATGAATTTGCAAACCTTGATTATTTATATAAATGATTCCATAAAACTTTCATATGAGAACAATTTGCTGTCACTTGCAGAGAGTCCTGACCTTTCAAATGTACTTTTTCTGGCTTTCCTCAATCATTTCTATTCTCTTTCTCCCTCTCAGCAGACCAGTCCTCTCTTAGAATTCCAAATGTGGAACTTAATAGCATCATCCACTTCTCATTCTGCATGCTCACTTGACAGCACAACTCATTAAAATCTGAAAGCATGGGGTGCCTGGGTGCTCAGTGGGTTAAGCCGCTGCCTTCGGCTCAGGTCATGATCTCAGGGTCCTGGGATCGAGTTCCACATTGGACTCTCTGCTCAGCAGGGAGCCTGCTTCCCCACCCCCCCTGCCTGCTTCTCTACCTACCTGTGATCTCTCTCTGTCAAATAAATAAATAAATAAATAATCTTAAAAAAAAATCTGAAAGCATTTATTTTGTTTTTAAGATTTGTTTATTTATTTTGGAGGTGGTGAGGGGCAGACAGAGAGGAAGAGAGAGAGAGTCTTGAGCAGACTCTGAACTGAACGTGGAGCCCTACACAGGACTTGATCCCAGGACCCTGGGATGATGAACTGAGCTGAAATCAAGAGCTGGATGCTTAACTGATTGTGCCACCCAGGCACCACAAAATCTGAAACCATTTAAATATGCATATAAGGAATTCCCATTTCCCTTGAGCCTTCTCAGTCCAGAAGGACTTATTGTTCTCCTGCCACACTCTTATGTTCTCGGTTTAGAGAACAATAATGCTATTGCTTGCCTATTTCTCTTTCACTACTTCCCACTCTCTCTTCAGAAAAGCCTTGTGCATTCAAGTCGTAGCTCAACTGAGATCTTCCCGATAGAACCTATCCCACCACACACTTCCAGCCTCTGGCAAATTCATCTACTGGCACTTCATACTTTGGTGGGGTGGTTGGCAAACTATAAACTGTTTTTGTATGGTCCATGAGCTAAGAATGGCATTTATGTTTTATATGGTTATAAAAAAATTAAAAGATGAATAATATATCATACTATGTGAAATCTATGAAATTTGAATTTCAGTGTTCATAAAATTTTATTAGAACCTAGCCACATCCATTCATTTATAGGTTGCCTATGGCCAACTACATGGTACGACAAAGTTGAGCAGTTGTAAGAGACTATATGGAACATAGTAACAAAAATATTTGCTATTTGGCCCTTTATGGAAAAATTTGTTGCTCTATTACAATCCTTGCAATCTCAAGTATAATTCACGAACCAACAACATTGTCATCTGGGAGTTTGTTAGAAACACACACTGTCTAGGGGCACCTGGGTGGTTCAGTGGGTTAAGCCTCTGCCTTCAGCTCAGGTCATGATCTCAGGGTCCTGGGATCAAGCTCCGCATTGGGCTTTCTGCCCAGTGGGGAGCCTGCTTCCCCCTCTCTCTGCCTGCCTCTCTGTCTGTGATCTCTCTCTCTCTGTGTCAAACAAATAAATAAAATCTTTCATTAAAAAAAAAAAAGAAACATATACTGTCTGGCTCCTTTCCAGACCTACTGAATTAGAATCTGCAGCTTAATAGGATCCCCAGATGATTCCATTCACAATTAGGTTTGAGAATCATTCCTCTAGGACTCCTTGTGCTGTCTTAAAATTGTTTGTGAATATTTTGACAGATGAAAAATGGAAACATGACTAGGATATTAAAATATACAAGTTATGGCAGATATCTATAATTTAAGACAAATTTGGGTCACTGCAAAAAAGCAAAGTTCAATTTAGAGGAATAAAAATAAAATCAATATGAAATTAAAGCAGAAATAAGAAAACTTAGATAGCCAGGAGAAAATACAAACTTAGGATCATACCACTTATAAATGTGTTCATTTAGTAATATCACATTTCAATTATATTCATATATTCAGTGATATATTTATGATATATTCAATATATATTCCATTTTTATTGTGAAATATGAGTCCCATTAGCAATAATTCTTTTAAAAAAATTTTTTAAAGATTTTATTTATTGACTTGAGAGAGAGAGTGAGAGAGAGCGCATGAGAGGGGAGAGGGTCAGAGGGAAAAGTAGACTCCCCGCTGATCAGGGAGCCCGATGCAGGACTCGATCCTGGGACTTCAGGATCATGACCTGAGCAAAAGACAGTTGTTCAACCAACTGTGCCCACCTGGGCACCACCCAGGTGCCCACAATAATTCTTAATTCTTTATAGGTTATGCAAAATTCATTTGTCACAAATTTGAATTTGCTTATTTAATAATGCATAGCAGTGATATGATTTGGTTATCTGATGTCTTAAGATGTGACTATGAAACATTTGGTGAATGATACAGGGCAAGAGGCACCTATTCAAAACCACTGTTGGACTGCTCAGCAATTCAAAAGGGGTATTAGGCATTTATATGTCAATTTCTTATGTAGGCAATGTCACTTTTAAAGTCACGGTGATACTGGTACTGCCATCACAGTTAACCGATAGCTCACATTGGCAGCCCAATGTTAAGGTCTAAGTAACTGAGGCCCCTAATTTTTTTCACCAGTGAAACAGAAGAAATATCTTTTAGGATGTGCTTTAAAGGCTTAATAGGAATTAACTGGTGATGTGAGTGTTAGGAAAGGTGGGAAATGCAAGGAAGTATTCACAACAGAAATGAGAACATGATGTGTTCAAGGAACTGAAACTAGACAGTTGTAGCTGAAGCATTCATGAGGGAGGTGAGGCGACATGGCAAAATATGGTACAGAAGAGGTAGACAGGGGCCAGATTAGGTTCTCATATAAACTATAAAAAAGATTTTGGTATTTATTCTAAGAGCAGTAAGAATTGGGACAATGGGATTTGGGAGTGCAAATGGGTAATTGGGACAATTATTTAGAAGGGTGTTCCAGTACTCAGAAAAGAGGTGATAGAAAGCTAAACTGGTTTAAGGATGCTATGGAGTGAAGATATTCAGATAAAGTACACAGGAGTTAGTGATGAAAATACTTATGGGACATAACGGATAGGAAGATGTTCAAGAATGACTGACAGTTTCTTGCCTAATCCAACCATCTAAATGACAGAGTCATTGCCAGTGATGCTAAGAAGCTTGCCACACACTGAGAGCATATTCTCATATAATCAAAACCCTATGAACTCAATGAGAATACTCCATGGCATGGCAATTACTTATATAAAGATTTCAACTGATATGTATTTTTAGAAAACATACCATAAATACATGTTCTGATTTTCATATTTTGTTATCTTTTTCTTAGTTTAGTATTAGCTTTACTAGTATCTCCAAAGATACAAGTAAAGATACTTAGTTTTGATAAAGTTAAATGAACGACAGTAGCTAGGTGTACAAAGAGAGAATATTTCAGAAAGCAATTGTTAGCGAGCTCACATATACCATGTATTACTTGTCTCGGTCATATGTTTAATTTTGGTGGAGGGAAAAAGAATTTTCAAATAAGAGTAAAACGTGATAGAAACATAATGCAAATGCGCAAATATTCATTTCACAAAACATGTAAAAATTTTGCATCATTAAAATATCTGCATTTTATTGGAAAGATATGTGCCATTTCTAAAACAATGGCCATATGCACTAAAGGTAAGACTAATAAATATTTTAGAAGTGTGATATAAAAAATCAACACTGTTTATGTCATAAACTCCTTGATAATGATAGCCTCTAATACAATATGTATTAATTTACTTGTTGTGGTTACTAAAGTTACTCCCATATTTTATATTTCAGGAGATCTGAGTGTTTTCTCAATGTATTAATTTAAAAGTGCAAGCATGTTTTTGAAAGGCATATGTTCAAAAACAGAAAACACCCAAAGAAAAAGTTATTTTACTACTATGATATAGTATGAATGGACATGTAACTCTACATTGAAACTGCTTGGCTAGTTAACTTTCCAAAATAAAAGGAATTTCACTTATTTTGAAAAGTTGAAATATTTTAGAATGTGGATATTCTAACCTGTGTTGTCAGCCTTGCTGGATTTTCACATAGGTTAGTCAGAGTGGAAAATATGTATGGTATATAGTTTTCAAATTATTAATTGACTCAATTGAATTATTAAAATCAATAATTATTTCTTTAAGTATTTTGTTAATGTCATATTTTTAAGTTTAATGGATTATTACAAAGGACTACTTAAATTTTTGGAATACATTTTTAAACATTTGTTATTTAAATTCCATTTAGTTAACATATAGTGTATAATTAATTTCAGGGGTAGACTGTTGCACATAATATCAGTTGCACATAACTGTTGCATATAACACCCATATGCTCATTACACCAAGTGCCCTCCTTAATGTCCATGAGCCAGTTACTCCTCCCCCCCACTTCCCCTCCAGCAACCCACAGTTTGTTTCCTAGAGTTAAGAGGCTCCTATGGGGTGGGGGTGGGGTCCCTGGGTGGCTCAGTCCATCAAGCATTTGCCTTCAGTTCAGGTCATGATTCCAGGGTCCTGGGATCCAGCCCCACATCAGGCTCCCCACTCATCAGGGAGTCTGCTTCTCCCTCTCCTTCTGCCCCTTCCCCAACTTGTGCTCACTGGCTCTCTCTTTCAAATAAGTAAATAATTAAAAGAAAGAGTCTCATGGTTTGCCTCCCTCTCTGTTTTCATGTTATTTTATTTTTTCTTCACTTCCCCTAGGTTCATCTATTTTGTTTCTTAAATTCCACATTTGAATGAAATCATATGGTATTTGTCTTTCTCTAACTAATTTATTTTGCTTAGCATAATACTCTCCAGTTCCATCCCTTTCATTGCAAATGGCAAGAGGTTTTTTTTTTTGATGGTTGAGTAATATTCTTACACACACACACACACACACACACACCCCACATCTTAATTTTTAGAATAGTAATACAAGTGAAAATTGTGAAGAATGTGGAATTATCTTATAAAGGCTTTGGTTTTCCTATGCTTTAAATATGTATACACACACACATATCCATTTACTGAAATATGCCTATTTTCCCAAGGCACTATAATTTTATCATTACTAGCTCAATAGTTATTATTGAGCTAATTATTGAATACATCATTAAATACATATTATATGCAAAACACCATGTTGGTTCCTATAGGTGATATAAAAGGCAGGGAACAGAACATTTTAATACTCAATTCTGTACCCCTTTCATGAGTTTTGATTATGTATTATATACTTTAAGCAGATGAAGAGTTGAAGAGCAATAGAATGTATTTAATTATTTTATCAAATCCAAGAAATAAAATATCTGTGAATAAAACAAAACCTACTGCAAAGTGAAATAATGGCATTGCTTATCAATGTAGGTAATATTTGATTTTTGTTATAGTCTGTTTTCATTAAAGTAATTTGGTAACCTAAAGAACTTTATAGTAATAGTTATATATCAGAGAACTCACATTAAAAAAATTCTGTTAAGCAAACTTGCATTTATCTATAGCAACACAAATTCACATAATTAAAAGTTTAAAAGATAAAGTCCTCAAATTGTAAATAAAAGTGTCAAAAAAGTGACCAGTATAATCCTGTCATGACGTTGTAGCACCAACATACATACATTATTTTTTCATTTACATGAGCCCTTTCTGTAAAGAAACTTTAAATGCTGATATAGTTTTACAGAAAAAAAAGATAATATTTACCTTTAATACTTACTAATATTACTAACCTTATCCAGCTCAGGAGGAGCACAGTTGTCCAACTGATCATTTTTCACAGGAGACATTGAATACATTATGTGAATTATTACCTTAATGGTGATATATATTACATATCACAGTAGCATAGGTAGCATTAAGTAGGGCTTTAGGAAGGTGTTACTAAGTTTGAATGATAGCTAGAGGTAAATCAAGTCAACTGACTTTTATTTTTAAACATTAGTTGAATCTCATTTAGCTTAAAATAGTCACAGAAATCACCGGGGACCCACATTTCAAAAACTCAAAGAATATGAGGTTGTGGTTGTATATACATTAAAACTCTTAGTACTCTTTTATGTACAATGAGAATAAACATATTTAGTAACATAATCAAAACTATTTATGATAACCAGATTCTAACTTTATATTAAGTATAATTAAGTATGTTGCACAACCATTTTTATGTCACCAACGTGCCCTGATGAGGTCAGCCTTTTGGAGAAGTGAAGTAGGCAACAAGCATACAGACCTGCGTGATGAGATGTGGGGCATGTTTTCCCTTTCGACCAATCAAGGAATTCAATTGTTGGAGTCACATTTTCAATGTCAAAATGGCCCTCTCTCTGGACAGGGTAGGACTTATTAGATATTGCTACCCTTGGATGAATTTTTGTATTAAATCTTTTCCAATTAACAGATGGATAAGAATAAGATGTCAACAGGCCTTTGTACCAAGGGTGTAGGGGCCTTGGGGAAGAAAAGGGAGCACTCATTATGGAGACAATACGGGAAGGATAGAACAACGCTGAAAGGGAGATACTAAAGATGTAATTGGCTTACATCACATTCTTCTAAGGCTGACCTTGGTCTTTACTACCTTGTAGGGCCATTACTACCTTGTGGCCTTTGTGTGAGTGAGCGCCATTTGAAGCTTGAGAATGTAAACTTACCTGCATGTCCACGTTAACCTATTTCACCAATGCAGTGAAAACACCTGTGGGAAAACTTGGATCTTCACAAAAGTATAATGAGTGACTTCCTGTGCACTCTTAGAACAGCTGCTGGGGCTCTTGAAGATTTTACATTTTACACTTTTTGAATTTCATATTTTCTTTATGGAAATCTGCCTATAGCATCAATAATTTTTTAAATATATATTAAACAAAGGAAGCATAACCTTTGTCACCATCTTAAATGGTGAATCATCAAATGACAAAACAGGACACTTTGATGTTGACCATTCTGACTATGGTACATTTTAATTCAGTCATTTTGATGCCACTGTCTTGGCATACAATCCCTGTTTTCTTCTTTTATTTTTTGATCAGTAATAATATGTTCAGCAGACGTTCCCAACCCTATTCCATCCTTAACCTGTCTCCAATTTGGATAGACTTCGACTTTATTTTGTATTATTTAATTTTTATGGAATGAGTATATATTAATTTTATTCTAAAAAAGTCTGTTAAAATATGATTGTATAAGTAAGTTAACTTCTATGATCATTATCAATTCTTCCTCCAACACCTCATTCTGAAAACAGTTTGTGAAGTTGAATGCATGTTTATGACTTCAGGAACAATCAGAAATTTATTTGAGAATTCCCTGTGCAGTCTGGAGCTTCAAATAAGGGATCTAATTTTGACCTACTATGCTTAACTTGTAATAATGTGCTTCGGAAACCTATAGTATGCAGAGTGGTCCATTCTGTAGGCCAGTGGTTTTTGACATTTACAACTTGATACCCCCTTTTGAAACAAAGATCTCAGTCTCCCCTCCTACTCCTGGTCCATCCATCAAGAATATTTTTATGGACTTCACTTTCAAAAATTTGTGATAAGAAAATACTAGCTGGATTTTCTATAGCTTAATCTAAGATGTGAGTTTGTTTCTGAAAGAGAAAATTTCAAATTCATTCATATTTTATCTTCATTAGTCTAACTGTTCTTATTTATGCCATCTTATCTGATATTTATTTAGTATAAAGTCAGGGTGGTGATTAAACACTTCGGCAAATGTGTCTGCTTAACACATTATTTGGTAATAAATAGGCCGAGTTTTTTTTAGGTTGCATTAACATTTTTTTTTATTATGTTATGTTAGTCAGCATACAGTATATCATTAGTTTTCAATTTAGTGTTTCATGATTCATTGTGTATAACACCCAGGGCTCCATGCAATATGTGCCCTCCTTAATACCCATCACTGGGCCAACCCATTTTGTGTACCAATTAAGTAATTTTCTTTTTCAGACATCATAAGTTGTTAATGGAAATTTTTTACTAGTTCAGAAATAGGTCTACATTACCAAAATAATTAGACTCCCCTAACTATAGTGGTTGACTATTGCTGCAAAACGAGACTCACGTAGCATGTTTATGGGTATACTTACAATTATTTTTGAAGGATGGTGACGGTTGGCCTATAGATGCTCATGGATATTGGATGATATCTCTGAAAACAAACATTTAGAAAAATGCAATGAGAACTCTAAATAAAGTACTAATTAGAATAACTACATTATTCATGTATAAAGCATAACTGAAAAATAATGAGGCTGATACCTATAAGCACCAGAAGACAATTTCATTTATATAAAATTATTGTAAAAAACCCAGAACATTAGTACAACTTAAAGAGAATATTAAACATCAGTTAAGTATTATAAATGAACCAGCAAAATCATAATTTAAATATTAAGTTAAAACATTATTTCACATAAAATCATTACAGAACAGAATTAGTGAAATGGTATTTTACCCATAGGTATGAAAATGATACTAGAAGCTGGAAGGGCAAGTTTGAAAAATCACCATTTCAGTATCAATGATTTAAAAAGTATCGATAGGGGGCGCCTGGGTGGCTCAGTGGGTTAAGCCGCTGCCTTCGGCTCAGGTCATGATCTCAGAGTCCTGGGATCGAGTCCCGCATCGGGCTCTCTGCTTAGCAGAGAGCCTGCTTCCCTCTCTCTCTCTGCCTGCCTCTCCATCTACTTGTGATTTCTCTCTGTCAAATAAATAAATAAAATCTTTAAAAAAAAAAAATAAAAAATAAAAAGTATCGATAGGCAGTATTTATTTTGAGATTTGAAAACAAGATTCATACAAATATTAGCCAGCTACATTTTTGTAAGACAAAGAAATTTGCTGTAACAATGTTAATACTTAACATGTTTTTCCAACGTAAGAAGTTCCCTAAAACACATAAAACCTGACCTAAAGGTTTTAAATACACAGATTTTCTTAAAATATGAATCTGTGGGAATCAACTTAGAACCCCAGAGTTGGTATAAAGCTTATTTTAAGTTGAAGACATTTTGAGATGCAACAGGTGCAGAAAAAATCCTCCTCTGAGCTAGCCTTATTTGTCTAAAAGCTACAATTTCTCGGGAGTGAGGCTATCAGAAATGCCCTCTCCATGGAACTGTATGGCTCTGTATAAGATGGAAAGACCACTTGTACCTGTACCTGTATAGACAAACACTATCACGAATTTATCTGTCTGTTCTCTTAAACAAACCTATTTGTTTTTCCCAGAGAATTTGTTCCTCACTCCTCACTTATCTCTACTAAGTTAGGTATATAAGTCTTTAACTTTACCATTAAACAAGCCAGCTGCTTTTTTGTTGGCCTCCTATGTATATGAAATAAAACTTTTTCTCCTGTTAATCTCTTGCTTGTCAGTTTAATTTGCAGTTCTCAGTAACAGAATCCAACAGGGTAGAGGAAAAATTTTGCCTCCCCTGCAAAACTAATTCTTCCATTGGTTCAAGTAAATAAAATCAAATAATGTAAAGACCATTAGAGTTATAAGAAATAAATAAGAAATATTAATTATATTATTTGAAGACATTAAAATATTTAGCTCATAAATTTATCAATATAAATTAAATTTATTTATATTATTATAAATATAATAATATATTTATAATATACCTATGTATTTATATTAAATATATTTTATTTTATTAATATATTTTATATAATAAATATATTTATAGTTATATGTATAAAGTATATATGTTTCAGAAGAAGAAGATTAAAACACGCTTTGGGGGATGCACTAGGACCTAATGATGTATGTCATTAGATATTATGAAATCGATTGCTTTAAATGAGAAGCATATTTTAAAAATCATACTTTGGGTAGAAAGCTCCAGTTTTTATCTTCAGGTTTCATGTACTTAAAATTCTTTCTTGATGATTATTATGTGAAATTAATGTATTTTCAAATATATTTTTAAGAGTACAATCAACCTCTTAATTTATTTATTAAATTTATTTATTTATTTATTTTATAATTTTAAATTTATATAAATATAAAACATATCTAAAGCATAGTATAAAATACTTATGCAATAAATATTAAAGTCACAAGTTAAATAATTTAATGTCACTATCCTTTTAATCATTCAAAAGACAACAGATTATAGTAGCAAATTTTTGTATTTTTCATTCCTTAATGAAAGAGCAAATAAAAAGTAATTAAATAAATGTAAAGAAAGTTCTGTCTTCAAATTAGTAAAAAAAACAGCATGGGTAAAAGCTGTTATATTCATCTAAATGTCAGAAAATACATTTAATATTATAAATTTGTACTGGTATTTTCTTGTCTCTCTTACAACTCTAAATAATACAAAGATTTATAAAATAATTATGTGAGAACACATGATCACATTAAATTTCTATTTTCATCAAATGTTAGGGGATCTGTAGTAAACAAAATAATTTCTTCATGAAAAAATATATAAAAGTGGTTCTATCTTCAATATTTCAAGAAGCAGAGGTACAAAATTAGTAACAATCTTTGAGCAATGATGAGATTCCATGTTTGCTGAAGAAGCTGGTGGCCAAGTTATTAGTCTGAACAATAAAAATTAAACATAGAAATGCAGGAAAGCATGAAATCATTTCAGTACATAGTAATGAGCTGTTCTACCTGCTTGATACTTAATATTGTAGCTCCCACTTAATTGTAGAAGTACCCTTGCAGGGAATAAAACATTTGTGGTCACAGAACTGCTGTCAATGGAATTACGGCCCCCTAGTGGTTAACTATGACGATTGCAGTCAAAACAGCTCCAATTGTCATTTTGCCATTTATTCATGAAGGATTTACTGCAGATTTCCGCAACCCCTTATGGGGAGGATTAAGAGATAATGAAGCACTTCTGCTCCTTCATAAAAAAAAAAAAATCAATCTTATAGTTTAGAAAATTACTTCTAGACCTATCAACTGAAAATATATTCTCTGGTGTTCCCAACATTTTCATATACATTTCTAAAATTTTAGTTAATTTTGAAGAAGTCTGGAACTCCCTAGGCAAAATTAAAGCTTTTCTCAATTTCTCTCTCTTTAGCCTCACTTGCTTTGCCTCTGCCTCACAGCCACGACATTCTTTATAATAATTTTTTTGCATCTACCATACATGCTCAGTCTTTTTCTTTTAGTTATCTGTACATAAATCTGAGATATATTTTATCAACGTTGTGTCATTTCCCATTTATATCCATCTTACTGAACTGTTATCTTTAAAATTTCCACATGACTTTCGTAGACTTTTCTGCTTTGGAGGCTAGTGACTCTAGATAGAAAAGAATGATGGCCACAGCTTTAAGTGCTAATGCAAACACTATGTAATACCCTCCTACAAAAATAGTGCGTACACTGTCTTTCAATTTCACATGTGCAGTCCTATTACTTCTGGTGATATCTATAACTGATTTATAAAGTGACATTAAGGGTGATTTTGTGGTTGTTCAAGACAGATTTTATCTTACTTTTCCTACAAAAATTATTGTTACTTTGCTTTCAGCCTACCCTGAGAAAGAATATTATAAAACAGTAGCTTCAGTTCCAAATTGTGCTTTAAAAGTCATAAGAATCCTGTAAAGATGTAATGGATAAGTTTGCTGCTTTATTTCTCCCCAGCTGAAATTACAGGGGAAAAGCAGGCGTGTAAAGTAGAATGTCTATCAAAGAAATGCCTATCTTACTGTGGCCAAGAGTCATCATTAACATGCCAGTACTTAATCTTGAGCAGAAGGAATACATTACAAGAGAGCTTAATGTACTTCTTTGGAATGGCATGGATATTTCATATTTAAAAGGAAGAAGGTCATCTTTCATTCAGGATTACAAGATGATCACATTCAAACACAATGGTCACCCTTTGCTGACTACTTTGACTTTTAAAAAATCTACTGTAATGAAGTATGACTTACATATAATAAAATGTACATGTTTAAATATAGAGTTTGACCAGTTTTTAAAAATTTTTAAATTAAATTTTTAAAATTAACATGTAGTGTATTATTTGTCCCAGGGATGCTGTTCTGTGAATCGTCAGGCTTACACACTTCACAGCACTCACCATAGGAGTTTGACCAGTTTTAATGAAGATAATACACACCTGTGCAGTCCCATACCAATGAAGATATAGGACGTTTCTGTCCTACTGTTCCTTTGTAGTCACCCCTCACCAACTCAAAGCAACAATTTTCTTACATCTATCATTTTAGATTATTTTTGCCAGCTCTAGAAGTTCATATAAATGAAACCATAAGGCATGCTATTCTTTTTTTATTTCTTCTACTCTATGTTCAAAAAATTTTTTTCTCTTTCACTGAGTCTTAACAGAGTATTTAAAACGAACATATCCCCTTGCCTTATCCTGTTGATTTATTCACTTAAATTTTCTTAACTTTCTCTTCAAGTTCATTGAATTCTCTAATACTACAATATTTGTCTAATGTGATACTGCCTTTTAAACTTACTGTGTTGTGTTAAAGAAAGCAATGGAGTGAGCTATTTGTGACACTTGCAACAGTGAGTTACAAGTCCAAGAACATGGCAAACCAAAGAAGCAATTGCAAAAGACAAAATCACTGGAAAAGCTTTCAAACACAAAATAGTGCATTGACTATTACATCCTCATATCTAGTACAGTGCAAATAACGAAAACAATTATTTTCAACTGTGTATAAAGTATATATGTTTCAGAAGGAGAAGACTAAAACATGTTTCAGGGGATGTACTAGGACCTAATGATGTATGTTATTAGATATTATGAGATCGATTGCTTTAAATGGGAAGCATATTTTAAAAATCATACTTTGGGTAGAAAGCCCCAGTTTTTATTTTCAGGTTTCATGTACTTAAAATTCTTTCTTGATGATTATTATGTGAAATTAATGGATTTTCCAATATATTTTTAAGAGTACAATCAACCTCTTAAAATTATTTTAAGATCTGATTTTTCATTTGAGGTCATGGATACAACCCCAAATCTTTTTTATCATTTTTATTGAGATAGAATTCACATGCTATACAAGTCACCCATTTTAAAGCATACAATTCAATGGTTTCTAGTTATACTCACAGAGCCGTGTAACCACTGCGACAATTTAGAATGTTTTCATCATCCTCAAAAGAAACCCTGTCTACATGTCACTCCTGACTACCTTACCTTCTACCCCCACCCAGATCCACCCCAACTCCAGCCAACAAGAAATCTTTTCTGTCTCTATATATAGATTTGCTTATTCTGGAACCTGCACACCTTTGACAGATACACTTGCTGGGAATATCAAAGAAGTTGTTTCATACTAAGAAGAGTCAGCAAATAAAAGAAACTTTGTGGTTAGACTCAGGTAATACAGTCTTGATTAATTTGGATAAATCCTTAATTTTTTTTACACTTCTGAATGTAATAAAATTTTGTAACTGAGTTTCTATCATCCCTATTTTTGTTACTCAATTTTTATTTTAGTACCACAAAATCAATCAAAAGGAAAGCATCCTCAAAGTACTCCTGTTCAAAAACAATTGATTTCAGAAAACTTCAGTTTCAAACTCTGGAAAGTTCCATTGCCAGTCCATTTCTTTCATTTTTCCCATTCTATCCAATCAACACTTGCAAAAATTGATGATTCTTTCCAGAAAGGAAGCATTTACATCAGAAAACTTTTAGGTGTGTGTTATGTGCAGTTGAATGCCATTAAGAAGCGGTTGATTCAAGCTTGCCATCTGTTTTTGTTTTTTTCCCCCCTAAATATCTAACATGAAACACACTTCCTTAAAATTACATCTATTCAGATGATTTTTATGAAGCAAAATTGTCTTTCATTCTTTTCTTTTTTAAATAATTTTTTATTATGTTATGTTAGTCACCATACAGTACATCATTAGTTTTTGATGTAGTATTCCATAATTCATTGTTTGCATGTAACACCTAGTGCTCCATGCAATACATACCCTCCTTAATACCCATCACCAGGCTCACCCATCCCTCCACCTCCCTTCCCTTTAAAACCTTCAGTTTGTTTCCCAGAGTCCATAGTCTTTCATGGTTCTTTCCCCCCATCTGATTCCCCCCCTTCATTTTCCCCTTCCTTCTCCTAATATTCTCCATGCTATTCCTTGTGTTCCACAAATAAGTGAAACCATATGATAATTGACTTTCTTTGTTCAACTTATTTCACTCAGCACAATCTCCTCCAGTCCCGTCCATGCTGATACAAAAGTTAGGTATTCAGCCTTTCTGATGGCTGAATAATATTCCATTGTGTTTATGGACTACATCTTCTTTATCCATTCATCTGTTGAAGGGGATCTTGGCTCTTTCCACAGTTTGGTGATTGTGGACTTTGCTGCTATGAACACTGTTTTATTAGTAAATAATGATTCCCTCACCTTTAAAAATAGACTGAAATCTTTGAAGATACACACACACTTGATTTGCAGAAGTTGATATGTGACTGGTACCTCCTTGTTTTCCCTTTATTTCATTCTTTGCAAATATTGCCAGTGACTAAGTAAATGTTACACAGAGAGTATATTTTGGACATGTGCACTTGGCATATTTTTTAGACTTAAGGATGTTAATCAAGGTGCCATGGAAAAAGTATACACAACCTCTTGAGTGAGACAGACTTGGGCTTGATTCCTGGCTCCTCCTTGCATTAGTTATGTGTCTGGGCACATGGCTTAAATTCCCTGTGTCTCCTTTTCCTATTTATTATGGCTGTTGTGAAAATTACATGAGGGAATATATATACTTTGTCAAAAGTGCTGACTAGGATCAGGGGGTGGGGTCTCAGTATTTGTTAATTTCTTTCCCTTCGCCTCCCCTTTTTACAAGGTGTACACATGACTTCTTTACTGAACCACATCCTGCCTCAGAGAGTCTGCTCTGTATTTCCTAGATGAAATGGTAAATATAAGTAACAATTTCAGTAACTCTGTAGTTTAAAAGTTCTTACAAGAAGTTGAATCAATAGAAAATTGAAATCACTCAACAAAACCTACATTGCAGATTTTCCTGGGCTATGCATTTTCCTTCTGGTTACTGTTTCTGCCAGGGCACAATCCACATGAAAGTTAATGGTTTAAAATTTGCTTATGAGATATGTGAATGTTTCAGCTTGGTTTCAAAGTAATCCAGTATACTCAAGGCACACATGCAAGTGAATAATAGAAGAAGGATCACAAAAGTAAACAGACTTCATTCTATAAAATGCTTTACTTTTTTTTTTTTACCTTTTAGATCATACCATTTAACTCATTTGTTTGTGTTATGATCACATCTTTCCATATTCTGTAATTCACAGATTCATTGTTGTCCTTAAACCACATGAAGGTCACTGGTTTGTTTCCTTATAAAAATGACATAATGGATTAAAGCTGGAATTCTGTAGCTGATGACTCATGCCTGCATTTGTACATTTCAAGAGATGTAATTTATAGAAAGGAATCATCCAGCCTTGAGCTGTTTCAGACTTCAGTTGCTCTAGCAAATTAAAAACATAAAGACTAACATAAATAAATGCACACAACCTGTCAACGGGTCAGTCATCTAATTTGAACCACAAAAAATACTCTTGGCTTTTACACGATTCCTTCACACTTGTGAAAAAATATATATACATACATATATATGCATATATAATGTATATCATATCGTATAGACACAGGGTCTCTTACCTGTGTCAGTAAGATAAGAATGAAAGACATAATCTTGAAAGTATTCACATGTACTAATTTTCTGATTATTGAAGCCAATAATGTAAGTTCAGTTTCTATTTACTCTGGATTTATGAATCATGACATGATTCTCAAGGACAGTATGATGTAGTCAAAATTTTGAGGGCTTTCATTTACTATGCCATATAGCCTTTAAGAGGCAGTAGCCCATGGTGGAGAAGAACCTGATTTCAAATTTAAGAGATTTGGGTTCTCTTTGTAAGCTTTTGCCAATAATTAGCTGTGGGACCTGGAAAAATCAGGGACCCTCTCTAAGCCTTAACTTATTTATCACTGGAACACAAGCAATAGTAAGTGCGTTACGAATGTTATCAGTATACTTTAGTTGTATTGATTTGTTAAAGAGCTTGTGTTAATGTATTAATGTTTTCATAATGTCATCCATGTATTTTGGAATTGTGAAATACTTTGTTAATATTCCTAAAAATAGCAAGCTCTATAAATTATCTAATAATTATGAATGGCTCTTTTGGTATTGAGAATTAATAGTCACTTGATATTCAGACAATTGGTTTTATCTGAGAGTTTAATCTACAGCTCATCATTTACTTACTTAATATAAGCCAAGGTATAATTCAGATATCTAAGGGCTTGCTAATCAGAAATAACTCATATGAAAAAAGCAAGCAATTCATATGACTCCTACTTGTAAGAAGCTTACTATTTCCACTTGCATTATTCAACTAACTTAATCCATTACTATACAAACAGAAGGTGCTGAACTCATGCTTGCTAATTTATTTTTTAAATAAGTTAAGAGCAACAAAGTGGAGCATGAATGACTCCAGACTCACGGAGGTGTTTTTGTTTCTGTTTTTTACAAAAGTATTATGCATCTGAGAAGTTCTGTGAGTCAGTAAAAAAGAGATTTGGTCACGATATGTTTAGATGATAGTGAACAAGGCACCTGAGAGAGTTTATCCGCATTCATATTCCTTCTTCGGCTTTTGGGGCAAAAAGTTTTTTATAACAGTATTTTAATTCCATACAATTTTTTTTTGTCTACTCCATTCACTGAAATTTCTCTAAGTTTCACTTAACAGTGGCTTTGGATTCCCAAATCCTTTAGGTAGGGCTCATATATTGGATCTCCATCTGGACTCCAAATTACTGGAGATCACAACTTAAGTGTTGTTACCTCTCCTGGGAGGCCTTGGAGTATGCAGTAAAATGTACTGTTAAACAGAACCCTAGGAATAATTAAATGTAATAATATATAAAGTTGGGGGAGAAAAACCGTTTCATTTTGAAGAATCTGAGAAAAATATTTCCTGAAGCTTTTCACAGTCAACGATCACTGTTTGAACCTCTGTTCTTTTCTCTCTACAACCTTCTCTCCCTTGGAAAGTTCTGAATTTAGGTAAGCCAGAATAGTATGGATTGGACCAAACTCCTTTATCCCCAGGCTTGACCTGTCTCCAGAGACCCAATATCATATTTTCAGCTATTCAAAGAACATGTGATGGTGCATGTATATATTTCATCTTGCCAAATAAAATGTAAGTTCCTCCATGGTAGGAAGCACATCTCACAAAAAAAGTTCTTTAAATACTAGCTTGACAGTTCTGCAACTCTAAGAAGAAATGCTATATTCTCTGTCATGTTTTTACAATGTTGGTGTAATTCAGCTTCAAAAAAATATTTTTAAAGTGATGATGATAGAAATCTAAATGAGTATTCAGCTAGATCTGGAGTAGGCTTGAGTGGCACAGGTTAAAATCTGGCTGAGGACCAAAGTTTGAATAGTCCCTTTAATAGTACTTTATGTCAACATAAATGGTATAACTTTAGATTCATTAAAGATAGTAATAAAGGAGCTAGATATCATTTTCAGGAGAAAGTAATTAGAAATCGAAAAGAACACAGAAAGGAGTCATGAACAAGGTATAAATGACCTTTCCTATTCTCTGTCAAACCATCTGCGGTCACCCTCAAAGACTCAAGAGTTCTGAATACAAATACAGCAAATTGAATACTCCCCATAAAAGAAAGGTTCTGATACAGGGGAAAAAAGATAATATGAAATGTAATTAAAGGACTCAAGATGACTATATGCCCACAAATGTCCTTTTCTTTTGAGACCCTTTATAAAGTAATAGCTTACATATGCAATTAAATCTAGGAATATATTAAAGGAAAAGACAATTTGTAGTCATAAGGCTCAATTATAAACTAAGCATTGACAACACTGATTTTCTGCAAGATACTAATGAAATCTGTAGCTATAGACAGTTTAATTTAAACTACCTAAAAATGGTTATGTTTAATTTGTGATTGAGAGCAGTGATGTCTTAAATTTGCTTTAATCAACAAATGGCAAAAGGAAGGGACATTTTCACTCATTTAGTGGCCTTTACAGAATCATTTCAAATTTAGGTTTTGGAGTGAAAGGAAAAGGGCAAAATCAAGATCCTAAGTGAGACTTGACTTTAGATTGTCTAAGGAACTCTTTTTTTTTTTTTTTTAAAGATTTATTTATTTATTTATTTGACAGAGATCACAAGTAGGCAGAGAGGCAGGCAGAGAGAGAGGAGGAAGCAGGCTCCCTGCTGAGCAGAGAGCCTGATGTGGGGCTTGATCCCAGGACCCTGGGATCATGACCTGAGCCAAAGGCAGAGGCTTTAACCCACTGAGCCACCCAGGTGCCCCTGTCTAAGGAATTCTTAAGTAGTTGAAGAAGAGTTATGACAATTACCTTCTAGGCTACAAAAATAAACTACATGAGCATTATTATTTGGAGTGGATTTTCGGAACACAAAAGTGCTGGTATTTTCATAGATTGTAGCATTGGAAATAACCTTAATAATCCATTCAGTCTGATTTACTTTTTTAACAGGTAAGAACATAGAGGCTGATAAAAGACTAGAATGCAAGTCATTTAACTCTAAATTTGTACTCTAAAAACCTTTCCCCACAGTGCTCATGTGCTCTTACATATTAATTATTCAGCATATATATATTGAAAGAACCCACAATGTGTAATGGTCTAATGATGTATGCAGAGGGTAGTTGGGGTAGAGGTATAAACATGAATAATAAATAATTTTGTCCTCTGTGATTTCATAATCCAATAGGAAAGATAAGGCTCAAATTAAAAAGCAAGATGATGTGTTTAAAACCTTGAACACTAAGCCTGGCACCTGGGTGACAGAACTTAAACCTAAAAAACAGAAAACAGACAAACAAAACCAGATACAATAGTGTGCCATGTAAGTAGCACAATTAATGATGTCCATTTTTGTTCAGATTAGAAATTCAAATTTTACTATTCTTATGTATGTAGGTGTCAGCCTGGATAATTTTTTAAAGATTTTATTTATTTAGAGAGATAGAGAGCATGCACGAGTGGGGAGAGGGGCAGAGGGAGAGAATCTCAAGCAGACTCCCTCCTGAGTGCAGGGCCTGACATAGGGCTCCATCCCATGACCCTGAGATCATGACCTGAGCCACAATCATGTCATTCACTTACCTGACTGAGGCACTTGGGTGCCTAGAGAAAAGTTGTTTTATGACCAGTAGTCCCTTTATACAAAATCATAACACATTTAGTTTTACATATTCCATCTTGGCTTTATAATCTGCATAATGACCTTAGTTCCTTCCATAACCCCACCTTAATTAAATAGTACATCTTTCTCTGAATTAAGAATGTGACTGTTTACAATTATTTCCTAATGTGGCCCATTACCTGGAGTTCATTACCTCATGACCCACCATGCGGTCTTTTTATTTCACCTTGACATTTGGCATCTGGTTGCTATTAACCATATATATGCTTCGCCCAGAAGTTGGGCAGCATGATTTTGTGGCACTGTGCTGTGCATGGGCGATGTGCAAGGTTCAAACATGTGCAAGGCACTAACCCAGAGATTCTATAATCATCATGGGAATGAAAAGGGTGAAATTTTTGAGTAGTATTTGGTAAAAATAATTTAGAAGCTATATTGATGGATTTCACTGAGAATACATGGAGAAAGGTGATCCAACAATGACTCCAAGACAGAAAGAACAAGCATTATTTCAAATTTCATGAAAAAGTAATGTGGGTGGAGGGATAGAGTACTTTTTAAACTTCTAACAATGTAAGTGTGTTGTGCTACAGAAATAAATGTACTGGGTGGCTCAGTAGGTTAAGCATCTGCCTGCCATTTAGGTCATGATCCCAGGGTCCTGGGATAGACTCCTGCATTGGGCTCCCTCCTCAGCGAGACCCTGCTTCTCTTTCTGTCCCTCCCCTTGCCTGTGCTCTCTCTCTTTCTCTCTCACAAAAATAAATGAATAAAAATACTTTTAAAAAAGAAAGAAATGTACTTTTATTTGATCTTGTTGCTTCATCTAAATCAATAGACTCAGAATATCAATTATAGATATGAACACATTTGATGTTGTCTATACCATAAATTACAGAACTGTATTATTATTATTATTATTATTTTTTTTTTTTTTTTGAGAGAGAGAGAAAGAACACGAGCAGGTAGGAAGGGGAAGAGGGAGAGGGAGAGAGAGAATCTCTAATGTCCAATGAAACGTGAAGTATACAGTAGACCCTCAATAGATACTTGCTGAAATTCCGTAATTGTTACAAGCTTTTTATTCACCTTCATTATGTAGTTGGCTAATTTGACAGATAAACGCCGATCATGAGTTTTGTCAATTGACTTACAAAACATTTAGATAATGGGCTGAAGTTTGGTAGTAGAAGCAGCAAAGGTTGAGGTAGACCATTATCCAATGAGAGGAAGATAATGAACAGTCAAACTAAAGAATCAGCACGTGTTAACTTAAGATTTTGGAAAGGAAGAATCATTGTATCAGACAGAAAGTATAACAGTGGTTGCCTGGGGTTTGGGCTGGAGGGGAAATTGTTTGGAGGGTATAGAAGCTTCAGTTTTATAAGATGCAAAGAATAACAAAAATGGTTGGAGGTGATGGTTGCACAGCAGCAGAATGGTTAAAAGAAGTTGACTTTTGGGGTGCCTGGGTAGCTCAGGGGGTTAAACCTCTGCCTTTGGCTCAGATCATGATCTTGGGTCCTGGGATGGTCCCCCACGTCTGGGGAGCCTGCTTCCTCCTCTCTCTCTGCCTATTTGTGATCTCTGTCAAATAAATAAAATCTTAAAAACAAAACAAAATAAAAGAAGTTGACTTTTATGTGCATTTTATGACAATAAAAATCATGTAAAGAAAAAAGAAGTAACCATCCCAATAGAAGATATCTTACAAAGGGAAAAAAGAGTCATTATATCTACAAGAAGTTTTTGGGCTTACAGTTCTACCATCTTCATCAATTCTATTCATTTGTTTATACTGATTTTCTAAGTAGGAATAGAAACACGAAGAGAAGACAAGAGAAATAAGTCTATGGAGAAACCAGCTCATTTATGCTTTCTTAAAACTTGGTTTAAAAAAATTTTGTTGGAGAGATACCAGATCCTTCTTGTTTTACTTCCACCAAGAATAAAATCACCAAATTCTCTCTGTATCTATTTTCGACTGACATTACATTTAATAATGTGAGATATGGGAATATTAGCCTCTTGGGAATCAGTGACTAACGAAACAAAAAAAAAGAATCGAGAACAATCTAACCACAAGCCACTAAACATTAAAATATTTTTTAATGTTTTTCTAATCTAAGATTTTAAAAAACCTAACAGAGTCCTGATTTTACCACTCATAGCAATTCATTAATAGTAACCTCTGATTTCCTATTATAAAAACGAGGTAATAAAGCTCTTATTTACAAATTTATTTGTTGCAAAGGCATTTGGGAATTGTTATTGTTTTTAAAGATTTTACTTATTTATTTGACAGAGAAAGAGATCACAAGTACGCAGAGAAGCAGGCTGAGGGAGAGGGGGAAGCAGGCTACCTGCTGAGCAGAAAGCCCAATGTGGGGCTCCATCCCAGGACCCTGAGACCATGGCCTGAGCTGAAGGCAGAAGCTTAACCCACTGAGCCACCCAGGTGCCCTGGGAATTGTTATTTTAAAAAGAAAAAAAGTTCTGCTCCACTCTGAACCGTCAACTCATACCACAAAATGAGTGTAGACCTTTGAGGTTACTAATTAAAAACTAAAAAATAAGGGAATGTTACAGCCAGAATATGGAATTGATCCTAATCATTGATCATTACCTTTACCAGATATGTATGTGGCCAAAAGAATAAGGTCTCTCTTTCTCTCCTTTATATCTATCTATCATCTATTTTATAAAATATTTCTATATATTTATAGTTATGTATTTCACTGTAAATGAACTGAAAAATTAAAACTGCATAAGATAGGGCTAAGCTTTAGTTGTAAACTAGGTTAAGAATATTTATAATTTCTTAATTGTTCTAAAATGTGTTGAGAGAGATGACATGACATCATTTTAGAGAAATCCGTTATTCTGTTAGATGCTTTGAGTTCTTAAGTTTTATTGGCCAGATGTGCTAGAAATTCTTCTCTATTACTTCCTTCATCTTCTTTCACCTTTAACTACTGGAACATACATTCCTAGGAGGATGGATGGATGGATATATAGATATAGATATAAATATAGATTTAGATTGATCATATATATATATATATATGGCAATACAATTAATCAAGATATGTTAATTGGGCAAGGAGTTTGCTGTATATGTGGGCTGCTCAGCAAAAGCTTTATGCAAGAGGTAGGCCTTAAACCAGACCTTGAAGACCAGGCAGAATTTAGATAGGTTTGGGAGGGGGAGCACCAACCACAGAACTGAACTTCCCCATTTCACTCCAGGTTTTCTAGCAATAAATTATTGTTGAATTGCAAGTCATAGTTTTTGTGTCATTAAAATGGAAGTAGTAAATGGAAATAGTTTTTTTTTTCAACCAATTAAAAAAAAAAAAAACCCAAAGCCTTTACGCATACAGACTTTTTTGTCAGTATGTTTTTCTAAACTCTTCACTAACTTTAAGTACTGTACTCGGATACAGTCTTCCTACCCGAGTTCAGACCAGTAAACTAAAAATTGACAATTACTTGCTGCAGAACCTATTTTCCAAGCCATGATTATCAAATTCTTTCTTCTGATGCCAGTGTGTAAAGGTACTACAGCGCAAATGGGATCAGACAATACTTCAATCCTCTCTGATACATGAGAAATAATTTTTTAAAAGATTTTATTTATTTATTTGACAGAGATCACAAGTAGTCAGAGAGGTAGGCAGAGAGAGAGGGGGAGGCAGGTTCCCCGCTGAGCAGAGAGCCCAGGACCCTGGGATCATGACCTGAGCTGAAGACAGAGGCTTAACCCACTGAGGCACCCAGGTGCCCCGAGAAATAATTCTTAATGACCCTTCTGCTCCTTCCAGTCTCAGAACTCTAGGATTTCAATTTTTCTGGTCAATTTCTATGTAGGCAACTGTATATAAAGGACTAAATTTGAGTGGCCTTTGTTGTGGTGTCACATAGGACAAACCACACACACTTTTGTGTCCAACTTAATGTCATGACACCTTTTTCCAGTCACTCTCTGTACATACCAGCATTATTTCCCTGATTTTATTTCAATCTTTAAATGGTTTCTGTAAGTCCCCTGTCCCTCAGTCCCTCAGCATTAAATGGAGTTACTCATTTGCTTTACTTTTTTCTTGATAACTGAATCTACAGCTGAAATGTCACATGCCTATCTTATTACTTTGCCAAACAGCATATTAATGATTAATGGACACTGTCAGTAATAATATCCTCATTTTAACAGGCAAATCTGTTCTATCCAAAGACTAGTGGCTACAGTATGAAAGATACATTAGCCAATTCCTAAGCAGAGACAGTAGATTTACTGCTTAACAGCATCATCTCTAGAATTAAAACTGCCACATCTCAAGCTCTGTTTTGGCTAGTTGGTTAAAGTGGACTATTTAACCTCTTTGTGGTGCGTTAGTTTCCCCATCTGCAAATTGAGGATATTAGTTGTACTTTCTCCTAGGGTAACTGTGATGCTTATACATGTGAAAACATGAAAATCTCTTATAAATCTGTAGTACATAGTAATTTGCAATAAACAACCGCTATTCCTGTCATCTTTTATAACTCTTTTGTGAAGAATAATTACATGCTAACTTGGGCAAGTCTTCCTACCTCGATTATAGAAAGCTGTACCTGAAAGTATTACGACTTTGATTAGTTAGATAAAATGAGAGATACTTGAGTTTAAAATACACTTATAAAAATTTTGAACACTGTGACATTTATTCATAGGCATTCACTAATGACTTTAAAGACTTTAACAGTCATTTTTTAGAAAACTGGAAAGATAAAGAGAACCCTAGTCAGAGTGGCCATTCCTATTCTTCTCTAGATATTAGTTGACGTCACCTTTGGTTTGGGTAGTGTTTAATTTTTATTTTAAAAACTTTTATATTGAACCTACTCTCCCACATCCTGCATTATAAAGTTGATTCAACTCTGAATGCTCACCCTCCCATCCTTACTCCCAATCAAACTGCTTCATTTTCTTTGGAAGGCTACATTCACTACTCACTTTTATTCTTTCCAGGCTCAGCTAGCCGCTTTGTACAGTAGTTCATGCTGCACCAAGGTGTCTTGAACTAACTCTCCATTCCCTGATTCCTCTATAGCTCACTCCTTTTTATCGGAAATCTACTCCCTTTAGTGTCCACCAGAGGATACTTTGTTTTTAAAGTCCTGCACTGAAAAATGAGAAAACATGTTTAAGAATGTGGGGCAGGTGAAGTGGTCTTTGCTGACCACCTATATACTCTCAACATTGGTCCATGTGCCAAAAGAAACTCTGATAGAGGAGTATCATTCGGGATGGAATGGGGAGTAATAGGCTCATGAGACTACTTAATGGAAAATGGGACAGAAGGCAAGTGTGGTTATTTTAATAACTAACTTGAAATGTATTAATAATAGTAGCCTGTTACAAAGGATCCATTTTTATATAAAGAAGGTTAAAGAAGCTGGTATGTGGAAGGCAAGGAGACAAAAAGAACTATGTAAGATAATGCAAAAAAGAGAAGACCATATCGGGCGCCTGGGCGACTCAGTCAGTTAAGCATCTGCCTTCAGCTCAGGTCAGGATCCTCTGGTTCCTGGGATGGAGTCCTGAGTTGGGCTCCCTGCTCAGTAGAGAGCCTGCTTCTCCCTCTCCCTCTGCTGCTCCCCCTGCTTGTGCTCTCTCTCTCTCTCTCTCTCTCTAACTCAAATAAATAAATAAATAAATAAATAAATAAATAAATAAAATCTTTAAAAAGATTGGGAAGACGATATCATGGATGAAATCTTTAGGATATAGAAGAAAACAGGATCCAGTATATAGAGGGAGAAGTTAACTTTGGAGAACAGGGGTTCTTATTTTTCGAAGGTAAAGCAAGAGAAGTAAGCACAGAAGTGATAAATGTCTAGAGGCAGAGGAGAGAGAAGCTACTAAAGATGACATCTTCCTTATCCATCTCCTTTGCTTCTGTTTTCTCTGTGCAGCATGAAAAGTAAAATTGCTGAAATTAGGGGATATGGGAGGAAATACCAAAGTTGGCAAGAGTTACAGAAGCGTGGAGCCTGTCTAGGAGTATAGGAAAGGGAGTCAACACGTAGACTGGGCATATAAAAGGATTGCTGAGTGGTTTTGAGGGCCCAGCTGGGGTTGGAGACTATAAATGTGTAGTTTTGTTAGCTTTCTCCAGTAATGCTCAGAGATCAGAGTTGAAAATAGGGCAGATTAGCCCAAAAGAGTGGAGGTAAAAGGTGGGGCCCGGGAAAGGGCAACGAGGAGTGGAGTGTGGAGAAACATCGTGATTGGCCTAAGGGTCAGACTAGGAAGGAAATGAAGTGAAACCAAGAGGGTGCCTGGGACATCTTATGAGGTTGAAAAGCAGATACAAAAAAAGCTTGGTGTGGCGTGAGTGGATACTGAAAGTCATAATCTGAGCGTAGTATTTCTGAACTTAAAAGTTTAGAAAGTGATGTATTTCAGGGGTGTCCACGGGGCTGAGGACATGGGAAAAAAGAGGTCAAGGAATTATGATGCTTGACTATTATTTGGCAATCATCATAAATAGTGAAGTCTCTAGAAAATGGCAAGATTAAAAATGGACAATAAGAAGAACCAGGTGCCAAAAATTTCAGTGAGGCTGTAGACAGCAAAGACTAGAAAGAAATGCTGAAATGCTGTAAGCATCAATAAAACATCACTTAAATAAAAGTAGAAGAGACTGGTTCTAGTATGCTGGAAGTTAAAAAAAAGAACTGGGAGAGATTCACCCATAGAGTTAAGTCCTTCCATTTGGAAGAGTAATAAGACTCATGAAGTAGGGAGAAGCAGAGGATAAGAATTAATCCATCTCACAGATGTAGTGAAAAGAAAGGCCATCTGTACCCCAATGTTTATAGCAGCAATGGCCACGGTCGCCAAACTGTTGAAAGAACCAAGATGCCCTTCAACGGACGAATGGATAAGGAAGATGTGGTCCATATACACTATGGAGTATTATGTCTCCATCAGAAAGGATGAATACCCAACTTTTGTAGCAACATGGACGGGACTGGAAGAGATTATACTGAGTGAAATAAGTCAAGCAGAGAGAGTCAATTATCATATGGTTTCACTTATTTGTGGAGCATAACAAATAGCATGGAGGACAAGGGGTGTTAAAGAGGAGAAGGGAGTTGGGGGAAATTGGAAGGAAAGGTGAACCATGAGAGACTATGGACTCTGAAAAACAATCTGAGGGGTTTGAAGGGGCGGGGGGTGGGAGGTCGGGGTACCAGGTGGTGGGTATTATAGAGGGTACGGATTGCATGGAGCACTGGGTGTGGTGCAAAAATAATGAATACTGTTATGCCGAAAATAAATAAAAAATAAATTTAAAAAAAAAAAGAATTAATGCATCTCCACTTGAGGGATCTGTTAGGAAGCAGGCAAGCTTCTATAGGAGTAATCCAAGCAGGATAATTCCAGATTTTGGTTATAGCAAGGAGGTGGAGGAAGTGTTCAGTGAAAAAGCCTAGGATCCTTCCTTTCCGGTACATTGCTGTCCAAAAGAACTTTCTGCAATGATGGAGATAGTCTGTATCTGCACCGTCCAATAGGTAGTCACTAGCCACTTGTGGTTGCTGAGTAGCTAAAATGTGGTCTGTGAGACTGAGGGATTGAATTTATAATTTTACTTCATTTCAATTAATTTTAAATTTCAATAGCCATTATGTGTATGTAAGTATGTAGTATGTGGTTCTAAAGACTGTTCGACAGCTGTCAGTTGATTTATGCTTAGTTATTAATAGGTAATGACAAAAGTAAGTTACCCCTCTAAGTGAATGTTTGTATTTAAAGGAGACAGTGACTGAAACTGGAAACTACTCAGCATAGAGTTTCAAGTGCTGCTGCAAACCATGAAGGCTACTAATTTGGGGGCCAGAAGCCCTTTGTAGTGCTTCTCAAATTCAATCAGGTAACAGTTCCTCTGTGAACAAAGTTAACGCTAATGAAGAAAATTGACTTTACCAAATGCCAACTATATATACAACATTGTAATAAACAAGTATCTTAGTAAACTGCAGATGGCACAGTCTTAAACACAGCTGAAACGAGGAAGGATTAGACGGGATGAAGTTGAGATGCTGGGTACAGGGAGGGAAAAAAAAAACATAATTAAGATTCCTGCTCGTGTGCATCTTATTTGAGCTCCTGCTTTTACTACATCATTTGTGTATAAAATGTCAGAAATGACTGCCAAAGAGTTGTTGTGTGTGACTATTAGATTCAATCTGCTAGTGACTGGCTAAATAATAGTGCAGCTTAACCTCTTGGTGGGTTTCAATGTTCCTCATTTAAAATGGAGATCACGAGCATATGGGTGGCTCAGTGGGTTAAGCCGCTGCCTTCCGCTAGGGTCATGATCTCAGGGTCCTGGGATGGAGTGCCACATTGGGCTCTCTGCTCCGCAGGGAGCCTGCTTCCCCCCCCCCCCCCGCCTGCCTCTCTGTCTACTTGTGATCTCTCTCTGTCAAATAAATAAATAAAATCTTTAAAAATAATAAAAAAAATAAAATGGAGATCACGAGGCTGTCTTGCTGCCACGTTGTCAGTATGTTTTGAAGAAAGTCCCTGATGGATGGCTCAATTGATGGAACACTCATTGAGCTGGTGATTGGAGGTTTCTGAGACTCGAGAGTACACAAGTTGTAGATAAAATAATATAGATACACTGGAGCAGTGACAAATAAATGATAATAATAAACAAATACAGCTTTGTGTAATAACTTAAAAATTTTAAATGCTTAATATCTGTGTTCTTCACAATAAGCATATAGGATTAATATATTATTACATTAATGTATAACATACTATCATATGTTTTTATATTACAATAATATATGTTATTAACTCCAACTTACGGTCAGGCTTTCCTGGTTTGCTCATGGCTATCCAGGCTGTTAGTGATACTAATTTACTATTTCTTCCACTAGACAATGCTAATCTTTACCAGATGCGCTACTAAAATAATCTCAATACAAGCACTATAGATTCTTATTTTGTGAGATATTTCATTGCTATAAGAATTGGGTGGTAACAGGTTCTTTGATGATAATGCCGAATAGCCGGAAGCTTCTGGAGACGCGTTAACCTGGGACTTATCTGCCTGGAGGCTCAGAAAGCGACCACCTTCTTCCATCTCAGAACTTAAGCAATTGATTAAGAGTAGCTGAAGATACTTGATGTTGGTTTTGGACAATCTCTCTCTCAAATTTTGTTTTAATTTTTGTGTTTCCCTTGAGTAGAGAGAAATAACTTTGACTTGAAGGAAATAATTGGGATAGTAAAATAATAGAATTCTTGCTGGCTTCAGATTGTTATTCAGATGTAGGTATTCACCAGCTAAATGCAGAAATGTTCCTAAATAATTAAATTACAAATGGTAGTGGTAATCCTGCACATCTCTCAGGATTTTAGAATTTATTTTTCAGACGAAAAATCCACGGCCTGTAAATTGCTGGGGGGTGAGATGCCCATGTTTGCTTAAACCTTTGGTGGATCAGTCCAACACTGTATCAGAGATGCTAGGTTTTTAAGATTTTACCTGTATTGTTAAAGAAATAAACATCTTTTCCCCAGGTAGCCTTGATAGCACAAAGAAAATATTTTTTTATTCCATTGCCGTAAGTTAATCTATAAGAATACCTTGAGAGATGGAAGGAAAAAAATCCAATGTTACCAATAAAAGGAGAATATCTAACTCATCATAGGTCTTGTTATGAAAACCATGTGAAATGTAATATATGTAATGCTTCTGGCTCCATGCCTGGCGTCCAGCAGGTTAACAAAAATGTCAGCTCTCACCTCTTCCCATGAATTCATACTGCACCAAAGCCTGTCATGTTATTATCTGAAAATATCATCATCCTCATCCATGACAGCTCTAGATATAGATCCCTCAGGAAAGCATAGGAAGGGTTAATAACCTTCTATAGATTATGCAGATAGAAAAACACTGCCATTGTTGACTTAAGCACCCCAGATCCTACCTTTAAATTGCAATCACAAGCCTTATCCAACTTCGGGAATTTCAGGACTTACCTTGGGCTTGTTGCTGTAGATGATAATAGCTATTAGGAAAGAAATTGCATGGATGAAATAAATAAATATTTTACTTCCTCCCCCAGAGGATTAGAACATATTTAAGGAATAAAAAAATTAATTATATATTTTCCCAAAATACAGAAAAAATTATTTAATTACCCCCACCCGTGGCAGGGGTGAGGTGTGTGGGGGAAGGGTGGAAATACCTCTCAAAGATCAAGGTATCAGGGTGCAAAAAAATTATACTCTTCCTAAAGGATGATGTTCAAGGTGACTTAAATACTGCCAAAAAAAAAAAAAAAAAAAAAACAAAGCACCAACCCACAATGATTATGGTAGATATCTTCTTTTTCCTCCCTGTGGGGCATGTCAGTTGGTCCTTTTCATTGTGTCTACACATCCGTGGTCAACTACAGTAACACCTTGTTTCTACCGTGTTCATGTTTTGACTGTCAGAATGGCTGATCTGTGGATAAACTTCCTTAACATTTAAACTCTAGAACCCAGATGTCCTTTTGCACCACTGCGTGTGAGGTCACGAATGTCTGCAAACTGGGGAGCTCAGTGGTTACTCACTGCGCAGCGTCTTCCCCAACCCCAATCATTTTAGCTAAGTGCTATTCCCCCTAGAGCAAGGTTCCCTCCGCTAGCCTGCCTAAAAGGTATGTGGTGAGGGGCATATGCACTTAGTGGCTCAGCAACCAGAGGTTTCCTTGGTTGGGACTTGTGATGGTAAATATTAATGAAGAAGCTGAGCGGTACTGGCAATGATTCTCGACCAAATTAGATATTCTCTAAGTGCCAATGTTGCCCGCTGAATCTGAGTGGAGGAATGCTGTTGCTTAAAATAAAGGGGTCTTGAACACAATACTTGATCACCTCAGGTCGCATACTACCCAACCGGAAGCAAAAGGCAAAGGGCACGGCGCAAAAAAAAAAAAAAAAAAAAGAAAGAAAGAAAGAAAGAAACAGACACAGGGACACGTTTTGCAATGACGAACTTTATGTGGCTTCAGGAACAGCAACCTGTTCTCACACTTAGCAATTCCGAGGTACACTGTAAGACTGCCGGTCAGGTTAAACTGAGTTAATGAACCGGAATAAGAGGCAGCACTGGAGACTTCCGCAATCCTTTTCAAAATATAGTGACTTAGGTAAACTAATTCATAAAAGGCTCGCTGAATGCCCTTATACTCTCCTCTTAAACTTACGTGACCATCAGCAGCGCTGTTCAAATTCAGCCCACAGCTGTTAGACCCAGACACAGATCCGCAGTGTTCATCTCCCCAGAGTTACCCGTGTTCACTCAGACCCTCCGAAAACTGGGGTCGGTTTTTAATGAGAACATCATAGAAGATCCCTCGCCCCATTTTGCTCCCACGATCCCAAGCCTTGTGCCCCCCTCCCACCTTCCTGAAATTGGATTTCTTAAAAACGTAGCCCGTATCCCCAATTCAGTTGCACCTTCCGCAGCCAGAACCTCTGCCCAGAGACACCCGCGTTCACTCTCCCCCCCCCCGCCCTTCATTTCTTGAGACCCCATGCCCGCCTCCTGTTTCTCTCTCAGCAATCCCGGCGCTGAATTCTCGAGACCACCACCCCCGCCCCTCGCCATCCGCCCAGCACCTTCATCTCCAGTCCCCGCTTCCCAACCTCCTTTGAGGTTTCAGTGCCCCTCCCGTGGAACTAATAACCTCTCTCCTCCCAGAGACCCCAGTCTGTCCATGAGCTGCGCGTTCAGAGTCTTTCCCTACCCCCCGCTCCCCACCTCCCGCTCGGACCAGCGCAGTTCTGCAAGCTGCAACCATCCGGGACCTGTCCCCGCTCCCCACCCCATCCCCCGCCTAAACCGTTAGGGTCTCGGCTATCGATGCCGCCCGGGGCTCCAACTTACCACAAGCGTCCGGGAGGAAGACAAGGCAACGGTCGCCGCGGCGGCAGCTAGACGACAAACGGACCCGGCTGCAATCGCCCAGCGGAGCCCTCGGCAGTCAGTGCGCTGCGCTGCGCTGCGCTGCGCTGCGCTGCGCGCCGCAATCTCGCGCCTCGGCGGAGGGAGGAACGGAGGGAGCTCGGCGCGATAGTGAGCACCGGCGAGTCGACCTCCTGGGCGACCGTGCACCCCCGGACAGGTTTGGCTGGTTTTGCTCCACTATCTTACTCTAGCTTAGTAACTGACCACCTCCAGCATCTCTGCACTATTCGCGTCTTCTTTCTTCTTCGATGGCCCCTAACTAACTACACTACTCTAAACGGACGAAGGCCATCACGCGAGCGCCACGACGATCTCGACGACTCCGACGACAACGGTGTGCAAGAAGGAAGAAAAGTTCATATGCAATCGCAGGTAAGGGGCGGCAGGCCGATGGAGCAGCCAAGGTTGGCAATCTAGCTGCTCCAAAGGCAGGATCAGAATGATCGGTGCGCCGTAGGCTGTGAGCTTCCTCGGCGAGCACCAGAGCGCCTACCCCGCGCTGGCGATGCTGCACCGCTCTCTTGGGCCAAAACTGGAGGAGGGGTGGAGCCAAGAGCGACCAATCAGCGCTCAACGTTACACTGCCCCCGGCCTGTTTGGGCCGTCTCTTAGTGCATCTGGAACCTGCTGGCAGGGGGCGCGAGACCCCATGGTGGTGGTGGTGGCGGTGGTGATTAACTTGATTTATGAGACCTGGAGACTGGTGGGGGTACCGGGGTCATGGGGGCGTCTTTCTCAAGAATGCACCCTTAAAAATTGAAAAAAACACTCTACACACACACACACACACACACACCCTTAACATTTTCTAAGTCTCAGAAGTTCTACCAAGCTTTGAAACTCCTTGGGAGGTTCCGGGCTCCAACTCCTAACCCCTTTCCCCAACTGGAACAACTGAGGCATTCACAAGGTCAAGCACATTTAGTGAGCAAAGGCCGAGGTTCTCGGTCCCTCTTTCCCCTTTGTCCCTAACCTCAAATGCAGTGAAGGGAGAAAGGAAGACGCTTGGCCTCATGCCCCAAGAGGGCACAGCTTAGTCTCCTTCTTGACCCCACAGCCCTCGCTAGGTGCTTAGAAAGACACCCCCAAGAAACACACTTAGAAAGACATTGCCTAAAGGAGGGCAGCTCCTTTGGGTTTCTGAAGTGGGGCTGCACCTATTTCTCCGGTCCAGAGCCTGAGGCCCACAGCCAGTTGGTTGTCCAGCCGCTGGGAGGGCTGCCTTGGCATGGTCAAGACAGCAGGGTAAGGAGGGAACAGCAAAAGCTCCGTTTTGGCACCTAACGGGATGCCTAGCTGCAGTCCCGCAAGCAGAGCTCTTCTCTACTGGCTCCCAGGAGCCACCTGGCAGGTGCCTGCGGTGTCCGGGCTGCCCCGGGAGAAGGGGGGTGGTCGGAGCCACCTTGACCACGACACCTAGGAGGTACCAAGACCAAACTTAGAGATGGAGAAGATCCCACTGAGAGGGGGGCAAAGGAGATTCCTTCTAAGAAGAAATGGGAAAGGGGGGTTGTCTCCGGTCTTGGCTGAGGCTCCGTGGCGATATACCGAGGGCCGCGGGAGAAGTGGGGACTGGATCCCTGCCGGTCCCTGGTAGCTGCACCTAAGAAAGAGATCGAGACCCCGGTTTGGCTACTTAAGACCAGATCGCAGAGCGCCGATTATGTGGAACAGGCGACAGGGGAAGCCTTACAGCAGCTAAGAGGATCGAACTCCAGGGAGTGCAGAGGGAAGGAAGCATCTGGCTGCTCTGGGGACCTTTCACCTCATTAGCCCCAAAAGTTAGGGTTGGGGAAGGAGGTGGGAGCAATGCTAGGAGTTGGGTCCTATCCTTATTCCCAGTCACTTCTTTCTGTGCCTTGGTTTCCCAATTTGGAAAAGGAACGTATTGGTTTATTTCAATAGGGCTTTTGGGAATCCTAGGATTCCCTCCATCCCCACTGAATTCAGACACTTTTGCAGCGTTCTGATTTTAATTTGGCAGTGAACATACTGTCCGCACCCAAGTTCTGTTTCGCAAAGGAAAAACCCATCGCAGTTTTCTTCATTAAACAGTAGCATCTGTTGAATGCTACTGTATGATGCCGCACCGGTGGCGGCGACAGCGCTGCCAAGTCCACGGACTGCACAACGTTCACATCTTTAGAAATGCTATGTTAGCGAACAGTAATTTATAAATATTGAAGAGAAAAATGTATGTCTCCTTTTTAAATAATTAAGCACTCATCTTTTAAAATTCCCCAAGAATCCTTTTTCTCTATCCCCGTGAGCACACGTTGCTTCGTTCTGGCTTTTGCGGAGGGACTTATTTATTTTGTTGGAAGCTGAGACATTAGTTTTACTTTTAAGTATGTAAATATCAATCTCTCTGATACATTCTCCAGGCAATATGGACTCTGCTGAGCCCAGAGCCTGAGATAGCATCTACCGAAGCCCGGGACCTCACCGGCTCCCTAGAGAGCTGGCTTAGAGCCGCTGATCGCAATAACAATGATGAGGATGAGTGTGATAATCATAATCATAATAATTATTACGATTACTACTACTACTGCTACTACTAATACTATTATTATTACTACTACGTATCTCGCTGTTTAGGCTGTTATCTCTTGCTCCTCGAGAAAGGCAAAAGTACTGAGAAGGACCCGGGGTGAAGCCCACTCCGGGATGGGTAAGGTTCCCGGTGCATCACGGAGTTAGCTAACCCGGCGGCGGGCTGAAGCGCGCCTGGGCTTCCGAATGCGAGTACACACGGGCAAGCAAATTTGCCTTTGAGCGGCGCTCGCCAAGTGGTCAGGAGCCGGTAATCCTGAGCCAGAGCCGGGGACGCAGTCCGGCTCTGGGCGCGGGGTTCAGCCAGGAGCGCCAGCTCCACTTTCAGGGCACAGGCGGTGCATACCACACTTTGGGTTCTGTAGGTGGCGGCCTGGCCCAGCGCTAGCGGATTCGATGGGGTTTGGTGGTTTTGGCAACACTAACCGGGAGAGTATAGTGCAAGGAGTAATTTAGGGCGCACTTTAAGATCGGGAAAGCAAACTCAAAACAAGCACATGCCGGCGCGCTCTGCGGTCGCCAGAGAGGTTTTCTCGAACTCCTGCCTGAACTGTCCCGGGGAATCAGCTGAGGGTTTTCCCGGCTTTCCCTTCTCTTCCTTAGGTGTATGGAAGTTTTCCCTGGAAAGAGGAGCCATTTATTGTGAAATCCTCGGCTTTGACGCAAATCCCCAGCGGTCTCAGGAATAGTTCTCCAAAACGTGCCAGTTTTCTAAGGATATAGACACGCTTTTGCAACTCACACCAGGGGGATTCCCCTCTTCTCAAATATGTACCTTTCCAAAACTCCAGGTTTAAAATTCAGGAAGGATTTAAAGAAGATTGTTACCAAGTAGATAAAAGTTCCCCGTGTTTTTAAGACTTTGGGAACGTTCTTATGAATAATGGTAGCCCACTGGAAAAACCTACTTCTTTATTTATTACTATTCCTCCTCTTGACCAGAGAACCTTATTATAACAAACGTAAAGGATTATAGGTTTCTAGACTATCCTTGATTTATTGATAAGCGTCCTGGTTCTTGAAAAATATTCCAAGGCAGATATTTTTGCAGAGCAAAAGAAACTACACAAAAAATTCTACCTGGAGATTTTTACTACAGGACGTAAGTGCAAGACATTTTGATATTCCTTCCATATATGTAGGTCTAAAGGAAATTCTGATAGAGGGTTCTTTTTGGTGATTTTACAATTGTATCAGGTAATATTTTCAGCATTTCATATTTTTGCTTAACTGGAAAAAACCAGGATCATATCCATAATGTCCATCATTGAGGCATGATAAACAAAGAGATAAACTTTCATATTATTTTACATAGTAAATTTCTCCTTTACAGTTACTTAAGTGGGGTCATTGAATATGAAAAAAAATCTTAGATACAGATGGCTCATTATACAGGAAATCTTTTCAAAGTTTTTAGGATTATTTTTAATGAAAACCAATGCAGTTGAACTCTATGTGCTGTGTAGGAAGGCAGGGGGCAGTCTCTGATCACGCCAGTCTTTCTCTGAGTGCAGCTTGTTTTTGGAAAGATCCCTGTTTTAGCGAAAAACAACAAGCAACTCTGGTTCTGTGATACTCTCATCCCTGGTTGGAGAAAAAACTGAAAATCTCGGGAAGATTTGGAAGTTCCCGTCTACATATTTTTGTCACTTCTCAGAATTAAAAGGTAGATCAAGAATGAGAATATGTGCTTATTATTATTTTTAAACAGATGTTACTGAATTAACGTAATTGTATCTGACATCTTTGTAGTTGTGACTTCTAGCGTTCAAGTATATATTTTTTAAAAACCTACAATATACACATGTCAGTTTGAATAGGGAGAGGTATGGCTTCTAGTAGCCTCACCAAGGAAGAGGAAGAGCAACAAGCTACTTAGATGTCAGTTCTTCAGAGAAACATGGGTTTTCATGTAGCACATTTATGCTATGATGGACGCATTTTATATTATGGACATGCATTTCATTCTTCCAACACAGAATGAGAAGGATGGCAATTAGGGCCTTTTGTTTAAATTAAACAGAGATTGAAAGGCAACTGTGGTTTTTCTTTCATTCCTAGCCCTGAACTATCATCAGTTTGCTGCCTCTACATCTTATTCGGATTCTTTCAGACCACTCTGATCTCTACTGTGCATTCCTACAGTAATTAGGACTTCTGTTATGCATGACAATATTTGCTTGTTTGAGATTTGTCTCCGAAGTTCATGCGTGTGGCTTTCCTGGTCTGTAAATCAATATTATTGTGCTATTTCAAATGAAGTATGCCATTGTGCTTTGCTAGCTGATTTCTTCTTTTCTTTTTGTAAGAACCATCTCCTCAACCAAATTAGAAGTATCTCAGGGGAAAGGGTTTACTCATATTCTTTTCATCCTCTACTTTGTTCCTGTTTATCCTACTACTGGGCAAAAATAATATAAATAATAATAACTATTAACCGTTGACACAAAAAGGGTTAGGATGAAAAGTCAAGAAGCACAGGGCTGGTAAATCCTGAATTTTTCAAGGACCTGAATATAAATATAGAAGTGTTTACTAAATTGGCCCTTCATGCAAAGAGATCATGACAATTTGAATGGACCAGGATACAACTTAATAAGAAAAAAATGTAAGATGCTGAATTGGGGATACCAAATTTCTGTGCACAAATTTTGGTCATGGTGGATTTTAGTTGGCATCTGGCTCAACAAGTTCTCACTGTGATATGATTGCCAGAAAAACCTAATTTTATCTCGGGCTTTTGCAACTTTCATTGAAAGAGGACAAGAACAGGACCTATTTGGTACTTCCAGGCACAGTATTTAAAGAATGAAATCAGTAGATTGGAGTTCCTCCACAAGAATGCTTGTGTTAGGAGGGGGCTTGAATCATGTTATGTGACAAATTTTGGGTTTGTATCCTTCGGAAGACAAGACTCGGGATACTTGCTAGCTGACTTCAAATATTTGAGCGATTTTCTTATGGAAAGGGGATTTCCTTTGTTTCCCAAGGTTAGCATTCATATCTTCTTTGTGCTTGTTCTTTTGGTGCCTGGCACAATGTCTGACACAAACTGGGCATTCTATGGATATTTGCAAACAAGGGAACTATGACACAAGAGAATACACCTGAGAATTAGTGGAAGACCCTAACGATTCTGGCTCTAAAGCAGAACTTTACAACATTCAGAACTGGCCAAGGGTGGAAGGAACTGTTTTTGAAGGTAGTGAGCTCCTTAACATTGGGATGTTCAACTCTATCTGTAGAGGTAAATCACTTAGTGAGGATCTTACAAAGGAGAGTCCTGTGTGAGAAAAGGGTGGGGGAAACAGGCAGCTAATGAATGATATTTCAGGCTCTTTCCAATTCTAAATCCTGCAGAGTCCATAAATGTGGTCTCAATCTAGTTTTAGAGGATACAAAGGATATTGAAGTTTTTGAAAAATAGACGGAGGAGGTTACTGCAGACTTGCCATAGACTGAGCTTTACTGCAAGAAAGAAGCAGCTTCTCTCCCAGACCAGAAGACAGTTTTGTTGATCCTGGTGCACTTGCTAGCTACCGACTACCGTGGAAAATAAGCATCAGGAATCTTATTTTCATGAAAACAGCAGTATTATGTTGGAGATACCAGCATACTTTATAATTTTAGAAGACTGTGGAAATGATCAAATTAAAAATATCAGGATATGATGAAAGGATGTAGATTAAATTGAAGGTTACTATGAGAATTTTGCAAACACAAATTGAATGTTAGCTTTAACAAGAGGAGAATTTGTTTTTTATTAACCAGCATAATATGTGTGCACGGACTTCAATATTCTTCAGTAACATCTTTGCCTGAGACTCTTGAGATTTGCAGAAAGAAAATTTTTACTAAGAACTGGCATAGAGAACAAATTGAAGCACAACTAGAAATAATGTTTTGAGCTGCTTTTTTTGTTGATTTGTTTCCCTACTAACCATTTCATGTGACAGTACAAGAATTTGGAGCTAACAAGTATACCAAAGAAGACTTTGAGGTAAATCGTGATTATACAGTTTATGTCAGAAGTGATATATTTCATCAAGATATGATAAATTGGAGTGAAGGATAAGTTTTAGAACATGCACAGATCAAGCTTAGACTCTAGAGTTAAGGAATTTAAAAAATACGTACTTTCCCACGCAGTCTTTGTCTAACTGTGACCTGTTTTTGTTTATTTGATTCTATTCCTTCATTTTTGTCCCAAGAGTTATTATGCATTATTAGCTAAGAGCTGCCAAATATTTTAAAGTTTGAATTTAAATTAACATTCAAAAATATTTTCTGGACCTCAATAAATAATATCATTACATCAAGCTGTGTTACAAGTGAGACTATTTGTTCAGTACGATGTAAAATTAAGCTTAGTTCAGAGAGCTGTTGTTTCTTGGTTTCTCTAAGGTTGCAATGAACGCAACACACAGCACACTAAATAAACCTATACCATAACTCCAATATACGTATGAGCCAAACACACAGTCTAACAGGTGAGAAAGAGCTCTTTAAACTAGAATTTGTAATTCAAAAGGGGAAAAATTGCTTGAGTTTATAATCCCCTTTGAATGTTATCAGCTATTTGTTTTACAGAAGGGATAACAAAGATAAAAAGGAATTCGTTTATCAGTAATGTTCAAAATATGGCACTTTTTCTTCCCCAAAGATCTATTGAAAATGTTCAGTATTTTTGAAAAACATAAACTTCTCCTGGGTATACTCATTAAACAAGAATATGAATGATGGTCTATACTTCACTGTAGGATGCTACCTACCTAAGAGAAAAAATCTTGTACATGAAATTTTAAACAATAATCAGTTTCACTACAGAACTCATACAGCTATATTATTTTCTTAGCTTGATATCCATACCCTCCCCAGTGAACAACAAAATCAACTAAGTTTAATTAATTCACTTGGATAACATGGCTTTTAAGCTCCATAGCCCTGTTCTAATTCATCTGTGGTATTAAATATGTCATAGAGGTTTTTGCAAACCCTTAACACCTGCCATCTCCTAAAAATAATGGATATTGGAAGCCACAAGATTTAGTGTAGCAGAACCAAACCAGATATCAAAACCACACTATCTCTGCCACCAGTACTGCCACCACTACCAATCTCACCATCTTCTCTATCAACATCATTGGCAAGCTGGCCAACAGCACTACTTAATTGATTAATAAGCACCAATCATTTGCTTTGTTAATGGTTACTTTCTTCTCTTTATCAGACTTTGCTTCTCTCTCTTCTCATCATGACACATTTACATAGGATTAAGACCTGCAACATTCCCTTATCCAAGTGACATCTCCTTCTTTCACAATATCTTCTGTCAGTGTATCAACTTCTGGTAGCTTTGTGAAATAGAACAGACTGAAGGATATTTCCCTACCTATTCTACTATGACTAACTGGTTAACCATGCTCATTTAATAAAATATCTCAACCAGGCTGCGTTGGTAAATATAAAGAACTCTCTGCCACAGATTGTAACATTATGCCAAATAAATGAAGATTTTCCTTACTTCTTAACAACAAGCTTGAAAGAGTAAGTCTCCACCATTTCAAAGTCTAGAACCACACAATTTCACTCAAGATGACACATTGAAAGCAAGTAACAACAAATGTTGTCTTTCAAGACTAAAGAAAAAACCCTAAATATTTTCTTATCACCAAAAAATTTTATATACTTTTTTATTTATGGACAACTATGGAAATCCTCTATTCTCTCCAAGTGGAGTTTACCTTGAAGCAAAAGCCTAGACAGCAATGAATTGATGCTTGTTGTCATGTAATGAGAATCTTAGAGTAGAACTGCCGAAGTCAAAATTTATTTTCTGGCCTTTTGATTTTTGAAGTGCTATCATTGTACTCTTTGTGTGCCTTCTGGTCATTAGTAGAACACTGATAGTAAAAATTCTTTCCTAGGTGATCTTTCATTGGGGAGTAATGAATGCTTACACTGCTAATAGAAAGCGACGGGCAGGATTGGCTAGAGAATTCAACTTTGTTAGCTTTCCGTTTGGCCAGTAATTTTCATCTATTAAGTTATGATACAAAAATAAACCTTTATCTTTTAAAGCAGTATACACAATAACCAAGAATAGCTGCTAAATTAAGAACTAGATGGTTTAATCTATCATTGTTAAATTTGTCTGTGCATTACTGACTTCACGATGACTTCTTTTTTTAACTTGGCTGAGTTTAAAAGATACAAGGAAAAAAAGTTAAAGATATAGAGAAGAACTGATCATCATATTATTTCAAGTCAAGTGACACAGTGGGAAGGAGCATCTCTATTGTCTGGTTTGATTGCAAGGTATTCTAGCTAGATTCTATCAGTAGTTCCGGCTTGTTAAGAGTTGCTTTTTTTAAAAGTTTGTGATCAAGTAATATGGCATTTAAAAAATCCCAACAGAGTCATTTGCAATTCCATCCTTCAGAGAAGAAAAGCAATCTCAATAGAACATATACAACTAAAAAGGTGATTTCAAACACTAGACGGCTATTTCAATGATATTATAATTCATCAAAATAGTTATTAACACCTCTTTTGATATTGTCTTAAGAATCTATGCAATTTTTTTTAATTTAGGGAAATATCACAAAGTCCTTCACAGCTATATCTGGTGATTAATGTTTTATCATCCTATATTTTGTCAAATCAAGGGAAAGCACAAACACACTGGTAGAATTTTTTAAAAAGTGCCTTATTTATGTAATTTATTGAGTGACTGTTTATCTCAGAGTAGGCAAAAGTTTTTTCTATTTGTTCTACCTTCCATATGTCTGCTCCAGTAGAAACTGAAAGATGTAAGTTTTCCTGGAAGCTTACAGTCAGTCAACAAAGAGGACATTTAGGGCAATATTTCAAAAATTGAAGATAATATTCTCACAGAAACACATATCACTAATCTGGCTATTAATGGTATTAGTATAATAAAACTGGGACAAGTATATCTCCTCCCCCCCCCCTTCCAGATGGATGAATAGATGGATTAATAATATAAATTAGAACTGCTGAGCTCTACTCAGCATTCACTCACATGCTGTGTAATCTGAAATATTTATAACTTCACAGTGTAACCATGGCTAGAAATCCTTTAAATTTGAGGGTTTAAAAAATTATGTTGTTGCATATGGTTTGCAAATGTGTGGAAGAACCAGTAATATGTATATAATCTCTCACAAAGCTAATTTATAAAGTTAATTAAGAAAGCTTTAATTCAGGAAAAAATGAGCACAAGGTGACTTAATGAACAAATCCAAAATTAATACACAAACTGACCTACAATTTTAATCTTCACGATTCTGGTTGTCTACTGGTTGTGTTTAGAATGGTAAAGAGGTTTAAAGTACAATATTGGATTTATTAAAGAGGCATTTTCTCTGAGAAAGCCACCTCTGTGTTATTGCAGATAGTGTGCCACAATTCAATCTTCTCTGCTCTTAAATTTTAAGAGCTTGACTTCTTACTTTGTTGCAAAGTGTGAGTTCTGACTGCTTATCTAAGGAAGCTAAACTATATACCATGTGGTACAAAACACTATTACACAGAGACAGTTTGATCAGTTACCAGATTAAAATGCAAATCAAAGTAGACCTAGCCTTATTATAGATGAAATGCAATCTCTTACTTTTTTTTTTAAAGACTCATGAACTTCAGAAGTTGTTAGAGTGAAAAATTCTAAATTATTGAAAAACTTCCCCTTTTTTCCTGACAGTTGTATTAATGACTGTTCGTGTAGACCTTGGCTTTACTGGCTTCATAATGTTTCCTACTACATTGGGAATTGGGTTGTGAAATATTTCATGAATGCAATAATTCTTAGTAATAGAAGACCTTGTTGGAGTCTTATCATTTGAAAGTTTTGTGATTTTTTTTGTTTGTTTTTGAAGATAATCTTCAAAGCAGGCTGTTAGACTTGACAGCATCCCTCGGAACAAAATCTATTAACTGATATAAGTGATTTGTTTGCTCCTCATTTATAGCTAATTATACAGTTACATGTCCCTTTGTCTCTTTAAGTCAACACTTCACAAAAAACAGCAGTGATGTTTCATTTGTGCTCTATTCATTAATGCATGAAAAGTACAATTAATTTTGCAAATTTAACATTGGAAATCATTGAAAAAAAAAGTATTTTTAGGACATTGCAATCAACCCAGATGAAAACCTAACCCTACATTAACATTATATTTCCATCCAAAGAGGCTAATAAAGTCTGGTACAGTGAAAATTTTGTGCTTCTGCAAGGCCTTCCTCAGAAAAATCAGACATTTGTTAAGGTTTGTGGGGGAGTTTTTAGCTTTAACATAAACAAGACCTGTAAGATTTATTAAAAATTCTCAGCTATACACTATTCACCAGAAAATAATTACAGAAAACAAGCAAACAAACAAAAAAACATTTGGCAGTTTTCCCAACTAAGAGCTCTAAAAACTTGATAATGCTGATAACCCAAGATAAACTTTCCATCCAATAACCAGGGCAGAAGTCAAAGCTGACCACATTTGATGGGGAATCAGTTGGATGTTAAACATAAGATACTTCCAAGGTATCAGTCTGGTAATCTAAGGGAATGTAAGGGTACATTTGTATGACCATATAGGTTGTTCCAATCACATTTAAACACCTCTAAAGAAGGGTGGCAAAACTCAAATATCTTTGCTATATTTTCAAGTTTGAAAATGGGTGACTATTCACATAGTCTTAATTTGAGATTGATTTCAAGAAGTGGAAATTCCAGTTTGAATTTGAAGTTTGAAATTTATTGATGTGGTCTTCCACTTATCATTCCATTCACTGCTCCCTTTCTTAAACTTCATGGCCTCTTTTTTTCTATATTGTCCTTTGAGGATGATTTATGCATTTTCTGTCTTTTTATCCCCTAGCTCCAGATTTAAACTTAGTAAGAAGAAGGTAAGTAATAAGAACTCTGGAGACTACCTGGGGCAATGTTAATTTGTTCTTAGTTAATAAAAGTTTGACTCATTCTTTTCTCCTATTTCTCCTCTCCTTTGCACTCTTCTTGCCCTCCAAACGATGACAGGGAAGGAAACTGAAGAAGCTGGCCTTTCTATTTTATGTAATTTTGAAGGTACTAACAATTAGGCCTAACTCATTTGTAATTAATCAAGATTTTACTTAGGAATAATGCCTACATGTAAAATGTCTTTAATGGGCTTGAAAAGTTTGTTGAAATCATCCTTATCTTGAATTCATACAACATAGCTGACAATTTTAATTTCCTTTGAAACCAGTGCTCCATTATTTTTCCCTTGGGGAATATTCAAATGGGATTTTTTTTCTATTACAAATATGGTTTCTAAAATTTTTATTTACAGCTTTATTGAGATACAATTCACAAATAATAAAATTCACTCCCTTTAAAGTATATGATCCAGTGGTTTTTAAAAAACATATTCACTTTTGAAACCATCACCACTATCTAATTTTTGTTTTTGAATTTCAAAATGTTATTTACAAGTGACATGAATTTTAGAAGCTTTCATAAAGATAGTATTTTATTTTAGTAATCATTTCTTCTTTGTTATACAGAAAATAGAATAACACCTTAGAACATTGAGCTATAATTGGCAACATTATATTGCCTAAATTATAGAATAGTCTATTAAATCTGGAGAGATACTGTTAGACTTCTAGGATAGTACAATTTTTAAGAATATTCGGTATTGCAGGAGTTGTCTTTTTTTAAGATATCTGATTAAGTTTTTACTTAAATTCCTCTGAGTTACTGTACATCACAATATTAGTTTCATGTATAGAATTCAGTGATTCATCACCTAATCAGTGCTCAACACAACAAGGGCACTCCTTAATCCCCACCACCAATTTAATCCATCCTCCTCTCTAGTAACCATAATTTTGTTTTCTATAGTTAAAAGTCTGTTTCTTGGCTTGCCTTTCTTTTTTTCCCTTCATGTTCGCTTGTTTTGTTTCTTAAATTCCACATGTGAGGGGAATCATATACTATTTTTCTTTGACTAATTTATTTTGCTTAGCATACTACTCTCTAGCTCCATTCATGTTATTGCAAATGGCATGATTTCATTCTTTTTTATGGCTTAGTAGTATTCCATTTCATAAACCATGCATACATGCACATAGAGATGTATACATGCAAGACTTGTCCTTTAGTGCATAGGAATATAGTGCATATCAGGTGATGAATACGAATTTGGAGCCCTTGATAGCCCTAATGCTTTATCAAATATAGCATGTTTAATAATTTGCATCTAGTCCCACTTGTGATTTGTCATCTCTGTTTCCTCTGGAATGACACTGAACTAATTTCATCAATAACAACTTGATAGACTGAATAGAAGCAGTAGACATAGGCTGTCAATCTTTAACAAGTATCACAGATTTGTAGGGTGGTTGATAAAATGGTTCAAAGATGCAGTTAACCATTATTCTTTTCATAATAGTAGGCACTGTGAGCTGTAGTAGTTCGGTCACTACTAAATGTAATACAGAGTTCAGAAGTCTTTTTCTTAGTTCACACTGAGAAACATTCTCTAAAGAGAAGAATATTGGCAGATACATATGGATGTGTTACTAAGACATCATATTAATAGATGGGTTTTTATATATGGCTTAATGTGAGAGTATTTCACATGTGGGACCAGTGTGGTCAAGAAAAATGCAGTCATAATGAAACAGTGGAAAATGTACTAAATAAGCAACAATACTACACTAATCGGTGTGACTGATAAAATAAGTGAAGTCATAACAATAACTATAGTAATTCAGCATTGCACGTTAGGCATTTTTGCATGATTGTAACATTTAGACAGCACATGGCCCTGCAAGGTAAACATTAGTATTCTCCTTTTAGTGATGAGAAAACCAAAGATTAAAGTTTGTGACTTGGGCTCCATCATGGCTCAGCCAGTTAAGCATCTACTAGGGTCCTGGGATTGAGACCTATGTCAGGCTCCCTGTTCAGTGGGGAACCTTTTTCCCCCTCTCCTCCCTGCCTGTGCTCTTTCTTACTATCTCTGTCTCTTTCTTGCTAAAATAAATTTTAAAAATCTTAAAAAAAAAATAAAGCCTGTGACTTGACTAAGGTCACCCAGGAAGTGATTGTAGAATCAGGATTATAAATTCAGGTCTATTTTATTCCAGGATTGGGGTTCTTAAGACACCTTTAAAGCAATGGACTTGGTAGAGGTCATTTGGTGAGTCCTGGAAACGTGGAGTCATGTAAGGGTTTAGGTATTCATGCCATGGTCATGTGTTTCTTTGATAAATTTTTCTGGTTTTGTTAATGACTCCTCTCTTGTCTCCACAAATTTAGGAAATGATTTTATATATCAAATAAGTCCATCCCACACATTTTGTTTTTTATATTCGTTGAGTTATGTGTTTAACTTCCATGTGGCCTTTTGGTTCATGGAGCATTTTCAAGAAAAACATTTTTCCTTTATTCACCATCTGCATTATAGTTCAGCCTATTTACAACACTGTAGTCACTTAAATTTGAAGAGTAAACAAAACTACATTTTTCAATAGATCACCCATAAGATTTATGTTCCCCTGTATATTTCCCCCTTTGGAGTTTAAATAGGTTAAGAAGTTGGGAATGTCCAATTTTAGCTTCCAATGACCAAACAGCTGTTTTTTCATAGGATAAACATGGCTAAATAGGTTCAAGAGATGGGGAATATTTTTACTGAGACTCAGTTAGTCAGGGGTAGAAATGGGGAATGAATTATATTTAATTCAAGAAAATCATTTTTCTCTTGTATTTCAGTTTCCTTTTATTACCCATCCCTGAAATCAGTGGATGTGAGAATGAGCAAGTGCAAATAAATCCGGCTTTTAGGACTGCAAAAAATGATTATGTTCACCCTTTGGAATGACATAAACGTGATTAGAGTTTATTAATATTTCATTTAAAACACAGGTAAACCTCCACTGATAAATTTTACAGTTGGGTACAATATTGAAGGTTCTAAAGATTGCAGGTGCCTGATATTTCAATGAGGAATACAAATAGTGACTTATTTCATTTTTTAGTACTGCCCATTTCATTTGAAATCTGTATGGCTTAAAAATACTTCCAGATACTATATCCAAAAAAATTTAATCACTTTAAGATTCACAGAACAACATTTCAAGGGCAGTGCTTTGAGTTTTGAATGTTGAGAATTCTGAACACTGTTTTATCACACTTCCATGCAGTTGGAAAAATATCGTGATGAATCTAGTTTATATTTTCATGCTTTAAATTCATAAATATTGCCAAGTTCATAATTCAGTTAAAATCTAAAGTGTGTATTCAACAATTTTGAATTTGCTGATTTTTCCATTAGCATTAAACAGCTGTTCTCCATTTCCACTAAGGATAAGACCAGAAAGAACAACACTTGCAGCATGAAGGATATAGACGAGCATTAGCAAAATCCTCCTATCAGCTTGGTGAGATGCTAGACAATGTTATCAAGGGAGTTGTTAGTCATCCATGCCAGAGATTTTAAAGAAGTCAATGGTATTTATGGGAATGCATTTGGTGTGGTTTTCAATCCAAAACAAAAAGAAGAGTGTAATAATTTCTAAATTTTTTTTGGCCTTATAATTCTATGTACATTTTATTATAATAAATATCTTGCTTATCTGCAGCATGTCATCATCAGAAGTGGGAAACCTATTTCAGGACAGCAAATGCATTAACCTATGCAGCTATTTGAATACACCAACACTGGGTAACTAAGAAGCCGTTTTGAGGAAGGAAATGTCCAACTCCAGATCTTAACCCCAATTGCTTACTAGATACTTTCACCAAAACACATGCATGTCTTATAGGCACCTCAAAACCCAAAAGGGTTTTTCAAAACTAAAATTATTTATAGTATTCTTAAATCTATTGTTCATCTTGTGTTGATGTTTTTTTATCCACCAACAGCCTCAGAGAGAAAGGTGAGCCATACATGATGTTGTCCCATCATTATTTCCCTCATCCGAAATTTTCACCCGTTTCATTAACTCTGATATACTTCCAGAAATATATCAAGTCAGTCCCTTCCTTTTCATACCCAGTGCCACTGCTTCCCTTTAGTAACATGGTATGTTTCTTTCTTTCTTTCTTTTTTTTTTTTTTTAGATTTCATTTATTTATTAGAGAGAGAGAGCACTAGCACTCATGAGTGGGAGGGAGGGGGAGAAGGAGAGAGAGTAGTAGACTCTCTGCTGAGCAGGGACCCCCTGACATGGGGCTTGATCCCAGGACCCTGAGATCATGACCTGAGCCAAAGGCAGACACTCAACAGACTGAGCCACCCAGGCACCTCTAGCATGGTGTATTTCACCTAGAATATTACTGCACGAGTTTCTGAGAATTTTCCCTCTTCCACACTTACCTCTTCAAGGTAGTTCTCTACATTTCTTCTAAAGTGACCTTTCCAATGTATGAATTTCTTTTTCTCTTTGCTGCTTAAATCCTGGTAGTAGTGGCTCCCACATGGATGTATAAGATAAAGTTAAAAATCCCAATTATGAGTTACAAAAATTCCTTTCTTGGTCTAGTCCTTGACAATATCTGGTGCCATCTCCCACTCTTCTCTATATAAAATTCACTCACCCAGTAAGAACACCTAATTTTCTTTCAAGGGGTCTGCTTTTTTTAGCCAATGCTTTCTGTCTGGATCTTTTTATTTGCCTACCCAACTAACCATTTTCAAATATAATCTCTAGGGTAACCCACTTGCCTTGCTCCTGTTTTATGCTTACATGGTAACTGCCTCTGTGATACTACATCATATTGCCATTACCACTTGTCTGTCCCTCTCACTAGACTGAACTTCATGGGGCATAGAGACAGTTAATATATACATCATATTTGTTTCTCCAGCACCTTGATAGATCTAGCACAGAGCTGAAGTTTAAAATGCTTATTAATATTGTTATCCATCAAGTAGAATTTGTCCAGATGTTGGAAGGAGCTAAATTACACTTACTCTGGTTTCATTTAGTTGCACAGCTCTAAGTTGTATGTTAATATTTACCCTTGTGCAAATGGTCAGCTTGAAGAAAAAATTGGCCCCATTGTAGCAAAACTTTTCCAGGTAAAGCTATGAATTGAGCTAGTTTCTTCCAGGTAGTGCTTGGCTCTGGTTTTAGACATGACTCACTAAAGACTAGTCTATCTCTAGCAAGCTAAGCAATGAACTTTTCTGGAGTAACTTGTCAAAAATTCTAACAGAAAACATTTTAGAATGTATGAAGACAAATAGAGAATTAAAGTTTCTTACTACTCTACACATCTCAATTTTGAATTATATTGTATTTTTCAGCTTTATTGAGATATGATTGACAAATAAAATTATAATACATTTAAAGGGCATAACATGATGATTTGATATGCCTACTTTGCAAAAAGTTTCCCACCATTGAGTTACTTAACACATCCATAACCTCACATATTGACCTTTTGTGTGTGTGTGTGGTGAAAAAATTTAATTTCTATTCTCTTAGCAAATTTTGATTATGCAATATTATCAACTATAGTAACCATTTTATACATTATATTCTCAGACTTGTTCATCTTAAAACTGAAAGCTTGTAGCCTTTTTCTGGCCTATCCTATTCCCTTACCCACCCCTGCATCTATTTCTATGAGTTTGACTTTCTCGCTCTTCATTCTTTCCATCTTCCTTCCTTTCTTCCTTCCTTCCTCCCTCCCCTCCTTCCTTTTCTCCCCCTAAGATCCCATGTATAAGTGATACCATGAAGTTATTTTTTTTCTCTGTCTGACATTTCATTTAGCGTAACACTTTTGAGGTTAATCCATGTTGCTGCAAGTGAAAGGATTTTCTCCTTTTTAAGGTCAAATAATATTCCATCTCTCTCTCTCTCTCTCCCCCTCACACACACACACATACACACACACATACATGCACACACACACACACACACACAAACACACACACCCCACATTTTCTTGATCCATTCATGTGCTGACAGACACACTTAGATTGTTTCCATACCTTGGCTAATGTGAATAATGATGCAATAAACATGGAATATAGATACCTCTTTGAGATTGTGGTTTTGTTTCCTTTGGGTGTATACTCAAAAGTGGGATTGCTGTATCACATGGTGGTTCTATTTTTAACTGTTTGAGGAAGCTTCATACTGTTTTCCATAATAGTGGTACCAGTTTACATTTCCATCAATAGTATACAAAAATTCTCTTTTCTTCACATCCTTGGCAGCAATTGGTATCTTTTGTTTTTTTGATGATACTAGCCACCCTAGTAGGTGTAAGGTGGTATACCATTGTGGTTTTGGTCTGCATTTCCCTGTTGATGAGTGATTTTGTACACCTTTTCATGTACCTGTTGGTTATTTGTATATCTTCTTGGGTAAAATGTTGATTCAGGTCCTTTGTTCATTTCTTAATTTTTTTAATTTTTATTTTTGCCATTGAGTTATGTGAGTTCCTTGTATATTTTGAATATTAACTCCTTATTGGATATGTGGTTTTCAAATATTTTCTCCCATTTCATAGGTCATCTTTTCATTTTGTTGATGGTATCTTTTGCTATGTGGAAGCTTATGTTGTACTCCTACTTGTTGGCTTTCGCTTTTGGTTTCAAATCCAAAAGCTCATTGTCAAGACTGGTGTGAAGGAGCTTACCCCTATATTTTCGTCTAGGAGTTTCATGGTTCTAGGTCTTACATGCTTATCTTTAATACATTTTGACTTGATTTTTGTGAGTGGTATGAGAGAGGGGTCCAGTTTCATTCTTTTGCTTGTGGCTGTCCAGTTTTCCCAACACTATTGAAGACACAGTCCTTTTCCTCATTGTATAATCTAAATCATTATAACTTTCTTTTTAAAAATAAGTTTTTAACATGAAGCTGATATAACTAAACTATATAGTTAATTTATGAACCAGTGGCCCATGGCCTAAAAAAAATTAATCTATAAAAAGTCAGATTTTACCAAAGTAAAAATTATAATAAAATTGGGGAAAAAGCGATTCATGGAGTTATTTTGCAAACTACTTATGCTTATTTTCATTAAATGCATTTGTTCCTCTAATAATAGGAAGGGATTTTGAAATTTTGGTAGGTTAATAAACCCCAAAAGGTCATTTGCACCTTTTTGTAGCAATCCTCTAGATAGTCTAATGAATTTTCCTTATTTAAAACAACAACCAAGTAATTAATCTCACTGTGGTGTAGCATCTCTGATGAATTGTGTTAGTCTCTGCTAGATCATGGTCAGTGCTGAGTTGCTGGCTACCTCAGGAGGAGTCCGTTTCTTTTGAGTTTCATAAGATGTTTGCTCACGCTGAGTTATCATTTCGCTCAAATTTACCCTCTGGAGCTCCACAGAGTAAACATATTCCTTCTCTAATATGGTAGGGATCAAGTGTCCCCTAAGTTTCTTTTCCTCACACTAAACATTGTGGAATTTTAGGCTTACTCACAATCTTGGTTGCCTGCTTCTGGAAATAGTTTTTAAAATGTGGCACAAAGAGTTGCATATGATAATGCAGATGTGATTGGACTATCTTATGGTAGGACTTTGCAACTCATGATATGGATACACTATATATGTAATTGGAGCATACTTTTGGATTAATAGTTGGTGATAACGTGAGAATTTAAAAATAAATATCTGAATGCAACTTGATTTATGTATGGATATGTAGGTCACTGTTACTCAGTTATTTGAAGCACTTTCACACTTTCTTACAGTTTTTTTCCTTAAATCTGAAACTAATTAATTTCCACTGTTCCAAGTTCTGACTGTTTTAATCTGCTTCATAAGCTCTCTTTAAAACTCCATACCCTTTTTTAAAAAAAGATTTTATTTATTTATTTGACAGACAGAGATCACAAGTAGGCAGAGAGGCAAGCAGAGAGAGAGGGGGAAGCAGGCTCCCTGCTGAGCAGAGAGCCCCATGCGGGACTTGATCCCAGGACCCTGAGATCATGACCCGAGCAGAAGGCAGAGGCTTAACCCACTGAGCCACCAGGCACCCCCATACCCTTTTTTGATAAACCTTCTCTCCCCACTTTACCAGTGTTCAAGACATTTTAGAACAGTCTGAAGTATTCCTGCTGAGTTAGCACTTAGTAAAAACTTTCCCATTATGGTATCAACAACCTCTAAAGGAGTAAATAAGAAGCTTAAGCAAAAAGGAATTTAAATGTCCAATAACAGTAAGCAAATAGCTGCCATATAAAGAAGTATTATGAGGAGAAGAGAATTTTGCTTTCTAATTAAAAATAGAGTGAAGGTAGCTTCTTAGGTTTAAAAAAAGTGTCATAAGGCCATTTAATTCTTGTTTTGGAGATGCATTTTTAATTGAAATGTAGTTGACATACACTATTATAGTAGTTTTAGGTATACAGTCATAGTGATTAGAGAATTACATACATTATAAAATACCGTAAGTATAGTTACCATCTGTAATAATACATTATTACAATATCATTGACTCTATTTCCTGTGCTATATATATATATATATATATATATATATATATATATATTTAATTCTCTCTTGGAAATTTGATTGGTCCTGGGGAAAAGAAGGCAGGCAGCTCCTGCTTTCTGCTGAGGGTGCCACAAACCCTCACTATTTCCAGTTGCCATTAACAGGGAGGTTCTCATGATTAGAGGAGGCCAGGAAGGCCTTGAGCTTGGGCTGGGTGCTGTGGCGCCCAGGTAGGCTGAGATCCGGGGCATGAGTCCAGGCAACTGACGGTCAGGACCTGGTGAGTCAGCAATGAGTCCAGCAGGTTGAAGTCTGGAAAGGAAATCTTTTGCCCATGATGAAGTCCTCATCCCCTTCGTTCTGGGACCGTATGGTCTCAAAGGTCTTCAGGTACCCAGTAGTGCCTTCACTTACTCCTATTTGTCTGACTCCTAGTTTGTATAGATGAGGATGAGGTATTTGCAGGGGATATTCTCCATGCCATCCTTCACCATGTGCACCAGAACCCCCTCCCACTGGTCCTTCCCAGAAAGCCTAAGGGAGTAGCCTGGATATCACAAGATGGCATTGGACTGGTACAAGGTCTCCATCCTGGAGCTTGGGAAGTTGCCCATAGAGACAAGGGGCCTTGAGTGAGCCCTTCAGCCCTGTCTCCACGGTCACCACCTCCTTCTTCAGGCTCTGGCTCTGGTGAGTCAGCAGCATACACATAGCTGAGAACAGGGAAGCAGGTGATGGAGTAGGGCAGCGTGGTTACTGTGCAGATGGTGGTGGCAGAGCTTTTATGTTATACTTTTTATCCCCATGGCTTATTTATTTTATAACTGCAAGTTGGTACCTCTTGATTCCCCACACCTGTCTCACCCATAACCTCCATCCTCCTTCCCTCTGGCAACTACCAGCTGAGGAAGTTTTAAGTAGAAACGTGTTGCTGATTTAATAATTAATTTTAAAAGTATAATGCCTGTGTTTGTATCCTTCACAGAAAATATTCTATGACTCTCTGTACTTCCCATATTATTTCAATTTTGATGATAAAGTTTCTGGCAAATTTATATCCACGAGACACTTATTATTATTATTTTTTGAATATTTATTTACTCGACAGAGAAGAAAGCATGAGCAGGGTGAGGGGCAGAGGTATAGGGTCAGGGAGAAGCAGACTCCTCACTGAGCATTGAGCCCCACAACACAGGGCTCCATCCCAGGATTTTGGGATCATGCCCTGAGCCAAAGGTAGCGAATTAGCTGACTCAGCCACCCAGCCTCCCAAAACACCTCTTATTTGTTAAGAGATATGGTTTTATATGAAAATCTGAACGACTAAGTAAAAAAGTATATCAATGTGATTATTTGCCTTTTCAGACAATTCACAATTTACATACTTCCTGTTGTTTTTAAAATTTTATTTATTTGTTCTTCCAAGTTCTTATTTAAATTCCATTTCCCTCCCACCCCCCTTCCTTTCTCTCTCTCTCTCTTTTCTTTCTTCTTTCCTTCTTTCAAGATTTTTAAGTAATATCTCCACCCAGCATGAGGCTTTAACTCACAACTCTGTGATCAGGAGTCACATGCTCTATTGACCTAGTCAGCCAGGAGCCCTCTCTTGATTTTTTAAAAAGATTTAATTTATTTATTTCATACACACACACACACACACACACACACACAGATCACAAGTAGGTAGAGGCAGACAGAGAGGGGGGGGAGTTAAGCAGGCTCCCCGCTGAGCAGAGAGCCCGATGTGGGGCTCGATCCCAGGACCCTGAGATCATGACCTGAGCCGAAGGCAGAGGCTTAACCCACTGAGCCACCCAGGCGCTCCCCCCACCTTGATTTTTTAAAGTGAGAAATAATAAAAATAAAAATTTCTCTGCTTTTAGTTGCACATTTACTGCACAAACGAAGGAATACCTGCATGAGATTTGTATTCATCAAGGAAAAGCCTGTTCTTACCAATTACTGTTAGCTCTATTTAAACTCTGAGTAAATTTTTCTAAGTTCTAAGAATATAGTGGACAGAAAAACCAGATTTTCTGTTAATTGAAAATGTCTTTGTAAAAACTTCAGTAATGAAAATATTAAGAGTAATGTCTACTTTTATTGAAGTATGCTATTAAAAATGTCTTGCTCTGTTTGTAACTTGCCTTGTACTTTTCATATTTGATTTTTTCAAGTTCATTAACACATCAGTGGGAAATTGAATTTAAAGACCATTTTTCACAAAGCACTTTTTATTATTTTCCTGGCAGTTCTAAAATGAAATGTGAACTTTGGTAATGTTAAAATATCAAAACATGTAATTTTTCTCCAGCATACAATTGGAGGACTTTAATCTTTATTTTTCTCTAATTGACATGTGACAAATCTGTTTATTGCAAGCATTTTCTACTACATGGGAAAATTGTTAACCTGTGGGAGTGACAGATGATTCTGAGAATATAACTTTAATCATTATTTCTTTTGTCACCAAGTATGAAGACTCCATTAGATAATGGAAGTTCTTTTTGTGATATTTCATTCTGTCAGTGTTTCCATGATAACCTCTTACATAATAAAATTCAAGTTTATTAACTGCATATGTTTACTGTAAGTTAATGTTTCTCCTAAAAGAAAGCTTTTGTAATTATATTCCAACTTTTCATTGAAATGGGGTTTCATTGTACTGATATTTCTCCCATATGTTTGTAAGGGTTACTTCACTTATTCCCGGGATCAAAACATTTTCTGGTAAATTCTTTTAAGATCATAAATACTACCCTGATTTCTATATTGTTGATTACAAGCTAGTCTTATAAATTTGTGGATACTTTGCTTATGATTAAATGAAGATTGATTAATTATGACTACATATGCAAGCCACATAAACAGTCCTTTTGTGTGCACAGGTTGGAAACAAATGTTGATTATATTTCGTTTTTTAAATGACTCCAGTTTTCATCTTTCAGTTCCCCATCCTTCTCCAAAACACACACTTTGAAATATCCATGATTATGGTTGTTCTCAAATCTGAAAGTGTTCAGACTTCCAGATTCTACTCTTCTTAGGTAATGGGTATTTTTCATAGCACATAAAGAATTTACTGCTAGTAATTTAAAATTTTTAAATTTCACAGGATACTGTGAAACACAAAACAAATTCCTAGTACTCAATAATTTTTATGCAGTAGAGAATTGGGCTCTGGATTGACAAAACAGTAATCCTTCTTTTAACAAGACTCAAAGTAACTTAATTATCGAGTAGCCTGAATTTTCTGTTCTCTTCCAGAAAAGTGAACTTAAGTAAAAGGAAAATTTTTGCTGAATATTTTGGGGTCAATTAATATTCAATTAAATATTATCTAAACTTTCTACAAGCATAGAACTCTGCCAACAATTCTAAATTGAGCTTTTACCTATAAAGTGAAAGTAGAGAGCTAGATCTTAAGTTGAACGGTTGTCAAATGTTGGTGTAGGTAATGTGATAGTTACTACAGACTGATATTATTTATGGAGATTGAGGAAACTTGAAAATATGACCTGAAATATGGGTATTGGTTTCTAGAAGGTAGGGAAAAAGAAGGTATTCCAATGGAGTATAATGGTACAAATGGGCTGACTGGTCAAGACGCAAGGATAGAATTAGGATACAGGTTTGGCAAGATCAAGGGATTTTTTAAAAATTAGGTTGTATTAGTCACCATACAGTACATCATTAGTTTTTGATGTAGTATTCCAAGATTCATCATTTGCATATAACACCCAATGCTCCATGCAATCTGTGCCCTCCTTAATACGCATCCCCCCAACCCTCCTCCTCTCTAAAATCCTCAGTTTGCTTTCCAGAGTCCATAGTCTCTCATGATTCATCTCCCCCTTTGATTCCCCCAAACCCTTCATTTTTCCCTTCCTTCTCCTAATGTCCTCCATGCTATTCCTTATGTTCCACATATAAGTGAAACCATATGATAATTGTCTTTCTCTGACTTATATCACTTAGCATAATCTCCTCCAGTTCCACCACATTGATGCAAATATTGGATATTCATCCTCTCTGATGGCTGAGTGATATTCCATTGTATATATGGACTACATCTTTATCCATTCATCTACTGAAGGGCATTTTTGCTCCTTCCACAGTTTGGCTATCATGGACGTTGCTGCTATGAACACTGAGGTGCATGTGGCCCTTCTTTTCACTATGTCTGTATCTTTGGGGTAAATACCCAGTAGTGCAATTGCAGGGTCATAGGGTAGCTCTATTTTTAAATTTTGAGGAAACTTCACACTGTTTTCCAAAGTGACTGTACCAATTTGCATTTCTACCAACAGTGTAAGAGGGTTCCCCTTTCTCCACAACCTCTCCAACATTCGTTGTTTCTTGCCTTGTCAATTTTTGCCATTCTAACTGGTGTAAGGTGGTATTTCAATGTGGTTTTGATTTGAATTTCCCTGATAGTTAATGATGTTGAACATTTTTTCATGTATCTGTTAGCCTTTTGTATGTCTTCTTTGGAGACGTGTCTATTCATGTCTTCTGCCCATTTTTTGACTTGAGTATTTGTTTTTTGGTTGTTAAGTTTGAGAAATTCTTTATACATCTTGGATACTAGCCCTTTAACTGTAGAGTCATTTGCAAATATCTCCTTCCATTCTGTGGGTTGCCTCTTTGTTTTGTTGACTCTTTCTTTTGCTGTGCAGAAGCTTTTTATCTTGATGAAGTCCCAAAAGTTCATTTTAGCTTTTGTTTCCCTTGCCTTTGGAGATGTGTCTTGAAAGAAGTTGCTGTGGCCAATGTCGAAGAGGTTACTATCTATGTTATCCTTCAGGATTTTGGTAGATTCCTGTCTCACACTGAGGTCTTTCATCCATTTAGAGTTCATCTTTGTGTATGGTGTAAGAGAATGGTCTAGTTTCATTTTTCTGCATGTGGCTGTCCAATTTTCCCAGCACCATTTATTGAAGAGACTGTCTTCTTTCTTCTTTTTTTCTTTTAAAGATTTCATATATTCATTTGATAGAGAAAGAAACAATGACAGAGGGAACACAAGCAGGGGGAGTGGGAGAGGGAGAAGCAGGCTCCCTGCTGAGCAGGGACCTTGATGTGGGGTTTGATCCCAGGACCCTGGGATCATGACCTGAGGCAAAGGCAGACACTTAACGAATGAGCCACCGAGGAGCCTGAGACTATCTTTTTTCCACTGGATATTTTTTCCTGCTTTGTTGAAGATTAGTTGATCATAGAGTTGAGGGTCCATATCTGGGCTCTCTATTCTGTTCCATTGATCTATGCTAGACCAAAGGAATCTTATATTAGAGCAAGGTACAGATGCATACAGCCATCAATCAGGTTGTGCTTCCAAAAGATTAATGTTGTAACATTGTATACAATGAACCACAGGTGAAGAGTGAAGACAAATGGATCAGCCAATTAGAATACTCTGTATTTCTTCTGGAAATATGAAAATATCCAAGAACTGGCTGTTAAGAAGCAATGGCAATTTAAAGGATGGTATGGGATTGATTATGACTTGAGAACTGGTTCTGAAAACCAAGGAAGAAATAACCAAAGACATGCAATATTCAGCATCTAAGTGATTGTATGCTGTGCTTTTGGGGCAGCATGGCAAAGTGGCTAAGAATGTGGGCTCTATGTTTAAAGTACCCTAGTTCTAAGAATGTCCTCAACTGTAAAAGGTGGTTTATTGGAAGGCCTACCTTATATAAAGTCTGAAATGAATCAATATGTATTATGTTCCCAGAAGAGAGGGTGATTGGCAAAATTATTAACTTGCTGACAGAAATCAGAAAGTTCTACAAGACCCTTCACTGTGTGAATGTGAACTAACATATCTCAGAAAGCTTTATAACTACAAGGCCTCCATAAAACATCTTTTCTTCTATTGTTTCTTAATCAGAAATTAATTCAGAGCACCCTATTCTCTTAGCTTCCCACTAAAATTAAGTTATTTGAATTGCTTCATAAATCGTGCTTCCTGTTACGTCATTGTATTTCTCTGTACCATACTGATGAGTAGTTGTAAGTGTACCTGTAGCTAACCTTTATGAGTGAAGGACACCTGGGCATAAACAGTCCCAAGGCAGTATGCCATGTTCTGAATCAGACTTGGCTTATGTGACTCTGGGAAGGCAATTTTCCTCATTTTATGTGAGGCCTGTTGATATTAGTGCAGTTTATTTGCCTGTAGAGTCAATTTACATTGCCAAAAGATAAGTTTGACACTTTCATTTGTACTGACACAGCCAATGAATATAAATTTTTTTTGTTGTTGTTCTGCATCACCTAGTCTCCTTGATGCAAAGTCGCTCAGTAAAGGAGATTTTTTCTCAATCAATTTTCTATCTGCAAGCAAACATCCACCCAATCAGTGGGAGCTTTCCTGCTCTCGCAACAGATTTATACCCCCTAGGTTTTCACAACGTGGCATGCTTTGCAAGGAAGCCAGAATAAATTAGAAAACTTTAGGGGCCACCCAAATAGCCGTGTTTTCCAGTCTGGATACCAGAATGACTGCTGCTGAATATTTTTCTCCTTCCACATCAATAATTCATTTCACACATAAACACAAGATGTTCATAGGAGATCTTTTTGAGAACCTTGAGTTGAGACCATTTTTTTTTTTTTTTTACAGAAATGTTACAACTCTAAATTTTTGCTTACTCCTCTTATGCTTCCATGCATTAAAGCAAGATCTGGGAAAACACTAGGAATGAGATTGGCTTTCAAAACCTGAATCTTTCATTTAGAAAACCACAGAGCTACATATGAATGTAAAATATGAAAAAGACTTTATATGAGAGAAACCAACTGTACTTTCTGAGTTACATAATCCACAAGACTCCAGCTGTTTTCATGTAATGTTTTGTCTTATATACATCTTACTTTCTTATTGCATCCAGTAGTCTTTCTCAGCATTTCATGATGGATAAATATTAGTCTAAAATATCTTTGAAAACTAACGTCCATCCAAATGCATATATATACTACTTATCAAGTTTTGAGTATTAATTAGTGACAACCATTGTAGTGACTTAAATTTATTCTATGAGACCGTGACTCAGGATAGGGTTCTTATCCCTGAGACGCTGAGATAATGTTGATGTTACCATCAGACTACATCTTTGCTTTATCTATGCAAACAATTTTGTAGCCTAGTGTATTACGTCAAACCCACAGTGTTCTTGTCGATATAGGAATTTCACATTGGATTTCTTTGTTGCTAACATAAGGGAATATTCTTTTTTAAAAAATCTTTTTTATTTTTATTAACATATAATGTATTATTAGCCTCAGAGGTACAGGCCAAGTTTACACACTTCACAGCACTCACCACAGCACATACCCTCCCCAATGTCCATAACCCCCCCATCCCCCTACCCGCCCCCCCCCCCCGCAACCCTCAGTTTGTTTTGTGAGGTTAAGAGTCTCCTATGGTTTTTATCCCTCCCAATCCCATCTTGTTTCATTTTTTCCTTTCCTACCCCCCAAACTCCCCACATTGCCTCTCAAATTCCTCATATCAGGGAGATCATATGATAGTTGTCTTTCTCTGATTGACTTATTTTGCTCAGCATAATACCCTCTAGTTCCATCCTCATCTTCACAAATGGCAAGATTTCATTTCTTTTGATGGCTGCATAGTATTCCATTGTATATATATACCACATCTTCTTTATCCATTCATCTGTTGATGGACATCTAGGTTCTTTCCATAGTTTGGCTATTGTGGACATTGCTGCTATAAACATTTGGGTGCATGTGCCCCTTCGGATCACTACATTTGTATCTTTAGGGTAAATCCCCAGTAGTGCAATTGCTGGTAAGGTAGCTCTATTTTCAACTTTTTGAGGGACCTCCATGCTGTTTTCCAGAGTGGTTGCACGAGCTTGCATTCACCATAAGGGAATGTTCTATTCACAATTTTAATTTATAAAAATTCTAAGGGAAAAGCCATTCAAATAATGGGTGGGCTTTAGCAATGCTGTATTATATACTATTGGTTTGTTAAAATCACTTAAAAGGAACTTCTATTAAGGAAATTCCAGAACTTCCATTATGACATCCGTGCTTTGGTGGAGAAGGAATGCCTGGCTATGGAGCATAATTAAGTTATTATTTATTTATTTGCATATGGAACTTCCCATCATTAAAAAATATAATGATTGATCAACCAAGCCATGAAGAGTCTGTAGGGCCCTCTCAAATTGGTGCTAAAGCAATAAATAATTTGTCTAAGCTGGGTGCTTACATTCCAGCAGCACTTTATCTTCCTGGCTGCCACTTCTCTCTCAGTCTATTCCTATGTCCCCATGAGGAGATCATTGTGATCATTTGGCTTAGAAGAACACTCATGTTTGGTTTATAGAAGATTCTGCAATCAGACAGGATGCTATCACAAGGCAGAGGTGGATTACTGTCACATTACAGCTTTACTTGGAAGTCTCCCTAATGGGTAATAAGAAAGAACAATCTTCCATGTGAGCAGAGCTCTGAACTCCAGTGTTTATCTGGAGGCCCAGTTTGCCTTCAGGGCAAAATGGCCTAAGGAATGCATCTACACCAATTCATGGCCTGTAGCTATTAGAATGGATAGCTGGTTAGGAACTTAACAAGAACAAGATTAAATGATTGATGACAAGAATTTTGAGAAAGAGGAATTTGGATGGATCTCTTAGAGTGGTCTCAAATGTGTAGATATTTGTGTTATTTAAAATAACTCCTGAAGGAAAAAATGGCCTTGGTGGCAGGGATGGAAATTATGCCTGTGCTCCATTATATAGAGTTTCCCTCCCCAAGACATTCCTGGCTATCATCACTGTTGTGTCCACAGTCAATCTATAGCAGTGACCAATCCTGATCCCCTCCATTTTTATTAATTAATTAATTAATTTGATCCCCTCCCCCTTTATTTGAAGATGTCAGCTACCTGCCATCATGGTTGTGAGGAGTTGTGGACAGAATTGTCTTCACTGGAATAGAAACTTTTCTTGGACATGGATTTTCCTTCCTTGTTTTCCATATTTCTTTTGTTTGTTTGTTTGTTTGTTTGTTTTCCATATTTCTGCCAGCATCACTGTCTGTGAACTTAGTGCACACCCTAGTTACCATCATGATTTGCCATACAGAATTTATGGTGAGAGTGTGTGTCAATGGGCTGACATTCCAAGGATTCCCTCCTTGTATCTTATCACTCAGAATACTATTCCCAAATTTCTATCTATAGTTTTCACTTCTATTTTTCACACCCACTTTTCAGTTTCCTGTCTTTATGTTTTGGCTCACGCAGTTCATCTGCCTTCACAGTCTTTATTCCTTATCAAAATTTCTGTATTTTTTGAGACCCACCCCAAGCATTGCACATGTTCCCTAGATTCCCTTTGGAATTTTGCCCATACTTTTGTACTGACACTTACTTTAATCAATATTGTGTTGTAGTCATTTGCATATTTATCTTATTACTTTACAGGATTGGAAATATCACATGGGCAGAAACTAGATCTTATCCTTCCTTATATCAGCTATACATCCTTGTGCCCAGTGGGTACTCAATAAATATTTATCGAATCTAATTGTATCAATAACAAAAAGCTTTGTAATATTGAATGCAGAGATGAGCAAGAAGAGAAACAAGGCAGCCAAGTATTACCTTAGTGTAATATGTGTTTTAACCAGTGCTTATTATATGGCTATATATATAAATTAGCCCAGAAAAGAGAGAGTCACCGTTTCTTGATTTCATCCACCAAAAGTTATGGGGGAGGCATGAAAATGTGGTAATAGAAACCTTTCTTTATTAAAGTGGCTAAGATTCTCTACATGAAAGAGAAAATATGCACAGAAGGCACTCGGGAACAATTTTTTTCCCAAACTACAAAAAATGCTGTAGAGCTGAAAGGATACATTTTATTCCAAAATTTGCATTAAAATATCTAATGTTTGATATGCAGAAAAAATATTTCTATTCCCCTGGTCATATGAAAGGTTTGTTATTGTAGTTGAATAGATAATATACTCACTGGGTCTATATTCCATCAAGATTAGAACAAAAAGGATTTTTGTTTGTGTTTCTTTTATCTAAGGTTGGAAATTGAGTATGTGATATGGAATAAATGGACTCTCTTGCTGTCTTGGCCTTGATTTCCTATACCTTTTTTGTTATTATGTTCAGATACCCAACATATAGTACATCATTAGGTTTTGATGTAGTTTTCAGTGATTCATTAGCTGCATATAACACCCAATGCTTACCACAACACGTGCTTTCCTTAATACCCATCACCCAGTTGCCCATCCCCCCAGCTCCCCTTGATTTCCTATATCTTAATCACTTTTACTTTTGTGAACCACCAGGGTTTCTGTGAATATATATAATTTCAAAAGTTTTTGTTCTTGTATGCATGTATACAGAAGAAAGCTTTGATCATCAGAACTTAATAAAAAATAAAAACAACTTAAGCTGTCTATAAGATATGCCATAGGTTTATAAGTAGTATACATTACTGTTACAGCTTTCTTTAAATATGTCAAAACTTACTTTTGGTACTTTCTTTGATTTATTGAGTATCTGAAAGCAAATGCATTCAGTCACATGAACTCTGGCCAAGTAATACAGCTTCTGCTTCGAAGGTACATCCCTTATAAAAATATAAGCATGAATATTGGATATTATGTGATGAATGGTGTTCAACTACATCATAGATGCATTTCAGCTTAATGGCTTATGGAAGGAATATGCATAAAATTGGGAAGTTCAAGGTACTGGTGAAGCATTAGACTAAGTAAATCACCTCCACTTTCTATGGGAATTACACAAGAGAAAACCATGACCTAAGGGTAATCATACTGTAATTATGGTTTGCATTTTTTTCCTAAATGAAGAGTTTTACTTAGGAAGAAGGGCAGAAAAGTAATAACATGATGTAAATTTGCTACTTAGCCACAAGGAGATGCATAGTTTCAACACAGGAATTCAATTTAGTTGGCCTTTCAGTCAGGCTGGTTGATGGATGATTTGCCCTGTTATTATTCAGAGGTTGAGTGGCACAAATGCACACTTAATTAGCTGGGATTGCCCATTGACATCTATTGAATTAGCAGGTAAAAATTTTTTTTCTGTTGTTTATAGGTTAAACTAAAGATGTTCTGGGGACAGTTTACTTTTGTTTTGTTTTATTTATTTTATTTTTCTTTAATTTGCCATCAAATTAGAAAGTGTAGCTCTGAATCATATGTTCATTTGAAAAATACTGTTGAGCAAGCTGAGGTTCGAATTATTGCCCTAAAATTTATCTTGAATTTACCCTTAGTTTTTTTTTTTTTTTAAATGAGGCTTACTTTTTGGCCCTAATGCTTCATCTTTATCATAGTTATCGTATCTATCATATCACATTTAGAACAGATTTTTCTTATGTATATGGTGTAATAAGAAATGAAATAAAGATTTAAAACAATTATTTGGATAATTCAGTGTCATAAAATGTGCTTCAAAGAAAAGCAGGATGTGTTAACCATAGTGCTGGTCTGGACAACCTAAATTTCCTGAGATGGTGGCTTGGATTTTCATATGGTCAATCATAATCTTATCTGTTGCTGTTCAATTCATTATTTAGATCATAAGACTAATGAAATGTCGCCATGGTTTTAATCTCTATGCAGTTTCTCTCATTAACCCTCTTCATCATCATCAAGTGTTGATTAAGGCCTTACAATCAGATCTTGGAGATAATAGAAAAATACATGGTCTCTGTCCTTCAGCAGCATAGTTAGGGAGACAAGATGTACTTGTAAAAATGTAACAGTCATTGACCATATAAAACTTGCCAATCCAGTGGTGTGAACATAAGAACTGTAGGAGCACTGGAGTTCAGGTTGAATTGAAACTCTGGCCAGCTTCCTTGAAAGGAGATAGCAGGGACAACTGAGCACAAGATTCTCATAAGATAGCTATAAATAACCACTTCCTCATCCATGTTGTCACAAATGGCAAGATTTTATTTCTTTTGATGGCTGCATAGTATTCCATTGTGTATATATACCACATCTTCTTGATCCATTCATCTGTTGATGGACATCTAGGTTCTTTCCATAGTTTGGCTATTGTGGACATTGCTGCTATAAACATTCGGGTGCACATGCCTCTTTGGATCACTACGTTGGGGGCTTAAGTGGGTAGAAGAAGAATCAATGAAACAAGATGGAATTGGGAGGGAGACAAACCATAAGTGACTCTTAATCTCACAAAACAAACTGAGGGTTGCTGGGGGGAGGGGGGTTGGGAGAAGGGGGTGGGATTATGGACATTGGGGAGGGTATGTGCTTTGGTGAGTGCTGTGAAGTGTGTAAACCTGGCGATTCACAGACCTGTACCCCTGGGGATAAAAATATGTGTTTATAAAAAATAAAAAATAAAAATAAATAAAATAAAAATAAATAAATAAATAAGATAGCTATAAATAATTTACGGCTCCTCACAAATAAGTTAAAGGGCATGCCCGCACAAAACGGGTCACTAGTGTTTTGTCTTAGTAGAAGAAAGAAATTTTATTAGGTGACCTCATAGAATGCATGACTTCTGTTTATCACATTCTCTGACTTTATTTTTTTTTAAAGATTATTTATTTATTTATTTATTTATTTATTTATTTGACAGAGGGAGAGATCACAAGTAGGCAGAGCAGCAGGCAGAGAGAGAGAGGGAAGCAGGCTCCCCACTAAGCAGAGAGCCCAATATGGTGCTCAATCCCAGAACCCTGAGACCATGATCTGAGCGGAAGGCAGAGGCTTAGCCCACTGAGTCCCCCAGTTACCCCTCACATTCTCCTACTTTAAACTGCACTTTGCAATTTCTTCTTCATTCTGATCTTTAACAATGTATATTAACTTCCTTCTATCTTTTTCTCTCCCTTATGAATTTTTATGCTTCCTACTCTTAATAGTTTCTTTTAATAAGTTTGACACAAAGCTTCATGATTTGCTCTCACTAATTTTCCTCATTTTCTTGCAATTGTTGGACACTTACAATGCTGTTGGGTTACTTCATTATGCATGTTGTCATTTTATGCTTCAAAATTTCTAAACCTTTTAAGAATTATAATCCACATTCTCTGGGAAGGACAAGACACCTCATCTTGGGGGCAGTCAGGGGAAGCAGAATCGGAGTCCCTTTGTCACAGTTTCCTCCATATAGGACCTAGATCACTACCTATTTGAAGGCTGATTCAATTCTTCCCAACTGTTGTACTCCACTTTGTAGCTTGAAACTTAAAACTTAAGTTTAAGCCAACTTAAATTGGCTTCTCTTTTCTACATCCCCAACTTAACTCAGTCACTGCCTTCAGTCTCCTTCATGAAAGATTCTCAGATACATACTTGATTTTTGCTGACACCTTGGTGATTGCTTTTGTGAGAATTTAATGACTTTTCATGCCCTAACTGACTGCTAGATTATTTCTCCCTCAGGATTTGATGTCTCTGACAAAGAAACATGCTTTTGGAACACAGCAAATTTAGACAAAATGTTATGGTAGTAAAATCAAAATAAGTTAAGATTCTGAAATGACTTTTCACCTCCCAAATTAGTTGTTAGTGTGACACCAAACATGGCATATTTACTCCTAATAAGAGAATGGATTTGCATTTTGGGTTGTTATAGTTCAACAAATGTTTGCGTGTGTGTCAAAAATAGCCAACTATGCACTGTCAGCTCACTAGAAAAACAAAGCCAATTAAAATGACTTTTACAAGTGCCTATAAAATGTGCACCTGTTATCTTTCCTAAGTGCATAGAATGAGAATATGAATTTTTAGCCAAATTAAAACAGGATACATGAATGGAAAAGTAGGCTGGTCTGGGAATAAGTTGAAAAAGGAATAAAAGTAGCATATGGTTATTGGGTACTCAGAATTAAAACTTACAATTACCAACTACTTACCTATATTTGAAGTGGTCCATCATTGTCTGAGGTAGAGTGAGGAGTTGAGTGGCTTATAAAAAAATTTATTAGAACTTAGTGAATAATGATTTAATGCTGGCAGTAGAAACAGCTGCAAATATTTTGTGACCTGACACACTGTGTCCTGAGACCCTTGTTCAAAACAGTAGCTACAGTTTTGACATAGAATGCCCTTGATAACACTAATGACAATGTGATTATTTAAAAAGTAATACAGCTTCAGCATGTCTGAAGTTACAAATGAAAAATAATTCTTAAATTTAATATTCTTAAATATTCTTTTAACTATCTCTGCTTTTTTATCAATTATGTTGATAAATAATTTATTTATCAACTGTGCAAGCTATGATGGTATAAAGACAATCATGGTGAAGTGATGAGAGGAAAAGAAAAGATTGAAGCAAAAATGTGGTTAAATAAACAATAAATTGTATAGATATAGGAGAAGAAATGCATAATCGATCATATACCTTGGAAATGATGTCTACATTTGTAGGGCATGTAAATCTATTTAAGTTCTTCAGTGGTGTGTAAGCCATAGAGATCTGAGTGATTTTAAGGCCTCTTCTTTTTTTTTTTAATTTAATTTATTTTCAGTGTAACAGAATTCATTGTTTAAGCACCACACCCAGTGCTCCATGCAATACGTGCCCTCCATAATACCCACCACCTTTTTCCTCCAACCTCCCATCCCCCCGCCCCTTCAAAACCCTCAGATTGTTTTTCAGAGTCCATAGTCTCTCATGGTTCACCTCCCCTTCCAATTTTCCTCAACTCCCTTCTCCTCTCTAACTCCCCTTGTCCTCCATGCTATTTGTTATGCTCCACAAATAAGTGAAACCATAGGATAATTGACTCTCTCTGCTTGACTTATTTCACTCAGCATAATCTCTTCCAGTCCCCTCCATGTTGCTACAGAAGTTGGGTATTCATCCTTTCTGATGGAGGCATAATACTCCATAGTGTATATGGACCACATCTTCCTTGTTGTTGGCATTTCTTCTTTCAATGCGTTTTCAATGAATTTTTAAATTTCTCTTGCAATTTTTTTTCACAGATGCATTGGTTATTGAATAGTGGGTTCCTTAATTTACACACATTTGTTAATTTCCAGATTGCTTTGTTATTGATTTCTAATTTCACCTCATTATGATTGCAATACATATTTTTTTATTATTTCAATGTTTTAAAATTAAATGAGGCTGGTTTTATGGTCTAACATATGATCTTTCCTGGAGAATGTTCCATGTACAGTGGTGGAATGTTTTAATTCTGCAGTTACTGATAAGTCATTGTTCGTGTGTGATCTCTTTTTAAATTTCTATTTTTTTAAGTATTTTTTAACTTCTTCTTTTTTTTAAAATTTTTTATTTTTTATAAACATATATTTTTATCCCCAGGGCTACAGGTCTGTGAATCACCAGGTTTACACACTTCACAGCACTCACCAAAGCACATACCCTCCCCAATGTCCATAATCCCACCCCCTTCTCCCAACCCCCCTCCCCCCAGCAACCCTCAGTTTGTTTTGTGAGATTAAGAGTCACTTATGGTTTGTCTCCCTCCCAATCCCATCTTGTTTCATTTATTCTTCTCCTACCCACTTAAGCCCCCATGTTGCATCACCACTTCCTCATATCAGGGAGATCATATGATAGTTGTCTTTCTCTGCTTGACTTATTTCACTAAGCATGATATGCTCTAGTTTCATCCATGTTGTCACAAATGGCAAGATTTCATTTCTTTTGATGACTGCATAGTATTCCATTGTGAACATATACCACATCTTCTTGATCCATTCATCTGTTGATGGACATCTAGGTTCTTTCCATAGTTTGGCTATTGTGGACATTGCTGCTATAAACATTCGGGTGCACGTGCCCCTTTGGATCACTATGTTTGTATCTTTAGGGTAAATACCCAATAGTGCAATTGCTGGGTCATAAGGCAGTTCTATTTTCAACATTTTGAGGAACCTCCATGCTGTTTTCCAGAGTGGCTGCACCAGCTTGCATTCCCACCAACAGTGTAGGAGGGTTCCCCTTTCTCCACATCCTCGCCAGCATCTGTCATTTCCTGACTTGTTGATTTTAGCCATTCTGACTGGTGTGAGGTGATATCTCATTGTGGTTTTGATTTGTATTTCCCTGATGCCGAGTGATATGGAGCACTTTTTCATGTGTCTGTTGGCCATCTGGATGTCTTCTTTGCAGAAATGTCTGTTCATGTCCTCTGCCCATTTCTTGATTGGATTATTTGTTCTTTGGGTGTTGAGTTTGCTAAGATCTTTATAGATTCTGGACACTAGTCCTTTATCTGATATGTTGTTTGCAAATATCTTCTCCCATTCTGTCAGTTGTCTTTTGATTTTGTTAACTGTTTCCTTTGCTGTGCAAAAGCTTTTGATCTTGATGAAATCCCAATAGTTCATTTTTGCCCTTGCTTCCCTTGCCTTTGGCATTGTTCCTAGGAAGATGTTGCTGCGGCTGAGGTCGAAGAGGTTGCTGCCTGTGTTCTCCTCAAGGATTTTGATGGATTCCTTTCTCACATTGAGGTCCTTCATCCATTTTGAGTCTATTTTTGTGTGTGGTGTAAGGAAATGGTCCAATTTCATTTTTCTGCATGTGGCTGTCCAATTTTCCCAGCACCATTTATTGAAGAGGCTGTCTTTTTTCCATTGGACATTCTTTCCTGCTTTGTCGAAGATTAGTTGACTGTAGAGTTGAGGGTCTATTTCTGGGCTCTCTATTCTGTTCCATTGATCTATGTGTCTGTTTTTGTGCCAGTACCATTCTGTCTTGATGATGACAGCTTTGTAATAGAGCTTGAAGTCCGGGATTGTGATGCCCCCAACGTTGGCTTTCTTTTTCAATATCCCTTTGGCTATTCGAGGTCTTTTCTGGTTCCATATAAATTTTAGAATTATTTGTTCCATTTCTTTGAAAAAGATGGATGGTACTTTGATAGGAATTGCATTAAATGTGTAGATTGCTTTAGGTAGCATAGACATTTTCACAAGATTTATTCTTCCAATCCAGGAGCATGGAACATTTTTCCATTTCTTTGTGTCTTCCTCAATTTATTTCATGAGTACTTTATAGTTTTCTGAGTATAGATTCTGTGCCTCTTTGGTTAGGTTTATTCCTAGGTATCTTATGGTTTTGGGTGCAATTGTAAATGGGATTGACTCCTTAATTTCTCTTTCTTCTGTCTTGCTGTTGGTGTAGAGAAATGCAACTGATTTCTGTGCATTGATTTTATATCCTGACACTTTACTGAATTCCTGTATAAGTTCTAGCAGTTTTGGAGTGGAGTCTTTTGGGTTTTCCACATATAGTATCATATCATCTGCGAAGAGTGATAATTTGACTTCTTCTTTGCCGATTTGGATGCCTTTAATTTCCTTTTGTTGTCTGATTGCTGAGGCTAGGACCTCTAGTACTATGTTGAATAGCAGTGGTGATAATGGACATCCCTGCCGTGTTCCTGACCTTAGCGGAAAAGTTTTCAGTTTTTCTCCATTGAGAATGATATTTGCGGTGGGTTTTTCATAGATGGCTTTGATGATATTGAGGTATGTGCCCTCTATCCCTACACTTTGAAGAGTTTTGATCAGGAAGGGATGCTGTACTTTGTCAAATGCTTTTTCAGCATCTATTGAGAGTATCATATGGTTCTTGTTCTTTCTTTTATTGATGTGTTGTATCACATTGACTGATTTGCGGATGTTGAACCAACCTTGCAGCCCTGGAATAAATCCCACTTGGTCGTGGTGAATAATCCTTTTAATGTACTGTTGAATCCTATTGGCTAGTATTTTGTTGAGTATTTTCGCATCTGTGTTCATCAAGGATATTGGTCTTTAGTTCTCTTTTTTGATGGGATCCTTGTCTGGATTTGGGATCAAGGTGATGCTGGCCTCATAAAATGAGTTTGGAAGTTTTCCTTCCATTTCTATTTTTTGGAAGAGTTTCAGGAGAATAGGAATTAGTTCTTTTTAAATGTTTGGTAGAATTCCCCCGGGAAGCCGTCTGGCCCTGGGCTTTTGTTTGTTTGGAGATTTTTAATGACTGTTTCAATCTCCTTACTGGTTATGGGTCTGTTCAGGCTTTCTACTTCTTCCTGGTTCAGTTGTGGTAGTTTATATGTTTCTAGGAATGCATCCATTTCTTCCAGATTGTCAAATTTATTGGCGTAGAGTTGCTCATAGTATGTTCTTATAATAGTTTGTATTTCTTTGGTGTTAGTTGTGTTCTCTCCTCTTTCATTCATGATTTTATTTATTTGGGTCCTTTCTCTTTTCTTTTTGATAAGTCTGGCCAGGGGTTTATCAACTTTATTAATTCTTTCAAAGAACCAGCTCCTAGTTTCGTTGATTTGCTCTATTGTCTTTTTGGTTTCTATTTCATTGATTTCTGCTCTGATCTTTATGATTTCTCTTCTCCTGCTTGGCTTAGGGTTTCTTTCTTGTTCTTTCTCCAGCTCCTTTAGGTGTAGGGTTAGGTTGTGTACCTGAGACCTTTTTTGTTTCTTGAGAAAGGCTTGTACCACTATATATTTTCCTCTCAGGACTGCCTTTGTTGTGTCCCACAGATTTTGAACCGTTGTATTTTCATTATCATTTGTTTCCATGATTTTTTTCAATTCTTCTTTAATTTCCCGGTTGACCCATTCATTCTTTAGAAGGATGCTGTTTAGTCTCCATGTTTGGGTTCTTTCCAAACTTCCTTTTGTGGTTGAGTTCTAGCTTTAGAGCATTGTGGTCTGAAAATATGCAGGGAATGATCCCAATCTTTTGATACCGGTTGAGTCCTGATTTAGGACCGAGGATGTGATCTATTCTGGGGAATGTTCCATGTGCACTAGAGAAGAATGTGTATTCTGTTGCTTTGGGATTAAATGTTCTGAATATATCTGTGATGTCCATCTGGTCCAGTGTGTCGTTTAAGGCCTTTATTTCCTTGCTGATCTTTTGCTTGGATGATCTGTCCATTTCAGTGAGGGGAGTGTTAAAGTCCCCTACTATGATTGTATTATTGTTGATGTGTTTCTTTGATTTTGTTATTAATTGGTTTATATAGTTGGCTGCTCCCACGTCGGGGGCATAGATATTTAAAATTGTTAAATTTTCTTGTTGGACAGACCCTTTGAGTATGATATAGTGTCCTTCTTCATCTCTTATTATAGTCTTTGGCTTAAAATCTAATTGATCTGATATAAGGATTGCCACTCCTGCTTTCTTCTGATGTCCATTAGCATGGTCAATTCTTTTCCACCCCCTCACTTTAAATCTGGAGGTGTCTTCGGGCTTAAAATGAGTTTCTTGGAGGCAACATATAGATGGGTTTTGTTTTTTTATCCATTCTGATACCCTGTGTCTTTTGACAGGGGCATTTAGCCCATTCACATTCAGGGTAACTATTGAGAGATATGAATTTAGTGCCATTGTATTGCCTGTAAGGTGACTGTTACTGTATATGGTCTCTGTTCCTTTCTGATCTACCACTTGTAGGCTCTCTCTTTGCTTAGAGGACCCCTTTCAATATTTCCTGTAGAGCTGGTTTGGTGTTTGCAAATTCTTTCAGTTTTTGTTTGTCCTGGAAGCTTTTAATCTCTCCTTCTATTTTCAATGATAGCCTAGCTGGATATAGTATTCTTGGCTGCATGTTTTTCTCATTTAGTGCTCTGAAAATATGCCAGCTCTTTCTGGCCTGCCAGGTCTCTGTGGATAAGTCAGCTACCAATCTAATATTTTTACCATTGTATGTTACAGACTTCTTTTCCCGGGCTGCTTTCAGGATTTTCTCTTTGTCACTGAGACTTGTAAATTTTACTATTAGGTGACGGGGTGTGGGCCTATTCTTATTGATTTTGAGGGGCGTTCTCTGAACCTCCTGAATTTTGATGCTCGTTACCTTTGCCATATTGGGGAAATTCTCCCCAATAATTCTCTCCAGTATACCTTCTGCTCCCCTCTCTCTTTCTTCTTCTTCTGGAATCCCAATTATTCTAATGTTGTTTCGTCTTATGGTGTCACTTAACTCTTGAATTCTCCCCTCGTGGTCCAGTAGCTGTTTGTCCCTCTTTTGCTCAGCTTCTTTATTCTCTGTCATTTGGCCTTCTATATCACTAATTCTTTCTTCTGCCTCATTTATCCTAGCAGTGAGAGCCTCCATTTTTGATTGCACCTCATTAATAGCTTTTTTGATTTCAACTTGGTTAGATTTTAGTTCTTTTATTTCTCCAGAAAGGGCTTTTATATCTCTTGAGAGGGTTTCTCTAATATCTTCCATGCCTTTTTCAAGCCCGGCTAGAACCTTGAGAGTTGTCATTCTGAACTCTAGATCTGACATATTACCAATGTCTGTATTGATTAGGTCCCTAGCCTTCGGTACTGCCTCTTGTTCTTTTTTTTGTGTTGAATTTTTCCGTCTTGTCATTTTGTCCAGATAAGAGTATATGAAGGAGCAAGTAAAATACTAAAAGGGTGGCAACAACCCCAGGAAAATATGCTTTAACCAAAACAGAAGAGATCCCAAATCGTGAGGGGAGAGAAAGGGGATAAAAAGAGGTTCAAAAAGGAAGAAAGAAAAAAAAAAAAAAAGAAAACAGAAAAAAAAAGAATTAAAAAAAGAAAAAAATAAGAAAAATATAAAAAAGAAAAAATATATATATTGGATAAACTAGTTAAAAAACGTTAAAAAAGAAAAAGGTAAAAGTTAAAAAAAATTTACCAGAAGGCGAGAAAAAAAAACAAAAAATGAAAAAGAAAAAAATTAAATTAACTGCAAGACTAAAAAAAATCACAGGGAAAAAGCCATGAGTTCCATGCTTTGCTTTCTCCTCCTCTGGAATTCTGCTGTTCTCCTTGGTATTGAAACCTCACTCCTTCTTAGGTGAACTTGGTCTTGGCTGGATTTATTGTTGATCTTCTGGGGGAGGGGCCTGTTGTAGTGATTCTCAAGTGTCTTTGCCCCAGGCGGAATTGCACTGCCCTTTCTAGGGGCCGGGGTGAGTAATCCGCTCGGGTTTGCTTTCAGGAGCTTTTGTTCCCTGAGTGCTTTCCATAGAGTTCCGGAGGACGGGAATACATAATGGCGGCCTCCTGGTCTCCGGCCCGGAGGAGCCGAGAGCCCAGGGCCCCACTCCTCAGTGCGCCCTCAGAGAACAGCGCCCAGGTACTCCCGTCTGCCTCACCTCCAGCCGCGATCCGAGCTCACCGAGCCTGCGACCGGTTCAAGGTAACCCCGAGCTGTGAGCTTACTGTTGGCTCTGTCTCTGTAGCAGGCTTTCCCATTCCAATACCCACAAGCTCTGCGACACTCAGACACGCCCCATCCTTCTGTGACCCTGCGGGACCTGAGGCCACGCTGACCTTGCGTGGGCTTCGCCCCGGTTTAGCCTCTGGGGCGATGTCCCTCAGTGGAACAGACTTTTAAAAGTCCTGATTTTGTGCGCCGTTGCTCCGCTGCTTGCATGGAGCCGGCCCCTCCCCCCGGGGTCTATCTTCCCATCGCTTTGGATTCACTTCTCCGCCGGTCCTACCTTTCAGAAAGTGGTTGTTTTTCTGTTTCCAGAATTGCTGTTCTTCTTCTCTTCGATCTGCCGATGGATTTTCAGGTGTTTGTGATCTTTAGATAAGCTATCTAGCTGATCTCCGGCTAGCTGAAGTAGTCTCAGCCTGCTACTTCTCCGCCATCTTGACTCCTCCTCCTTCTTCTTCTTTTTTAATAATGTCAGCATCTACAGCAATAAACTGTCTTTAAAGAGCTGCTTTAGCAGATTCCATATGCTTTGGTAGGGTTTGTTTTTTGTTTTCATTTGGCTTACAGTTTTTTTTCAATTTTCACTTATCACAAAAGTTTAGAAAAAGTTTGGATGTTTAAGTGTGCAGCTCAATTTCCAGTTCTCCTTCTGTTACTAATTTTTAGTTTCATTCCAACGTGTTCAGAGATATTTTATTATTTTAATTCTCTTAAACTTACTGAGGTTTGTCTTCTGGCCTGGCATATGGTCAGTCTTGGAGAAGGTTCCATGTGAGCTTAAAAAGTATATATATTATATTGTTGGTGGGTGGAGTTCTATAGATTCCTGTTAGAGCTAGTTGGTGGATAGCATTATTTAAAGTCTTCTATTTCCTTGTCGATCTCTTTGTTCTATTATTGGGACTGGGGTATCAAGAGTTCTCCAGTGTTACTGCTGAATTTCCTATTTCTCCCTTGTTGTATGTTAATGCTTGCTTCATGCATTTATTTTGAAGCTCTGTTTTTAGATGCATACACGTTTATGACTGCTATATATTCTGACTGTATTCATGCTTTTATTATTATGAGATGTTCCTTTTTAACTTCTGTAGACAAGATATAGTTGTATCTCTTTTTAATCCGGTCTACCTTAGTCTTTTGATTGATTGTTTAAAATATTCACATTTATTGTTATTAATGATACAGATGGATTTATGTCTGCTATTTTACCTTTTGTTTTCTTTGTGTCCATTTTTTCTCTGTTTTTCCTTTATTGCTTTATTTGCATTAATATTATCTAGTCTAATATTTACAATTCCTGTAATGACCGTCTCACTGTATTTTTCAATGAATTTCCTAGTGGTTTATCTAGTGCTCATAGTATACATCTTAACTTAAAAGAGTCTACTTGAGATCTATACTAACTAAATTCCAGTGAGATATAGAAATTTTACTATTGTCTAGCTTCCTTCCTTTTTTCTGTATCATTATTGCTCTATGTAATATATCTGCATATGTTCCAAACTCAATTACCTTGTTTTCTTTATTACTTTATTCAATTTTACATCTCTTAAAGAAACTGAGAGAAGAAAGGAGAAAAACTATATATTTATAGTTTGTTATATTAAACTTATTGTAAATATATTCTAGTTTTGATGCCTTAGAGCCCAAAATACACACATATATATGGTTTAATACAATTGTTTTTTTATATCAGTTTAGAGAAGAAAGAACAAGGAATATGCAATTAGAATGTCTTTTATCTGGGCACCTGGGTGGCTTAGTTCTTCAAGTGTGACTCTTGATCTCAGCTCAGGTCTTAATCTCAGGGTTATGAGTTGAAGCCCCACAATGGACCCTACTTAAAAAAAAATGTCTTTTATAATTACCTACATGATTACTTTAACCAGTACTCTTTGCTTTCTTTTATGGATTCGGATTACTCTCTAGTCCCATGATTTCAGCCTAAATAACTCTTTTAATATTTCTTATAAGATGGGTCTGATAGAAAATTCTCTCTACTTTTCCTTATTTGATGATATCTTATTTTTTCTTTGTGTTTGAAAAATAGTTTTTATTGGATACAATATATTTGGTTGACAGGTGTTTTTTTTCTTTAATACTTTAAATATATTATACTGCTGTTTTCTTGCTTCAGTTTATTCTGATGAGAAGTCAGAATGTTAGTCATATTAGGGTTTCTTTTACATGACAAGCCATTTTCCTGAGACAATTTCAAGTTTTTTTTTCTTTGTTTCTGGGTTTCATCTTTTATTTTAGAAAGGGAGAGGGAGAAAGAGAGAAAAGGAGAGATGATAGAGTGTGAAGGAAAGAGCGAGAGAGAGAATATCAAGCAGGCTCTACACACAGCACAGAGCCCAATATGGGCATCGATCTCATGACCCCGACATCATGACCTGAATTGAAATCAAGAGTCAGACAGTTAACCAAATGAGCCATCCAGGAGGCCTGGGAATTCAGCATTTTCATTATGATGTGTCTTGTGTATGGCTCTCTTTTCATTTACACTCCTGAAGTTTTTTGAGTTTTATGAATGTATAGAAAAATGTTTTTTATATATCAAATTTAGGTTTTTGCCTTTAATTCTTTGAATATTTCTACTCTCTCCTCACTTTCTGATATTCACATATTTTGAGGCTGTAGGCATTTTTTTTTTCATTCTGGTTTCCTCTGTTCTTTGAATTGTATTATTTCTATTTTTTAAAGATTTTATTTATTTTTTTGACATACAGAGATCACAAGTAGGTAGAGAGGCAGGCAGAGAAAGGGAGGGGGGAAGCAGACTCCCTGCTGAACAGAAAGCCCACACGGGCTCCATCCCAGGACCCTGAGAACATGACCTGAGCCAAAGGCAGAGGCTTAACCCACTGAGCCACCCAAGTGCCCCGCATTATTTCTATTGATCTACCTTTGAGTTTGCTACTTCTTTCTTCTGCCAGTTAAAAATCCACTCTTGTGCCCTTGTAGTGAATGTTTCATTTCACCAAAATTGTTAATCACCCAAATTTCTATCTTTTTTTTTTTAATATAATTTTCTTTCTCCCCCAGGTTAGGGAAATTTTCAACCATTGCTTCTTCAAATACATTTTCTGCCCCTTTCCATCTCTTGTCTCCTTCTGGGACCCCTAAAATGTGAATGTCATTCAACTTGATGTTGTCCCAGAAGTTCCTAAAGCTATCTTCACTCTTTTAAATTCTTTTTATAATTTCTCTTCATTGATTTTCTCTAACGGGGGAAACATTGCCATACTGGCTTCCTTTACTTCCTGAAGTGTTTTTTGTTTTGTTTTGTTTTTACTTTTTAACATGTGTTTAAAATGGGTGCATTGAAGCATTTGTCTGTTATATCTCACAATATTTTTGTTGTTGTTTGGTTTTATTTGTTTGTTTTATTTGGATAGAGTATTTGAGCAAAGTTTATTTCTTTTGCTTATGAAGTCTTTGATGTCACTTCCCAGAGAGCAGAACCGTGAACATGCATGCGGGAATGGTTTTAGTCCTCTTTTCCTGATCTGTGTTTTCAGATGTCTGTCATATTTAGTATCCCATGCAGTTGTTAGGCTCCACTAATTCCCAGCTGATTGCTCTATTGTCTTGGGGCATAAATTGCTCTATAATTGGATCCTTTTAAACTTGTGCAGGGGTAGTGTTTGAATTTTTTTTTTTCTAATGCAAGAAAGGCACTTCTTAGATTTTTATTTCCATAGCTCTCTCCTGTGAACTAGCTGACATGTAGTTTAGCTTGTTGCTCTTAGCTAAGAAGAGCTATTGATTTTCAGAGTGCCTTTAGGCCTGAACTTCCTCAGACTCTGTTAGAATAAAGTCAATTCCTTTGGGGGAGATTTGGAGTCCTCTTTTCTTATGGACTGCCTCTTTCCCTGCACAAAATCTCTGAGCCACTAATCCAGTTCCTGTCCAAAAGTGATAGTCTCTGATCTTCTTGAATTGCTTCATTCTATGTGGAACTTCTGTCCTACTAGCAAGCTGTGATGATGACAATTGATGCCCTAGTATTTCTTGGCCTGCTGTGCTTGGGGATTGGGTGAAGGGAAGGAGTCTCTGATCTCCTGGCTTCACTCTCTAGGAATTTAGTCTCTGCAAGTTAAATCTGGATAAGATAAAAAAATGTTGGTATCCAGTTCCTCTTGAGGTCCCCTGTCCCTTAAATGGCAGCTGAGAGAGAAGGTAGACTCATCCCCTTGGTCACACAATTACATATTTGACTTTCTATTAAGTTGAGGTAGGGGCAGGTGGAGGAAGCATATCATGGCTCAAGGGTGACAGACTCTTGCTATCTATTATTACTAAATTTTAGTAGATTTTCCTGAATAAATGTTCCATCATTTTCTGTAGGTCTTCATGAAAATTTCCAGAGAACTGACTTTAAAAAAAAATAGCTTTTACCAATCATGCTTCTTTTACTGGGTAGCAAATCTGTAGACTTCTCATACTGCCATTCCAGAAGTGAAACGTTATTCCTTCTTTATGTTTTCTCTTATCTTAAAGAATCTTATCATCTGGTTGCCAAATATCTGAAACTGAACACACATATATATCTAATATTTATCACTAGAAAAAGATTGGTAGAGATAGAAAGTCAGCCAATTATAACTGCTGTCTTTTTTAAAGACTTTATTTATTTGAGAGAGAGAGAGAGAGAACATGAGCAGGGAGAAGGGGCAGAGGGAGAGGGAGAGGCAGGCTCCCTGTTGAGCAGGGAGCCCAACATGGGGCTCAATCACAAGAAGCCAGGATCATGACCTGAGCCAAAGGCTGGTACCTAACCAACTGCGGCACCCAGGTGCCCCTAACTGTTTTATTTCATATAATAAGCATTTTATCTTTGAAATTTGATATTAGTAATATGGCCATATTTTTTCTTCACAGAACTTATGCTATTTAGCATTATTCTTTGTCTTTTAACTTTAAGAATACTGTTGTGCTTTCTTCTGATTTCCTGATCACTTTAAGCAGCTAGGTAGAAATTTATGCAGAACCATGGGAAGTCAATAATATGTCAAAGTTCATTTTAACAGTAACCTCAATGGAAGAGGCTAAAATAATATGCATGGTTCTAAGGCAAGGCAAATATAATATTTTATATTGTTAATATGATTGAATTTGTTGAATTCGTTATATAGGTAGTAAAACTAGGGGAAAAAATTCCTACACTTTTTCTGCAAGAACTAGTAATCCAGCAACGGGGCTAAGGGCATTTCCACAAAATGTTTTATGTTTGTTTGTTTTTTATCTTTAAACATCTTCTGTAATCCCAACTTTTTCTGGCTCAGGCTCATTTCCAAGGAGTGCTCATTAAATTCCAACTCTTCTACCTATCAAATAATCTTGAGTTTCATAACCTCTCTGAGCCATGCTTTTCTCAGCTGCTAATGAGAATAAACAATAATTGTCCTTCCTTATAATGTTGCCACAGGGATTGATGAGGTAATGCAAATGAAAGCTCTTGTAAAATGAGACAGTTGTTAGAAACCATTGTGATATTTATGTGTGGAATATCCCAGTGCCTCAGAATGTAGACTTAAAAGTACTTTATTGTGTACACACACATGGGACAAAATACATTATATTATATTTCAATAAATAATAAACTCTTATAACAGAACTCTAATTTTGAAGTTTTTAAAACGTACAAAAACTTCTTAAATGTCAGTAGCCTGAAGGTACAACAAAGAGCAGGTTTCTTTCATTAATGCAGATACCAGTTACAGGTGGCCCAAGAGAAAGAAGCAAATTAAAATATTTAATATGTCTGGTCCATGGTAGAGTTTTTTCTTTATCTTTTGTTCTTTTTAAAAAATGAATTCTAAAGAAAAGAGAAATGTTATTTCTACCAGTCTTATTTTCTACTTCTTCCTTTGAGATTCTGTGTTTTCTGATTAGCCACAGGATATGAGGCCTAATATTTAAAATCTACATTTAGTCAAAGGTTATATTAATTTCCCAGGAGCTAATTTCTCATTTCTGGTAGCACATGTACACACAAAATAAAAAAGATTTGCTACAGCTAATAATAAAAATGTTATTTTGTGTAATTATTGTAAAGCTATGAGTAAATTATGATAAGGCAACACTTTGTGAACTATTCTAGGATAATACATACTGAGGCGAAGTCCTTTGTTTGCAATTTAGACTAGGACACACTGAAAATGAAAACTAGAGAGTATTGTGTATTAGGTAAAATAAAGTAAAATAGTGTAATTGAGGTCATGTGCTGACAAGACACAAGTTACTTATTACCTGAGCTGTGGGTGCCAGGAAGGGTTTTATATGAAATTCACCTTTATTCTTTGGCCACTTTTTAATATCATTGAAATAATCATGTAAGTTATGTCCAGAGAGGACTATGACAGACACTTACTGCTTTCAATTTTACAAGTGTTAGAAAGAAACTGTAGAGATAAAACAGAATAAGCTCCAGTTAAGAAATATATGTATTAATCGAGTTAATATCTGTAGAAATGATAAGGCTCTCTGCTTGATAAGCCCACTAGGAGCTTGGAATATTAAACTTAGTAGTTCAGATGTTAATAGCAACAAAACTGGGAATTTCTTTTTCTTTTTTTCTTTTTTAAGATTTTATTTATTTATTTGACAGAGAGAAAGATCACAGGTAGGCAGAGAGGCAGACAGAGAGGAGGAAGCAGGCTTCCTGCCGAGCAGAGAGCTGACGTGGGGCTCGATCCCAGGACCCTGGGATCATGACCTGAGCCGAAGGCAGAGGCTTTAACCACTAAGCCACCCAGGCGCCCCTGGGAATTTATTTTTCAAGTATTAAGTAGTTTGGGGGCGGGGCTTGTTTAAGAGAGATAAAAATGTGTATTAGTATTTGATAAAAGAAAACCAATACATAGGTAATTTGCCCAAATCCTATAAATTTTGTCTTAGAAGGATCTTCATTTAGTTAGAAAAGTGGAAAGGGAAAACTAAAGACTGGAAATGTAAGTAAGCCCCTTGCTCTCGGTCACACAGTTACTTTGTGCCAGATCTGGGAGGAGGACCCAGGTATTTTCCTTCTGGGCCACTTCCCTTTTCATTACATTATGGTACCTGATTTATCTGGATGAAATAAAAGGAAAAAAAATGTATCGGTTATTGTGTCTTCTGTATATATAGACTCTTTCAAATATTTCATTAGAAAACCAAGAGTTACCTTATCCATTTGTTTCTGAAATAATGAATCTCATATATTTCAGAGCTGTTGTTATCCAGTATGGTATTCACTAGATATATGTGGCTATTGAAAGTAAATTTGAAATGAACTAAAATTAGTAAATTCCTGAGTGGCACTGGCTACACTTCAAGAGCTTGATAGTCAACATGTGTCTAGTGGTTACTGTATTGGACTGCACAGACATGGGACATTTTAATCATGAAAGTACATTCTATTGGACAGAGCTGATTCTAGATCCTTTCTCAGGGAAGAAGGGAGAGACTAGTAGGGCTAGTAGGGCTAACCCTCATGCAATTGACTACTCCTATTGTTGTCCTACAGTTCTTAAAAACTACTAGATGTCTTTATATCTGATTTTCCCAAAATCCTGTGATGCTGCTCTTACTAAATCTACCTTAACGTTGAGAAAAGCTAGCATCAGGCAACTATCATGAAGCTGAAATCCACCAAATGCAGGTCTCTATCTGACCAGATGTTTTAAAGCCTTAATTTCCTTAGGTTTAAATGGCACTAATAACAGTATAATCTCATGCCGTTGTGGTGAGGATTACGTCAATTAAAAATAATCATGTATGTTTTGGGTCTAGTATGAAAGTGAGTAGTTAATAATGGTAGCAATTATTAATAACATGTAATATGTCACCCTTTTCCCAGGATGTGAAACTCTGGAAGTTAAAATGTCTTAATAGAGAAGAAAATTGACAATATAGCCTTGTGCTTTTGTTACATTTTACACTTGCAAACAATCATTACATATAATATCCTCCTTTGAGTCTCAAGCAGATAAGGGAATTTCATCTTTAGGGAGCTTAAATAACTTGCATGTAATTCATAAGTTGTAAATAGGAACTTAAATTCAATTCTTTTTAAGCCCAGCTACATTTCCACAATATAGGACTGATACTAATGGTACAATTTTAGGCACTATTCTAAGCAAACAGTGACTGTTTGATCAAAATATGTAAATCAGCCATAATTCACTCACTTATGTAGTTTGGGATATACAGAGAAAAATGGAATCTGTCATGTCAAGTTAAGAACTCCTGATTCTTAACAGTTGAAGGGAAAAGAGAATTCAAATTATTTTCTAATAAATTTTCAATTTTCACTTTTCCCTAGCAAAATAAATTCTTTCCATAAATATCTTTTTATCTAAAAGATAGTTTATGCACTATCAGTATTCCAAAAATCATTTTAGACATGCAAATTCTCAGTTTGTTCTTTGCCACCTGATACATCTTGATTATTCGTAGATTTTTTTTTCCCTGTCTTCATTTACTAAATTCAAAATGTTAACAAAGTAAATTAAAATTCTTATTTGTAGCAACAGATGCAGTCATATCAACTTAATTTTGGAGGGAGATTTCTGATCAAGGACCTAAAGGCATTATTTAACATCACAGTTCAAACCATCACTCAAAAACCAGGAGATACAGTTTTGCTAAAAGACTTCATTAAGGTCTATTCCTTCACAAACTGTTGAGAAATACAAACGAAACTCCTTTCCAAATGTTAACCTCACCCCTGACACACATACCACAACTGGCACCCAGCCCAGTTTTTGCCATCTTTTCTGTTGTGAGTCGCATGTCCTCACTATCAACTTTTTTTTTAATTTTTAATTTTTAATTTTTAATTTTTAATAAACATATAATATATTTTTATCCCCAGGGGTACAGGTCTGTGAATCGCCAGGTTTACACACTTCACAGCACTCACCAAAGCACATACCCTCCCCAATGTCCATAACCCCACCCCCCTTCTCCCAACCCCAGCAACCCTCAGTTTGTTTTATGAGATTAAGAGTCACTTATGGTTTGTCTCCCTCCCAATCCCATCTTGTTTCATTTATTCTTCTCCTACCCACTTAAGCCCCCATGTTGCATCACTCACTATCAACTTTTACACATACATTAGGAAACACTGATGAGAGTTACACCCAGTATTGCTGTCACATACAAGAAAATTCTGATAATTTTAACTTCGTAAAAGATTGAACATCTTTCGAACATTTATATTCAGGAATAGCATGAAGTAATTGCAGAACAATCATTCTGAACTATGTGAGTGTTTTAAAGTTTTAGTAACATAAATTAAGGCTAGAACACAAGTTAAGGCTGACTAGAAACAAATTTAGTTGACAGCATTTCACTGAAAGGTAATTTGGTGTTGTGGCTGTTAACACACACTGAGTGATTCTGGAGGCAAAACAAAACACCCCCCCACCGCCACACAAACACACACAGACCATAGACACCTCATTAGAAACAGCATTAACCATGTTAATCATCCTAATCCAGAAGCTGTTTTAAACATATGGAAATAATGAATGCTTGGGGAAAATGGAATCTCTATTTAGAAAACTAGAGAGTTCTTTTTAATGTATTAATTTTTGTTCTTCCATTAGCTAATTTTTAAAGAGAACAACAGGAATTCCTAGGTGCATATTGATTTTGTGGCAGTCTATATTAATTATTCAGAAGATAGCTAGAGATAAGCAGGAAAACCTGCTGTTGATTTCTGTTTTCGTTCCTCCCTCCTGCCTATAGCTCTGGCTTGAGTCCCTGTGACATCTTGGGGTGATCATTTGGCCTTTTCTGGTATAACCAGGAACCAAGGATGAACCAAGCTGAATGTTTAAAAAATTTAATGACAAGTTCTGAGACAAAACCCTGGCTGATTTTCTCTCAAGACATATCTGATATTTACCTGTGTTAGCCATTATTGTAATAATCCCAAATATGATTTAAAAAATCAAAATCTTCTCAATACAATTGGTAATACTTGCAACAAGAGTTAATCTATAGATTAAGTATCAGTATCTGAATTTATATGATTTAGCTTTTCCACATGAAGTCAACATATTCTGAAAAAATTGTTTTATCTGGCTAATCTAGTTTTCTCTCTCATTGTTGTTACTTCACCTGGAGCAAAACGAAAGTACTTCAGAATATGAACATGACTTGGCCTACTAACAAACATACCAGGTAGAATTTTTGAGACTTTTCTTTTATAATGTAGCATAAGTGTCTTGAAACAATTTCCAAGATTGAATTTTGATGATCAAAATCTGTTTAAAAACTTTAATATCTTCTCCTAATATTTCTTTGCCATTGCATAGTCCTAGTGATTTTGAAATTATAAACAGGCACCTATAAAATAACCAAGACACACTGAAAAATTTGGAAATTAAAAAATTTAGATTTTCTTTGCAGTTGGAGTAAATTTAGATTATATACTACGCCCAGGTAAAGTAAGGCATTATGCAATATGATTTAGGAACAGATGGTTATTGTTGTTCATTAGAGGGGAAACTTGATCTACTATCAATATTCATTCACTCATTCATCCATTCATGTGAACCCCCATTAGTAAACAATTCCATAGACGTCACAAGATATTTAGACAATATATTTTGAAAGTGTGACATGTAGGATGCCAGAGTCCTATGGGATCAAATTTACCTACATCTGGAATATTAATGAAGAATATGATTACCTTGATGATCAAAATAAATTAAAATTCATTTTTTTATTTTGGTGTATTGATACATGTTCTGTAGCAATGTGCAGATGTAGATTAGAACTATCTAATTTTCTAAACTGATTTTTATAAAAACAATAATTTTGGCTTAGTTTCCAGGACCAGAAAACATAGTGCAAGGATATATTAATCTCCCATAAACATCAGAATTAAAAAATCCATGATACATTATTGGTTCACCAATGTGATCCTGGGGATGAGTGTGGGTGTGTTTTGTGTGCTTGTGCAGGGAGAAGGATGTGAGAGAGAGAAAAGAGCCATGGAAGTTGGTGCTCTTCTTGTCTTTAACAATGCATTTGTGAACTAGGGCTATTTTATGTAAACAACTTTTCCACATATATGAAAAAATACGAAAGGAAATCTTTTGAGGTTTTGAGACCAATTTTCACCAGATCCTTGACTTGACTTCTCTTTCTGACTTTTGGTTCTGTGGCTAACTATCTATAAGCTGGAAAAAACAATGTGATGTAAGGCCTTGCAATTAAAAAAAATCTGGGGACACATAGGTGGCTTAGTCAGTTAAGTGTCTCCCTTCAGCTCAGGTCAGGACACAATCTCAGGGTCCTAGGATGGAGCCCCATGCGTCTGCTTCTTCCTCTCCCTCTGCCCCTCCCCCCACTTGTATGCTCTCTGTCTCTCTCTCAAATAAATAAAATCTTGAGGAAAATAAAACAATAAAATAAATCTTAAGGGAGCATACCATTAATGCAAGTAAATAACAGTTTAAACATAAAAAATGATGATTTGGTGAGTATCCGCACCTGTTTTCTGTTGTATGTTCCAAAATGAGGTAATGGGTAACTCAGATTTCATATTTTACATAGTGTACTTGAGACCACACAGCATACACACAAAAAAATTCCTCTTTCAAATTAACTTCATTTGTAGCATATATTTCCATTTTGTTTGCCAGGCTAAGGATAAATAAGAGACAAAATTTGCTCTTCCACCACACAATCTTGGCCACAATCGTCAAAATCAGTTTATGCATGTGACCCACTCTATGTTGATGGCTATTTTATTTAGCTTATTAAGTAGAAGAATTAGATAAATGCTTTGCTAGTAAGTTCCTGAAATCAAGAATCTGATTTTCCTTTCTTAATTACAAATGTTACAGTCAGGATAGCTCTCTTTGATATGAAATTGTGGTTTGCTTCCAAAGGGGTTTGGAATGAGTCTCCCTAAAATGTGCCACATTGGCAGGTGGACAGATGACTTTGAGGATTTTCAAATGTAGCTGAAGTCAGTGAAGGCCCAAAAAACTCAGGAAGTTTTATCTCCTGCTTAACAGCCTAAAATAATCTAGAGAGACGGCCTGGTCCAGGAAAACTATCACCAGAGGTAACTAAAAAGTGTACTGGCCAGTGTGGTAAGCTGGTGGGACACTCAGCAGGACCTGCTCACATTCCTCTCTATGTCCCATTGTCTCTGCATGGCATGACAAGCATCTAATTACCAAACATCTGCTCTTCTTATCCTCCTGTGAATTACCCTCCTTCCCTTTGAAGTCCAGACCCCTACCATCTTCTCCCTAGCTTGGGATGCCATATAAACCTCAATTGCCTGTCTTTGGATTTCATATTTTTATGAAGGTCCTGAGTGTATGTAATTCAACTTATTTTTCTCCCGTTAACTTGTCTTATGTCAATTTAATTAAAAGACCAGACCAAAAACCTAGAAGGCTAGAGGACAAATTCTTCCATCCCTACACTTGGAGTGAATGAACATTTCCTCTTTTTCCAAATGGTATTCCCAATGGTAAGGATGCATCATCTATTCAGTGACACTGAATAGAGTCTTCTGAGAACCAAGTCTTTTGAGAACCACTGGTCCATATAGCAGTTCCATGTACACATCAGTTTGACTTTCCTCCTTGTCCAATTACAGCGTTCTATTAGAGATTGCTATCAGCATCTTGCACAACTCTAGTGATTATCATCAGGACATATGCCCCAGTAAGCAGGTCCAGGAGAAAGCTATTTTAATGTTAACCACTAGTCATAGGCAGCGATATTCTGTCCAAGCAAAATAATACCCAATTTTGAAAGGCTGCAATTGAGAACACAATGGAAATGTTGAATTCTCTCTGCCTTTTTTTTTTTTTTTTTTTTTTTTTGCTTAACACTACATGGTAGTGCTCTCTGCCAATTCATATAATTATTATTTTTTTAAAATTGGCATTACCTTTTTCTTCCTTAGCCAACAACCCTATTAAATACATTCCATTTGAATAATTCTGGCTTTCTCACAGCTAGTCAACCTTGCTGCTTGCATTTCCTGTGAGTGGTAATTTTAATTGACTTTCTTAGCTTTCTATGCACTCAAATTGAAATGAAAGACAGACCTGTCAACATTTCAAAACTCAGCACGGCTGGTACACAGGCTTTCCTTGGGAAGCATTTGTGCTCTGCCTGTGAGTCAACATAAACTCACAGTTCAATTTCCCAAAATGTTCAAAGCAGAGACAAAATGGAGTTCAACAGATTTGCACAAACCCTCCACCACTAATTTCTATGGATTTTTTTAATGCTCTCTGATTAATCATATTTCAACTTTATCCAATAAACTTATCAATAAATATGCCCTGAATTTTTGTAGTGAATGATATATACAACTTCTTGAAAGAAATAGTGATATCTGTAGAAAATAGTTTTTCTTTATTCTTCCATTGCCAGGCAATATACAGTTATCATTAATGACATCTGCTCAACTGAGTGAGCTATATTCAAGTCTTTTACAGAATTACAAGAATAAAATATTTGCAGGGGCGCCTGGGTGGCTCAGTGGGTTAAGCTTCTGCCTTCGGCTCATGTCATGATGGCGGTCCTGGGATCAAGCCCCGCATCAGGCTCTCTGCTCAGTGGGGGGCTTGCTTCCCTTCCTCTCTCTCTACCTGCCTCTCTGCCTACTTGTGATCTCTGTCAAATAAATAAATAAAATCTTAAAAAAAAAAGAATAAAATATTTGCAAATAGAATGACAGAAAAAGTAGGAAATTGGAATCAGAATGTCTAACTCATCAGCCACATGATTTTGACACATTAATTGATGTCAGTGGGCTCCCGTTTCCCCAACTGTCTAACTTAGAGAGTAATCAATGACAAATTTTATGTTAATTTTTTAAACATTTCACTATGGAGAGACAAAAGGATACTTCGTAGACTACCATTTGGGAGACTATGATTTCAGGTTTTGGTATGGGGACCATTGTATGGTATTATAAAGAGAAATATAAATAAAGAAAGCTAAGCATATTCATCAGTTGGGTGTGGAACTGCCTCGTGATCTGATTTGGTTTGTTCTCTCTTGCTTTGGCTTAATCTCTTCTTGTATTTTAACTTGCTTCATTGGAGCCTGACCGGAATAATTCTCGAGTGGATGGAGCATAAAGTTTTAATAGATATCTATGAATTACTATTATGATTCATTCCCAACTAGGAAATTCATTAGCTGCATAAGGCATGCAATCCAAAAACTCTGAGAATCATCCAAATGTGAATTATTCCCAATGGACCTGATCAAGATTCAACTCCAGTTTCTTATCTACTACTTTGATACAGGCCCATCTTGTTTAGAGCCTTTCCAAATGATCATTTCCTACTGGGTGGGACAATGGGATTTATTGTCAGGAGTTCAGGATCTTAGGAATTGGAGTAAATGAACAATAAGGTCAATGAAATACCTATTATTTCAAACTATTACAACCAAAATCAAATGAGTTGAGATTTGAGTGGAAAAGAGGGAGAAAATTCTTTCATCTTATATTCTCAGGAAATCAGTTCACCAGAACTAACCATGCTTGAGGTTTAGCATACTAAAACCATTCTAATAAACTAGAGTTTTCAATTAAGAGCAATGGAGATTCCAAGATATAAACTCCACTTAGTGGAGCCTAAAATATTTTAAGCATCTCTTGGAAATAATAATCCTCTTTTGCACGTTGCAATAATAAGACGCTTTTGCAGATTATCTGCTAAAATCTTGAAGGCACAAATTCAGAGTGACTCAGGTGAATTACTTTTAAATGTTCTATGCTTAAGAAAGTGATTACTTTTGATCACATTTTCTATGGATGTGCTTGTCCCAATGTTCTTATTCTCTCTTGTAGGGAGAAGTCTTGGAATTTTGTGCCTTCTCTCAATCCCACAAAATCAGTCTGGGTGTCAAGAATCTTCCTGTTATTTTTTTTCCTCAAGGTAGTGCCCTGAAGTGTTTAAGGTGTGTGCCTTCTCCTGATCCTGCAGAGTGTAACGGATGGCTGATGTCAATGTGCTTTCTTTGGGAGTTTGTGCTCTCCCTCTGCGGAGCTCACTCTCACCATCTGTGCAGCATGTGGACACTGAATGTGGAGGCTCACATGGGCTGTTTTAGGGGCATTCACAGAGTGCTGGGGGCACTGGTCAGCCCCTTATTGGGGGGCTGCAGATAAGGCGTCCCATGGGGTTCATGGCAGAGCCTCTTGGAAGAATCTGTGAACCAGTTAGTAGGGTTGTGGTTGGATTTTCAGATCCATGTTGTGGTTGTGAGACCCTGTCCCTTTTCCCTGCTCCTAGAATCCCTCAGGCTATTTTCAGCCTTGCACTATACTGTCAGTGATCTGGATGGGCAAGCCAGAAGTGGCTTCGCAGGCAAAGTTCTGAGGCTGATGCAGCCCTGTAGTGCAGAGCTATGCTGCCTTGGGAGCAAGGTGACATTAGTTAAGTCAATCTGTTCTTTTCTTCATGTTGCTTGAAGTCTTGCATCTAATCTCAGAATTTTTGCGCTAACAGGCTGCTGGAATCTTCTCACTGCACTCTTGGGTTCCCACAGGGGTATTCCTGTCCACAATGGCTGTTAAAATTAATGTTTCTGTGGAGATATAATTTACAGAGCTTCTTAAAAATTTTCATCAATTATGTTTTTTTCCACTGATAAGAATATCTGTGATGGTCTTTATGACACTACTATGGAAACCGTTTCCTTTGGCTTTCTTTTGATTAATATATTCATAGACCTCTCTCTCTTTCTCTCTCTCTCTCTCTCTCTATATATATATATATATATATATATATGGTGGATTATAATCCACCTACTTTCATTTGTTTTCTATGGTTAGGTCTAAAGGAAGTGTAACGAAGACAGCATATGTTTTAATTCCTTTTTATTGGTGTATTTTGACCATTTTCTTTTAATGCATTTGTTGATATGTAAAGGATTAAGACTTCCATTTTATTATTTGTTTTTTCCTTTTTCTTGTTTCCTGTTTCCTTTGGTACTTGAAGCATTTTTAGAACGTTATTTTGATTGATCTGTCTTGTTTTAAATTTGCATATTTATATACCTTTTAGTAGTCGCTGTAGGTATTTACTTCATATAATAACCTACCATATTCTACTGGTGTCATTGACAAATTCAAATGAAATACAGAAACTTGGTTTCCCTTTACATCCGCCTTCCCTTCTTTGTTTATGTTTGTCTTAAAAATTTACTCTACTTACATTTAGAATGACTGAGATAGTGTTACAATTTTTGCTTCGATCCTTAAATATATCTTAGAAAACTCAAGTGGAGAAGGAAAGTCTATTGTATTTAATCGATGTTTTTGCATACTGTATTCTTTTTGTCCTGTACATTCCAAGTTTTTTTCCTTTGTAGTTTCTTTTCATAGTGCATTTCCTTCAGACATTCTTTATTATAGATCCACTGGCAACAAATTCTCTTAGTTTTCCTTTATATGAAAATATCTTCATTTTCAATCATTCATGAAGGATATTTTTACTTGCTGTAGGAGGCTGGAGTGACAGTTTTCTTTCAGTATTTGAAAACTGTTGTGCCAATGAGAAATCCCCTGTCTTTCAAAGTGTTCCCCCCAATCCCCATCCTAAGCTGTTGGGTTTTTTTCCCATTACATTTTTTATTTTTTTAAAGATTTTATTTATTTAACAGACAGAGATCACAAGTAGGCGGAGAGGCAGACAGAGAGGAGGAAGCAGGTTCCCTGCTGAGCAGAGAGCCCTATGTGGGGCTCGATCCCAGGACCCTGGGATCATGACCTGAGCCAAAGGCAGAGGCTTTAACCCACTGAGCCACCCAGGCGCCCCCCCCATTACTTTTTAAAAAGCTTTTATTTGTCCTTAGTTTTTATTAAATTTACTGTGATGTATCTTGATGTTTCTTTCTTTGGATTTTTCCTGTGTGAAATTCACTCAGCTTGTTGGAATCTGTATGTAGGTTTACATCTTTTGTTCAATTTGGGAAGGTCTAAGAAATTATTTCCTGGCATTTTTTTAGTCTACCCTTTACCTTATCCTTATATGACACCGATGACATAATCTCAGATATCACATAATGTAGGGTTTTTTCTTTAGCCTCTATATCCCACACATTTAATTGGAAAATAATTTAAGGGGAAAATAAACTGAGATTTCAGGGATCACCATAATGTATTTTTCTGCTCTCTGGAAAGTGACTCCTCAAGTAGTAGTTTTATTTATTCTTTTTCTGAAACCTTCAAAAAGCTGTTTATATTTCTGTTCCATCCTCATTATGTTTTGTGGCAAGAAAGTTAGTTTGATACAAGTTCCTCTAATATAAGAAAAAGTCAAACACTTCAACTAGGAATTTCAGAAGCTCCCAGAACATTAGTTTTTTTCCATGCACTTAAAAAGCTGGTGGGAAAAAAATGGAGTGAAGCAACCATCTCATTTACTAATAAAGATACATAGGGCAGGGGAATATGCCTTGCTCACTCCTGTATCAAAAATGTTATCTATCTCATAGATAGTGGTTAAATAAATATTTGTGGCATGAATGCATGAATAAATGAGAAAATTGGCAAGTGCTTCCATTTAATAGGTAGCTTGAGGGGAGTCAGACTGAGAGTTATTAATGGAATAATATGTTTCCTGAAAATTTCATGAATTCTAAATTAGTTAATTGCTAAATGTTTTGTAATGGAAAATAATGTAATTAAATGAGTTGTAGACTAGAGGCCAGAAAACTTGGTTTTTCTCTCTGTAACCTTAGGAAGATCACTTGCTCTCTTTTATATTTTTATAGTTTCAAGTTTTTATTTAAATTCTTGTTAGTTAACATATAGTGTAATATTAGCTTCAGGAGTAGAGTTTAGTGATTCATCACATACATAAAACAGCCAGTGCCTGTCATAACAAGTGCCTTCCTTAATACCCTCACCTGGCCTGTTTTAAAGGAAGTTGTTGGATAGCAAGATCTCAAAACCCTAACTTTCTATGATATTATGTGTTTCATCACATTCATAAGAAGAGAATTACCATGGCTTAGTTGCCATGGTAACAACAGATATACAAATACAGCAATGGGGACTTTATTTCTCTTCTTGCTCATTCTCCGGGATGAGAAGAGTAGTGATTTAATGCATATCTATTTATACAGATACTGACATTGTGTATGTGCAATTTTAATTCAGTAATCACTGTTAATATCCGTAGTGTGTTCTAGCTTGCAGAAAAGATAAAGTACCCACCGTTAGGAATTTATAAATTAGTTTTAAGGGAAAAAATGAAGCAAAAATGGAACATTGTATTTTAACAATGTTTGCTTTACCTTTGGGCTTCTTGCTATATCTAGGGATTGTTAAAAAGAGCTAATGTTTCTGCTTTATTCGTTTTTAAGTTTTAGCAATAGTTGGCCCTTTAGGGAAGCAGTAGTTGGAGACAACTGAGCTAACCTTTTTCTTTTTATTTATTTTTTATTTATTATTATTATTTTTTTAAAGATTTTATTTATTTATCAGAGAGAGAGAGGGGGAGAGAGCGAGCACAGGCAGACAGAATGGCAGGCAGAGGCAGAGGGAGAAGCAGGCTCCCTGCTGAGCAAGGAGCCCGATGTGGGACTCAATCCCAGGACGCTGGGATCATGACCTGAGCCGAAGGCAGCTGCTTAACCAACTGAGCCACCCAGGCGTCCCACCTTTTTCTTTTTAAAAAAGGATTATGGAGAGTCTGGGTGGTGCAGTCAGTTAAGCGACCAATTCTTGGTTTTGGCTCAGGTGGGGATCTCAGGGCTTTGAGATCAAGCTGCCCTTGATATTGAACCCTGTGTCAGGCTCTACACTCAGTGCGAAGTCTATTTAAGTCTCTCTCTCCCTTTATCCCTCCCCCATACTCTCTGGATCTCTCTAAAATAATAAATCATTTCTTTTTTTTTTTTTTAAGAATTAAAACTGCAGAACTGGATGCACTTAAAAAATTTTGTTCAAGACTGAAAATTGGAATGGGATAACAGGGTGATGGGCATTAAGGAGGGCACATAATGTAATGAGCACTGGGTGTTATATACAACTGATGAATCACCGAACTCTACCTCTGAAACTAATTAATTAATTGAATTTAAATTAAAAATTTTTTTAAAAAGACTGAAATTTAAATAAGTCAATGTATCTCTAAACTGAGTGAGACAAATTCTTTTGACAGAGAGGACCCTTTCTTAACACTTCTAGATGATCAGTAATGTTCTGCTTCTGAGGAAATAAGGTATGTCTCCATAGCTTTTTCAAAAAGTGTATCATCACTTTAAAAGGTGATTTAATTTCTTTTGTGCTGTTTTGTCTGTGAAGATTAGATGGTTCAACACAAAAATCAATATGCTATAACTTAAGCTGGGAAAACATGACACCATCAGAAGGTAGTAACACACAAAAAGAATATTTGGTTAAGTACCTGCCTCCCCTGTACTTCTCCCAAGAATAAATGGGACTAAGTTTTGCCAAATGTAACAGAAATTTTAGTGGGATCACCTTTGATGAAACCACATTTTGCCAAGCAGATAGAATCTGTACTTGGGCTCTGGTGCTGACCCTATACTAGAGGATTATCTCAAAGTGGTAAGAGAATTGAATTCTCAACTGCCTAAGAGACTTCATTTAAAGTTTACACACCTTAGCTTTTATTTTGTTTTGTTATATTATTATATTATTTTATTTCATTTTTAAGGTTAGGACTAGGGTTGGTACTAGGGTATGTGTCTGGTATCCAGCAGTTCAGAGACTTCTTCAGAGAATAAATCCCCAGACCTCTGCTGAGGTAGGATCGACATGGCAGCCATCTACCAAACTGAAGAAAGTAGGGGATTTGGTGCTCTAAACTTATAAAACTCTGTACCCCAAAAATGAATAATTAAAAATGGGCAGGAGATATGAATAGTCATTTTCCCAAAGAAGACATCCAGATGGCCAGCAAACACATGAAAAGATGCCCAGCATCACTGACCATCAGGGAAATACAAATCAAAATTACAATGAGATATGACCCCACACCAGTAAGAATGGCTAAAATTAACAACACAGGAAGCAACAGATGTTGGCGAGGATGCAGAGAAAGGGGAAACCTCTTACACTGTTGGTGGGAATGCAAACTGGTGCAGCCACTCTGGAAAACAGTATGGAGTTTCCTCAAAAATATAAAAATGGAACTATCCTATGATTCAGCAATTGCACTACTAGGTATTGACCCAAAGAATACAAAAATAATGATCTGAAGGGATGTATTATCAACAATAGCCAAATTATGGAAACAGCCCAAGTGTCCATCAACTGATGAATGGATGAGGAAGATGTGGTATATAGGTTCGATGGAATAGTACTCACCCATAAAAAAGAAAGAAATCTTGCCATTTTTGATGATATGGATGGAGCTAGAGAATATTAGGTTAAGTGAAATAAGTTAGAGAAATACAAATACCATATGATTTCAGTCATATGTGGAATTTAGGAAACAAAACAAATGAGCAAACGGAAAGAAAAGAAAGATTAAGAGGCAAACTAAGAAAGTGACTCTTAACTATAGAGAACAACCTGATGGTTACCAGAGGGAAGGTGGGTAGGGGTTGGGGAAATAGGTGATGGGGATTAAGGAAGGCCCTTGTGTACTCTATGGAAGTGTTGAATCACTATGTTATACACCAAAAACTCTTGTTAACTGACTAGAATTTGGAATAAAAACTTAAGGAAAGAGTATTTAGAATTACAAGGAGCCTTCTATTAAATTTTATGTTTGCCCTAAGCCTAGTTGTTTAAGCCTTTTAAGAGACAGCATCAAAGAAAATGTGAAGTATTTCATATACCTGTCCATTTGTGGGTTCTAGCAAAAAATAATTAACAATATGAACCAAGTGTGTTTTACCAATTTTTTTCAGATATGGAAGATAATCTGCTTTTTTTTTTTCTTAACACACAAAAATAACCTAAGCTGCTTAAAGATAATAAAGCTTTTCTATGCCTTGTAATCATTGTTTACTCTGGGCTCCAGTGTCTGGAAACTTGATGCCATTACTTATTTAGGTGTTCACAAAAGAATCTACTTCTTTTAAATATAAAGCATTTCAACTTTTTGAAGTTGAAATCCTATCCTTTTCCTTACAGCAATCCTTGGGACAAAGGGATTTATTTCTGCTCTATGCTCTGCTAACCTTCTTAACTTTATGAATATCATCTGTGCTTCTTTTGATCTCCAATAGAACTTATGGTTACTACTCATCTAGGTACTTAACATAAATTATCCAAAATTATAGATATCCCTTCAAAGATGTTTGTGTCATGATCTCACTCAGAATGTAAGTTCCTGGAGAACACTGCATCTTAAATTCATTCTGTACCACTCGACTTCAGTGCTCAGATCAATGTTTTCCACTTAACAGACATTCAGTAGTTACTCCTTTCTGTGCCTAAGGCCTTTTAAAGCTGCCACAGAGGCTGAGAAGTATACTGCACTGAAATTCAATAATTCCTAAATTGTCACTGATGTGGCACTCTAGACCTCTTCCAATAAATCCATAGAACTGTAAACATTCGTCTCAATATAACAATGAAACAATCTAAGTTAAAAGGGACAGTGATTTTAAAGACAATACATGAGCTTCTCAGAAGCTCCTTCTTGTAACATCTGTCATTTTAAATTCTAAGCATTTTAACAGTTTCAAGTTTTGGCAAAACAGTACAAAGGAGACCAAAAAAAAAAAAAAATGTATCCTCTCTCAAAGAGAGACCCTGACCTAAATTCAGACAATTCTGGCTATAGCTTGTGAGGTCTCAGATGCTTGGAGGCATTTAAAGTTTAGAAGATTCATTCTTGAAAGCCTGGGTTTTCACACAAGTTGAAAACGAAAGCACCTAGAAGGTGGCTACTTCTGGAAGACTCTGTGCTCTACATCTCTGTGGTTTGTAGCATCAGATGACTTAGAGGTTATGTTTAGGCCACAAGACTAATATCCATTCTGTGTTTATCTCCCATGGTCCCTTTTCTTCCCTTTTGTGCTGAATGTATTGCGCTTCTATCCAAATAAACTTATTCAGAAGTTTGGAGTTGTACTGTTTGAAAACCTAACTTAAGGGCCTAGAGTTAAATGGAAGAAAGGACATGATCAAATAGGCCCACGCACTTCCATACATGCTTGTACACACATGTGCATGGGCCTATCTTCTTCTGGAAGACTCTGCTTTCCACATCTCTGTGGTTTGTAGGACATGCAAAAGCAGGTAGCATTTGAGGTATTCTCCCACAAAATTCTTAGACCGCGTGACCAGAATAAAGGAAGCAATGGTAATTCATCTTTAAAGAGAGTGGGGCAATAGTGTATATGCCTTAGAATAGGCTCGTGCTTACTGAATAAATTTGCAGAATGACAGTTTTCCAAACGGATGATGCAGAATAAGAACGTGGAAAATGAGATCTCCCTGAATTCTAAGCCCAATGGAATGCAAGACAAAACACAATTAATCATGTGTAGGGTATCATTAAACTTCAGTCAGATGATTGCTTTCCTCTAATTTTGGGGCGGCCTGCTTCACTCCAGTGAAGCAAACTTTACTGCGTGCTGGGGGAACAGAATGACTAGGGCTCCCGAGTTGCAAATTGTTTCAGAAAATCTGCCACTAAGTATTTTTTTTTTTTTTTTTTTTTTTTTTATTTTTTTTTAAAGATTTTATTTATTTATTTGACAGAGAGAGATCACAAGTAGGCAGAGAGGCAGGCAGAGAGAGAGGAGGAAGCAGGCACCCTGCTGAGCAGAGAGCCCGATGTGGGACTCGATCCCAGGACTCTGAGATCATGACCTGAGCCGAAGGCAGCGGCTTAACCCACTGAGCCACCCAGGCGCCCAATCTGCCACTAAGTATTAATTAACCTAAGAGGGCTAACAGATTTTAAAATAGCAACGACAGGAAATGATATTCTTAACCATACGCTTGACTAAAACACATCTCACGTGACTTAACATAGACAGTTTTTGCCATGGAAAATAGATATCACACTTTGTTTATACATAACGTTTCTGGAATTTGAATTGCCTCCACATGCTTATTTCATTTTATCAACGTCACACTTTGTTTTTGAAGGACTAAATAAAAAATTGGCTATCTATGCAAAAATTTGCATGTATTTTTATAATAACGAATGTCTGAATGTCGAGTGGAGTTGGTTTTAAATAATACAGTGAATTATATACAAATAAAGAAAAGACTGACATAGGCGTGCCCAGAAAACCGGAGTATGCTTTCTAGGGAATCTCCAGTACAGACTCCACAAAGCAAAAACTTCTGCTTCTAATAAAACGTAAGTACTCTCCCTGCCTTCAATTTCTCAGTCTGATGACAGCTTCAACACACTAAAATCTTCACGGCATCCCAGGAAGTCCTCACAGCTTCCTGCCCCTCTGTACCAGTTTCCCTCTGTTTTCTTCTCCATTTTTGCCATATATAAAACCTTTCAAGAGCCAGCTCAAATATCACTTTCTTAATCATCATATTAGCTGAACCGAACTTCTTCCTTTTATCTACTTTCATAGCATCTTATTTCTACTTGTCTCCTGAGGCTTATCCTCTTCTGTCTTTCATTAGAAATATATTTAAGGGGCACCTGGGTGGCTCAGTGGGTTAAAGCCTCTGCTTTCGGCTCAGGTCATGATCTCAGGGTCCTGGGATCGAGCCCCGCATCGGGCTCTCTGCTCATCAGGGAGCCTGCTTCCCTTCCTCTCTCTCCGCCTGCCTCTCTTCCTACTTGTGATCTCTGTCAAATAAATTTAAAAAAAATTAAATAGAGATATATTTTTAAAAAATGTATCATATTCCTCAAGGGGAGGATCCATCTCGTGCATATTTTGTTTTCCCTATGATGGCTATCACATAGCCAAGCATATAGTCAATTTTTAAAAAGATTTTATTTATTTATTTGGGGCAGGTGGATGGAGATGGAGGGAGAGAAGCTCAAGCAGATTCCACACTGAACACAGAGCGCAACGGGGACTCGATCCCATGATCCTGAGATCATAACCTGAGCCAAAACTAAGAGCCAGACACTTAACCAGCTGAGCCACTCATGCACCCTTAGTTCATTTTTAGTGTGTTCAGGTGAAAATCTCAAGCACATGGATAATACGACAGACAGTGCTGCATGACAAAAATGGCATATTTTCTGTCTTAGAATGACCAGATCAGATACTATCAAAATATAAAGATTCCCAAACTTATAAAGTTTTGGAGGCCCAGCTCTGTTATTTTCCAAATGCAGAGAATCAGGTCCTCAAAGAAGTCTCTGGGTTAGGGTCAAAAAGTTAGCTGACAAAGACCCAGAGATAGAATCCTGAGATGCTGACCGGCACACTGGTTTCTTACCACAGATCTGCAATTCCTCTTTCAGGACTTGATCCTCCTTTTCTTCTAGATGGGACCATGCCCAATGGTATTCATGTTTTGCTTGTATTGTTACTTTGTATTCAGTTATTTGACAAAGTCACAGTTGATGCAAGAAAAAGCCTTGTAGAAAATTTATAGTATTGATATTCGCAGTTACTAAAAGCTGCAGACTGAGATATCTGTAACCAGAGAAATTAATCAAAAGGGAATGACTACAAAAAAGCACAAAACTAAAAACGAGGGGAATGAATCATGTGCTGAAAAGAGATTTGTACTTTAATCCATGGATTAGCATTTGTCACATTAATGTAGGTGATTTGAAACTAATCTAAAAGCTACAAGATCTATTTTATTTTTAACTATTTCACACTGGAGGCAAAGTGGGCTGACAAAGAATCTGAAGTACAATAAACATCTACTGATTGGAACATTTTCTTCTGCTTTGAAAATGTTGCTTGGGATGAAGTGAATGTCACATTTGTTGCCTTATGTAGGGGAAGAATTTTAACCTAGTATGCAATATTCCTATAAGAAGTTGATTGGCGTGGTGTTCAAGGGCCCAGAGATACTTGAACTCACTGTAGAACAGCTCAGAATAGATATGTATCTATTCAGATTGGAACCAATATCAATTGTTGCTAAATATCTTTTCCCAAACTTTTATATTTGTAATGTGATAAATCTTTTACACCCCGTTACAGAGTTGGGGGATAGTAGGAGTGCAGTAACCAGAGATGGTAAATTATATCGAAAGGATATGAATAGAGATATTGTTAATTAACTGAGTTATCAAGATGGACTTCTTGAGAGTCTTCAATGTGCAACCCATGTGTAAGCCCTGAATCCTTCGGGAGAGAGAGATGTGTGTACTTTTCTCCTCAGAGCCTCTGCTGATCTTTTGGGATTCCTTTACGTAGATTCATTGCCTCTTTTTTGTCTCTTCTATGAGGAATCAGCTCATTTGTGTAACTGGCAGTAGTTCTTTAGCTAGTTCTCTCAGGTTTCATCAATAATATGGATTTCTTTACCATAGTAGAGGTCACTAACATGACCTATTGCTATGTCCATCTTTACTTGGGAAAACAGTGAGTCCTTTTACCCCTTATATTCTTTGTTTACCCTTTTTGGGCTTTTCTTACTTCATAGAATCTGTTTCCAAGATTGTGACTTCCCTTGGCATCCCATTCCTAAATCTGGCTACAGTGGTGTTCTTCAGAACATAAAATTTTGGAAAATTTCATTCATCACTGTAGCATGATGCAGAGAATTGCTAGAAATTAAATTCTCTATGGAAATATGACTAGAGTGACTAAACATCTTCAAAAGCTTTAACGATTCTGGAGGAATCACTCACCCCATGCACAGATCACATTGTCTTATTCTTTAATATACATACTAGAATTCTTGCTGTCTCAAGCAAAACAATAAAAAAGGCTTCACATCTTGATAAACGTTCTTAGCTAAATATGTAAACTTCATTATGAGAAAATTATGTGTTTCTCTACCATAGGATTTGAAATATGATTCAGTTGAATTTGGCTCTATAATGAAAATGCCACCACAAGTAAATTTTCTTGCCTATTTCTCCTGTATTGTTAGTACATTTATCTCCTTAGAACTGTTAACTTAGTTAACTCTCCCAGTGTGATAGACTGGCATAGTTTTCCCGAGTCTCTGAAAAGAATAACGATCTGGGTGATTAAGAATGGCTTGGGTCTAGGACCTTTCCATAACCCTAACAACATGGATCCCATGCTTTCAAGTGGCAGTGTTCTGTAGTAAAAAAGTTCCAATATGGATTTTTGTTATTATTAATTTAATATTAAGCTGCTTATGAATACTATCAATAGACCTATCATTTACCCATTATTATGATGAATGAAGAAATATGGCTAGAATTTGGTAACTGGAAACTTGGTAAGTGTGATGATATGAGAGAAGGGGAAAATAAGTTATGTAACATTGAAACCGATACATACAGAAAGGGAGGAGGTACAAGAATATATACAAGATTTACAAGATGTATAAGAAAAAGGGAAGAGACTATCCTTTATCAGCAACATTCTTCTAATTTTTTTGTCCAGTACTGCTTACTTTTGCATAATACAGGATTCATTGGAGGTAAAGCAAAGCCTGATCACAGATTACTTTCAAAATCTCTCTTGATTTTAGCAATAGGGATTTTGCTTGTGGTTCTTTAAAATTTTATGTCTTTATTATGGACATATTTAAGCACACACAAAAGTATATATATTTTTTACAAAGGTATATTTTAAGAGAAAATATATTAACCCCCACATACCCATCATACTGCTTCAGCAATCATCAACCCAAGGTAAACCTTGCATTTTGTTCCATCCATTACCTCCCATCACATTATTTTGAAGCAAAATCCAGACATTCTATCTTTACTTCCATAAGTATTTCAGTATGTATCTCTAAAGAAAAAAAGAAAAACACTTTCTAAACATAAAAAGAACACTGTCACAGCTAAACATTTTTAACAATAATCCCTTAATATAATCAAATGCCCAGTCAGTGTTCAAATTTCCAAATTGTCACTAATGACATAAATTTGTATTTGTTTGAATACACATTTAAATTAGGCTCATATAATGCAAATGAAAAATACATCTTTAGACTCCTTTTTAAAAATTATGTATTTTATTTTCAATTAATAGTAGGTTCACATGCAGTTTTAAGATATAATACAGAGAGATCCTGTTTGGTTCATTAGTAATCTCCTACAAAGCTATAGGACAATTTCACAACCACAATAATGACTTTAATACAATTGAGATACAGAAAGTTTCCATTGCAATAGGAGTCTCTCCTCTTGCATGTTTACAGTTACACATACTTCCTTCCTGCCCCAGCACCCCCTTAACTCTGACAACCACTAATCTGTTCTACATTTCTATAGTTTTTGTTTTTTTTTTTTGACAGAAAATACACATTTGAGGGGGGGTATGGAGAGGGTGGTTATGTTGTGGACATTGGGGAGGGTATGTGCTATGGTGAGTGCTGTGAAGTGTGTAAACCTGGCGATTCACACCCCTGGAGCAAATAATAATTGTATGTTAATAAAAAGAATTAAAATTAAAAAATAAATAAAATTTAAAAAATATAAAATAACTTTTTTTCATGAAGAGAGTAGAAAAATAATACCAGGAGCTACTAAAAAGTTCTGGAGCTATATTTTTGTCATCTCAACACTGTTATAAAAATGGAATCATACAAGAAGTAAGCTTTTAGGATTGGCTTTTGTCCACACTATATAATTCATTGGATATTCATCCAAGATGTTGATTATATCCATACTTTGCTCATTTGTTTTCTATTGCTGAGTAGAACTCAATGGACTGTATGTAAAAGGGTCGTTTATTCATTTATCCATTGAAAGACATCTGGGTTACTTCCAGATTTTGGCTATTGTGAATAAAGCTACTATTAACATTCATGTACAGATTTTTGTGTGAACATTAGTTTTCATTTTTTTCTGGGAAAAATGCCCAGGAGTGCATTTGCTGAGTCATATGGTAGTTGCATGTTTTGTTTTTTAGGAAACTACCAAACTATTTTCCAGAGAAGCTGTATTATATTACAGTCCCACCTTCAGAGTAATCCAGTTTCTTCACATCCTCAGCAACATTGGTGTTATCACTATTTTTATTTTAGCCATTTATTTTTTATTTAGCTACAGGTGTATAGTGATATCTCACATGGTCTCGATGTGCATTTTCCTAATGGTTAGTGATGTTCATATGTCTATATACTACTGGTATATCATTATTTGGCTAAATGTCTCTTTGTTTTTTTTCCTTTACCTGATTGGATTTTTTTAAAAAATTTATTTATTTGAAAGAAAAAGAGAGCAGAGTGAGAGAGCCCAGCGGCAGTGATGAAGGGCCAAGGGAGAGGAAGATTCAGACTCCATGCTGAGCAGGGAGCCAGCCCCAGGCAGGGCTCTATCCCAGGATCCTGGAATCACCACTGGAGGAGTGGAATGCAGGCATCTCTTGATTAGATTTTTTAAAAAACATTACTTTTTAGAATTTTCATACATTCTAAGTACTACTCTTTTTTTTTAAATATGTGGATTGTAAATATTTCCTTCCAAGCTGTAGTGTTTTTTTCTTTTTTATTCTTCACATTTTTTGACGGAAAATGTTCTAGATTTTTATGAGGTACAATTAGTCAAATTTTCCTTTTTTCATACATTTTGGTATTAAGTCTAAGAACTTTATACACAGTTCTCAATCTCAAAGATTTTCTTTCATTTTTTTCCTAAAATGTTTATAAGTTCTGTTTTACATTTAAGTGCATGATTAACTTTCAGTTAATTTTTTTAATAGCCTTTGAGTGGTAGGTCTTGTTAATATTATTTGTTTTATTTATTATGACTTTATCATTTTATTCCAAAGCAATTTATTTATTTTTGTTAAGCTTTTAATTTTCTAAGATCACCTTGTTAAAAAATCTTTCATAGCATTTTTATTGAGGTATAATTCACACATTATAAAATTCACCCTATAAAAATCACACAATAAAAATTACATTATGAAGTTCAAAATGTACAATATAGTGCCTTTTAGTATATTGAAAAAAAAAGTTGCTCAACCTATCACCAATGTTTAATTCTAAGAAATTTTTAGTATTCTACTAGTGGTCTTTCCTACTCATCTTTCCAGCCTCTGGAAAACACTAATTTACTTTAAATCTCCATTTATTTGCCTATTTTAGAAATTTCCTACCTAAGGATTCATACAAATTTGACCTTTTGGGTCTGGCTTCTTTAATTTAGCATGTTTTCAAGATTCATCCATATTGTAGAAATTAGAAGTATATTCTATTCCTTTTTATGACTGAATAATATTCCATTGTGTGAAATGTGTATATCCATTCATTCATTGATGGATATTTAGGTTTTAATTTTTTGGCTATGATGAATAATGCTGCTATGAACACTTATGTACAAGTTTTTGTGTAGACACATATTTTTAATTCTCTTGTATATATGTCAAGGAGTGATAGCTCAATATTTAACTTATTACGAATCTGCCAAACTGTTTTCCACATTAGCTATACTATTCTGCCTTCTCACTTCCAATGTAAGATGATTTCATTTTCTTCCTGCAACACTTGTTTCATTATTTTTTATTCTAGTCATCCTAGTGTGCATGAAGTGATACCTCATTATGGTTTTAATTTGTATTTTCCTAATAAATAATAATGTATATCTTTCCATATGCTTACTAACAACTTGTATATCTTCTTTGAAGAATTGTCTTTTAAAATCCTTAGTCCATTTTAAAACTGAAATCATTTCGTTTTTATTTTTGAATTGTAAGAGCTATTTATGTATTTTGGATACAAATCTTTTATCAGATATATCATATGACAGTATTTTCTCCCATTTTGTTGTCTGTCTTTTCCACTTATTGACAATGTCCTTTGAAGCACAGAAGCTTTTAATTTTATCAAATTTGATTCATCTGTTTTTTCTTTTGCTGCTTATGATTTTTGTGTCATTTCTAAGAAATATTTACCTAATTCGAGATTACAAAATTTATGACTATATTCTTAATAGTGTTATATACTTTTACTTCTTACATTAAGGACTTTGATGTTATATTTTCCATTTCT